>NC_073313.1:92621587-93946157 GCF_027595985.1 Sorex araneus
ATGGTATTCTAATTCAGTAAAATAGAATTTATTTTCTCAAGTAATTTAAGTCAAACAGCTGCTGAATAGTTAGATAATGCCAAATTATTTTCAAAACAACTTGATCTTACCAAGTTTGTCATTTCTAAAGAGACTATGATCCAACCTGTCATCATGCTTTTTTCTCAGTATATCTATTTACCTTATAAGGACAAAAAGTGAGCAAACACAGACTATTTAAAGCAGCTTAATAAATATTATGCATGGAGGTTTATTTACTTGATACATTGCACCAATGTAGAGTGTTTGTTTGTTTTCTCAGCCACACCTGATGGTGCTCAGGGCTTCTAATTTCTGACTGTATTTCAGGATCACTCTTGGCAGTGCTCAGGGTACCAGGGAATAAACCTATGTTGGCTTAATGAAAAACAAGCACTCTATCTACTGTACTCTCTTTCTAGCCATCAGCCCCCATAGATTATTTTCTGAAAACATGAAAGTTTCTAATTAATAGATATGCAAAAGCTCAAAGTTGTTGACAAGACAGACAATGGAACTACAAATAGGTAATATTTTACCTCACTAATAATCAAATAAATGCAAATTAAATGATAGGATGTGCTTAATTTTTATATTTCTAGTGCACATTTTAAAAAAGGCCTAAAGGAGGCCACAGTTCAATGAGAACAGTGTTCCCACACATTGCTAAATAGCAGTGAAATTGTTTGCAGTTCCCAGAGCCACAAAAATGTTTAGGCCTTTTGATTCATTATTTCAAGTTCTTGGAAGCAACCCTGGGGAAATAATAAAAATATCGAATATGTTCATATTATCTTTATTTGACTTTACTTGTAAATTGCATATTTGTAAAAAGAAGGTTGCTATCCAACAATAGGAGAATGAGCTTGTGAATAATAGTAGTCTATTTGCCACTGATATTAAAATTATCATTGTAGACGTTTTGTAATAACATGCAAAAGTATGTAGAATAAAGAAAATAGCGTGAACAAATGTGTGTTATGACTGCAAGAAAATGGTCTGACGAGAAATTTCTTCTTGGATTTATAAAGATTTAAGTGATTATTACTTCTATGATTCTCCCCATCTGCACTCTCCACAGCATTTCACTCGTGTTTCCTGAAGAAAATCAAAGAAAAGGAGATATTTAAAATATCACATTTGGTTAATTTAAGGGCATTCAAAATTCAATGTTTTCTCAATAAATCTGCATTAATGAAACAGATCTTTACTGAAAAAAATTATTGTAACAATTCCAAATAGCACCTAATTCCAAATATATCTACTTGACATCCATTGTCCAGGTAGCCTTATTTTGGCTTCCTATAGCACTGTGGAGGCCTGCTCTCTATAGACAATATTCAGTGTATTTATTCTTCCTTTCCATTTTTCTTAATCAAACAAGTCTTTCTGGCTAGAGTGTCAACATATAAACAGATTCTGTGAATAGGACAGAGCTGTCTTTCCTGAGGATATCAGGAACATTTTTTTTTTCCATTTTGAGAGGATACCATATGCCTTTGTCCTCATTTCTTTTTTCTTTTTCATTTCTGCTTCTTTTTAGTGTTCTCCTGAATTGGTGCTCAGGAAGCCAGCACTGCTCCTGGCATACTCTTCCAAAGTGCTTGGTGGTTCAGTGAAAAGACCCATGAGTAGTAAACTGTTTGGACCCTGGGGTACCAAGTAAAGGGAGTGTAGTGTCTGAGAGGTGGGGTGGAAAGCAAGAAGTTTAGTTGGGAGTAGTGCAAGTTTATTGTGGCACTGCACTGTAGCACTGTCATCCTATTATTCATCAATTTGCTTGAGCAGGCACCAGCATTGTCTCCATTGTGAGATTTGTTGTTACTATCTTTGGCATATCGAATACTCCATGAATTGCCAGGCTTTGCCTTGCAGGCGGGATACACTTGATAGCTTGCTGGGCTCTCCTAAATGGATGAAGGAATTGAACCTGGGTCTGCCGCATGCAAGGCAAACACCCTAACTGCTGTGCTATCACTGCTTTGCTCAGGCTGACGCCTTGGAGGTCTCCAGGTAAAGAAGTCTACCCAACACTGCAGGGACTTTTTGATTGTACATCATGTGTCTGCTTAGACAGGAATTTTCTGTTCTCTGTAGACTTGTTAATTCTGGGAGGTCCACAGGAGACATGCAGCCGATTCTGGGAGGGGAATGAATTGTGTATAAAATATTCTGAGCCAGTCAGGTGAAGAAAGTGTAATGTCTGTAAAATAACTTCAGCCCATCCTGGAAAATGGAGTAGCAGTGGCATCAGTTCTAGGAATTTTGCAGATGCACAGTGTATCTTGTGGGACCAACTCTGTGAGGTGATGGCTGTCTAAGCTACTTCTAGGAATTGTACAACAGAATGGAGTGACAGTGGGGCCTCTGGATTCTCGTGGGCCCAGCTGATTACCTTAGCAGGTATAGCACAGCTGATTGTGCTAGCAGGGATGGTCTCAATCTGACAGGCATTTTAGATAAGAGAATTAAACTAGGTATTCTTTTAGAGTCCACTTCTCAAGGTCCACTAGGATCAGTCAGGCAGTGCTTGTGGGCAATGTGTTGCCAGCAGGTTGAACTCAGGTTCTGGCATATACAAAGCTATAACAATATGGTATTGCATTACAATTATTTTATTAATTATAACAATAAATATAATCCATTAATAAGTAACAAAACAAGTATGCAATAAGTATGCAATATAAGTATATGATAAATAATCACTGTATCACTGTCATCCCGTTGTCCATTGATTTAAAATATGTAACAAATAGTAAGAGTATTATTAATACTACTCCTGACTATTGACTGTTGGGATATCTACCTGGACTCTTTTTATTTTTTCCCCTTTTTTTTTGGGTCATAACCAGAAATGCACAGGGGTTACTACTGGCTCATGCACTCAGGAATTACTCCTGACAGTGCTCGGGGGACCATATGGGATGCTGAAAATCGAATCTGAAATGGCCATGTGCAAGGCAAATGCTCTACCTGCTATGCTATTACTCCAGTACCTCCCTGAACTCTTTCTATTTTAAATTTTTGTGTAATTGGCATAGGTACATATGGTAAAGAATAATAAATGGTAAATGGAAATAGAATAAGATGAAGTGGAAAGTTATATCTGATGTGGGTGCAATATTGTATTGTATGTATATATATATATATGTATATACATACTCAACCTATAAATTTAAAAGTAACATTTTAGTTAAAATACCTTTTAATACATTGGAATGCATGTGAAATGGGTGCAGAGGGAGAACAAGGGGGTAAACCTGAAGTGGTAAATAATGTAAACTTATCTTTGAACATAGCCACTTTTTGCCAGCTAATTTAAGCTTCCCTTTGTTACCAGAGAAACAGGAGCTAATTAAAAGGCAAAATGTGCCTATTTGGAATAAAAAATTGTGATTATGGGGACAAAGATTTGTGTGAAAACCCAAAAAGTGTCTCCAAAGAAAGAAATAAAAGGTTTTTTTTGTGTGTGTGTAAGAAAGAATAGAGGAAGAGGAGAAAAGGGCTTTGAAAATAGTTCATTGATGCAGACTAGCTTAAGCTATTCTTAGCTAAATGTAATTGGATACTGGTTGCATCCTCAGGCAAAAAGTCCACAATCATCTGTTCTGATGTGATGACTTCTGAAACAATTGTTTTCTTCATGGTTTCTTAAAACAAGTGTAAACACCCAAGAATAGTAGAGATAAGTACCAGGAGGATTACTCCACAGCTTAGAAGCCAGTCTTGCATGCTAGGGGAAAAGGCAGCTCAGATAGAGAAGGGAACACCAAATAAATGGTATTTGGACAACCAGCTCGGGTTGGGAGATGCGAACCCAAATGTAGACTATAGATTGAACACAGTGGCCACTCAATGCCTCTAGTGCAAACTACAACACCCAAAAGGAAAGAGAGAACAAAAAGGAATGCTCTGACACAGAGGCGGGTGGGGTGGGGGGGAGGGAGGCTGGTGGAAGGATACTGAGATCATTGGTGGTGGAGAATGGGCACTGGTAGAGGGATGGGTACTCGACCATTGTATGACTGAAATGGAAGCATGAAAATTTTGTTAAATCTGTAAATCTAACCCACAGTGATTCACTAATAAAAAATTAAACAAAACAAAACAAAAAAACAAGTGTGCTCCCAATAGCCCAAAGTTCTTTGGTCCAGTTCAGACAGGGCAGGTATGCAGTGTCTGTATTCACTCTCCTTGCGTTATTTTAAAATGACCCCTCATGGGTCAGCTTTTTGTATCAAGTTAATATACAATTGTGGTATTTTAAAGCTAAAGCAATTTTCTGTGAGAGCTTTCACTCTCTTACAGTCAAAGAAACTGGAAGTTCTGAGAGAGGAGAGGTGAAGGACCTAAAGTCATCATGTCTGTTCTTAGACAATGAAGAATAGTGATTAAAATGTGAAGGTTGAAGAAAACTTTTAGGGATTAAAATCTAAGCTCTATAGTTTATTGTGTGACTGTGTGGGCCAGTCATTTAAGTTCTCTCTTTTCTTCTCTTATCTCTTAAATGGGGGTAAAATCATAAAACTACTTAACAGAGTGCTATGCATATTAAAGAAATAAGTGTATGAAAAAGTATAGTATCTAGAAGGTTCTAGCACCTGATATTTGGCATATGAGTAAGCTCAGTTGCTGCTACTATTGATATTATGATAATTCTGCCATTTGAATCCTATGGTTTCCACATAACAACTTTTTCAATCCCGCAGCAGTATGATGACTAACATAAATTGAAAAATGGATCATCATTTTATTTTTTATCCCATAAATGAATGCAGTAATCCTATACCTTTTTCTGTCTCATTTAACTGAGCATGATACTCTTCATGTCCATCCACTTATAAGCAAATTTCATGACTAAATTTTTCCTAATAGCTGCATAGTTTTCCATTGTGTATATGTATCATAGTTTCTTTATCCAGTCACTTGTTCTCGGGAACTCAAGTTGTTTTCAGTTTCTGGCTATTGTGAATAGTGCTTCAATGAACATAGAAGTGCAGATGGTGTTTCTGTTATGTTTTTTGGGGCCCAGGATATATTCCCAGAAATGGTATTGCTGGATCATATGGGGGCTCAATTTCTAGTTTTTTGAGGAATAACTCTGTGCCGGAATCATCATTTTTATGCACTTTGGAGTCTCCTGCAGTTTTTAGAATAGTAAAATCAAAGTGAGAAACCAAGAATAAAACACAGGTGATATTTAAACTTATACTATGTGACCTATCCGAATGGATCTTCTGCAATAGAAAATATCATTTACTTCTTCAATTTTGACTCTGATCCATAGCAGCATGTGTTTTACCTATACAAATACTTTTCTTAAGAAAGTTTATTGTTGGGGCCGGAGTGGTAGCACAGCGGGTAGGGTGTTTGCCTTGCACTCGGCCGACCTGGGTTCAATCCTCGGCATCCCTAGGTGTCCCTCAAGTACCTCCAGGAGTAATTCCTGAAGCCAGGAGTAACCCCTGAGCATCGCTGGGTGTGACCCAAAAACAGCAAAAAAAAAAATAGAAAGTTTATTGTTGGATACTCAAAAAAAGGAAGATGGGAAGCTTTACTTTCCCAGCTTCAAATTATACTATATAACTGTAATAAATAAGATAGTCTGATGTTAGAATAAAGACACAATCTTTAATTAAAGAAATAGAATTGATAATCCAAAGACAGGCCCTCAGTCATAAGAACAATTGATTTTTGACACAGGATTTATGGTTTAAAGTAGAATCAAGTAAGCCTGTTTAACAAATAGTGTTGAGAAATCTGATTAGCTGCATTAAATAAAAAACAACTCAATCCTAATCTCATACCATACATAAAATTTAAATCAAAATAGATTAGAGATCTTGACAATAAGTAGTTATTTCATTAACTATATTGAAGAAAATGTAGGTAAAATTCTTCATGACATTAAATCTGAAGACATTTTAATGACTCAATGGCATTGTCTAAGCAAACAGAAGCAAAAGTAAACATGTGGGATTACATTAAACTAAAAAGTTTTTAAAAGTTTTTCTGCTGCAAAGAAAAACACCCAGTGAGTATAGTAAAAGAAGCAACCATACAGATTGGGAGAAAATATTGACTAACCCTTCTTCTCACAGAGAGTTGATATCCAAGATATGTAATGCACTTATAAAACTTAAAAGAAGAAAATTTATAAAACTTAAAGAACAAAAAATACAGAATGCCATCTTAAAAATGGAGAGAGAGAGGAACAGACACTTTCTTAGAGAGTACATATAGATGGTTAATAAGTATATGAAAAAGTGCTCTTCATCACATATCATCAGGGGAATGCAAATCAAAACAGCAATGATATTATCACCTCATACCAGTGAGACTGACACTCATAAAAAGCAGTAGAAACAACGAGTGCTGTTGGGAATGTAGGATAAAAGGAAATGTCATCCATTGTTACTGGAAATGTTGACTACCCCTAAGGAATACAGAGTGGAGACATCTCAAAGACTAAAGTCTATGGTCCTATTTGACCCAACAATTACACTTCTTTGCATCCTCCCCAGGGTCTTGAAACACTATTTCTGAAAGACATCTGTGCTCCTGCACTCATTACTGCTCTTCATACAGTAGCTAAGTTCTGGAAACAACTGAAGCTTGTAGAACATAAGTGGATAAATAAACTGGTATATATATGCAATAGAATACTACTCAGCTATATGAAAAGATTACATTGTCCAGTTTACAACTGTGTGTATGGAACTAGAAGGAACATTGTGCTAGGTTAAATCAATCAGAAGGAGAGGGACAAGTGCAGAATTATTTCTCTCATTTATGTATTACAAAGAAATTTAGTAAGGCAATAGCAATAGCTAAAAGCAGCTTGAGAATTGTAATATAGAACTGAGTTTACCAAGAGGAGTGGTGGGTGGTGGATAGGAAGGATCCATCTGTCATTGGCAGAGGAAAGAAGATACTCTAGTGGTAGGTGTGCTAGAATGCCATATGCAAGAAAAGCTATACAGCAGTCATTAGCAATATTGCGGTGCCTCATTAAAGATCATAAAGAAAACTAATTGTTGGACCAGAGAGAGAGTATTATGGTTTAAGGTAGTTGCTTGCGGGGCTGGAGTGATAGCACAGCAAGTAGGGCATTTGCCTTGCACACCACTGACCCAGGTTCGATTCCCAGCATCCCGTATGGTCCCCTGAGCACCGGCAGGGGTAATTCCTGAGTTCAGAGACAGGAGTGATCCCTGTGCATCACCAGGTGTGACCCCAAAAAATTTTTTTAAAAGGTAGTTGTTTTCTTTGCTTGTGGCCAACCCTAGTTCAGTCCCTAGTATTGCATGGGGTCCCCTGACAGATTCAGGAGTAATTCCTGAGCAAAGATGATAGGGGTAATCCCCGAACCCAGCCAGTGGAACTCTGGGATGACATATTGGATGCTGAATTAAAATTTGATTAAGAAAATATTAGACCATCCTTCATCTTAGTGTGATTTTATAACATCTTTTTAAATTAATTTGATTTCAAAATTTTAAAGTACTATTTTCTATTTTATTTTCAAAAATGAAATTAAAACAAAAAGTGAAGTAATTATTAATAAATTAAAGTTTTTCCTCTCAAATATCATTATAAACTTTCATAGCTCTAGGCCACAAGGTGCAGTGTGCCTTCATATTCTGTACCTAAAATGACCTGGAATATTTTTTTTGCCCTCTGGGTCCACTAACTCAAGTTTTAAGACAAGAAGCTATGGCTGAGGGTCAGGGAGCAGAGAAAGATTATTTTCCTTTGGTTTATACCAATTTTGTGCTTTAAGAGAAGATTGCTTCCAAGGATACTCAATAACCTTGAATAGGTGTGACATTTCTAACTGATTCATACCTGTGAATAGCTATGATTAGAACTCAAGAATGGTTCAAAATGACTACAGGAATCTCTCTCTCTCATTCATTCTCTCTCTTTCTCTCCCCACTAACCCTTTCTCCTTCTGTCTGTTACCTTTTCTCTAAGATACCCCCTCTCTCCCTCTCTCTCTCCCTCTCTCTCTCTCTCCCACACTTCCTCTCCCACTACCTCTCCTTACTGTGTTTCCTTCTCGCTCAGAAATTTTCATCTTGCAAAACAGCATGTTGAGATGAAAAAGTATGTCTTAAATTTTCATACATAAAAATAAGGGTAATTAATGATGACCTTAACATGCAAGTCTCAATCTCCAGAACAATAAAGTTTAAGCATTAAAAGTGGATGTTTTCAATTTTAAAAATTAACTTGTTGTGGGCTGGATAGATCGAACCGAGTACAAGACACATACCTTTCATGCAGCTGAACTGGGTTCAATTGCAGGTACCCCATATGGTATCCTGAGCCCTGCCAGGTGTGATCCTATTTGATTCTACATGATATTTTTCTCCTGGGCATCTGTTCTCTCAACCTAAGCCTCAGCTGCCCTTACTTCCTAGCACCCCCAAAAAGCAGGGTCTGGACGAGGGACAGATGGACCCAGGGCAAGCAGTGAGTTGTGTGCTACCCTGGCATCGAGATGAGCCTGGCCAAAGTGCCTAATGCTTAACTATAAGTTAAGAGCTTGGTCGTGGACAAATGCTGTCATGATCCAAAAAGTAATAACTAGATTTGGACCCTGCTAGGGTTAGGAATGATTAATCTGGCCTGAGCGCTGTAGTTTGAGTCTCTGGCAAGATGTTGCCAGGAAGAGCTGCCCTATAAGCCTCAATTTATCTCTTATTGTGTCCATACAAAAATAAATAGTATTAAGCTGCTGATAGAGTTTTTGGACTGAGGAAAGGAGAAAAACACCTTAAGAGGTTTTTTTGCTTGTGGCCCTCAGGAGGGTTTTGTTTTTTTTCTTCTTTTTGGGTCACACCCGCGATGCACCAGGGTTACTCCTGGCTCTGCACTCAGGAATTACTCCTGGCAGTGCTCAGGGGACCATATGGGATACTGGGATTCCAACCCAGGTTGGCTGTGTGCAAGGCAAACGCCCTACCTGCTGTGCTATCACTCCAGCCCCCCATTTTTTTTTTGCTTTTTGGGTCACACCCCACTATGCACAGGGCTTACTCCTGACTAGGCCGGGCTTTCTTATGTTGATTTTGCTAAGGGACTGTGTGTAGCCCAGAGGGTAAAGTGGAGAGAGGCAAGTAGGAGGAGACTAGTGGAGAAGGAAGAGTGCTTGAGATTGAATAAATGGTAATTAATCAAAAAAAAAGAAAAAAAAGAAAACTGAGTCAGAAGTAAGCCTCAAGCATGGCCCACTGCTTCTCCCACCCCCCAAAAACCTAAAATTTAGCTTGTTATGTTTCAATGATATTGAGATACATGTAAGTCCATAACTGTGACTTAAGAGGGAGTATTAGCCATGGCTATTTCAATACTATATTCTAATATTAATGAAACAAATTTTCTATTGAAATTATAAATTATATATTGGAAGTATACCTTTAGGTATGTCTTTTTATGTCTTATTAAGCTATAAAGAAAAATTTTATTATTTTAATAAGTAATTTTATTAATGTGTCAATGCCCTTCTGTGAAAAATGGCTGCCTCTACACCATCAATTTTTATTTCATAATGACGAAAGAACTATATGTGTTGATCAAAAATTAATTATATAAATTTTGTTTGTGACTTATTTTGTGGTGAATATTTAATACTTACCAACCTACAGAGGCATATTTCTGGTTGCTACTCTTCTTACATGCCTCATTTGGCAAGGTTTGTAGCAATGAGAAATCTTAAAATTCAGAAAACTGAACCTAAGATGATAGAGATTAACTTGGTTTTAAAATATGGATCCTCAATAGAATCTCAGTAGATATGGTGATGATATTGATTATGAACAGATCAAATAAATCAGATACAGTTCTTTTTGAATATCCTTGGTGACAAAACATTATTTTTTTCTTCATAAGAGTCATTTCATTCTGCTTTGTAGTAGAGTTGTTTACATTAGTAGAGCGGTTTATCAGGTTTATCATTTGCATTATACAATGAGTACTGTGAGTGCAGAGACTGTAGACTATTCATTTACACACTCTACATCCTCTTGTAGTTTCTTGGCAACTCTTTATTGAGTTCAGTCAAGTATTGATCAAGTATTTACTAGCTAGACATTGTGCTTATCTGGGGACAAAGCAACTATGAGAACAGAAAAATCTACATCTTTGTTACAGCTTAACCAGCTAACTTTTGGGTCTTGGTAGACAGTGTGTAAGATTGTCACACCAAATACTAGATGTCTTCAGTGGTGCAAGTCTAAAATGACTATTTCACAGCTCATGTAGGTATATCTTTGTGAGTTATAGCAGCCCCAGAAACAGGAACTTCCTTGGCTGGGACAACAACTTCAATGGCTGCTGTCACTATTCCCTGCTTGCTGCTTATTATCTCTCACTGCTAGGTGATTGCTCATTTTCTTCACCATATATGTGGTTTGTCAATCCATGCAATTTGTATAGGTTTCATTTTTCATTTGTCTTGTCATCTCTGTCCTCTGTCCATTGATCCACAGTGTCTCTCTGCACCATCTGACAATCTGTGCCATTTTCTTTTCTTCGTTACTCCCTGATTATCATCTGAAAAACATGGTTTCCTTTACAGTGACCTTTATATATAACTTATCCCCATTGTTAGAAGTTTCTGTTATCTTATTGGCTGATTGATTGTATCCCATGTGAGTAAGGACTCAAATCACCATTGGAAGTTTTAATTATATCCCCTCCCCCCAAATATCTTTATGTAAATTATATTTTAGTTTGTTTCTTTGGACTGCAAACAGAAGTACTTGGGACTCTACCTCGTTTAGTACTTGGGGGTAACTTCTCAGTTTTTGAAGGGATCATGTAGAGCTGAAATTTTGAAACAGGGCTTCACACATACAAGTCAAACGCTATATCACTGAGCCACATCCCTGACCCAAGGTTAAGTTTTAGTGAGGAGAGATAGATGGCAGGCAATAAGCAAACATACAATGTGTCATTTGGCAATATATGCTATGAAAGACAGGGAAGAGGATGAAAAGTGATTTTCTTTTTGTTATTTACAGTGAGAGGTTAAAGGTCTTAAGGCTGAAATATGCCTAGCATTTTCAAAAAAAATAGCAAGAAGGCTGTAAATCTGTGTACAGGATTGGAGGAAATAATAGGGAAATCTTGAGACACTTATGGATAGTAAGAGGTAGATTTTATGGGGTCTTGCAGACAATTTTAAAGATGTAAGCTCTTCATTGGAAGGAAATGGGATGCCATTGATGTTTGAATAAAAGAGACACATAACACAACTTAGATTTCAAAGGTTTATTCTGACTATACTGTAGGAAATGTGCTAGAAAGAAGAAGCAGTGGAGTAAGTAGCAGATCAGTTAGGCAGAGGCTATTGCAGTAATTCAAATGGGAGAGTAATGGTTTGAACCAACGTGGTCATGGGCAAGTGAAGAGATGAGAGATATTTTATTGGATTCTAAATAAATTCTAAAGATAGTACCAATAAGATTTTCTGATACATTGCACATGGGATGTGAAATACAGAATCATGGATGTGTTGAATTTCTAAAATCTGAAGCAAAGAGAACAATGCAATTGTAATTTATGAAAATGGAGAAGACCATAAGGGAAGAAGATTTGAGAAGGGATAAGAATCAGGAGCTCAGTATTTAGCATAGGATTGAAATGCCTTTTAGACACCAAATAGAGTCACTGTCATCCCGTTGCTCATTGGTTTGCTTGAGCAGGCACAAGTAATGTCTCCATTGTTGTAACTGATTTTGGCATATTGAATACACCACAGGTAGCTTGCCAGGCTCTACCGTGCAGGCGAGATACTATCAGTAGCTTGCCGGGCTCTCCGAGATGGGCAGGAGGAATTGAACCCAGGTTGGCCGCATGCAAGGCAAATGCCCTACATGTTGCGCTATAGCTCCAGCCCACCAAATAGAGTAAACTGTTAAATATTAAAGTATGTGGTTCAAGGAAGGGACCTATTCTGGATCTACAAATAAAAAATGTGCTAAGTGTACAGGTAGTATGTGGTACCAAATGATGGCATAGAGTCACATAATTTTTGAATTATAAGTATATGTCAATTTAAGCATGTTAACTTAACATGCTTAAGTTAACATGCCCTGGCAGCTGACCTCCACAACCTAACCACTGCCACGCTCCAGGCCACTTTCCACATGCTTTGGCCAACCCTCACGCATGAGTGAAGTCCCACGGAACCCAGGTGAAATGGAACTTTGTGACCTTGGACTCTGGGCTCAATGGGACCCGGGAGCAGAGATCCTCTTCCTGCTTCCCCCAGTCTCTGGTGGCTCCAGGGTCACACCCATAAGCCACCTCCTGCCAGTGCCAGATAATCTCCTTATCTGCCACCATCCAGAACTCAGGACTGCTTCTCCCAGATGGGAGCATAAAATGGGGCCCCAGTAACCATGCCTCCAGACTCCGTTACAGGCTGATTTCACTCAGGGCACCCCAGAGGGGGCCAGGTGAGAGCCCTCCCCACCCCAAGGGACCCAGACCCAGCAGCAAACCTCGACAACCCAACCATCTCCACGCTCCAGGCCACTTTCCGCACACTTAGGCCGATCTTCATGTCTGAGTGAACATATTCCTAAACTGCGTGGCTATAAAAGCAGCTGCACGACACATCATAAGGCACTCCCTACTCATTTTATATAATTACCACACCATATTTAATTGAAGGCAAGATGGCACCAATGCCACCCGAATGCCACATGCTCTCTCAAACCTGGCTCACTATCTCACCTCAGACAGTGCACGGCTCAGCACGCCAGGCATGGAGCCCTATGCGTGATCTCTGCTGGAACTCTACATGTGATTCCTGATTGACATTGTCCGCTGTTTTGCAAAATTCAGACAGAATGGTGTCGTCGGGGCACAGAGAAACCATGGTGGCCACCACAGCATCGCCTCCTGCCCTAGCCGGGCTGAGTCACACACCCTCAGACATAGAATGGAGGCGGCAGTGTGCACAGTGGGATCATCCACTGTGGGGTGCTGTTAGCCTACCACCAGCTGACCTGGGACTCAGGGCAGATGTTCAACCTGACACAGACCCTCCACGATAGGGTCCTCCTCTGCTAGCTGCTTAACAACCTCTGGGCGCACTCCATCAACTTCAAGGAGATCAACCTGAGGCCGCAGATGTCCCAGGTGCTGCACACAGATGCAGGCCAGTGAGTTTTTGTCAGTGTGCAGACAGTTACAGCATGCCAATCGACCAAAAGCTTACGTTTGGTAGACTGGGGACACCTGTAGAGGTGATTCGAGTCTGCCCCAAAAGCCTCCGTCCCACTTTGAGAGCCCGGCAAGCTACCAAGAGTATCCTGCATGCAGAGCAGAGCCTGGCAAGCTACCTGAGGCGTACGGGATATGCCAAAAACAGTAACAGTGACAGTCCTTATTCTCCTGATCCTGAAAGAGCCCCCGATATGCCATCAGGCTACACTAGCACGCTACAGGGACAAATGGAGACGTTACTGGTGCCAACTCAAGCAAATCGATGAACATCGTGATTATAGTGACATAGTAATACTGGGATATTAATTTAAAAGACCTTATATATTTTTTCTCCCAGTACTCTAATCTTTGATATTAAATTAAACCAAAATAGATGTCTCTGTAGATCACATGCATAATTTGTAATTTGAATTTAGTTTCTACTGTGTAGAAACTTGAGTAGTACGGAACATTATTGCAGATAAACAGAGGCCTAAAACAGTCTTAATTTAAGGAATAATGTACTTAACCTTTGGGTGTAGAAATAAGACTAAAATTTGTAAAACAGGTATACTGTGATTCTTGGTGATGGAATATGTGAAGGGATGGGTGTTCGAGCATTGTATAACTGAGACTTAAACCTGAAAGCTTTGTAACTTTCCACATGGTGATTCAATAAAAGAATAAATTAAAACATAAATAAATAAATTTGTAAAACATAATTTTTTTCTACAAAATGCTATAAATCATTGACTTATCAGTCAATTCATAAGATTTTACTAAGTTATTTTCTTATTCTGTGTGTTTGCCTTACAAGTAATAGGCATTCTATGTCTGGAGTGCTATATATCTGGTAAAAAATAAGTACCCAGATAGTTTTGAAAATACATTCAGAGTTGAAGAAAAAGAAAGGGGGTGGGGGTTGATGGGAGAGAACCTGGGGACAATGGTGCTGAGAGAGATGGGTGTTGAAATATTGTATGACTGAAATCCAATCATGAACGGCTTTGTAATACTCTAAAAATATAAATTAAAACTTTTTTTAAAAGAAAGGAGAGTCAATTTTGTTGCAAAATTAAACATAAATTATTTGCTTTTAAGCTAGGTATTTAAATATTACATGAAAGGAACCAAGTTGCAAAGTTATAACAGTATGAAAATGACAATAAAATAATGTTCAGAATGAAATTATGAACATTTTATAGGGTATTTTAGCTCAGTTGTTTTTTGATCTTCTCAAACCTTCTGGCTAAGTAAGAATGGATATTTCCTGAACTCGCCCTTACAGACTTTGGTACTCCTAGCTCAGGATTCTGTGGAGAAAGGGGGATTCTTTCAGAAATTTATCATAAAGTTTAAAATGTATATTTATAAATCCAATTCTTATTCTACAGTTCTTAAACCTGTAAGCTCACAGAAAGTGGTGTTTACATCCTCTCAGTCCTATGAAAAACAAAAAAAATTACCATTATATAACTCATTAAAACTGCTTTGCAAGCCTAAGGCTCAAAACTACAATATGAACAGAAAGAGCTCAGTTCCCCTCAAGGACACTTTATTTCATGAGCGTCTCTGTCTCAGAATACTTCCTTTCTTAGAACCTGTCTTAAATGTAATATTGAAACAGAGGCAAGCATATTTTTTCTGAATGTAGTTCTCTTATCATTTTTTATTTCAAACAAAGAATGTGGATGTGTTGGGTTCATATTTGTATCCCAGCTACTTTCAACTTTCATAGTGTATTTTAATCTCACCACTAAATTTAACGTTAAACCCCCCCACACCATAGAGCAACATTGTACTTTATTTCCATCCCAATACAAACATTTTTAAAACCTCTCTATTACCCTGAGTCTTTTCTGATGTTGCCACCTGCAGCTTAATCCCAAATGCTTGACAATGTGTGCATGTAACAGTGTTATTATTGCCTCCAGCTAGCTTCATGTCATCTAGTTTGTCTTTTGTTCTAGTCCTTTGATCATATTATCAGGACCAATTCTGAATCTGTCACATGCATTTCCTTGAAAAAGGACAAATCTAAGAAGGCTTGTTTTCTTTTTTTTCCTTCTCTCTCTTATAGGACTGCTTACATTAAAGGAGTTCCTCTTTCTGTTTTCCATGAAACTGAGCTGGCTAGCTCAGAAATGGAGCAAACAGATTGTAAACCTTATCAGCCACTCTCAAAATCCAAGCATGAAATGGATTTAACTTACACTAGTTCTTCTGATGAGAGCGAAGATGGAAGAAAACCAAGACAGTCGTACAACTCCAGAGAAACTCTGCATGAGTATAACCAAGAGTTGAGGATGAATTACAATAGCCAGAATAAGAAGAGGAAAGAAATAGAGAAAACTACTCAAGGTATGTTTTTATAGGATTTTTATAACTAATATTATTCCTTATTTATGGATGCTATATGCATGTTTCAAAAACATATTTTCCGATGTTAACTGCTTAGTAGCTTGTATTGCTACGTCATCTTAGTGAATCTGTTTCATATTTCTACCAGCTGAGGTTGTAAATTACATGTAGTTTTTATAAATTATTATGAATTGTGAATTTTGGTGTAATAATCTTCTAAATTATATGAAATCAAAATTGCAAATAGCCATTTAAAGAATGAGGGATAAATAATTTATAATATAGAAAATAAACAGCAAAGTGCTTTTCAAACCATTTACCATAACAACAAAAGTCTCAAACAAAAGTTCTCAAATTCTAAAGAACTTTAGAAGTGTTGATGGAGGCCATCACCAAAAATGGTCACACCTGGTGGTGCTCAGAGCTTCCTCTTGTTTCTACACTCAGAAATCACATCTGGCCTGGTCCAGGGGACCATATGGGATGCAGAGGATATTACTTAGGTCAGCCATGTGCAAGGCAAACACCCTACCCACTGTATTGTCCCTCTGGCCCAATGCATATATTTTCTTTCTATAGCTGCCTCTTTCAGCAGATCTAACTTCTACATGTCTAAAATCCATTTTCTCTTTGCCATTTTCATTTTTATTACTTAGACAAAGTAAGTGTAAGTGATATTTCTTAGACTCTTTTCTTTTACTCTCTAATCTTCTTGGATCTTACTCCATCTCTTATCAATCTCTTTGCCACGCTATTATATTTTCCTTGGAAATACCCTTACCTGATGTTTCCTTTCATCTTTACTGAGCCATTCCTAAAGGCCTACCACATCAGCATCTTTGGCACCGAGTCCTTCTTGCTAAATTGCCCCACGATCACTATTCCATCATGAGGGTTCTCTCTTCTTCCATGATTTTGGAGGACACTTTCTCTGTATCTCGTTCTGCTTCTTCTGGTGGTTATATATACTTTCCTAGATTATATACTTGATAAAGATGATGGTCATGATTCACGGGTATTTCACACTTTTTGAACACTCATGGTATGCTACTTTGCTTTTACCTGAAAATCTCCATTAATACCTGCTTTTTTTTCTTACTGAAATAAATTTAAAGAGATTTTTAACTTTTCTAGTAAATGGTGAACATAGCATTGAACATTTTTTGTGTGTACAATGGTCATAGAGACAGCAGTGCTCTGAGCTGCTAGAGTGGCAACACAAACTGGCTTCCCTAAGTAGTTTAAAGCTCCGGCCCAGTGAGGCAGTGTTTTTGGGACAGGGTATGTGTGCTGAGGTCCACTCAGGAAAGTTTGACAGTGCTTGGCGACTTTCAGGATTTGTATGGACTTATATCTAAGCTCTTCATATATAAACCATAATTTAAGCTTTAATGTAGTGTCCATACTTGTTATATCACTTCTGATTCTATGTTAATATGATTTTTAGTTTAAAATATCTTATATAATGAGTCCTTAGTAGATTCTTAGAGGGCTAGAAATGCAGATTAATGTTCCATATAAATTAAAGGTTATTTGGGCTGGAGTGATAGCACAGCAGGTAGGGTGTTTGCCTTGCTCGAGGCCAACCCAGGTTCGATTCCCAGCATCCCATGTGGTCTCCTGAGCACCACTAGGAGTAGTTCCTGAGTGCAAAGCCAGGAGTAACCCCTGCGCATCGCCAGGTGTGACCCAAAAAGCAAAAAAAATAAAATAAAATAAAGGTTATTTTATTTTCTTTGCTTACTGCTTTTGACCTATGAAAGGTTTCATTGGAATACACTATTTTAAGTTAGCAGAGAAACCTATATTTATTGACTTCTACTTGTATATAATAATAGTTGGCAGAAAATATAAGCTGTAAGATTTTTATTTAAGGAACAAGTTGCTATCAATTTAAATCTATTTATTGGGTTTTGTAAATAACTTTTTAAAATATTACCATAGAAAATGGAGTGAGTACAAATAAAAATCCTCTATTTTAATTAGTATTATAATCTTGCATTAAAATTATATTGATCCAAAGATTTAAATTATCCATACTAACACTTAAATCTACATTAGAAATGAACTACGGGGCCAGAGAGATAGTGCCAGCAAGGAACTTTGGCTCAGTCTTCGGCACCACATATGGTCCCATGAGCCTTGCCAGAAGTGATCCATGAGCAGAAAGCCAGGAGTAAGCCCTAAGCACAACCATATTTGGCCCTGCAATTAAAACAAATAGATAAATAAATGAAAATAAAAGCAATAGAAGTTACCTCTATTGTCTTTTTCCATGCTGAAGAAGCCCATGCTCTTTCTTCAAAAACTCTCTCTCTTTCTCTCCCTTCACATTTCTTTTAAAGTGAATTTCTATAAATAGCATAATTTTGCTTTGCTAAAAAGTTAACTATATTGCTATGTTTTACCTCATTTAATTTTTTTTTGTAGTTTAGGTCCCTATTCTTCAACTTATGTTCTGTAGACCATAAATGTTGTGTAGAAATTTCCTCTTGATCTACCAAAAAATTTCCCCCCAGTCATGTAGCAGATACATGATTCAGGTATTGCATTGCATTTTACTTAACATTAGATTAAATAAATAAATAATAAATATTAACACTAGACTTAATGTTTACATTAGATTTAATAAGTAAACATTGATATACATTGTATACATTGGTCTTTGTTTCTGTCTTAGACATCAGCTAGTCCAAAAATATTTCTCCTCATTTCCTCCATAGATGAATGACTAAGAACACAGCTTTAGGTAACATGATTTCAGTAGTGTTAGCCTTCATGGTAAAAAGTTAAAGTACCACTACAAAAGTGCCCTGGATCCTCCACCTCTGTTCTTTTATGTGACCTTTAGTTCACCTTTTCCTTTCTCCCCTATATACTCCTCCATTAGCATAGAAATTTCAGTTTGGGAACTAAAGTAAAATGTCTGTTTTCATACACTATTCCTTAATCTTTTTTGGTTTGTTTGTTTGCTTGTCTGTATACCTCACATAAATGAGATTATCAGTATGTGTTTTCCCTCTACATTATCACACTGACCATGATTCCTTCTTGTTTGATATAAATTTCAGCAAACTGTGTGGTTTCATCTTATTTTATTCCATATTGTATACACAACACAGTTCTTTTTATCTAATCATTTAACATTGGGAATTTTGGGTGTTTCTATATACTGGCTATTGTACTTAGTGCTACAATGAACACAGGCATGCATTCATCTTTTCAAACTAAAGTCTTATTATGCTTGGAATAGATGTCAAGAAGTGACATTACTTGTATACATGGAACTATTAGTTTTGAAAGATAGATCCATACTGTTTTCCACAGAGACTGAACCACACTACATTCCCACCAATTGTGAAAAATGGTCCCATTATTTTTTTTTACTAAATCATTGCCAGCACAGTTTGTTTGCATTATTTTTGATATATGACATTATCACTTGTGTGAGATTATATTTTATTGTCATTTTGATTTGCATTCATCTGATAGCAATTGACAGTGAAGATTTTTTCATGTTTTCAGGCTGACCATATGTCATCTTTGTGGAAATGTATGTTCATCTCTTTTCACATTTTTCATGAAGTTATTGTTTTATTTATTTGCTTTCAAGCTTTCGGAGTACTTTGTTTATGTTTAATAGTATTAATTTTTCTGGTATCTGATACTGCAGTTATTTTCTCCCGTTCGGTTTTTAGTTGTAAGCCAAATTTATTTTACCATGTAAAAATCTTTTAGTTTGATATAGCCCAACCTAGATAACTTCCATTTAACTTTTCTTTTCCAGTGGAGTCAAATCACTGAAAAAAATCTAAGGTCTATGTACCAGATAGTTCTGTAAATGTTTTACTCAATGTATTTTATAGATTTGGGTATAAACGCAACATTTTTTTTTTTTTTACATCTGGCAATACTCAAGGCTTATTCCTGATTCTGCACTCAGGATTGACTCCTGATGGGTCCACATGGGTTACCAGGGATTGAACTGGGATTGGCCACATAAAGACCAGCTCCCTACCTACTTGCTCTGGGTCCATAATCTTAAAATATTTGATTCACCTCCAGGACCATACCAGTTGATTATAATAGCTTCACAGTATTATTTAAAATCAGTCAATGTCATATATCCAATTTTCTATTTTCTCAGAATTCCTTTGGCTCTTTATGTACTCTCATGAGTTTGATATATATATATCAAATATATTTATAAATAAAAATATAAATATATATCATGCCATTCATATATATTTTAGGGGGTCATGCCCAGCAGTATTCAGGGATTACTACTAGCCTTTGGCATGATCATATAATTTCATATTTATTTTGTTGCTATTTAGTATTACAATGACATACATATATTAAACTATCCTTGCATCATTGAAATAAATTCATCTTGATATATTCTTGGATTAATTTTCCAACGATTTTATTGAGGACCTTTTTGTCAGGGTTAATTGTGGATATCTGTCTGGAATTTTCTTTTTTTATAGTAATATTTGTTTCTGCTTTTGGTTTTAGTGTAATGTTAACTTTATAGAAGCTGTTACAAAGAACTCCTTTTTATTCTGTAGTTGGGAAGAGCTTGAGAAATTTAGGTAACAGCCTTTTATGAAGTTTTGGTAGAACTTATCTGTGGAACTTGCCTGGATTGGGACTTAAGTTCATGGGGTGACTTTTTAAAATTAATTTTTGTTTTCAAAATTAAGATTCTGTTTTACAATAATGTGAATAACAATTTCTCAGATACATAATTCAAACACAACACCCAACACCAATGTACCCACACCCTTCCCCTAATGGTCCTAATGCCCCTTCCTCTTAACCTTATGGAACGATTTTTAATTACTCTTTTCAATTTACCTATTCATGATTGCACTTTTTAGGTTTTCTACATTCTTCTGACTCAGACTCAGGAGAGAATAAGAATTTTAAAATTAATCAATTTCTTCTAGATTTTCCAACTTCATGTCTTAGAGTTGGTAAAGACAAGATCCCTTATTATCTTTTGTAATTCTGAGGTATCTATCTTTTCTTACATATATAATCAAATTAATTTTTATTTTCTCTCTTCTTCTCTCTCAAGTTTAGCTAAGTGTCTCTTGAACTTAAAATTTGTTTAAAAATCAGTTCTTGGGTTCATTTACACTTTGAATCATTTTCTTAATGTCTGTATCATTGATTTAGGTTCCAATTTTTATAATTTCCTCCCTTCCACTTATTTTTGGATTCGGTTGCTATTCACTTTAGAATTTTTCAAGTTGTGTAGTTAGATTATTTAGTCTGTTTGAGAATGAGAAGTATAGAAGATAATTGTAATTATGTAAGCAACAGTGGATAAGATTGACTGCAATTGGAAATAATTGAATTTGGGGATTTCAATAAATTAACCCATGCTAAGTGTGGAATGTAAATTATATCAGTGGATATAAAGATATGTATTCAAGATTTATTAGAGTAGGAGAATTGATGGAATATACCAACTAATTATTTGTTATAGCTGAAATAAATGAGTAGAAAATAATTCTGAAATTGCATGTTTGTAAACTTGGGACATAGTGAGTCCCTTATGAGGACAAAAAAATAGGAGGAGTTGATTTTTAAGGAGACAGAATGAATTTAATTTTGGACAGGTTAAGTTTAAGATACCCAGAGGACATTCAGGTGACTTAACCTATAAGTCAGTTGTAAATGTGTGTCTAGAAGCCAAGATAGACTCTAAGTAGAATTATTTTCAGCAATATCTTATAGCGGGAATTTCTCAGGGACAAATGACATTACTTGGGAAGAATGTGTGAAATAAGATTATTAAAAAAGGTCAAGGACAAAAAAAGGTCAAGGACAGACATATGATTTTGCTATCTGTGAATTGACAAAACCATATTTTTTTTTTATTTTGGGGTCCATACCCAGCTCAGTTCAGAGTGTACTCTTCTGTACTCAGCAATTTCTCCTGATGGACTTGCAGGACCTTACCTGGTGCCAAAGATTAAATTTGGGCCAGTGTGCAAGGTAAGGTGCAAGGCTTACCCACTGTACTATCTCTCTAACCCATTTACATGGTTTGAAATGATTTAAAAAATGCTAGCACCATCTTTTAGTGCAATGAATCATATAAACTTAAGAGTAATGCTTCAGGAGGTGAAATTTGGAAACCCGAGATATCATCTGACACTGATTCATTGATCATTAGAGGTACCTAGGAGGGAAAATACATACTTTTCTGGAAGCACAATGAATTAACTCACATTGGTAAAACTGGACCCTATTAAACTTCCATTTTAGTTAGGTATGGAATCCTCTCATTTTATTTCATATATTACTACCTGTGTGTGAGGAAAATATTTTTAAATTTCACAAAATGTGTCAGTGACAGTATCTAAAATATACCCAGTTAATTTTGAGCCTGACATTGTTTTAAAAATTAAAGTCTCAGACATAGAAAAATTGCACTCATCTGTGGAATATAAAATGGCAGAGTAGGAGACTAATACCCAATAATAGTAGTATAAAATACCAGGAGGTTGTATCCATGGCTTGGAAGCTAGCCTCACACGCTGGGGGAAAGTCATCCCAGATAGAGAAGGGAGCACCAAGTAAAATGTGATTGGAAATCCCGAGCGGGGAGGGAGATGCACGCTGAAAGTAGACTAGAAACTGAACATGAATGCCACTCAAAACCCCTATTGCAAACCACAACATCCAAAAGGAGAGAGAGAGAGAACAAATTGGAATGCTCTGCCACAGAGGCGGAGCGGGGTGGGGGGGATAGGGTAGGTGGGTGAGGGGGATACTGGGTTCATAAGTGGTGGAGAATGGACACTGGTGGAGGGATGGGCTCTCGAACATTGCATGAGGGAAAAACAAGCACGAAAATGTGTGAATCTGTAACTGTATCCTCACTGTGACTCACCAGTTAAAAAATAAATTATAAAAAATATTTTCAATGAAAAAAATAATAAAAAAGATAAAAAATTAAAAAAATAAAAATTAAAAAAATTAAAGTCTCAAAAATTATTGAATTTTGAGTCAGGAAGAAAGAAAGCAAATGTAATGTTGACTAGGCACTTGCTATGGTGACAGGTACTGCACTAGATACCTTGTTTAGCTTATTGGTTGTGCAACCTTAAAGCTACTTCAACTCCCGGAAACTGTTTCACATCTGTTAAATTAAATTCATCATAGTTAATACCATAACCACAATAAAATACTTTAAATGCTAGTAAATCAGGACTTACTCTGTTCCCAGACTCTGTGTGGAACTTTTTATTTATTCTTCATATACACCTTGTTACATGAGATACTATACTGGTAAATTAAGTGTGGGAGAAAAATAAGTTGGGAGAGATCCTGTAGCTAAGAAGTGGTGAGAATTGGGACTAGAGATCAAGACTATGGCTTCAAATTGTCATTGTCCACTATGCTACACTGCCTTCCTTACCTATTCTGTGAAGTTGTAATAGAGATTAGTTATGATCATAATTGTGAAAGTGTCCAGGAACTTGATACATGTTAGTTTCCAGTTCATCCCCCTTAACATTGCCAGCCCCTTATTTTCTAGTAACCAAGGGTTTACAAGCTGATTTTAAAATTCCTTTCATTTTCATTATCTTTAGAAAAGCATAGATGATACACTATATACTTTATAATGAAATATTACAGAGTCTGTTTGTCCTGACTTTTTTTTATTTTTTGCAACACGAGGTGGGCTTAGGGCTTACTCTTAGCTCTGCCTTCAGTAATCACACCTGGCAGGCCCGGAGGACCATGTGGACCTCCCGAGATCAAATCCCGGCCTGCTGCCTGCAAGCAAGGAAGTACTCAACCCACTGCACTATTTCTCTGGCCCCTGTTTGATTTACTAAAGGAGTTACTGTGATATGCAATTCCGTACTTGTGCTGGTGTAATAGAAGAACTACTTATTCTCTAGAAATATAGAAGCATAAAAGTATAGAATAGAAGAAGAAATACTTAGAAAAAATACTTGATTCTTTCTGAAAGTATCTCCTTACGATTTTCTTTACAAAGAAATCAACTCCTCCATACAACGTATGTAAAAAACACTAGATTCTAAAATTAATTTTCTTATTTAAAATAACTTGAAATTTATGTAAAGACACTCTTCCTATTCACAATTAGGAGCTATAGGAAGCATATTTTGTATGACTTTTGGCAAGGCTAGGCTTTTTGGAGGCATAAAGACTAGCATTGTTCTCAATTCCAAGTCTGTCTCAGTTACCTAAGAAATTAGTGGAGGACAAATGAAAATATAAGTGCATGAATAAATGTAAGCCAAGAATAATGATTTTAGTCCTGATAACTGCTCTATTGTTTTATCACAGATAAGACTGGTTTGAAATTAACATTTTGCTTAAATGTAGTTATGAATGGAATGTAATCCATTATATATAAAGATATAGTAAAGACCGATCAAAATCTCACAAGATCATTGACTATAAAGATACTACACATGGCACAAACTGCATGTGACACAATCTATTCCTTTTTGACCTCCTGTTCTCCAATTGTGGTTTTGTTTTGTTTAGGTTTAGTTGGTTGTTTTTCTCTTCAGTGTTTCAATCTATATTAGAGCTCACATTATCGCCATCTGGTGGAAAAAAATGTAAATCTAACCAACTTACTTTTACCAAAAGTACATGTCAGCAAGACTTAAAAGAACTTATCCAAGTATCCATCCATCCATCCATCCATCCATCCATCCATCCATCCATCCATCCATCCATCCATCCATTCATCCACATTTTTTCACCCACTTATAAACCAAAAATTCTTTAGTTGTCAACTTTACTTCAGTTACTGTGTTTAGTGTAATAAGTTTACTTTGATATAAAAGGACAGAAGTAACTACTATTCTCTCTTTCCCCTAGACTAATGAGTCACTTCATTCCGCAGTTGAAGGGGATTAAGTAGCATTACCAGTCCTGGGTCCAAAGAATAGAGATAAACTGGTTTTGAAAAGAAGGATTTAAAATTTTTATTTCAGGCACTAAGCTGTAGTTTAAATTATTGTTTGTATTGAAGAGTTTGGATATAAGTTTATATAAAAACCTTGAAAGTCCCAAAGCATTGTCAGGCTTGCCTGGGTGGACCCAAGCATATCCAGTACCAGCTGAATTGCATCACTGGGCCCGAACATTGAACCATCTGGCCTAGTTGGCTGAGTATCAGTCCCCAGGGCCAGGAGCACTGCTTGGGAGGCCCCAGAAATTCTGGAAAGAATTTTAATCTCAGGATTTGTATATCTGTGACAAAGATCACAGATTTCAATGGTATCTGATCACATTTAGTGAATTTTCTGCTGTGAACATGTTGTTCACACATTTCTGAAAGCATAAAAATCTATAAAAAAGAAATATGCCCTGAAAGAACAGATACTATAAGAGAAAACTAAGTTGATTAGCAACAGCTCAATTGTTTCATGTCTCTCAGCTAATGTAGTTTTTTATGTAACTTATTCAATGAATATATAGTATCTAAAATTGTGATGAAATGTCCATGGCACTTATCCTATTGTTTCCTCTATGTGTCCCTTAAAAGACACCCATAATTATATCATGGAACTCATCTGGTTGAGTGCAATTGAAGTCTGAAATCCTCATCAACACAGCGTTTCCAGGAAGCATTGTCCATCAGAGTTGGAAAGAGAAATGAAAATTGTTTCTTATCTGTGAGTGCTTTTCTCTGCCAAGTACTATGTTGAACTCTGAATATACATATATATACATATATATGTACACAAGAAGCAGTCTTTCCCTCAAAGAATTCAGAGTAGTTGAGGAAGCATATATAAACTCACTGTAGTGAACCATAGATTAATATTTCAATAGGGACATATGCATATAGATAAAATACTATATAGGCTCCTAGAAGCTGGAACAATGTTGTCTTTTTGGGGAATTATGACCTAAGCTATAAAAGATTAATTAGTACTGTATAATGATAAAAGTAATTATAAAATGAAAAATACAGCATTTCTCTCATTCATCAGACATGGAAGTCACTTTGCATGATTAACACATTAGTATTCCAAATAATGCTGAGTTTGAGATAATCATTATCCCATTTTAAAGATGAATGAAGTGAGCCACAGAGATGCGAAGTAATTTGCCTGATATTAGAGTTCTTACTAAAGGACTGTATTCGATATGCCAAAAATCAGTAATAGCAAGTCTCACAATGGAGATGTTACTGGTGCCCGCTTGAGCAAATCTATGAACAACAGGACAACAGTGCGACAGTGTGATTAAAGGACTGGAATTGCAACCTAGGTAGTCTTACATTAGAGTCCACTGCTGTATGATAAAGACAATTTTAACTTTAGATCTCAAGTTAAAGGAAATGATATTACTCTATGTATGTGTGAATTTGAAGTAATTTATAGTTTCTAAAGACATGGAAATAAAGATTATCCAATACAGTTATATGTACAGGATAATAAAGAGAGCCAAATGTGAATCCTGAGGAACACCCAAATTTAAAATGATGAGCAAAAAAAAGAGATGGTTTTGAAATATTGAAAAAAACCAAGAAGAAGGAATGTCATATAAGCAGGAAGAAAGACTTTCTGCAGGAATATGTTGAGTAATTATTACAAATTCCAGAATCAACAGGTAGAATGAAAGGTGGGAAAACTCAATAACATAAGAACATTAGAATAAATAGCTTTGCTGAATTTATACTAGACAGAGATTCTCTACATGGGCTGAACGCTAAGTTTACTGGGGGCATTTTACAAACCTTTATAGCAAGACCTTTCCTCAGATCAACTAAATTAGGATTTCCAGGAGTCTGGCCCAGCATTTAAAAAAATCTCCTTAAGATGCCAATGTGCAATTGAGATGGGTATCTATTTTACTAGAGTAAACAGTTTCGGTAATCTCGGAAAAAGAGGCCAAATCACGACAAGGGGAAGAGTTAAAGCAGGTGAATGTAATTACTGGATTAAGGCCTCAATGGTGGGGTGTTTAGGATCTCAGGAAGGCTTTGAAAGGGAAAATTCATGATTCATCTGACATTGGAATTAAGTTCTCAAGCGGGGTGGCAGGAGTTGAATTTCATGGGTCAGAGTGATGACTCAAAGGGCTGGGGCACATGCTTTGGGTGCTGGAGCCCCGCAAGGTCACCATGCAACAGTGGGCATGACTTCTTCCCAAATAGTTGGATTTTATTTCCTGATGATTTTAGTGTTCTTGGATAAAGTGGAGACAAGGTTATCTGCTGAAAATGTGGAAGGATTCAAGCACATTTCATGAGTAGGAAGAAAGGTTTTATGATAGGCTAAGAGAGTATTGCTCATATATACCTGGAGTTCTGCTGAGAGGGATCTGAAGGTGGAGATGCCTAGAGTTTAATTACAATGAATATTACTAACTACTGTTTGTCAAACACTATGATAAGTGAGTTTACATGTACATTTTTACTTAGTACTTATAATTTAGAATAGATACATATATATGTATGTATGCATGTATATATATATATATATATATGATTCTTATTTTACAGAGTCACCCAGACTGAATTAGTAACAGAGCTAAGATTAATCAAAACCAAAAATACATGACTCTGACTCAGGCCTATATTCTGTTAGGTGTAGCACAGTGTGGATTTTACCAGAGAATTGTGCTACAGTGCTTAATATCATTGGTCAAAATGACCTGGAAACAATAAAGTGCCAGACTTAAGTTGGAAATGATCTATTTTGGGTGTCCCACTATAAGATAATTAAGGTTAGACTTTGTAGTGAAGATTATTCTTTGAAAAGGGAACTGTAGGCTTTCTTAAATATTTTTCCTGGGAACTTGGGAATATTGTCTGCCTTAGGGGCAGGGGAGGGTGGGAAAAGGGGGAGTATACCCTGGATATTGATGGTGGGGAATGTGCACTGGTGGAGGGATGGGTGTTTGAACATTGTGAGATTGTAACCAAACATGAAAGCTTGTAACTATCCTACAGTGATTCAATACAATTTAAATAAAAATATTTTTCCAAGTGCTATTTCTAAAACCCAATACACAACCTACCATTCATCTGAAAGCTTTTGGTTTTCTCCCATGCCCATCGTTTCTCGTTTTTCTTTTGGCTAAAATCAAGTGTAGTTTTCTCCCGTGCCCAGAGTAATTATTATTCTCACTACTAAATGCCTTGACAATCTGATCAAAACTCCAAATCTCAGAAAAAAAATGTACAAGTGGACAATATTTGTCATACAGTGTGTCAAAGGGTTGAGCAATTTCTTGAAGTGCCATCGACCATGGATTAAGATTTTCATGCACATTTTTTAATTTTTTCTTGTTTTTTGGGGGGGTTAGGGCATGCCTAGAAGTGCTCAGGGTTTGTTCCTGACTCTGTATTCATAGATAACTCCTGATGCTGAGCAGGGGACCATATTGGGTGCAGGGAAATGAAACTTGTTTGACCACATGCAATGCAAGCATCTAACCCTCTTCACTCTTTCTCCAACCCCTCATTCTCTTTGTTATTGCAACTTAGACACTTCCAGTCTTTTTTCCTACACTAAAAGTAGACACTACAAGCAGAAACTGTAGAGGTGGGAAACTACAAAGCAATAAACCCTGCTTCTGAGTTTCACCTTCACTTGGCATTATGTGATTTACTAACATCAGCTAAGAATTTTTCTACCTAGTGCTGAACCCAGGCATGAACTGTATTATGTTTTAAACAAGGGAACCAATACTTCCTTTAAAACACACATATATATCACACACCTACATCAAATGGTATTTTTGAATGATACAGATATGTGCAATAATATATTTTACAGGTAAGGTTGAGACTCGGTTTACAAATAAGAAAGAAAGGCAGGAATATAGGGGAAAATGAAGGAAGACTTTACAATGGCAGGTACTTAAATGGAGCTTTGTACCTTTGAACGTCCTCTGAACTGCATCATTTCTGCAAAACTCGTTTCTGGTTTCCTTTAGCTGCAAGTTTTAAGAGCCATTTTAGCCCCCATTTGACTCTTCCTGGATAGCAATGCATTTCTTAATAAAGGGTTATTTTCATAAATATTTCATAAATAACATATATTCAAATATATCATAGGGTTAAATTTTATGGGAATGTTTTCCTTTATTCTTAAGATCACTTAATAAAACAATAGTTAGCACCAATTACAGATATACAAGTACAGTTTTTTACCTTGACCATTTCTCTGTAGTTGATAGATATTCTTTATCCAGAAATAGTTTGGCTGTTTATTAAAATTCTTTTGCCTTGTTGCCCCTACAGCTACATGACCTTTTGCTCTGAGTCTGAAAATATATCTTGCCTCTGCACAGTCATTGCATTTCTTCTTTCTATCTTTGGGGCCATTTGGTTACATTTAACCCTTAAATATTTCTCCCTAAATCAAATAAAACTCATGGCATATTGTGGAAAATTATTCTGTTCTTCCCTTCTTAAATCACTCTTTGGTATTGTGTGTTTTCTTAGAAGATCTACATAATTTCTTGAAGCCAGAAAGAAAATACTGATTTCCTGACTAGGTATCACTTAAATGACTATGCCCTGAGAAACAAAGTGACTTCTGTCTTTTAGCAACATAATTTGGTTCTTCTTAATTGCTTTAGGAACACGGCAGAATTCAAAGGGAGTATATAGCCGTGGGATTGTGAAGACTGGTGGGTAATGCTTCTTACTTTTCCTTTTATCTCTATTTTATGGTTAACATAGAACTAGACAAAGGTAAGTCAGATAATTTTAGTGACAAACATCATAAGTAACATGGCTGAAGCAGAGACTGGTGGAGAAAGACGATGAAAGGGAGGCTTATGAAATAAAAAAGAAGCAGTTGTTAAATCTAAAAAATGAAGTCAATGAGGAATATATTTGGTTCAACGGATTAACAGGGAGACTTTAGCATCTTGAAGGGTATTAGTTCATAAGGTTGATTGAGGCTATATGGGTGTTACATGTTATTCTTTTTTTTTTACAAAGATTTGAGCAGTGTTCAGAATGCAATTTCAAAATGTACCTTTTATTCATATGAACAGTCAAAAGCAGTTTTAAATATCTGCAAAAGCATGACAATGAGGTATGCCAGCATGTCCTGTCAAGAAATCGTCCTGTCAGAAATCGTTATTCTGCCTTTTTGGTCATCTGTGATGCAGAACTAGCTCCATATACAAATAAGTTGTATTTATTTTCAGCACTTTCCTTCTCATTATAATTCTGAAAGGGTCTAGAGGTGACAGAAGATAAATCTCAAATCCCCTGGAACCTTGCAAATATTCTCATTTGAAGCCTTTATACCAAAAGCCGAGGATTCTGCTGTCCTGTCAGTATAAACTGAGCCATATGCAGTGCTATTTTGGTGCCAATCATTTCTGTAACACATGAAGTATTTTATTTTATAATTCTTGAGCCTTTAACTGTGTTTGAACAAATGACCCTTTGTATCTTTTAAGTAATGTAAGAAGGCAGTTAGAAATGAGCTCAAACCAAAAAATATTAATTAGCACACCCTCAAAAAACCTTTCATAGAATTTATAAGTTGGCGTTAAGATTCATTTCTCTAGCTTCAACTGAGACATTTATGAGGCTTCACTAGTAACTTTCAATTGAGTATCCTCATTAATGGTTCCAGTCCAAAATGTCAACAACATTTAAAAAATTATAACATTGACATACAACCCATCTAATTACTGACATGCATCAAATTAAGCAGTAAATATGGTCGAAAATCACCTTCACTAACTTGGGACCCAGGAGTCTGTGGCTTTAAAAATGGGAGACTTGCAAGAATTGTAAGATATTATTGTAGGTTATATATATACATATATGTAATTATATCATTTTGTGATTGCCATCACTTGTATATAATTTATATATTATATTTTGTTTATAATTTTTAATAATTTAAAGAAACAAGGAAATGCATCATTTTTAATGAACTTTTTAATAGCATTTTTTTAAGCAAGGCAATTATACATATTATTAGAGACACAAAACAAAAGGGAAACTACTTGGAACATCTAAATTCATGCATGGATACCTATGCCTCCTGTTTCTCCTATGGTTTCCCATTCTAAGTATTTTAAGCCCCAGGTATGCTAAGCAAGTTTTAGCAGTTGATAAACTATGTGTTTTTCAACTGTTTCCTTCATACCCCTAGCTTAGACGGCAGAAAAGCTGATTTCCAAAGCTCTAGCATACAGTTGAAGTAATCAGTCAGTATATTCTTTCCATTGCACTATAATGACAGTAGCAAAATCTCTAGTCAGTGGACCATGGAACATGTCTGGTCAGTTTATCTTAAAGATGTAGTTGTACTAGTTCACCATCTTTGTGCCAAAATGCTTTTGGAATTAATTTTAGATTTTTGAACTATTTGCATATATATTTAATTAATATTTATTGAACAAATTTTCTCTTTAGGCAAAACTCATTGGACACGGACTCACTTTTAAATGTTGCTTAACTTTCCATTGAGAAATATTTGATACTTTTATTAAGTGATGCTTTGTCTGAACAGTTTGTAGTCTTGTAAAAATAAAGCTCCAAGGTAGAGGCTATAAAGGAATGCATAAATTTTACTAAATACTTATTTTAATAAAAATTACTCATATTACAAATCACAGATTAAACATAAAATATATTATAGGCTGCTCACAGAACATGCTTTCTGATAGGGCCACATCAAAGTTACTATCTCTAAATTACATGGAATTTGGGTTTTTTTTGGTTCTTTCACCAAGCTTTGGCAATGATGTGGTGTGTAATTTTTCCCACATTTCATCTTAACATATAAATTTTATTTTTAACTTTGCTTGTCCTTAAATGTCATTGGAGTTCAAATTTCTTATAATTATTTTCCTAGAGGAAGCTTTCAGTAAATGTTTGTTGATTATTGATTTTGAAGGTATCAGGAAGCTTTACTGTTTTCTGGTGATTAAGACTATTTACTGTTAAGCTTATTTTACCAAAATTTCACAGGTAGCACTTTAGGTCCCTTTCTTCTTTGTCTTGTCCTTAGACTTTATGGCTTATAACCAGATAATATTAACTAGTAATTGGAATTTTTTAATACTGCAGGTACCTAAAATAGATACATGATGATTTAGGTATTTACCAAACATTTATAAAATTAGCATATTAACTTGTAATTAGAAGCTTTTAAATATTGCAGGTACATAAAATAGGTATGTAGTGGTTTAACTATTTAAAACTATTTGCAAATTTAATATAAAATTATAAATTTCATTGTAAATGAATTCTGTAAGCCTGTTTAATAGAAAGAACTCTAATAACAACTTAAGTAGAATTTGTTTCTTTTGCATTATAGCCTAATACAATGTTATACCAGAGTAAGATTTTAGTAAATATTTCATAAACGAATAAATGATTTGAGTGAATGGTGAAGCTTTGGATACCTCTTCATATGCATACAACATCTCAAGTAGTTAATATTACCTACCTAATCCATGTCTCTCCCCTGAAGTCACTGTTCCTTTATTAGACATGCTTTTGGAGTCAATTCTTTGGTATCCTATATTTATCTAATTTATTCATATGTAGCACTAAAATGCCAAATATTTGTTACATAAAATGCCAACAACTCAGAAAAACAAAGAAGAAACACTACTTTCATTGTGGTATACTCCATTCAGCTATGCTGTTTTGCTAAACTTCAAACGCATTCTTTCCATTTTTGTTTTGGCTCTATAAAATCCTTTCTATAAATTTCAGATATTACTATACTATAACCCTGAGCATAATTGTAGGTAAAGCATTATTATAAGCTCACTCCTTCTTTTTTCTTACCTGGATAGGTGATTTCTGGCCTTTGTGTCCTCAACTAGATACTGTATGTTGTAAGAAGAAACCTTATTTGAGTCTATGTAATCTTGATTAGATGCCTCTACTGTGTGCTCCAATAGTATCCTATTTTTCTATCATATAACCAGTCACCCTTAATTGTTATTGATAGTTAGTTTGATTGTTTCAACTTCTAGACTGTAAACATCTTCAGGACAAGGCTATGTCTTATTTTCCCTTGTGAACTTGGCCACAAAATCACTGTTTTAAAATGTGTTTTATTTGAGTAACTTTTATAAGGTTCTAGTTCCTCTTACATAAAGATCCTATTTCCTTGCATGACATAGACAATCAGCTGAAACTGCACATTAATCATTCTGAAAGCTACCAGTACACAAATAATAATCCCAGTTGTCAAATCCGTTCACAGGTGCTTCAACTCAAACATTGCCAATTGTAACCAATTTAGAGAATGATTTCCTGTTAATTCTTAGAATCTAAGAAATTGGGTCACTGAATCATAAAATCATGGAAATTAATGAAGTGAAACTTAATATATTGGAAAAATGAACATCTTGTGTTCAAATCGAGCTAGAATGATTTCACTGAAGACAGTGGGCTTCCATATGCTTGCAGTATAGCTTAAATATGTTGAAGGAAAACAGTGAAAACAAACTTTTATTTGGGGGTAGGACTTGGGCCAGTCCCAGCAGTGTTCAGGGCTTACTTTTGGCTTTGCACTCCTGGTGATGCTCTGGTGAACATAAGTGTACCAGTACTGGTATGTGCAAGTAAGTGCCTTACTTTCTGCACTATATCTATCTGGCTCATGACTTAAAAATGTTTTTTTTTTCTTGTCATAGTGACTGTAGTTTTAAGACCTCCAATGAACATTCTATGAAACACCATATCATATTTAAATTGTCTGTACTCTTTTTGAGAATGCCTCTGTTATGTGATGATAATAACATAAGATAGTACAAGTTTTAAATCCTGAAAAACGATTGATACAAATCAAATTTCTGAACATCTTTTTAAGTACCATAATCATGCACATCATTAATTAGACATAGAAGAGTCATTCTCTGCTATAGATCTTCAAAAGTATAATGGGAATAATTATACAATTGGTTTCTTAAAATTCTGTCCAAAGTAATTCAGCATGAGAATCTGTACTTTAATTTTTGCTGATGACATTGGGCCCAAGGATGGAATTTTAGTTATACTTTTGTACCAAATGAGTCCTTTTTATGTCATTTGCTCTGAATTTCTTTGGTCTGCATTTTGTAAAACCACTGAATAGTTTTAAATTCAAAATAATTTTAGTTTTTGTTATTTTGCCCTGATATTTATTCAAAATTCTGTATAAATCAATGGATTTCTATATTAGTAATTCTCAAGAATTGTTGAAAGTTTAAACAGATTAATCTGAGAGCTTGCCTTCTTTAGTAAAGATTAGGAGAAACATTCTATTAATATAATTTGAGTAAATGGAAATATTGTTATTTTGTTTACTGTCTTGATGGCCTTCTTAATTCAGCATCCACTGGATTATTTTACAATATAGTCTACTCAGAGTAAAAATGAGAAAGATTATAATCTTCTAGGGGATGTTTTTTCTTTCTTGAAAGTTTAGGATAACTGGAATTGGTAGCTCATATAAAGCCCAAATCAATATTACCATTGACTTAATCCACATAAGAGGCTTAACTTTATAGGGTGACTTCTGAGCAGTTGAAACAAAACAAAGATCAGTTTCTAGTGAGTACCTAAGTTAAAAACAAATTTAAGACTTTTTCTCTAAAAATGCTTGTAGACTAAAAAGTATGGCAGGGGAACTTCAGCACAATTATATTTTCGTACATAAACTCCTATGCATACTAATTTTCAAGAATAATGATAACTGAGTTTTTTCTATGTGTCAGTCACTATGTTAGGCTTGATCCATTTAAGCTTTAAAATACATTATGACACTCAAACACATTTTGGATCCCCTGTTTGATTGAGACTTAGGAGGTTGAACTTAGAGAGGTTAACTGTCCCAAAATGACATATCTAGTAAGTATTCCAGTTAAGATTTGATCATATATTTTGCTGGAAACTGAGAGTCATGCTATCAGTCAATATGCTATATATTTAAAATGTCATTTATCAGCTATAAAAGCTGACTCTCCATATATATACATATATAGAGAAGATTATGATCTTTACCTTCCATTAGAAATATCTGTATGGTCTTCAAAGGTATAGGGAATTTTTTTTATTTCAATGTCAGTAATCCACTGTCACTAGTATGATACCATTATCATTTGCTATATGGCTGTGTAAACTAAAAGGTATGCCATATACAAAGAACAGTGATCGCTTTTACTTTATTGGGATAACTATTAGCATAGCTCATAGGTGGAGATATTATTTACCTTATTTTTCCAAATTTAAATGCTAACTTCTTAAATGAATTGAGCCAGAATATATCTTCATTGTCAATGAATTTCATTACAAAGTTTTTCTTCTTCTTTAATTCATTCTGTTTTGGTATTCTCCTGCGTCACTGAAATATTCTTTTCATCTTTAGAAAATTGAAATTTTCAATGTCTGATTGTTGCTTTGCAGTCGTCTTCATTTCATTTTCTCCTAATATCAACAAGGTACAATAATTAGATTAAGAATTTTCCAGATACCTAGACCTCAATGTTATTTGATTTCTGCAGCCTGAGAGATAGTATAGCAGATAATATTGCACTCACCTAACTTGGACTTGATCCTTGTGATCCCCTGTGGTCCTCCAGGAACCACCAAGAGTATTCCCTGAGTAAACCCAAGAACAGCTGCTTATAGTCTCCCCCAAAACTAAAATAAGTCTCCATATTTACAAGAATCTATGTTGTTAAATCTAGGTAATTTTAATTTTGGGTTCTCATCTTGGTTCAGTGAGATAGCTGTGGCATAAAACACTTGCTTGAGGGGCTGAAGTGATGTCACAGCGGGTTGGGTGTTTGCCTTGCACATGGCCGACCTGGGTTCGATTCCTCCGTCCCTCTCGGAGAGCCCGGCAAGCTACCAAAAGTATCCCGCCCGCATGGCAGAGCCTGGCAAGCTACCCGTGGCACATTCGATATGCCAAAAACAGTAACAACAAGTTTCACAATGGACATTACTGGTGCCCGCTCGAGCGAATTGATGAACAATGGGACGGCAGTGCTACAGTGCAGTGCTACAGTTCTTATCTTGGTACAGTGAGATGGCTGTGGCATAAAACACTTGCCTCAGGGGCTGGAGTGATATCACAGCGGGTAGGGCATTTGCCTTGCATGCAGCCAACCCAAGTTTGATTCCCAGTATCCCATATAGTCCCCCAAGCACTGCCAGGAGTGATTCCTGAGTGCATGAGCCAGGAGTGACCCCTGTGCAATGCTGGGTGTCACCCAAAAAGAAAAACAAAACAAAACACTTGCTTGAAAGTGTGAGGTAATGAATTTGACCCATAGTGCCCCCTCCTGAGCCATACTGCCCCCCTCACATTTGCTGAACATGATTGTAGTGGCATTGTTGTTTGGGACCCAGCCTGCAATGGTTAATATACACAAGTTTTGTATCTAAAGATAAGCATGCACCTCAGTCAGTATGCAATTCTTTGTCCCCATCCTGTGAGGCCCACAATGGCAACTGGAATGTGACTACACACCAGGACTTAAAAGGGATATGATCCTCAGTCAGTTTGTGTACAAACACCAGAATTAAAATATGACCCTGTCCCCGTCTCCATGGCTGAAGCAGAACAACTAGGCAGGTATGTGACCTCTAGTCATCAGTGAAAGAAGTGAAAGGAAAATAATACTAATTAATTTTCCTATGCTGCTTTCAGCAGCATCAGACGCTATTACTTACTCCTCCGAAGAAAAAGGTATCATTTGATTCAGGATATCATACTATACCAAGATTCTTCCTACAATAGATTCTTCTTTGTCTCCTATCTTTCCAGTCATTTAGCACAAGGGATCCTGAGAACCTCCTTAATTATTATCTCTCTGGTACATTCTTTGGTCATGTTAGCATATCTTCTGATGTTAAAATTATTTATCTTCTATAAAAATATTTTACAAATTTGGATTCCTCCCATCAAACTCAAAATTACATATGTAACTCATTATTTTAATTTATACTTGGTGTCATATACGTGTCTCAAATGTCACCTGCATATGTCATATATCTTTTTTTCCATTTCACATCTTCCAGTGCTTTTTATCCAAACAATTTATGTCCCTACAAGTTGCATGTGTATTTATACCAACAGTACCTCTTTTCAGATGTACCAGATATCTCCCAATTGCAATATTTCATACTCTTACTCTGTGGAATGCATTTGGAATGTATGAAAGTGTGAGAGTTAATAAACTATGGAACTCTTGACTCAAAAGATAAGAAGCATATATGAAGGCTTTTTCCTTCACGTTTGTTTTTTCCCTAGTTTTTCTCCCTTTTCCTAGTTTACACAATCTTCTAGGCATTTTATAAGCTTCTCAGAGGGTCTCCACAGGGTTAAGCTTCAGTTGCCCATAGCTATGATCAGTTCAGAAACACCCTTGAATTGACTTTCCTGTCGTCATTCACTTTTACTGCTCTTTTATTCCTGCTTTCTGGATCATCCTCAAAGTTTGTTCCCCACACACATTTCTTTGTCTTAGATTGGGTTCTTTGGGAAACCTCAGCAAGACAATATTCAAAATTAAATTCCTCGTCTTTCTTCCAAAATCTTGCTATTTCATTAACTTTTTGATCTCAGATTGTGGTGACTCTTCATGAGTTCCCCTTAAAAACATTGGAGTGCTCTGTGATCTCCTCCATCTTACTAGCAAGCCATGCCATCTTACCTGCAAAATATATCCAGAATCTGACTAGTGCACAGCACTTTCTCTGCTACTTCCTAGTCCAAGCCTCTATCATTTTTCATTTTGATTTTTTTAAAAAAAGCTAATCTAACCTATTACACTGCTTCTACCCTTGCACCATTTTAATTAATTTATTCTTAACATAGTAGCCAGAATTATACTTTCAAAACCTGAGGCATATCAGTCCCACTCCTATCCACTGTGTAGCATGTGGTTGGTTCTGCATCTTTTTCAGAGCTCAAATGCTTACACAATATGGCCTCTCTTTACACTTGTGACCCCATCTCTTCTTCATTTTTTATGTAAGAACCAATCTGGCCTCTATGTTTATCAAACAATATAGGTATAAATCTGTGCCTCAATGCATTTCAATTTATATTCTTTCTGTGTGGAATACTCTTTCACTTAATATCATCTAGGTTTAGTCTTTCACCTTTTGCAGGTTCGTAACTCAAATGTCAGCTACCCAGTAAGCCCTTCTCAGACAATCTTACTGAAAAGTAAAGTCCTAAGAAAAGTAAAATTAAAATCCTTGCCCTGTGCATTCATTTTCTGTAGCCTTTCCCCTCTGTAAAACTTATAATGTAATTTATGTTTAAGTTTTAGCAACATAAATGATTTAGTTATATCAATATTAAAGTGATGTCTAATTTATTGTCTCTATGGTGACATTCTTAGAATGAAAGGAGACACTAGGAAATAATCACATTAGGACTATAGGTATAAACCAAGAAAGTCTGAGATAACTGAAACATTGCTGTTCTTATTTTTCACCACCTAAAATGCTACCATGATTGCTTCATATTTTTTATTTTTACTTCTTATAGATGTATGTGCATTAAAATATAAATGTTATGCATTCGGTTGTATTTATTAACAGATTTTCACTCATTTGTTTTTCTTTTGCACTGGAATTAAATTTTACAAAAAGCAGGTACTTTTGTCTGCTTTGTTTTCTGCCCAGCCCCATACTTAGAACCATACCTGCAACATATTATGATTCTGGTAAATATTTTGAAATCAATGGAAACCCACTAAAATAGTGTCTGGTGCATATTTACCTCTGGATGAATAGTATATATTATTATATGATATTAAAATTATTGGTTATTATTATTTATCACCAGACAAATATTACTTCTTTTAGCTCTGACTGAAAGTCTTTTTCTGTGCCATCTCTGTTTTTTAACTTATATCCCTATATTATTTTCATGGACAATTACTACACAGATGCTCACAATTGCCAATGATTTTTATTAAATTGTTTTCACCTTCAGTTTTGTAAGCTAGTAATGCCTGGGATCCTAATATTTGAGTGACTTAAAATCCTTTGCGAAACATTGCATACTGATGAGGTATTCACTCATATTACAGGGCATGCAAAAATTACTTAGAAAACCGTTGTGCTAAGTTTATATTTTAAAATATAGAATACATTTTCAAAGTCTGTTTGTGATCATTAAATAATGCTTACACTTCTAACCGTGATACCAACTAGCATATCTCTTATACACTTTATTCAGTTGAAAATTGTGACTAAAAATAGAAGAGAGACTTTGAGTTCTTTCAGTAGAATTCTAGAAATGCAAATTTAGATAATTGTAATGATCAATCATTTACTGGTATGTTAATTTCTTAATGCATTCAATTTATCAGCAGCAGGTTTTTCCTAATTCTAAAGAAGCAACGCTTAATTCTCTTTTTACTGATTAATTGTGGAGAATTATACTTCTGGCAGTTGACAAAGGGACTTACATAGCTTGCTTCAATACTATTCAAGACATAGGTAAATAATAAAAGTAAACAATTCATGAGAAGTGGAAACATAATTAACAGCAATCTTATGAATGTTTGTCTCCTGAAAAAATCCTGGTAAGCTACGGCATGAGCTTCAGGTTTTCTTTGGGTGAGTGCTTGTTAGCTAATCAATGTATAATCCCACATCTTCCCTAAACATTAAAATTTTGACATTAGCCAATTAGATAATTCAATTGAGCAATTATTTGTGGGGCATTGCTATTCAAAGAATTTACATTGGGTCATAGATACAAATTAAATATAGCAGCAACTCTTTACAAAGCAGATGTTTGAAAGCAGAAGTGGTGGGTTTTCTGAAAATTTGTGTTTTGTCTTACTGAGCCTTTATATTTCAAGGCACAGGATTTTTTCACAGTACATCTGTAGCTTTATAATCATGGGCTGTCGTATAACAGGATTATGCTTTATTGAGATAGAATGGATGCATTGAAAGTTCACCAGGTAACTTCTTTCATTTTAATACAGAATTCCGTGCTGAGAAGCCTTGTCTTCTAACCTTTTGTGCAGATAGTGTCTCTTATTCCCATTTGCCCCCTTTTGGATTGCCTCTACTATATTGTCTACTAGAAAGATCACATCCCTGGGTCAAGGCTCATGCTTTCAATTTTGCTTCATTCACTCACTGAATGACCTTAGGTCTTCTTTTAACTGCCTTTACTAGTATATTAATAGTCACCTGGGGTCTTGTGGCACAGTTAATCAAAGTCCTAAAAATAATTTGAAATGTGCGGTCCTCCCTTCTGCCTCTAGAGACAATCTTTGAACCAAAGAAGAAAAGTAAAATGGAAAAGGAGATTTGCTAAGATAATCAACAATATCTCTCTGTGATGATTTCCTTTTTGGTTTTGTCCTGTCTGATCCCCTTAGTCTCCTGAAACTGAAATACTCATTTCTCGGATTCTTTTTTATAACTCCTCATTTGAAGAACAGAACTTAGAAATGACATGACTGACATATTAGAAATAAAAATAATAAAACTGGTAATATTTCTTTTTGATGCCCCTATTAAGGTATAGGAGAAAGGAAATAACTTCCAATATATGCTAAACATATCATATCAGACTTAATCTGCAAGTAGAATCATAACAAGTGATTGGATTCTAGCAATATCTAAATAGTAACAAGAGTCAACTAAGAATTTAGTTCTCAAAATCGCTTGCAATCTCTACATCCCCAGTTCTAGTTTTACCTTTCTACATCATATTATTATAAGTATTTATTGAATTCTTGTTGCAATTAATGGATTTTCAATATATAATGTTAACTAAAAAAACCAAATTCTTTCAAATATGACTGTTATATCTGTGGCTATTTATAGCAAACCATGTGGGGTAGAATTGTGTAGCAGTCCTCAAGTTAGCATTGATGTACACATTCATCTCTACATTGGTGAGAATGTTGGCAGTTTTTCATACTTTACTGGCATATGTCTAATATGGAAAATGTAAAATATAAGTTGAAATGTTACCCATTGAGAATATATCACAATAATCTCAAGAAAGATATAATGGTTAATTATGGCAAAACTTAGTGGAGTGGAGATGAATGGTAAAAGACTCAAGTAAAGTTTTCTATTTTTGACAAGTAATTAAGGGGAGATACTTGGTAGGGAAGCAAGAAAGCTATTTAGAGGAAAATGATGTTTGTTTTATTACAGGATTTTTCCTAACTATTATTCCTCCAAGTGGAAAATATATATGAAGTTATAGATACAGATATGGAATGGAAATTGCATTTATTAGTTCCTAAGTGAAGTTGTAGTTCCATGGAGTTTTTAATGTGTAAGCAGATTCATAACTCACACGGTATTGAATGAGATCACATAGGAAGGACAAATACGAGGAGCAGAACACAGAAAGAAGAAATGATGCCTAACTCAAAAATTTTTTTTTGCTTTCTGGGTCACACCTGGTGATGCTCAGGGGTTACTCCTGGCTCTTTGCTCAGGAATTACTCCTGGGGGTGCTCAGGGGACCATATGGGATGCTGGGAATCGAACCCAGGTTGGCCGCATGCAAGGCAAACACCCTACCCACTGTGCTATTGCTCCAGCCCCCAACCTAACTCAAAATTTTAATGCAGGAAGAATCCAATTAAAATGGAATATTTAGAGACTTAGTTAAAGAATCAAGACTGGGTCTGGGTGATAGTACAGAGATAACACAGTCCTTACAGGTGGCCAACTCCTGTTCAAACCCTTGGAGTACATGTGATCGTAAATGGAACCAGGCGTGATCCCTGAGCACAAAGCCAGAAATCAGCCCTAGCATAACTAGGTGTGTTCTCCATAAAAAGCATCAAAATAAAGTGGTATTTAAAAGAACATGGGACCCAAAAGGGTTTGTGGAGTTATCATGAATGAAGAAAGCCTAGTAAAAACTCTGAAACTTTTACCAGATTTCTGAATTACAGATTCATTGCTGTCATTCTTAAAAGTTTTTAAAATTGTTTTTTAAATTGAGTCACTGTGAGATGCACAGTTGCAAAGCTGTTTATGATCTGGTTTCAGTCATACAGTGATCCAACACCCCTCTTTCCACCAGTGCCCATTTCCCACCACCAATGAACCCAACTCCTATCACCCCACTCCCCCAATCTGCCTCTATAGCTCCATGACAGGCACTGACTCTCTCTCTCTCTCTCTCTCTCTCTCTCTCTCTCTCTCTCTCTCTCTCTCTCTCTACTTTCTTTTGACACTGACACTATGGTCTGCAACAAGATACTGAGTGGTTATCATGTTTGTTCCTTTACCTACTTTCAGCATGCAATTCCTATCCAGAGTGATCATTTCCAACTATCTTTGTCATAAATGTCCTTTCACTATCCCAGTTGCCTTCTCTTAAGAGGTTGTGTGTGTGACAGTAGAAGAAAGATTCCAATCGATTGAGGAATGAGTAGAAAAGGATGAAATAGAAATGTTATGTATCAATGTGATTGAATGAAAAGGCAAGGGCGGTTTAGCTAAGGGCTCATGAGAGGAGAGTACAATTTTTTTTCTTTTTTGGTGCAGGGATCAAACACCCTCACCCATGCAAGTCATGTATGCCACATTCCTGACCATTGTTTTTTAAATGAAAAAAAAAACATGAGAACATGTAAGATAGCATAACTTGTAACTCCCACCATGGCGGAAAACAAATATTTGTTTGAACTGAGAATGAATGAATATTTATGTCTGAAGAAAGAGATTAATGAAAAGCCAAAATATTTAAGTGATGGAAAATAGAGGTAATATCTAATGTCAGCACAATTTCAGAGAAAGCTTACAGAAATGGGATTCAGAACTCAGATGAGAGGTTAAGTCTCTGAGACATGAGAGAAAGAGAGGTAATTGAAGGAGTTGATGTCACATAATACTTGATTTTTATGTTAAGTAGGAAGCAAAGTCATTTGCCAAGATGAAGTCAGAGATAATTATGAACTATAAGAAACATTAGAAAAGTGAACAATATTAAGAGCCAGAATGGCAAAGAACAAATATACATAAACATATATAATGGTTTCAGATTTACAAAGAAGACTAGCATATAAATTTGGATATTGGTTGTAAGTAACAAAAGTCAACCTTAACTAAATTAAAATGCAAACGCAGGAGCAAGACATTTAGTACAGCTCTTAGGACACATGCCTTGCAAGATGTGGATCTAGATTTGATACCTTGCACCCCATATGGTCTCTGGTATCCACCAGAAGTTGATACCTGAGTGCAGAGCCAGGTGTAAACACCAAGCACATCTGGGTGTGGCCCTCAAAGAAACTCAATTCAATGGTTCATCAAATAATAAAATCATTTTGAATGTCAAATTACATAATGGGCACAGATATTACTAGCATCAAAAAACAGAGTTAGAGCATCAAATATCAGCATAGATTCTAAAGTTTCTAGTGCGCTTTATTTTTTTTAATTAACACAGACTTTTCCCATGAATTGGAGAATATGGATGGTAAAGCCTCCAAAGCACTTCATCTTAATGGATCTAACCACTGTGATGGAGATATGTTCTATTGTGTGCTTTGGTTTTCCCTTGTTTCAGATGCCCTCTCTATCACGAATAAGGCATAGACTCTGTGAAATATTCCTTTGACTGATGAAGCTCTGATCAGTTGCTCCCACATGAACTAATCAATGGAGCTCAACAAGTATTTCTTGGGTTCTTACAGTCTATTTCTCTGGTTCTTATAATGTTCCAGGCTTTTTCCTGGTTATTGGTGAAACAGAAAAATACAGGCATAGTCCCTATTTTGGACAACTCACCTTCTAGAAAAAGAAGGTTGAAAATAAACAGGCAAAATGTTTCTGGCTACCAATACATTATGCAAAGAACATAGAAAATGTTATAATAGAAAGCAACTAGAGGTGTGATCTACCTCAGACTGATTGTTCAGGAATGCCCACAATGGAATGACACCTAGATCACAAGAAGAAGCCAACTATTTCAAGAGCTGTTAAAGTTCTTTCAGGCAGAGGGTAGAATAAAAACCTGAGAAGAAATGAGTTTGACACATTTAATTAATAGAAATAAGGTCATTGTAACTAGATCATCATGAGCAAAGGGGAGAGTTGAGTGAGATAGTATCAGAGCAGATGTGGGAGTCAGTTTTTGATATTTTCTTATAGAGTACAGTAAAGATTGGCTAGTGTGACTGCTTTGGTTTAAACTACGTAATGGTTCTTGTAACCATTTCAATGGAGGGTGAGGGTGAGATCCTGGAAAAGGAATAGCAAGCGCAGTAATATGAGTGCTGCTCACCAGTCTGTGCACAATCGATAGAAATCAAAGAAGAAAAATGTACAAAACGAAACTTCCAGAATTGATACAGCACCTCAAATGGAAAGGTGAGGTAGAAGGGAATGGTAATGCTTCTGAAAGAATAATTGAAAAAACTGATTCTGGAGTCAAGACATCCGTAGGTAAAACATACTGAAGTTAGCAGGGGATGATAAGACTGGGAGAATATAAAGAGATCAGCAATCTTGTGATATTTGTCAAACTTGAAGAGTAGCTTTTATGGCCATGAGAATGTCCAATAGTTACAAGATAGGAAATCATTGCTGAAGTGAGATTTCCTGTCAAACATGCTGAAATTCTCTTTCTTATTCAGATTAATATTTGTTTTATATATTTAGGTATATCCATCATAAGTCCATGAATACCTTGTTAATGTACCTAGTTTCCAGGAACTTGCTGAAATAGGTTCAAAATACCCCCTTTTCCCCTCCCATTTTAAACTGTGATCTTTTCCATTATTAAACATTGGCTTTCTTCCCAGGGATGGCACTGAAGAAGAAAATCAATGACGTATCTAGCCAGCCGCCTTGGACTGAACAGGCATTCAAATAGACTCCAAGGGCCAAGTACAGATGGTGATTTATTGTGCATACAGCTTCTACAGAATGCCTTCATTTGAGCATTGATGTATATACAATTACTTACCATAATGCTGCAGTTTTACAATTTAGCCAGGAATCTGTGGAGAGATTATGCTCACTACAATCCACAAATGTAGTTTTCGCTCTTTTCAGTAATTCTACAAATTCTCAGTAGAATTTGTATGGAAGAAAAGAGATTTCAAAAATAGTTCTCAATTTTACAACATTTCTTCCTATTGTTATACTTATGCAACTCCCATTTCAGAACCAATTCAAAATTATTAAACTGTGTTCCTCTCCTGACATGTAAGTAGGTAGAGTTGCCAGAGGCAAATCATTTACTGTGGCTATTGTGAAATGTAAATTGGTGGTAGTCATCTACTCATATCATAGCTTTGTTCATTGTAAATAGCATTTTTAGGCAATGTTTATATGATACTGAAACAACCAATTGAGACTTGACAGTTTAAATAAACTAGATACTTCACATCTAATGGGCACTAAAACAGCCTGGCACTCCTAGATCCCTTTTTCTTATTGAAAGTTGGAATTACTGAATATGTCCTTATAATTTGAATTTCAGTTGAAATTGAAAGGCTATCATTACCTTTATGAGGATAATTTCACTGTCTTGTTTTTTTTTTCTTGGCCAAATATTGCTCATTTCAATCCTGTTTAGGAGATAGTACCCATGTCCAAGCAATTATTGTTATTTGTGTTTTATGACATTATAGAGAATGAGTTGTTCTGATTTGCAAGCGCAATTAAATTATGTCAAAGCATATAGGGGGTTCTATCACAGGGAATTCTTTTTAGTGTTTTGGCTGAGTTTCAGTGAAAAAATGTTAATCATTTTAATAGAAACACTTCAGATTACTCTTTAATGCAAACAATACAGAGTCGAGATTAATAGAAGCTATAAATAAAAAGAAGCTGTAATAGTATTGATAAAATCAACTCAGCAAATGAAAATGAGGAAGTTCAATAACAAATAATATACTGCAATGACATGGCCTATTGAGTTGCTATATGAGGCAATATGAATAATAACCCTTCAAATTATTTATGTTTTTCCAGTATAACAATGGTAAGCTACTAGAAGGTATAAAAAATTAGTTTGCATGGTGCTGAGCCTGGTACATAACTCTTAAATTGAATGTGAATATGCATTTTATCATTTCTTAATGTGATTGATTCCATCATTGACTAACTTTCCAGTTCTTCTTAGGATCTTTTGTTGTATTATATTTTCTCTGTCCTTTATAAGAAAGTTTTCTGTTTTAAAGTTAGCATGAATTTCATAATGGAAAAGTTCATGATCTGTGTCTGTTAATACAGGAGAAGCACTAACATGAGCATCATTTATTTGATGACCACTGTGTATGCAGTCTCAGAGCTATAAAATTAAATCTATGGATGCTTCTCTCCATGTAGATGGCATAGAGAGAAAGTTGTGTGTATATATATAAAACTGTAAGGAGTTTAAAGCCAATTAATTATAACAACAAAAATAATATTATAATTATGTTTTCTTTATAATTAGGTCACTCCTACTTATGAAAACAGTATCATAGTCACTACTGACTCCATATTAGCATATCATTTGTTAAATGAATAGCTTAATAAATAGGTGATAGTTTTCAATCATTCTTTCAAAAATTTATTGGGAGCTGTAAGTATAAGTTTAAGTGAGTGTAACTAGTTATACTTCAAAGTATACCTTTTTCATTTTTAGAATTGTGTCTATCTACCAAGGGCTGGAGTGACGGCAAGCTACCAAGAGTATACCGCCCACACGGCAGAGCCTGGCAAGCTACCAGTGTCGTATTCAATATGCCAAAAACAGTAACAACAGGTCTCACAATGGAGACGTTACTGGTACCTGCTCAAGCAAATCAGTGAGCACCGGGATGACAGGGACAGTGTGATACAGTGTTTATCTACCAAAGATCTATTTATTTAGAGGACAAACCCACTAGAGTTAGAATTATTTTGGTACAAAAGACATCATTGTCATCATTTGAATTCCCTATAATTATATGTTAAGCATTTACTTAACATTGCATTAAACACATAGATAAAATACCCTTTTTATACAAAACAGTATGCTACATGCTTAGTATTATGGTAAATTACACAGCTGTAGACTATGCCTTCACTGACTTATGGTTTATTAGAGGAGATTTGTTACCTATAAAAATAAATAGCATTGCATATTGTTTAAATATAGAAGTATAAGGAATATAGAAGTATAAGAAATATAAGGTCTATTTAGTGTTATCCAAGAAAGCCTTTTTAATAAAGTAATCAGTACTTTACTACACTTATTAATCAGTATAATAATTACATTACACTGAAACAAGAAGGGCAATAAAGTGCTAGGTAGAAACAACCAGTTCTGGTGAGAATGTACATAGTATCCCATCTACTATTGGTGGAAATGTAGTCTTGTTCAGTCTCCTTGGCATATAATATGGAGATTGCTCAAAAATCAAGAATTAGTTTACATATGTACCAGCAATTCCACTTCTTATTATATATCCCCAAAGTCATAGATAATTAATTTGAAAACATATTTGCACTTCTATGTTCACAGCAGCACTATTCATAAAGCCACAAACTGGAAACAACCTGAGTACCAAGAATAGATGAGTGGTATAGAAAATTTTGATCCATATGTACAATGGAATGACAGTTATAAGAAATTATGATATCATGCAGTTCTCTATTAGGTCTATGGATCTTGAGGGAATCATTCTGGAAGGAAGACAGAAATTCTTAATGATATCTTTCTTGTGTTGAATATAAAGAAACTTAGTAAGGAATAATAAATAACAAATGATAACAGGTCCTGAGAGTCTCCTTATAGATAAAAGTTTTCTAAGGGAAGAGGAGTGAACGTGGGTTAGAGAGGACCTATAGACAATGGTGGAGTGATTCTAACAGTCTACCAGTACATGTTATATACCATTATCATGTGCTTGAAACATTAATATTGATAATATTGTAAGTTATGGAACCTAAATAAAAAACTTTTAAAAAGAATAATCTATGTACAGAGCTTTCCAAATAGGAGGAAAAGCTTATGTAGTCACCAAGACTGGGAAAAGTTTGTTTATTAGCTTTGAGGAGACCAATGGGGGTTGTATGGCAGAGAAGAAGTGAAAATATACTATTTGGTAAAGCTGAAGAGAAAAAATATCCAGCAACATTGACATTCAAATTTGAAATTGACACAAAACTTTCAGCACAGGAAGCAGTTAAAACAGCTGATGGCCACCAAATCAGTGCTGCAAGATGCACTAATTGTAAGTAGTGTAGCACTGTCCACTGTCCTCCCATTGTTCATCGATTTGCTTGAGCAGGCACCAGTAACGTCTCCATTGTGAAATTTGTTATTACTGCTTCAGGCATATTGAATACGCCATGGGTAGCTTGCCAGGCTCCTGTGTGTGGGCGGGATACTCTCCTCTCTGTACCTTGCCGGACTCTCCGAGAGAGATGGAGGAATTGAACCTGGTTTGGCCACGTGCAAGGCAAACACCCTACCCATTGTGCTATCGTTCCAGCCCTGTAAGTAGTGAAATACTAAAAATATAAAATTCAGGAAAGGAGGAAAGCAATAATGGGTTAAAGTATTATGAGCTTCAGTCTGTAGCTGGTGATAGTACAGAGTAGTAAAGAAGTGTGCCTTGCATGTATGGTATCCTATTATAATCTGAGCACTACTAAGAGTGATCTTTGAGCACAGATCCAGGAGTAAGCCCTGGTCCCTAAGCCTAGCTTGGTGTGTAACCACCTCAATAAAATTAAGATCTTACAACTTCCCAAGACTCAATCAGGAGGAATAGGAAAATATGAACAAATTAATTACTATAAATGGAATCAAGACAGTAGTAAAAACTGCTCCTTGAAAATAAAAGCAAGCCCCAAATAGGTCCATTAGTGAGTTTTCCCAAACCTTCACAGAGAAGGTACTACCTATTCTTCTCAAGCACTATAGAAAGTGACAGAAATAAAAAAATTCTCCTGAGACAGTTTCTATGCTACTAATATTACCTTGTTATCAAAAATGTACAAAGACATGACTAAAAAAGAAAGCTGTAGACCAATTTCCCTGATGAACATAGATCTACAAGGGTCCTCAACAAAGTCTTAATGAGCTAAATGCAATACATTAAATGGATCATTCACCATTATCAAGGGAGATTTACCCAAGGGGTTAAAGGATAGTTCAATATATGCAAATCAATTAATGTAATGCATAATATTAATAAAAAAGAACCATATGATTGTATCAATAGATACAATAAAAGCTATTTATCAAAAAAATGACAGAATTCAACACCCATTTATAATAAAAACGGAAACAAAATGGAGATAAAAGGAAGTTATATAAATATATAATGAAGACCATTTATCACAAGACCATATCTTAACACTTTATCTCCACTTTCCACTAATATCAGGCACAAGACAAAGATGTTCACTCTCTCCACCGTTATTTTATGTTTTACTTTTTTATTTTTTATTGAATCACTGAAACAGACCATTGCAAAGCTGTTAATGATTTGGTTTCAGTTATACAGTATTCTAACACCCATCCCTCCACCAGTGTACATTTTCCAGCACCATCCACTGTTATTTTAACTAGTCCTAGAAACCTTACCTACAGCAAATGGGCAAGAAAGAAAAAATAAATGAATTTAAAATTGAAAATACTACCTCAAACTATCACTAATTGCAGTTGATATTGTATTATACATGAAACATCCTATGTATAATAAAAATATCCTATGAACAATAACCTGTTGGTAAAGTACCAGGCTGCAAAATCAATACACAAAAGTTTGTTTCATTTTTGTGAATGAAATGTAGAAGAGAATACAATGTAGAAGAGAAAATTTTAGAATTCAATCTATGATAGCATCAGTAAAACTAAAACATTTAGGAATTAACTTAGTAGAGGAGGTGAAAAGATTATTTTTTGAAAATTATAAAGCACTATTGAAAGATATAAAGGAAAACATGAGGATATGGAAACACATTCTTTGTTCAGGTATTGGAAGAATTCTTATAGTTAAAATGACTATGCTATCCAAAGCACTATACAGATTTAACACACCATTAAATTCACACAGCATTCTTCAAGGACTTAGAACAAATATTTCTAAAATCTCTATGGTACTGTACAACTCTCAGAATAGCTAAAGCAACTCTAAGGAGAAATTATGGGAGACATCACATTCCCATGCTCTATATAGTAAAGCTACAGTAATCAAAAATGTATGGTGCTGGAATAGAGAGACTCTCAGGATGGTGGTATATAATTGGTGGTATATAATTGAGAGCCAAGAGGTAGTAAACCCTTAAATATATCAACACTTTTTTAAAAAGTGGCTAGGTGTATGAACTAGAGCAGGAAAATCCCGTGCAGTAAATGGTGCTGAGGAAACTGGTCAGCTTTGTGAATACAAATTAAAATAGAAACCTATCTCACATCATGTATCAATGTTAATTCAACATTGGTCAAGGACCTCTATATCGGACATATATCCATAAAATACATTGAGATAAGCATATACAGAACACTTTATGATATTGACCTCAGAGGGGTCTGCAAGTGAAACAAAGCCATGGTCAAAAGAAAAAAAAACAAAAGTAGGAAAAATAGTGGGACTACATCAAAAACAAAACTTTTGTAAGGCCTAAAATATGCATAAAATGAAAATACACTGTACTCAATTGGGGAAAATATTTGCACATCACACAGCTGATGAAGATCTAATAGCCATATATATACATATATATAGTTTACAAAGTTCAAAACAATAAGAACAAACCATCCTGCCAAAAATGGAGAGAAAGAATGGGGAGACATACTGAACAGATACTTTCTCAAAGAAGACATATATATGACCAACAACCATACGGAAAATAATGTTCATTACTAATTATCAGTAAATGCAACCAAAACGACAAAGAAATACTATTTCACACTATTGATAGTGGTTCTTATCAGCCTGGAAACAATCAGTGTAAGTGGGGAAGTGATGAGAAAGGAGGTCTCATTCATTGTTAGTAGGAGCTATTGTCTATTTCAGCCTTTATGGAAAATGGTATGGAGAATACCTAAAGAACTAAGAAAAGGACATCAATATGCCTCAGAAATTCTGCTTTTCATCATATTTTCAAAGAATACTATGATCTAAATTTTCAATGTTTTGAAAATTATGTTAATTGCAGGACTGTTTACAATAACATTTTCAAACAACCAAAGTGACCAACAATAGATGAATATATAAAGTTATTGTGTTGTATTTTCATAACAGAGTGCTACTTAGTATTACTGTCTGTAAGACAGAATAAGAAAAATAGTATGACATATAAAAGAACACAGGCAACAAGTGTTGTCATGGTTGTGGGGAGAAAGGGACTCTACTTTACTGTTCAAGAAATGCCAACTGATTCAGCCTTTTAGAAAACAATAGAAATTGAGCTCCCAGTTGACCCAGCAAAACACTTTTGGAAATATACCCTGGGGGCCCAAAACACATAGCAGAAACACCTTCTGCACTCCTATATTCATTGCAACACTGTTCACCATAGCCAGAATCTGGAAACATCCTGAGTTCCCAATAACAGATGAATGGATATAGTAACTATGGCATATCTACAGAATGGAATACTATGCAGCTGTCAGGAAAAATGAAGTCATGAAATTGCCTATAAATGGCTGAACATGGAGAGTACAATGCAGAGTAAAATGAGTCAGAAGGAAAGGCACAGATATAGAATGACTGCATTCAATTGTGGTATATTATATATAATATTATATATAATATTATAGTAGTATATAATATATATAATATTATAGTAGACAAATAATATCCATGGCCAGGGAAAACAGGGGTTAGGAGGACTGGTCAATGGTTGTAACTAACCACAATTGTGAGGGGGGGGCTGAAGGTAGATAAGATAATGAAGAGACCACTGTGGGAATAATAGCTGGCAATGATCACTGTGGACAGGATCTGAGTAGCACTGTAAAAAAAAAAAAGTAGCACTGTACCACTGTCATCCCATTGTTCATCCATTTACTCGAGCGGGCACCAGTATCATCACCATTGTGTGACTTGTTACTGTTTTTGGCATACCAAATATGCCACAGGTAGCTTGTCAGGCTCTGCCGTGGGGGCAGGATACTCTTGGTAACTTTCTGGGCTCTCTGAGAAGGATGGAGGAATCGAATCTGGGCCGGCCGCATGCAAGGCAAATACCCTACCCACTGTGCTATCTTCTTGATAACCTTTCAGTATCAATATTGCAAACCACAATGCCCAGAAGGAGAGAGAGGGTGGGGAGGGAAGGAGGGAGAGAGAAAGAGAGAAGAAAAGAGCTTGCCATATAGGCAGGTAGGGCATGGGGCGTTGGGAGCGATGGGAGGCAACCTGAGTACACTGGTGCTGGAAAATGTGCACTGGTAGAGGGATGGGCATTGGAATAATGTATGAGTAAAATCCAATCATGAACATCTTTGTAATGGTCTAGCTCACTGTGATTCAATAAAAACGTTTGAATCACTTGTATGGCTTGTATCATTTGTCATCCCATTGATCTTTGATTTGCTTGAGTGCGTGCCAGTAAAGTCTCCATTCATCCCTGTCAAGTGCTAGTGTAGTACAATGATATCTGCTTGCTCCAGGATCAGGAAGAGCTTCAAACCTTCCATTCAGAGTTTTGACGAAGAAGTCTGACCATCTCGTTGGTGGTCAGCCACGCAGTCTTTTGATGTCCGATGGAATCCAGTCGGTAATAGCTCTCGTCCAGCGGTCACCTCTGAATCGCATTATGTGTCTGGCCCATCTGATTTTTGAAGCCTTTACAAACAAGACAGCGTCCCAGATTCTTGACCATCAATGGAGGTTGCAACTCCGGATTCCTTCTCTCACTTGAGTGAAACATGATCTCCAAGGATAGCTCTTTTGATTCCTCTTTGGAATACCCTAATAGAGTTCTCATCATGTTTGCGTAGGGCCAAGGACTCTGAGGCGTATGTTAGTGCAGGAAAAATGGTGGAGTCGAAAGATGTTCCTGGAGCTGGAGGATCATTGTCCTCTTAATCACTTCTTGGATGTTCTTGAAGGCAGTCCATGCTACTCTCTTCCTCCTGCGCAGTTTTGGCACCAAATAATTCCTCATGTTGAGTTATCAACCAACGTACACATAGATGCTGCATTCAGACATGTTTGTTCCTTTGAGAGCAAATGGAACGTCAGGGACTAGTTCTTTTTTCATGAACATTGCTTTGCTGAGATTCAACTGCAGGCCAACCTTTCTACACTCATGGTCGAAGTCAGCCAGCACTTGTGCTGCTTGGTTAATGTTTGGTGTTATTAGAACAATGCCATCAGTGAAGCGGAGGTGGTATAGTTGCCAACCATCTAACTTCACTCCCATTCCTTCCCATTCCAATCATTGCATGACATTTTTGAGGGTGGGACTAAAGAGTTTCGGTGAAATGGTATCACCCTGCGAACCCCTTTCTTTACATCAATGATCACTTCTTTGTAGAATGATGAGATCCTGGTGGTGAATCCGTAATACAGCTCAAGGAGGATCTTGAAGTACTGAGTTTGAATGTCCTGATTGTCTAGGGCTTCGATGACAGCTTCAGTCTCAACAGAATCAAAGGCCTTCTTTAAATCAATGAATGTTAGACAGAGCAGCATCTTGAACTTTCGTGAAACTTCAATGAGCTTGGACACCCAGAACCTGGCTTGCTCGCATGATTGTCCACTGTCTAGTGACCTGCCTATTCTATTCAGGATGACTCAAGTGGGCAACTTGTAGACAACAGACAACAGGCAGATTTGGAGATAGTTGCTGATTTTGTGGAGGTCTCCCTTCTTGTACAACAGAACAGTCCCACTGGTTTTCCATTAGAACGGAACCTTGCATTTGGACAGGTAGCATTTGAAGAGCCGAGACGGTCTATTGTCGAGTACTGGTGGCAGATTCTTCAGGTGCTTGGTCTGACATTGTCTGGACTGGTTGCTATACGTGTCTTTACCGATGAAATGGCATGTCAGATTTCAGAAGGGAACGACATATCCATCCTGCAGAATTTGGTATGTGGGCAGGTGGATGTGGCTGTCAAAGAAAGCCAAGTAGAAGTCGTGAATAATCCTCTCCATTGCCCTTCTGGAAGATGTGATAGATCCATCAGGATGGTCATACATTTGGGGTTGTGTATAGGGATATTCCACCCTGTTCCATTGGTCTACGGCTCTGCCTTTGTTCCAGTACCATGCTGTTTTAATTGTTACTGCTTTGTAGTAAAGTTTGAGGTTGGGGAGGGTGATGCCTCCCATCGTCTTTTTCCCAAGAATTGTTTTAGCTATCCTTGGACGTTTGTTGTTCCATATGAATTTTAGGATTGCTTGATTCGTTTCTTTGAAGAATGCCATGGGTATCCTTATAGGGATCGCGTTGAATCTGTATAATGCTTTGGGGAGTATTGCCATTTTGACAATATTGATTCTCCCTATCCATGAGCAAGGTATATGTTTCCATTTTTTCATATCCTCTTTTATTTCATGGAGTAGCGTTTTATAGTTTTCTTTGTAGAGGTCTTTTACATCCTTGGTTAGGCTGATTCCGAGGTACTTGATTTTCTGGGGCACGATTGTGAATGGGATTGCTTTTTTCGTGTCCCTTTCCTCTGCCTCATTGTTTGTATATAGGAAAGCCATGGATTTTTGGGTATTGATTTTGTAGCCTGCAAGATACCATTAATTTTAATAAAATCTGTATTTCAGTATAATTTGTATGAAATTGGTGGGTATCATGCTAAGTGAAATGAATAAGGAGAAAGTAAATATCAGAGATCTCTCTTGTATGTTGAGTCTTAATAAATTGAGCATTTTAGCATGAAAGTACATTTTACTGACCTGGTGAGTTCCTGAGAACAGCATGAAATATTTGCATACAAAATTCTGAAGTTTAAGAAGTTAGATTTTTTTTTTGTAAAGTTCAGATAGATGGGTCTGAATTCTCCAAATGTCCAGGTCTCTCCTTTAACCTGTGTACAATGTCAGTTATCCAATACTTCTATGCCCTCTTCCATGTCCTGTTCCTCATCCTCAGGCTGATTCAAGTGTTTGATGACCTGATTTTGTCCCTACACTGATCCTTATACAGTGTATACATGCCTAGACTGAAATCATAACCAGGAACCTTTCTCCGACACTACCCTGAAGTTCCCTTTAATCCTGTCCCAATTTTCCTTGTCTTGGGCTACTGCCACATGCTTGTGGGTGAGACTCCTGTGTTTGGTACCTGTTACTGTCTGGATCTCTGAGCCCTGGCTGAATCTTCCATCTGTCCAGGAGCACATGCCCTACTGTATCCTGTAGTCTACCTTCTCATATGTGTATAGAGAGGAATCACTGTATCACTGTTATCCCATTGTTTGTCAATTTACTCGGGCGGGCACCAGTAACATCTCTATTCCTGCCATCCGTGAGATATTAGCAGCCTCTCCTTACTCATCTTTCCCAACGATTGGAGGCTCTTTCAGGGTCAGAGGAATGAGACCTACCATTACTGTTTTTGGCATATCGAATATGCCACAGGTCGCGTGCCAGGTTCTGCCCGTGCAGACTACTATGTAAGGAATGAAATCATGCAATCCATGGCAACATAGATGGAACTAGAAGACACCATCATATGAAAAAAATGATGTAAGCCAGAAGGACAAACACGGGATAATATTATTTATGCTTGATGTTTAGAATAACTTAATAAGTAAGTGCAAAGTTTTATTCTAACCTCACCCCAAATGCACTATATTAAAGGATGTATGCCCATGTCACATCTGGCCCCAGAGTATAGGGAGCATAAGGAAAGAAACAGTGGGTGGGAGGGTGAAAAGAGACAGATGAGAAGCAATTGGGGGATGGGAAGGTCACAGGGTCCAGAGATTTCAAGTATATATGTGGTGTTAAGGAATGATCGATCTAAATATCTAAACCACATACTGAAAAATACTGAAATCATGACACCCAAAATAACAACCAGATTAAAAAGGTACCTGTCACCGCTTTTGGAGAGGGTGTGGGGAGAAAGGGACCCTTTTACACTGCTGGTGGGAATGCCGACTAGTTCAGCCCCATTGGAAAACAATATAGATGCTTCTCAAAAACTTAGAAATTGAGCTCCCATTTGACCCAGCAATACTGGGTCATATATCCCGGAGAAGCAAAAAAGTATAGTCGAAATGACATCTGCACTTATATGTTCATCGAAGCACTGTTTACAATAGCCAGAATCTGGAAAAAACCTGAGTGCCCAAGAACAGATGACTGGTTAAAGAAACGTTGGTACGTCTATATAATGGAACACTATGCAGCTGTTAGAAAACATGAAGTCATGAACTTTACATACAATTGGATCAACATGGAAAGTATCATGCTAAGTGAAATGAGTCATAAAAAGAGAGATAAACTAACACCCAAGAATAATAGAAATAAATACCAGCAGGTTGGCTCCATGTCTTGGAAGCCGGCCTCACATGCTTGGGGAAAAGGCAGTTCAGATAGAGAAGGGAACACAAAGTAAAATGTGGTTAGAGGACCCGCTCAGGAAGGGAGATGCGTGCTTAAAGTAGACTATAGATTGAACACGATGGCCACTCAGTACCCCTAGTGTGAACCACAACACCCAAAAGGAGAGAGGGAACAAAAGGGAATGCCCTGCCTCAGAGGCGGGGTTGGGTGAGGAGAGGTGGATGGGATTGGGGGGTGGGAGGGATACTGGGTTCATTGGTGGTAGAGAATGGACACTGGTGGAGGGATGTGTGCTCAAACATTGTATGAGGGAAACACAAGCACGAAAATGTGTAAATCTGCAACTGTACCCTCACGGTGATTCACTAATTAAAAATAAATATATTTAATTAAAAATTACAAAATGAAATAAAAGGTAACTGTCGAGATCACAGGCTTGAGTATATCAGGGAGCTTAGGAACTGGTGGAGAGATTTTGACACTGGTTGTGGGATCAGTGCTGGAATTTTGTATGTCTAAAACTCAACTACAAATAACTTTATAAGAGAGAATAATAGAAGTGACAATTAAAAGGGAAAGAGATAAAGTAGACCTGGTTTAAGTGTGTGTGGGGGTGTGGGCATCCTTTTATTTTCAGCCATCTCCCACACCCAGCCATCTAGTTAGTTATCTCTTTTGATTGGCTATCTTTTGGATGGGTGGGATTTAAAGTCACAAAATATTTCCATCTGGCACTGCACCCTTCACTTCCACTGTAACATATAGAGCATTCCTCATGAAATAAATATTGTGGGGCTAGAAAGACAGTGAAGCGAGTAGAGCACTTACCTTGCAAACGGCTGACCCAGGTTCAGTCTCCAGCACCCCATATGTTCTCCCGAGCTCACCCGGAGAAATTCCTGAAAGCAGAGCCAAGAGTAACTCCTGAGCATTGCCAGGTGTGACTCAATACCCACCCTCCTACAAAATAGTAAAGAGAAGAAAATAGAAAAAGGTAAGAAAAACTGAGACTGAGAACATAGTGTGCCAAGCAGCGGAGGTTGGAGAAAGGAAGTTGGGACAGTGTGAAGGAATATTGACACTCTGGTGGTGTGTATGGTGTCAGTAGTGCTGTACGCTTAAAATAACAATATGTGTACTGTTGTAAACCACAGTACTTCAATTAAAAAATTTCATTCTTATTCTAAATAATAATGGAAAGGTATTGATGGATTTTAATTAGAGGTAAGACTGATATTTACACATTTAGGAAGATTACATTGACTTTGTAATAATGGAGGGGAATATCAAAATGAGTGGAAGAAATCAACTGTAAACCTTTGCTTAAGGGCATATAAAGTTAGAGATTGAAATTGAGATATACATTGAAGATACAATCTATACTACCTATAGCAATTTCTGTTCTGGGTAGCACTTAAGAAGAGAGCATGAGGGAGAAATCACAAATGTTTCAGCTATCTGCCTGGAACAGCTAATGTGAAGGGAAACTGAGCAATGATTTGGTTTCCAGATAGAATAAAAGATTCATTTTATTTATTCATATTTAAAATTTTTGGGCAACATCTGACTGTCCTCAGAGGTCACCCTTGGTAGGGGTGGGGAATGGGGGGGATACGGATACCAGAGATCAAATTGAGGTTGGCTTAATTTAAGATGTATGCTCTCCATGTTGACATGTTGTATTATTTCTCCAGACTAAGAATCCATTTTAAATACCTTTTAATTTTTTAATTTATATATCTAAGATAAATAATCTTAGTTTCATTTACTAGTCAACAATTTAGAACATTCAAAATTTCTACCATAAAAGTAACCTACAGAGTGGTCTGACTGTCAATCTTTTTTTTATTTTTTTTGTTTTGTTTTTTGCTTTTTGGGTCACACCTGGCGATGCACAGGGGTTGCTCCTGGCTCATGCACTCAGGACTCACCCCTGGCGGTGCTCAGGGGACCATATGGGATGCTGAGAATCGAACCCGGGTTGGCTGCGTGCAAGGCAAATGCCCTCCCCGCTGTGCTATCACCCCAGCCCCTCAATCTTTTATTAATTCAGCAAATATTTGTTGAATCTATGTTATGTGGCAGATATTGTGCTAAGCACTAGAACTACAAAATCACAGTCACTGCTGATAAATGTCTTATTGCAATTTAATAGGGAGACAGGAAAAAACATGGATAATTTAAAACCCAGTGTGATTAGAATCAAAGGAAGAATATCTAACTAAAATAGGAGGTTGGAAGGGCCAAGGGAGGTTTCTTAGAAGAGTAATGTCTGAGTTAAGTTCAAAAGTAAAGTCTAGCCAAGCACAGAAGAACAAACTAATGTATCTTTTATGATGATAGATTTCAAAGGAAAAATTTCAAGATTTTTGTAACCGCAGAATATTTTAATGGCTGTACAATATGATTATTGAATATGTATATAAGAATCTATAAGTAAAAGCAATGTTAGAAATCATCAGATATAACTACCTATTTTTACTGAAGGAGAAGAGAAGTAACCTACTCAAATAATCAATTCCAGTATTACTTGTTTCCAAATATTGAATTATACAGTGAATTCTGTGTTTAAATAGTACCAAAAGCATTGATTTATTTTTCAGTAATTCTCAACTCTTAAAAGAGTGTATTCTGTTCCAGAAATATTACGTTATATCCTATTTCTGTACATTTAACATTTCCCCTTAATTTGCATTGGAATTCTGTTGAACATCTCAATAAAATATATATGTAATTAAATATCTTGTTTAAGATTACAAGGTTATAGTTAACATATAATCTTTAAAATAATGTTGTGGTCACATTCTCTTTATGTTCTCTATCAATTATAAGTATTTATTATAGTCTCCAGTTGTGCATATCAATATTTGGGGGAAAGATGAAAGAGTTGACTCTTCAAAGCTCAAACATATTTGATTGTCTCATGAACCCCAACTAGTTTTGCAGCTTGAACATCTGAGCAGCTGCCCCATTGATTTTGTACCTGTTCTTACAACTGTCTTATTTAGTATTGTGCAACAGCGGCTTGTCATAAACCACATAGGAAATAAGCAAAAGTTATGCAAAAACATAAAATTATACCAGTTTCTCATCCTTCTCTGCAATGCCAGAAAAAGTATATTTGTTCAGAAAACTTCAGTAAACGGAAGTAAGTATGTAAGTAAGTATGTCATAGTAACAGCAATATGTTCAAAAATCAAAGGAAAGGTTTCTATAGGCATGTTCTTGCTAATTCAAACCAATTGCGTTCAAACTCATGAAGATTTGAATGCATTATTAATAAGTGGAAACTTTTTACTTTATAAAATAGCAGGAACCAGATTCTTTTGTGTAATGCAAATTCATAAATCTCTTTAAAGATTTGTAGTGGTAATGCTTGATGTAAAGAAAATGAAATCACTTTAAATTTCCGTTAGTAGAAACTGGTTTAAAAATCATTTTTTTTCTTCCAAATGAAGTACTATACAGCCATTGAAAGACTGTAGATAAGTCTTGTAGATTTTATATAGTCATATCGTACTTAATAGTTATATTCCAAGAAATGCATCATTAGTCCATTTCATCTTTGGAGTGTTATTACATTAATGTAGATGATACTGTCTACTTACCACCTGGTGTATATGGTATAGGCCATCATTTCTCAAACGGGGAACCCTGTAACCCCTAGAATATTTCAAGAGCCAAAATCATGTAAGCAGGAAGTTTATAGGACTAGAGGGCCACAGGAAGGAGAGAAGGCCAGGAGCGGGTTGTGACAGAAAACCTTGAGAAGTGCAATACAGTTTGCTAGTGCCTTGATTACATATGCAATCCATCATTTACTAAAACCTCATGAAGTTAGATATAGCTGTTAAAATATGGAAGAGTTTATGTCAAAATATTTTAAATTTCGGGGCTGGAGTGATAGAACAGTGGGTAGGGCATTTTCCTTGCATGCGGCGGAACTGGATTCGAATCCCAGCATCCCATATGGTCCCCCGAGCACCGCCAGGGGTAATTCCTGAGTGCAGAGTCAGGAGTAATCCCTGTGCATCGCTGGGTTTGACGCAAAAAGAAAAAAAATTAATTTGAAATATATCAAACATATATAAATATACATGCATACACAATCATGGGCTGGAGCGATAGCACAGCGGGTAGGGCATTTGCCTTGCACACATCCGACCGAGGTTCGATTCTTCTGCCCCTCTCAAGAGCCCGGCAATCTACCGAGAGTAGCTTGCCTGCATGGCAGAGCCTGGCAAGCTACCCGTGGCGTATTCAATATGCCAAAAACAGTAACAACAAGTCTCACAACGGAGACGTTACTGGCGCCCACTCGGACAAATCAATGAGCAATGGGATGACAGTGATACAGTGATACACAATCATACTTTGATTCATATATGTACATATATGCATAATTATGAAGTATATAGCTATGAATGGGCATAAAATATGCACAGATATTCTTGTTACCCATATAAAATACCATATAGGAAAAATGATCAGTATTACATGTTTAATAATAAAAGTGATGCATTAACATGCAAAAATATTACTGTGGAAATACATCGTGAAAATAATATGTGTAGTATTTTATTACTATATAAAAGTTGTGGGAATAATGTGCTAAAATGATTTTAAAATGCAGGAGAAAATAAACTGTATAAATAAAATGTGGCCAAATAGAGATATTTTTTGTAGTCTTCTTTAATAAACAGATGAGAATCATTGCCAATCACTGGAATGCAAATGCATATTTTAAAATGCTTATAACATTTATTTACTTCTTTTTGGATTTGCAGAAAAATCCAGAGGTGCTCAGGACATTTTCTGTTAATAGTCCAGTGATCACTCCTAGGAGGGCTTAGATGACCATATGCAATTCTGGGGACTCAATATGGGACAGTCACTTGCAACGCAAAGACCTTATCTCCGTGGTACCTTAAAAACTTATTTTAAAAAGCACAAGCATTTCTTCTTCAAGTTTTAATTCTGCCATGTTTTGTTTAATTTCTCCAAAATTTAGTTGTAATTTTAAAAATTACTTTGTTTTCAACATTTTTATGAATAATGATTACTAACAAGCTTGTTGTTATCTTAACAAATTCTCGGTTTGTCGAAAATTAATGAGGATTTAAACAGTCCTTCAACATGCGTATTGAAATACTGAATTAAATATTATCTATCGCCTTCCTCACATATCTCTGTATTTCTTTCAATTAAAATCTATTTTGATTCAAAAATGTCTACAAATTGATCAATCACTTTTGATTGTCCAACGCACCCTTTATAAGTTTTTGCATTTAGTTATCCTTTTTAGATTCATGAGTATATTTTATATAACTAGATAATTAAATGCCCACTACTTTGTTGTTGGAAAGGGTTTGTTGTAGGTGGATTGCATTTCCTTCTTTGTTTGACTTTGACTTTTGACCTAACCAGTGTTCATTCAGCATGTTAATTCAAGTGTGGGTAGCTAACTAGAAACTTAAAACAAAAGAAAAAACTGGTTAATATTCAAGAATTAAATAAAATGCGTATAGTAACACTTCCTGAAAGAGAGAAATTAATTTTCTCTACTGCTTACATATGGATAATCATGAATCGGAATTATAGTGTTGAAGGCTTTATTTCTAAAATCATTTCTGTGATTACTTTAAAAATAATTCATGATTGATTTGAATGTGTATTTGCTAAATGTTGTAAATTCATCGTGGAACTCATTCAAAGCACCCCTTGGGATTATTTTCTTTTACTTTTGCACTTATTGTGATCTTATACCTAAATGTGCAGCCTGATATTTCATTAAAACTAAATGTTTATAAAATTCAGTTTTACGTTTGCATAATACGCATCTCTAAAAAACCCACATGAATTATGATGATTTGCTTCATTCTAATTTCCATATTAATAAGGATATCTAAACTGATTTGTATACTCAGGAATAATCATAGTAACTGTGATTCAGCTGAAGTTCATGATTGGAATCTCATATTTCCCTTGACTTTTAGATACAGGCCTTCTTTGTGGTTATCTTTCTTCCATTCACATAACTTAGCCATCCCTCAAGGCCAAACTTAAGTCTCCACTCTTTGATCATCTTCTTTACTGTATTCTGCATATACTGCCTTCTGTTTTCTGTGAACTGCTACAGTTTCTGTTGTCTGACATTCATAGTCTTGCAGTTGACCATTTATAGGCTTAAGAATTGGTTCTATCAATATTACAAATCACAGTACCTCAAATAAAAAAGTACAATTGGTTCTAAAGCCTATCTCTCCAACTGTTAACTTTCATAAGGGAAAGGAATATGAACGCTTTTACATTTATTGATACAGAGATCTCTTGAATTTTTTACAATGTCTAATAGAGTACTTTGTACCTATTCAGATGATTTTGATTTTTAGTCTATTTGGGGGCTGCCCACATTTACACTTAAAATTCCTTCTACCACACTATTGCCACTACCTCAATTAGTTCTATCCTTTACTATATCGTTTATTTTTTACAAGGCAGGACAAAATATTACCACTGATATCACACCCTAGTTTTTCTTATCTTCTGGCAGCAGACTTTTCTGTAGGGCACTTTGAGTGTTTACAAAGCTAGTATAGCTAATCTGGTATAGAACTATCTCGCTCTCTTAGTCTGATTTATTTTCACAAGTCTGTTGTATAACGTGGCCTACTTTGAAAGCTCCAAATCCGACTATTGCAAGCACCTCTGATCAGTTAGTAATGTTGTGAAACTAGAAATCATAGCATGCTCACATATGACAATCTACATTTAAAGGTCAAGCATGAATTGTGATAATGAAAGATTTTTTGTTAAGTTTATAGAGAACGAGGTGGTGGTTTCCTTTCTCCTTCTCCACTTCTCTCTATCATGTCACTCTGACTATGCCTCTTTCCAACTGAGATCCAATAACTTTAAGTAAGTAGTATTTTAATGTAACATGTAAAGTCTTTCTCTCCAGAATATGCTGCATAAAAAATTTTCCTTTGCCTCCCTCCTTTGGTCAACCTTTTTAAATTCTTTTTTATTATTTTATCATTTTTTATTCTTTTGAATGATGCTCAGGCGTTACTCCTAGCTCTTTGCTCCAGGACTCACTCCTGGCGGTGATTGAGGGAAACATTTGTGATGCCAGGGATCGAACCTGGGTTGACCTGGGTCAGCTGCGAGTGAGGCAAATGCCCTACCCACTGTACAATCGTTTCGGTCCTCCTTTGGTCACTTCTTTAAGGGATATCCTTCTGTCTTCCAGAAAATGAATTTGATATTAGAAAGTTTGAGATATTTGGTTAGTAACTTATGTGGTTACTCTGCAGCCGTTCCTGCTAAGCAAACAACTCCAGAGGATTCAGGGACAATAATTAAGGGTTGCAATAGGGATCCTTTCTTGCTCTTGGGCATTTTCTGCTGTTTCAGCCTCATGGTTCATGTCTCTGAGAAGAACAGGTGTTCCTGACAGCAGGTGTGTTTGTTCTACTTTCCCTCTGACAGCTGTCACTCCCCAGGTAACTCCCTTTTCCAGGTGGTGAATTCTTACAACCCATCATCTTCTTTCCTGGCTACCATTATTTAAAAAAATATTTGACTATCAACCCTGCCTCACTGAATGTTAAGTTTTTTTTTTTAAATAATATATTATTTCTGTCATTATTTTGTTTTTTGCTTTTAGATTGTCTCTTGTGTTTTTTAAAGGGAAAAAACATATCTTCAGTTGGATTCCATCACAGCACCTTCAAACCTAACATTTTTCCTTTTAAAGGTCCCTGTGAAAGTCTGCAGCCCTCTTTGATTTGGAATGAGGTTTGAAGCCTTATTCTGTGACAGCTTTGGCTTTCTCCGTCTTTGCATTTTCTAGGAGATCTTGGGGTCCATTCTAAGTTAAAACACCTGCTGCTGGGACTGCCACTCACCACATTCTTGGCTTTCATCCTTCTTGTTTCTATTCATAGCACGTACTTCTCATAATTCAAAAGGACTATTTGATGCCCCCACATTGTTTAATATCTACAAGATTAAAGCAGCCGGGTGAATTAGCACGTGTCCTAAGCCTAAGGAAAAATATAGTCCAAAAGAAAATGTATTGCAGGCCCAGATCATTTTTAATAAGCTCTGCCACTAAATCTTATCTATTCCTGTGTTGGGTTCCCTTGGGCATCTTGTATAGATTTGGGAGTTAGTCTTAAAAGAGCACTTTTAGGTGTGTGTTTGACCATCGATATTACATTTCCTGAACCACTACACTGTCTAGTACCCTTTAGGTCTTCCCACTATAAGAAACAAAAGAAGAATGATACCTTTCTTATACTCAAGCTATCAAGTGATCTGGAAATTAAAATGGAATGAGAGAGACACATTGCACACAAATACAAGACATTAATGCATTTTGGAGGTGCCAAGTTAATAACTATATGAATATCAATTAGGTACATGAGAGGAGAACAACAGATCACTGTGATCACAGCTGAAGGAGATAGGCATATTATGTGAGAGCTTCAGGCAAGTGAATAAATTGCAGGAGCTACTGTCACGAGGCTCCTCAAGGACTTCTATAAGGCAACATAAAGCACATAAGTTAGTTTTTCTGATACAGTTATATGGCAACTCTCATAACTGAAATTATGTAATGAATTTTCACTCATCAATATGTAATAAATAGAAAGGCAAAGAAACAAGAAAATTCAGTCTTTAAAGAAGTACGTTCTAGTAGTGTCAATTTCTGTCAGTGGGTTGCTGTCTATCTAGGAAGCTTAGTGAAGCAGTTGTCTATATGAGTTTGTGTTGCTCCGTGTGTATGTCTCTGTAAAGAGAAACAGAGACAAAAACAAAAATTTGGAAGGGGAGAATTTTGACAGAAAGATAAAGACAGACAAAGAAAAATCAGAAACTTGGAGAGCATGTCAGTGCATGTAAATAATAAGTTACAGTGTAGATAAGTAGTAAGTAAAGTGAAGTAAAAGTACAAGAAAAGAGGACTGTGTTCAGGACATATTCAGTATTTTAGATCTCAGAATTAAATTCTTTACCTTCTGAGTTAATTTTTTCAGAATTTCTTTTCTTGGAATCCTTGAAAATTTTTTTTCTTGTGCACAGTAAAATATAATGTTTAATTTAGCAAAGTTTTTTATAGAGAATAGTGTTTCTTTAAAATACTAAATTTTGACTTCTAGAATATGTCCACTTTTCACATATTTGCAATCCATGGTAAATCTAGGGCATATTCTGTTGGAAATTTGAGTGTCAGAGTCATGTCAGAAAACTAAGTAGGTAGAGTTGTGCAGCGAATTGAGAGATCCACATTATCACATTAAAACATGTCTCAGCTCTATCTTGACAGTGAACAACTTGGCATAAGAGGCTCCTCAAGCACCAGTAAATCAAGTTTCCTTTACCTTTTCTGCAGATGAGTTCACTGGTGGCAGTTATTGCAAGAGACTTCTTTTCTTTTTTATAATGTCTGGTACAAATTTTTCAGATTTCGTTGACATAACTGACTTTTTATATAGAATCAGATTACTAGACAACACCATCAATTAGCAGTCAGCAGATACTTATTATGTATTAGCAATGTGCCTAGCACTAATCTAGAAACAAGGAAAGGTAGTAGAAGAAAGGCATATCCAATCTCCTCAGTTTTTAGTCTAGTTCCCGTACCAGGGGAGGTATGCTTAAAAGTACTTAAATAGGGACAAGGCTATATTGAATCAAATGTCATGTTTGGGTGTTGAATGTCTTACAATGTTAGAGAAGAGAGAGACCAATTAGAACAATAGATTTGAGAAATCTTCATGAAGAAATTAGAACCTGTTTGTTAAGATAAGTATATTTTAAGGAGTCAGAGGAAAAATTCATTTTGGGGTGCTGGAGAGAGGGTACAGAGATTAAGGTGTATGCTTTGCATAGAGTTGACCCTGGTTAGATCCCTGGAACTATATATGCCTCTAGCAGGTGTAGCCCTGGAGTTCTCTGAGCTGTCTGGAATTAGTCCCCCTAACCAAAACAATAAAACTACTAAAACAAAACATGGACATGCCTCTAAGTAAAATAGTTTAGGTTGTAGAATGCACAAGATTTTCAAAAATAGTAACATAGCAGGAAAGAATAGAATATAATAGATAACAATTATCTGTGGGGCTGGAGAGATAGCACAGCGGGTAGGGCGTTTGCCTTGCACGCGGCCGACCCGGGTTCAAATCCCAGCATCCCATATGGTCCCCTGAGAATGGCCAGGGGTAATTCCTTAGTGCAGAGCCAGGAGTAACCCCTGTGCATCGCCAGGTGTGACCCAAAAAGAAAAAAAAACACAATTATCTGCAAGCTACCAAAATGTGCCAGGCAATATAAAATAACACTTCTTAGGGGTCGCTTAGACATTGGCACATGGGCTAAATAGAGTAGAAAACTGTCGTGACTTTGTATTTTAAGGGTACCTGCTGATTAGCTGTGTGAGATACCTCAGCCTTCATGGACCTATTTAATGTTGATGTGCTTACTAACTGTTCTCAATGTCTCTGTCAACAATGGATCACCATCTGGGAGTCCCACTGGGGTGGGAGAGCCACACTGTATTAGATAAATAGCCAGCCTGTCAGACCACTGATGAATGCCCAGGCAATCCGAAAGTCTTGTCCAATCCAGAGCTAGAGTAATAGCACAGCGGGTAGGGCTTTTGCCTTGCACACGGCCGACCTGTGTTCAATCTCCAGCATCCCATGTGGTCCCCGGAGCACCGCCAGGAGTAATTCCTAAGTGCAGAGCCAGGAGTAACCCCTGAGCATCGCTGGGTGTGACCAAAAAAAAAAAAGCTTATGAACTTGTGACCTTGGAGGTTCGTTGAAAATCAGCTGGCCGGTTTGAGTAATCCTCAATACCACACTGCCTAAGCACACTATGTAGGGTCTTGGCCTGAACCTTTACTCTAGTCTAAGAATTACCTGAAGGTGATTTCCAGGCTACCTGAGCATTGCATGGAAAGTCAGGGTCAAGAAAATCTTTCATAATTCAAAGGAAAGTAAAAAAAAATAGGTATTTTTATGATACAGTAAATAAAACAACTTGACTGGAATGGAGAACTTATATTAAAGGCACAAAAAGTAAATCTGGAAGGGCTAGATTATCAAAGGGTCTATTCAAAAGTACTTTAAAATATTTTGTTTGGCTTTGAAGCCACCTCCAGCAGTGCTCAGAACTTCAGAACTTCCTTGTGGCTCTGCACTCAGGGGTTACTCCTGGTGAGGCTTGGGGGAACCATATGCACTGCCTGGGATTGAACCTCGTTCAGCCATACACAGGGTAAGCACCCTACCTGTTGCACTATTGCTCATTTCTATCCATCAAATATTTTGAATTAAATATATATTGAGGAAAAGCGGGGATTGGTATTTTCCAGATAAGGTTATAGCATATTGCAAAGGGAACATTTTAAGTAGATGAATATATGGTACTGATATATAGGTCAGGTTAGAGAGGGCATGTAAGAGATAAAAATGCTTTTAAAGTAAATTTTTTCTCTTTTTGCAGTTTTGGTGACATAATTACAAAACTTTTAACTTTTATGTTTTTCTTGTGTAAGGTTACTGCACCTCACAGCGCCAAAGTACCCAAGATCCTCCATCATTCTTCTTGTATCATTTACAAATATTAACATAATTATAAAAGAAGCATATTGTCTTCAAAGTTATCTTTCAAGGAATGTATATAGGTCACCCGCTGCCAAGATTTCAGTTTTAAAGGGGTTTATTTGTCTCAGTAGAGAGAATATTGAGCTTTTGGTTTTGGTCAGTCTTTGTGGATATAGATATATGTATATATATATACATATATATTTAAAGTATCACCATTTCTCTCTATTAGAGCAGCCTCTCGATTTTTCTCCACTAAAGACTGGTGGGATATCTGATAATTTATATTGTAGAACGTTTTCAAATTACAGACATTTTAAGGTGATATTATACTTTACAATATAAATAAACCAGATTAAATAAGGTAGATACTCCAAAAGATACCAGGAAGTAGCTGAAATTAGAAAGAAAAAACATATGCCATCTCAAATAAAGTCAAGTTATAAGAACATTGCAGTGCATAAAGGTATAAACCTCATTTTATCTGAATTATACTTAAATGATCATTTGTCATTCTAGTTTGATTCATACACTTGAGCATTTTCTTTTCAAATTTTGTAAATGTAAACCTGGATATATTTATATTATCATCAAAGGAAAATGGTTCAACTATAGGGAAGGAATTTTTTCCTTCAAAACTTATTGAAGATAAAAAATATTGGAGAAATGCCAGAGAGATAGAACAAAGGTTAAGGCACCTGCCTCCCATTTGACTAACTTGGTTTGACCCTGGGCATTCATTTTGTTCCTTTGAGAACTGCCTTGAGTGATCCCTGAGCACAGAGCCAGGAGTAAGCCTTGAGCACAGCTTGGTATGGCCCAAATACTGAATGAAAGAGAAAGAAAGAAAGAAAGAAAGAAAGAAAGAAAGAAAGAAAGAAAGAAAGAAAGAAAGAAAGAAAGAAAGAAAGAAAGAAAGAAAGAAAGAAAGAAAGAAAGAAAGAAAGAAAGAAAGAAAGAAAGAAAGAAAGAAAGAAAGAAAGAAAGGAGGAAAGAAAGAAAGGGAAAATATTGGGTGACAAGGACACAAGAAATCTAATCGCTAATGAAAACCTTTTATGATTTTATCTTTGATGAAATAATTGAGGAAATTAAGAGTTAGAGTACGTGTTTGCTTATGACATCAAAGATTGAACCCAGGACCTCACAAACATGTGGCTGGTTACAACTCTGGCCCTGAAATGAAAACAGTTTAAAATGAACTAGTATTAAGAACAAGTTAACAAAAAATAAAAGAACAAGTTAATCAATTGAATGTTAAGTAAGGGAAAAGAAAGTCCAAGTGCATCTCTATGTATTTGCTTTTGCCTTCCTCAATTTTTCCCTATACTAATTTCTTTTTCTTTTGATTTTCTAACCTTGATATACATTGGAATCAGTCTGGATATATTAAAAGATCTACTTCCCAAAAACTATGCTAGATTCATTTGAGCTTTGGTAGTTTCTAACGTTCTTCTGGAGATTCTAAAGGCTAGGATTAAAGAATACTATATTAGATTATCACCATCATCTTTCCATCTTCTTTTCTTATACATTCCCTTAACATATAATATTTTTGTATATGTAGTATAATTAGAATAAAAACCTATGTTATTACTGAACTGAATGCTCTTGGGGTATAAGTAGTAGCCAAGACTTAAGATAATACCCAAAACAGTGAATTGCTTTGTTTTGGGGTCACACCTGGCTGTGCTTGGGGCTTACTTTTGGCGCTGGCTCTCCTGGCAGGCTTCGGGGAACCTAATGTGGTACAAGGGATAGACCTGGGTTGACTGCACAAGGCCATACCCACTGTCCTCTCAATGCAGTCTCAACATTGCATTGTTATGCCATGGTTGAAGAGGGAAAACAACCCAACAGATTGTAGGGTAGCATGGTTGAGGAGTCTTTGACATTCCACATGAATATAAAATGCCATTTTAGAGCAGGGTATATTTCTAAATCTTCTAGTTTTATTTACTCTGACTTTAGATAAGATGTCAGTAGATGTCTCTGATCATTATAAAAACGAGGAAATAATTCGATTCCCATCTATTTCACAGAATTGATGTCAGATTCAACTAAAATTCATACTTATGAGAGTTCATTTGACAGTATTTTAAGTGTGGTATGCTACATACATGTAAAATTGTTGTTTTTGTGATTCAGAAAGCCAGTGAATAGACTTTTGCAGGACAAAAAGCACAGAAGAATCAATAGAGTACTATAAGAGCCTTTAACAATCAAATTCAATTTAAAACGTGAGGAATGAACTGCCTTTGAAAGGACTTTTCCCACAAAAGTAGCATTTTTCTATCAGTCTGAAAGAGGATTATGTTCATTTGAGCATTGTAGAAATTGGGTTGACTTCATTAATGCCATTGAAATAATCCTAAAGAATTCATTATTAATTTACTGTGAATTTGGCAATCTTATATATATTTGTACTTGCATTTTGTCATTTGTTTAAGGAAAATAATCAAATAGTATCATTTGTTGAGTTAATTCATTTATTCAGAATATATTTATTAAATGTTTGTTACACACCATGTAACAAAATATTTTTTTGCTTTTTGGGTCATACCCGGCGATGCACATGGTTTACTTCTGGCTCTGCACACAGGAATTAACCTTGGCAGTGCTCAGGGGACCGTATGAAATGCTGGGAATCGAACCCGAGTCAGCTCCGTGTAAGGCAAATGCCCTACCTGCTGTGCTATTGCTCTAACCCCAACAAAAATATTTTTAAAATTTGGAAGATAGTAGTGTACAGTAGGGGCATTTTTCACCAGCATGGAGTTTACTTTCTAGTAGTAAGTGGGACATAGTATAATTCAAGATTCAAAGAATTTCTATTTTAAAGTGCAGCTAGCATGGGATACAGTGAAAACTGAGACCAAAGAGTGAGTGTTTTCTTATATGTCAAGATCTGCTGTAGGCTTTTACCATGTTATTTTTATTGAACATTTACAAGTGCTATAGGTATTATGCATAAACTATAGGTATTATTTCACTTTAATGAGAGCAAACTTAAGGCACAGAGAGTTTAATAAATTTGCTCACAGTTACATAGGGGAATATAATTGTTTTGATAACTGTAGCTTTATGGTATAGTTTGAAGTTAGGTAAAGGAAAGCCTCCCATATTTTTTCATAGGATTGCTTCAGCTATTTGGCTGATTTGTTTACTCCATATATATTTCAACAGAATTTAGGGTCTGGGGAGATATACTCATTCATTATCTCTCATCTCATCACCTTTTACAAGGCTAACGTGTATTCAATTCCCCAGAATCACAAATGTTCCCCTTAGACTGCCAGGAGTGATCCTTGAGTGCAGAGCCGAAGGATGCCCTGACCATAGCCAAGTGTGGCCCCAAAACAAAGTATTTTCACAGAATTTGATCTAAGTCTGTAACAAATGTCATGGATGTTTCTATAGAAACTACATTGAATCTATATAATGATTTTGGAAAGACTGTCATTTGGCAATATTTATTCTTCCAACCCAGAAACAGGGATGTGTTTCCATTTACATGTGTCCTATTTGGTTTCTTTTAGTCGTGATTTATAGTTTTCTTTACTATTAAGCTGATTCCCATGTACTTGATTTTTTTTTGCATAATTGTGAATTGGATTTTTTAAAAAAATCTCTCTTCTATTTCATTATTTGAAATTGAAATGGATTAGACATTGATTTTGTAGCCTGCCACTTTACTGTACAAATCTATTGTTTTTAGAAGTTTGGGGTAGAGTCTTTAGGATTTTCTAAATATAGTATCATGTCTTCTGCAAATAGTGAGAGTTTGACATTTTTTCCTTTCCGGATGCTCTTAACATCTCTTTCTTGCCTATTTGCTATAGTAAAGAGTTTCAATAAATTGTTGAATAGTAATATTCATTGAATAGTATATTCTATTAGATAGAATAATGTATACTATTAGGTTGTATATTGAATAGTACATACTCAATCCTGTACGCTACGCTTAATAATAGATTAAATAGTGTAGGCAGTCATGTTTTGTACCTAATCTTAGAGGAAGGACTTTCAATTTTTCACCATTGAGCATGTATGCTGTGTAGTTGTAGTAAATGTAGTTAACTAGGTTGAGGAAAGTTACTTTACCCTCATTTTATTGAGTTTCTTATTAAAATTTTTTATCATGAATGGATTTTGGAACTTGCTCAATTCTTTCTCTGCATCTATTGATATAATCACATGGTCTTTGCTTTTCTATGGTGTTTTATGCTGATTAACTTGTGCAAATTATATTCTTGCACCTCTGGAATGTATCCTACTTGGTCACAATATATGATCTTTTTGATGTATTCCTAGGTTCAATTTGCTAATATATATTAGAAAATTTTTAAAATCTATGTTCAATCAGGGTTGTGGGTTTATGGTTTTCCCTTTTTCATATGATATCTGTCTGCTCTTGGCATCAGGGTAATGCTTGCCTCTGCAAAATCATTTGGGAAGATTCTTATTTCTTCAATTTTCATCACCTTTTGTTAAAACTTCCTATTTTTTCAGTCTCCTCTTTAATTCAGGTAACTTTAGTACTATTGTCAGTATTGTCACTATCGACAGTCTAACAGATGTCTACTGATTCATTTTTATTTTATTCTCTCTATTCATAACCCTTGTATTTGTATATTAAACACATGATTGTAATCTTTTAATACTTCCTTTTCCTTCTCATTCATACTGATTTGTATGATATACTCAGGTTATTTCCATTTGGCATCAAATAGTGAATCTCTTTTACCTTTTCAATTCTGTTCTTTTGCTGTGCCCAGGGTTTATGTGTGGTTCTGTGCTCAGGGATCACTCTCAGCAATGCTGGGGAACAATATGTAAAGCCACTATTGAATTGGAGTTGGCCATATTCAAAGCAAAGTCTTTAACTTGTGCTATTTTTCCAGGTCCCATCTTTTGTCAATAGCTGAGTAATATCTCCTTGTATGTGTATTTTCTTTAATAATCTGTCAGTGTATACTAGGGTTGTTTCCATCTGAAGCTAATATAAACAGTGCAGCAGTAAACATTGGGATGGATATTGCTTTTTGCAGTAATGTTTCATATTAATCAACTAGGTGCTCAGAAGTGGTATTGCAGGACCATATTGTAACTATTTATAGCTTTATGGATGTTACATACAGTTTTCCAAATATAGTTGCACCAAATTATGTTCCCATCACTGGTTTCTTTTTCCCTATACCCTCACAAATACTTTTTATTTCCATTGTTTTTCCATATAGGCCATCCATATAGATGGGAGTGCTGCCATGTTGTGGTTTTGATGTGCTTTTTCCCAATGATCAGTGAAAATGAACATTTTTATATATCTGTTGGCTAAATATATGGCTTCTTTGAAGAAATATATGCAAAAATTCTGCCCACTTCTTATTCGGGTGTTAATTTTACTTTCAGTTGTTGAATTCTTCATACATCTTGAATAGCCACCCCTTTCATATGGATGATGTGCAAATACCTTCTTCCATTCATTAGGTTTTTTGTTCTGTTTATATTTTGTTTTTGTATACAAAATTTTGCAGTTTAATTTAGTTGCTATGGTTTTAGCTTTGCTTTCATTTCCCTTGTTGAAGTCAAGTAAACAAAAAGATGATAACACTTTCCTGTTTTTCATCAATATTTTCTCCTATGTTCTGTTTTTCATTTTGGGTTTTAATCCAGGTCTTTATTCCATGTTTACTTTTTTTTATATAGAGAGAAATCCAGCTTGTTCTTTTACATTTAGTTATCTAGATTTCCTAATCCATTTGCTGAAAAGATTTTCTTTTCTCTGTCATGGTCATGGCTTCTCTGTCATAGATTTATGGGTTTATTTATGGGCTTTAAATTTTATTACATAGATGTGTTTATGATTAATACAGTTCTATGTAGTTTTAATTACTGACACTTTGTAATAGAATTTGAGGTCAAGAAAAATGATTCCTTCACTTTTTTCTCCCCCCACACCGAGGGTCAGGACTTCCCTAGCTACTCCAGGTCTTTAAGGATTCAATATAAACATTTGTATTTTTAAATTATATTTCATTTAAATGTAGCACTGAACTTTTTATTAGTGTCACCTTAAACCTATATATTGTTTTTAATAAAATGAGTATTTTCACTATATCATTCCAATATTATACACAGTATCTTTACATATGTCAGAGTCTTACTCTATGTCTTTTTGAAGAATCCTTTAGATTTTGTTAGATCTTTTACCTCTTTTGTTAAATGAATTAATATTTAAATTATTTTTTTTGTTTTTTGGGTCACACCTGGCGATGCACAGGGGTTACTCCTGGCTCTGCACTCAGGAATTACTCCTGGTGGGGCTCAGGGGACTATATGGATTGTTGGGAATCAAACCCAGGTCGACCGCATGCAAGGCAAACACCCTACCCACTGTGCTATCACTCCAGCCCCTAATGTTTAAATTTTGATGCAATTATAAATGTGACTGTTTTACTAATTTCTCTTGTTTATTATTTGTATATCAAAATTAATCTTTTCTATACTTATTATATAACCATTCATTTTTCTATACTGATTTATTATTCTATGAGCTTTTTAGAATATTATTTAAGTTTTTCCTCAATGTAAATTATTATATCATTTACAGTAATTGTAGTTTCCCTTTTTTTAAGTCTAGATTCCTCTTATTTCTTGTAACCTGTTTTCACTAAGACATATAATACTAAATTAAATACTATTTTTGATAGTGAACATATCCCATGTTCTTTCTATTAAATGTGATCTAACCTATGTTTCCATATTCCTTTTCCACAAATAATGTTGGATTTATTAGAAATTTAAATCTGTGTTCAAAATATTTAATATATATTAGATATAGTATAAAATAGTATTTTTAATTCAAAATTCTTCAGTAGTCTTTAATCAGTATGGCCCCCAAACAACTAAAACCAAAACACAAAACAAAACAAAAATACATGTTCAGTTTTCTTAACGCAGTGTTAATTAGGAGTCTACAGGTATCTATAGATATAAATGCTAATAGAAAAAGAGTTAAATTGCCTTTGACTGATAAGAAGTTAGAAGAATGGCCTCTTTAGATGCTAGAAAAGACTTAAAGTATCTATTAATTAATCTATAATATGTTCTCTAATTTCCACATAGAATTTAGAGTGAATAATTTTTTTAAATTTTTTATTAGTGAATCACTGTGAGGTACAGTTACAAACTTATGAACTTTCATGTTTGCATTTCAGTCATACAGTGATCGTTTACATCCCTCCACCAGTGTCCATTCTCCTACTCCAGTGTTCCTAATATCCCTCCCACCACCCCTACCCTAACCCCCACCACCCCTCCCTGCCTCTTCGGCTCTATTGCTTAGTTGGTTAAAGTGCCTGTGTCATAAAATAGTATATTAGGATAATTATCTATAAACATTTAAAGGACTTTTTAACTTTTATTAAAGTTCTAGAAAATCTATCGACCTTGAACTTACATCTCTGGCCCATACAAGTTGAAGATAACATACACTCACTAGTTCTAGTTTTCCTTAGTCCTTGCTGATCATATAGGAAAACCTGTCCCTACTCACTCAATTTTATAAATTATATCACCCATGAGGATATTTGAATTTATGATTCACTAGATCACAAGGTTTGAAACCCACTTTCAATTCTAACATTATGATTCAAGGCTGGAAATTCAACTCTAAGCTGTAATTTTAACATTTGACTATTCATTTGACTTTCTTAGCTATAGTTCTTTAATTGCTTGTTTTTCACCTTGCTTAATTTTATGGTTTAGCAGCCATATGAATGGTAATCTAAGCAGCATATTTGCTCCTTTGATTAAAATATGATCGAGTGAGTGCTTATTTGCGTAAAAATGTGAAACATGCTAAACACATTAAAAGTCTAAAGTATGCATATAAAATATAGGAAGCATAATTAACAAGGAGTTCTTAGCAGTATTTAAATTGTGCTAATGTTAAGCATGCGAGCCTGTTTAGGAGTCCATGTTTTAGTTAAGTCTATAATTCACTATAGCCTTTAAAATCCAAATAATTTATTAAGCTAATATTGGTTAGTAGAGAGAAGCTAGCAGTAATACGGAAGGAATTGCAGGAAAAGATTTCCTTCATGAAAATCATTCAGAGTATAATTATTCATAAGCACAGCATTATTAAAATGTATTTCTATAATATAAAAGTTTTTATTAGTATTCTGTAATATAAGTGCCCTATTGCAACATTAGGTTAAGTTCTTTTTCTCCATATGTATAAGTTTTATAGCATTTATTTTGTAAATGTAAACAATAGAATCTTGCTACACTCAAAGGGAATTATATCTCTTTAATGCTGTGGGTAAAAAGTTATGTTGTCTCCTCTCAGACCCAATTATCTATCCATGTGGTTACTTTAGTTCTTAAGCTGAGGCACCATTTGAGTATTGTTATTGTTTGGTGTACATAATCTTGTTACTTGTCTGATTTAATAGAAGTCGAGTAGGTGCTCACTCAAAAAGTTCACAAGGTACCCCTCTTTTTGTCCCAGCCACAAAATATGTAACCTGCCAGAATGCCTGGGATTTCTTTCCTTGCCTTGGAGAGTCATTTCTTTTTGTAGTGTCACTGTCCCCTTCTGGAGAAAAAAAACTGCTTAGAAAAGACAAAAAACCTTATGTCCTATATAAACAGTAGTATCTTCATTAGCAGCATACAGTTGTTCATTGATTTGCATGTCAAAGTGTCATGTATGATACAGATTTTCATGAGAGAGATCATGCCTTAGATGGAGCTCTTTGGTAAGAAGTCTTGAATAGTACATACTTGGTTAGGGGTAAAAGATCAGAAGTATAATTATGAGGGCCATGAAAATGAAGTCATGAAAGTGAAATGAGGTTATCACTTCCTCTCCGAGGTTAAACCCCAAGTGATCTGTTGGTTATACATTTCAAAGTGAATACATCTTTAATTTGTGTGAATATTTGAGCAATGGGGGTGCTTAGCAGATTTCCCCCATTGTCCAAAAGTAAAATACTTATATTTGTTAGTAAACTTTTAAGTCTTAGGATACTATTATCATCAATTTATATGGAATATTTTTAACATTCCCATGTGAAAGAACTCGCTTACTAGATCTTGCCAAGTAGGATTTTTTTTTACTTTTGGATAGTAGGTGGAAACCTGTAACTAAAAGCTTTTGTTAATTTAGATGGAAATATACTGTAAAAAATAGATGCCAGTGAAGTTGCAAATTGCTGTGAAGTAGAAGATAAGGGAGAGAAAGTCAATTTAAAAATTAAATAAGGAAATGGAAAAAGAAAACAAATAACACAGAAGAATTATTGTCCTTTCTTTTTTTAATTGACTTTTCTCCATTATCCAATACTCCCTACTAATTTGAACACATACTGTTATCTGCATTTTACAATATTGTATTAGTTTTCTATTGCTGCTGTAAATTACCTCAAACTCTGTGGCTGAAACAACACAAATCTGTTATCTTACTATTCTGGAAGACAGATGTTTGAAATGAGTCTCAAATCATTGTGTTGGCAAGGTTGTGTTACTTTCTAGAGCCTCTGGAGGTATAATGTGTTTCCTTCCCTTTTACAGCTGAAAGATGCAACCCACATTAGTTGGGTCATGGCTTCTCCCTTCCTCTTTAGAGCCCCAAATTGTTATGTCTCTTTGATCTTTATTTTTTCATCTTTCATCATATCTTCCTCTGATTATTTTTCCACCTTCTTTTGTGTCCTCACTTTTTTTCAGGGAACACTGGCTTACAAAAGTGTAAATATTTATATGTTCGAGTTGCATTATTACTACATCTTTCCAACCACAAAACACAAAAATTAATATCACCACATCACCTTTTAGGACTCTACATCCCCATTTTCTCCCTTCCCCAACCCCACATTTATCTCATTTCTGTCATAAGCATCTAAGGATTTGTTTTCATTCGATATTGTATGTTCTCTTGCTGTGTTTCTTTTAATATCATTTATGAGTGACATCATTTACTATTTGTTCTCTATCTCTTTTGACCTTCTGTTTTGTTATGTTTTGTTTTGTTTTGGGGGATACACTTGGCAGTTTGCCCCGAGCTTAGTTTTGGCTCTGTATTTGGGGATCGCTCCTGGCAGTGCTTAGGGGACCATATGGGGTTCCTGGAATGAACTCTGGTAAGCCATGTGCAAGGTGGGGACCTTACACTACTATCATTCCAATTTTACTTTCTGACTTATTTTGCTTAGCATGACACAGTCAAGATCACTTATAGCAAAAGAATATATTTCTTTCTATTGATGGTGGTGGTATTTTTATTATTACTGTCATTGTTATTGTATCACCATGAAATATACAGTTACAGGGTTGCTCATGATTGGGTTTCAGTCATACGATATTCCAATCCTATCCCTTCACCAGTGTACCTTTCCCATCAGCAATGTCCCCAGTTTCCTCACACCACCTTCCTCACCTGCCCCTGCCCTCCCATCACCACCACACCAGCCTAATTCTATGGCAGGCACTTTTCTTCTTTCTCTCACTCTCTTTTCTTCTGGACATTCTGGTTTGGAGTACAGGTACTGAGAAGTGATCATGCATATTTGTTTACCTACTTTCAGCTCTCAGTTCTTGTCCAGTGATCATTGCCAATTATCACTTTCTTACTGGTTCCTTTTCTATCCTAACAGCCCTCCCCCTACCTTTCCACTTGTGGTAGGCTTCCATCCATGGGCCAGTCCTCCAGACCCTTGTTTTTACTGTCTGTGGAAATTAGTCTCATAATACACTTTTTTATATCCCACAGAAGAGTGATGAGTGCAATCATTCTATTTTTCATTTGTAATTGTGGTAACAAAGTTTTCTAAGAGTGTAAATTTTGATATGTTTTGGAGATATTTTGTTAATGTATCCACATAAAAGTGCTTGTATCCCTCCGAAATTACCTGTAGAACCCTTCTTTCCTACAGCCCCAAGCTTGATAGCCAAAATTCAATTGATAGACTCTATGTGTTTCTTTTCACTGGACATTGACAGTTTCTTTCTTTCTTCCTTTCTTCCTTCCTTTCTTTCTTTTCTTTCTTTCTTTCTTTCTTTCTTTCTTTCTTTCTTTCTTTCTTTCTTTCTTTCTTTCTTTCTTTCTTCCTTCCTTCCTTCCTTCCTTCCTTCCTTCCTTCCTTCCTTCCTTCCTTCCTTCCTTCCTTCCTTCCTTTCTTTCTTTCTTTCTTTCTTTCTTTCTTTCTTTCTTTCTTTCTTTCTTTCTTTCTTTCTTTCTTTCTTTCTTCCTATACCGCATATAGTAAGATCAGCTCATATTTACCCTTGAGCAGTATTTCGCCATATATATGTAGATATTAAAGTACCTTTTAAAATTTAGTCATCATGAATTTACAAAGTTTTTCATGATATTGTTTCAACACTGATCCTTTAGCAAGTGTTCTCTTGTGAAAAAGGTGGTGAAGTGTTATATATGAGAAAATATCAGCAGCAGTACTATAAATCACACTGCGAAAATGTACTTAAAAGTACCTCTCATAAAAGCAGGATGGAACATGAATGGTGGGAGCGGGTGTTGGGGGAGACGGAGTGAGGTGTGTGGGGAGGAGGGGGGCATCAGTGGTGGGAAGTATAGTATATAGTTATCAAATATTTTTATAGTAATTTCTTACCCAATTTCTTTGCTTAGGAGCTTGGGTTTTTCCCATTTATTTTTCCCATATATAATGCTACAAACCACATAGGTGTGACTGTATCTTTTCAATGGAGTAGTTTGGGGGATAGCTTCCAAGGAAGACTATATTCTTGATATGATAATAATATGATTATGATATGATAATAATCAGGGAAGATGATTCATATTATAGTTCTTTAATTTGAAGGGAAGTCTTCATATTGTTTTTCAAAAAGGTTGAGCCAATTTACAGACACGTCTATAGTGAACAAGAGAAAATTTCCATTGCATTCCTGCCAATACTGGTTGTTATGTCCATTTGCTCTATGGGCCATTTTCATTGGTATAAAGTGATTATTGTCTTTATTGGAGTTTTCTGATAGTAAATTATGTTGTTTTATATCTTCTTGACATCTTCCTGCCTTCTTCAGAGAAGTCTGTTCAACTCTTCTCTCATTGTCTTGATGAGCTTGCTTTTTGTTGTTGACTAATATATACACACATTAATTATTAGCTCATGTTGTATCTTGTGCAGATATTTTCTCCCATTCAATAGGACAACTTTTTATTTAAATGATAGTTTCTTTTGCTATACAGATTTTTAGTTGTTGTGGTAAAACATGTTTATATTTTTTCCTATTTTCTACCTTCCCTATAGAGTTTAATCACTGAAGATAACAGTGAAGTCAATATCATTTTTCCTATGATTTTATCAATGTTCATAAATTATAACATCTAAATACTTAATACAATTTGAATTAATTTTTGTCTGCGATGTGAGATGTTGGTTCAATTTAATTCTTTCATATGCAACTAACCAGTTTTTCCATCACCAGTTTTAGAGCAGGTTTTTCCTCTATCGTTTTTTTGGATGGGAAAGTATATTCAACTGTGCTCTCATTTGCAGTGTCAGGATTTTAACCTTAATTACCTGCATATAAGACAAAATCCTTACCTGCTATACCAGCTCTCTGCCAGTCCTTCCTTCATCTTATGTTCTTAGCTCTTTTGTCATAAAATAACTCTCCATGTATGTAATAGTTATATTAGGTCCCTCATTCTATTTTGCTGGTGTGTCTATTTTTATACCTTTAAGGGCCCATGTGATTATCTTGTATACACTCAGTTGATCTAGTATAGACTTTCTATCTTAAGATCAGTTTATTAATAACCTTAGTACCATATGGTACATATACACATATACATGGAATACAACTTTGTCATAAGAAAAGATGAAGTTATGGAATTTGCTGCTATATGGATGGATCTAGAAAGTATCATGTTGAGGGAAATCAGTTAGTGGTGGAAGAACAGATTCAGAATGATCTCTCTCATAGATGGGATACAAAGAAACTTCGTTAGGGAATAGGAAAATTGAGTAGGAGAGCTGGTTTTCAGTAGGAAGCTTGCCATTAGTACGGGGGTCAGAGAAGAGGGATAAATTAGGAAAGTGGACACTAGGACAGTGGTGGAGGGGAAATATGCCTACCACAGAGGCAGGCTGGCAGTGGCAGGGTGGGGTGTGCAGAGGAAAAACTGGGGACATTTGTGTAGTGTAGTGAACAATGATGAAAGAGTTGGCATTGGAGCATTGTATGCCTGAAACTCAAACATCAGTATCTTTATAACTTGGCAGTTCATGATGATTCAATAAAAAATAAAATACATTAAAAAGTACTATACACAGTCTTAATTCCTCTTTGTCATGGAACATAATATATTCATAAATTCTGGTGATTATGACAGACATCTTATTGTTGACATTATTCTTCATACTATAAATTGATGTAAATTTTTGTACCATTTTAGGTGACTATCATTTTTCCAGGATAGTAATACATGGCAGAAATAGCATCACTTTCTGATGGAATATGTTTTAAGAAACATGTTATGTGATTACTTTTTTGTGCAAACATTATAGTTATACTTACACCATCCCAAACATATAGCCTTCTCCATACATAGGTTTTATAGAGAGATATATACATATATGTTTACATATATATCACTGTCATCCTGGTTGATCATCAATTTGCTCGAGCGAACCCAATAATGTCTCCATTCATTCTAGCCCTGAGATTTTAGCAGCCTCTCTTTACTTGTCCTTCCCAATGGTGCCACACTAGCACTAAAGGATCTTCAGGGTTAGGGGAATGAGACCTACGGACCTAAATTATATTTGTGGCTTGTCATTGACCAATATGAGAAATATGACTATATAAATGCTTTATTCCATTTATCTCAGACAAAAACACAGGTTTGTGAATTTAATCTAAGTATATATAAAGGAGATAAATAATAACATGAAGGTGTTAAAAATAAAGGTTGAACAATGTATAAGTAAATTTTCATTCAACAGTACTAATATCAATAAAGGTGGCATATAAGAACAAAAACATATTGTATTAAGACCAACATGTATTATTTCACTCATCTATAACTACTGGAATGATACATGAAGTGTTTGATTAACATATGACAGTTTTGAGGAACAGTTATCTTAGAACTGAAAAGTAAGTAGGCAAAAGACTAACAACATAACAGATTTGAATAGTGTGATTAAGAAGCTTGACCTATTATTTAAAAATTCTTTTGATTATGTATTCTAATTCAAAAGGATACAGTAATAGCTTGTGCCCTATTCCATTTGCACTAATTGATCACGTGCTTTTCCACAGGAGAAAATAGCAAATTTTCAAATAGTGGTCTTATAGGTCACATTTCTGATGAGAATTGATAAAGCTAGTAATCAACAATAAAATATTATTGAAAGTAAACATAGAAATAGCCATTGAATCATGAAATAGTTTTTGAAAATAATTTTAGGTTAAAGTGAAAGTCTAGACAGAAATTTAAATCTGAAATAAAAGCAAAGTTAGATTACTTCATACACAAACTAGCCATGGAGTTTGAAACAATACATAGGAAACTTAATTAAATAAATTTGAAGAAATTTTGAAGATCTCCAACTCACAGGAATGGAAAAATGCATGTACTATATGGAAATTATGACATAAAAGTAATAAACATATGAGCTAAAATTAATTACAAAATTAAAATTTATCTTAAAACAAACAACTGGCCCTATAAGAAGATACAAAGACCAAGAGTTCTTTCATTTATCCTTAAATATACTGATAAATTTCATGAACATAGAAGATAAAGAGAATATATAGAGAGGTTGGGAAGAAACAACACTTTATCTGAAAAGGAGAAAAAGTTGTCAGAGCAATAACTCAGTAGGTAGGGCATTTGACTAACTAATAGTAGCCCAAGTTTGATTCCTGGCATTGCATAGAATTCTCCTAAACTCTCCAGGAGTGATCGCAGAGTGCACAGAACCAGGAGTATGCCCTTGGCAGCATTGAGGTTGGCTCCTTAAAACAAAAACTAAAAGGAAAATTTTAACATCTAGAAATTTGTCAGAGAAAAGAATTAATTCTAATGATCTCTTTACCCAATCAGCATAACTAGAAATGAGTTAGAGAAAGATGTAAGAATACATGTCCATGTAAGAATACATGACTATGTAAGAATACAGAGTCAAACCAGACAAGAAGTGAATAAAAATCTGAGACTTCAAGATTAAGTCTTAAAGGAAATGAAAATTGTTGAAAATAAATTACTAGACTAAGACTCTATAAACTGACAATAATATTACAGATAAGAGAAGTACAATTTTAATATAACACTGATGTCACATATGTTTCCCTGAGCACTACCAGGAGTTATTCCCGAGTAGAGAGCCATGAGTAAATCTTGAGCACTACCAAGTGTTGCCCCAAACCAAAAATAATTATGTGTAAATATGTATTAATTAGAGGATTTATAGATAATTTAGATTTGTAATATCAATTAAATTTTAAATAGATAAAATTTAGTAATATTCTTTATTTAATGGCATATCTAAGAAGTAAAGTTTGAATAAAATATTTTTCAAGTATATCATTTATCCTACATATATTTTATACCTAGTATATCGCAAATCAGACTAGCCCCCTTTTATTAAATAAAACATGTAGAACTTTAGAACTCTCATCCCGTTGTTTATCGATTTGCTCAAACTGGCACCAGTAACGTCTCCATTGTGAGACTTGTTGTTAATGCTTTTGACATATTGAATACATCACAGGGAGCTTGCCAGGCTCTGCCGTGCAGGAGGGATACTCTTGGTAGCTTGCCAGCTCTCCGAGAGGGATGGAGGAATCGAACCTGGGTTGGCAGTGTGCAAGGCAAATGCCCTACTCACTGTGCTATTGCTCCAGCCCATCAAGTTGTAGGAGTTGGAGGGGAAAACGGCAGAATAATAACAGCAAGATCCTTTGATATCTGGAAGCAGAGAAAGAAAAATCTTATGCCCATGGTTGAGAAATATGGCTCAGTAGTAGAGTACATTCCTTGTTTGTGTAATGGTACAAGTTCAATTCCACACAATGCTTCACATTGCTTGGTAGAATCCTTGTGCCATTTCCAGTGGGATCCCCAAATCAGAACAAGTATGCAAACCTGGGTAAAACAATAGAATGACGCTTGCAATCCCTAGGTATTACAAAATAGCAACAAAGGGAATGGAAGAGAGCAACACAGGAAAGATATTGAATGCAACACCATAAGTAGAGTTGACAATAACAACAAAAAGAAACTATCTGAACATCTAATAGAAGGGCATTATCTAAATCATTAATAACACATTCATAACAAAAACAGTTCCAGTTATATAAGAAAATACTAAGATGCATATTCTGTCATAGAATAATACCCATGGTATATAATTAAGTAAAATAGTCAAGAATAGTACAACTCAGAATGTCCCATTTTCATAAAAATAAGAGAATATTCTTGTCTTTATTTTTTTAATTCTGTTGATTCACTGTGAAGTAGTTACAAGCTTTCACATTTGGGTTACAATCACACAATGGTCAAACACCCATCCCTCCACCAGTGCACATTCCCAATCACCAATATCCCCGGTATATCTCCCCTTTCCCACCCTCCCCCCCGCCTCCATGGCTGACAATATTCCCCATACTCTCTCTCTACTTTTGGGAATTATGGCTTGCAACACAGACACTGAGAGGTCATCATGTTTGTTTGATGTAAGGAGGTCAGGTAAGGTACTTCTCTTACCACAAATATCAGTTGCCTTGTGATAGAATTGAAATAGGCAGAGAGGAGTGAGTCATTATGTGTTTATGAATGTTCTTACTGTTTGATGTTTTAAAATGAGGGACTTTGGAGGTAATTTTGGTTTTATTTTTATACCACACCAGGCTGTGTTCAGAGCTTACTTCTTGATTTGATCAGGGATTATTGAAGGTAATTTTAAAATGTCTTCATAGTTAAAGTAGGAAAGGACTTGATCTCTATTGATAATAAAGTCATGCAAAGTCTAAGTTGATAATATTGTTTAGTCTTTGTTAAGTGTAGGGAAAAGAGGTTGAGATTAAATGAAAATAGAGGTGTCATTTATAAAATATCTGTTTCTGGGACTAGAGCAATAGTACAGTGAGTAGACACCATGAACATGGCCAACCTGAGTTTCATTCCCAACATTCCTTATAGTTCCCTGAGCACACATGCAGGAGTAAACCCCAAACATCAGTGCATGTGGCCCCAAAACAAAAAAAACAAGCTATTTTTAATTTGCAAAAGTCAACAAAAAGATAATTGATAATTCTTACTATATCTACTGTGGTATGGCATAAGGAATTTGACACTATAATGCACTAATGGTGGGAATGAGGAGTCGAACAACATTTTGTAACATAGCTACCATGGGAGAATACTGAGAAATTATCACCAAGAAACTTTGTTTTACATTATATTTATGAGAAAGTCATGCAAGCCAGTGAATGTACTTAGAATAAGCAGAGAGATAATAAGGACACAGATAATGAGTTAGATATTATTCAAGAATTATATCCTGCCAGAATACAGAAAAATGGGGAATGATAAGAAATCAAGTCAATGCATAATATGTATTTCAGTTAAAATTAAAAAAATAAAATTCTGTATATAGAATATATCAAAATTTATAGCAATCGAGTACAAATTATAGTCCAGATTTTCCTCTTGTCCCAGTGGATGCACAGGTGATATATCAAAGGACAGTTAAAAATCCAAGTAATAAATAAGAATCAATAGATATGTATAATGTTAAGGAATGAGATACACGAAACCATTAACATGTATTGATTCATTGGAATAAAGGCATTTTCCAACACTAGATGATTTATCCTCATATATTAAGTACCAGAGGCTTGGATATAAGTCAGGTTCTGTGTGCAATGATGTAAACCTGACTGCAAGTAACTTAGGGGAAAAAAGGAAAGTATGTCTCTTACTATAAATCAGGAAGATGAACATGCCTAAGCAAAGCTCAGGCACAAGTCAGATCTGTAGACTTGAACTGAAATGCTGTGAATATATGTTCTCTAACTTTTTTGATCATATTTAGTTGATTTTTAATAATATTTTTAATAATAAGCAATTCAGAGTAAATTATTTATTATTATATTTAATAAACAATTTATTATACAATAATATATTAATATAATTTATTATATTTAATAAATAATTTTATATTTTAATAAATATTAATTATTGGGCAGTCTTGGGTGATGGTTGGAAAAATCCAAAATAATGGTGGTGGGAACAGGTAATGGTGGTGGGAATGGTGTTGGAATATTAAACATAATAAATTATTGTGAACAACCTTATAAAATACAAAATTTAAAAAGGACATGTTTTCTACCATAGCTTTATCACGTGCAAACTTTATTAATAGTTTAAAATATGACTTCTCCTAACCGCGCCATGATATAAACATTATAGTGTACCAAATTGATTGAAGGAACTAATCCTCTCTCACTACTTTTAAACATTTAAAAGTAAAATTTCTGCAAATGAAATGGTATTGTAGAAAGAAAACCCTATGACTCCAATAATAACTCCTAGTAACAATGAACTTATAAGTAAAAGGCTGCAAAATCAATACAAAGAACTGGTGCATTCTTTTTTTTTTTTTTTTTTTTTGCTTTTTGGGTCACACCCAGCGATGCTCAGGGGTTACTCCTGGCTTTGCACTCAGGAATTACTCCTGGCAGTGCTTGGGGGACCATATGGGATGCCGGGGATCGAACCCAGGTCGGCCGTGTGCAAGGCAAATGCCCTACCCGCTGTGCTATCGCTCCGGCCCCTGGTGGTGCATTCTTATGTATTAGAAATGATATGTAAAGGATAAATAAGTTTTAAAAACTATTTCCTTTATGATCATGTCAGAAAATCCTCAAATATTAGTAATCAATTTTACAAGGGAGATGAACGGCCTATTTAGTGACAATTATAACTCACCTCTGAAATTTAAAAAAAAGACACAAGAAAATAGAAAAATCCCCTGTTCATGAATTGAAAGAATCAATACTAAAATGACCAGCTTACCTAAAATAACTTATTGATGCAACTCAATTCCCATCAAAATTCCCAGGGTATTTTTCAAGGACATAGAACATATACATCTAGAACCCATATGCTGCCATAAAACTGTCAGAATAGGTAAGACAATCCTAAGATAAAAGAAGATGGGAGACACTGCATTGCCATAATTTAATATTTCTTACAAGGCTATAGTGACTAAAACTTTATGGCAAAGGAATAAGTTTAGACCCTCATAATAATAGAATAGAAATGAGAGCCCCAGAGTTAAACCCTCAGATGTAAAAGAAATTAATTTAAAGCAAAGACGCTAGGTACATAAAGTGGAGCAAATAGAGCCTCTTAAATAAATAAATGTACTGGACAAATTGGAGAGTGATAGGCAAAAAATGACCTCTTCCTCATATACATAAACATTTATTGAAATTGTATTAAAGAACTTAACATCAAATCTATTTTTATTAAAAATATTGAGAAAAGCATAGAAAAGGCTCTCCAACATCTTGACCTCAGAGGAGTCTTCAATGATAACATCGAGCTACAAAAGAAAACAAAAGCAGCAATTAACGAATGGGACTGCATCAATCTAAAAATCTTATGTACTCCCAATAATTCTAAGCTTAAAATAAAAGTCTACTCTATTAATTTGGAGAAAATATTCACATAACACACAAGCTCTAATATACAATATATGTAAAGCACTTATAAAGCTCAATAAAACTACCTGACTTAAAATGTGTTGAGATGAACAGATACTTCCTCAAATATAGTGTAAAGATGCCCAGCAGTCATGAAAATAATGATGTTTATAATCCTTCTGGAGAGAGTACGGTGGTGTATCACTGTAGCACAACTACATTCACTGCAAGTCCCCTATCCACTGTATTATCTTTCCAGCCCTAAAATTTTTAAAAAATGAAATATTAAAATTTTAAAATAAAACAACACAAAAGTAGGCTGTCCTGTTCAAATCACAAGTCTAAAACAGAGATAAAGCAAAGTTCTTCAAAGTGAGATTTCATATATTTGGTCACCGACGGATTCACTGTGAACCAATCATTCAAATATCTGGGCGTATATTGGGCATATATTCACCTCTATAAACATACGTGGTTTAGAGATTTCTAAATACTAAACTTAAATGGAGAATACATAAACAATTATGAAAGCAGAATCTGATAAATCTAAAGCACCAAAAGCCTTTGTTCTTTTTTGCTTATAAAATGAACTGTAAATTTTTTAAAAAGTACTTCCAATTTTTCTTTCCATCATTTTCCTTTTTATCCTCTATATTACATATCTAATCCATTCAAACTAATATATTTTCTGAGCAAAGATTTGTGTGCTGAAACCAACTCTTACTCTCTTCAGTTCTCTATATTGAGCACCCTCAGTCTTATTTACGTGCCTATGTCTTTGATTTAGGTACTTTCCCAATGTACTTCATTATTTACCAAATATGTGTGTTCATATATCTCTTCTATGTGTAAAAGTATTCTTTTAATTATTTCATTTTTTTTATTTTTTTAATTAGTGAATCAGCATGAGGATACAGTAACAGATTTACACATTTTCGTACTCATGTTTCCCTCATACACTGTTCAAGCACACATCCCTCCACCAGAGTCCATTCTCCACCACCAGTGAACCCAGTATCCCTCCCTCACAACCCCATCCCTCTCCTCTCCCACCCCCACCTCTTTTGCAGGGCATTCCCTTTTGTTCTCTCTCTCCTTTTGGGTGTTGTGGTCTGTAATAGGGGTATTGAGTGGCCATTGTGTTCAATCTATAGTCTACTTTCAGCACCAAGCATCTCCCCTCCTGAGCGGGTCCTCCAACCACAGTTTACTTGATATTCCCTTCTCTATCTGAACTGCATTTTCCCCCAGCATGTGAGGCCACCTTCCAAGCCATGGAGTCAACCTCCTGGTACTTATTTATACTATTCTTGAGTGTTAGTAGCCTACTCTGTTATTTTATATTCCACAGATGAGTGCAATCTTTCTATGTCTGTCTCTCGCTCCCTCTCTCTTTCTGACTCATTTCACTTAGCATGTTACGTAAAAGTATTCTTTTAGATACTGAGTACATACACTTATAATCAAGACAGTTATGATCCTTTCCCCCAGGAATTTGTACACTGGTAGAGTTAATCATTATGTATGTATATAAATAATCCTGAAATTGTAATGATGAGTGTTATGGAGCAAGTATGACCTAATCTTATATTGATTAGTCCCAGGAAGTATTCATTAGATCAGTGAAGTAACTGAAATCTGAAAAATAAAAAATAAGAGAGGTGGGAAGAGGGAGAAGTATTCATAAATGTCATAATATAAAAGGAAAGATTGCTCATTTGGGAAACTGGAAGAAATGCATTGTTAATGAAGCAAAAGAGTAGAAGGCCAGAGAATTAGACAGTTTGCCAGATCATATATAGATTTGGATTGTTGAGTTTTTGGTGTTCCTCCTAATACTGAAAAAAAAAAACGCTGGAAGTTGAGTGGCAGAATTTGTGGGTCATATAAATCAGAGGTTATTAAAAGTGAAAAAGAAAGTAATTGGATAAGCTAAATGGGCATTTATATTATATTAAATGTGGAAGGTGTTTCCTAGGCTTGTATGCATAAGTGGATGGTGATTCTGTTCATTGAAAGGCAAGGCCAAGAGAGAGCTCATATTTAGAGCAATAGTAATTATATTTGCTATGGACATTTAATTCAGAGGTGTTTTATAAAATATGTATGTTATATAAGAGATAAGCAGTTGGATGTCCAAATCTGGATTATAATATTGGGGTATAATTCTCATTGTTTATATGCTCATTCAAACCTTAATCATTCATTTAATCTTAGCTTAATCAACAATCACTATCTTATTGACCCATTTTCCCCTTTCTGATCTTCCTCTCCTTTGTACTTTCTCTTAGTGCCCATTTGCTGCCTGTCTCACTAGTCTCCAGTTACACTCTGTGATTTGTATGTGGTTTATGTCTTGGCTCTGTAATTAGAAAATTAATTTTATTTAAATTAAATGCCATGCCAAATTAGGTTATTTCTCACTACCGCCATCAAGTGTGCACATGCAGTAATTCACTCATTCTACCTGTATCAAATCCTGTAACAAATTTAATCCATAGCCTCTCTGATACTAAATAGTAGTTAGAAACAAAAGGTGTCACTTAGAGTTGGATGGGATTTGAATTTTGACTTCAAATATTAGCAATTGTGGCTATGGAAAAATATGTTTATATTTTCAAATCCCCATTTCTTTCATTTGTATTGATTTGGGAAAATAGTAATACAAACCCCAGAAAGTTTATGTGAGAAGCTGGTGAGATAATAAAGTGGGTAAGAAGTTTACCATGCTTGTAGCTGATCCCTAACACCCCCATACAGTTCTGCAAACACAACCAGGAATGATTACCTAGGTGCAGAGCCAGGAATAAATCCTTAGCACTGTTGAGTGTACCCCCCAAAAAACCCCAGAAAGTTACTGTGAAGTGTAAATACATAATGCATGTAAAAGTCATAGCAGAGTCTTTGGTGCATAATAAGCATTAGAGAAACTATAGGTTGTAGTGATCATTATGATAATGACAATTTTAGTTGGAATCCAAAGGAAGCATAACAATATGACATAAGGTCTAAGGAGGAGGTGACATATTGGTGAATATAAAGTTTAATCGAAGCATATGTTCATATTTTTGCATATTTTTCATAGGATTTTCATCATTCTCTGCTATAGAGATCAGTATCAATTTGTTCTCTTTATTACTAGCTGAGGTCAGTCTCCCATTTTAGATAATGGTCAAATGGTTCCCATCTCAAGCATTTCACAAATCATAACTCAATGTATGCTTGAGAATTACAATATGTGGTTTGTGTTCAAACATGTACATATGTATATACACATTTATAATTTTTAAGAAGTCTCATTTCCTATAGTACATGCTAAATATTTTGGGTATTGGACATTTGAGAAATAAAGAAACTGCTCTTTTTAGAGTATATATGCTCATTAACTCTTTAAACTAATAGGAAGTACTTTTAGTAAATTACTTCATTCGGTTACTTTAATGGCACCCTAGTTGTCCTGCATCAATGTATATTAGAACGCTAAGTGGTTTCTGTCACCTCACTAAGATATTTTTAACATGCAGAGCCTTAAGGGGTTGTGTGTAATTTTTCTTTATACTTATTAAATATTTATGAAATCATATTTGGAATGCATATAAGTATACAGAAGATGTAAATTGCTACTCAGCTTATAAAAATCTAGTATCATTTTACATGAATGGTGGTAGTGAGAAAATGTTTTTCCAACTTTTACATACGAATGAGTCCAATTTCCTACTGAGTTTTTCTAACAATTATTGCAAAGAACTTTTATTGAATTGGGGCATTCTAATATTTTTTTACATTAGTAGATTGTATATATTTCAATTTCATGTATGAATAATTAAAATTCAAAAATGGCCTTTGCATTAGTTTTTCTTTCCACACTTCTAAGATCCATTTGAATTTTATGTAAGTAAAAAAAGTGATTTCTTAGATAAATGACAGTTATTCTTTTATAAATTTAGCCTAATGCTAAAATAAATCTTTATATATGAACTGTTTTAAAGTATAGAGTCAAAATTATTATAGCAAATACTAACTGGTATTAATAAAGGACAGGAAACATTATCCAGAATCAACTTGTATATACTCACTATATTTTATGAAGTAGAAAAGTTATATGCTTACAATTTTATAGATAAACTTTGGAATAATTCAATTATTCCTTCCTCTTGCTAAATCCAAATTACTGAAGGCTAGTTTGCTTACCTCTCCCTCCCTCAAGAGTATACTAATTTCCTAAGTATTTGCCAAAAATATTTTGAGAGCAAAATGAACACATATAGAGTCTAAGTATTTTATATATCAACATATATTGCCTGAGTTTTCAACTTTCTGAAATGAAAGAAGTAAAGACAATATGGTTTTCATATAGTAGATTTCTTTTGTTAAATGAAATTCCTCTCTATTACTTCTTTAAATTACCATGGTTTATTGGCATGTCTGGAAATACCCTGGATTAACATCCAGGTGAAATACACAGATAACAATGCACATACCAATATACTGATGAAAATATTTGTGATTCTCATACTGTCTTTGGTATAAATACCATGATTACAAAAGCATTCCAACTAAAATATATGCTTCATAGCAGGGATCCCCCCACCATGTTTTATATATAGTTGTACCTGCAACAGTGCTGCCACTTTATGTTGTTAATAAATACTGACAAAAACATAATTTTATTTTTGTTTTGTATTAAACTCATATCTACAGAATTTATAAGATACCTTTTAGATTTCTTAAAACTTCCCAGTACTCAGCTATGTGTGCATAAATTAGTGATTATGGATTTCTTACACCTAGGAATCATAAATATCCTCAAATATAAATTGGAGCCTGATTTTCAGCCTTGGGATATAATAGCATTTTGCAAACTGTTTACCGTGTTGAGGAGGAAAAATAAGTTCCCTTTTACCCTCCTCATCACTAGTTCAGATCCTTCTTTTCCAATACTTGTAAACAGAGTCATACTAATAGTAAAAAAACAATATAAAACATGTATAAAACTTGCTTGCTAGAGAGAGACCTTGGAAAACTGAGTGACTCTCTGATATGGTCCAAATCACCACCAAGAATATATTGCATAAAAAACAAGATGTTGGGGTTCTGAAAATAGCAGAGAGCTATCAAGGAACAGTAAATGATAGTATGATTATTATTATAGTAATGCAGAAAAAATGTACACCTTATAATCAATGAGATTTGTAGATATTTGTACAAATTTGGTCATGCTCATCTACCTGGCACACATAGAGATTTCCCTTATAAATGTGAATGGCTCTGATAAGAAGATAACTTATATTTGGTTATTTATATTTATATGGATTGTGTTTGTATTAATGTATATCATTAAGAGATTTTTATATAGTTATCTTTTCTTTGATTTTATAATTTTCCTTTGCTGCTTAATAAAAAGCACCTAACCAAAATAATCACCATGTCATTAGGGGTACTTTTTTTGTTTTTTTTAAAAAATTTTAAATTTTATTGAATGACCGTGAGATAGTTACAAGCTTTCATGCATGAATTACAATCTCACAATGATCAAACACACATCCCTCCACCAGTGCACATTCCCTACCACCAATATCCTGGGTATACCCCCGCCCTTTCGCACCCTCCCCCTGCCTCTAAAAAGGGGCACATTTTGTGGTATCGTATTCTAACTTCTTCAATTCATAGTACACATGAAAAATATTTATTAGTTTTTTTTTTTAATTCTTCACTTATTTGCACATATATTTGACATTTAACATGTGCTTCCCTACTGGAGGTAGGTGTACTGCTCTCATAGGTATGTTTATCTATTAAGATGAGGATCATTGTATCATCTCTTCTCTGAAACAATTTTCAATGTCATAAGTGTGATTTACTCTATTGCCTCTCATAAAATTAACAATTTGCCTTACATCCCATTAGCTATATAACACTTTTTTTCACAAATGTATTATGGTCCTCTTTAAATTTTGTCATTATTCTTATGCTGCTTCAGAAGAAGACGTGTACATTTTTCTCCCCTTTTATCTGCCTAAAAGGAGTTCTGGTGGTGTGTGTGATTTTGGAATAGGATTAATGCATGAGAAACCATTTTTAATTCTAAACCATAGAATCTCAATAACTAAGGAAAGAAATTAAGGAATGATAAGTGTTTCTATTAGGAGTGGTTAGTGAGTGGATGGGCAAAGGGAACAGAACTTTTAATTATGCCTAAGACAGAACTTGCCAACAAAAAGTCAGTAAGTATGCTGATGTGAAAATTTAGCTAGCAAATGTTTGACGCTGTAATATCAGATTATTGTTTGCCTGTTTTCCATAGTTTTCCCCTTAGTGATGATTTGGGGTCTGAATGAAATCCACCATTCAGATGTCCTGTAGGCGATTTTATACATGCTCTGTATATTACTGCTGAAGCTGAGAAATTCTTACATATGGTTTAACCTGTATATCTTTCCAGAAATATGTAAAATAAACATAGTTGCATTCATGTGTATAGATTGTCCACTGTTTAAAAGTGCCTGAAATGTTCATTTGCTAGTTAAGGTTAAGTCTTTAGGTTAATGTTAATAAAGAATCTGGCCATATAAATTTCCAATTTAGAAACACTAATCTCTTAGGTTACTGTTTGCATTTGCTTTCTTCCTTTAAGAAGTATGGGAAATATAGTATCATATCGTCTGGAAATAGTGATAGTTTGACCTCTTCCATTCCTATCGGTATGCCCTTGATATCTTTTTCTTATCTAACTGCTATGGCCAAGACTTTCAGTACCATATTGAATAGGAGTAGGGAAAGCGGGCAGTCTTGTCTTGTGACCAATCTTAGATGGAAGGCTTTTAGTTTTTCCCCATTGAGAATGATACTTGCTATGGGCTTGTGGTAGATGGCTTTGACTATATTAAGGAAAGTTCCTTCAATGCCCATTTTGCTGAGAGTTTTCATCATAAACGGGTGCTAGATCTTGTCAAATGCTTTCTATGCATCTATTGATATGATCATATGGTTTTATTATTTATTTTATTGATATGATGAATTACATTGATTGACTTGCAAATGTTAAACCATCCTTGCATCCCTGGGATGAATCCTACTTGGTCATGAGTCACTGGATTCTATTTGCTAATATTTTGTTGAGGATCTTTGTGTCTGTGTTCATTAAGGATACCAGTCTGTAGTTCTCTTTCTTGTGTTACCTCTGTCTGCTTTTGGTATCAGGGTGATATTTGCTTCATAGAAACTATTTGGAATTGTTGTTGTTACTTAAACTTCCTGGAAAAGCGTAAAGAGGATTGGGAGTAAATCCTCTTTAAACATTTGGAATACTTCACTACTGACTCTATCTGGGCCAGGGCTTTTGTGCTTTTGGAGACTTTTTATTACCATTTCAATTTCCTTGATGGTGATAGGTCTGTACAAGTACTCCAGGTCTTCTTGGTTCAGGCTTGGAGGCTATAGGATTCTAGGAATTCATCCATTTCTTCGACATTTTTGTGTTTAATGGCATAAAGATTCTCAAAGTATTCTCTGAGGATCCTTTGAATTTCTGTAGTTTCTGTTGTAATGTCCCCGTTTTAATTTCTGATTCGGTTTATTAGCGTTTTCTCTATGGAAAAGCTCCTAGAAACAATAGGTCGATATAGTAAAGTGGCAGGCTACAAAATCAACACCCCAAAATCCATGGCTTTCTTATAAACAAATAATAAAACAAAAGAAGGAGACATTAAAAAAACAATCCCATTCACAATAGTAACTCAGAAAATCAAGTACCTTGGAATCAGCTTAACCAAAGAGGTAAAGGACCTATACAAGGAAAATTACAAAACATTACTTCAAGAAATAAGACACTAGGAAATGGAGACACATCCCCTGCTCATGGATAGGTAGAATTAACATTATCAAAATGGAAATACTGTCCAAAGCACTATACAAATTTAATGCAGTCCCTATCAGGATACCCATGACATTTTTCAAAGAAATAGACAAAACAATCCTGAAATTAATATGGAACAATAAACCCCCATAGATAGCTAAAGCAATCTTTGGTATAAAGAAGATGGGTGGCATCACTTTCCCAACTTCAAAGTCTACTACAAAGCAGTAGTAATTAAAACAGCATGGTATTGGGTTAAAAACAGACCTGCTGACCAATAGAATAGAGTTTAATATCCTGTCACAGACTCCCAAACATATGGCCACTTAATCTTTGACATAGGAGGAAGAAATGTGAAGTAGAACAAGGAAAGCCTCTTCAACAAGTGGTGCCGGGAAACTAGATAGCTACCTGCAAAATAATGAACTCTGGCCTCTGTCTAATGCCAGGCACAAAATTCAAATCAAAGTGGATTAAAGACCTCAATATCAGACATGAATCTATAAGGTACATAGAGGGAAATGTATGCAAAATTCTCGATGACATTGAAGCTAAAAGCATCTTTAAGGACAAAAAAGCACTGACCATGAAAGTGAAAGCAAACATAAACAAATGAGACTACATCAAACTAAAAAGCTTCTGCATTTCAAAAGAAATAGTGACCAAAATACAGAAAGAGCCCACAAAATGGGAAAGAATATTCACTCAATACCCATCTGATAAGGGATTCATATCAAGGATATACAAGAGACTAGTTTAATTGTACAAGAGAAAACCTCCAACCCTATCAAAAAATTGGGAGAAGAAATGAACAGAAGTTTCCTCAAAAAAGAAATATAAATGGCCAAAGGCACATGAAAAAATGCTCCACATCACTAGTCATCAGTGCTGGAGCGATAGCACAGGAGTTGGGCATTCTCCTTTCATGCAGCTGACCCGAGTTCAATTCCTCCACCCCTCTCGGAGAGTCCGGCAAGCTACCGAGAGTATTGAGCCCGCGCGGCAGAGCCAGGCAAGCTACCCATGTGTATTGGATACACCCAAAACAGTAACAATAAGTCTCTCAATGAAAGACGTTACTGGTGCCCACTCAAACAAATCGATGAGCAAAGGGATGACAGTGATACAGTGACAGTGATCACTAGTCATCAGGGAGATGCAAATCAAAACAACAATGAGATATCATCTCATACAACAGAGACTGGTACACATTCAAAAGAACAAAAGCAACCAGTGCTGGCATGGATGTGGGGAAAAAGGGACACTCGCTGTTGGTGGGAATGCCGACTGGTCCAGCTTCTCTGGAAAACAATATGGACAGTCCTTCAAAAACTAGAAATTGAGTTTCCATATGACCCCGCAAAACCACTTCTGGGAATATATCCCAAGGGTGCAAAAAAAGCACAGTAGAAATGACATCTGTACCTTTATGTTCATTGCAGCACTGTTCACAATAGCCCAAATCTGGCAAGAACTCAAGTGCCCTAGAACAGATGACTGGTTAATGAAACTTGGTATATCTACACAATGGAATACTATGCAGCTGTTAGGAGAGATGAAGTCATAAATTTGCTTATAAATTGATAGACATAGAGAGTATCACACTTAGTGAAATGAGTCAGAAAGAGAGGGACAGACAGAGAAGGAGTGCACTCATTTGTGGAGTATAGAATGACTTCACATGAGGCTGACACCCAAGGACAAGTAGATACAAGGACCAGGAGGGTTGCCTGATAGCTGGAAGCCTGCTTCATGAGCGGAGGGGAGAAGGCAGCTGGAATAGAGAAGGGATCATTAAGAAAGTGATGGCTGGAGGAATCAGTTGGGATGGGAAATGTGTGCTGAAAGCAGATAATGAACCAAACAGGATGACCTCTCAGTGTCTGTGTTGCAAGCCATAGTGCCCAAAAGGAGAGAGATTGCATATGGGGAATATCGTCTGCCATGGAGGCAGAGGAGGGTGGGAAAGGGGGTGAATACCAGGGATATTGGTGGTGGGGAATGTGTACCGGTGGAGGGATGGGTGTTTGATCATTGTGTGATTGTAACCCAAACATGAAAGCTTGTAACTATCTCACAGTGATTCAATAAAATTGAAAACTAAAAGAGGTTTGGGAATACACATTTTGTAGAAACTGTGCGGTATTAGCACTGAATGACAGTTAAGCATAACTATTTTCATCTAATTTTATACTTTCTGATAAAAATTAATAATAAAGAAAACCATTTCTCAACCTTAATTCCAAACTGTAAAATATTTTCAAATCAAACTCTTTCTCTAAATACAGTGGTACATGTAAACTCTACATCAAAGATTTGGCACAATCTATTCATTCTGCAATGCAAATGCTACCTTGTAAACAGAGTATGCCCCCAATTTTGATCTGATTGTCTTTTCAGGCTGGGTGATAATGTGCTAAAGTAATACTCCAACACACATTTCTCAATGAATAATATCCCTCTTGTCTTTGTTAATGTTGTTAAATACTTTTGAAATACTCTTCCAGGCAGCTGCTGTGAACTAGGGAGCTAAAACACAGGAGAGACCAATGTTTTCTTTCATTTGTCTGCCTGTAGACACAGATGTTGTTTGTGTTATCTGAAAACATAGAATATGCTCTAAAATATCACTGTTATTTTCAGTGAGTCAAAGTGACATGATGCTGGGGAAGCAAAATCCATAATATTTAGTACAAAGTAGAATTATTCCTTAAAATGAATTATAAAAGACACTAAACTCTTATAAGAACAATGAGCTAATATATGAATAGTTCAAGGGTATTCTTTTTTATATTGGCAATGATAAAGGAAATGCCTATTGTCTCCCAGCTGCCATATCTCTCAGAGTATTTTGGTGACTGACTGTGAAAAATCCAGATGGAAGCAGCAGTGAGCTGAAGGAAACCTGGGAGACAAGAAGCATCAGCCATATGCACATTGCACAAATAAGCAGAACTAGGTTGTGAATATGAGTGCACTACCTATAATTTCTTAGGGTGTATAAGGTAATTAGTAGTCAATGTTAATATTGTTCAACTTTGCCACTTCATATCTATGTGACCAATTTAATTTCACATTGAGCCTCTTTGAGTCTCAATTGCTTTATTTTTAAAGATATGGAAAATAATATACTTTCTCACAATTCGTATAGTGAGGATTGGATAAAACTATGTATACTTTAGGGTCTGGTATATACAAGGTGCTAAATTCATATTTGCATGTACTTATTTTTTTATTACAGTAAGCCTCATGTTCCTTTATAGCCTGACCTCTGTCCACTTGTTCTCCAAGACAGTAGAACATGTCCTTTGAAATCAAAACTAATAGTACAAGTGGTTAAGTCTAAAATCTTTTAACTCATCAGTTATAAATGAATTTCTGCTACTGATGTACGTAGATTAGGTTTCATTTTTTCACAGCTTATAAAGAATGCCTTGTTTTCTAATATAGATTTCTACTTGTAGGGCTATAATGTAAGCACTCCTCTCAGAGATAGTTCTATTAGTTTAGATTTACTATACTTCAGAATGAGGTCAAGACTGGCCCTAATTACTGGAGTGTTTGACTACTATGCTATGGTGTGTTTTTAATAATCTGTCCTGTGACCGACTGTATATGCACGTGTATATAAAGAGCTCTTATAAAAGTTATTGATAAACAAAAGGGGCAACACTAACATTACTAACATCCCATAATTGAGAGGTGGCTTTTGAGGGTTGTTTAAAAGAGAGGGTTACATTTGCAGTGAGTTAACCATATCCTCTCTTATAGTCTTTCTTGAAACAAATATGCATTTGCCACAGTGATTAGATGGTATCACAATATAAATATAACTATCTAATAAAAGAAGGGCAACAAGCTTGTTTAGGTGGGAATGATAAATGTATGTCACTGATATAGTATGGTGCTATATTGTTGCTACCAGATTGTCCCATAAATACTTCCTGCCACATTAAGAGCAAACCAAATTTGTTGATTATGTTAGCATCCGTCTATAAGGATCTAAAAGATAACAAATTTTGCTTCAGCCACAAAATAGAGACCCTTCTGATTCTACTGGAGTTTATGAAAAATTGCAGACAAGTTAGAGAAAAATTATTTATCATTTCCCTCATTCCAAGATGTTTTGGGACACAGATTGGTTTCTTTGTTTTCTTCTTCCCTTATTCAGCTGGCACATTTAAATTAGGCAAGCAAAAAGCATAATTTTCACTGTACTACCTAAAAACTTATTTATGAGTGCATAAATGTTGCACAAATCCCTACACATTTCTAGCATGTAATCTGATTACATTTGACAAATGTATATTACCTATGAGAATATCACCCCTATCAACATCATGAACACATATATCACTACATATGTTTCCTCTTGCATCTTTTTATTTTATTTATCAATTTAGTTAGTTATGTTTTTTTGGATCACACCTGTTTATGCTCAGGGGATAGTCCTGGCTCTACACTCAGGAATTACTCCTGGCGGTGTTCAGGGGCCCATGTGGGATGCTAGAGATGGAACCTAGGTCAGCCGGGAGCAAGGCACACACACTATCTGCTCTACTATCACTCTGGCCCTCTTGCCTCTTTTTAGTAACGGCTCTCTGCAACTCTTCACAGACCCCCCTCCTAGGCAACCACTGATCTATTTTTCAGTTTTAGAATAGTGCATTTTCTGGAGTTTTATACAAATGGAAGGATATGGTGTATAAACTTTTGATTGGCTGTTTAAAAAAACTCGGCAACGTTTGGTGTTTATTCATGTCAATATGCATATTATAAACTATTCATTTTTATTATTCAATATTACCCATTTTATAAATATGCCAGTGTTTGCATTCATTTGCCTGTTGTTATGTTTGGCTCTACAAGTGATTTCCAAACCTATGAACATTTGTGCACAAGTCTTTATATTAACAAATGAGTTTATTTTTTCTGGGGTAAATAAGTGAGAAGCTTAATAGATCATATATTTAATAGTCAGATACTTTATTTAACTTTATAAGATATCAAACTAGTTAGCCTAAAGCAAATGTTGCTGTCTACCAATGTAATAAATAGTAGCCTTTATAAAATGAACAAAAATAATAAAACTATTTACAAATATTTCATATACCATGGCAAAAGTCAACTACATATATGTATGTACATGTATGCTCATATATATCAGCTATATATGTGTGTACATGAATGAATACATATATTTGAATACAAGATCATGTTTGTATATTTTGCTCACCGGTCACAAATTATGAAATTTTGCAATAGGATTGTAAGAACAGAGACTATTTCCAGCCCTAGTTCAGATTTAAAGTTCTTTAATACCTTCACGTGGCTATTTTTCTGTATTTGGCTGATTTTTTGAATAAAGGTCCTGACAGAACTCCAGTGAATATACAGGAGGACTTCCTGCAGGTAGGTAGTTCTTTCTGTGCAGCTTTCTTTCTCTTTGGTACTCTGTACAGCAGACTCAAGCTTTCATTACGTTCCCAGGCTACCTGGTCTATACCTTAATATAGATAGAAATCCATAGATACCTTTATTCTCTCTCCCAGTTCTAAGGCTGGGAAATTCTTTACAGTCAATACGCTGTGCCTATCATAGGAAATATTTCATTTGTTTCCCATATCTCACAGTTTACTGTCTTTCATTACTCAGTAGATACAAAATATTGTTTTGAATGTTGTGTTTTGTTTGTTGTGCTTTTTAGTCAGGAGAGTAAATTTGGTCTTTGTTTGATCTCATTTTCATTTGAATAATGTCTCCAAATTTAATGTTTTCCTGAAAATAAAGTTGAAACTCATAATTTTCCTGTTGATTGCTATAAGAGTTCCCTCTGCTTTTGTCTACATGGAGAGTTTATTCTTTCTGTCTCTGAAAAAAAAGTCTGTGTTTAAGAAAGGAGTGTCTTTCAAAGCAGTCATCTCAGTCTTTGATATTCGACAAATTTTCCAAGATGATAACTTCTATCTGTAAATGATCAAGGATAAAGTCTAATAATATATGATTCAATCCAGTGGGAAGATTGTCTTTTTTTGTTCTTGTTTTGTTTGAGGGGCACAACCGGCAGTGCTCAAGAGTTACCCCTGGCTTGGTGCTCAGGAATTATTCCTGGCAGTGCTCACAGGACAATATAGGATGTTGGGATCAAACCCAAGTCAGCTGCATGCAAGACAAGTATGCTACTGTCTCTCTCAAGCCCATGGAAGCTGTCTTATGCTAATTATTTGTGGTTGGTTTCAGTAAAAATCCTCCAGTTCTATATCATAGGATATATTTTGAAGAAGTTTAATAGAGTTATAAAATTAACCAGTATACTGAGGGAAGCCTCCCTTGTGAAGCTATTTCAGTTAGAAGGTGATAATGAAAACTTGTTCTCCATTAGTCTAATATTGCTATAAATTGTTTTTGTTTTTTGTCTCCACAACCATTGGGCTTTTGTCTTTCTCTACTTTCCAAGTGTTCATACATTTGGGCTACTATTTGAAATGCATATTTAAGTTAGCAAAAGCTATATTTAAAAAATTATACTTGTAAACATGTTTATGCTAAGCAAAGCTATATTATATATATATCAGAATTATATTCAAGAATCTCACCCATTTATGACTGGTTTAATGTTAAATTCTGACTTAAAAAATTTTTCTTTAATACTCACATGTTCCCAGAATAATTCCACAGCACGAGGAATGAATATAATATCTTATATAATTCTTCATAGATTAGATAAGACTTTGAAGAATTTTTTTATTTTATCTCTAGAGTTATGAAGAGTTTAGAAAACATTGTAAGATCTGAAGGAGGTAGTGTGTATATAGAAAGTGAAATGTACACTCAAGTGAAAATTATGTAGTAGAGATTACTAATGCAATAGAGAAATATAAGAAGGGGGAGAAGTAAGTTGGAAATACCTTGTGAAGATGTTGATACAGACTATATATTTGGAATGATGCTAGTAAAAAAATAAGAGTGCTGTATTCCAGATGGTTGGCACAGTATGTCCAAAGATACAGAGGCCAAAATAAATGCACCATGTTTGAAAGATGGTAAGAATTCTCCCTTTATGAAGTGAAAGGTAATTTATTCTGGACTTTTTGTGGGCACTGCCTCTGGTGCAAAGCTCTATCTCAGCATCTTTACTTTTTCATCCTTTTTCATCACAAAATAAATCCTTAAAGGTTAGATTGGAATGTTAAAGTAGTCATATTGTTTGCGTTTATGAGCATGTGTGTGAAGCACTTGCTAGTATTGCTAGTGATCATTTAACTCCTTAGCTCCCTAGTTTCACTGTTACAGATTGAATTGCATCACAGATTAGTCCATTATTCCAGTAAATTCATACATATACAAATGCAAATGCACTTTAAACAGTTTCATATCATAGCGAACAGAATGAAAATATACAAGTATACCTGGAACACCACAGTGGTCAATAAGGATTCAGTTTCCAAAGTGCTATGAAGAGCCTGAAAATTGAACCAACACAGGTAAGAAATGAGAAATTTTTAGGGCCATTGAACACCATGCATTTGCGGTGTTCAGTAGCCCTGAAAATTTCTCATTTAGGCCAGGAAGTCTCTGTCTCATTTGAAATGTTGAAATAAAGGGAGCCCATGCAAGTTCTCATTGATTTACATTTCAGTTAAAGTTATTGGGAAGGAAAATGTTTTCCTTCTCTTTCTGGCTATTGTTTTGCTAATTATTGAATTGACATTCCACAGGTTAAAAGGAGAAAAACTTATTTGTATATGTATGGGAATGGGAATCCCACAAACACAAAGTTTTCTAGTCAGTAAATTAGAAGTAAATGTTATTCTGAGTTTAGGGAGAAGGGTATTTGATAGGAACCACAAAAGAGAGGAAGACAATTTGCAGGAAGAACAAATGTTTGGTTAAAGAAATATTTGACATGATCTGAAGAGACAAAAAGAAGCACAAAGCAGATTTTTAACATGTAGACCTTATTAGGGCTGGAGCAATAGCACAGCTGGTAGGGTGTTTGCCTTGAAAGCAGCTGACCTGGGTTCGATTCTGCCGCCCCTCTTGGAGAGCCCCACAAGCTATTGAGAGTATCCCTCCCTCATGGCAGATCCTTGCAAGCTACCCTTGGCATATTTGATATGCCAAAAACAGTAACAGCAAGTTTCACAATGGAGACGTTACTGGTGCCCACTCGAGCAAATCAATGAGCAATGGGATGAAAGTGACAGTAACAGACCTTATTAACCCCCCACACAGGTTTAACACACATAGCATATATTCTTTATAGATAATTCTGATGGTGACCTCCTTCCAGGAATAGCCCCCGCCATCTAAATTCTTTAGGTAGAGATAAGAAAAGTCTAAATGTCATTTTCACATTGAATGTTTTATCTTGAAAGTAATCAATACGTAACATTTGGGCAGAGGCTTGTTCTGGACCCTTGGAGAGTCCAGGTCTTCCCACTATCTCCTCTAGTCCATGTTTCTTTATCCAGACTTTTGTTATGAAGGTTGTAGTGTGGACACCATCTTTTCATAGTAAGAGTCACTGCTATGGAAGTTAGCTTTAAAGACAACTGTTCTGTGATTAGTTTAACTGTATCCCCAAGCTAAGGAGGATGATTGAGGAAACAGAAAGCATTTACCTATTCCATGTGAAATTTTAGCCCTTTCTTATTGTTTCAGGGTGTGTTCGTCTCTTTCTAAACTTTATTGGAGCTCATTTTTATTTCTCTCGGATTCTTACATCATCTCCCTTCCTTCTGACTTCACAATTCTGTGCCTTCCTCTGGTTTGAGCCACTTTTAAAAAATTTGTAATACCCTGTACTTGGAGGATATGTTTTGAAATGAACATGACCTTTAGATTTTGTCCTTGTGTGGCTCTACTTAGCCTAATATTCGTCAAAAAGCGGATATGTCCATACTTCAGACTCTCAAGGACCCAGAAATAGTTGCCAAGCTTTTTAATACACTGATAGTTAGAGATAAAAATTAAATAAGGTATAATTGGTAGGTCCTGAGTACTGAGATAATGGGTACATTTGCAATTATGAGAGGTGAGGTGCAATTAGGTGTCAGGAAGCTTAGTTTCATTCAATCGTCTGATACCCTCAGGCTCCAGTTTTGGAGGTGCAAGCACTCCATCTCTCAGTCTGCCTCGGGAAAGCCTGCTGAGCCCTCAGAAGAAAAATAAAGGTCAAGTCTGGGTGATGTGCCTTTATTACATTGTTGTCATTTAGGCCTTTAAAAAAAAGGCTCTCTGTGGAACTTGCCAGAAGGCTCTCTCAACTTGCTCTGCTCAGTGCCTAGGATAGTGCTGTGCATTTGATAAAGATTTTTCATGAAACAATTGGAGTTGAAATTATATTGGGTTAATTTTCTACACTAAGAAAAATCAGATCATCATATTTTGTTTTCTTGACTTTAAACTGAGTGGGCGTTTAGGAAGCTGTTTATGTAAACTTACATGAACTGATTCATTTGACAATTTGATATCATTTTGTTTATAAAGCCTGAAACTGAGAAATGCAAAATGGTACCCATCGGTGAAAATTATTTCTTATCAGATACTCTCAGTCTTCCTTCCTTCCCTCCCACAAGCCCTCGTTCCTTTCCTGTTCTTTTTCTTCGTTCCTTCCCTGCCCTTTTCCTTCTTTTCTGTCCTCCCTCCTTCCTTCTCTTTTCTTACATTTTTCTTTTCTCGCTTTTTATTCTCTTTTCATTCTTTCATTCTCTTTTTCTTCTTTCCCCCCTTTTCCCTCTCCATTCCTTTCTTGTTTTTCCTTCTATTCCCTCTTCCTTCCTTCTTCCTTCTCTTTCTTCTCTATGTAGACTTCTTACTTAAGACCATGCATACAAGTTTATTATTTTTGAAACTAGTAATGAATAGTTAGTAATATTTTCAGTCGTTAAATTTTTGTTATCTAATAGAGCACTTACCGTTTGCAAGAGCTGGTTTTATAAACTTATAATGTTATGTTTGATGAATAGACACTCTGTTTTTTAAATATATAACATACTGTATTGGTAAACTTGCCATTCAAATCAGATGCCTAGTTTCTGTCAATATTTTAATATAGCAATAAATATCATCATGACAAAAGATCTTATTTGTTGAGCATGTTGTTACAAACATACATGTGAATAGAGCATTTATAAAATAGCTAATATTGTATCATTTATAATATTGGACTTCAACAATTTACAATAACAGTCTTGAATTATAATTACAGAATATTATAACAAGTGCATAGTACACAGACGTTCTTTGAGATTGATTTGCTTATTTTGTTGATGTGAAACTGCCCAATATTAAGTGACTTATCTATAACAAAATAAATAATGATACCTTACCTTACTTATTATTATGATTCATGATAATAAAAGCCAATACCTAGTACCCACCATATTCTTCCTTATTTTTAAAATTAATTATACACATTATGCAATATATCCCAAATAATTCAGATTGTGTTTGAGAAAAATCTTGCTTTTTAACATTGAATTATTTGGAGCATGATGTCTTAAAGTTGTTTTTTAGGAAGAAATATATATGGGTAAAATTTAAGAAAAATAAAGTTTCGATTTTATCTATAACTCAAAAATGGAACTTCTAGAAAAATGCTGATATAACTATCGCTTTCTCAAGTTTTGATAAATGACTTGTTCAGACTGAAGACCATGAATTTCAGTTCTTATATTCAGAGAGAAAATATACTAGTTCATATTTTTCAGTACGTCAAGGTATTTAAAGTTAATTAATTTATTGACATTAAAGAAGCCTAAAGTGATCCCTTGTGCCGTATCCAGTCAACTTAGTTTCATGATCGTCAACTACAAAATGTTTCCTTCAGCTGCTACAAGCCCACTAGTGGTCAATTTTATCTTTAATTCCTCCCCTAAAACTGGCATTCAACAACTGTATTCCTAGGACACAAATACTCTCTGGAAGATCACTGGATAATCATATACCAGTCAGTCCTCATTATTCTTGGAAGTTAGAATTTTGACTACATTCTCATTTAAAAGACCTGCACTTTCTTTCCCTAATCAGAAAAGATTAGTCCCATCTATACCTTGAAGACCCTCAACTCCATTGATGAAAATTGACTTAATCCCTACTCTCTTTGTTGCCTTAATATAGAATGGTATACCAGACACTAATAAATAGATAAATAAATAGTTGTAACTGAATTAAAATTAACTGTACATACATATCAGACCCATAATATGATAGCTTTTGACATGTATACAGTTGTGAAAGTACTGCCATAATTAAAATAGCACTTAGTTTGGCTAGAAAGATAGTACAGGGGGTAAGGATATACTGTTGACCTTGATACCGCTGACACTGGGTTCAAATTCCCAGCACTACGTATGGCCCCCTGAACACCAGCAGGGGTTACTTTGAGCGCAGAGCCAGAAATAGCCTCTGAGCACTTCTGAATATGACCCCAAAATTCACCATTCAAAAAAAAAAGAAAAAAAAAAGGACAGCATTTATTTATGCCATTCCAAGTGTTTCCTTGCAGTCATGTTTATAAATTTGTTTTCCATTTCTCACTTCTCTCCTGGCAACCACTGATTTACAATCTGTCACTGTAGATTGGTTTGTATTTTCTAGAGTCTTGTTTAAATGTGAGCATACAGTATGTAGATATTTGTTGGTCCCTTTTCACTCAGCCTAATCATTGTGAGGTCTATGTTGTTTAATATCATGACTTTACTCTATTTTAGAACTGAGGAGTATTTACTCTTGATGATATACAAGTAGTTTTTCCTTTAAACTACTCACATATATTGAATTGTTTCTACTCTTTAGCTATTAAGGATAAAGCTTATGAAAAATCTTTTGTAAGATGAAATGTAGACAGAAGTTTTCATTTCTTTGGGATAAATGTCCAAGAGTACATTTTTCTTCTGTTAGGAATTACTTTACCTTTTGAGACATTGTCAAATTGCTTTGAAAGTTCTTGTATTGTTTTCCTATCTCATCAGCAGAAGATATAACTGTTTCACATACTTATCAACACAGTTTTTGGTCAGACATTTTTTCAGCTATTTAAGTCAGTCTGTGGTGCTATAATTATGGTTTTCTTTTAATTTTCCTGATAATAGTAATGAGTATATTTTACTTTTTGTTGGTAAATACCATATGTTTTCTAAGATTTTCCCATTATAAAATTATACTTTAATCATTTGTCAATGTGTTGATATTTTGGTTACAGAACATTTAAAGAAACGTTTCTTAAAATGTATCATGCATCTCAAGTGGAAGAATTTATATCTACTTCCTTCTGAAACAGTTTTTCTTTGTGCCACTATTTATTTACATATTTGTTCTTCTGAGATTGTACTTAGATTGCTCATGTGGAATTATTGGTACTAATACATCTATAATTGGGGCTGGAGCAATAGCACAGCAGGTAGGGCATTTGCCTTGCACGCGGCTGACCCAGGTTCGATTCCCAGCATCCCATATGGTCCCCCGAGCACTGCCAGGAGTAATTCCTGAGTGCATAAGCCAGGAGTAACCCCTGTGCATTGCTGAGTGTGACCCAAAAAGCAAAAAAAAAAATACATCTATAATAAAGTCAGATGAGCTTCTTCTTCCCTAGCAATATTCAGTATTTTATGAAACAATGTTATATGTGCAAGGCTAAACGGAACCACTCTAGGTCCATTGTAAGTGCTTTATAAGGAAAGAAATACCATGGTAATTTTGAATATTATGAAGAATTTTGAGTATTTAAGGCAATAATTTACAATGGAAATATAGATTTCAAGAAAGAAAAAGGAGTTAGTTAAATGACAATTACTGTATCTAAGTGAAACTTTTTCTTTATTTTCTGTGTTTTACCATTAAAAAAAGAACTAAGGTAATTTACTTGGGTCAATAATATTTCTAATTATAGATTGATAAGGAGCTGCACTTTTATATGACTGTTTTAATTAGGAAATTTGTGACTTAGACTTTGTATTCATATCAGAATTTAGTTCCAACATAAATCTTATGAAAATTTTTTATTGCATGGAAGCTTAAAGTGAAACAAAATAGTGTTCCAATTTCTTTCTGAATGGGAAAACAATTTTTTGTCAAGAAAGATTCTTCTCACATCTGTCAGGACTTTTTTAGAATTTTATAATATTTAATAATCTGGAATGACAAAATGGCTAGGTGTTTCTTTTTATTCACTCATCCTTTTACAATGGATGAGTCTTTATTATGACTCAGATATCATTTTAAAAATCTTTGGGAGGTCACATCTTGTATGATGTTTTATGAGTAAAAATAAATGCAAGTCTGTGATTTTGAAAGTAAATATCCCAATTAGTACCCTGAATTCATTGAAAAAAAAAATAGGGCATGTCACTGCAATTAGGTTCAAATGTCTTTATTCTGTTTTCTTCAAATATATTTAGAGCTAGTTGTTACAAAGATGTTGGGAGCTACCATGAGGTTGTTCTCTCACTTCCTCTTGTTTCCTCAGTCCCTCTGACTTCCAAGAAATTTTGGGAGAAGAAGCTTTCAATAATGTGTTCTCTGCAATAGTATCATAGGCTTTAGATGGAAACTTTTTTGAAATGCTGTTTCTCTAGTCCTTGCCTACTAAATCAGAAACTAAACCATTAGCTACTAAGTCAGAAATTAAAACTGCAGTACCAGTGCAGCAATCTGTATTTTAATAAGCCCTCTAGGAGACACTGAAGCACAGAAAAGTTTGAGAACCACTGGTCTTGGGCAGTGAAGAAAATTTGAAATAAATGCCTACATAAAATTTTTTTTCTATAGCTTTAGGCCGACAGGTTCATTATTGGGTTGCTGTAGCAACAACTGCACAGTAGGATTGGATAATGAAACATTATGAAATTAAGAGGCATGAATATTAACTGATAACAGTATTGTAGATCACTAAGATTTATGTAGGGAAAAATAAATTTTTACTTTTAGCCTGATATAAAGGAGAAGCACAGTTTCATGAGGTTTTATGTTTGACAAGTAGAAACCATTCCTAATTTTAAAATATCACTTCTTTAGAATTTGAGCTTATTTTTGTGGCAAAACAAAATTTTATTTGAAGACTTTCTTTACAGAAATCCTAAGTAGCATTCTCAACATGGACTAATAACTGTGACATAATTATTTTATCATTGACTTTTTCTAATACATTATCATGGCTTTATTTGCCTATAATATACTTCACGAACACAGTATTGGGTACTGAATAGTTATTAAATGGGATGAAATTCTAATTTGCTAACTTCTTATTTGGCAAGTATATGTCACAAAAATAGCTGTTTCAAATATTTATTTGTACTTTGCACTTCTCTCTGGTAAATGGTCTAAATCATAACAGGTTTTGTGTTCAATTAATTAAATTTATTTTAGGGTTTTCATTTTATTGATATGTGCTCAGGATTAGATGGTTTTAAGAAGCTCCTTCCTGGCCAAATGACATGTGCTGTCTCTGATGTCGGTCTGAGAAAATCCTTTATGGTGTACAACATACCCGGATTACCTTATCTAAGTATTACATGGACATTTCAGATGATATGTGTTGGCATGTGGTCATTTTTCATTAACTTATTAGGGATTGTTAAAGCATCCTTTCCCCTTTTTGACACCTTACCATAATTGAATTCAAAATTGACTTTAAGACTTAATGCCTGATATTCATTCAGTAAGTTGATGGACTTCATTAGTATCTAGCACAAACCCTGTCCAGATGGATGTTTTAAGAAAAAGGATTCTGTTGCTATCTTATGTAAGCTATGGTCAAATGACATCTTCCTTCTAGATTTTTTATTCCTCAACTGTGGAGAGGATTCATTATATTATCTCTAAGATCGTAAATAGTTTTGGTGTCTAAAGCTTGAGGGTCAGTGAGGGTTGAGGTAAGGGGCTCGAAACATTGGTGGACTGCTGAGATACAGCAAATAATTGATTTAATGTATTTTTGAAAGTGTTAATGAACATTACTTAGTCTCAGTAGGACTCAACCATCTTTGGAATTGGGAAGAAATGATACTAAAGTACTCATACTCCAGAAAAGTGTACTTAAACAAAGCTTCTCCCTCAGATTTTTTATAGTAAACTATTATCACTATTATTAGCTATTACTAGCAATATAATTATTACTTTGGTTTTTGGACCATACTTTGCAATACTCAGAAGTTACTCCTGACTCTGCGAGGGGTTATTCCTGGCTCTACCCTCAGGAATTATTTCTAGTGGTGCTCAGAGGACCGTATAGGATGCTGGGGATCGAACAAAGGTTGACGGTGCACAAGACAAATGTCCTACCCACTGTACTATCTCTCCAGTCCCTGGATTATTATTATTATTATATTTAATGTGTATGAAAATTCTTATATAAGTCAATAATTTTAATATTTTAAGTGTATGTATATTCTAAAGATTATATTCTTCTGAGAAGGGAAATGTGTTTGAAAGGACAGCTCTCTACACTTTATACTCCTCTATATTCACTGTTTTTCATTACATTTTTGCAACCTAAAATTGTAGCTATAAAGCTATTTTGGGCATACTTCTTCCAGTACTTTGTAAGAATCAACAGGAGCATAATTTTAAGCTACAGAAGTGCAAAATAAGCACAGTATCCTAGCTCCCATAAATAAAAAGACCAGAATTCTAACTTGGGAACAACACATAATTACTAGCAATGGGGGAGAGTGGATGTTAAGGCAAGAAGTAGAATTTTACTGGGTATTTCTTCATGCTTCTGAACTTCTCTGAACTTCATTTCTTCTCAGAGATGGAATTCTGTGAAACTCCTCACACTCTGTGCTCCGGCTACCAGACTGACATGCGCAGTGCTTCTCGGCATGGTTACCAGCTAGAGATGGGATCTGATGTGGACACAGAGACAGAAGGCGCTGCCTCTCCTGATCATGCGCTGAGAATGTGGATAAGGGGAATGAAATCAGAGCATAGTTCCTGCTTGTCCAGCCGGGCCAACTCTGCATTGTCTCTGACTGACACTGACCACGAGAGGAAGTCTGATGGGGAGAACGGTAATACAACTTTCTGTGCTTTTTTAAGTAAAACTCAGAAAAACACAGTTGATAGCCTTTGATTTGTTTTTCTTCCCTATGTCTGCCTGTCTTCCACTTCATATGCAAAATGGAAATGCAAGTTAGCAGGTTCCCAGGGAGAAGGCACTTAAGTATGTGGCAAATAAACACATTTATTTACAATGATAGACAAAATACTTTTATTTCTAGTGATCCCCAGGGGAAATAAGCTCATGTAGTCAGTGTTATTGTACATATCTTAGTTTTTACTCACCTTCTATTTTCATCTTTATTTTCCAGTCCAATGCTGGTGGGATTACTAAACAAAGTACTCATTTCTGGAAGTTTGGCTTTATATTAATATATGAACAATGAGATGCATAATTTATATAATAAATATATCCTGCATGTGCTTTTTTGATACAAATAAATCTGTCTGAACTGTACAGACAGATTCAAATTAGCCAGGTTAGGTGGATTTTATTTTTGTATAGAAAGATTCAAATAAACTATATTTGACTGAAATATGTTCTAGACAACAGAAAGTGAATTAACATCAACCATTTGTCAGACAATAGGTAATACCAACAGTTATTATTAAATTGAAATTATATATGTATTTACTTTTAGAAAAGGAAGTTTAATCTTTTTGATTTGTTGAGAAGAGGTTGATTTTTTTCTTCTACTCTTTTTCCCTTACTGAAGAAAAATAATCTTTTCATGAAAACACATTGTGCTTATTAAATACATAAATCTACTATTCATTCTATTTATTTAAATTTCATAGGTCCCACCACCATAATCACAGGCGTGGTCTGTTATCAGTGGCTAATTAGTATTTTCTCAAGCGGTAGATAGCTTGTCAAACACCTTGTATTGGTGGCTCTATTTCTGTTTTTCTTCTCTGCCTCTTTCTGTCCATAGCGGACACTGGTCACATGGATATAATCAAAAATGACCATTTTCCCACTGTTTAGACCAAAATGTTCAAAATAGTACTTTGTACTATCACCAAATTTCCATGGAGACTTGATTTTTTAAAATTTTATTTTCATTGATGATTATATGTATTCCTGACTAATTAGTAAAATGTTTATTACAGGTTTCAAATTCTCACCAGTTTGCTGTGACATGGAGGCTCAGGCTGGATCTACTCAAGGCAAGTGATTTCTATTATTTTAACACAAAAGTACTTTGTGTCCCTCGATTTTGTCCTAAGTATACCATTTCTTGTCCTCTGGTGCTTAACTGTGTATTAGGAAATATGCAGCTTTACTCAAATGTGGGACCTGTGAGAAGTCAACACCTGTATGACATTTTTATATCAATTATGTGCTTCCTTGTTTCCCCCTTTCTCCACTCTAGTATCACCTTCTACCAATATTAATATTCATTATCAACTAATAATTCAGTTTGATTTTTATAGCCTTATAGTTGTTGTAAGTACTAGACTAAAAGCTCCACTAAATCTGGAACCTGGTAGACAATAATAAGAAAGGTGTGTTGCTTTAAGGAAAAAGATTTGACTGAGAGATAACTTATCTGTATGGATCTTCTACAGTATTTTCATATGGGTCTCTAATCAGAGACTCTCTAATTAGAGTCATAATAGTCTCTAATCATTTGCCTTTGACAGGAGACACAGGGGTCAATTCTCAAAAGGATTTGGCAGTCCTAGTAGAACAACAAACTTCACTATTAAGATATTCCTCCGATAATTACTTTTTTAAAAAATATTGTGATTCTTTGATTTACAATATGATTAATACTGGTTTCTCATGCATATAACTACAAAATTACAACCTTCACCAATGTATGCACCTCCCTCTCCCAAAGATCCCCACACCCTTCCCTCTTAACCCCTCCCCCCCAACTCAGTTGTGTTGATCAATTATCCCATTATTTTGTCTTTGGACATTTGTTTTCACCTTACTGTGTACCTTTAGGTCCCATATATGAAAGAGACCATTCTGTGTTTATCCCCATTATCTTCCAAATAATTGCAATGAACTGACATATAACCCAGCGATATATACCACTTCTTGACATCTGTCCCCAAAACACAAAAACATTTATTTAAAATTATTATGTTTTCAACCGCTTAAATGAAACATGTGAATTATTAAAAATGAAATTGGTTACCAGGAAACTGAAGAGGGAATTGGAGGGAGAATACAGTGAGTAGGGAACTTGCCTTTTACATAGCCGATCCAGGTGTGATTCCCAGCACTCCACATTCCCTAAGCACTGCAAAGAGTGATCTCTGAGCACAGTTAGGAGTAAGGACTGAAGCACTGCTGGGTTTGCCCCCTACCCCAAAAAATAAGTTAAAGAAAGGAAATACATAAATACCTTTCAAATAAATTATTCATAGTTCTGCTATTGATGATATATTTTTATATTTATATACTATTATGAAAATCTATTCATGACCAGGGTCTGTGTTGAAGACTAAATATATATATATAAAAGCTCAGTGTTATAAAATGTCCAACCTGAATTTACAGATTAATGTAATAAATGTATGCCAAATAACTTTAAATAATTCAGTATTATTTATTGAAAGTAACCGAATTGAGGCACTTTAACAAAAGTTGCTAATAGGTCACGGTGATAATACCTCACAGGACTCCAGACCAAGTTTGGCTCGGCCATAGAAAGGAATTCATCATAGATACTTGCTATAACTTGCTTCTTGTTTCAAAGCCATTTCTGTTGGCTCTCTTCCTTTCCAGACTGACATCTGTAAAACTTTATACAGAGCCAAACATCGGACCCTTTCAGTTCTCTAGTTTCTGGTCTTCCTGTATAGGACAAAAGTTGAGATAAACTAGATAATTTTCAACAATATGTATAAAATATAGTGAGAAAGAGGATTCTCACAGCCTTAGTTCTCTACTACTGATTCCATCAACTACAAATTGACAGTAGATTCAGAAATACAAATACTTCCTTCTGGGGGTGGAGCGCTAGTACAGCAGGTAGGGCATTTGCCTTGCACGCGGCTGACACAGGTTCTATTCCCAGAATTCCCTGAGGACCGCCAGGAGTAATTCCTGAGTCGAAAGCCAGGAGTAACTCCTGTTCATCGCTGGGTGTGACCCAAAAAGCCAAAAGAAAACCCAATAAACAAAAAAAATATTTTCTTCTTTCTATGAACCTATCCACTGGATTCTTGCAAAATTTTCTCAGTACAGCACAATCAAAGTCAAGTGGTTATAAAATCTCACAGAATTCACTAGAGAACTTAAAGAGCTACTTTTTTAAAAAATATTGAATCATTGTGAGATAGTTACAAGCTTTCACGCTTGAGTTACAATCACAAAATGATCAAACATCCATCCCTCCACCAGTGCACATTCCCCACTACCAATATCCCCAGTATAAACCCTCTTTCCCACCATCCCCCTGCCTCCATGGCAAACAATATTCCCCATACTCTCTCTCTACTTTGGGACATCATGGCTTGCAACACAGACACTGAGAGGTCATCATGTTTGGTCCATTATCTACTTTCAGCACATGTCTCCCATCCCGACTGATTCCTTCAGCCATCATTTTCTTAGTGATCCCTTCTCTATTCCATCTGCCTTCTCCCTTCCACTCATGAAGCAGACTTCCAGCTGTGGGGCGATCCTTCTTGCCCTTGTATCTACTGTCCTTGGATGTCAGCCTCATGTGATGCTACCCTACACTCCACAAATGAATACAGTCCCTTTATGTCTGTCCCTCTCTTTCTGACTCATTTTACTTAGCATGATGCTCTCCATGTCTATCCATTTACAAGCAAATTTCATGACTTTATCTCTCCTAACAGCTGCATAGTATTTCATTGTGTAGATGTACCGAAGTTTCTTTAACCAGTCATCTGTTTTACGGCACTTGGGTTGTTTCCAGATTTTGGCTATTGTGAACTTTTAATATAGCTATTTTAACACCAATCACAGTAAATGTTAGATGCGCTTGCTCAGATGAATTTATCATACATATACTGTGTGGTAGGTGCTACACAGTGAAGTACCTCTTATCAAGGGTTAACCAGATATGCAGTGTAACTTCTGAAACATCTGGTGTTCCAGGAAAGTCTCTTGCCTACCCAGTTCTAGCTTTCTTTATGCTCATTGCACACTATAAAAGTCATTGCCCTTTTTTTGCTTCAAATTATATAGCATTTCAGTGACCAACAATCCTGTTCAGCTTACTATAGAAAACTGTGAAAGGAAATGCAGTGGTGTTTTTCAGTCCTGTGTGAGGGTTAAGTTGTACTGCTGCATTCTCTATTGTAGTTGTAGTAGATCCTGAAAAGTAGATTGAGATTTCAAGCTACTCAGAAACCCTATTGATTTCCATGATTGTGGGCCATCTGATCTTTTATATGCTGTTTAGGAATTTCACAGGTAAGGGGTTATCTGATATGACCTTGTAACAGTCAAGAACACGATGGCCACTCAATAACTCTATTGCAAACCATAACACAAAAGGGAATGCCCTGCCACAGAGGTGAGGTGGGGTGGGGGGGATGGGATTGGGGGAAGAGGGAGGGTTACTGGGATCATCGGTGTTGGAGAATGGGCACTGGTGGAGGGATGGGTACTTGAGCATTGTATGACTGAATCACAAGCACGAAAATACGTAAATCTGGAATTGTACCCTCATGGTGATTCACTAATTAAAAAAAAGAAATCTACTAGTACTGCTCCCTATTCCTATTGTGGGGCATATCACAGAACCCTGGTAATATACCATGTGTCACAAATAAACAGCATACTACCATGGGCATGTATATGTTGTTTTCAGATCATGAATTGCTTCATCAGAGGAGCAGGAGTTGTGAAAAAAATGATTAACTGAATACCTGAGTTTCTTGGAGGGCATATAATAGTTATACCCAAATAAGGAGTTATTTACTTCTAATATATGGCCAGGTGAGACCACTCATGTACAGTTAATGAAAGAATTTTTTTGTTTTACATTTCTTTGGATTTTTCCCTATTGTTTGTGTAAGTTATACAGGACACTTCCGTGGCAATGATAACAGTTCCTCAGGAGCCATCTGAATGACGAAGGATGTGTGTGAAACAATGCAATGAATTGGTAATAGCTGTGGTTCGGCCCCTACTGTATAACTGACAGTGTAATGGCTATGTTGGACCCATTAGGCATGTGTAAGACAGTACAGTTGACTTTGTAATGGCTGCTTTGGAAATGTAACTGATCGAAGAAGTGTATAAATTATTGGTATTATTTTTATGTGTGGGTGAGATACTCCTATGTGACTATGATACCCAGACAATTGAAAATAACTTTGATGATATTGAAATTCAAGCCACTATAAAGTTAGATTTGAAAATGGTTTGCTTTCTTTTTCTCCAGGTACTTTTGGCTGGTATTTTGTGTTAAAGAAATGTCAGCTTATAGCTTAAAAATTAAAACTAGGAATTGAAAATTCATGTGAAATGTCTTTCTTCTGCTCTGTTTTAGGTCTATTCTTTAGATATGGGCAGTGTCAGAAATGTATTACGTATAATTTCCCGAATTTTTATACTTACACATAAGTTCCAGCCCGAACGTAACTTAAGGGGCTGGAGCAATAGCACAGTGGTAGGGCGTTCGTCTTTCACGCGGCCGGCCCGTGTTCCATTCCTCCGCCACTCTTGGAGAGCCCGGCAAGCTTCCGAGAGTATTGTGCCCGCCCGGCAGAGCCTGGCAAGCTACCTTTGGCATATTTGGTATGCCAAAAACAGTAACTATAAGTCTCACCATATGTTACTGGTGTCTCCTCTAACAAATCGATGAGCAACGGGATGACAGTGACAGTGACACATAAGTTCACTAATAAAAATAATGATGCCTATAACTATTATATCTTTATATTTTCATATCATTGTATATATTTGTCTCATTATTTAAATACCTGTCATCATCATCATCATCATCATCCCGTTGATCATTGAATTTCTCGAGCGGTCTCAACAACCTCTCCATTCGTCCTATCCCTGAGATTTTAGAAGCCTCTCACTATTTGACCTTCCCAACAGTGCCACATTGGACACTCTTTAAGGGTCATGGGAATGAGACCGAGTTTGTTACTGGCTTTGGCATATGAATACACCACGGGAAGCTTGGGAGGCTCTCCCATGTAGGCAGGAAACTCTCAGTAGCTTGCCAGTTTCTCCCAGAGGAAGAAGTAGTTATAAGATATTGTGTGGGCTTCTGGGAGCTTGCTTTTAAGTCTCTGGATGTTGGCCATTGATGGGATTACACACACCTGGGTTCCTCTGCCGGTACTTCATGCGTGAGGCTTGTCCGAATCTGTGGAGAGGGGCCTTGAGCATGGCTGTGGCTAGGTTCCGGAGGTCTTCGGCCGCCGGGAGCTCTGCTTGGGGCAGGAAGGGAAGCTGGAACCCATCCCCTCCAAGGGGCCCCGGGGAAGACAGCCAGGCATGTGGGCAAGTGACTCTCCTATATTAATACCTATATAGGTATTAATGTCTTAATACCTATATATTATTTAATTACCACATAAGTTATTTCTTAAGTACCCAATCCCCTTGAAGAACATCTAAATTTCCCATGATTTTATGGGACTTAGAAAAGTCCTGCAGTTAACATCCTTATACACATCTTCTCATGTATCCATTGCATGGTTTATTAAAAGTAGAAAAAATGAATCCAGGATATATGCATTTAACATTATTTAGAGATATTACTAAATTTACCCTTTACTGATTTATCTTCCTGCTAGTGTGATATGTCACTGATGGATGTTTTACAAAATATTTGTGAGCACTAGCAATCTTGAAAAATATTTCTAATACTCAGTTTTATAGATGAGATATGGTAACATTTTGAGTCATTATTTTGCAGGTTGTTCATGAATGAGCTTGGGAATCTTTTTGTAATTGACAGATCATTGTATCTCCTCTTCTTTAAATTGTTTATTGATATCCTTTACTAATATTTCTAAAGGTTTTTTTTTGTTGTTCTGAGAAAGGATTCACAAGTGATGCACAAAGCACTGGGGGGCGGTATCACTCCTAATGATAGTTGACCAACCAGATAGAGAATTAAATGCCAGGGTCTGCTAATTTGGAACTTTTTCAAACATGTGGTACTGAGTACCACCAGAGTAGCAGTCATTGATGGTCAGGGAGACATGTGGTGCTGAGGACTGAGCTTGGAATCAGATATATGCACGTACACTAACTCTTGTAGTAGCTCCCTGTACCCTTGAATTCTTACATTTCTTACAAATTTTCAGAATGTTCGGGAATATTCTAAGGGTAAAAGTAAATCTTGATCCCATTTTATGCATTTTTAATTTTCCTAATTTGTCCTTTGTCCCTTGAAATAGGTGCATAGGATATATCTGTATGTAAAGATGTATAGATATTTGTGTATAAATATTCACACATTTTTGTTTTAGTTTTGGGCCACACCAGTGTCCAGGAATTACTCCAGGCTTTTTGCACAGGGAACACTCCTGACAAAATTTGAGGCTCATGTGGTACCGGGGACGGAACCAAAGTTGGCCACACGCAAGGCTATTGCCTCAACCCACATACTGTCCTTCTAGCTCCTTTCTTTATATCATATGTGGTCAAATTCAATCACTTGTATTTTATGGATTATGCAAGCATAAAGAGGTAGATTCATTTTATAGATAGCAGGTAATATACAAAATTGTGATTTTAACAATATTTTAATGACATCAATTATGAAAGTAAATTGCTTGAAAACTAATTTTAATTAGGATATATATATTTATTCAGATTATAGATCTAAATGTGATTTCTGCATGAATATAGTATTCATAGAAATATTTACATGAAAATAAACTTGAGTCTAGAAGTCAAAGGTGATATTAATTATGTAGACATTAAAATTTACTTATAGGGCCGGAGCGATAGCACAGCGGGTAGGGCGTTTGCCTTGCACACGGCCGACCCGGGTTCGATCCCTGGCATCCCATATGGTCCCCCAAATACCGCCAGGAGTAATTCCTGAGTGAAAAGCCAGGAGTAACCCCTGTGCATCGCTGGGTATGACCCAAAAAGAAAAAAAAATTACTTATATTATCTAGATTAGTTTCCATTGATCTCAAAGCATTGTTTATTTATTATGTGTTATTGTGCTTTTGGCTGTCCATTGCTTTGCTTTAGGTACCCTTTAGTGTCAAGAATTGAATCCAAGACCTTGCACAGAATAATATATTTCACCAGCTGAACCACATCCACAGTTCCAATTACTTATCTCTACTCAGTAGATTAAATAGTGAGTAAGGCACCAAAAGGAGTTAATGCAGTTATCTGAATAGTTTATCAATAAACTTTTGGAAAATGTAAAGAAATATACCTGAGCCTATCACACCCATTTTAAAAAGATGAATTTCCAGTTCCAGAGCCTATGCTTTAGGTTGCTCTTTTCTAAGTGGGAAGTGAAATTGTGAAAAGGTTGTCTTGATTCTTTGCACTGATCATTGTTTAGTAGTCAGTAGAGAGTCACAAGATTGCTAGCCAGTGTTAATTATTTTTTCTTGTGTATTGTTTAAAGAATAGTTTACTATTTATATCTGTGCAATTGAAACTTAATTTTTAATATATCATACTTGATTGCATTTTAGATTAACTGAAGAAAATGAGAAATGACACCAGCTAATACAGAAATAGGTTGACTATCCTTTACTCCGTTTTTTTTGTCATATAGTAATTTCTTTGGGATAGGGAGTTTCTGAGGACAGTTTCTGAGCAGTGATCAAGGATCTTGGACACTACTCCCAGAGATAATTGCCCAAACAAATCAGACTGATGGTGCTCAATACTCAGCCTAGTGGTACATCATTGTCCAGGGGTCACAAAAGTTGTCCCAGCGGTGGTCAGAGCCTTCAGCACTATGCCACATACTGTTCAAGGCTTTCTGGTAATGGGAATCAAATTCAAGGCCTTGTGCATGAATGGCAAGTATCCCAGACCTCTGATCTAATCTACAAGACTATAAGCAGTACTTTTTAATAAGAAGCATATTAGAGAATATTGAAATAATACTGAGAAGTAGAAAAAGGAAATCTTAGGGTTCTCCCCAAAAATAAAACATCAATTTTTCATTTAATTACTATTCCTTCTGCCCTTCCATCATTTATTTTGATGAGGATCCACATAACCATCTGTTCCATTTGAATGTAACTATAAGGATTTCCATATTAGCAAATTTCAAATAATATTTTCAAGAGCATTAAGTAGTTATGTAATTGAAAAACAATATTACCTAAGTGTATCTCATTTTTGGACATTAACCTCAGTATTTTACTAGTACGCAAACACAGTGATTAATTTATTTGGGGTTCACATCTGGAGATATTCAGGGCTTCCTCCTGGCTCTGCGCTAAGGGATCACTCCTGGAGGACTGGGGAATCATATGGAGTGCCATGGATCAAACTTAGGTGTGCAAGGGAAGCATCAATTGATATCTTTATAATCTAAACTTGGTATATTTCTGAATCCTTCCTTAAAATAAGGAAAATTACCTACAAGAAAATTTGTTGTGGTGAGTCAATTAAAAAATAAATTAAAAGAAAGAAAGAAGGAAAAGAAGAAAGAAAGAAAGAAAGAAAGAAAGAAAGAAGAAAGAAAGAAAGAAAGAAAGAAAGAAAGAAAGAAAGAAAGAAAGAAAGAAAGAAAGAAAGAAAGAAAGAAAGAAAGAAAGAAAGAAAGAAAAGAAAGAAAATTTGTTGTGTCTGGTAATGTTTATGTTATGGCTCAAATTATTTTTTTCTGAATTTAATTTTTTAAAAATGAGAATTCTTAACTAGGTGACAGCTATGGGTTGTGGGAACCAGTCCCTGAGGCTTTGTTTGGGCAGGGCAGGAGCTGACCCGCCCTCGCGAGAGCACCCCAGAGGTCTCAGCCTGGGAAGTCTCCACTAGAAACAGGTGTCTGAGAAATTTTTGGGCAAGGTTATCTCTTTCGAGATTTATTTGAGTCTCTGGAATAATTGCCAAAGCATTAGTGAAGCATGAGAAGTCAATGGTCATTGCAGTGTTTCCTCATTTACACCAAGTAATGTACTTTAAAATATTTTTACTGGGACCAGAGAAACAGTCAGAGGTGAACGTGCTTGCCTTGCATGCACTGCTTATAGTCCCTCACACACCACCAGAAGCAATTCCCGAGCAACCCTCTGGTGTGGCCACAAAACAAATATCTCTAACTATATATTGTTAATTTTTTCAACACAATTTAAAAAATCAAACAGCTTAAAATTATGTCTTTTGTTGATTCCGAATTTCATAATTAACCTTTTAACCTCATTTTTTATAAGATGCATAATAGAGCATCTAAAACTAATGAGTAAGTCCAAGAGCCAGTTCTCAGAAAGGCAATGAAGTAGATAACACATTGAAAGGGGAGAAGATAAGAAATAATAATGTCAAAATAACTAAGGATAAAGAGGAAATTGAATGTCTGATAAGAAACTACTCTGTGTACTTCTTTTAGGACACCCTTGTCTTAAAATCTGTGTGGAATGGATGCTTTTATAGCAAAACTATCACGATCACGATCACGAAATCCCGTTAATCATCAATTTCTGGAGTGGGCTCAGTAACCTCTCCATTCGTCCTTTCCCTGAGATCTTAGAAGTCTCTCTCGACTGGGACCTCCCAATGATGTCACACTGGAGGCTCTTTCAGGGTCAGGGGAATGAGATCCAGCTTGTTACTGGATTTTGCATATGAATACACCATGGGAAGCTTGCAAGGCTGTCCCATGGGGGCAGGAAACTCTCAGAAGATTGCCAGTTTCTCCCAGAGGGAGAAGCAGGCTACAAGATATCTTCTGGGAGCTTGCTTTTAAGTCTCTGGATGTTGGCCGTTGATGGGATTACACACACCTGGGTTCCTCTGCGGGTACCTTCATACATGAGGCCCATCCGAATGTGTGGAGAGGGGCCTCCAGCATGGCTGTAGCTAGGTTCCGGTGGTCTTCAGCCGCTGGGAGCTCTGCTCGGGGTGGGCAGGGAATTTATAGCAAAACTATAAATGGACAAAATTGGTTTCAGAAAAGAGATAACAAACTTTCTAATTCACATAATATAAATGTAACTGCCAAAAGAACTACTCAAACCAAAAAATAGTAGCAGAATTAGACCACTTCAAGTCAAAATCTGCAAATCTTTAAAGATTACATCATCTAAATTATATTTGATGTTTTGAAATATAACAAATGTGAACACTTCTCAGTCTTTTGATCTTGCTCGCATGTCCTCTTGCCCCAGCCATGGTATTTGGTGGTTCAGGTATGTGCTTGAACCCCAAGGACCCTCCAGGTACCTCAACTTCCAAATCTTTTTTAATTGATTGAAAGTGAGAAAAGCATTTGATCTCTAAAGCAGAAAAATGGTGGAGGGTAATGGCCACACTGCTGGTAGGTGTGGTGTTGGAAGGGTGTATTCATAAAAATCTACTATTGACAGTATTGTAAATCACGGTACTAAAATAAAATTCAAAAATTTACGCAGGTCAAAGAAATTTCATAATAAATTTACAAACTAATTGTATTCTGAATACTGATTCAACATTCTTAATGAAAATACTGTCAAATTACAGCTAGAGTGAAAGAATAGCACACTACAACAAAGCAGTTCATGTCAGGCATGCAAATACCTTTTTAATAGAAAGAATTTTGTTACTCTAACTTATGATTAAACTAGGTCAATTTAAACAAGAAAAACTGCACAAACTTAAAATGCATTCAATAAAACTTAGCATTATATCTGACAAATAGTGTGCTTTGTCTCTGCCAAACATTTACATGTGTTTTATAGGTACTAATAAGTACAATTCTAACCAATCCTGTTTAGGTATTAACAATAATACCATTTACTAATGTGAAAACTGAGACAGTTTAACTATGAGTGAGATCAGTGTGTCATTATCTAGTCACTTTTGAAGCCAACATTTAAATCTAAGTCAACTGATTTCAATAATTGCACTTGAACATGTAAAACCACAGAATTCAGTTTCAATTTAAGTGAGGTAATAGTAGAAGAATGTCTGTTAGCATTTCCACACTTACCAGCTACTTAAAATTTATAATATAGGTTAATAACCCAAATGTCACTATTGCAAAAAAAAGGAAATAAAGTTAGAAACAATTAAGTGGATTATTATTGTAAATTATATAATAGTGCATCTAAAAATTTGTAATCCTAGCATTAAATTGATACAGCCTTAAAAATTCAGGAAGCTAATTTCATAGAAAAATAGGACACCAAATTGATAGTGTTTCTCTAAACAATTTGTGCTTAGTTAATTTTCATTTAGTTTGGTTTAAGTGTAAAATACCTTTTTAAGAGTTAATTTCTCCTTTATTTGTATAGCTCCCTGGTACATTTTTGTTTGCTTAAATAATCCAATAGTGGCCACTACAAGTCTCCAATATAAAGGTTTAGTAAGGTTTACTAGTAAAAAATTGGCATCCTTGTAAAACTTTTGAATTCAAAAGTTGAACTTCAACCATATAGTACTTTATTTTATTTATTTTAGATAATTTGTTTGTGTGGGGGCCATACCTGGCTTTGTGCTCAGAGATCACTCATGGCAGTGTTCAGGGAACTATATAAGACTCTGAGATTGGACCTCAGGATAGCCGAGTGCAAAGTAAAGGCCTTACCTGCTGTACTCTCTCTCTCTCTTGCTTCTTTCTCTCTCTCTTTCTTTCTCTCTATCTCTCTGTCTCTGTCTCTGTCTCTCTTTCTCTCTGGCCCATATTTTGGGTTTGAGACTCACCTGGTGGTGACCAAAGGCTATTCACAGCTATGTGCTTGGTCATTTGTTTCTTGCTTTGCTGAAAAAAAAAAAGAAAAACTCCTTAGGATGTGTGGGTGATCATGTGGTGGCAAATATCAAACCAGCCATCTGACACATACACCATGCCCTCAACCCCGTGAGTTAGCTCTCTAACCCCCATTTCTGGATTAACCCGTGTTCCCTATGCTTTTTTCATATGGTTTCTAGGTGGTCGTGTTTCCTCCGTTTTTCTCTAATCTCAGTGTTCACTTCTCTAAGTTGCTGATTCTGGAAGGCTTTTGTCCTCCGCTCTTTTAATGCTGGATTCTACCAGTAGTTTATTTCCTTATGTCTTCTGTTTGTTTGTGGGCCACACCATATGATGTGCAGGGTATACTCCTAAAGTTATGCTCAGGGATTACGCCAGGCGGGCTCCAGGGACCATATGGGGTGCCAATGATTGAATATGGGTCGGCCTTGTGCAAGGCAAGTGCCCTATAGTATCTTCTTTTATACTGTTAGTCTCGTTTCATCCAGTTTGAAGCTTAAAACACCATTTAGTATACTAATCATTCTCAAATTTGCATCTCGTCTGATATCTCTTACAATATATATTTTCCACTACTTGCTTCATAATCTTACTTGGAGGACTATAGTTCACTTAAATTTGACTTGTCCAAGTTTGAATCCCTTATCTTACATCTATCCCTTACTTTTTCTACTTGTGATCTTGCCTACTTAAATTGATGGAAAGAAATTCCAGGCCAACACTTGCTCAGGCCAAAGACATTCAAGTTATTCTGAAAGTTCTCTCACTGTCATGCCTTATCCTCTTTGTCAGTAAACACAATTTAGTATCAGCTGTTTGTCCACATCACTATCTTCTTTCAGCTGGATTTGTTTAGCATCTTTCTAATCCAGGTTTGTCAGATTCCTGCAGTAAATTCCCTCAGCGATCCTTTTAAAATATAAACCTACACAGCAAAAATACTGCAATGGTTTCTCATTTCACTCAGAGAAAAATATTTAAAGTGGCCTAAAATATTGTCCATGTTCTAACTCCCTGTTATCTCTCTCACTTCATCAGCTTTTACATTTCCTCTTATAGCTATGCTCCAACAATACTGGCATCTTTTATTCATCTCTAAAATAGCTTCAGGTACACTTCTGCCTTGGGGATTTTGTTTTAGCTGATTCTTCTGCTTGTACTATTCCTTATTTCACACAAGTTCTCACACCTCTTTCAAATCTTTGTCCTAATGTCTTCTCAGAGAGACCTACCTGACCCATACTATACAATATTGAAACTATATTCTCAATTCTGCACTTCCAATTCCATATATCCTAGTTTGACCTACAGCATGTATTATCACCTATATAATTTATGTTCTGTGATTACTGTTTACTTTCTACTTCCCCTTACCAGAATTATAAATTTCACATGTTTATTTTTTTGAGGTTTTGGTATTGTTCAGTAAAGAATGTACAGCTCTGAGAATGGTTGAGAGCACTTAGTAGGTATTTAATAAATACGTTCAAGTGACTAAGTAAATATGAGTTATGCACTTATTTATATTTTTGCTATGTATTTATATGGAACTAAATATTTTATTGTGTTAAATATTATTTCTTATACTGAATCTAAGCCTTTGTCTATATGTGTAAATTAGCTTTTTAAATGCCATGGCCCATGATCTAATAAATAGTCACTGATTTTTTAAATTTATTTGTTTTATTGACTCACCATATGAAAAGTTTCAAAGCTTTCAGGCTTATGTCTCAGTTATACAATGCTCAAACACCCATCCCTTCACCAGTGGACATATTCCACCACCAAAAAACCCAGTATACCTCCCACCCCCAAACACCCCACCCCTGCCTGCATAGCTGATAAATTTCACTTCACTTTCTCTTTACCTTGATTACATTCCATATTTCAACACAAAACTCACTATTGTTGTTGGATTTTCTCCTAAAAAAACAGCCTTGCTGACAAGGAAGCATTTGATAATTAGTTTTCCATTGCTGAGAATGAAGAGATATGAAGTCACAATAGCGGCCACATGGTTTGGGAGTTCTGTATTTTAGTATCTTAGTAACTAAGTCAGGGAGATTTATGTTAGAAATTGCATCATTTCCCTTCCTGAGGCAGCATGGGGCTATGGCTTAGTTCACAGTCTAGAGACATTTTTGCAAGCAGCTGCTGGTACCAAAAGTAGTCTAGCTGGCCTCTGGATCGTGGTCGATCAGCATCAGAGTGGCCACACATATGTGTGGCCACCCGGGTCGCATCTCGGTGGAGTGATAGTCACTGATTTTTAAACCACCCAGTTAATAGCAGTTGTTATTATCAGATCAGCTTTCTGATTTACTGATTTTGTTTAGTTTATGTTTGTGATGACTGGATTGATTTTTATAAACAAAATATTTTTAGTAAATCTGTGTGTGGGAAAAGCAACTGCAATTGATGCATCAAGTCAGTGCATGTAGACATAACCTATTCAATCACAATTAGACTACAACTAAAATGAGTATTGTAAGATATCTTTATAGTCAGCACAGTTTAAGATTAAAAAATTGGAACAACCAATAGAGTCCATAAATAACTAAACAAATAATCACATACATGTATCTTTTTTAGTGATTTATGAAAACGAGCAAGTCAATCAAAACTGTCAAATAGGCTAATTCATTTAAGCATCGCCTAAATTGATATGTTGTCTGACTGAGTTGCCTGCTCCTGTCAGTGGAAACTATTAAACCTTTTGTTCATGAAGATACAACCATATTTTATCACATAATGCATCAATTAATTTTTTACAAAAGGAGTTCCAATTAGAATTGATCAATCAATACCATTAAAATTGTCAAGAAATGAGAGTCTGGACTGAGGGATATGGATCAGAGGTTGAGTGCTTGAATGTGTAAGGCCTGTATTTGATTCCCACACTGCTAAAAGCAAGAACAAAACAGAACAAGTAAATAAAAGAAATGTGACTCTGGAAGCAGTCAAACAAAGCTAACACTAAGATAAGAAAGTGTTTGAAGATATTAAGGATTTTACTAATCCAGGTCCATGTCAATTTGAAGAAATGTCTGTTGGAAAAAGACTAGGAAATGAAAGTTCAACATTTCAGTCTTGATAAATTATAAATCCATCAACCTACAAATTTTATACCAGTACCGACATAGTTACTGGTATCAAAACAGTACCACAGTTCACAGTGCGATACCGCCAAAAGGAAATAGGAGGAAGCTATCACAACATTTCAATAAAACAAAACAGACAATATTAGCTCCATAAATTTAGTACATAATATATCTCTAAATTTTTTTCTACCTGCCCTCAGCACATGTGCATAAAGTTCATTGTTGGCTGTTTTATCTTTTGTTTTATTCCTGGTTCTATAAGACACCTTTGTTAAATTATATAATTTGTCTAGAAAACAATAAGAATTGTAAAATAATTTTATCTTCTATCCCTGTACTCTCTCATTTTTACAATAAACCAAGATGCTCATTCATTTTTTTATCAACTTCAGCTGCAAGAAAGTTTATCAAGATGTCTCTGTTTTGCTTCATGTTCCTAAGCAGCTGCCTATAAATGGAGTCACAAGTCTGCTAAATTGGGCAGTCATCTGGAAAAAAATTTTGATCACATTCTCCTAAGAGGCAAGATTTTATAAAAAGAAATTAGCCCAAGGTAAAGCTCAGCAGAAAGTGGTTTTCTCTAATAATAGTTTGCCTCCAATGAAGAAGTTGGTCTTTACTCACAAGAACTAGAAAGAATAATTTGTACATTTTTTCTTGTACCTTATACCTTGGGCCTGTGAGACTTAAAGAAATATCTTGCTTTCCAACAAGGTAGGTTTCAGTTGTTCCAGATTGAATTAGTGTAAATAAAATAGAAAGAAGGGCCCTAACAAATCAATACTGCATTGGTAGTAAACTGGAAAATACTGACAAATTATCCTTTTAGGCCTTAGCAAGGTTTAATCTAAACATCGTTTTCTCCTGACACTATGAGAGAGAAGAGGGTAATTTATTACACAGTCCTGATATGGATGAGAAAAGACTGCTGCTTGTTCTTTGCTGTTGACTCTCTGCTGTTTATGCCTGTTCATTTTTTGTTTTGCTCCAGAAAAATCATTCTTCAATAATTTGTTTATAGGTCTTGTAATTTTAATATAAATCATAGTGCATTTAAATATCTGGTGCTTATTTAAAAATGTAGATTTTAATGCTCTGTTGATATTCAGATGCCTCTCCTTACAAGCAGGTGGTATGGTCCTAATGTGGTATATGCAATTCATTTCCTAGTTTGACCTACCATGTGAGTTCACTTAATAAACGTTCCCAAATTTATTTGGCCTACCAACCTCTATTCTAATGACCCCCCCGCCCAAAATCTATCTTCTTAAACTAAATAAACAGAAAGAGACTCTTACTTGCATCTGCGGCTAACAGTCCCTCTCTGCTACTTATTGTTCTAGACACACCCAGGGTATGGTATTACCTATACATATATGATAGGACACTTATATGAATGAATTGTTGGCAAAACCTGGCCACATTTTAATGGTAATAATTATCTTGTCCCCAAATGTATGGCCTTCATAACTTAGAATTTTTGTTTTGTTGAGTTGATGTAAGGTGTCCACTTTTACTAGCTTAATTATAATTTACTAACCACTTATTTTCAAGAAAGGTAAAATATCCATTAACACAGTGTATGTCTTTGTAAATTCTTAGGATTTTTAATTATTTTATCATATGACTCTTACTCTGATAGGTTTAAATTACAAATATAAGAAATATATATAAAGAAATTTAGGTCAGCAATTCTATTTTCTTTTCCTGTTAAATAAATTAAATGTGTTAAATGTCACATGTTCCAATATGTATATGATATCATAGCAATTTATTTAACACAAGAGGTATATATACATATACTTACTCCAGGCATGATCATTTCTTAAGATACTGAAAAATGAAATATATTCAAATTATTGTTTATATTTATTCCAAGTATTTTGTAAATCCTAAAGTCATATCAAAATAAACACGTCAACATTTACTATTATAAAAATATAAAATTATTCTTAAACTTTGAATGCATTTTGGTAACAGTTTGCATATCAAATAGTAATAAGAAAATTAAATAAATAATTTTATACATAATGTACCCTGTACCAAATTACAGATTTAATACATTTAATTGCCCATACAAACTCTAGAAATGTTTCATTCTCCAGGCACCTCTATTAAAAATACTTTTTAAAAAATAAGTTAATAATCGTGAGTGTATTTTTAAAAAAAGAAGACATATTTATAAGAAACAATTAAGTTTCATCTTATTGCTTCTGAAAGGAAATAAATTCCGTCTAGAAAACATTTTCAAAAAGATAAAAATATATTATAGCTATGTTAATGTACTATTAAATATAAATTTTGCCATATAAATCTATTATAGACCAAGTCCTTGTGATGAATTCCCTGTATAATTAGAAGCATGCTGCATATGTCACTGAGTTAAAAAGAGAAAAGAATCAATTTTATGCCTTAAACATAATTAACTGCAATGTGTTAATTTGCTTTACTTCAGATATTATATGAAACATTATTACCATTTTATGAGACTCTTTAAGTTATTAAACATTTAAAAATTCCCTGAGAGAGCAAGGCACTGTTATAAGAGAGTTATGGGAAGACGTGAGGAGAGAAAATGATTAAAAACAAATGTGGTCATAGGCCTTCTACTTAGCTGCTTGCTTACTTAGATCTAATGATGCTGATAAAAGTAATTCTGATAGCATTATTGGCCTATCACTATACAACTAGTTTAATTGACCAGAATAAGATCAATATTTTTTCCCAGTTGTCAAGACAGTCTATCACCACAGGTTTGATTGGATCACTGCATGGTCAATTCAATTCATTAGTTAAGATTATTGAAATAAAATACACTTGGAAAAACTCAAGTGGAAAATAGTATTCAAGTGAAAAATAGTAAAACAGTTCTGTAAGAGCTAACATCACATAATTTATGCAAGTCCTTATGTCCAAAATTTAAGTAAGTAATGTCATTGAAGGAGCTATAAGGTACAAGTAGAAAATTGTTCTTTAAAATTTAACATGTAAACATTTGTCAGACTGGAGCAATAGCACAACAGGTAGGGTGTTTGCCTTGCACGTGGCCGACCTGGGTTCAATTCCTCCATCCCTCTCAGAGAGCCTGGTAAGCTACCGAGAGTATCCTGCTCACATGGCAGAACCTGGCAAGTTACCTGTGGCATATTTGCTATGCCAAAAACAGTAACAGCAAGTCTCACAATGGAGACATTACTGGTACCCACTCGAGCAAATCGATGAACAACAGGATGACAGTGCTACAGTGCTAAACATTTGTCAGTATCTATTAAAGTTTGTTTCAGCGCTAGAATTTATTCAAGAAACATTGACTGGGGACCCCAAAATTAATAATTAGATATTTTCCCAGACCACTAGACATTCATCTCTACTTGACAGAGTTGGTAAGCAGATAAATGAATAAAAAAGTGTGACACAATAAGTTTGTAATAGAGATTATAAAATACATGCAGTTAAAATATACAAAATGAAATAAATTAAGAATAATAAAAGTTTATATTTGAAATATGAATGCAAATTAACCTGGCAAAAAAGAAGAGGAAGAACACTTCAGGAAAAATGTAAATAAAGTACACATGAACATAGAGACATTTAAAGGCATGGCATGTTCTAGAAATTGAGTATAGTTAAGCAATATTAGCATTCTAACTGAGACAGATTTGAGTCCAGTTTGCCAGAAACTCAAATGCCATTCTAAAGATTATGGATGTTTCCCTCCTGAAAATTGTGTAATAATACACACACATATGTTAGTGTGAAAAAATGCATGCTTTACTAGACAGTTGTTATAGTATTGTGGAATATGAATTAGAATTCCTTTGCTAATTCAAAACTATTTATTGTATAACTACTAGTTATAAAAATATGTAGATAAAAATATAGATTAAATCTCAGTGTCTGCCCTACAAAACACACTGTCGAAATAGATAAAAGCAATTTCAATTCTCTGTATTATGTTTAATAGATTAACTATTTCCAAATTGCAATAAGAACATAGAAAAGAGTACCTTTATAATCTTAAAGAAGCTAGATAAAACTCCATGAAGTATATCACAATTAAGCTAATATACTTAGAGGATAATTTGGTGATTTGTCACATGCTCAAAAAAGAAAGGCATTTTGTCTCAAGGAAAATCTAGAGGTAATTTGCATTTACATGAAAGGCTAAAGTTAATGTTACTTCTTCCCTTGACTGAAATAACCCAAATAGAACAAAAAATATATAAAAAGCAGAATGACTGTGTATCTTGACAACAGTGAATGATTAAAAGCTTAAGTGTTTATGATGATGGAATATTCACAAGGAAATATCTAGAGATGACTAGTTTTCAAACAAAGAAGAGCATAATTTTCAAAAGTAATTGATTCTCACTGTGGAATATAACTAACCATCTTATTTAGAAAAAATGTCTGCTTGTGGAAGCTTTCATGGACTAATGGGAATTGAAGTTTGAATTAGGAAAACACATCCATCTATATTCATGCTGGTAGTCATTTGGAGGAATGATAAATGAGAGACCATAGATTTAAATAATATTTATTAACTGTAATAAGTAAAATCTTGCACTCACCTCACTCTTACATTCAGACACAAACATGAACCACGTATGTGTTATACTGTCTCTTATATAAACTTATTACTAATAGTTGATCTAGTAATAATCTCATTCAAAGATGAGTAGTAATCCAAATGAGACAAGAATAGAATCTAAAAAATTGCAGTATAAATAAGGGAATTAATAGGAAAAACAAATGTCAAATAAGTACTCATGAGAGAAGTTTTGCTCCCAAGAATAAAAAAAGACTTGAAACAAAATTCTATTGTGATGAAAGGACAAGTATATAAATCACAGCACTCAAAGGAGATAGGTAAAGTTGTAATGAAACAACACAAAGAAATAAAATGTGAGAGAGTAGAGCTCAGAAAAGAAACAAAAGAAAATATTAATCATGAAAATGAAGCAAACATTGTAAACAGCTCAAGAGAAAACAAATACTGTTAGAAATAAAGTAAGACACATGAACAATGGGAGAGCAAAAACCAAGAGACAGTGATGGGAAGGCCAAAAGTTTTAAAGAAAGTGAAATACAAATCTTATGATAGTCAAAAATTCAATGTAAGTGCAAACATTATTTCTAAATATGAAAAACAAAAGCATCCAATATATATTTATATATATATGGATATGTATATATGTTATGTCAAGAAAACATTGTAGGGCTGAATTGATAGCTCAGAGGGCTGGAGTGGCATACTATGGTCCCCAGAGACTGCCAGGAATGAGCTCCAAGCTAGGAGTGCAAGGTGTGACCCAAATAACAACATCTCCCAAAAAAAATGTAAAAAGAAAAAGAAAACATTCTAGAATTAAAATAATTAAATTTATAAGTTAAAGAAGCACAACTTGGTCCTAAAACAGTTGTTAAAATGGTGACCAATATTAAGTCACATTCAATAAACTGACTGGATTTAAGAATGCGGGGACCTTAGTGAGTACAGCAGATTGGAATCTTGCCTTGCATGCAGCAGATGAGGTTTGATATCTGGTATTATATATCATCACAAACCCCTCCAGGAGTGAGCCCTGAAAACAGAGAGCGAGGAGTAAATTCTGAACATAACCTTGTGTGGCCCCCCAAACAAAAAATTAATATTTAAATAGTTGCTATGTCTAATTCTTCATGAGCCTTGTGTGTTTTTTTATTAGATGCCTTAGGGTGATAAGGATTTTTTTGGAGTGACAAGTCCAAAGGAAGCATAAGCAAAATGTTCTGTAGAAAGTAGAGTCATCTGAAACACTGTTAAGTCTTTCATATGACCCGCCTTACTAAATTTGGCTTTAACAGCTTTAGTTCTAGAAGGAAGTATAATTGCTAGTCAGAATTGTAATGGCAGGCAAGTAAAATGACTAGGACACAATATGACACTATATAGTAGTGGTGTATGAACAAACTGCAAGTTCCATCAGTTACATAAAACCTTCTTAGTTCATAAATAGACCATTCCCCCCCATGATTATTTTACTTCTAACATTAATTACCCCTCAATCTCTTCCCAAATCCATATAAACTTAAGAAAATTATTCCAAAGACCCATTCTATCCTGTATACAATTTATATCCTATATACAAATCTTCTTTAATTTTCCAATACAGAGTATTTTTCATTTAGCACAGCAAGTTCATTATAAATGTAACTGATAAGCTCTTGGAAAATGAAATTGGGGCGAGAGTGATAGTACAGTTGTTTGGGTGCTTGCCACACAGGCAGTCAAGCCAGATTTTACCCCCAGCATCCCATATATATTCTCCCCCATGCACAGCCGGTAGTAATTTCTGAGTGCAGAGCCAGGAGTAATCACTGCGCATCACCAGGTGTGACACAAAAGAGAAAGAAACTGAAATTCAATAAAACGGCACATAATGAAATCAGTTTTACCATGAATTAATTTATATGCACAGGATGATGTTCCAGAAACATATACCCCCCTTGCTACACCGCCACCACCATCAATGTAAATAAATGCTCCAAATCTCTCTCTCTCTCCTTCTCTCCCTCCCTCTCTCTCCCTCCCTCCCTCTCTCTCTCCCTCTCTACTACCTCTCTTTCTCTCTCCCATTCTCTCTCTTCCTCTCTTCCTTACTCTCAGCATGCTCCTAAGCAATGCTCAAGGTACCCAGAACCAGTTTCTGGAGATTCTTAGCCAACTGGGCCTCCTGTTTAATGCCAGGACCCAAAGATGTAGAGTTTCTCTGGTTTTGCATTGCACCTTGGTCACTCTGACAGCTCAGCATGCCTGTAAACTGAACTATCCCACCAGTATTTCCTAACATCTTAGCATCCAATGTGAAACAATCATTTATATTCGTTCATTATTTAATTCACCCATGCATTCATTTTTACAACCCTTGAACTTGAAGGACACATCTTTATGGGGGAACCCCGAATCCTCAGAATAAACTCCCCCACACATGGAGAGAATATGAAAACTCCCTTCAAGCAGTGGCTGCAGTCAGGAAACTATTTTTTCCCATCATTAATGTTAAAGATAAAGGAGTATTTGAAAACCTACTGTATTTGTGCCTGCCATTTCCAGAAGAATGCCTAATATAGAAGTGACAGAAAAAATAATCTTGATTAAAGGGAAAAACAGTAGCTTTGAATTCCTTTTTTCCCTCTTTCTTTGTCACATGCTTTTACATCAAATTTAATTTTTATTGAAAAACTTACTTGAAAATTAAAATTGAGATGTAATCACATAAAATGAAGGCCTCAAACATTCTTGGGATGAAAGTAAAGATATTATAAACTTCTAGTCTGTTATACATCCATCATTTCACTTATTCAAATGCTGTAGCCTTTTTTAAAATCTATATTTACAGCAAAGTTCATCATAATAGCTCCATCAAACACTCAATTTTATTCTTTTTTGGGTACAGAGTTATTTTTTCTGTGGGTGGAGAATTTCACACAAAGCAGTGCATTTAAGTCATACCCGATAATGACACAGAAAGATGGCTTTGTATATAGAATTTCTAAATGCCAGATAATGCCCAAATTAGGTAAGAAAAGACTGAAAAGCCATAGAGGAAAGTTAAGAAAATGCTTTCATACTTAAGGTTTATATGATTTCAGTTAATAACTATGACTTACAGAGATAGCTGCAAGAAAAATTAGATATCAGTTGTCAAATAGAAAATATATGAAAGTCTCACAGACTTATGAAATAGAAAATATGCTCTTTTTTATTCATGGACTCTAATACTCTAATAACTTTAAGCTAAAACATCTCAAAATAATAATAATGTAAATTATATAGATAAGAAGGCTATAAAGTGGTCTTAATTTTTTTCTTTAGGGATGTTGTCTACTATTCAGTCTTGAGTATAAAATATTATTTACATGTCCATTTGTAAAAAAAATCATCTTAACTCAATTCAATTTTACATTTTTCTATTATCCTACCAGGAAGAATTTAATGCAGTATAGCTGGTCTTGTGTTATCTTTTATTGGATAAGTTTTCCTGCTTTCCCAGAGTTAATGCATTCTACTATTTTGAAAATCATTATTTAAACTTTAATGTGTCTTGCATGATTTGCCTAACAGCAGCTTAGAGTATGTATTTAGTTGAAGTATGTCTTTGGTTTTTGAAATTACTTCCCTGAATGGTATTTATAAAATACATTTCCAATTATTTTATTGCAAGAAGTTGTTTGGGGACTTTGCAAGTGGTGCTCAGAGGGTCGCGGGAACCACTCCCACCAATTCCTGGTCAACCAGACAGGTGGCTCAGTGCGAGGGCCCTGCTAGAGACTCTAGGACCACACTCCATGGCATTATGGGCCTCCAGAGCAATAACTAGAGATTCTTGGGGCTCCAGGTTGTGCTACGGATCAAATTGGATCAAATTGGCATTGACTTTCTACAAGACAGATGCCTTGACCTCTATACTTATCTCTCTGGCTCCTCAATAAGCTATTTATAATTGAAATTATGATGGGGAAGGTTTATCCATATACTACATGGACTATATTTATTTCCCCTCCATATTTCTGGATTACAATAAGTCTAATTAGTGACAGCAAAACATATCTACTTGAAATGAAATAATCTGTATCTAATTATTGACAATCTCATTTGAGCCCCAAACATTATGGCATCTTGACTTTCTTCAAGCCAATGGTTAGTGCCTTTACTCCAAGAAAATCACTCTCACTCCTTCCAGTCCACCAATCTCACAAAGTTACCTGTTGTATCTTAGAAAATTCTAGATTTAATTTTGTTCCTAATAAAGGTCCTTTTCTAGCTCACATTATTAACACTTCCTCCAAACTACTCACAGACAGCAGAATGTATTGCTTCAATAAGAAAGGAAAAGTCAAGGAACTCCATCATGAAGTTGTGTCAATGTCCTACTATACTACCATCAACATCTCTGTATTTATACTCAGCACAAATATCACAGTCAGAAGTGGCTATCTTTCTTTTTTTTTAATTTATTTATTTTTAATTAGAGAATCACCGTGAGGGTACAGTTACAGATTTATACACTTTTGTGCTTATACTTCCCTCATACAAAGTTTGGGAACCCATCCCTTCACCAGTGCCCATTCTCCACCACCCGTAAACCCAGTGTCCCTCCCACCCTCCCCAATCCCATCTCCCCCCCACCCCACCCTGCCACTGTGGCAAGGCATTCCCTTCTGTTTTCTCTCTCTAATTAGCTGTAGAAGTGGCTATCTTTCTTATCAGAATAAACATCATTGTTTTTTGTTTATAAGTTATCTTTATTTATTATAGGTTATGTAGTTAAAATGGTTTTAAAGTTTATGGCATCAATATACAGTTACTACATCCAACCATCCCCAAAGTACCAGTGACTCCCCACCACTGTCGCTACCACTAGTTTGGTCTTCTTACCCCCCATTATTTGGTAACTGGTTTTCAATACAATGCCAAAGGTTAATCATATTCTCATTCTCTAATTTTATAGGAATGTACTCCTCACCAACTCTGAACCTCTGAATAGTTCAACTGTGGCCCATCTTCACTAGATTATTAATCTCTCATTGAATTCTAAATATTTTCTCCTTTATAGCTAGTCCTCAGTCTTCACAAATTTACCTCCAATTCTTTTAGTTTTTTACTCAAATATGACTTAACTTTGCTGGTGTTACCTGGCCATACTATATAAAATTAAAGCATCAAATATTTTGTCCATGTATAATCTTCCAATCCCCCTTCTCTGCTTTAATTTTCTTTTTAGCCCTTTAACTTATTTGTCTTAATATTTATCTGCTTTCCATTGTATATTATAAATTCTGTTGGGCAGTGATTTTGGACTATATCCTTGTCAGCATTAGCAATGTCTGGTATATAATTGAGGAAAATAGGAATTTATTGAATAAAATGAATAAGCTGATTGTAATTGAACTTTTTTCTTCATAAGTCTGTTCAGTTCATAAAGATAATCACTGACATTTTACTCAGATGCATTGAAATTCTCATCCTACTTTAAATTTCTATAAAGCTGTCATTGAACTACCATATGACTGAGTTATTTGTCTTCTTGTCATCTACAGCCCAAATAATAGAAACATTAATTTGAAAAGATACATGCCACCTATGTTCAATGCAGCACTTAGTATGTATATACGTATATATATATGCATATATATACATCTTATATGTATATATACTGTGAAGCCACAAGCAAAAATTGAATCATGCAGTTTGCAGGCACTTGGATGGAAAAGAAATGTATAATATTTGGCAAATTAATAGGGGAAAGGACAATTGCTAGATGATCTCACTCATCTGTTATATGCAGAGAAACAAAGCAAGGGTAGAGACAACGGCAATTGATAACAAATTCTGAGCACTGGATTATGAAGCTAGACTACCTCATTAGAAGGGACCTTAGTAAAGGGAATGATGAGTACTGAAAGTTGCACAAGGTTATTGGTGGAGCGTATTGGGCACTTTGATGATGTTAATGTGAGGTAGTGGTGTACATCAAAACCATAAATGTCGTCACTATTGTAAACATATGGCCTAAAGTATAATAATTTTTTAAATGACATTGTGGAGATCATGGGCACTTTGGCGGTGATGTGATAACTTACTACATTTTAACTAAAAATGGTAATATTATTGTAACCATGTTACCTAAACTACAATAAATAAAACTGTTTTTTTTTTAAAAAAAACCACTATTATCCACCATTTTTCCCACTGGGAAAGATTATTTCTTTAGGTTATCCGAAATGTCAGACTTTTTCACTTATATTTCTTTATCAATTTGTCAGTGGTCATCTGAGATTGTACTTGGACCTTTTATTTTCTATGTTGGGAGTGTTCCTAAGTGGTTCTCAAGGGTCTTGAGAGGTACTCCTGGAGATCATCATCTATCTATGCCATCAGTACAATACTAAGCCCCATGGAAGAAGTGCTGCTCTAGATTTTGAGTGCCAGGGACTACCAGGGACACCTCAGCTATGCAAAGGGGCCACCAGGGCTACACCCAGTGATGCTTGGTGAGCAATGTGACCCTGGGGATTTGAAGGAGGTTCTACCAAATCTTTCCTTTGCAGTATTCTGAAGACTTCTCTATTTATTTTATAAAATATGCATATCTGTCTTTTTAAATACTATGAATGACTTCTCCATCTAGCTGTCTGGCCCATAGTTTTCTCATAAAGTGTATCTATAAGATAGAACATGTATTCTCCAACTTCAACACTAGAAGCAACAATTGATTATCTTTGCTTGTTATGAGTGCCTTGTTCTAATTAATAGCATCCAGCATCATCATCTATTCTGTCTTTCGAAGTATATAAATTTGTATTTATTCTAGGCTGCTTCTGACTTCCAGTTCTCCAGCTTTACTTCCTTTTCCTGTATATGACATATTTCATTTTTTTCCATACTAACACTTCTGACATAATCTTAACCCTCATAGATTTTTTTTGCATATGATATAAAATAGTTGCCTTTCTTTTTTTATATACTGGTCTCTTCTCATCAAATCTAGTTTTTAGATTGTCAATAGAAATACAGACCTTTGTCAGTATGAATCTTCCTCTGCTATCTTTCCTTAAAATATTCAATGAAAATATGTTAGGAGGATAGATTCCTGTATTTCATAAAATCTTTCCTCAAACTACCTTTATAATATCTGTAACCCTACATATATATTAATTTATTTTCTTTCATTGCATTCAGTACACTAAGAACATTTTCAAGCTAGACAAATATCAAAATTTGGTTGGAATACAAATTAATTTACATTAGATCTGACAAAATTCTAAGTACTATCCAACAACACATTCAGATGTCATGTCTTTCTAAAATTTTCATCAATTCACTTAGCATGATACTCTCCATGTCTATCCATTTATAAACAAATTTCATAACATCTCTCCTAACAACTGTATAGTATTCCATTGTGTATATGTACCAAAGTTCTTTAACCAGTCATCTGTTCTAGGGCACTTGGGTTGTTTCCAGATTTTGGCTATTGTGAACAGTGCTGCAATGAAGAGTATCATGCTAAGTGAAATGAGTCAGAAAGAGGGGGACAGACATAGAAGGGCTGCACTCATTTGTGGAGTATAGAATAACATCACATGAGGCTGACACCTAAGGACAGTAGATACAAGGGCCAGGAGGATTGTCTCATAGCTGGAAGCCTGCTTCATGAGCAGAGGGGAGAGGGCAGATGGAATAGAGAAGGGATCATTAAGAAAATGATGCTGGAGGAATCAGTCAGAATGGGAGATGTGTGCTGAAAGTAGATAATGGACCAAATATGATGACCTCTCAGTATCTGTGTTGCAAGCCATAATGCCCAAAAGTAGAGAGAGAGTATGGGGATTATTGTCTGCCATGGAGGCAGGGGGGGTGGAAAAGGGAGGCTATACCGGGGATATTGGTAGTGGGGAATGTGCACTGGTGGAGGGATGGGTGTTTGATCTTTGTGAGATTGTAACCCAAACATGAAAGCTTGTAAGTATCTCACAGTGATTCAATAAATTTTTTTAAAAAATCATCAAGTCTCAGCTTTCTTTATGATTGTGCTGTATTATGTATCACTTGCTATTTTTTGAATAATATATATACACTACATTTTAGAGATTTGTACAGGTTTTTGTCTCTCACTCTGAACTATGAACTACCAAATCCCAACTAATTCTGATAGTCTCCATGAGGAGATAGAAGATATGCTTCAAATAGGAAAAGTGAAAATTAGAATTGTCATAATTTGAATGTAAGAGATTGAAGCTAAAAATGGAAACAATCAAAATTAGGTTGTGTGATCAAGGAGGGCTACATAAAATTGTCTTAAACGTAAAATGGGTGTCCAGAAGAATAGAATAGTGTAGTGTGCAAGGTGCTTGCTTTTTTACGCAGCCAAACTAAGTTAAATCCCCAGTACTACATATTGCCTCCAAGACCACCAGACGTAGTCTCTGAGTGCAGAGCCAAAAGTAAGTCCTGCATACTGCCTGGTGTGACCCCAAACCAAAAGCAAGACAAGGTTAAATATGCTTTGAATAAATCCAGAGACAAGAGTACAGTATTTAATATAAAAAATTACATTCTGAGCCAGTGCGAAGACCTTGGGCTGGGGTAAAAAAAGTATAAGTAGAGATCCAGAGATATAGTATGGAAGTTAAGGAACTTGCCTTGCATGTTGCCAACATTGGTTCAGTCCTTGCATGTGATCACCCAAACACCACTAGGAGTAAACTTTAAGCACATAGCCATGAATAAGCCCTGAATATAGTATCAGGATATGTTATTTTACCTGAATACCACTGAGTGTGCCTGAAAATTGGAAAAAAGCTCAAGTACAAGACTATCAAGATGTGTATTGTAACATGGACATTTGAAGTTGATTTTATGTTGCCTGGATTTCATTAGACATTATGCTGATTATTTATTTCATATTCACATGAATATTGATTAAATAAAACTCATTTTGATTGATCAGATATCCATTTCTACTTTTCTAATTCCAAAATTATGAGATGCGATAAAAGTTTTCCAATGTCCTCCAAGAATCTGATTGTCCTCTTGCACTATTCTTTATTATTCAAAGCTGTCTTCCTGGAATCTACTAAGTACATTTTGTCCCCACTTTCTTATCTCAGGAGCCAAATTATACATTGCACTGATTTTGAAGGGAAAGAAGAGAGAAGAGGAGAGGTATAAAATGTGGATCACAAAGTTAATTTTCTTAATTTGGCAATAATTTTTGCTGATAAGATAAAGACGCAATAAAAATAGCAGTGCACATGGTTCTGCAGTTTGAACAGCAAATTGTAGCCATCAAATTGGATATCCTTTTTGCTCTCTGGTTCTCTTTATTCAGAACTCTAAGTTAATTAAACTTGACTTTCTTAGTGTTTGAATGCCAATTCTAAGTGCCTGTGGTGAGAAAATCACAACTTGTAAAATCAGCCAAAATGTACATTCTAGAAGAGTCATCACAATTGATAGTATATTTTCTAATGTCCTTTCATCCTAGTGTTGCTGCTTCTTTCTGAACTGCTTTTTCTAATTATTAGCTGCAGAGATTAGTGGTTTGCCCTTTGCTTTCTGGCATGGCACATTGGACAAATGCTTTGTTGTAGGACTTTAATTTGTTCATGATGACACTCTTTCTGTCTTTGCCCATGGGAAAAATAAAATTGAATCATTCTTCCTCTGGCCTTCTTCAGCTATGTATTCTGTCAGTATGATGTTTATCTCAACTTGCCATATTGATGAGTACATTGATTGTGTCATATTCTAGTGTGCAGCTCTGTGCTTGTGGCTTTTTGACTTTGTAAATTTTGCTTCCTTTCAAAGGAAGCTTATGTAAACTCAAATGTCTCTGATCTGATACTAAGGAACAGAACTACCCCCGCCATGGGTTATCAGCTCTACCATATTTAGTACACTGGAAATAGGAAATTATGTGAGTGAGTGAATACAGTAAGCTCTGTAATAATGAACTTCATCTAGCCAACTCTACTGTAATAGCTCTGAGTTTTATTTTCAACCACTACAGATGAGTGCTGGAAATATAACAGATTGTGAAAAGAAAAGTAGTACTAGATCTGCTACATTTAGAGGATAGTGAGACTACCAACCTCTTTTCATTATGGAATCTGCAAGAATTTCTTTAAAGAAATCAGGGAATTATTGTAATGGGGTGGTGGTGGTAGTAGTAATCATAGTATTTTGGTTTTGTGGTTACACTTGGTGGTGTTGCACAGCTGTTCCTGGTTTTATGCTCAGGAATGACCCTTGACTATATTCATGGGACCATAAGTGGTGCTGGGAATTCAAGCCAGGATTGGTCACCAGCAAAGCAAACACCTTATCACCAGTACTATCTTTCCAGCCCACAGGAAGTAGGGTTTGCAATTGTTGGATCATAGATTTTTTTATTCTTGTTTAAATACAGGTTTGTGGTATGAATAGTGGCTTAGCTCCCTGCTAGCTGCACTACCTTGGACATATTTTATAAACTCTTAAAAAATCCCAGTATCCTTATCTATGCCTATTTAATCATAACAGTGTAAGGATAATGGATGTAAATGTATAAAATAATGCCTGACAAAATTTGTTCATAAAGTTCAAATGTGTACATTTGTTAGAAGTTGGGCTCAGGAGACTTGAAAGACAAAGTAGCAGAATGCATTCTTGTCTATGCTTGCTTTCCATTGGTTAACATGCTATCAGACAGATTGTACTTAGAATAAGATAATTGTATGATTAGATCAGTTTTCCCTTGATAACCTTTCCTTAACATTAGTCACGAATGTATGGACTTAAAATTCACTGTATCACTGTCATCCTTTGGTTCATCAATTTGCTCTAGCGGGCACCAGTAACAGTCTCCATTCATCCTAGCCCTGAGATTTTAGCAGCCTCTCTTTACTCATCCTTCCCAATGGTGCTGCATTGGAGGCTCTTTTAGGGTCAGGAGAATGAGACCCATCATTGTTTCTGTTTTGGGCATATCGGATATGCCACGGGGAGCTTGCCAGGCTCTGCTGTGCTGACATGATACTCGCGGTAGCTTGGTGAGTTCTTCGAGAGGGAGAACTAGACAATAAGAGGTCTTCCAGGAGCTTTGTTTTATAGTCTCTGCAGCTTGGCCATTGATGGGATTACACAGTGCTGGGGGTAGTTTGTGGGTGTTACTGCCTAGCTACTGGTAAAAAGAGGATCCGGGTGGAAGAGGCCCAGTCTCAATCTGAGCAGGCATGGAGATCTCAGCCCCAGGTCCCGCATACCTGGGTTCCTCTGCCAGTTCCTTCATGCATGAGGCTCATCCGAGCATGTGGAGAGTGGTCTTGAGCATGGCTGTGGCTGGGTTCCAGAAGTCTTCGACTGCTGGTGCTCTGCTCAAGGAGGGGGGGAAACTCAACCTGTCCCTCTCCGTGGGGCCCCAGTGAAGACAGCCAGGCGCGAAGGCAGGAGACTCAGACTTGTAATTATAAATATTTATTTTTGGTTATTTATAGTAGCCCCCGAATGCTCAGGGGTTACCCCTGACTTTGTTCTCAGTAATTGCTTTTGATAGTGCTTTTCTGATAATGCAGTGCCAGAGATCAAACCCAGAGGACAAATACTTATTTCAAAGCTCTATGAATTAGGAGCCAAATATATCCCCCTGTGCTCTCTACTCAATGACTCAATAGATTGAAATCAGGATGTTAGTTTGGAATAAGGTCTCATCTAAGGTTCTTGTTCTCAGCTCATATGGTTTTGGGCAGATCTGAATCCTTATGCTTTTAGACTTGAGTTTTCCATGTTCTTGCTGGTTGCCAATTAAGGTCATTTTCAGCTTCTGGAGACTACTTTCTAGTTCTTGCCTCATGGCCTCATTCATTGTTCCACTCACACTACACCAGCTTTTCTAAAATCTGCTTTAGAGAGAGGTACTTGGCGAGGGAAGGAGAAAAACTCTACTCCATGCTTTTGAGACTTAGATGTAAAAATTATAATATAATTATAGAAACTGTATGCCAGTACCTTTGCCATATTCTTCTAGTTAGGTGTGCCTACATTTAAAAAGAAGTAGATTATATAAGGGTACTAATGGGACATACTACTCAGAGAAACAATAGACAATTTGTCAAACTAACTTAGTCCTAAAAGAAATAATTTAATGATAAAATAAAATTATTTAATCTACATAAATCTCATATTTTTCCTAAGTATATTACTTTCAGAACTAATGTTTTAGATATTTCTGCATTATATATTTACTTCAAAATATTATGTACACAAATAGCAGTCCCTTGTGATATGATTACTGTGAAAAAATAACTATATTTAAGTGTAACACTGAAGAGTTCTGAAGAGTTCTTAATTTTAAGCTTATCCTACCCAAACCCGTTTCTTTTTCCAAGGTTCTCAATGCTTAGTTTTATAGGTATTCTTAATTTAATAATGTAAATGATAAAGAATTGGCAGATGACATTATATTGACTTCAGGTTTTATCACCATGGCTATGTATATATTTCTAAATGATTTTAATAACTATAGTTAAGATCATTCACCATATAGCTAACATTTTTTTCCTATGATGATAACTTTTTGTTTGTATTCCTTTTTCAAATATTAAACACACAGAGTATCAATATTAGCCAGTGTAAATAAGATATGCGTTACATTCCTATGGCTAATTCATGTACATAAATATATATAACTTCACCTAGATAGACATATGTCTTTAATATTTTAAAAACTTCAATGGACTCTTGAGCATGAGCTGTGTCCATTTGGCTTGCCAGAGAAATTGAGTTACACTACTAGTTTCTGATAATGACTTCCAAAACTTATGGTATCAAGAGATGCTATATCCCATGATATGTAAAATTAGAGTGCTTATTATAATTCAGCCCACATTATGTATATATACTTACATGTACTGGGAGGGAGGCACAAAGAGAGAGAGTGAGAATGACTCATTTAGGGAGTGAACATTTTGGTAGAAAAAAATCTAGAGAATGTTGATAATGCATGTTATTAACTCAACAGCTCTAAGAGTCCTTCTTCAAAGCCATTTCTAAATCACCTATGATTACTTGATTAGGGACCTCTTAAAACAAGTAAAATAGTTCTATAAACTAAGTTATCTATCAGAGTACTAAAAGGCCTGCTGAGAGTTATCATGTAAAAATGTCATAGTGCATATTCTCCCAAAAGAAATACAATTGCTTTGATAATATATAATAATGTCAAAAATATATCATCAGATGGTTATTGCTGGAGCTGTAAGGAGATTTTTCAATTTGCTGATTACAAAGCCTACTCAGAATCTCAAGGCTCATTCCAAACCATTGTGGTGTGCTGAGATCTAAGTTTCTTGCTCAGTCTTCTGAAAGTAATTATGAATGATGTGGAAATGCTCGATTCTATTCAATTTCTCTCATATTATAATAACTACTTCCATTTAGTTTTTCTGTTTTGAATGAGCATATGTATTAGGAATATAGCAAGTAAAAAAAGCCTCTCTATGCTTTCTATTTAGCAGACACATGTTTTCATTAATTATGGCTAAAATTTGCAGATCGATCATGTAAATTGGCAATCTTGGCTTAGCCCAATTGGTTTAATCACACTGAATTACATGTCCAATAAGAAGTTATAGACACACAACACTGTCAACACTGAAAGTTGCTGATTACAAGCTAGCATTGTAAACAATCTTTTGATAGATTTGAAGATACTTGGAACAAAATCATTTTAAATAAATTATTCAATTTTATAACTCCTCTTACATTTGGAAATAAATGATTACTTAAAATACACTGTAATTTCCGAAAAATATGCTACAGTGAAGCCCTAGTTTTGTATTAAGCACTGAGAGAAAAACAGTCAATACATTTAGAAAATGCCACTTACAAAACCCAGTTCTTCATAATTGATGATGCATATTGGCATATTAGAGGCTCTGAGATGCCCTATATATATGTAATAGTAAATATATAAACCTATTTAATAGTATAGAAAGTTATATCTGTATATAATTATATGGTTAACACAAAATTTCCCAAATTCATTTGTATTGAGAACTTGCTTCTCTTAAATCATTAATAATCTCTGGGGCCAGTAATATCATACAAAGGGCAGGACACTAACCTTGCAGAAGACTGATGATGGTTTGATTTCTGGCACCCCAGATAGACCGCCATCTCTGCCAAAAATGTTCCCTGAGTGAAGATTCAGGAGTAAGCCCTGAATAACACCAGGTGTGGCTCCAAAACCAAAACAGACAAAAATTAACATTCCCATACACTAGCAAATGTTTATTCTAAGAAGTATTATTACTAAAGTTAACATTATTTAGTTTAAAATACTTATCTCAACATTTAGCGAAGGGAACACCAAGTAGACAATGTTGGGAGGACCCATTTGGGTTGGGAGATGCGACCTAAAAGTAGACTATAGAATGAACATGAATTGCAAACTACAACATCCAAAAGGAGAGAGAACAAAAGGGAATGCCCTGCTGCAGAGTCAGGGTGGGGTGGTGGGGGATGGGGTGGGGGTGGTGAGAGGGATACTGGGATCATTGGTGGAGGAGAATGGGCACTGGTGGAGGGGTGGGTAAACGATCACCATATGAGTGAAATGCAAACACAACGTTTGTAAGTTTATAACAGTACATCACAGTGATTCTCTAACAAAAAAATTTAAAAAAAATTAGTATGCAAGTTTCATACCTGTCTTTTTGTTTGAAAATTATTTTTAAAATGCAAATATGTCTCAAAATATTAATATATTTTGTTGATAAATTTCATCATAAAAATTTATTAGTTAAGATGCTGAATTAGCCACAAAGTGTAAAAATTATTCTGGATAACCAGGTACCTGTATTAAATGATTATTTGATTCCTGTTTAATAAAAAAACAGAAGCTTTCAAAAAATAGCATTTGACAAACCTGCATATTTGAGTTAATTTATTTTCCCTGTTATCACTGTAGACTTTGCTTGTGAAAGATAATCAAAGGGTACCTCACGAATTAGATAAAAAGTACTTCTGGGTCACCTTCATCTAGGTGATGCACTGATAACTGTGATTGAAAATTGTAGTCCACTTAAAACAAAACAAAATAAAAAAAGAAATTACCATCCAATGGAGCAGAATTTTTCAAAACTGAACCTTTATTATTGATGGAAAACCGGCACCTAAACTGTAGTGAATCACTTCTCTTGGTTTATATTTAATGGCAATTGGAAATATCCTTGTTCCTTGTGCTTTTATTACATGACAGTTTTTGGTGGTTTATTTCATAATGTCAAGTTTATTGGGAAATAAATTCTCAATGTTTCATATGTTGTCTTTGGAGAAACAGTGGTTACCACCTGCCACTTGACAAATGCCAATGTCGTTTTTTTTCCCAATTAAAAGAATCAGGTCAGCAATTTCCTTGCAAGACTAAAACATTAAAGATTACAGTTTTTCTCTGCCATCTACCTTGGCAAAGTTTATACATAGTACTGTCAACTATGTATCTTTTGATCCTTTCTCCATGTACCTTACTCCACTCAAGAAGAAGCAGAAGAGAAGAAGGAAACACACACACACACACAAACACATACACACAAATTATCCCAAGGCGAGAAATTTCATATTATCAACTTCCTTATGTCTGAGTAAAATACTCTCTTATAAGTATACATTTGAGTCAATAGCATATTCATGCAAAAGTTTTAAATTTCCTAAGTTTTCATTTAACTTGTTACCTGTTTCTGTATATTGTCCTCTTCTGTATTCTCCCTTATCTACTTATCATCATCACCCAGCCTAATAGACTCCTATGCATCTTTTTTTTTGGTGGGGGTGGGTGAGAGAAAGAGACCGAGAATGGACATGCTGGGAAGGGGAGAGGACTCCTATGCATCTTTTAGATCTAAACTTAGACATCATTTTCCCAGGAAACTGTCTTGTAGAATTCCACCACTTGTCCAAAAATAAAAATAAAAAAACACCCTGTCCCTGCAAGTCAATAGTATTTATAGAAAAGAAAGCAAGTTATGTTTGGAATAATTAAATATGTTTCTTTTTTTAATCTCTAAATTGCCCCCACTCCCCATTTCCCCTTCCCAGGTTCAGTGGTTCTCCAATGATAATGAGTCTACCAGTAACTTTGAATGCTTAGTATGAATGAAGATTTCTATACCTCAACCCCAGAGATTGTCCATTATATGCGCTGTGTGTTGGAGAGAGTTGTCTATGAATCTGCAGTTTCAGCAAGTGGCATAGGTGAAACTGATACAGGTGATCAATGGAACCTCATTCTAAGAAACAGCAGGGGTCAACAGTGATAAGATGAGTGAAATCAATATAAATACATTAAAATGAACACCATCTACATTAAGGCAATTATAGATACTTCTCTAAAAGTATAAAACCAATAGCAAACATTTTATTTTCCAGGGACCAGGTAAAAAACATATTTTGCCTCCAGCACAACTTTTATTTATGTTTGCCTAAGTTTCACTGTCAGTGACACATAATTTTTCAAGTTCTGTAGAAGGGCCTATGGTTAAAAGCCTTAGCTACTATTAGCTATAAGAGCATACATAGCACTTTACTGGAAGCACTCAGAACATAGCACAAGATGGTCATCGTTTCTTCTCCACCACTACCAACATATTTAACTATATAGTCCATCAAGTTTGAGAGCTTCCACCTGGAAGCACAGAAGAAAGTTTCAAAAGTGGAACTTTCTCTTAATAGTCGAATATATATCTATAAGAACTTCTGAATCACTTGGGTCAGAATGTGTTTGTATGACAACAGATTATAGAATTGAGTAGTTATACATATCAGAATAATCACCTAGAATAACCTTTATAGGAGATTGTATGCTGCATGTACTAATTTGGTATGCCTTTGAAAAATTCTTTAGACTTGACTAGATGATACGATTCTGCACACTTTAGATGCAGCAGTAGAGGTAAGGCTACTCTTGCATTTAAATAAAGGTGCCATTGAGTGCTGAATCAGAGAAAGATATCTATTATATAAATTGTGCTTCCAGATAGGAAGGTGAGCAATGGCACATCTCCATCGTTTTCCCTGTGGACAGAACTTGGAAGCTTAAATATTGAATTCATCTGTTCATTGCATTCCTATGGCATCTGAAGAAGAGAAGAATGTAAAATACAATCTCTCAAGGAAGTTTAAGAAGAAAACAAAAAAAACCCACTAAATAAAGTGGGCAGCTACGTAAATGGGCTATGCACCAAATGTGATGCTTAGGAGGTAGAATCTGCATCACGGTGTAGATGGATTCATAAAGCAGAAGCAAAATTGAGTTGGGAGCCCTACCCCAAAACAATAGTAATTTATGCTCAAGTGTTTCATAAAATATGTGAGAAGATTGATTGACGTTCACTCAGATTCTTAATGAATTACTCATTTTGGCTGAAGATTCTCTGAGCAGTTAAGGACCAGATTCCTAAAATAGGGGAAACTGTTGTGGGGGTAGGTGGACTGGAGAGGAAGCAGGCATCAGCTGTCATTAGTGTCTTCCAAAGGATTTGAATGAAGTGGCAAACAACATATTTATTAGATATCCAAGTAATGCTGATAGCTATAGGAGCTAGGGATTGCATGTGAATATTAATAGAAAGCTGGACAAAGTTGCTCAGGAATTTAATGTAGAAAATTTAAGGTAGAAATGTGGAGAAGTGGAAACTAATGCATCTTCAATAAAATACTTATATTGAGATGAAATAATGTCTGATGGAAAAAATTTTTATTTATGATAGGACATAGAAACATTGTAGAGTATGTAATTTTAACATCACATATGTTATACCTATCAAGTATGTTGTGAGGGATTACTAGTACATGATCACTTCCTTTTATTGGTTGCACTGAACTTGCAAAACAGAAAAGGAAAAACAGTACCTTGAATGGCAAGACTTGAGGCTTTTGCTACTACTGTGCATGCTCATGCTTGATGAAAGGACCTGAGCTTTGAGAGAAGTGGGAACATGTAGGCAATGAATTTATCTGATCCAAGAGAGCCTGAACAGCATGACTATGCGTTGTTAAGGAATATTGTGCAGATTGATGAACTCAAGATTTTTTAAAGAGGTATTTGATTTCTTTTTTCAGGAAAATAGTATCTTTGTGAGACTTCTGTATAGAGGTCCTTGGTAATTAACCTGAAAATTAAACCAGTGTGCTACAGGCTGAATTGTGTTCCCACAATTCATGTGTTGAAGTCCTAATCCTCAAATGTAATTGAAATTTTTACCAGGGGTCTTTGGGAGGTTATTAGGTTCAGAGGAGGTAATGAGGGGGCCCTCTGATAGAATAATGTCCTATACAATGAGATGCTAGAAAGCTCGCTTTTCTCTTTATCATATGAGGACACAGCAAGAAGGTGTCCATTTGAATGCTGGGAAAAAGTCTCACACAAGGATTTGGCAATGTTGACATTCTCATCCCAGATTTTCAGTTTTAAGAACTGTGAGAAAGTAAATCCCATGTTTGAATCACCCAGTTTGTAGTATTTTGTTATGGCATATCATTGTAGTTTTCATTCCACTTCCATCCTGTTTCCCTTTTCATAAACAGAACATCAACAAATACAGAATCGATTTGAAGATTATGAGAAAATAATGGGCTATACTTGAATTTTGACCTTAAATGTTTACAGCCAAAGAATTGATCACATTTTTTATACATTCAGTAGAAGCCTAAGGAATTCTCTCAATTATTATTTTTTAATTTATTAACTTATTCCTTTCATGTTTATTAAACACTTTATATCAGAAGGTACTCTAGGCTTTATTATACTAGAAAGAATTCTGTAAAGTAGACTGGTATGAGAATCACAAGGAGTAATAGTGATACCAGGAAGAGATATGGAAAACTGTGGGGATGTGAAAAATCAATGTCATGATTTTTCTGACATATGGATTTTTTTATCCAATTTGGATAAAAAGCATGAGATTAAATGTTATAAACTTTTGGAATATTCCTAGGTAACCAAATTTATTTTATAAAGAGTAGAATTTGATGGCAAATATTACTTGCTATCAAAAACCGAACCACAAGGCAACCTAGGGTGATTTTATATATATATATATAGTTTTAGTTTGAATTCTATTAATGATGTGTTTGTTTCCCTGTTTCCCTTTCTTTAACCAAACAGAAAAAAGTGTCATATCCTTCCAAGTGTAGGATTTCCACTGAGATAGAAAGACATGGGGGAAAATACATATATATATATATATGTATATATATATGAGAGAGAGAGACTTACTTGATGTATCTTAAAGTTTGTTTACAGAAGAGTTTCAGTTTATACAATTCCCAGCAGGACCTCTTTTTCCATCACGATGATGCTACCATCTAATATGTTCTTGTTTAGTCATGGATAGTGGTTTGAGAGCATCTGCAGTGATAAAGACATGGTAGGTCTTGACTTTAGGTAAAAAGACCCGTAGGTGGCATGTTGATTCCTTTTCTATTGAATTCTCTTGAAAATCATTCTTTTTTATATCAGTATCAGAAATATACAGCCACATTACTCACCTGCTAACCAGGATGGGTCACAACCTATGCTCTGCATGCAGAGTTTTGAGAAGCCACAGGTGACCAGGAATGAGGCAGAAACAGTAGTATATGATTGATACTCCTGTGGCCTGAGTTTTGTCTACTCTTTTCAGATAATGCTGAACACTTGTTGTGTACTGAGAATGTCTTTTTGACTTTGCAGGAGTCTTTGCTTTCATGTACAGAATACAACCTTCCTAAATATTGTCACTGGGCTTAGTTTTAGTTTAAATTCTATTAATGATTTGTTTGCTCCCCTGTTTCCCTTTCTTTAACCAAACAGAGAAAAAAGTGGCATATCCCTCTAAGTGTGTGATTTCCATTGAGATAGAAAGACATGGGGGAAAAGTACATTTTCCATCCAAGTGATACGCTTAGAGATAGCTAATTATTTTCTAATTTTGTTGCTAGTAGTTTTACCAAAAGTATTTACTTTGATGGCAAGGTTTTACTCTTCTAAGCCCCCAGGTACAAATTCTCTAGAAATAATTTCAGGCAAAGACATATGTTATCCATGGTGACTGTATCCCTATTTTGATCAACAAAAAAGTGTTAATTGTCTTGAAATAAGCGCAATGAATCATATTCTAATTTTATTTCTGTTTTGCAAGAGAGATAAAACTGACATGTAAAACTGAAATGTTATAGTACTTTGATTTAACATTTAATCCATTAACCATGTGACCCAACAGTCACGGGCTCTTTGATGGTGGTAGTTGGGTGCAGTAAGTTTGAACATCAGTAACACAAAATTTAATGCTTTTCTAACCATATCACCTAAATATCAACAACATTTTAAGAAATAAAAAATAAAATTATTAATTAAATTTAAAATGTCTGGAGAAATTTTAAAACATGTCAATGTCCATTGAAAAATATAGCATTCGTGAATGAATAATACATTCACATCTGTATTAGTTTTTAGTTTTGGATAATAAACTCATTTATATTGATCACATAGAGCTACATTTGAGGTGATCAAATGTGTACTTGGATGCTGATTAGAATATATTTAAAGTTTGAAATGATAAGCATAAGAAGAGCAAATCAGCTATATTTTAGAATATGAGGTATTTCAGATATATTGTGCTATGATCATTGGCATATTGGTCTATTTTTTAATTTGTATGACATCATATATTTTTTATTTTTTGAACTTTTATCAAAAATGTGCATTCAATAGATTATTCTTATGCTGCTTCTAAAGTATACAAATTTAACATTATTTGGATAGATATAAAAATATGTGAGCAGTCTTTCTGGAAGTTGAAGAAATGCCTGAAGATTTTCCCATGCATCTTCCATATTTATTACTAAGTCTCATTTCAGAATGAATAGCTAATACTCAAAATCATATTAATTTAGAAATTTAATAAAATCTTTATAGTCATATTATGCCTATAAGGGATTCTCATGCTGTTGCTTACAGTGACAATCATTATCAAGATTATTGTGTAGCCTCTTGAATTTATCTAATAGGCAGTATCTGGGGCAGGAGCGATAGCACAGTGGGTAGGGCGTTTGCCTTGCATGCGGCCAACCCGGGTTCGATTCCCAGTATCCCATATGGTCCCCTGAGCACCACCAGGAGTAATTCCTGAGTGCAGAGCCAGGAGTAACCCCTGTGCATCACGCCAGGTGTGACCCAAAAAGCAAAAAAAAAAAAAGACAAAAAAAACTATTAGGCAGTATCTGTTGTGCTGTAGCGCTGTCATCGCATTGTTCATAGATTTGCTCGAATGGGCACCAGTAATGTCTACATTGTGAGACTTGTAATTGCTGTTTTTGGCATATCAAATACACCACGGGTAGCTTGCCAGGCTCTGTAGTGAGGGCAAGACACTCTCAGTAGCTTGCTGGGCTGTCCAAGAGGAATAGAGGAATCAAACCCAGGTCGGCTGCGTGCAAGGCAAACACCCTACCTGCTGTGCTATCCCTCCAGTCCAGGCGGTATCTATGGAAATAATTATTTTAATAGCTTTTTGGAGTCAATATTATTATCTTCAATTAAAAGATGGAAGAATTGAGTCCAGAGAAGTCAAGCCACATGTTCAAATCTAAAGAAGTTATTTCCAGATATTGAATTCTCAAGGCTCCAATCCTGGATTCTATCCACTTGTCACTCAGCCATGAAGCCATCAAGGATTTACTATAAGGATAACTGAAAACAACAGGACCACCTCACTTGCGATGTACCAAAGAGATACAGTCCAATCACTTGACAGAATGAATTGAGGCTGATTGCATCTGAAGGACAAAGGACAGGACGATTTTAAAAAAATAAAATTTTATTTAGTTTTTGTCTTTTGGGGCAGAGGAGGGCATGTCCAAAGTGACTGTTGAATCACATAGTAAAGCGCAGTAAAAATATATTTTTTTAATTTCACTGTTCTGAATATGGTACCTTTCAGTGTCTAGCAAATAAGCATTTTCTTTAGATGAACAGAGCCAAATGGTGTTCAAGGCACTCCATTTTTCTGTTTCCGGTCCTTTCAAACACACACTACCATGCACAAATACTGTCATTTCTGTCATTTTCCCTCATTTTTGAATCTCTAAATATACCAAACTATACAGAAAATATAATATGTGCTACACCATATTAATATATCATCACATTTGTTTCCTAGTGTGCTATCATTTTACAGAAAAACAATGTTAAATACCTATGTAAAGCTTTATTCTTAAATTTTCTGCTCAGAGGTAACTACTTTCCAGCAGCAGCAATTGGTTTATATCATTTCACATGGTTTAATAATTGTACTATTTAAGTGAGTACCAAGCACCAAAAATCACTAAAACTGTTTCCCCAAAATATATGAAAAATATTACTTTTTAAAACAACTTTTAACATGTGTACTATATTTTTTAAATTCAATTTTATTGAATCACCATGAAATAGTTACAAGCTTTCATGTTTGGGTTACAATCTCACAACGATCAAACACCCATCCCTCCACCAGTTCACATTCCCCACTACCAATATCCCGGGTATACCCCCCCTTTCCCACCCTCCCCCTGCCTCCATGGCAGACAATATTCCCCATACTCTCTCTCTCTACTTTTGGGCATTAAAGCTTGCAAAACAGACACTGAGAGGTCATCATCAAACATCATCATCATGTTTGGTCCATTATCTACTTTCAGCATGCATCTCCCATCCCGACTGATTCCTCCAGACATCATTTTCTTAGTGATTCTTTCTCTATTCCATCTGCCTTCTCCCCTCCGCTCATGAAGCAGGCTTCCAGCTATGTGGCAATTCTCCTGGCCCTTGTATCTGCTGTCCTTGGGTGTCAGCCTCATGTGATGTTATTCTATACTCCACAAATAAGTGCAGTCCTACTACATCTGTCCCTCTCTTTCTGACTCATTTCACTTAGCATGATACTCTACATCTCTATCCATTTGTAAGCAAATTTTATGACTTAATCTCACCTAACGGCTGCATAGTATTCCATTGTGTAGTTTTGTACTATATTTTTATATTTGTACTCTCGATAGTTTACTTCTGTGTAATATTCTATTGCTTGTATATTGTTTAGCTATCCATTTCTTCTGCTAGTGAGCATTGAAATTAGCTACATTTTTATGGACATTGAAGTTACTTATATTTTAGCCATCATAAAAATGTCTTCAGTAGGGGGCTGGAGCAATAGCACAGTGGGCAGGGCATTTGCCTTGCACTCAGCCGGCCCAGGTTCAATTCCCAGTATCCCATGTGGTACCCTGAGTACTGCCAGGGGTAATTCCTGAATGCAGAGCCAGGAGTAACCCCAGTGCATTGCCGGGTATGACCCAAAAAGCAAAAAGAGTAATGTCTTCAGTAAAATTCTTTTATATCTGTGTCTTATAATACACATACAAAGATTTTCTAATATATATAAATAGAAGTGGAATTAAACTTTATTAATCTTCAAATGAACTAAACATTCCACATTGCCTTCCAAAGTAATTGTGCATGGATTCACTCCTTCCAGAGAGTATGGCTATTGCTCTTTGCTCATATCCTCACACATACTTGTATTATTAATTATTAATGGGAATTAACAATTATATTATATTAATATGATAATATATGATAATTTTATTATTTCCAGCCTAATGAATAAAATTTAATTCTTGGGATTTCATATCTTTTCATAGCTACTGCCCTTTGGACTTTCTTCACTTGCGAATTACTTTATCTAGCATTTTTTCTATTTTCTTTTTATTGCTTATTTTCTTAACTGTTTAGTATTTAGTATATATTCTGGCTACTGTGTTTTGACATTTATATACATTGAAAATATAGTTTATAATTTATAATTTACAAATTCACATTTTTACATTATTATTTTCTCTTCTTTTCCATTTCTCTAAAATTACAAGTGAAAGGTAAAACTTGTGTTTACAACCTATTAATTTACCAATTTTGATACATGTATAATATATAATTTCTTTGATATTTTTAATTTCCCATAGCTATTAACCAAATTAAAAATCAATCCAAAATTCTTCAAAGATCACTGCATCTCTATGCTTATAGGGAAAATAAGATAAACTTTGGATTATATTAATCTGGTCCCCATATATTCCTTTTCTTCTGTGTTTTTCTGCTTCAGCACAAAAGCTAATTGTTTATGCATTTTCTAGGCCCATCTGCCCAGTTGAAGGAGGAATTGCTCTATCTAGCTAGAGAACTGCTCTCACAAGTTTGACGAGCTGTTATGCCTGGGGGATGTGTCTGAAGTCTCTCTGCTCATGTTTTATCCTGTTTGATTTCATTTTCTCTAAGTGTGAGCAATGTATTTTCTGTTTGTGAATAAGATTAGGGAGCATGCATTTTCAGTACACATCTGTAAAATACAAAATGTTTGGCAATGCATTTTGGGCTTTTTATACCTAACCAGGCAGCAGTTAACGTACATCTTTGCTATATTGTACAATTCTACCTGTTTTATCTTTGTAATATATATTTAAAATATGTTGTGTGTGACATGTTTTTCATCATGTTGTGTCATCACCATTGTGAGTTTCACCAATTCCTTTTCTGTTTTTCCATAGGCCCAGTAGATTTTTTATATGGAAGATTCTGTGTCACATTCACTCAGATGTTATTGTTTAAAGTTCTTCAGTGTGGGGAACATATGCTTGGTTAGAGGCAGCCTTTTATATAACTCATTTTATTCTTCACCAATTTTTGTTTTTGTTTCCTATTCTGATGGAGATATACTTTCATCTTCTTAAAATATATTTTTTAAATTCTAGTAACTTACCATGATGTATCACTGTAACACTGTCATAGCACTGTCGTCTGGTTGTTCATCAATTTGCTCGAGCGAGCACCAGTAACATCGCTATTGTGAGACTTATTGTTACTGTTTTTGGTATATCAAATATGCCATGGGTAGCTTGCCAGGCTCTGCGTGTGGGTGGAATACTCTCTGTACCTTCCTGGGCTCTCCAAGAGGGATGGAGGAATCAAACCTGGGTCGTCTGTGGGCAAGGCAAATGACCTATCTACTGTGCTGTCACTCCAGTCCATTTAGAGTTAAGTTTTAGATATGCAATGTCCAAGCAGCAATCACACCACTAGTATTATTAGGTCCCCACTTCCACAGATTTCTACGTTGACAGGTACTTTTTTAACTTTGGCTGTTGAACTTTGGATCTCTTGTTTTCAGTGTTGCTGGCTCTGTGGTTTGGATATTTAGCTATACCATCCCTTTACGCCACTAATGTGCCTGACTCCTCTTGGCCCCTACCCACCTCACTGATTCACATCTCTGTCTTCTTCTTGTCCTTTATTTTTCCCACCTACATTAGAGACACAAAAGCTGTAAATGAGGAACTAGAAAAGCTGGGACATATATATATATGGCCTTCCATCCTTACACACACAAAAATGTATACAGATTCTTCTCTAGTGCTCACCTAACATTATATAGGATAATTCACATATTGGGATAAAAGTCAAGTTTACATAAATTCACAAACATAAAAATAATATCAAGCATCCTATCAGACCAAAATGCCATGGAGTTAGAAACTATACTTTCCTCTTTTTCTTTAAATCTGTTTCATTGAAGTATATGTCACTGAACCAACTGACAAAAACATGATAGAGAATATGATGAATGTGTGACAATAAGATGGTAAAACCTAATCTTCACAGTAAAACGTAGATTATAAAAGATTTAGGCAGGTGAGCAGCCTAAGAACATAATGGGATTGACATCATGAGTCATGGAATTAACAAATTAATCAGTAGAGTAAAAGTCAAATTCAGTTAGAAAACAAGTATCCAAACAGTAATGAGTGAAAATGACTGAAATGCAAACCACAACAACTAAAGAAATAGAGTAAAGCAAAGATAAAGGACTATCAAACCAATAAATGGAATGGAGATTTTGTTTTTTTAGAAAATAAAGACACTTTATGTCACTTCATTTCTCTCACCCTTAGTCATCTTGAAATGTAATGAGTTGTTTATTGACAATGGCTCTTTAACCTTTGACATATTTTAATTCTGATTCTAGGATAATACAGACAGAACTAATGCTAAATTCAGATATTGAAAAGCAACCACTGTTGTAATGATAAAAGCTGATTATTAATGGTGAAGCAAATAAGAAGAAGGTATATAATATTTAGGTATTTGTACTATATTTGGGATCTTTATAAATTTTCTGGAGCTTTTATGTAGAGGAAGTGGAAAAGTACAGGGAAAATATCTCTTTTCTCCAAAAGGGATCAAGATTTTACTAATCTTATGTCACGTAAACAGTAATGGCTCATGCTGAACATAAACTGAGTGTTGAAAGTAGGTAAAGAGGTATACATGATGACCTTTTGTATATATATTGCAAACCACAATGCTGGAAAGGACAGTGGGTGCGGGGAACGGGGAGAGGAGAGAGAGTGAGACAGATGAGAGAGGAAAAGTGCCTGCTATATTCACCTTTTTTGTTTTTTTTAAGTTTATTTTCATTATTTTTATTTATCATGGCTTTAAAATATTGTTGACTTTTCAGGTTTATGTTCAAACCTCTATTTTTGTGTTATCTAACCAATTCTACCACCAAAGTTCTAGTACCATTCCACCAGCAGAGTGACCCTTGCACTCACTTTTCCCACATCCCACCGTGTTTTCTCTAGTAACCATAATAATCTTCAGAGTTATAGGGTTTTTTCTTGCCAGTTCCTTATTTCAGTTATTAATACATATACAAATAGAACCATTCCCATATTAGTTGTCCACTTCATTTCTTATTTCACTTGGCGTATTTATATCAGTTCATAGATTCTCATTTTCTTCGAAAGGTCGTCATAAGCTTTTCAAGATTTCATATTATATATTTCAACCTTAAATTTATATATTTAAGGATATATTTATCCTTAAAAAATCCCTGTTGTCTTTGCAACAGGGACCTTTTCCCTATGTCCTTGAAGCAACATTTAATGAATGGCTAAATGGATAATTCTCTTGAGGAGTGATATTCTAATCATCATTTCTTACTGGTAGAATCCCATTTTTGCTTTTATTTCTTTAATTTGAATATGCCTTGAATCATTTATGAAGGTAACACTGTGCCAATGCTTAGTGACCAGACAAACTGAAAACAAATCAGTGACCTCTTAGAAGCTAATGTAGGAAATGTGTCCTATAGCTCCCAATAGAATGGAAAATATTAATACTTGGGGTAAGAGGTTAATAAAAACTAGAGTTGAATGTTGTAATGAATTCAGACACAGAGCAGAAATGTATTTTAACATTTTGTAATATATATAAAACATTTATAAATATCAACTAATCTATATTTAATGAACATAGCAAAGATTCTACTGCCTAATATCCAAACATTATATTTCATAATTATGATCTGCTCACTGGGCAACATTTCATAAATGAGAGGTCATGGCTGGGAAAACAATTTCTAGAAGCATAAGCCCAAAATCTACTTTTTATAGAACTTTTGCAACCAGACCACTGTATTTACCCATATTCATCTCTCCCTTAATCTTGAAAAGGAACTAGCCTCTACTATTGTTTTTCTGGTCAGATACTTACTGTTTCTATTTGTAGCAGTCTTAAATGATGCATAAGGGTTAGCTCATCACAGAATGGAAATGACATTTTCAGGTAGTAGCAATCACAAGTGTAAAAAATGCAGAAACTTGATAGCATGAAATTATCAGAGAAACGATAGCTACTTTACCCAAAATGAAGGAAATTTACCTGAGCAGGAGGTAAAACTAGAGGAGTGGGCAATGCCTGCTCTCGTAGGGTCTTGCTTCTGTGTTATCTGTGTCATTTGTCCTTAATTCTGAAGGTTGTAACATGAGTGACATGGCTGCATTTGCATTTCACAAAGCTAAATCTAATATCATCTTGAAATAAAGATTGAGCAGGGGACACTTCAATCTAGAGACAAAGAAGCCAATTAAGAAGTTATTTCATTGATCCAAATGAGAAAATGGTTTGGACTAAAGCCATGAGAAAGTGAAAAAAAAAGATAACGAGGACAAATCACAGTGCAAGCCTAAGCCTTGGGGTTTACCAAATATACATTTGGATTCCATCAGTGTCTTTTTCTATATATTGTTTATAAAGTTAATAAATGTATGCCAGTTAGAAAGATAGTTCAGTGGGTTGGGTGCTTGCATGGGGCCAGCCTTGGTTAAATCGTTGGCAACCCATATGGTGTCCTGAGTTCACCAGGAGTGATCCCTGATCACAGAGTCAAGGGTAAGTACATAACTGGTTGTGGCCCAGAAACAAAAAAAAAATTATTATGTTTATAGTGATATAATACAGTCCTGTTGTGAGTGGTCAATAAATGGTTAATATTATTTTTACTCTTTTATTGGTATGATCGCCATCATTTATAGCCAGTTATATGCCAAGGTTGCAAGAAAGAACATTCTCTACCATAAATTCCAACTGCCCCCTTCAGATACAATTGTCAGTGGTCCACAAAGTCCTTGAGAAGTATAATGGTTTAAATAGCGATTTCTAAATAATAGAAAAAGCATTCCCGCTTATTTGTACATTTGTATTTCTGTATACTCTTTAAAAGTTAAAAATGGCTATCACTGTGGGGTAGAAAACTTGGGATAAAATGAAAAGTGAACAAGATAGATGAGACAGTTAATGGTAAAGAGTCACTCTACCTTTTGACTAAAAGCTAATGGATGTTTTTAAGGACATAAGCAATGTAATAAAAATATGAGAAATATCGTGAGTCAATAGACTCATTGAATTCTAAAGTTAAAGTGGACTATAGAGTCCATCTAGTACAAATGTCAAACCTTTGCCACTAAGACCCTGCTAAGCACATAAGAATTTCGTAACAAAAGCTGTTTGTGGTTCATTCAACTCAGTATCTTCCTGGGTAGGTGCTTTTTGAAAAGTATAATGGTGATATTCTAAGAAATGCTTCTTAAGAATAAAGGGATTATTTGATTGCCAATTATAGATCTATCACTATAAAAGCCCCTTGAGTTGATTCTGCCCATATGTAGATTTTTCATCTTTCTTACGAATATACTAACATATCCTATTGTAATGCACCTAATTTTAGCTGTTGATTCTTGATAATTTGCTAGTACATGAAAATATTTCCTGTGAATGTTTTATATATTTAAGTTTACCTGTTTTTCATAAGATTTATTTTGATAAACTGTAGAGAACCAAATTTTGTGGGGGGTTTTGTTACATTTAATCATGATGAATAATAATAGCATGGAGATAGATAGCAACAATGCATTTGTTTCATGCCTGGTGATCTGGAAGATACTTCTTAAAATGTTTTACATATATAAACACATATAATCTGGCCATGAAATAGTTATTTATATTCCCGTTTTTTAAAAGGGGAAACTAAAGCCAGAGATCCAATGTAGTTTGCCTGAGACGTTATTCAAACTCAAGTAGTGGGAGTTTGGCTCCAGACTGTGCCAATGATCCCTCACCATAATGATCAGTAAATTGTGCTGACTAGGGAATAAGAATCATATTAAATATCATGCAAACTGATCTTTTCAAGTATAACTATGTCTTCCTAAGTACTTGTTTCTCTCATTTTACTTCCGGTCGAGGGTAGTGGCTTATGGGGCTGGAGCACATTCTTTGCAGGCAGGAACTCCGGGTTTGATTGCTGGCACTGCATGGGCCTCAGCACTTCTGGGTGTGCCTCCCCCCCCATGCACATGTTTTCATTTGTTCTAATTTAGGTCATGATTTTAATTATGAATATATGCTCAGGGCAACAGCAAGTTTGCTTTTCTTAAGGGAGGGGGGATAAGTAAAATAAAGCCTCCCCCACTTCTCAGATCTCAAGAGACTAACTCTGAGATGTGATAAAGCAAAACACTGTTAAAAATTCATACTAGTAACTTGCATTGTATATTATGCATGGCAACTAAACTTTTTAGTGTCTTGGCAAAGCCCTGGGGCAGCAGAGAGGTACCTCAGAGCACAGAAAGTACATTTGAAATGGTAATGAGAAGTGAGCAGTGTGACAAAGTGTTAGTGAAATATTTCTCTAAGAAACATACATTTGGAGAGGGGAAAAAGTCATTGACTGCTGTCATAACATTACCTATTTAATAATGTTTTCTTTCGCCCACCCCAACAAACACATACTAAGCTTAGATGATTTCGGAGAGGGTACCAGTTCGCTTGATGCTTGATGTAGCATTGTTTGTTCTTCTAATGACAATTTTGGGTTGCATTTGTTGGAAAACAGCTTGAGGTACTATGCTAAAATACTTCTAAGATTTAGAATCTTTGAAGTACTTCTCTTTTTAATTTTTAAAAATATTTATTTAACGAACCGTGAATTGCAAAGTTATTGATAGTTGAGTTTAGGCATATAGCACCAGTCCAACCACCAGTGTCATCTTCCTGCCACCAGTGTTCCCTTGTTTCCTCATGCTCCCTGCTCCAAGCCTGCCAACTTGACAGGCACTTTATAAAGTTCAGTGAATGCACTTTGAATCTCGTGTTTTCAGTGTTTTTGAGTCTGTAATTTGGGTATAACTCCTTTTAGAGAAAAAGTCAAAGTTCTGTCTTATGGCTTGATAACTCTAAACTTGCCTTTTCTCTGGACTGTTGAATAAACAGTGAGTGAAGTTTCTTATATAACACATTTTTGTTGATACAAAGTTCATTAAAGCCTCTGCCTTCTGGTTGCTGATGAATAAAATATGATAATGAAAAAGCAGCAGCTTCCAAATTTGCAAGAGTCATTGAGTACCATTTCTCATCACACACTTATACACTTCAATATTCAGTGCAGCCTGTGGGATACTGGTACAATGAGCTGCCTTAAATCTGCTAAACTTCCAGATGCTCTGTTTTTTTCCCAGATATTTTGAGTAAGATAGGAAATAGAATTTTCCATGGAAGCTCTTGGTCACAAGTTTTGATAATATAAAGAATGAGGGGAGGAGGGCTGGAGTGATAGTACAGCGGGTAAGGCATTTGCCTTGCACGCGGTTGACCTGGGTTCGATTCCCAGCATCCCATCCCATATGGTCCCCTGAGCACCGGCAGGAGTGATTCGTGCAGAGCCAGGAGTAACCCCTGTGCATCGCCAGGTGTGACCCAGAAAGCAAAAAAAAAAAAAGATTGAGGGGAGGAAGGTTGTGATAAACCGTGTAAATCAAAGAAATCATCTCCAAGATAGAATCAAGTTACAAAGAACAAAGTTGTGAAAATGTATTGCAAGCAAGTAATAAAAAGGGGAGAAGGACACCCATGTTTCAAGAATTGCCCTTCAGTAAGGCAAAGGCAAGTATGGACTGACCCCATACTTAATTTCTCCATCCAGTTACTCCAGAAGTACAGAATGGGAATACTAAAACTTTGGAAAACAAATACAAGACAATATGGAACTCTGCTCTTTTGATGTATATGCAATGCCCTTTGACCCCCTAAAGAGAGCTTGTGGAGTTCAGTAGCTTATCTTTTTAACAATCCCAGTGTACTTAAAAGGTAGAATAAATTCAATGGTCTATTTAAAAATCTACTTAATTTTTTGTTGCTCAAGGCTCATAACTTATCAATCTTGAAATAAGTTAGGTCACATGAATATCAGTATTTAGATTTCCTTACTAGCATCTCAGTAAAACTTCCATTTTTTCCTGCAATTTTCAGGATTATGGCTTCTCACTATCTGTATCTTTTCCAGTAATTTCTGGAATCGCCCAGACTCTTACATACTCAGAGCCAGTCCTTTCAAAGTTTCTGTTCTGTCTGTGCTACTTTATTGTCACCTGCAGGCAGCATAGCCATAAGATACCCTTTTCTTGGACTTTCCCTTTTAATGCTCCCACTGTTGCCCACCCTTTCAATTACGGAACTCTACTACTGCTGCTCAGCTCTTATTGTGTTGCCAGAGTTAAACTACAATTTCATGTAGAAATGGGAGAATTTCCCTTTTAAAATGCTCTATGTTGGTGCTGGAGCGATAGCACAGCGGGTAGGGCATTTGTCTTGCACGCGGCTGACCCAGATTCAATCCTCAGCACCCCATATGGTCCCCCAGGCACTGCCAGGAGTAATTCCTGAGAGCAGATCCAGGAGTAACCCCTGAGCATCGCTAGGTGTGACCCAAAAAAGCAAAAACAAAATAAAATGTTCTGTGTCAATTTTTGTCACCTGATCCATGAAGTAGCAGCATTTCCACTCAGTCTTTCATGAGCATAGCTCCTTTAGATTTTGTTGCCAATCCCTATTAAAATATATTCAAAGATGCCTCAACCTCCACCAATCTCTATCTAATTAATCACTGGAAATAAACTCTTCTGGGAGTTAAGTTTCTACAATCACTCTCCCATTATACTGAATCAATATCGCCTAAAGAGGGATTCCGAGTGCCACAGATATTTACTCTGATTTAGGTACTGGTGCCAAATTTTATTTTTCCCACATTTTATGTTCTTCTGAAGAATCAAAAATAGTATTTGTTGTTTTTATTTTTCTTTTGTTTTTTTTGAGCTACAGACATCAGTTCTCAGGGCTTACTCCTGATTGCACTCAGGAATTACTACTGGTGGGCGGGGGACCATATAGGATGCTGGAACTGAACCTGGGCCAGCAGTATATAAGGCAAGTACCTTACCCACTTTACTAGTGCTCCTGCCCAAATAGTATTTGAAAAGAGAGAAATTTGTTTTTGTTTTTGTTTTGTTTTCTCTTTGTCTGGGGATCAAATCTGGCAGTGCTCAGAGCTCTGTATGCAGGGATCACTCCTCGTGCGACTCAGAAAATTATATATGGTGCCAGGGATTAAACCTGTTTAGACTGATTAGGCTGCATACAAGGCAAGTGCCCTACCCACACTACTATCACTGCAGTCCAAGAAGGAGAGGGTTTTCTGGAAGATAGTAGATGAAAGCTACCTTGTATATGAACCCTAGAAGTCCTAACTTTTAAATTTACAGAGAGAGAAAACTTATAAGAAACAGTAAAGATGTCCAAATTGAGCAATATTTACCTTTCTTTTCAATCTGTCACACATGAGCATTTGTTGTCTTGGTCCTTTTTAAAAGTAGAGGCCATTATTCCTGTGTATTATGCCCCTGAGAGTAGGTATACTCGGGCTTGAAGAATGTAATGTCTTAGAGGATACAGACTATGTCTCATGTGTATCTTCCCATCATACACTATGTGTGTACATGCAATGAATATTAAACAGTCAGGTGTGACCCTCTTAACCATAAGAGAACATTCCTTGTTTTGAGATGATGTGCCCTGGGAATAAAGAATGCTTCCTTCATTTTCCATGGTTGTCAAACTGGCGTCTTTCATCAACACTAAATTCCCTTTTAAGTAGTGGAATGCCTTACACCATTTGAACAGGAAATCTCTCAGCACCTTTAGCTATTTGTTGAAAAGAAAACAACTTTCATTCTTCTTCAGATACATCTTGCAGAAAACCATTTCCCAAATAAAGCACAAAGATGTGGCATCATATTTAGAGGAAAAGAAATAAGCCCCTGAATCATAGTGCCAGTATCGTGTTTTCCTTAATGTTGCAAAGGTGATTATTTTTGCCATAATCTTCTTCTGGCTGTTAGCCCAGGATGGCAAACTACATAGCTGGCTTGTTAAATAAAAAGAGAGGAGACTTTTTTGAAGGCTTTTTTTCCCCAAAGATTTTTACATATGTATGTGGGAGGAGTGTGGGTAGAATCCTCAGGACAAAAATTTCCCATCTACTACTTTTTGTAATAATTCATGAAAATTGAGTTCTATCACTATTTATTAATCCAAGCCCTGGAAATATACTCTAATTATCAATGTTGTTTTCAAACAGCATTTAAAAACCATCGTGTTTTCATACCAGTTAGACTCACCAGGCACTTTGGGGCTTGCTTCATTTTTCTTCTTTTTAAAACCATTAGGAATCTGGTGGGTTTTTTTTTTTTGGTGAGGTAATGAATTCACCTAGTTAATTCCTTACTCTCAGCATCTATGATTTTTTTTTACATTTTTTTGTCCATTCAAATATATACAGTTCTATAAAACACAGTTTATTTGAAAAGGGCCTAATTGGCATAAGCTGCCATCGCTGTCATACTGAAGTCCTGCTGAGAAGGCTGGGGCTGGCAGAGAAACAAATAAAAGCAACTGATAAATGTCAGGAGTGAGTTGTAGTAAAACATACTATTTGTTTAATGTTGATGAAAGGACTGGTGGAGAGTAAATCAAATTTCTTCTCATTGTTCTTGACTCAAATTGCAAATGCGTACTAGAAATTATTTTTATGTTTTATTCATTTAGGACAAAAACAATCCAGTAGCATTGTAAAACATACACCAGACATGGTCACTACTCTATGCTTGCATCTAACAGATTTGAGAATTGGGGGAGAAGTATATTTCTAAAAGGGGATATTCTGATAGCTAATCCTTTAGCCATTATACTTAGATTTTAATATCACAGCAGAAGGGCTAGAAAAATTACCTTAGGTAAGATAATTCATTGTTTGAAATGAAAATATTGTTGGAAAAGTGTATGTAAATGGTTATTAATCAAAGCATTTTAAATTGATATAATTTTACACTTGAATTTCTGGGTCTGTTACCTTCCATTCTAAGTACTCTTAAATTAGCCATGATTCCTAATGCTTTGTTGTAAGCATTAATTTGCTGATTTCTTTATGTCAATGGACAATACTAGCACTTGGGTTTTTTCTATTTTAAAGGTTTCCTTCTTTTGAAATATATAGGTATAAAGAAGATGACTGACTTTCAGTGTGAATAATAATTTTCCTCTTTTACTGTGTTCTTTAAGTCTGGGTTGAATATATTGAGCTTTCTTATAGGGGATATCTGTGAATAGTTAAATCAGACTAAAACATTTTATTTTTTTTTATTTTTTTTTTAAATTTATTTATTTTTAATTAGAGAATCACCGTGAGGGTACAGTTACAGATTTATACACTTTTGTGCTTATACTTCCCTCATACAAAGTTTGGAACCCATCCCTTCACCAGTGCCCATTCTCCACCACCCGTAAACCCAGTGTCCCTCCCACCCTCCCCAATCCCATCTCCCCCCCACCCCACCCTGCCACTGTGGCAAGGCATTCCCTTCCGTTTTCTCTCTCTAATTAGCTGTTGTGGTTTGCAATAAAGGTGTTGAGTGGCCGCTGTGCTCAGTCTCTAGCCCTCATTCAGCCCGCAACTCCCTTCCCCCACATGGCCTTCGACTACAATGTAGTTGGTGATCGCTTCTCTGAGTTGACCTTTCCCCGGAACGTGAGGCCAGCCTCGAAGCCATGGAGTCAACCTCCTGGTACTTATTTCTACAGTTCTTGAGTGTTAGTCTCCCACTCTGTTATTCTATATACCATAGATGAGTGCAATCTTTCTATGTCTGTCTCTCTCTTTCTGACTCATTTCACTCAGCATGAAACTTTTCATGCCCATCCACTTGACTACAAAATTCTTGACCTCCTTTTTTCTAACAGCTGCATAGTATTCCATTGTATAGATGTACCAAAGTTTCCTCAGCCAGTCATCCGTTCTGGGGCATTCGGGATTTTTCCAGATTCTGGCTATTGTAAACAGTGCTGCGATGAACATACATGTGCAGATGTTGTTTCGATTGTACTTTTTTGCCTCTCTGGGATATATTCCCAGCAGTGGTATTGCTGGGTCAAATGGGAATTCAATATCTAATTTTTTGAGAGTCGTCCAAATTGTTTTCCAGAAGGGCTGAACCAGTCGGCATTCCCACCAGCAGTGAAGAAGGGTCCCTTTCTCCCCACATCCTCTCCAACAGCGGTTGCTTTTGTTCTTTTGGATGTGTGCTAAGACTAAAACATTTTAAATGCTCTTAAAAGAACATATTTAGCACATCTATGTAGTTCTGGCGTGGCATTATAACCATGCTTCTTGGTAAAAAATTAAGGACACAGATACGCTTATCTGTTTGTCACTTCTTTGAGAAGCAGGAGATAGTTTTATTGATGTTATTGTAGGTCCCATAGTCAAGGCTTCTTTCATATGAAAAAAAAATAATATGAACCTTGGCTGTTCAGAAGGTCAACAGCTTTGGATAGGCACTGAGATCTGAGCTCTATGCCATACTCCCAAGCAAAATTTTCACTCAACTTCTCATATTTACTTCACTACAACTTAAGTGCTTTCATTTCCTCACAGGTTTAGTGTGAGAGGCATCTTTGTTGTAGGAAAGTGAAAATCTAAGTGAACTTGATAAAAAATTTTAGCAGGTTCTCCTTTTGGATTTGCTTGACTTTCATAAAGAATCTGCAGTTTGAAGAGAAGTACATATTTTTTTTCTGTTAAAAGCATTTGTCATTATTTTTTCTGAAATCCTAGTTATGTAAGAAACAATGAAAGGATATGGAAGTGGGCAAAAATGGGTCCTTCAGAAATATTGGCCCTGTTAATAAATGTTGATCCCAAACATTTAATGTCAAGTGATAGAAAATAATTTTTGGTTTTTGAGGGGAAAGGTGATCTCTGTAGAAAATTTTGAACATACACAGCAGTGAATTTCTAAAGTACACAAAAGTTAAAAAGTGTAAGAAAGGAAATTATTCATTCCCACAACCTAGAAGGAATAACTATGAACATCTTAACTTATTTTCTTGCAGATTTCTATTTTTAATGTAATGTGGACCTTTGTTATTTATACAGTAATGTTTATTAGCTTTCATATAACCTTGGTCTTATGTCATTATAATGCTAGTAAATTTTGGAAATCATGTGCTGTTTGTCATGTACTAAATGTTCGATATTTCCTTGATTCTGAATATTAGGGTACCCCTAGGTTTTAGAATTCTAAATAATTTTTCTTTAACTATTTTTTCATGAATTCTTACCAATTTAAGATTATTTACCCATATGAACTTCTATCAGTAAAATAGAATGAAAAAAAAATTAAGTCTCCTGTTATTCTGGCTTCAAATTTCTTCCTAGGAAATATGACTAATTTTATTATAACCAATACTGCATAAGAAGCTTTGTCATCACTTTCCTTCAGTAATGTTTTATTTCTTTAAACTTTGGTAACTTTGTTAGTAAAGAGTAGTTCAATTAATGCAAAGTAGAATACAGATCTGAAGGCTAGATCCTGATACTATTATCTCAGCAAGCGAGGCTCTAAAAGAATCACCCATTAATTATTTTTATTCATATTTCTTAATACACCATTTTGTATTTTTATATTCTACGTATAAGAAAGATCAATTTGTGCCTGTCCCTATCCCTCTGACTGACTTCGCTCAGTGTAATACTCTCCAGGTCCTTCCATGTAGCAGCAAATTACATAACTTCATCTTTTCTTATGGCTGTGTACGTACCATAGTTTCTATACCCTGCCATCTATTCTTGGACTCTTGGGTTGTTGACAGATTTTTATCTATTGTGAATAGTGCTGCAAAAAATGTTGTTTGTAGACAATGGAAACAAAGAACATGAAAACTGATATTCAGTTCGAAACATGCCATTGGAGGATGCTGGAAAATAGAACAGGAAGAGGGCAATATCTATGGTTGAGGGGAGTGTTCAATGGGGAGGAGGAGGTAATGCTAAAAAATGACAAAACAGGGTTTAATAAAACCCTATTAACAACAGTACTATAAACCACAGTGCAAAAATTTATGTAAAAATTAGCACCTCTATTAGAAGCGAACGGGTAGGAGAGAGGCAAATGGGTTTGGGGTCATTGGTGAATGCAAATGGACACTGGTGAAGGGATCAGTGCTGAACTATTGTATTGCCTGAAACTTAATCATGAATAATCTTTAATTTCATTTTGACAAAATTTAAAAAAAATATTATTGATTCATATTTAAATATGAAAATTATGTCACACACATATAGTTTATATCATTATAAGAAAATTATGATTAGTTGGAGATTAGAAAAATTCAAAAGGAATAATTTAATATAATTCTTTATTCTATTTTATTTTACTCTTGAATATTATACTCATAGGTTTAAAGGTAACATCTACAAAAGTGTAAGCTTGAATTGTTTGGATACTTTGGATTGTTATTTTCTACCTATATTTCTAACTTGAGAGCTTGAAGAGGGCTGGAGCGATAGTCTAGTGGGAAGGACATTTGCCTTGCACGAGGAAGACCCGGGTTCGAGTCCTTCGCCTCTCTCAGAGAGCCTGGCAAGCTACCAAGAGTATCCCACCTGAACGGCAGAGCCTGGCAAGCTACCTGTGGTGTATTTGATATGTCAAAAACAGTAACAAGTCTCACAATGGAGACGTTACTGGTGCCCACTCGAGCAAATCGATGAGCAACGGAGTGACAGTCACAGTGATTTCAAACTTAAATTAATCACATCTTCTTGTGTAAAAGAGAAACTTGTCGTTTTCTACTGTAGAATATTATTCTATCCCAAATCAATATATAACAATAATATTTTCTTTACTTTCTTGTGTCTTATCTTTCTATTTTATCATTTTTATTTCAGTGGGGGTAACATGCAATCTGAGAAAGGAATCTCTGCTTCTTTATTAAATTTTTTTTAGTAAGGCAAAGATTCCAACGTGAGGTTAATTTGTCTCTATGAATTCTCAAGTTGAAAACCATGATCCCTGTAAGAGCATTGTTCTGAACTTACAAAAGGTAAATGTAATAGTGTACATGAGAAATATTATATATTAAGTATTTTATGTTTTTACTATTCATATGCACATCTTGCTACTGTAATATTAAGACAGGATAAAAATGACCTCGTTGAGCTGAGGAAATTGCTCAAGTGACTGGGTACGTTGCATGTACAATGGCCTGAGTTTTATTCCCAGTATCCCCAAATCCCAAATGCTACAAAGGCTTGAATCTGGTGGCCTCTGAGCACCACTGAAAGACAATCTTGGATGTGGGATTGCAAGGTATACCCCCCTCCCCGCCAAAAAATTTAAAAACAATAAAGAATAACCTGGTGATAATTAACACAAAAGCATTTGAAGACCAACAGACTAATTTCAAATTTAGGTGTTGCCCCTTATTCTTCCTGTAATCATAGGCAATTTAGTTTCTTGGAAATTATGTTCTCTAGTGTCTATAAGCATGAGAATAGTACTTTTAAGTCTGAAAGTGAGTTCTATGAGGTCACTTGGTAATTAGATACAAATAATCTTCCTTGTACACTTCCATGTAATGGCATATATGGGGCATGTCCACTTAAATTTACATATTTGTGTTTTTTCCTCCCATGAGGTGGCACAAGCTGAATATGATTTCTGATGGGGTACTAATGATGAAGCTCATGAAAACATATCTTAAGTATATGTGGCATCTAACATAACTATCTTAAGAAATAAAAGACCAGGGTTTCAAGGGGCTTACACCACTAACTTTTAATCAGCTAAGTTAAATCATTAACAATTTTATTTTTTAAAACTTTTGCAAAATGACAGATTCCTTATAAAATATTTATTTAATAATTAACAACTATTTAACCATATATTTTGTGCAAGTGTCAGTAAAATATATTTGAAGGAATGAAAAGATTTTTTAATCTAATCTTTAAATCTAGATTTCAAGATTCAGTTTAATTCTGATATGAGTAGCAGGATTTTATATAGCATTTACCATAATAAGTTAGAAAGCTAATGATAAAAATGTATTTTTTATTTTATGTCAGAGAGAAAGATTATCAATCAGTGTCTATATAATCACAGTTTAAAGATCAAAATTAGAAATTATTTCTTTCTAAATCAACCAAAAATATGCATATTTAGTTGATTATGGTGGCTTTTCTGGATTATGACTGCATGAAGCCTACATTACTTTTATAAATTTAAAATATTTTCAACTGAAGAAGAAAAAATGAATTGTATGTGGGAAGTATACTTGCATGCTAATCTGTTGGACTTATAGGTAAAAAGATAGTTTTTAGCACTTCACTTTTGTTTTTAAGTTTTTTCTTTACCTAGTACAAGGAATTTTAAAATACCATTGAACAGTGTTGTAGCAAATTATAAAGAAAAACTGTTAGATTGCTTAATACAAATCTTCCTATTTTATATTGATTTAGAATGATAAATAATGAATAGCACCCCAAGATTTAATTTGTAATATATTTATTTGTTGATTTCTAAATCCTTTGAAAATTTCAAATAAATTTACATTTTACAAATGCAAGTGTTCTTTTCAGACCCCAAGTAGCAGATATTCTCAACTGTATTTCAAAAATATTGGTGAGATATTAAGAAAAGTGAAAAAGAAAGGAGCTTAAAAGCAATATGGTTTTAGTCACAAATGGTACTTAGATTATTATTTCCCACAATCCAGTTAGAATTTGATCATATGTTAGTGTAAACTCTTTCAAGTTAACTTCTTACTTTTCTTTATTTACTTTGATGCTATCAGGTTCTTAAAATAGGTGGCAGAAAAGAAATAATGTAGCAGGGTTATAGGTAGAAGTTGTTTAGGGGATCATCTTGTTATTGATTTTGGAGCTCGATTATTTTCTGCTTCTATTACCATGACAAATGTGCACTTGATCGAAGCTTATTCAGCTACAACAGCAGATCATAGACAAATGACATGAAGCTGAAATGTTTCAGTTCATTCTGTCAATTATCATTTCTTGAAAAAAGCATATTTATGGCAATTCAGATGTCCTACTGGAAAAATGGAATATAAATTCACTATCAGGAGGTTTTCTCTGGTGGAAGAGAGCAACATTTTTAAAAAGTACATGGTAAGAAGTTGGAAAATGAGAAGTTTCAATTTTGTGATCAGCTGGTAGGAATTTTGAGGTAAACTGAGAAAGGATTTATGGAGAACTTGCATACAGTTATGATGTGAAGTGTGAGGAAGGAATATAGATAACAATATAGATAACACAGGATATAGATAACGTATAGATATTTTATAGATAACGTAATGGGCATAGGTAATAAAAACATTAGTTTATGGAAAATGAGTCAGTGACTCTTGATATTACAAAAGGCTTAGTTGAGCTAAAAAAAATTGCCAGAGAAAAACGTTGCACTTTATTTGACATTCCAGATACCTCTGCTGCCCCATTATGGCAGGGACCCAGATTTGCCTTTTGATGATGTTCCATCATCATCTATGGTTACTTTAATCCAGTGGTTGAAACTGATCCTGATTCTCACAGGTGGGAAGGAAAGAATGGAAAAATTCATTTGCAATGATATTTTTTCCTTTTTGGGTCACACCCAGCGATGCACAGGGGTTACTCCTAGCTCATGCACTCAGGAATTACTCCTGGCGGTGCTCAGGGGACCATATGGGATGCTGGGAATTGAACCCGGGTCCTCCGTGTGCAAGGCAAACACCCTGCCCGCTGTGCCATCACTCCAGCCCCCACATTTACAATGTTTTAAAGTTTTCCTTGGCAAGCATGATGACTCTTCTGAAATAGTACTGGGAAATATGCTGTGTGGCTAAGTAGCCATATGACTTGTGTAATTTTTTAATTTTTTTTAAATTTTATTGAATCACCATGAGATAGTTACAAGCTTTCATGTTTGGGTTACAATCTCACAATGATCAAACACCCATCCCTCTACCAGTGCACATTCCCCACCACCGATATCCTGGATATACCCGCCCTTACCCACCTTCCTCCTGCCTCTATGGCAGACAATATTCCTCATACTCTCTCTCTACTTTTGGGCATTATAGCTTGCAAGACAGACACTGAGAGGTCATCATGTTTAGTCCATTATCTACTTTCAGCACGCATCTCCCATCACAACTGGTTCCTCCAGCCATCATTTTTTTAGTGATCCCTTCTCTATTCCATCTGCCTTCTCCCCTCCGCTCATGAAGCAGTCTTCCAGCTATGGGGAAATACCCCTGGCCTTTGTATCTACTGTCCATGGGTGTCAGCCTGATGTGATGTTATTTTATACTCCACAAATGAGTGCAGTCCCTCTGTCTGTCCCTCTCTTTCTGACTCATTTCACTTAGCATGATATTCTCCATGTTTATCCATTTATAAACAAATTTCATGACTTTATTCATACTATGCAGGTGTTAGGAGAGATGCAAGGTTGTTTTTTTACTTTTTTATTAATGAATAACCATGAAGGTACAGATTTACATATTTTCATGCTTGTTTTTCAGTCATGCACTGCTTGAGTAACCATCCCTCCATTAGTGCTCGTTCTCCACTGGTGATCCTAGCATCACTCCCACTTCCTCCCATCCCATCCCCCACACCCCACCCCGCCTCTGTGGCAAGAAATTCCCTTTTGTTCTCTCCCTTCTTTTGGGTGTTGTGGTTTGCAAGGGAGGTATTTGGTGGCCACTGTGTTCAATCTATTGTCTGCTTGCAGCACGCCTCTCCCATTCTGAGCAAGTCTTCCCAGCACACTTTACTTTGTGTTCCCTTCTCTATTTGAACTGCCCTTTCCCCCAGCATGGCTTCCTAGCCATGGACCAAACTTAGTACTTGTGTCTACTATTCTTGGGTGTTAGTCTCCTATTCTGTTGTTTAATATTCCGCAAATGAGTGCAATTCTTCTGTGTCTGTCTCTCTCTTTCTGACTCATTTCACTTAGCATGATACTTTCCAGGTTGGTTCACTTATATGCAAAGTTCACTACTTCATTCTTTTTGACATCTGCATAGTATTCCATTGTGTAGATGTACCAAAGTTTCTTTAACCAATGATCTGTTCTTGGGCACTTGGGTATTTTTCCAGATTCTGGCTATTGTAAATAGTGCTGCGGTGAACATACAAGTGCAGATGTCATTTCAACTATATCTTTTTTGCCTCTTTGGAATATATTCCCAGAATTGGTATTGCTGGGTCAAACGGGAGCTCAATTTCTAATTTTTTGAGGAGCGACCATATTGTTTTCCAAAAGGGCTTAACTAGTCGGCATTCCTACCAGCAATGTAGGAGCGTCCCTTTCTCCCCACATGCATGCCAACTGTGGTTGCTTTTATTCTTTTGGATGTGTGCCAGTCTCTGTGGTGTGAGGTGCTATCTCATAGTTTTGATCTGCATCTCTCTGATGATTAGTGATGAATAACATTTTTTCATGTACCTTTTGGCTATTTGTATTTCTTCCTTAAGAAAGTTTCTGTTCATTTCTTCACCTCATTTTCTGATGGGGTTGGATGTTTTCTTCTTGCAGAATTCAACCAGTGCCTTATATACCCTTGATATCAACCCCTCATTGGATGATTATTGAGTGAATATCTTTTCCCATTCTTGTAGATTGCCTTTGTATTCTGGTCACTGTGTCTTTTGCAGTGCAGAAGCTTCTTAGTTTAATATAGTCCCAATTGTTTATCTCTGTTTCTACTTGGTTGCTTAGTTGCGTGTCATCTCTGAAGATTCCTTCAGCTTCAATATTGTGGAGGGTTTTACTAACCTTGTCTTCATTGTATGTTACTAATTGTGGTCTGATGTTGAGGTCTTTAATCCATTTTGATCTGACTTTTGTGCAGGTCTAAGCCCATTCTTTTGCATGTAGTTGACTAGTTATGCCAGCACCATTTCTTAAAGAGGCTTTCCCTGCTCCACTTCACATTTCTTGCTCCCTTAACAAAGATTAGATAATCATACATTTGGGGTAAGGGAAGAATAGGAAAACTAGTCTTACTGAATAGCTAGCAATCCCTATCACTATTGCACTATACATTATCACTGCAAATGTGCACTGATTATTTGAGATAGCTAATCTACCTTCTTTTGCATTACATTTTCCACTCTACAAATTGCCAAGACATTCCTGTAACTGTTGCTGTGAAATAAAATCCAAGCCCTCCCCAAGTACTAGTTCAAGCTAGCACTGACTAAACTTCCTTAACTTCTTAAGGCTCTTATCTTTGCCCCTAAGTATTTGAGGCTGTGTAGAATCATGTTATAAAAGAGTAAGTTGCAAAATTTAATTTATCATCCCCTTGCACTGAATTCCATATCTTTTGATGAATACATTGCTCAATACAGTGGCAAGGGAAAATAGGTTGAAATATTTTATTCTATACTAAATCCTTCTCTTTTGCTTTTGAAAAATCATTTACTGAGCAAAATCAGCAGGCAATTTTGACATTTCAAATAATAACTCGTTAGAAATATTTTGTAGTAAACTAAATGGGTAATAATCTATGTCAATGGGCACTGTATAGCTTTAATAATATGTACTTTCTAATTTTTATAATATTTCATTATGATCTCAAAAATAAAGTAGCATATCATCTGTCCATTTGGAAATTAATAGCAATTGAAGTTTTTGAATGCTGTGAAGAAATGTCTATTTTAAGGCAATTTTTCATTCTATACGCCGTTGACATAATGATTTATTTGTGACCGAAATGGCAGGGCAATCACCTGTCTGTAGTGATCATTTGTTTTAAGAAATTTTAGTTTCAATACTTGCAGACTTGGAATTATACAGTGAACTAAATGATAAATATAGGTTGCTTATAAATGACAAATAATGGAAATATTTAGCAAGACATTAGTAAATCTGAATTATCTTAATGTATTGAGAAATATATGAATTTACATATATATGAACATATTACATAATTTTATAAATTAATTTTGATGCCCCAGATATTGCTTTAGTTGTTGTACAGAATTACGTGACAAAGATTTAAATTTGGCTGATATTTGCCTTTATGTATACAATGTACACTTATTCAAAGGGGGAAGAAATATTGACAAGACATTATGTTAAATACTGTCTTATTAAATAGAGTTAAATATAGTCTTTTGATGTAACTATTTATAGGAGCTAGACAATAGGACAGAAATTCTGGTTTTCAGAATATATATCAGCTTGTTATGTGACCTTATCTCTTCCTTTGGCTGTTGGCTCCCTCATTCCTCAGCTATGAGGGAGTTTCATTAGACGACTATGGTAATAAGGCTGGATAAATAGTACAAAGGGTAGGGTACTATCCTTGTAGACAGCCAACCCAGATTCTATCCTCAGCATCCCATATAGTCCCCAAGGTCCACCAGGAGTAATCCCTGAGTGCAGAGCATTACTGAGTATTGTACAAAAAACAAAATAATATATAGACTATAGTACAAAAATAATGTTATTATTTGAATTGTATGATTTTGCACATAATAAATACTACTTGAGTTAAAGTATAGAGAGAAAACAATGTATGAGTGAGAAAGATCACATTTCCATAGGTAAGAGGTTTAATATATATTATCTTAGTTTTTTTTTAAATTATTTTCAGACTTCCAGTTCTGACACTGGAACTTCATTGTTATTTCTGATCAAAATTCTTTCTTTCTCTCTTTCTTTCTTTCTCTCGCTTTCTTTCTCTCTCTTTCTTTCTCTCTCTTTCTTTCTTTCTTTCTTTCTTTCTTTCTCTCTCTTTCTTTCTTTCTCTCTCTTTCTTTCTTTCTCTCGCTTTCTTTCTCTCTCTTTCTTTCTCTCTCTTTCTCTCTCTCTTTTTCTTTCTTTCTCTCTCTCTTTTTCTTTCTTTCTCTCTCTCTTTCTCTCTTTCTTTCTTTCTTTCTTTCTTTCTTTTTTTCTTTCTTTCTTTCTTTCTTTCTTTCTTTCTTTCTTTCTTTCTTTCTTTCTTTCTTTCTTTCTTTCTTTCTTTCTTTCTTTCTTTCTTTCTCTCTTTCTTTCTTTTCTCCAAAACCCCTAGATTCCCTAAATTGGAAGTTATTTACACATCCATATCTTTATTCATCAGTTTAATTGCCAAGAACTTAAATTAAATAAACAGAAAATAAGTCTGTGAAAGTGGTGGGGGAATAATTTTTTACTTGAAGTAAAAATTTAGAAGCTTAATTTGTATAATCAGTATAAGGGAAGACATGAAATAATGTATGACTTAATGAAAAATGTAAATAAACCCAAGTAAGAAGAAGAAAAATAGGTTGTCTGGTAGAGAGAAGAGTTGGTATAAAAATAGTGGACAGCATGTCAGAAAAACAAAATCAGTGTGGAACACTAGAACAAAAAACCCTGACCACTATATGGGAAAGAAATGGGGCTGAATATTATGTGTTCATTTAGAAAAATATAATTCAGGTTATTAAAAAACTTGCAGCTTGAGAAGTTGACAGTTCTTGTGTATGAGAGAGGGATGCAAATAGCAATAATAATTAAGGAGAAGCGAGATATATTTCCCTCTGCCCTGTCAGGCATTACACTCTCTTATTATCTAAAGGACAACCTGTTTTGTTCAAGTTTTAGTTAGAAGACTGTAATAAAGCATTAGAATTAAGGACTCTACGTGTGAAGCACAGGCAACATGTGGTTTAGTGATAATCCTAGTTCGGGTCTACAATCTGTCAGTGACTTCCCTCAAGTCACTAAGATATTTAATAGAAGTTTTCTCATTTAACCAGTGTGGACCAGCACCACATGGAATTGACTATAATATAATTAATTATGTGCATGAGAAACCATTATTAACAGCACTGTAAACCATAGAATCTCAATCAATATATTTTTTAAAATAATTGGACAGGGAGTATTTCACGGAGGATTTTAAGGTGCTATAAAACCTCACTAATTTTCTGTATCACTTTCTTTGCTATGCTACTTCAGTCATATTTATTTTAAGAATTGTGCTTCATAAGACTGTGATGAAAATATTAAAAAATTTAAGATTGGTTGGAGCTCCTGGGATTTTGAAATTTAAATGAATAGCTCAAGTTTACTTGTAAGCCTTTTTTTCCCATTTTTCTCTTAATAAAAATAATTAATATCCCGATTAATCTAAATGTGGACAGTGAAATCTATGATTGGAATGTTTTAACTTTACTGGATTATATCAAATTTATTGTGTATCACAAGAATCACATCATTGTCATTTTGCTTCAAAGCTTTTCAGGTTGAATACTAATGCAACCTTACTCTAGATTTAGTTGTTCCTCAACATTTAATGCATTATTGAGCCAAAAAGATAATACAAAGGCTAAGAATCTTTCCCTGGCATGTTACCAACCCCAGTTCAATCCCCAGCACTACATATAGACTCTTGGGTACTGCTAGTAGTGAACTCTGAGCACAGAGACAGGAGTAAGCCCTGAAAACTACCGGATAGAGCTTCAAAGTGAACAAAATTTTGTATACAACCTGAAAGCGTTCTGTTGTGGACAGATTGGTCTGGGAAAATGTAATTATGCAAAACTCTTAGTTATCTGAAAAAAATTGAAGATGGTTAAGGGTTACCATCTCCAAAACTTTACCATCAGATTATAAAAAACACAAATGCAACCCCAACCCTACTATGCACACATTATTTTTTTAACATCTTGACACTGATGTATACCACCACTGGCTAACATTTGAATGTGGTTCAATGAAAACAAACTGCAACACTAATATCAAGATGTTAAACATGTATCCATAATTTATTATGTAAAATGTCATAGTTTATTGAGGTGACATAGTTTATAAGACAGCAGCATTCAATTATTTTAGGGTTGCAATGTTACCGCATCACCTCCACATCCAACATAGCAATATCCCTAACCTCATTCTGCTGAATCCTTCCTGTCCACTCCCACCCACTTGGTAATCTCAGTTATGTTTTCAGAGTCTGTGTTTGTTTTCCTAGGGAATTCTCTACGCCCTTGCTTGACTTATCTATCACAGATGAGTGAGATAAATTGTTATTTGTCAACTCACTTTGATTTATTTTGACTAACATGGAACATTCCAACCCCATGCACATTATAGAAAAAAGCAAGATTCCACATTATAGCTGAGTAGTATGCCACTGTGGAGAGATGCCATTCTTTATCCAATCATCTGTCTTGGGCACTTGGTTTGTTTCCAAATCTTGATTATTTTAAATAGCACTACACTGAATATAAGCATGTGTATACGTTTTCCAAAAAGTATTTTTGTATTCCCTTATATAGATACCAAGGAATTTCATTGCTGGGTCATTTGGTAGTTCTGTTTTTTTAATTTTTGAGAAATCTCCATGCTCTTTTCCATTGATGATGAGGGTTAATATAAACAGAAACAGAAAACGAGAGTTCCTTTTTCTCCACATGCCTGCCAGCACTCATTCCTATCCCTTTTGACCCTGGCCATTCTCACTGATACACAATGTGATAACATTGTGGTTTTGATTTGCATTTCCCTGATAATCAATTATGATGAGTATATATATATATATATATGTATATAGATAGATAGATTTCAAAACACACACCGAGACTTTATTATTTCAGCTAGCTGGGGCCGAGCTGTCCTGCCAAAGCAGGAGGCCAGAGCTCGACCCCAAGGGCTTACAGCAGAGGGTTTATATAGCCACTCTGGGCACACAGGCCTCAGGAGTAGGCACAAAGATAAACAATTCCAAAGACAGAAATGGTTTTAAACATATGATGAGTATTTTTATGTACTTGTCAGGCTATGTATGTATGTCTTCTTGGGAAAAGTGCTTGTCCAGATCTTCTTTCATTTTTGATAATTTTAATTTTTGTTGTGATTGAATGTTTTGACTTCTACATATTGCATATTAATCTATGTGTAATGTGTGACTATTTTTCTTGCACTCAGAAAGACATAATTCTGTTTTAGTGCTAGCTTTTTTCACAGTGCAGAATCATTTTAGTCTGATGGAAACTCATTTGTTTACCTTTTCTCTGTTTTCTGTGCAGTAGACTGAATCATGAAGGATACCACTAAAACCAGTACCATGTGTTTTCTTTGGTGCATATTTTATACTAGAATCTAGCATCTAATTATTTATATTAGTGAATTTTTGCACATGATAGGAATTAGTGGTACATTTTCTTTCTTTTGCATGTTTAACCAGTTTTTCCAGCCCTGTTTAAAAGAATTTCCTTTCTTGATATTATGCCCTAGGTGCCTTCATCATAAATTAACTGTGCATAAACCTAATGGTTTATTAATGCAGTTTCAATTCAGTTGATTAGTCTATGTCCATTTTTATGAAAATACCAAAAAATTTTTATTGCTATAGTGTTACTGAAAAGTTTAGACTCAGGAAATACAATGCCGCCCACTGCCTTTGTTCCCTGGGTTTTTTGAATATGTGGGTGATTCAGTGATTCTAGAAAAAAATTACTAACATTTATTATATTGCACTGAAGAATGTCATTGGAATTTTGACAAGGGTTGCGTTTGAATCCCTATAAAGTTTTGGATAGCATAGTCATTTTAGCAATGTAATTTTTTTCAGTCCCTGAGCATGGAGTATTTTCTCATTTCCTTGTGTCTTCTCTTTTAGTAATGACATTTTTTTCATAAATAGTGTTTCACCAATAGTAAATAAATGTCTAGGTGCTTTGTTCTTATGATGCAATTGTTAATGGATCATTCTGGAGTTTTTTCTCTACTGATGATTGTTTGCATTTAAAATGAATCAGATGTTTGCATATTAATATTTTAGACTTCAACTTTAGTTACTTTTTTATTGTTTCTATTAGTTTTTTGGTGGGATCTTTAAAGTTATCTACAAATAGTAATAGTTTAATTTCTTTTGTTCCAATTTCAGTGCCTTTTTTATTTCCTAATTGTTGCCTTCAGGACTTCTATACTATGCTAGATAGTAGCAGTGAGAATGAACAAACATGCCATGTGCTTGTTCTTAAAGAAAAAACTTTTATTTTTCACAAGTGATTATGATAAGATCTGTGAGTGGTTGTATTTGTCTTTACCATGTTGAGTGTTATTTCTATACCTATTTTGTTGAGAACAGTTAAAACTGCTTTTTCTGCATCTCATGAACATATTATCTTTCCTTTTGTTGTGGTGGTATATATATGTGTATATACACATTGGTCATATTAATATTTATTTATTAAATATATTATTATATTAATGTTAGTTATTACTATCATTGTGCCCATAAAATATAATAAATATGTTGTATTAATAATAGTTATATTAATTAATATATCTAATCACATTACTTGATTTGCATATATTGAGTCACTCTTGCAACCCTGGAATAAATTTCACCTCTCTGTGATCCTTCTACTATATTGTAAAATTCAATTTGCTAAAAACATTGGAGCAGGAAAATAAAACTAAAACAGCTCACTTAACCTACATAAACCCAAGGCAATTCTAGTTTTTTATCTTTTTATGCATGCTATAGATTCTAAGTGACAGTTGCCGTAAGGGAGAAGTTGGGTAAAGAGTTTATTGGTTAATCGTTTAATATAATAGCAATTCCTAATAATGAGAGATATAGTGACTACAACATTAAAGTTTAGATATGGTGCATCTTTGGTTAAAACTGTAGCAACAATTTTAGTAACATATGGGTCTGGTATTATTTTGAGCTCTTTATGTGTGTTATCACATTTACTTATAGTATAAGCCTATATGGACTGGAGCAATAGCACAGCAGGTAGGATGTTTGCCTTGCACACAGCCAACCCAGGTTCGATTCTTCCGTCCCTCTCAGAGATTCGTGCAAGCTATTGAAAGTATCCTGCCCACACAGCAGAGCCTGGCAAGATAACAAAGGCGCATTTGTATGCCCAAAACAGTAACAACAAGTCTCACAATGGAGACGTTACTGGTGCCCGCTTGAGCAAATCTATGAACAATGGACGACAGTGCTATAAACCTACATATAAGAACATTTGTTTTAAAAAGTAAAGACGTTGGGCTTGGGATACAGCACAATGGATAAGATGTTTACCTTGCACGTGATTGCATTGAATTTGATCCCAGGCACCACTTTTGCTCCTAAGTCCCTTCAGGAGTGACCCCTGAGCGTAGAAACAGGAATAGGCCTGAATACACTGAATACAACCAAATGTGGCCCCCCAAGAAATTTTAGATAAATTGTAAAAAGTACTAATATCAATGTTCAGGAAATGAGATGTGCTAATTAATTGAATTTTATGAATAAAAGAGCATTATACTTAAACTGATGTTTGCTGTTGACTTTGATTTTGAAATTTTTATAGTTTAAGTAACATGCTTTTAGTAAATAGTGTTACAGTTTTTGTTGCTGAGTTGCTACACCCCACCACCACCAAAATTCCCCAAACCCTCCACAGCTGTCCTTATGGCTTTTAATTGCTTGTAGAAATACATCAGTGACTTTTCTGCCTCCGTAAACAGAATATAGGGGATAGTCCTGGATAATTAGTTAGCCAAGTGAAGATTTTCTTAGGTCCCAAGAGAGAAACACCAAGTATCAGTTGTTTTAAGCAGTAATTAAATGGAAAAGTATAATGTATTAAATTAAATACATGATCTCATAACATTCATTAGTAGTACTTTTTCTTTATAAACTTTTTTCTTTTCTTTTCCTTTACCTTGTTCATGTTGTGAATGAGAAGGTTATGTTTAATTTTTTTGGTTTTCTTTTACTTTTTAAATTGATATTTTGTGGTTTACAATACTATTAATAATGGTTTCTCATGCATGTAAATCCAACATCCAGCACCAGTGTACTCAAATCACTCCCCCAAGAACATAATACCCCTCCCTGTCATCAGCCCCCAAGTGAATTGTGTGGCTCAGTTCTCCCATTTTGTTTACTGTTGACCTTTGTTTCTACATCACTGTGTATCATTATGTTCAAAAATACATGAAAGAGGTCATTCTGTATCGATCACTTTCCTTCTGACTGACTTCAATCAGCGTGATATCCCTATTTCTATCCATGTAGCTGCAAATTGCACATTTTATTATTTCTTAGAACTGCATAGCATTCTACTGTGTATATATGCCACACATTTTTAAACATTCATCTGTAGTTGGTGATTTGAGTGTTTTTCATGTCTTGACTATTGTACTAAGTGCAGCAATGCAGGAAGAAGGTATAAAAATATTCTAAAATTTTGATGTAATATTGTTTTCCTTTGCCAGTTTTCTTATTCGCTCTTAAATATTCTTTTGAAATATTGTAGAATATAGTGGAGAAAATATGTCTTATCATGGGAGAAGACTATAGAATGTGAGTCTTCATTTGACTGATAGATAATTTAAGTAACGTTCTTATCACCTCAGTCTAGTTCTCATATATAATGAGGAGAATAATATGTGAATTTGACCATTGGTGAATATTATATGAGGTAGTATATGAAGAGGTCCTATTTTTAGTTTTTATTAATTTAAAGAATCATGGTTCACAAATTTATTGGTAGTTTAATTTTAGATAAATAATATTGCATCAATACCATCAACACTGTCAAGTTCTTTCGTCAGTGTTCTGAAATTCCTTTCAAGCCTGCCACCTTGACAGGCACATTTTAAAGTTTGATGGTTGCATTTTGAAACTCATGTTTTTAGTGTTGTTGAGTCTGTGGTTTGACTATACAGCAATACCATTCTTCTACATTACCAATGCACCCGTGGCCCCGGGCCTCTGCTCCCCCATCACTTCCCTTCCTCATCTTCCTTCTCCCTTCAATTTCTCCTCTCTTATAGCTGTTGGTGTTTCTGTAAAAATATCATTCAATCTTAAGTGAAATTAAAAAAAAATTAACTTGTTTTAGGCACTCATGAAATATGCATAGGTAAGAAAATATTCTTTGAAAATTGGCACATTTTCTACAGTTAATTAGAAAAGCACTTTCTTTTATAACAAATGACAATGATGAACTACTAATCTTAATTAGCCAAGGTACTTTGATTTTTTTACAGCAAATGCTCTATTTTATAAATTCTGCATAGGAAAATATATTAGTACTCAAACCATTAGTTATTTATGATTATGAGTGTAATGGCTAGTCTAGAGCTCATTGTTCAAAGTTATAGATTGATAGGAATATTCATATGTGAGGTAAGGTTGTAGAGAATATAAAAAACTTGAAAAAACCCTAAGTATTTTCAAAATTTTATAAGCACTCATTTACATATAAATAACTTATATGCAAATTTTTTATTTTCAAAAGTTCTTTAGGATTTTTCTTGGCCTATGTTGAATTATTATTTATGATTTATATATGATTTGTGGTCATATACAAATGCAAACATGCATACACATATATATGCATGTGTGCATATAGTAAGATGTATTTTAATGAACTAAATTCTATAAACATTTCTTCACATTGGTTTTAAAAGATTATTTCATCATCTTTTTATTTTCTTTTTCGATTTTGGGGCCACACTCAGCAGTACTCAGGAATCACACTTGGCAGACTCAAGGAAACATATAAGATTCTGGGAATCAAGTCCGGGTCGGCCACAGGCAAGCACCCTACCCACTGTACTCTCTCTCTGGCCCCTATATTCATCATCTTAAAAACTAGTTTTTGAGTATTTTTCTTTTTTGTTTCATTAATTTATTGACCTTTTTATTGAGAAACCAGGATTTACAATATTGTTAATGATATTTTTCATGTATACATCATTCCAGTACCACACCCATCACCAAAAAGCCCACTTACCACCACCATTATACTCATGACCCCATCCTAAATCCACTCCCAATGCAAGTTCAGTGCTATAGACAAAATCTTCAGTTCTAATAACTGTTTGTTGTTGCTTTTATAGTTATCACTTTTTACTCAGTGATTGATTTTGTCTTTAAGACAACTATATGATTTTAATTTATGTAATTATCTCAAATTTATTCACAAAATAACTTAAAATATTCAGGGTGAAATAAAAATATGTTCTCTTCATTTTTAGGCATCTAACATAGCTTTTTGCATTGGCACAATTTTATAATATTTTAAAATACCTTTACTTACTTTCAAATACATTTAACCTTTAAGTAAATGAATTTTCTCTATGCTTGCTTAAAATTTGAATTAAATGCCATTTTCATTTCTATCAACTATTTTACTTCTTTTTGTTTTATACAAGTGTTTCTAGTCTAATGTTCTTATAACTATTTGCCAAGTCTCAGATAATTTATTGAATGATCCTGTTTCAATTGAACAATTCACAATGTCTTAAATCAGTTTTATTTCCCTGAGTACAGTGTTGAGATAAAATTTTCTTTATTCACCTAAACTACTTCTTTTTTAATTAACCGAGGATCTTTTATTATTGAAAATTATCTCTAAAGCATAAAATGTTATATACACACTGATGGTATTTTAAAGAAAAAATAGAATCTATTTAACTTCTGCTCATAATTTTCTGGCAACTACTTCAGAGGACAATAGTCATTTAAAATTTAATATTGTCTGGTGTTTTGCAAAATCCCAATTAGAACATTATAATTTACTGTATAATGAAATCGGTGTTGGAATACAATTCCCTGGCTTTAGCAGAGCAACTCAATTGTGTCTTGGTTTTAAGAAAGTTTCTTTAAAACATTGTTTCATGACAAAAATTTGAAAATAGACTTTATAAACTTTAAAGAACACAATAATTTAAACTGTTTTCCTTTATTTTTCTTTATTTGTGATTGGACTATAACATGGTTTGATGAAGTATAAGTAGAGAAAAGAATTTATTTTATGCATATGTGCTTTTTACAGTGTATCTATAAACATTTAAAAACTCTGAGCTGATTCTGACAGACCCAAGTTGTTGATGCACTGCTGCCAATGCAGATGGCCAGTGTACATGGCAACAGCCATCTACAATTATGCATAGCTTCTTGAATTCCTTCTTAGAAAGTAATGAGAAAATAGTCATACATGCATTCCTTTGATTATGCATGACTGTTGAGGCTTACATTCTTTTTTAATACTGATTCTACTCTGGAGTTTTAATTAGTAGTTTTCAGCACATGCTTGTTGGAAACATTAGATGTACAACATTGAAACAGAAATTGTTCACCAGTTTCACTGAAATGTCAAAAAAAAAAAAACAGGAAAATTTTGTTACCCCTGTGTGTGTGCCATAGAATACTTACTATTACCCCATACCAGCATTTTTGTTTACTTTCAAATTCAACTATTACTCTTTCTCCGTTAAGTAAGCCATGTCAGGAATTTAATGCATTCCTGAGCACCAATGCCAATAACATTTTCCTAGCCTCCATTTTTTTAAACTTTTTGGTCACACCCAGCAGCGTTACTCTGCTTTCAGAAATTACTCCTGGTGGTGATCTGGAGACCATATAGGATGCTGCGGATTGCCCTGGGTGAAGTAGCGTGTAAGGCAAACACTCTATTCATTGTGTATAGCTCCGGTCCCAATAGCCTCCTTTTAATTTAATCTTTATGATTTAACATTTATTTTAAATGTTTAAATTTTATTTTTTATTTTTAAATAAAATGTTTAAGTTTTATTTTAGACACTGTGAGTTGAAATATTGATGATATGATTTCATGCACTCAACATCCAGAACCTTATCCTCCACCAGAATATCTGCTTTCCTCCACCATTGTCCCAGTGTCATACCTATATTCGCACAGTCCTATTCTCCCCAACTATGCCTGTGAAGATATACTTTCCACTAAAGACCAATTCTCAATTTCTGATTCCTTCTGGAATTTGATAGTTCCTCATTATGTTTCTTTCTATCCCAGATATGAGAAAGATCATTTTGTATATGCCCCACTCCTTCTGACTAAATTCATTCTAGATCCATCAATGTAGCAGCAAACTACATGATTTCATCATTTGTTATATTCTGATAGTATTCCATTGTGTTTATGTACCATAATTTCTTTATCCAGTTGCCTTAGACTGTTTCCAGATTTTTGCTATTGTTTATAGTGTTGCAATGAGCATGAGTGCAGATGTCTTTTCTGAATAGTTTTTGACAGGGCACCCTGGGTGGGAGGGCGGGTGAGACCCCTCCCCTTCCCATGGGACCCAGCTCTGGCAGCCTACCTCCACAACCCGACCGCCACCACGTTCCAGGCCGCTCTCCACCTGCTTGGGCCGAGCTTCACATATGACTGAACATATTCCTGGACACATCATAAAGACGCTCCCTACCCATTCTCTATAATTACCACAGCATATTTGATGGGGTTCAGACAGAAAACGAATCATAGAGGGAAATATATAGATAGATAGATAGATAGATAGATAGATAGATAGATAGATAGATAGATAGATAGATAGATACATATATATATGCCAACGAATCATAGAGGGAAATATATATATATATATATAAATAGATACATATATATATGCCATCACCCAAATTTTAACAACATGCTAGTGATATTTTAAAGAATGTCCTAGCTTTTGGACCCGGCTGTGGAAAGAGCATGATGGAGGGGCCCGAGGGAGCGCCCTCGGACCCCAAGCAGCCCACTGAACTAATTCCGGCATGGGACCAGAGACCCCACGGCGTGCTGAAGCTGTGGGACCCGGGCATCCCCCAATTCTTTTAACCTGTCTCTCTCTCAACTCCTCCCTCCTGAACACAGCGCAGGGGCCGCGGTTTTCCTGAGCGCAAAACGGAGACGCCGAGCCTCTCTCTAGGTTTCTCCATCTTATGAGCACCATAAAAGGGTAAAAGTTTATAGTGATGTTATTTCTGGTTGTACTTTCCCTGGACTTTATACAGAAACCCAAAACCGCGCGGCCGGTTTTAATGTCATCTTAGTATGAGCAATATGTAATGGTTCCTTTCTAATGGGGCGGACTTTTGTGGGAGATCCTAATAGTAAGTCTGTTGCTGAAATATTGAAGGCAATCAAAGTGGTAGCCATCTCACTAGACTGAACTAAGCTATATCCCCACGCCGGCTGAGAAGAAATTTTCTTCTTTCTCGGGAAGAAACGCGGTGTGTCATCAACTACAGTGTGATGTCCATTAAGCAAACAGACCTGGTGGCGTGGGAATGGGATATAAGGGGAAAAATTATGTACAAGGAACAGCGGGACGCTGGTGGAATCTCGAGCCGGAGCCGACACCAGCGCAAGACCGTCGGTTCCAGAGACTGCTTGCAGATACTCTACAAGTCTATCAACTAAGCCAGAGCCCCACGCCTGCTGATGACGGGAAATAACCATCCTTTTCGTTTTTTTTTTTCCCTTGTCAGGCAGCGTGGCGATTACTAAAACAGGCGTGAACTCGGTGGCGCGGGGCAAGGGGGAAAAAGAAAAACTATGTAACAAACAGCGGGACTTAATATCTCTATATTCTTAGCAATGGAGAACTATCAAATGCCTCCTTGGCAATAGGACTGCTTTTCTTTTTTGGGGGAAACCCCAACAACGGTAGTGAGTTGTATGTTGAAACATGGAATGTAATCGAAATAAGGCGTAAACGAAGTGAAACATATCATGTGCAAGGGTTGGGACTGGGGAGGTGGGAGGGGGCGGCAGGTATACTGGGGGGGTTGGTGATGGAAGATGGGCACTGGTGAAGTGAAGGGTGTTTGAGAACTGTATAACCGACATAATCCTGAGAACTATGTAACCCTCCACATGGTGATTCAATAAAATTTAAAAAAAAAAAAAAAAAAAAAAAAGAATGTCCTAATGGCTCCTGCCAAAAATACAACAATCTTCACACTGTTTCCTATATGGACATTTTTTGTAAGCACGTTCAGCAGTTCTTCATAACAGACAATACAAAATATATTCTTGTGGTTGTGTTTTGGGATAAGGATTGGGGTTTGGGATGGAAATATCCCGAATTTGGTGGTGGGATTGGTGCTTGAATATTAAATGTAATCAACTATTCAGAACTAACTTATAAGATTAAAAATATATTAAAAAAGAATAGAGTTTTTGAGTCCTTATACTGTTATGAAGAATTGAAATTGCTGGATCATACAGAGGCTCAATTTCTAATTTTTTGACGAGTGTCCATATTTTTTTCCAAAAAGGTTGAACCAGTCAGCGTGCCCACCATCAGTGAATAAGGGACCCATTTCCCCCACATCCATGCCAACACTAATTGCTTTTGTTCTTTGTGATGTGTGGCAGTCTCACTGGCATGAGATGATATCTCATTGCCGTTTTGATTAATTTCCTTAACAATTAATGATAAAAAGAATTTTTAATATATCTCCTGGCCATATGTATGTCTTCTTTGATGAAGTTTTAGTTCACCTATGATTCCATATTTTGAATGAGCTCAGTTGTTTTATTTTGGAAAATTTGACCTGCTTTATATATCTTGAATATTTACCCTTTGTCATATGAGTGGTGGGCAAGTATTTTTTCCTTTTAATTATGTTAACTTTTTATTTGGTAGGCACATCCAATGGTGTTTCAGGGCTTACTCTTGGCTCTGTGCTCAGGGATCACTACTGGTGGGGTTCTATGACCAGATAGTACATTGGGAATCAAACCCAGATAGATCATGTGCAAATCAAAACCCTTATCCTCTATACTATCTTGTTTCATTTTCCCTTTTATCATTCATTTCTTATTGAATTAGCATGAGATACACAGGTAAAAAGTTTTACCTGATTTATTTTCAATCATACAATTTTCCAACATCCATCCCTTCACCAGTGTAAATTTCCTGCCGGGGGGCCCCCAGTTTTCCTACATGCCCATCTCAGGCCTGCCTCTATGGCAGATGCTTTTCCTCACTCTTTCTCTCTCTCACACACACACTCACTCACTCTCTCCTCTTTTTTTCATTTTAGACACTGTGTTTTGCAACACTGTTAGTGAAAGGGCATCATGCCTATAACGTCACCTCCTTTCAGCACTTAGTTTTCACAACACCACAAGACACAAGAAGAAAGAAGGTAGAAAGAAAGGTTGTGATGGTGGGCCCTCGTGCAGGTAGGACAGGGTGGTGGCATTCGGTGGCTGGGAGCTGCCTCCCCAGGCTCTTGTGGACAACGTGCGAAGGACGGTTGTTGGGCGGACTCCCCTGGTGTCGTCCAATCTCTCCCTTTACACTCAGTCATTGTCATCGTTATGGCCATAGTCCTGATCATCAGAGTTCCATCATCCAGGTCTCCTCATAGACCTCAAAGTCTCCAATGTCTCAGTTATCCTTGTCTTCAGCGTCTTGCTGTGGACCTTCTCGTTCTCAAGATCTAGTCCTCACTCTAAGCCTTCTCTTGGTGTCTTCTCTATCCCCAAGTCTTTGTCTTCCCCTTCAGTCCCCTGCCTCTATCTTCTTCAGTCTCTGTCTCTCTCTATCTTCTGGTCTCTAGTCTGCAACGGTTGTCTTCCTTTTATCCATTATCTTTTTCCTTTTAGTCTCTTGCCTCTATCGTCCATCTTACTCCATCGTCTTCAGACTTCAGTCTCTCTCTGCCTGTGCAAACCCCTTTAGTTCCCCCTGTTGTCTTCCTCTGCAACTCTGTTTTTAGTCTCCCCCAACAACCCTTTACAGTAAAGTTATATAGGAATCATGTAGGTGGGGATACAAATGTGGGTTGAACATTAACAAATCAACAAAGAGAGGTAAAGGCCACTACTTCTCAAGGACAAAATCTCATCTAAGGAGATTACTCAAGATTATTAGGAGATCTGCCCAAGGGCAGGATTTCGTCCAGGGTATATTGCTTTTTCCTTAGCCAGAAATCCACTTAAGCAGTCATAGTAAATTTACTTCTTATATTATTTCTATCAATGCCATTTTGTATGAGCACAGAAAGAGATATGTAAAGCTTAAAGTTTGGTTCTTACTGGGGACATGTCACTATATATTCTAGACCACAGTCCTCAGACTAGTTTAGTCTTTCTAACTCCAGTAGGATCCTTATTCAGTTACCTTCTTGGTGGGTCATGGCAGAGTTTGTCCATGACTGTGCTCTTAACTTAGAGTTAAGTATTACAGCACTTGTCCTGGCCCATTTGGATGCCAGGGTAGCTCACAGCTTGCCCTAGGTCTATCAGTCTGTCATTGGGATCCTGCTCTTGGAGTGCTAGAAACTAAAGGCAACTGAGGCTTACATCAAGTAAATATGGATGCCCAGGAGTAAATATTATTTTGGAGTCAATTAACTCCCATGTTATATAGCATGGCATCAATTGTCTTCCTGTGTCTATACAAAAAGGACATTTCTAAAAAAAACATACAAATGATATAAAGGAAAGAGAAAAGCAATATAGAATTATTAGTTATGCCTCAGTTGCACTGTTGTAGGAGTGGCTCAATAAGCCTTAAGCTCCATGCAGGAGCAGCAAAGACAACGCAGTGTTATCCAATACTCTATACTATCACTGTTTCATTTTTTTCCTTTTATATTTCATTTATTTTGTTAAATTCAGAGGAGAGATCGTACAGTCAATAAGGCACTTGGTTTGATCCCTGACACTCCATATGGTATCCTGAGTCTGCACAAAGCCATGAGTAACCCCTGAGAACAGCTTGGTGTGGCCTCAAAACAAAAAATCGTAAAGGGTCTGAGTTCATTTGTTTTCCATGTGACCAAACAATTTTCTAGCACTGTTTCTTGAAGAGCCTAGTCTCCAGTTTTTAATCACTCATATTTTTGTTAGCATTATACTATATTTTAACAAGGAAGAAAAACAGATGAAAAAGCATATAGATTTAATATTGATACTTGACTATGCAAATAAGGGAGATCTGAAAAGTTAAACTAGTATACAAAAGTAACACAAAAATTAGTAAGGGCAGCCAGCCACCACTAACTAGCACAAGAGTGAAGGGACAGGTAGGAAATGTCTCCTGACTTGGAAGGTTGTGGTGGAGGCAACGGATAAGGAACAAAGAATCACAAGTATGACTCTGAGGGGCAAACAGTACAAATACAAGCACCATTTCATTGCGCTTTTGAAGGAAAAACACAGACAAATTATTAAAGTGTATTTGAAACTCTGGAGAAGTGAATGAACCACGTTCATACTAATGAAAATAATAATAATTATGATAGTTCTGGTGGTGATAATGACAGCTAAGCCAATAGCGGAGCACTCTGTGTCAAACATAGTTTTTAGAATATTAGACATTATCTCTATTTTATTCCAATAGCCTGATGAGTAAGCACTATTATTGTTTGCATTGTACAGATAAAGCTGTTATTCTGACAACTTACTTAGCTTTCCCTAGATTTCATATTCAAGATTCAAAACTAGGCAGTGTACCTCCAGAAATGGAGCTATCAATCTCTATCCTGTAGCTGTTTCCAAAGAAAAAAAAATGTTGCTTTTCTATTTGCCATTCTATTATCCTGTGATCTACACAAATGACCAAATCATAGATTTTCTGATGGCACATTACAATGCCTGGTAAGAAGAAAAACAAAACTTATGCATGCATTATGCAGCTTTTTAAAACTTTTTAAAATTATAGTTCAAGTAACAAGGTTTTATAAAATTGTTAATGATTATGTTTTTATGCATAGTGACTGCACCCTCACAATCAGTGACGTGCCCAAGACCCTTAACCACTGTGCTTATGTCACTTCTAATCTACTTCTTCCTCCCCTCACCCTAAAGATCCCCAAGCCTTATTTTTCTTAATTCACTTTTGTAGTCTAAGGCAAAGTAATATGGCCATCATTTGATACTCTCTAGTCCCTTGTTTTTCTTTTTTCTTTTATAACACAAATGAGTAAGACCTTCTGGTATTTGCTTCTTTTTCTCTGACTTGTTTTACTTAAACTTCCACATGAACTAAAAATTTCACTTTTGGCACATACCTCAGAAACATAAAAACATTAATTAAAAAATGCATTGCACAGCAGGTAGGGTGTTTGCCTTGCATGCAGCCAACCCGGGTTCGATTTCTCCATCCCTCTCAGAGAGCCCAGCAAGCTACTGAGAGTATCCCGCCTGCAAGGCAGAGCCTGGCAAGCTACCTGTGGTGCATTCGACATGCCAAAAACAGTAACAACAATTCTCACAATGGAGATGTTACTGGTGCCCACTTGAGCAAATTCATGAACAACAGGATGACAGTGCTACAGTGCTGTGTTCATTGCAATTCTACGTATCAAAGTCAGGTTATGGAATAAACCCATAAAACCAAGGACTGATAACTGGGTAAAGAAATTGTCGTATATGGAACTAAAACAATAATACACCAGATAGGGTGCTTTTCTTACATGCAGCCAACGTGGATTTGTTCCTGGGCATTCCACATGGTCCCCAAAGCACCACTAGGAGTATTTCCTGAGTGCAGAGTCAGGAATAACCCTGAGCACTTCCAGGTGTGGCCTGAATAAGCAGAACTATATGAAAGAAATTGTGGTATGTAAACAAAATTAAATACTTTGCAACTATATGTAAAGAAGAACTTTACAGCTTGCTGCAAGGTGAATAGTTTTTGTTGAAATATTTCTGGTAGAAAGAGATGTCTCTTGCATGTAAGAGGAATTATAATTGGCTGAAGATAGAGGCCCATTGAAGATCTCACACTCTGACTCATATAGTGAAGTTGTCTTCTTTGACATCACCACACTCTACTATGTAATCATATATTTAAATCATATGAAATTTCTATTTTGTACATAAAGTAAATTGAGTATTATCATTTTCTTATAGTTCATCCTAATGGAGAGAATATACAGTAAAACTGAATATCTCCTTCCTACCCCCACATTTTACTTTAGTTTCTCTAAAATTAGCTACTCATTTCAGTTTCTTAGATAGTTAGAAAGATAACTTGGGAATATGTAAATTATATGCAATTCTTTTTACTTTTTGATTCAAATAAAAGCACACTGGCAGGAGCAGAAGTATAGCGGGTTGGGCTTTTACCTTGCATGTGGCTGACCCAGCATATTTTTTATCTGTTTATCAATCCTTGGTTATCTGCGTTGATTTCATATCCTGACTATTGTACTTAGTGTTGCAATGAATATAAGTATGCACCTTTTAGTTAATGTTTTTTGTGTTTCATAGGTAGATGTCAGCACCACATACGGTCCCCTGAACCCTGTCAAGAGTGACCTCTGTGCTCAGGGAGTTAGCCCTGAGCACTACAAGGTGTGGCCATAAATCTGAAAAAAATTATTTATACTTAAAAATATCTGTACTTGAAAAAGAAGAGTATACCAATTAAGAGTTTTGGAGAAAAGTAACTTTGTTATTAAGAATTTCAAAGCCAGGTTGCTCAGTTTTATGTAACTGGGATAAATTCTAGCAGTTTCTAAATTTCCCTTACTTATATTTTGTGGTGCTGGGGATCAAACCTAGAGCTTCACAAGTGCAACGGAAGTGTTTTACTGATAAGTCATATATCCAGCTCTCCAGGAGATATTTTATCATAGACAAATTTATTTACTTATGGCCTCTATTTTAAATTTTCTCTACTGGACTTTAAATTCTAAAACTATTTTTAATTTTTATTGTATGCTTGGAAAATCTCATAAGTATAAAATTTTTTATCATATTTATGTGAATCTAAAGGTAGGATATGAAGGAACAAAACTACTTTAGATATTTTAAAGTATGAGCCTTGATTAAATTTATGAAAACAAATTTGAAGCTTTTTCTCAAAACAGTTTATAGAGAGTTATCAATGTTATGATATTTACCTTATCATTAATTCTACAGGCAAAAATAATGACACTGTTAGATTGACATTAGATTTATATTCATCTTATATGAATGTAAAATAATATTTAACAGAAAGTAAAATTACGTGCATATTTTACTCTTCAAAATATGAATATTTTTTTGCTTGCCAGATTGACATTTTTATTTATTTATTTATTTATCTATCTATTTATTTATTTATTTTTAATAAGTGAGTCAGCATGAGGGTACTGTTACAAATTTACTGTACACTCTTCGTCCTTGTGTTTCCCTCATACAATATTCGAGAACCCATCCCTCCACCAGGGTCCATTCTCCACCACCAATGAAACCAGTATCCCTCCCACCCTCCACTCCCATCCCCCACCCCCACCCCAACCTACCTCTGTGGCAGGGCGTTCCATTTTGTTCTCTCTCCATTTGGGTGTTGTGGTTTGCAATAGGGGTATTGAGTGGACATCGTGTTCAGTCTCTAGTCTACTTTCAGTATGCTTCTTTCTTCTCGTGTGGGGTTCCCAACCACGTTTTACTTGGTGTTCCCTTCTCTATCTGGGCTGCCTTTCCCCCCAGCATATGAGGCCAGCTTCCAAGCCATGGAGCCAACCTCCTGGTATTATATATTGCTATTCTTGGGTGTTAGTCTCCTACTCTGTTATTTTATATACCATAGATGAGTGCAATCTTTCTATATCTGTCCCTCTCTTTCTAACTCATTTTACTTAGCATAATACTTTCCATGTTGATCCACTTAAATGCAAAGTTCATGACTTCATCGTTTCTTACAGCTGCATAGTATTCCATTGTATAGATGTACCAAAGTTTTTTTAACCAGTCATCTGTTTTCGGGCACTCGGGTTTTTTCCAGATTCTGGCTATTGTAAACAGTGCTGCGATGAACATATAAGTGTAGATGTCATTTTGACTATACCTTTTTGTTTCTACAGGATATATTCCCAGAAGTGGTATTATTGGATCAAATGGAAGCTCAATTTCTAATTTTTTGAGAAGCGTCCATATTAAAACATGAATATTTTTAAAATAATTGATATCAGTACATTAAGCTTTATTTTGGCTTTTTTTTCACTTTTAAAATACTTTTAGATAGAGCTGAAGTGATAGTGTTGTGGGGTAGCGCACTTTCGTTGCATACAGCCAACCTGGTTTCAATCCACAGCACCTCATACGGTCCCCCTGACCACCACCAGAAGTGATCCTTGAGCATAGAGCAAGGAGTAAGGAGTAAGGCCTGAGCACTGCCACATGTGAACCATAGATTTTAAAAAATTAAAAATAAACCTAAATTAATTTGGGTAACTTATTATTACATATTAATCCTGGTTGATAAATATTAACAAATCATACAAATATTCATGAGTTATTGTAGCACTGTTGTTCCATTGTTCATCGATTTGCTCAAGTGGGCACCGGTAACGTTTCCACTGTTAGACTTGTTGCTGTTTTGGGCATATTGAATACTCCATGGATAGCTTGCCAGGCTCTGCCGTGGGGGCAGGATACCCTTGGTAGATTGCGTCTCTCTGAGTGGGACAGAGGAATCGAACTGGGTTGACTGCATGCAAGGCAAAAGCCTAACCACTGTGCTATGGCTGCAGGTGTGCTCCTGTATTCCCAGCTACTCTGGAGGCTGAGGCCGTCGGATGGCTTGAGTCCAGGAGTTCTGGGCTGTAGTGTGCTATGCCAATCAGGTGTCCATACTAACTTCGGTATCAATATGGTGACCCTCCAAGGGTGGAGGGGTGAACTGGCCCAGGTCGTAAACGGAGCAGGTCAAAACTCTCATGCTGATTTATCAGTTATTAACACAAATAATTTCAATTATATTCCAAAGATGTTTGGTACTTCCAAACGTTTAAATCCCATTTATGTTCATAATGAAGCAAATATTTGTCATAACATTTGTTTTATTCTTGATGCATTACATTTATCAGCAATATTTATTGAGAGAGAACTTAATATATGAGGAGTTTGATAAGGGCTAAGAAATGTACTTCACATTGCAGAGCTTATGTTTGTCTCGGCGATGCTAACTTCTTTCTTCACATACTACAGTATGCTCATATTTCTACTATATAGTACAGTAAATATTGTCTCCATTCCACTCTCACCTCCTTTTGCCCTCTCAACCTCTGAGAAACTAGTGTGTTTCATTTTACTATGTAACTCAGTTGATTTGAATTTCTACCTTAAGTCTAAACTTTTCTTTCAGGCTTTCATTGTTTGAAATATCACTTGTTGTTTCCCTTTGTAGCTATTTGATGCTATTTTGTATGACTCCTCAATATATTTGCTCTGGCAATAATCTCTTCAGCATAGCACTTTAAAATCACTCTTCCCATTACTCATGGTGTGATTCTCTTCTTATCTGTTTCCACCATCCTTCAGGACTAGCATGTGACTGGGTGAGAAATGCACATAATGACATATCTGGATTCTTATGCTAGATCTTACTAGCTTTTAATAACGATGTGACCTTGAGCAAGTTAAATGACATGCTTTATAACTGCTTTAGTTAACATATTTCCTACCACTTAGAAGACTAATGTTTCTCCTCTCCCTCATTACACATGGATTCCCGTGATGACTTTCCTGAATATGCTCTTCTGAACAAATTTCTCTCCACTCAACTGAAAATATTCTTTGTCTCACAACCAATGTAATATTGCAATAATATTATTTACTAAGTTTTTTCTCCCCAACAAGTTTATAAGCATCTTTAACTGAATATTTTCTCCTTATGCATTCTTTACCGGGCTGGAGCGATAGCACAGAGTTTGGGCTTTCGCCTTTCACATGGCCGACCCGTGTTCGATTCCTCCGCCCCTCTCGGAGAGCCCGGCAAGCTACCGAGAGTATGGAGCCTGCATGGCAGAACCTGGCAAGCTACCTGAGCGTATTGGATATGCCAAAAACAGTAACAATAAGTCTCTCAATGAGAGACATTACTGGTGCCCGCTCTAACAAATCGATGAGCAACGGGATGACAGTGACAGTGACAGTATTCTTTACCATCTTCGCAAGGCAGCTATTACCATGTTGAGGATCCCAGGAATTAATTATTTGATGGTTGGGCTTGTCTAAATTGAAAATAAAATAAGTATCAATCTTTCATCTATCTATGATGCAATATAATTCTAGAAATACAGATAAATGAAAGACCACATACTTATTATTTTTTTCTTTGTCTCCTCAAATGTCTATTGGACCACTGATGATCATATACAAAAATTTAGCAGGAAACATTTAATGCTTCACACCATGTTTATTAGAAGCCAGTTTTTTAATATTTCTTAATTGGTTTTAAGATTGTAGGGGGAAATGGAATCAAAACTGTAGTAATTTAAAATATCATAGGATAGAGGAACCATGGAATTAACATATTTAATTATAGGTTTTGAATGACTTCAAAAGAAACTCAGCTTTTTCCAAGGGATTAAGCCAGGAACAGGGGCCCTTATTACAGGAGGCCACTTGGGCCTCCACTTAGCCATTTCCTGGCACATTCAATGACAAGAATAATATAATGATTGTGAATAATCACCAAGCATAGAAAATAAGGTCCTCTTTGAAACACAAAGCTTTTAAACATGAAAAATATTTTGCTTTTGTTTGAGAATGGTGAAATGTGTGAACTAATTTCATATTGTCCTACCAATTATGAATGTGTTGTTTCTGGCAAGCAGGTCTCTTTAAAATTGCATATGCTTAGTTCCTTGCCAGGGAGGTGAGAGAAAAACATTGTCAGCCTCTTTATACCCAGCTGGGGCCAGGTGTTGTTCATTAACATGTAAATAGTGCAATTACTGCCAATTACAATTTTTTAAACATTAAAGTCTATGGAAACACAGTTATATCACCTATAAAGTTTTTAAAAATATATACGTGTTAATGCCAGAGGTTCCTACAAGGCATATATTGTGTAATCTTAATTAAAAATATCAAAATGCTATTCATTTGCAGAATGTCACATATGTTGTTAGAATGAAAGTGAAATTATATTGGCTGTATTAATGTTCATAGCTAAATATTGATAGTTTTATAATGGTTTCTATTGATTGCCATGATATAGTGATTTTTATTATTTTTTTAATTGAATCACTGTGAGATACACATTTACAAAGTTGTTTATGATTGGGTTTCAGCCATACAGTGTGCAGTGATTTTTAAGGAGACCTCATCAGCAGTGCTTGGACACCACTCCTTGAGATCCTTGGTCTGGCCCAGAGGGCTTGATGGTTAGGTATGGGTGAAGGATTGCTGGCGGCCAGTAGGGTCACAACAAGCAAAATTATGGGAGGGGTATGGAATACCAGGGATAGAATTCATGGCCTCATGCATACAAAGCATGTTCTTCAAACATTCCTCTATGTCTTGGTCTCTACAATAATTGTTCTATGGTGGTCAGGGCGCTCAAGGATACTTAAAGCAATACTTACCTCGGTGGTATATACTTGACAGTTTGGTGCTTGGGCCCATTGCTGCATTGTTAAGGTCCAGTGATGCTGGGTAACGTTGGAATTCCACACAGATGTGCTCAAGGACCATGTGGTGCTAGGGATCAAACAGCATCTCAGATGTACCAGCCTTGTGCTCGGCCTGTTTGAACCAATTCCCTAACCCCATTGCTATAGTAATTTGGCCATAAAAATTGCTGGTTGTCTGCTGTGTGTGAGGAATCCCTGTCGTGTTAAAAGCATTTAGTTATGAACAAGGCATATATGACCCATGGAGGTTTTAGTTTAATCAAGCAATCATGTACATAGATGCATATTGTTATAAACGTTCATGTTAAGTGAGGTGGGCACCACTAAAAAATGATTGGGTGACTAGACACACTTTAGGTAGAATTGGGAAACTATCTATGAATACACAGTGTTTCAGTTGAAACCCGAGAAGGAATGAGTGATATCCAAGAGATGAGAATGGAGAAGAGAAAGCCCACAAAACCAAAAATACTTAGGAAAGCTTTGAAGTTGAAAAAAAAAAAGCTTTATGTTTTCAAAGAATAGGAAGAATAATGCGTACATACAGCAAAATAGTGGTTGGATCGCAGGAGAAAAAGGCACAGAATATAACATAGAAGAAGTAAGAATGAGAAAGTAAGACTAATTGTAATTTTTCTTTTTTATTGAGCCACTATGAAATACGCAGTTACAAAGTTGTTCCTGATTATGTTTCAGCCATACAATGTTCTAACACTCTCATCCCCTCACCGCTGTATATTTCCCACCACCAATATCCCCAGTTTCCCTCCCCCAACCTAGCCTGCCTCTATTGCAAACCCTCTTCCCCACACCCATCTCTATCTCTCTCTCCCTTCCTCCCTGTCCCTCTCCTTTTGTCATAATGATTTGCACTACAGGTACTGAAATGTTACCATGTTTGTTTCTCTACCTACTTCAGCACTCAGCTCTTGTCCAGAGTGATCATTTCCAGCTATCCTTGTCATAGTGGTCTCTTCTCTATCCTAACTGCCCCATCACCATTTGTGGTAAGCTTCCAACCATGGACCTTGTTGTTTCAACTGATCTTGGGTATTAGTCCCATATTGTGATTTATTTTATTCCACCAATGAGTGCAATCATTCTATATCTGCCCCTCTCTCTGAAACTCATTTCAATCAGCATGATACTCTCCATGACCATCTATTTATAAGCAAATTTCATGAATTCCTTTGCCCCAGAATTGCATTGTGTACATGAACTATAATTTCTTCATCTAGTCATCTGTTCTTGGGCACTTAGGTTATTTCCAGATTGTGGCTATTGTGAATTATGTTGCTATGACCACAGAAGTGGAGATGGCATTTCTGCCATGTGTTTTGGGGGCTCGAGCATATATTCCCAGAAGTGGTATTGGTTAGTCATATGGAATCTCAATTTCTAGTTTTTTGAGGAATGCCCATATTGTTTTATTTTAAATAGAATGAACCAGTCAGTATTCCCACCAACAATAAATGAGTTTTTTTTTACCCCTGGATCCATGTCAGCACTGGTTATTCTTGTTCTTTTTGATATGTGCTAGTCTCTGTATTGTGAGATAGTTTGATTTGCATCTACCTATGATGAGTGATGTAAAGAATGTTTTCGTTTGTATTTTAGACATTTGCATTTCTTCCTTGAGGAAGTTTCTGTTAATTTCTTCCCCCATTTTTTGATGGGCTTGGATGTTTTACTGTTCTTGTAGAGTTCTGTCAGTACCTTATATATGTATGATAATGGGTTAATATCAAATATATGTAATGCAATTTTTTCATTTTAATAAGGTAGATAGAAAAATATGATAAAATGAAGAATATATTTATTTCTCTTCATGGTAAATACTTGGATATTTTTTCTTTCTCATAATTGTCTATGTGATCAAAATGTTTGATTATTGATTATGAACTTGGACTTGAATTTTTTTCATTGACATTAATTGGCTTAATTTGTAATAAGATTTAGCTAAAACTTTTAGCTCTTTTATATTTTTAGTTTATAAAAATAACGTTTCTTTTACTACAGTATTAATAAGTTAGGATTAATAATAAGGATTGTTAGATTCGACAACTATATTAGCAAGTCTTATTAGCAAGCCTTACTTACTATCCACTGGACTGGAGCGATAGCACAGAGGGTAGGGCATTTGCCTTGCACACAGCCGGCCTGGATTCGATTCCTCTATCCCACTCAGAGAGCCCAGAAAGCTATGGAGAGTATCCCGCCCACCGGCAGAGCCTGGCAAGCTACCTGTGGCGCATTCTATATGTCAAAAACAGTAACAACAAGTCTCACAATAGAGACATTACTGGTGTCCACTCGAGCAAATCGATGAACAATGGGACAACAGTGCTACAGTGCTACTATCCACTGATAATATAAATACTATGATGTGGATAGATATAGCATGGTCACAACTGCATATTTTTTCTTTAACCCTATTTTGAGGTGAAATGTCTGCCTTTCTAGTAATAAGGTCACATGGAACAGAATTGAGAAACAGAAAGCTTATACCTATATAAACTAAGCTTTTCAGGTAACTAAAAACTCTTATTAAGTACAACTACAATAGCACAACTATTTAGTTGTTCAAAAGAACAACTAAATAAGTCCATTATGAATCAAACACTATTATCACCAATCCAGCTGTTAACACTTTAATTATGTTTCCAGGGAAAGTTAAGTTATGCCGTCTTCTCTAAAATTTGTAAGGAAAACCCTTCAAAAAAAGTTCTTGAATTGTGAGATTTTTATTAAGGTAATTTACTTAATATATGTACACTGAAAAATCTCTAGTAATTCCTAGTGACTTTAAAAACAGGAAGAAAAAAGTAATTGTATAAATCATCTTGAGCAATACCCAAAATGATGTGATATTGATAACCACTCAAACTAGTCAACTGGATGTTTCCCTGCCTGGCTGAAAACAAGGATCAAGATCCATCCAACTCAGTCATATTAGCACTTAATTTCAGTTCAACAAATATTTGAATTATTGTCATACGTAGATACTTTGTTGGTACAGAGTTGAGTAAGACTCATCCAGAATATACAAAAAGTTTATAGTCTACCTGTGAAGATGAAATTCAAATTCTAATCTGTCTCTGAGTAGGAGTAAGAAAAGGAATAGGGGACAGATATAATAAAATTGGTACAGAATGGGAAATGACTGTTTATTTCACCTAGATAAAAGTTACTCAAATTATTATTGTCTCCCTTAATATTATCATACTCTCATGAAGCACACGTTTTAGAAATCTAGAGAGATTAATAGTTAAATTGCTGTTTTAAATGCCAAATTAGTTATAGGTTATTGTCACAATCCAAGAAAATTTTGCTGTTTTTTCTATCAAAATCCAATTGTAACAATAATGGCAAGATTACTTAAATATAAATCTTTTGGTTGATACTTAACAAAATAAGGTTGTATGTGGGACTGTATGTTACCGAGAAATCTCGTTCAGTTGATGTACTGTATTTTCTATATTTAGGAGAATACTAATGAGTTTTTTCCAGCAGAGAACAATATTCTTGTAGTATAAAGCTTGATGCTGGTCCCAAGATGGTGGTATTCAAGTCACTAGTTTTAAAAAAGAAAACAGTAAATGGTCCTCTATTTTAAAGTTGAGATGTCCTAATTTTGTAAATTGACATATATAGAAAAGTGCATAAAATAAAACACAAAGGTTATAGGGATTGTTATCTGTTCCAAAACTGTGATCCCTTGTGGAAAAGTAATGTATTTCACATTGCCATGTGCTAAAAAATGAAAATGTGTTATACCACTGCTCATAAGCAGGCCTGCTGAACTGAGTAAGCATAGATGTACTTCAAATTAATATTTAATCTGATACCAAAAGCACTTAAAGGAGTTGGGGATATGACTTTCTCATAAGAAATGACTTCTTTCTCACAGAGAGCAATTATGGTAGCACAAGATAACACAAATAATATTGGCATAGTCTGTTTAGGCTTAAATAATAAGTCTTTATATAAAAGTATATTGTTCGCTACTTAAAAATATAAATGTTTTTGATGTCATTCCCTTTGATTGACATGAATCAAAACTAAATTTTGTAAAAATAACTTAAATTGAGAGTCTATTTTAGTTCTTGAGAGTAGATGAGAAAGGGGCTTTTATTTGATAACACTTGAATATTATTAGAATAAAATAGAATCAAACAACCTTATTAATCTTTTAAGTAAAGTGTCAAAGTAAAGAGAAAGTAAAGTGAAATTTACCAACTATACAGGCGGGGTGGGGGGTGGGGGGGAGGGTTACTGTGGTTCTTGGTGGTGGAATATATGCACTGGTGAAGGGATGGGTGTTCGAGCATTATGTAACTGAGACTTAAGCCTGAAAGCTTTGTAACTTTCAACTTGGTGATTCAATTAAAAAAATGAATTAATAAAAAATAAAGTGTCTATAATCAAATTATAATTTGTTCATTTGATTTTTAAGATAGTCTTTCAAAATAAATTGCCCAAATAATTTTGAATTCTGGGTTACCTCATGCTTTTCATTATAAACTCAGGTTCTTTTTGTTTGTTTGTTTGCTTTTTTTTTTTTTAGTTTGTTTGTTTTGTTTTGGGTCTGTACTTGGTGGTGCTCAGGGCTTACTCCTGGCTCTATACTCAGGGATAACTCATGGTGGTGCCTGGGGAACAATATAGGGCACCAGGGATTGAACATAGGTCAGCTGCATGAAGGCAAATGCACTAACCTATCACTGTGACACTCTCATTATAAACTCAGGTTTGTTCCCAAGTTTTGACCTGTGATAAATCTTAGTACCATATCATATACTGAATATGAGAAACTTCCACCTTCCACTTTTGATTAAAGTGACCTTATATTTCCTTGGTTTGCTATTATTATTATTACTATATTTAAAATGCATATCCAAACCTACTATTTTAGTGTTTGTGGAGGGTTGTAGCATGGTTGAAGGGGCAGGAGTTATAGATATTTTGCTAGCATAAGGTACCACCTGGAGCACATTCTAAGAAAAAGAAAACATGACAATGTTGCACTTACTCTCATTGTCAACTCTAAAAAGTTAATTGCTTCTAAAGGAATTGTAAATTTTTACATCCTAAGTTCAAATGAACATTATATGTAGTAACTTTTAGGTGATGGGTTAGTAGTATTTGTGACAATTAGAAGCTACCTACATCTTTAGATTTTAGACAAGATAAAAATCATTCTTTAAAAATGCATTCCTAGAACAGACGAAGAGAGAGCTTAACAGATAGAGCCCATGCTTTGTATGTGGGAGGCCCAACTTCAATACCCTGAGCACTGCCATGACTGCCCCCAAAACACTGAGCTATGAGTGGCCCCTAAGCAGCTGCAGGTATAGCTACTAGATTAAAAAAGAGAACTTAGTTCCAGTCATTAATTCAATAAATACCGAAACATGTTTTTCAGTTATGCCTTCACTGTATATTTGTTGATCACTAGTACAGTGAGATGTTGTCAAAACAACATTGAACTAGTAAGGGAAAGAGGTAAAATCCAACAAAGAAAAAATATTGAATTAAAGATTCTGTCAAACATTTATACAAAACATAATGAGGCCAATGTAGAGAATGGGGAGTACCTTCCAAACACAGGCAAAAGATTATGATTGGAAGACATCTCTACCTAAGGACTTCATTAAGTTCAATATGCCAAAAGTGTGGTGAGTTAGGTAGATAACAATTCAGTAGGAATCTATAAATTAAAAGGTAACCAAGTTACATAAGGCTATAGAGGGCATGATTAGGAGCTTAAATGTATTCCTAAATGAAATAGGAGGCCACTTAAGGTATTTAAGCAACAAGGGGGTATATCTTAAATATTTCTCTGAACTTCTTATTATTCAGAAAATATAGTGGGATATCAGGAAAGAGATTGTTGAAGTTTTTCAAGTGAGAGATGATGGTTGGACTAGAAATTAGAGGGGTGGTATATGTAAGATATATTTCTGAAGGAAGACAATAGAATTTAGTGATGAATTTGGTATAGGAGGTATAGAAGGAGAAATCTGAAATGATTCTATTTTCTTATTTAAGAAAGTAGATACTTTGGGTATTACCGGTGTATCAAAAAGGACCAAGAGTCACATACATTTTGTGCATAGTAAATGTACATCTATGAAATATCTGAGCTACATATTGAGTTCAGCTGGGTCCATAAACTTAGGTTCTAGGGATTCCAGAGTTAACCTTCATGTCTTTGGTAGGAGTGAACACATAGTATCATTTAGAGTCATCCGAGTTCTTGATAGTCTCCAAGTATTCAGTCTCCAAGTATTCTCTTTTGTATTCAGGTATTAAAGGTTTCACTCCAAATATCAAGCATAAAAGAAAGTGCTATTGGAAACCTTGGGGGAGGGGAGTGATACACTGGAGATGGGCATGATATTGGAACTATGTACACAGGAAACCATCATTAAATATATTTCAAATAAAAGTACCTCAATCAGTACCACACAGTGGGTAGGGCATTTGCCATGCATGCGGATGACTCGGGTTCGATTCCTCTGTCCCTCTCAGAGGGTCCAGCAAGCTACCGAAAGTATCCCGCCCACACAGCAGAGCCTGGCAAGCTACCTGTGGCATATTCAATATTCCAAAAACAGTAACAACAAGTCTCACACTGGAAACGTTACTGGTGTCTGCTCGAGCGTATCGATGAACAATGGAATGACAGTGCTACAGGGCAATCAAAAAAAAGTAAAAAACAATCTGAATGCCATTGTACTCTCTGTTTTCAGCCACTATAATTTACATAGTTGTTTACAATAGTTGCCCATGCATAGTGTTCTCACCTCTAGTCCAACCACTCTGTCTTCATCTCTTTACCATTTATCCAAGATTATGTCCCACCCCCTCCAATATGTTTCATGAGAGTTACATTTCTTTTTATTATTTTGATTTGGGGCCATACCTGTGATGCTCAGGGATTACTTCTGGCTCTTTTCAGTGCTCCTCAAGCACTGCCAGGAGTAATTCAGGAATTATAGTAATTCAGGAATTACTCCTGGCAGTGTTTGAGGGACCACATGGGATTCTGGGAATTAAACCCAGGTTAGTTGTGTGCAAGACAAATGCTCTACCTGCTTTACTGTTGCTCTGGCCCAAGAGTTACATTTGTACATTAATTTTAGAATATTTTAGGTGACATAATTTGCAGTTCTGTTAATGGTTAGATAAGCAACAACAGGATCACAGGTCATCTGGCAACCCTATTCTAAGTTTTTGAAGAATGTCCCTAATGGTTTCCATAAAGGCTGAACATTCCCACCAGCAGTGGATGAAATTTCTTTTTTCACTGTATTCCTGCTAGCATAGGTTGCCCCCATTCTTTCTGATATATGTATTCCCACTAGTGTAAGGTGATACCTTTTTTCCTCTCAATTTGTATTTTGCTGATAATGTGATGATGAACATTTTCACATGACTACTGACCACCATTCTGTCTTCTTCTAAAAAATTTCTGTATATTTCCTCTCAAAATTGTAATGATTTTCCTGAATTTATTGATATTGATCTTTGTAAGTGCTTTGTATGTCTTGAATATTATTCCATTTTACCTGATGTAACATTTTCTTCCAAGCATGCTCCCAGGCAAAATGTCTTTTTGTACCAGGGATGCAAGGATATTTCAATGCACTCAAAACAATTAATGAAATAAACCATATCAACAAATATATAAAATTCATACAACTACATCAATCAGTGAAAGAAAGCTTTGGACAAAATCTAACACCCTCAAAGAGTTTTCAATATGACAGAAGTAACAGAAACTAACTCAAGTTAGTGATAGCTATTTAGATCAAACCAGCAGCAAGTTTTGTATTCAGCAGAGAAATAATAGAGTTCCTTCTCAGATCAGGTGCAAGGAGAATGTTCCATTTTTCCCATTTTCTTTGTTTTAGGGATGCATTAAGCTGCCCTTGGGGGTTGCTTATGGCTCTGTGCTCTGAGTCACTTCTTCTAGATATGCTAGGGAACCAAATGTCTTATCAGGGATTGAACCTTGGTCAGCCTTGTGCAAGGCAAGCACTCTATTTGCTGTACTATCAATCTGGCTAGCTCTATTTCTCTAACTTTTTAAAATTTAGTATTGGAAGTTTTAACACAAGCAATTAGACCAAAAAAAAGCAATTCAAGTGATCCATTTGGGGGGAAAAGTAAAATTTTCACTAGTTGTAGATAATATAATAAACATAGAACTCTAAGGATTCTACTGAAAGATTTTAGAAGCACTAATCCACTACAGCAAAATAGCAGAATAAAAGAATAAACACACAAAGCCTGTTGCATTCCAAGATGCAAATAATGTTCTATAACAGAAATTGTTTCCAAAAATATCAAGTGCCTAGGCATAAACTTTATAAAAGAGAAGAAGTTCTTTACATAAAGAACTGTAGATCTCTTAAAATGGAAGTTGAAGAGGCCCTCATGAAATTTAAATATTTTCCATGTTTATGAAATATAAGAAACAATGTTGTAAAACTACCAATCTAAATTATTATATGGATTAAAATGCAGTCCCACTAAATTCTCAATGACCTTCTTCAAAGGAATTATAAATACCACTGATAAAAATTTGTATAGAGCCATGCAGCACTCTGAATAGCCAAAGACATTCTGAGAAATAAGAAATTTGGAGTGTTTTCCTGAGAAGAAATTGTACTATAAATCTACAGTAATCAAGACAGCATGGAACTGGAATAAGGATAGACTGTAATACCAATGGGTTAGAACTAAATATCCAGTGATAAACTCTCAGATATATGGACAGCTAATATGACAAAAGAGCTTTGTCCATAAAGTAGGACAAAGATATTGTTTTCAACAAGTGGTGTGGGAAAACTGGATAGTTTCATGAGAAAAAAAATGAAACTGGATATACATCTACCAACTTCTACAAAAGCCATTTCAAAGTGTATTAAGGGGGCAAGAGCGATAACCCAGCTCGTAGGGCGTTTGCCTTGCACGCAGCTGACCCGGGTTCGATTCCCAGCATCCCAGATGGTCCCCCAAGCACCGCTAGGAGTGATTCCTGAGTGCAGAGCCAGGAGTAACCCCTGAGCATCGCCAGGTGTGACCCAAAAAGAAAAGTGTATTAAGGACCTTGACATTATTACAGATTTCATTATATACATTGAGGAAAATTCAGGTCCAGGATTTGGATCACAAAGATGTCTTCAAAAATAAGATCTCATTGACAAATGAAACAGATACATTTAAGAAATGGGACTACATAAAATCAAAAATTTTCTGTGTGGCATGATACTGTTTTGACACTTGCTTTGTTAATAAGTCAAAAGATGAATGAGTTTTTTCAGGGTGGCATATGTGTTTCTATGTTCATTGCAGCACTGTTTACAATAGCCAGAATCTGGAAAAATCCAGAGTGCCCCAAAACAGATGACTGGTTAAAGAAACTCTGGTACATCTACACAATGAAATACTATGTAGCCATCAGAAAATATGAAGTCATGAAATTTGCATATAAATGGATCAACATGGAAATCATGTTGAGTGAAATGAGTCAGAAAGAAAGAGACAGACATAGAAATATTACACTCATATGTGGAATATAATGTAACTGAGAAGTATAAGTTGGCAATGATGCAACTTCTGGCAGATATCTCTCTGGACTTAGTTACTAAAATACAGAAACCCAAAACCGAGAGGCCGCTAAGTGTGGTCACTCGACCTCATTCCTCTTCATCCTCAGCAATGAAAAACAAATTATCTAATGCTTCCTTTTCAGCAGGTGTGACTTTAGGGGAGAGACTCTCCAAATAATAATAGTTTGTTTTGTTGAAATATTGAATGCAATCAAAGTGAAAGTAAAGTGAAATTTATTAGTTACACAGGCGGAGGGGCTAAGGGTTGGGGGGCTAGGGGTGTGGGGGGGTTAGGGGTGTGGGGGTGCGGGGTGGAGCTATACTGGGATTCTTGGTGGTGGAATATGTGCACTGGTGAAGGGACGGGTATTCGAGCATTGTATAACTGAGATTTAAGCCTGAAAGCTTTGTAGCTTTCCACATGGTGACTCAATAAAAAAATTTAAAAAAAATAAAAAGGTTTTTTTTGCAAATGCTTTGATCCTATCTATCTATCTTAAGAATTCAAATACAGATTTAACCCATAGCCAGATCACAAAGGTCAGGAAAGGGAAAAATTTTAAAAGAACAAGTGATTTTAAAAGAGTGAATACAGCGCTTTAAAAGTGACCAGTAGTCATTTCATAACTTTGCCTAGAACCATCAGTGATAATAATCATTTACCTGCAAATCATTCTTATTTCCTTCTTGTTCACAAGAAGTATAAAATGTAGGGAGTGCCTGCTTTCATAAGAAGTATAAAAATTTAGGGAGTTCTTGCTACTTGTCACATAGTATTCAAAATATATAAACTATCTTATTTATTGCTCTCTTGAAATTGGGAACACTCGAGTTCCCATATATAATGAAATGGACTAACTTTGGTAATGCCAAAATTAACAGAAATATGAAGTGGCACGTTGGAATTTAAAGCATACTGAATTTCCATAATTATTGGTCTTATCAATGCACTAATATTTAGGATTGCATGAATTTAAAATATGATTATTAGTGACTTTTGTTTCTGCTAACTTGGTTTTGTGACATTAGAGTTATTGACATTTTGTTATATTGTGACATATTAAAATAATTATGATAATTGTTGTGTAATATTAAGGTATGTGCTTCCTTATCTACCAATTATCTGGTTTTAATTTTTCTTTTATTGTATTTCTTCTATCTTTGTATTTACTCATAATGTTCAGCTTTTTTCATTTTGAAACAACATCAGTTTTTACTGGTCAATGTAGCAATCACTACCCAGTTCTTTCATCACTGTATCACTGTATTATGTCATCCCTTTGTTCATCGATTTACTCGAGTGGGCGCCAGTAACATATCCATTTGTCCCAACCCTGAGTTTTACCAACCTCTCCTTACTCATCTTTCCCAATGATTGGAGGCTCTTTCAGGGTTAGGAGAATGAGACCTCTTATTGTTACTGTTTTTGGTACATCAAATACGCCACAGGGAGCTTGCCAGGCTCTACCATGCAGGGATCCTTTCATAATGATTATAATTCATTGAAGTCTACCAAGTGACACTCTTTGCCCATATTCCCCCTAGAAAGAACACTGTAAATTTTGTTATCGTCACACATTTCATACCAGACAGTGTATGAATTTGCATTGTGGTTAGCAAATTTAACAGCTGTGCCAGATTCATAGCCATTTTACCCCACAGAGAAAAAATGAAGTATGCTAATTGGAAAGTTCATATATAATAACATTTATATAATGGGACAGTTTTAAGTTGTTTTGCCATATGCCAAAACCCATGTGTCTAAATTAGTCTGTTTTCAAACTAATATTCAAAAACTGCCAGAGTATGCAGAAAAGCTTGATTAAAATTAGTGAAATAAAACAAAAATATATTTTACTAAGTTTTAAATATGTTAATTACTTGAAATTTTTAACCTCAAAATACTAAACAATCATTGAAACTTTTGTACAGTCAAATTATTTTCAACTTTGTAATTTGTAAGTGTTTTACTCCTTTGAATTATTTTTTAAAGTTCTAAAGCAGCCATTTTCATATGTCTTGGTCCCATCTGTTATGACACATATGGGTTTGCCCTTTTACTTTTGCAAATGGTCTATTTTCCTTTAACAAATATGTTACAAATTTTCACAGAAAATATGAAACAATACTTGCTCTTATCCTGTGGGCTGAGAAATGGCCTAACTTATGACTCTAAATATTATATTACTAAGAAACTGTGTCACTTGAAGCTATAAGTGAATCTTTGTCATTGAAGGACAAAAACATTCACCTCCTCATTTTAGCAATAACACAGCTGAAGTTGTGTTTGGACATAAATCCTGTGTCACTGGTATGTTTTCCTAGTTCATTGACCAACTAATAGAATCTAAACACAAAGTTACTTAGTAACTAAAAATTTGAAGGCTATATAGAGTCTGGAAATCTGCCTCTAGGATAAATAACCATGAAGTTTTATTCAGCAATTGTTAGAAAAAATAATAAAACACACTCATTGAGAGAGAAAAATTTATATTAGAAAATGATTTGGGTAAAAAAGGAAATGTGGATCAATGGAGGGGAGAAATTAGATTATCTTTAATTAATAATGTTCAGACTAGAAGGTTTCTAGAAGTACTCCCAGTTTAACTTCAAAATAATTTAGTCCTTCTATAGATAAGGTAGGTGTTGCCCAGGGAGAGGAAATATTGTACTATCTGAAAGAAATTAAATTTTGCCTGGACTGGTCCTTCATAGGGAGGTTAATATCTCTCTCAAGTCATTTGATCACCCCTGGACATAGGGTGGTGTACAAACACACACACACAATCTCTCTCACACACACACATACATGCACAGGCACAAGCAAGCACACAGAAACACACACTCGCCACTAAAATCAAATAGAAAAATAATGACTGTACTTATTGCTAGCTTCTGACTGAAGTGTGCCAATCCCATTGCTCTCATAACGGAGAATATTAATATATCCTGTCAGGGCCACATGAGATGAATAGTGAAATGCTGTGAAGTTCCTGCATATAGAAGAGTCGGGAAATCTACTTTGATCTACATTTTTGATGTTTGATAATTGCACTTATTATCCGGCCCTTTATGCTCTTTTTCTTTGACAAGAGATCCATTATCAGTGACAGCATGGGTGTGAGTATGGGCTTGGTTTGAAAAACTACTTAAGATGAGGTAATGGAACGAAGCTTTTTTTCTACTCTGTGCATATTAAAAGAATAGAAGAAAATTAAGTCTCATTGTATGATGCCTTACTCTTTTATGTGTGTTATTGTTTCAGTGCCTCATAAAGTAACTTTTTTTAGATAAAGAAGTTTATCCCTAGTGAAATTTTTTTAATGGACAAAGATATTTATTTGCCTTGGCTCTTTCATTCTATGAAAAACCATTGAATGACAAGATAAAAGAAACGGTGGTCAGAAAAAAATAATACAGGTCATGTAACCAACCTTTCATAAGTAGAATTAAATAATACAAGTCATGTAACCAACCAATCATAAGTAGAATGAGTAGTCATATGTTATAAGCTGACTAAAAAGAGAACACAATACAACACAAGTTTATATTATAGCATCATGAATAATGGGAAAACTTATTAATTAGCATTCTTTCTGTATCTGTTAATTTATTTTAAATAACTGCTTACGTATTCAAGTCATTGTTGGCAATTAATATGTGGTAATGTATTTGAACTTTTCTGCTTACCTGAATTTTGCAATAAGGGACAAGTATAATTTAACAATTTAATGTGGAACCTTGCAATTAACAAATTAGTATTCATTGTGTTACAAGCTAAATAAAATTCTGAGTCTTTCATTTAATTAACATTTTTCTATTTTTGGAGCATAGTCTACTGTTTGGTCTTTGAACATCAATATTATATAATGTAAAGAAATATTAATAATACATAATGGTAAATTAATAAATCTTAGGTAAAAAGTTCTTTATGCTAACTAGTTGTTCTTTACTGCACAAAAGAAAAATTACAATATTATCTTTTATCATTAAGTTAGGATATATTTTTGGGGAAAGTGAATAGAAATAGTAGTCTACTAGAATAATAGTTCAATAGTCTAATAGAATAGCTAATAGAAATAATGTTTGTCCTTCCATTAGGTATAATATTTTGTATATGATCGCAATAAGAAAATGTTATTGAATGTACCATTCCTCACAGCTTCTAGAGAAAATGGTACTGCATTTGGAAATGAACCACTTATGAAGTATTTTTGTTGTCTCTGACTTACTGTGACTGTACTCAAAGATGATCAGGTAAAAGCATATTGCAGGGATAATGTGCCATGTAATTGTAATAAAGTGTTAGGAAAAGTAGGAAAATATGTAATGTATGACAAAGTGCAGTCACATGGTTTCCAAATAAAAGCCATGGTAAAATTTAGACTATATTTGAGCTGCCTTTATATTCCAGTCTACTTTTTTTTATTTTTCAAGTACCTGTATTAAAATTTAGATTCTAGCACCCCCATTTCATTGCTAATATTTCCGTTCAATCATTTATTTCATCTTTAAGGAACTAAGGAGATATTTGAAGTATTTTTAATTGAAAATTTGTAAAATTCGCATCCAGTTTAAGAAAATTAATAGCAAAGATATATCACTGTCAGAATTTCTTTGGCCCTAAATAACCCAAATTTCATGATGATGTTTGAATGTGATGACTAGGCATGAAACAACCTGTTGGAAATTGGTGGCCCTCTATTATCTCTTTAATGGAGGTTGACCCTAGTAATAAACAATGAATATCAGACTACAAGAAGAGTGTCACTGAAGGTAGGACCTGATGTTGAAAGTTAAAAGAAACTGGAAAAGGGGCCATAAACTACTTTAGTCGTATCTCAAATTATTCTTATATTCAAATAACATCAAGGGAAGACTTATGAAAGGGTATCCTTTCCAAATTTTTGTAAAGTCTTTAAATAAATTACAAATAGTAAAAATACAAGTAGAAAGTTTATAAAGAAATAAGATTGTTATTTAGATTACACTTTTAATCTTAAGAAATGAGATTGTTAATAAGATTACACTTTCTAAATTGTTTCACAGAATACTAAATTTGATACCAAATTAGTGTCATGGCTGATGACCTCAGCTGTTCAGTTGCAATCGGTTATATCCACAAAAATGTTAACAATTAGTATTGTAATGAAGTCCTAGATATTACATTGAAGTTTATTTTTTTTAATTTTTAAGGAATTATAGTTATGAGGTATAGTTACAGACTTACAAATTTTCCTTTTTACATTTCAGTTATACAATGATCGAGTACCCATCCCTCCACCAGTGCCCATTCTCCACCACCAATGTTCTCAGTATCCTTCCCACACCCTCATTCCATGCCCCCTCCCCTACTGTTGTGGCAGGCGCATTCCCTTTTACCTTCTCTCTCCTTTAGGGTGTTGTGGTTTACAATGCAGGTATTAAGTGGTCATCATGTTTGGTCTACAGTCTACTTTCAGCACACATCTCCATCCTGAGCGGGTCCTCCAAGCATCCTTTACTTGGTATTCCCTTCTCTGTCTTAGCTGCCTTTCCCCCCAGCATGTGAGGCCAGCTTCCAAGCCATGGAGCAATCCTCCTTGTTCTTATCTGTACTATCCTTGGATGTTAGTCTCCCATTCTGTTATTTTATATTCCACAAACGAGTGCAGTTCTTCTATGTCTATCCCTCTCTTTTTGACTTATTTCACTTAGCATTATATTCTCCATGTTGATCCACTTATATGCAAAGTTCATTACTTCATCTTTTCTAACAGCTGTACAGTATTCCATTGTGTAGATGTACAAAAGTTTCTTTAACCAGTCATCTGTTCTCGGGCACTCAGGTTTTTTCCAGATTTTGGCTATTGTAAACAGTGCTGCGATGAACGTACAAGTGCAGATGTCATTTCTACTATACTTTTTTGCATCTCCAGTATATAATACCAGAAGTGGTATTGCTGGGTCAAATGGGAGCTAAATTTCTAATTTTTTGAGAAACGTCCATACTGAAGTTTAGAGATGTATTGGAGGGGCAAAAAAGATTAAATGTTAAGAGAACAATAGAATTACTATCATAATAATGTATAAGTAATAATGTTTTTAATTTTTGAAGTAACTTTGTTTAACAAGAGTACAAACGTTTGCATGTTTTGGGGATACAGTGTTATCACACAAAGTACCACTATTTCTCTATCACAGTTCATAGGATATTTTCAGTTCATTCCCCCACCCCATCCTTAGGACTTCAATTCTGAGGTCAGAAACTATGGGTTTGTTTTTATTGGACGTTGTCTATTTATGTGTTTTGTTTATCTTTATGTACCACATATGACTCAAAAAGTTGAGCTTACTGATGTTTCTACGAAAATTAACATCAAAGTATAAAAGCCCTATGATTATGGAACTATTTGACCTCATTTGAATTGAGATTTTAGTGCCATATTTTCATATTGAGTTGCATTATTTTTAAGAGAATAAAAAGTGATTTCTAGATCACATATTTCCACCAAGTTGTTAGGCCTTGTTCTTTGCTTTGCATTGTCCTTCTGATCGATCTCTGAATTATCCAGAAAAGAGAATGGCAATTTTTCTGCAATAACTTATTTAGTGCATATAAATAATTTAAATAAAGCAGTAATAAGTTAGTAAATTATAGTAATATTTTATTACATATTAAAACAGCTATAGGAATATGAAGTATACCTTTTGCGGGGAAGGGAGGATGTAGGGGAGGGCTTTAACTCTGACTACACTCAAGGATCTCCTTGGTGGAGCTTGGGGAACCATGTGGGATACTGGGGATCTAACCTGTTCTGCTACATGCAAGGCATGTGGGTCACCTGCTATATTAACTCTCCAGGCCTTTCCTTGCCCTTTCAGTTCATTTTTGGTAATAATTATTATACATATATATATAATTTATATGTGTATGTTGCGTGAACATTCGTGCAGCCGGAAGCTCTGAGACAAGGAACGAGGAAGAAATGTATGTCATGGAGGGTCTAGGATCTCTCTGACTCTTAGACAAAGGTAGAGAGCCCCATAATCTCCTTTTATTGATCATGGAAACTCTTAAGGGGTGCAATACAGTCACCAATTAAGGGCACAATATAGTCATCAAAGGACTTATGGGAAGATAATGCAAAGTTCTTCTGCATACGGGAAAACAAACAATGTAGGATCTACATCCTGACAACAAACAAGCTAAGTACCTAGGTTCTGCATACTGACAACAAACAGGCTTAAGCTAACCGGGGATCTGTGAGAAAAGACTAACAGTTGTTATAATTTAGGAAATTATTTACTAAGGCAGCCAAAAGAATATGTTCAACTTCATCCAAACCACTGGGCTCATCCTGGTAGCTCAGTCCAGCCCCAACATGTGTATAAATTTAATATGAATAGAATTGTTTTTTCCATTTAAATTTTTTATATATATTACATATATTTACAAATATATTTCAATGTATTTGAATGCTGTTGACTTCCAAAAATGTTTAATTTGTAGGCACTTTTCACTTAGAAATTTCATAATATTTTTAGAAAATAATTTAAGTGCTGACTGATGCTTCACTAAATCCTTTGAAGCTATATATAGTCCTTTCCAATAACATTATCCTAAATTATTATGAGTAAGTACTAGTAAGTAATCTACAGAAACATTTCTTTAATTTGCAGGTGTATTTATTGTAAGTATACTTTAAATCATGCAGCTAAAATATAATTTAATACAGCACTTGTTATGTATTTATGTTTATCTTAGTATATATAGAAGTATGCTGAAGTATGGAATATGCTGACAAAATTAAATTCCTTTTATTAATTCCAAATATGTGTTTTGCTTTATTTTTAACATTCCAAAAAAAGTAGTCTTCTAGCCTTAGCTGAAAATACCCCAACACACTTATCCCTGTTTATATAGTTTTTACACAATGCTATATTAGTCTATTGCTCAAACAATATTGTTCATGGGCTATAATTTTTGAATAAGACAAGTTTTAAAAAATGGAGTTAACATAAGTTGTTCCATTTTTATGCTCTATTGAAGACTAAGGTAAAGGTGCTAAACAAATTGTGTTTATGAATGATTTTTCCTGTGATTGAATTTCATCTGATTTAATATATTTTAGAGAGAATTATAAGATGGAAGCATTATCTAGAAAGACAGGTTTGCAAATGTGGGCATCTTGTGTGCATACATATTCTCTTGCTCCATTGTATGTATTTCATGCTAGCTTGTTACAACATCTAGAATTATTTGACTGCCAATGATGTGCTTTATCTTAACCAAATTCATAAGAGATCAATGTATAAAACCATTAAATCAATGGATACATTTAAAGTATGACTTCTAAAGCAGTTAAAATATTATTACCAGTGGTCCACACAATATTTTCCTTTTGGAAAACAAGGTAGAAATCAAATGATAAACAGAAAACTCCTCGACAGTAATTTTTATGAGTATCCTAGTGTTAGATAGATCTAGTCTAGTATCAGAATAGTAGGTTCCTCAATTGGATGACTTCTTTAACTAGATAGTATGGGTAAGGGATGATTGATACATATTTATACAATTCCTCTTTTCGGTATCTCATATATCTAAATGCACACTTTTTCTTCAGATAAATTACTGTGACTTAACTTTACCATTTCTAATTGTTCTTGAAATATCTGACCACTTAGTTATATGTTGTTGATTAGGATGGGATCCTTCTATAAATAAAGATTCATTAGCTTTTCCCAATTTTATTCTCAATGTTATTCCTTTGCACTTAAATATTATGTTGGTAATTACTCTCTTCTTCTCTTAGTTGCAGATGTGATGGCTAGAGGTCAAATACATTTAGTAGGGATCTGTGGGGGTCACATACATTAGTTATGGTTATCATAGATACGTCAATGTGATATGTTAGTGTTTGTATTCTTTTTTGCTGTGACCCTAGAGATCTATAACTACAGTCTTTCAGGCATTATACTCAGCATGTAGGCTTTTGTCAAAGATCAAACTATTTACTCACATGTTGGTTGCAAGGTAGTCACTCAACATTTTGCTTTAAAATTAAGAAGAGTGTCTTGTTTTCATGTTTAGATGATCTTAAGTTTTCAGTCTTGAACTACTGCCAAAGCCCGCACCTTTTCAATGAATTAATGGGCAAAGGCTAGAAATGTATATAGGCATAAAATTGAGTGTTTTGACTACAAGTAACAGAAGCATAAACAGCGAATAGTGTGATACCTGAATTTACCATAAGACCAAGGTTATACCTTTGAACTCAAGGTCTATGATCACTATAAAGTCAAATAAGGGTAAGGAACAAGAACTGTAATAAAATCAATAATTTCCACAGTCTCAGTTGTTCCATATATTTTTTCTGAACCTTTATTTTCTTCTCTTTGAATATGAGCACTGTGTGTTAGCCTCTGTACATGCCAGAAAAGGAATATACTGCATATTTTCATTTGGTAACTGGTGTGACAACTCAATTTTAACATCTGAGACTGACAAAGACTCTGTTCCAGCTCCAAAATCCCGGGGAATATCATCTAATTACTAAAACCTGAATCAAGAGTCCACTAATTTTTACTATTTTATTAATGAAAAAATCAGTGAAGTGTCATAGAATCTTTCTCACTATGGACTTGGTCAGTTTTCAGAGAGAGAAGGGGAACTAAGCATATAATCCAAAATTGACTTAGATGTGATGGATCTGATGAAAATTACGCATGTAGTGGGCGTGGATTTCTTCATTTATTTTAAGATTCTAATTTTTTACTGTAAAGCTTCCATTTGTCTTCTTTTATATTTTTCATTTGAGATCTCCTTTATTCTCATTTACTGGAACACATTTTCCTTCTATTCATGAAGAGTTAAGATAGCTAATTTTGTACTAATTTCAACATCTACATTGTCTTGGGGTGAATGTCTTTATAATCCTCTTTTCTCTTGAGAATTCTTGCACTTTCCTATTCTGTCATATTTTGAATACTTTTGAATTCTATCTTGAATACCATGATGGTCATGTAGATACTGAATTCTGTTATTTTCATTTAAAGCCATTATTCTTTTCTTTTTTGTGTGGGGGAGTTGGGGAGGTGGCAGTGGGCCATACCTGGCAGTGCTCTGAGCTTTTCCTGGGTCTGAGGTCAGAGATGGATCACTCACTCACGGTGTTGCTCAGGGTACCATATGCGGTGAAGGCTTTATCTGATTTACTATGTCTCTAGCTCCTGTTTTTTTTTTATTTTTAATTTTCATCAAACAGCTAGATATTTAGCTTAGTCACCAGAATTTTCCTCTTACCTTACAGGTCAAATTTCAGTTCAATTATTTAGCATCTATCCTATGAAAGTGGTGCTCACAACAGCCAAAGGTTAGGGGCAGAATTTATCCATAGAATCTGGGTGGAGGAGTGACCCCTATTTCATTTTTAAATCCCCCATTACATTCTGAAACTGTAATACCCAGCCATCTGGCTCTTTAAGACAGAGATAAATACTGGGATTTCTGTTTAGATTTTTGCTGTATTACAAAGTTGATAGTTTTTTTTACCCACAGGTTAAACAAATGAAAGCTGGAATTTAATGCATGCCTTTTCTTCTTCCAGGTGTTAATTTTGTATGAAGATTTGCTTCCTTTTGCTCACTCTTCTAGGTCTGTAGGTCATTGATCTTTGTCTTTTTAAATTTAAATTTATCTGGTGATTATTATTTGTAAGATAGAAGAATATAATAGAACTTCACTTAACTATAATCTTCTCTTAACTAATTGGACAACTCCCATTGATCCTTGTAACATGTTTTAATTAATGTAACACATGCTTACTGTTAGTAGAAGTGATATAATAAAAATAGCCAGAATGTGGGGTTCGATTCCCAGCATCCCATATGGTCCTCCGAGCACTGCCAGGAGTAATTCCTTGAGTGCAGAGCCAGGAGTCACCCCTGATCATTGCCAGTTGTGACCCCAAAAGCAAAAAAAAATAGCCAGAATGTATAAAACACTTAATATGGACTTGGTTCTTTGCTAGGCAATTTGCATATAATAAAATAATCCACTAAATCAAGTACTGAAAAATTACATAAAGTGCATTTAAAAGTTCTCTCTCTACAGTCATTCTATTCACTGATAATTGAATATTCTTCCTTATAATTTTTTTTCATAAAAGATTATGCTATATTTCTTCTTTCAGCAATATACTTTCTTAATATTCAAGATATACAAGATATCTTTCCAAGTCAGTTTAAATCTTGAGTTATCTAAAATAAATTTCCTGATACTATTACTTGTAGTATTGCTACTACAACTCACACACATAAGACTTGCACATGCTCACAGCCAGAGTGCTTGCATAGAGAAAGTTGCGTGATCATTTATTGAGACCTTATGGTTAGAATCAGTTAGCCAAACTAACGGATATTTATTCAACCTACAATTCTAATTATTTGGCCCCCCCTAACCATGCCACCAGACTCCAAGCCAGGCTGTTTTCACTCTAAGCGCCCCAGAAGGGGCAGATGAGAGCCCTCCCTGTCCCAAGGGACCCAGGCCCAGCAGCCAATCTCCACTACCCAACCACCATGTTCCAGGCCGCTTTCCACACGCTGGGGCTGAGCCTCACACACGAGTGAACATATTCCTGGACACATCATCATAGAAAGAAAGAAATATATATGCCTCTCAGAGAGCCCAGCAAGCTGCTGAGAGTATCCTGCCTGCATGGCAGAGCCTGACAAGCTCCCTGTGGCATATTTGATATAGCAGAAACAGTAACAATAACAGATCTCATCCCCCTGACCCTGAAAGAAGCCTCCTGTTCTTGGGAAAGACGAGTAAGGAGAGGCTGCTAAAATCTCAGGGCTGGGATGAATGGTGACATTACTGGAGCCCACTCGAGTAAATTGATTGAACAATGATATGACAGTGATACAGTGATACCACTCTTAAAATAATATCAAGTAGGAAATATTTATAATTAAATCAGTATTTAATTCTGTAAACGTTTTGAATGTCTACATTTTATGGAAAAGTGTATACTGAATATTGTATATTAAAAAAGTGTTAAAATATGATAAAACATAGTCTTGTTCTTAATGTCACTGTGTAGTATGAGAGGTGACATTTATTTCAGAGGGCCATTATTTGAAATGTGACTGTGAAGTACCATGGAATTGGATATGTCGTTGTCTGTGGAAAAGCCTCTGATATGGTTTTCAGTGGTGATAGACTACCACAAAATAGTTTTTATCAGTAAAAAAAGATTATTATATGTGAGGGAATGTCATCCAAAGTCACCTAGTTCTTTATGTACCATGTAGTTGGGGGAAGAAACTTACAGTTGAAGACTAGAAAATTTATTTGTCCTATCAAATAATAACCTACAGAAATGGTTGGTAGGTAAGTTTTCTTAAAACCTTGTTTTATATTTTACACTTAGACTCTTTTAAGTGCCTGGACAGTCAGAATAGGAACCTGAGGGCAGTTGGCCACTTAGTTTTGGGTCCTGAAGAATGTTTGCACAGGGACTGGCTAATTATGAGGCTTTTGCCTTGCACACGACCGACCTGGGTTCAATTCCTCCGTCCCTCTCAGAGAGCCCAGCAAGCTACCAAGAGTCTCCTGCCCGCACCAAAGAGCCTGGCAAGCTACCTGTGACATATTCGATATGCCCAAAACAGTAACAAGTCTAACAATGGAGACGTTACTGGTGCCCGCTCGAGCAAATAGATGAACAACAGGACAACAGTGCTACAGGGCTTTACAATACTACAGAATTTCAGGGATATAGCTTTAAACATTTGTAGGAGTATTATATGCACCACAACCACCACCAAATTTCCAGGTATCATTTTGCCACCCAAAAGAACCCTGTGATCTATCCCCTATCCAATAGCTTTAAGTTACATTTCTTGAGTGACTATTACAGGTACAGTTCTGTGATGATTACCAGTGGTTATAAGAATGAAATATCTTGTCTTCATGATAAAGACAATTTAGATTTTATAATGGGCATAAGAATAGTTAAGGTATACATGAATTTAGTAATCTAGACAACGATGTGATGTCTAATTTTTTAATGTTTTATGGGAGTGGAAAGGGAAGAGTAGTTGATGCCTGCCAAAGAAATCAGAGATGGATTTTACTTTTTTTTCTTTATTTCTTTATTTTTTTTATTTTATTGAATCACCGTGAGTTACAGTTATAAGCTTTCATGTTTAAGTTACATTCATACAATGATCAAAAACCCATCCCTCAACCACAGTGCACATTCCCCACCACCAATCTCCTGAGTATAGCCCCCCTTTCCCACCCGCCCTGCCTCCATGGCAGTCAATTCCCTCATACTCTCTCTCCACTCTGAGGCATTATGGCTTGACGTGGATTTTACTTTGAAAGATAAAATCATATAAGTATAGGAAATAAGAACCAGAATGCATTTTTTTAAAAAAAAGTATAGAATGAGTACAGGATTTTCTTCAGACAATACTAAGTTACTCATTGTAGTTGAAATTGAGGGTATAGTATGTATCATTGAACAGTAGGAGGAGTTAATGATTGAAAGTAGAATAAGGCTAGTAGAGTGATTTTCATTTAGACTATAAAGAATTTAATTTATATCTATTATTGTAAAGAGTTTTACTGGGGCATTAGAGACAATATGTGAAGGATTTTGTGCAGAGTTCATGCTTTAAGTGTTTAAAGAGAAAAGGTTAACTTCTGTTACAAACTAGCCTAAATAATATTCAGTGGCTCAAAAATTATAACATTTTCCATTCAGCTAAATTCACTCAGAGAATTCCAAGTCAGTAGGCAGTTCCCTCTGATTTAGCTCAGAGTCCAGACTTTTTCAATTCTGTAGCTCTATGTTATTCAATGTGTGGTTTCAAAACTTGTTTTGTCTATGTCTAAGGGGGGAAAACAAGATCGTTGATGAAGCAGACTTGGAAGTAGTACTTCACACATCATTCTAGAATCAATCATATATACAGACCTATTTGCAAAGAAGGCTGGAAAATATGACCCACGATTCTTAGAAGAGGAAAAGTTTTCAGTGAGCTAACACAGGTAGTGAGATTTAATTTCTGGAAAACATAGTCTGATAGCACCAATGATGACTTAAAGAAGGGATACTAAAGACCAGAAATAAGAAAAGCGATTATTTCAATAATTCAGTAAGAATTAATGGGGTGCTATAAAATGGCCTGAAACACATTTGTTGCTGGGATAAAACATTGGAGAGACAGGATTTGGTTACCAATATTTTGGGGTGTGGATATTATTGACATGATGAATGGTGAACTCTTTATTTCATGCTAAAATGCTGTACCATAAGTAAATTATTGTTTTCCTAGACTCTGAATTATTGATTTCTTAATCTATCTGAGTCCTTTAATAAAAACTGTAGGAAAATGTGGTTGAATTACTTGATATGCCTATCCATTCAATTAGCTTTTAATCTAGAGAGGGTGAATGCATCCAAGGAACAATTATATAATATATATATGTGTGTGTATATGTGTGTATATGTGTGTGTATATGTGTGTATATGTGTGTATATGTGTATATGTATGTGTGCACATATTTATATACATACACACAAATTAATTTGCTACTGACTAAATTTAGAGTGCTAGAATGTTAAGATAATAGTGGATCCAGAAATATGTGGAATCAAGCTTGGGTTTTAGATTTTGTTATTTTATTTAACAAGCATGTATTAAGGATAAAGTATGCTTGAGAACTGTAGAGCCTGGATTATAAGAGGGAAAATTGATATCACTTATGATTGAAATATTGTAGTTTTAAAGAGATAAAATATAGCCATTCTGTTTAAGAGACCTCTTTAGAAATAAGTAATCCTCTTGTAGAATTAACAAAACGTAAACAAGCCAGTGCAATAAAAGTATAAAGAGTACTGACAGATTAGATTGGAATAGATTGATCCACTTAGGTCACAAAGAAAAGGAGTGTTCAGGAAAGTCTGTGCAGAAGTAGAGAACCTTGGGTTGTCTTATACTAAGAATGCAAATGTAGAGTAAGCAGGAAGTAAGGGTTAATGTTTCCTGAGGGTAGGGACCAGGTTGCCTTCATATCTGTATCCTCTGGTCTACTTCAGTATTTAGCCCTTTGTAAGTGCTCAGAAATGTTGACTTCTATCCCTGTCTGTGTTCTCATAGTCCTAAAGTGTGTCTTAAACTTCAGACATCTAACTAATTAACAGAGGTGATAAAATAATGATTTTTCCATCAGTAGTTGAAGACTCTGCTTGTCCCTGCTAGTGACCTCACTTTGCATTCCTCTAAGGCAACAAAATCATTTGCAGTTGTATGGGGTTGCTTTTCAAAGGCAGCTGCAAGTCGCCACTGACAGAAGCTATGAGTCCCACTTTCAGTTCCACATGAGATGCCTAACTGGTATTGCCAAGTAATATTTTGAATTCAAAATCAGAAAAATGTTATTTTTCAGTGAGGAAAATTTTTGTGAGTCACCCGGAGTTTGGATTACTCTTACTATTTGAGAACTGTATTTTCTTAATAGCTCCCAGCAGTTTTTCCTTAGTGAAATTCAGAATGAGATAATATGTTAAGAAATGAACCCATGGCAAGGAATTTGAAAATGTAATTTCATTTCATTAGACATTTTTGGATCTGTCCATATTTGTGTGCTTGTGCATAAAATAAGTATCTGTTATAAATTTTGACTTTGTGGCTTAATCTTGTTGAGCTCATTCCTTAAGCCACATTAGGCAGATGATTTTCCTTTAATATCAGGGATATCTACAACTACTTTGGTGTACTTCTGCTAATACCTCACATTAGATTTAAAATAATGTAGCACTGTAGCACTGTCATCCCACTGTTCATCGATTTGCTCGAGCTGACACCAGTAACATCTCCATTGAGAGACTTGTTGTTATTGTTTTTGGCATATCGAATACACCACGGGTAGCTTGCCAGGATCTGCCTTGTGGGCGGGATACTATCTCAGTAGCTTGCCGGGCTCTCCGAAAGGGATGGAGAAATCAAAATCGAGTCAGCCTCATGAAAGGTAGACGCCCTACCCGCTGTGCTGTAGCAATAAGGGGACAAGAGGGAAATAGGTAGGGTGAGATTAGAAAGAAGAGGAAATGACATGACAACCGGCACAAGATATGCTCTCAGGACATAAAGGATATAACCCTTCCAAAGATTCTACTCTTCTTTCGCCCCATCATCTTCCCATCTTGCATGTTTTAAGCCCAATGCAGAGTGCTCTCCCAACCATTCCAGTAAAAGTTTTTCACCATTCCTGAGGCTTCCTATTTAAGGATACCCCAGCTTTCCTCTCTTTTCCATTTATTTTTCTCAAAATTGCTACTATATTTAACCAGGTCCAGTCCTCTCCTTTTAATTTCAACTGTCTGAGGACAAGAACCTGAACACACTGGAACAGTAGGAGGTTATTGGAGATCAGAAAAGCCAACTTCAAATTTCAGTTTTGCCAGTTATTATCAGAGTGACCTTTGTAAGTTTTGGTTTCTTCATTTATTGGGTTGGGTAATACCACTCTTGATCTTTGCCAGCCAAAAAGTGATCAAAGAAAATGGAAACAGAGACTTGAGAACTGGTCTTTAGTAGGAAACATGCCACTTGGGGGAGAAGGGAGATTAAGACAAGGAGGGGAGTAACAACTATGGTGGGGGGAAGTGTTCAACAGAGAAGAGTAAGTGGTGTTGAAAGGTGGCAACGCATTATGCATAGGACCCTATCAGTAAAAGTACTGCAGTGTTCTGCACTGCATAAACTTATTTAAAAAGTAATTTGCATACAGGTGGATCAACATGGAAAGTATCATGTTAAGTGAAATGAGTCAGAAAGAGAGGGATAGACATAGAAACAGCACTCATTTGTGGAATAGAAAGTAATAGAATGGGAGACCAACACTCAAGAACAGTAGCGATAAGTACCAGGAGGATTACTCCACATCTTAGAAGCTGGCCTTATATGGTAGGGGAAAAGGCAGCTCAGATAGAGAAGGGACTACCAAGTAAAGGGTGCTAGGAGGGCCTGTTTGGGATGGAGATGCGGGCTGAAAGTAGACTATAGATGGAACATGATGGCCACTTAATACCTCTATTGCAAACCACAACACACAAAAGGGGAGAGAGAGCAAAAGGGAATGCCCTGCCACAGAGGTGGGGTGGGGTGGGGGGAGGATGAGGTGGGAGTGGTGGGAGGGATGCTGGGACCATTGGTGGTGGAAAATGGGCACTGGTGAGGGATGGGCACTTGACCACTGTATAACTGAAATGCAAGCACGAAAATTTGTAAATCTGTAACTGTACCTCACAGTGATTCACTAATAATTTTTTTTAAAAAAAACGTAGCTTTTAAAAAAAACGTAGCTTTCATGAGGCAGACTGGTGGTTATCAGGTAAATGAGCCCAGCGGGTATTGGTAAAGAAAATTGTACACTAGTGAAGGCATTGGTCTTGTATGCCTAAAACCCAACCATGAATAGATTTGTAATTTCAAGGTGACTAAATAAAATATAAATTGAGAAAGAGGAAGAGCGATAAAGAATCTGGCAGGACTAGAAATAATAGAAATTATTAACTAGAAATAACAGAATGTTATTATGTTACCTATGTAGACAGAAAATTCCCAGACGAATGTGTTAGTGGATTTTTTTTTGTCAGGCAAGAGACTATCCTTCTGCAAGAATAGCTTGTAGACTTTCTGCTCTGACTTCTCATGGTGGATGACTATAAGGAGCTCTCTGGGACCTTTTGGTTTTTATTTGTTTATTTATTTTTATTTAGTGAAAGAGCCATGATTTACAAATTTATTGATAGGCGATTTCTTGGCATAAAGTATTTCCACACAAATCCCATCACCAGTGTCAACTTTCCTCCTCCTTTGTCCCCAGCCTCCCTCCCACGCCCACACCCCTGCCTTTCACATTGACAGGCATATTATGAAGTTCTGGTGGTTGCAGCTCTCATGAATTCAGTGTTGTTGAGTCTGTGATTTTGATATACATCTATAGTACTATTCTACATCATTGGTATAACCAACCCCCTAACCCCTGTCCCCCAATTACTTCCCTTTCTCTTCTCCCTTCCCCCTTTGCTTTCTTTCCTTCTCTGACCTTCTTGTTTGTATTCTTGTTGGGAACTCTTTCTTTCATAAAGACTCAGCTCTCAATACCTAAGCACCTCCCCAAAACCCCACCTCCCTATTCACATTAGAGATTAGGTTTTAACATATGAATTGGGGATTGAGTGGGACCCAAACATACCAATGATGACACTCTGAAACAAGAGAAAAGACAAAACTACCAAATAATTTTTATGTAAATAGGAACAGTAACCCTTCATCAAAGTATTTTACTATAATCAGTAAACAATTAATGTAAAATACTGGTCATTAGAAAAGGGTGCCTACAGCCTACTTCTGAACAATTGATTTAATAAAGCAATATATTTTTAGTATCCTCAGTGACCTATAATATCCCCAATGAGAATATCACACCCTAGATGAAGCACAATTGATAGTATACAGTGTCCATTATTCAGTGACCCTACTAACATCCATACTTTTTAATGGAAATAAATTGTTTAGGTAATTAAAAGTGGCAGCTAATTAAAAGTGTACATTTTCACTCAAAGTTTAGGAAGTGAACTAAGATAAAGCAGTAAAAACACATAGATTCTTAAATTTCAAGGGCTTCTTTTAGGAAGATAAGAATCCAGCTGTCAAAATTATAAGCAGATTGGGTGCTATCTATGAATTTAAATGTAAAATTTGTAATAATCTTCCTGGAAGTGCTTGACTTGAACACAATATATTTACACTGACAGATAAAATACCTTATTTTACTTTTTTATGACCTGAAATCTATTGGAAATATAAATTCATTCCCTGAATCTTAAACTGAAGTGCCTGTAATAATAAAAACAAGACAAATTTCTTTCCGTCTTCAAAAGAAAAATTTTAATGGAACTTTCACTCATTGGAACAAGTACTCTGTAGCTTATGAGAACTAAATAATGAACACCATTTTGCAAAATGAATTTTCTGTGTAATGAAAACCAAGCCAGTACAACAGGGTTTAGTAGACTGTGGCCCAAAGACCAAATCTGGTGGACAAACTTTTGGTAAATGACCTTCATTGGAATTTAGTCACATTCATTCATTGGCATATTATTTGTTGCTGCTGTTGGGCTGTATCAATAAAGCTGAATATTTAGAGAATATATGGCTACAAACCCTCAAATAAGTGCTTTCTGGTCCTTCATAGGAGAATTTTGGTTGTTCATGTAGTATCAAATTATTTTAGATGATTCCATGATGAATTGGAAAGAAATATTTATGTATGAGCAACTTCTTAAATATAGGAAGCAATATTCCACATTATGCTTTAAATTTTGATTAAAAGAAAAACTCTAGAAATTAAACAATTTTAAACTCCTTTTTTTCTACTGTGCATTTGTACTGCACTGTGATACATGATCAGTAAATGATATTACAAATGATAACAAGGTGCCAGAGAGATAATACAACAGTTAAGGTACTTGCCTTGTACCCAGCGGAACTGGGTTTTATCATTGGCACCCTATATGGTCTCCTGAGCCTGCCAGGAATGATCACTGAACAAAGAGCCAGGAGGAAACCCTGAGCACCACAGATGTGGCCCAACTCCCTCAAGAAATAGTAATAATTAAACAAAAAAACACATAAAACATCAGCATTGATATCAAGTCATCTGACAACATGATAGAATTTGTGGGAAAAACCAGAAAGTCAATACAGGAATAAAAGTCAACATCACAGAGACTGGAAGAAATATGACTAAGAGTTCTTCTCAAACTTCATTTGCTGAAAACTTTTTTTTAATTAATTTTTTTAATTAGTGAGTCACCGAGAGGGTACAGTTGCAAATTTACCCATCTTCGTGCTTGTGCTTCCCTCATACAATGTTCGAGAACCCATCCCTCCACCAGTGTCCATTCTCCACCACCAATGAAACCAGTATCCATCCTTCAAACAGAATTTCAAAGAGAAGTCCAAATTGTGAAAAGTGAAAGTGTGCTACTTATGAAATTGATGGCTGTTTAAAATCTTTGGATTAAATTCTTCAGTAGTTATATATTTTCAATTAATAGTGCTTCACTGAAAGAGTACCAGAAAGCTTACTTGAAGAAATTGAACACTTTTTTTTGTTTCCAACTAATTTAATTTCATGCACATCCTGATGTTTGTTATATACTTTCGCTATTTCCTGCTTATGTTGTCTTTTATATTCCTGTTATGAAATATTTGTGACATACTAAAGTTATTTAACATTTACTCACCAAATTAAACCAAATATATATGTGCATAGGCAGAAATACTTTTGTTATGCTTTCAGTCAGCATTTTCAGAAAGTTTCTTTAGGATTTATTATACTTTCCAAGAAACAGTCTAATGTCTGTTCATGATGATAATATTTTATCTATGTTTATTGATTGAATTAGTACCATTACAAAGAAGAAGAATAACAATAGATATCACTTGAAAACTTGCTGTGTGTCAGTCTCAATACTTTCTGTGGGTCCTTTCATTAATTTTTATAAAATCTATAAAATGTAGAATCTAATATGATTTTAAAGATTAACATAGCTTGTGAGTGGGAATGCTAGAAGAGTTTTGAACTCAGATGGTCATACTGTATATATTACTCTTACTTTCATTCTCTCATAAACATTACTCTTTAAATTTTACTGCTGTGGATTTGATTTTTTCTCCCTCTTCTAGTAATTATTCATTTTTATTCCATTACTTTGATAAATAACTTTAATTTGTATCATCTGTGTTTGACTTGAAATTTAAAATTAATCAGGATTTGTTCCCCTTTCTTAAATAATGATGGAGTTTAGAATATTTTAATTTCTATCATCTCCTCTTCACTCACATGTAATATCTATCCACTATTTGGGTTCAGTTATTTCTTAAATCACCAAATTTCTGAGTTATTGCATTTTCCATAAACTATATTCATTTAGATTTCTTATATATTCACCATTTACTTTACTCACAGCTTCTTATAATTCATGCTTTCCTTTCACATTCAATTTTAAGCTTTCTGAAGTATGTCTTTTCATTTTGTTTTTCACTAAGTATCTATTTGTGGTAAATCCCCCCTCCTTGTAGGAAACAATCATAATTTGGCTCTCAGTCTTGACTAAAACATTCTCTAGGTAGAGAATACCATATTGACCATTGTTTTCACTAAGCATTTTTCAAGAAAGGCTTTGTGAACAGTCAAGATCTTTTCTAGAAAAGTAATTGATATCTCCAAATAATGGCTTTAAATGACAAAGATATATATTTTCCTCTCATGACTTATAGTCTAGTTTAGAGCTAGAGCTAGGCAGTAACAGGACTGACTAATAGAATAGCACTATAAATCAGAACCTTGGGTCTGCTCTCTGTGATTTTTATATTTAATTTAAAATTTTATTTTAGATGCTGTGGTTTACAATACTATTAACAATCAGGTTTCATGATTCCAGTGGAATAATTTTAACAAAATGTCCCTGGGGTTTCTTCTTTGTTTGCCTCTTCTTCCTTACTCTCCCCACCTCCTTAATCCCCCAACAAACACACTTCCTGTAAAACTGGAAATAGAAAGCAAAAAGCCTTAAGTGTTGTAAATCATACAGTGAAAGTTGATTACTTATGAATATGAAAAATAGGGTTTCATACATCCCATCACAGAGTGCTGCACCCTTCACCAGAGTGTCTACAGCCCTCCATTATTAGCCCAGTATCCTATCAATACCTTCTTTCCCCTGTAATCCCTGTATTGCCATATGATTTTTATGCTTTGGGGTACCATCTTACTTGAATTTCTTCCTGCCTGACTTTCCAGATAGTTTTACTGAAATGTCTCATATTATTATTGCTGGAACACCCTAAAGTGAATGAATTCTAAAGCCATATGTCATAGAGGCCCATACTTAGGAATCCTCATGAGTGATTTTTGTAATCTTTCATATAGACCCCAGTTGAGAACATACAAGATTCTTTCCTGTCCCTTAATGCCAGAGGGAAATTTTTTCTAGTATACTGTTCTGGAAAGTTGAGCATTGTGAAGCTCTATATGAGGAAACCTAGACTGATCTCAGTTGCAGTTCCTTTTGATGAGGACACAAACCCTTATCTCTTACCTTTGACCTTTGTCCTAAAGCCCCAGGCTTAGATAATTCACATGGGTAGGGCATGTAGCATCAATTTCTGAGGATGCCATGCTTATTTAGAGTCTCATCTTGATTTTGTCCTGAAGAATTTAAGGCAGAGAGGGGATAGTTCCCACGCAGTGGTGCTAAGGGCATTCTGTGTCCTTGCTCAGGGCTCACTCATGACAACTAGAAAAGGTCACAGACTTTCCAGGCAAAAGATGCTGGATCTACTCTGGCATGTTTGCCATTGTGACTAAAAGAAAAATACATGTTTTTTAGAAAGAGAACTGGAAGTTACATCATTCCTTTTTTAGCATAAGCCATTGTTTTGAGGAAATTATTTTAAAATGTTACTTTTTTATCATCTGGTAACAAATGGTGAGAAAAATAAGCCTACCATGACCCAGCTGGCTAGCTGTGTAAATTATAAAGTTTATTTTGTCAAAAACAACTTCCTTTTCTTAAGAAGATTTGTGTTCCTGAGCCTTGTAAAAATTGGATGAAAGAAGTTAGGTGCTAGAGGGAGCTGCTAAGCAGAATTCTCCATTGGTTTTTTCCTTCAGGCAGTCCTGGCCTTAAATCTCTGAATAACAAAGTTTTCTGTAATTAAGAAAAAAAAATCAGCTTCTAGATTGTTATCAATTACCAAAGGTCCCATCTAGTAGCAAATGCTCATACAATTTAAGGCCCATATCATTCACAAAAATAAAGAAAACACTTGATGTGATTGGTAAAGAATGACATATTAGCCATTTTTGGCATCATCTTTTTACTGAAATTATTCTTTAGAATGTGTTGTATACTTTTAAAATTACTTTAAAGCAATTTTTAAGTGTTATGGACCAAGGTGGGCTGGAGCCATAGCACAGCGGTTGGCATTCGCCTTTCACGCTGCCGACCCGATTTCAATTCCTCCGCCCCTCTCGGAGAGCCCGGCAAGCTACCAAGAGTATTGCACTCTCACGGCAGAGCCTGGCAAGCTACCAGTGCATATTGGATATTCCAAAAACAGTAACAATAAGTCTCTCAATGAGAGACATTATTGGTGCCTGCTCGAACAAATCGGTGAGCAATGGGATGACAGTGACAGTGATGGACCAAGGATGTATTACAATTTAGTGTCCTTTTAGTGTTTATACCTTCTGTAAAACACTTAAGCACTATTTTGGGGGCTAATTTTATACATAAAATAGCATTATTTTAAAAACTTTTTGAACACTTGAGCCATACCCAATACTGCTCAGGGTTTCCTGGCTCTACACCCAGGAATTACTCCTGGTGGTGCTCAGAGAACCATATAGAATACCTGGGGTTGAAGCTAGCTAGGCCACGTGCAATGGGAATATCCTACCCACCGTACCATTGCTCCAACACTAAACCTTATTTTTATATTGATGTTATTCTGAAATTTACTCTGAAATATTCCATTAAAAGGAAATTATTCCTGGGACTGGAGCAATAGCACAGCAGGTAGGGCATTTGCCTTCTACGCGGCCGACCCGGGTTCGATTCCCAACATCCCATATGGTCCCCTGAGCATTGCTAGGGGTAATTCCTGAGTGCAGAGCCAGGAGTGAACCCTGTGTATCGCAGGGTGTGACCCAAAAAGCAAGAAAAGACAAAAAGAAAATAAGAAAAAAGAAACTATTCCTCTCAGTATCTGTATTGCAAACTATAATACCCACAAACTAGAGAGAGAGTATTGGGGAAATCGTCTGCCATAGAGACAGGGGTAGAGGTGGGATGGGGGGATACTGGGGACATTCATGGTGGAAAATGTGCACTGGTGGAGGGATGGGTGTTTGATCATTGTATGACTGAAACTCAAACATGAAAGCTTTATAATTATATCTCACGATGATTCAATTAAATAAATAAATAAATAAATAAGAACTATTAAGATACTATATAGAGGGAGCATTTCTCACCTGCTTAAATACCAATCATTATTTTTGCATATTAACTTAATAATACAATTGATATTTTTGCTTCTGTTTAAATCAGTGACCCTAAAAATCTTGATAGGGCCTTATTTCTACATTTATGCAGAAGACTTTAAAGTAAATATGCCATAGAAGTAGTTTAAATTTGATGTGGGCTTAACAATGAAAATTGACTCAAGTCAGAATGAATAGTTTTAATAATGTTTTAGTTGTATTTTAATGTAAATATTTTATATGCAATAAGAAAGCATTTTTTTCTTATCCTGTTTTCTCAAGGAATCATTACATTTTCATGTCTTAGATTCTGTTTTCCCTTGTGATTCCAAATCGAGCTGTTCATGTCTCTTCTCTATTTCAAGCAATTCTTTGTCCCATTCGTTTTAAAGATGTGGTCAGAGACAGGGGGTGAGTGGATAATATTCAATTCAAACAACATGACTACACATAATTTAAAGCATTTACTGCATTTTAAAGTGACATTTAAGGTTTTCTCTGGACTAATTTATCCTGCCCTCTGCAGCCTACATATTTCTTCTGTGCATAATTCCTTCTTGAAGTTAATGGGAATTTGGCATGTGGCAGGAGTATATGTTTCATGAAATGGGAATCTGGGACCTGTCATTTAATAAAAAGTCTGCTTCTACCTTAATTGGCCTGTCTCCCTAATGCCTTTCTATACACTATAGTAGCACGGGTAGACCTTCCATTCTGCTGTGAAATAAAATTATCTTTAACTTCATTGTATAGCTGCAATACCATGAACAGAAGGCAAATAGTGTGATCTATTGGAATGAAGATGAAAAGATTTTGAAACGTTATATTTATTGAACAAATCGTCAATGTAAACATTTAGATGAGTTGCATTTTTGTCATAAATTATTTTCACTTACACAGTCCAGTAGACCCTGTAAAACATTAATTATGCAGCAAACTTTAGGATTAAGACTTTAAATGAAAAAGAAAATTCTTTTTCTAGTTGTTCATAGTGAACACTGCACTGGAGATTAAGCTTTACCTTAATATCTACATGTTTAATATTTTATTTATGCAGATAAATATTTCTTACCGATTGAAATAATTTCAAATTGCTGAAATAATTTTCAGTTATTCATAATTTCTCAATACATTGAGTAATCTCTAGTATCCATGGAAAGAAATTCAGCTTTAAAGAAAAAATAGAGAGTCTCTTGCCCACACGCCTGCTGTCTTCCTTGGGGCCCGTTGGAGGGGATGGGCTCCAGCTTCCCTCCCCACACTGAGCAGAGCTCCCGGCAGCCAAGGACGACCGGAACCTAGCTACAGCCATGCTGGAGACCCTTCTCCACATGTTCAGACAGGCCTCATGCATGAAGGTACCGGCAGAGTAACCCAGGGGTGTGTAATCCCATCAATGGCCAACATCCAGAGAGAGACTTAAAAGCAAGCTCTCAGAAGCTCTGGGAGAAACTGGCAAGCCTCTGAAAGCTTCCTGCCCCCATGGGACAGCCTTGCAAGCTTCCCATGGTGTATTTATATGCAAAATCCAGTAACAAGCTGGATCTCATTCCCATGACCCTGAAGAGCTCCCAGTACAACATCGTTGGGAGGGCCAAGTCCAGATGGACTTCTAAGATCTCACGGAAAGGACGAAATGAGATGTACTGGGCCCGCCCAAGAAATCGGTGATTATCGGGCTATCGTGATCGTGATCGTGATTCATAATTTCTCAATACATTGAGTAATCTCTAGTATCCATGAAAAGAAATTCAGTTTTAAAGAAAAATTAGGGCTGGAATTTATCACAGTGGTATATCACATGGTTTGTTTCATTTAGAAGAGTTTAATTCCCAGCACCAATGAAATAACACAAAGTAAAATTGAAATAACAAGGAATCTCTCTATGTAATGTTATGGGTAATCTCTAGGCATACTATTAAATGAAAAAATCAAGGTTTATATAGGACTGCACTGTCATCCCATTATTCATTGATTTGCTCGAGCGGGCACCAATAACTTCTTCATTGTGAGACTTGTTGTTACTTCTTTTGCCATATCAAATACGCCACAGGTATCTTGCCAGGCTCTGCTATGCGGGCGGGGTATGCTTCCCGGGCTCTCTGAGAGGGGTGGAGGAATTGAACCCGGGTTGGCCACGTGCAAAACAAACACCCTACATGCCGTGCTATCGCTTTAGCCCATGTATGTATTTGTATATACTGTACTATATTTCACATAGAAAAGGGGGCACAGATATGTTGTAAATTGACATGAAGATGTACTGGAGAGCTGAATAAGAAACAAAAATCATTACCTATAGGGGTTGAAGAATGAATAGATATGTAAACAAAAGAAAACTTAATTCATATCTATGCATACAGACATGGTTTAATTTTAAAGCACAATACTGAAATAGGGAAACAAAGAAATTTACTAATACATAAAAGTTTTTTGCTCTGTGATTCTCCAGAAATGCATATTTACATGTGGAACGCAGAGTTTTCAGATTGCCACTAATTATCCATTTAGACTTCACTTAACTTCAAATAACTTAACTTGTGTCTGAATTCACTCTTCAAAGTAAGAAGTTGGGATATATGGTTTCCAAGGTTCCTTCTGGCTCTAATATTCTATAACAGCCAATGGGTTGTAGTATAGCAGGGGACAAATAAGTCAACTTCTTAAAGACTGGAAGGGAAGGGGGATGTCCATGGATGTCCAGTTAAAGAGGTGGGCAGTAACTTTGTACATCAATACCATAAATTTACACACTGTTGTAACCATATTACCACTTTAGAAAGCCTGGAATTGTATCTGGTTCATGAGAATATTTATTTATTTATTTATTTATTTATTTGGTTTATGAGAATATTTGTGTGTTTTTACATGAGATTATTTATTGCTATTCCAGAAATTTTTCTTTGGGCTCTTTTCAGTTGAAATTATTGTTAGAATGGAGCATCTTACTCAGACCAGTACACATCAGCTATAAATTACCTGTTGAAAACAGGAATTTGCTGCTAATATTGGGGCCAGAGTGATAGCACAGAGGGTAGGGTGTTCGCCTTGCACGCGGCCAACCCGGGTTCGATCCCCGGCATCCCATATGGTTCCCCCAAGCACCGCCAGGAGTAATTACTGAGTGCAAAGCCAGGAGTAACCACTGAGCATTGCTGGGTGTGACCCAAAAAGCAAAAAAAAAAATTTCTTTTAACTTTGGACAAAATCTGTATACAAATATTTGTTAAGATATAAGTGTAGTGACAACTGGATTAACTCAAAACATTGACGTTTAATTGCTAATCAGTATTTTGATAAGCTTCTGAGTCTTTATTAAATATGCGTTTGTGTTTAATATTCATTCTGTTTAAGCTTCAATTATTTAATTACAGGTCTTGATATGAAACTAATCATGCATATATCCATACGAAGCTTGCATACTGACAGGATAAAATCATTAAACAGTCATTACTGTAAACTGACATTGGCCTGAAATTTTTGCAGTTAACGGGGGAGTTGATGCTTGATGAACAATCCAATTAAAACTGGCAACAAAAGACCTAAAATGTCAGCCAAATTGCTTTTTAATAGTCAATGCAGCCGTCACAAAACATAAACATTAAAGTCCCCATAGAAACATAAAGCTTCATGGTGAAACAATTCTAGAAAATGAATAATAATTACAGCATCTTGAGGATTCTTTTAATAGACGTGCACTCATTAAAATATTTTGTTGGTTAGAATCAGATGACAAAGTATGTTTCCCTGAATACTTCCATATATTTGTTATAATAATTGTTCTATTTAATATTAAGTATAATTTTATTACTATCTCAAAAAGATATTTTGAAGGATTTTAATAACCTAGAAGACAGTCCTTTGGAAAAAAATTGTAAGAATAGTATACAATATGGCCTGCTAACATCTTAAAATATGAAGCTACAGAGAATCTTTAGTTATGCTAGAGTTTAAATTAGAAGTCAGGGAAGCCAATTGTGACTTCTACTAGTAACCTGAAAACAGTAGCCAATGTTAAGACTTTTAAAACATATGTGTTACTTTGACTGTGTGAGTGCATTAATCTCTATGTTTTCTGCTCTCCTGAAGTTTGATTTTAGTTGAAGGTACAAATTAAAACATTTCACTGAATTTTTAACCTTTGGTTCAGCTGTGTTACACACAGAGATAATAAAGTAATAGATTGCTATGAAAGATTTGTCTTCGGGCTGGAGCGATAGCACAGTGGGTAGGGTGTTTGCCTTGCACGCGGCCGGCCAGGGTTCGAATCCCAGCATCCCCTATGGTGCCCTGGGCACTGCCAAGAGTAATTCCTGAGGGCAAAGCCAGGAGTAACCCCTGTGCATTGCCCAGTTTGACCCAAAAAGTACAACAATCAAAAAAGATTTTTCTTGTATATTATGAATAATCCAACTTCTCTGCCAATAGTGTCATGTTTTTCAACAAGCAAAGGAAGGAACTGTAAGGTTTTATCATTGTAGCATTATAACATGGGGGAATCATAAAATGACTCCTAGGAGAAATGTTTAAAACATCAGGGTTTTAATAACATTTATTTTCCCAAACACTTGTTCAACACTTATATGTCAATGTGTATTGACCACTCTTAAGTTGAGTAAGACTTGGATAACATCTTAAGCTTAGTATTTAGCTGATGGTTAAAGATGTAAGCAACCAATTGTAATACAAAGGAGAAATATATGGTTAATTCAGATCAGGAAAATAGAATACTCATTTCTTACTAATTAATGTGTGAATTAGGATTCCTTAGACTACCATTGATTCCCTGAAAATATTTTGTAGTATAGATATACACAGTACAGCCCTCAAACAGATGGTGTCACAATATATTTGTGTATTAGAATATCAGTCAATTAAATACTGCCTTCCTCTACAATCATAGAGTATAATTGTATGTGCTATGAAGGGTAAATTGATGTTCACACTTCTCCAGCTGTGTTCCTCATTTTATCTTTTCAGGAAGTTAGTGTTATATTTTCAGAACAACAATTTTAAAAATCCCTCAAAGGAGTGATATAGACACACTGTGACTTCAAACTCTATTAGCTGAAACAGTGAGGAGAAAACCCTATAGGAATATAAATGAAACTTTAATGGCACTATATCACAAAATATTAAATGACACAACTATCCATAAAATGCTTATATTTTAATTTTTCTTAATTCAATGCTAGCTAAACTATGAAGAACAATTCTAAAGTGTTGGCTGTATCTAGAAAACACTATATCAAAGGACAGAGAAGGAAAGAAATCAAGGGGGAGGAAAGAAGAAAAAGGAAAGTAATGGGCAAACCAGGATCAGGGCTCTAGTTGTAGTGCTCATGTGGGAGAATAATGTAGCTATATATCCAATGCATAAACTCAATAACAGTGAGACATGAGATCTAACCTGCAACCATCAGAAATTTGTTACATGCATGTCAAGGTGACAAGTGGATATGGTGAGGCAGTGGGGACTGTATGTGGGAATACTAGTAGAGGGAAGTTGGCATGTATGATGAGACCAGCGTTTAAATATTATATGCCTAGAATTCACCTGTCAATAACTTTGTAAATCATAGTTCTTTGGATAAAAATGATAAAAGTTTAAAAATAAAAAATCTACTATCTCAGCTTGTGGGAAAATAAAAATTCTTAGTCTTTATCATATGCAAAAACAAAATGATGTCAGCAATTTGATTAATCATTGGGTTGAACAGACCAAATTTGGGGTGACCTCTTAAGTGGTGTTCTGAGGCCATAAGTCCACTCCTGGAGAGTTATCCCAGTAGTGTGGGTATAATAGATTGTTGACTGGGACTAATGGGTGATTCAACTCAGTCCTGTTGGTACCAGAGACCACTAGGACTATACTTGGAGGTGCTGGAGATTGTACATACAGTGCGGGGTATAAGACTCACAGCATGTACTTTTGAGCTATCTCCCAACCCCACTAAATTAATATTTTAATATTTGGACCTTTAGGAAATAATGAAACCATCAGTGTGAACAAAGGGGAGAAAAATTCTTATTTAAGTGGGTAAATTATTTTATATATGTTTTACATTCTCCAATGTACTTTCAAAGGAAATATCTGATATATTTAGCACAGAATTAATATAACCTAAACATTTGCTGTGCACCAAAGTTTCACAAATTCATAAATTATAGATTTCAACTTCCAGTACCTCACTGTCTTTCTCAGGCAATGCATATAAAGAAATAAATATAATAATGTTAGACTTCTAGTAGACAACTATAGTAAATTATGTGAGTATATAGAAAAGGGATTAGGTAAAGGCATAACAGAGGAGTAAATATTTGCTAGAATATTTCTATCCATTATTTAATGCCCAGTCTCATTGAGAAAATGGAAGGCAATGACATCCAAGAAAATGGACTATGTATATAGTATAGTCTATATATAATATTGTGGAGATATGGAACAAAAAAGCTTGTGTTGAGCAGAATAATAGGAATCAAAGCTGTCACTGCTTATATTCCCCAACTAGGATCTTTTGTAATATATATTCTAGGTTGACTGGAGCCATAGCACAGCGGGCAGGGCATTTGCCTTGCACGTGGCCAACCCAGTTTCAATTCCTCTGTCCCTCACAGAGAGCCTGGCAAACTACCAAGAGTATCCCACCCACATGGCAGAGCTTGGCAAGCTACTCATGGTGTATTCGATATGCCAAAAACAGTAACAACAAGTCTCACAATGGAGATATTACTGGTGCCCGCTCAATCAAATCTATGAACAATGGGACGACAGTGCTACAGTACTATATTCTAGGTAGTAAAAACACACTATTCATAATTGTAAAGGAGTTGTGGATTCATTGAGTTTTTAAAAAATGTATTCTTTTATTGAATCACCATGTGGAAAGTTACAAAGCTTTCATGTTTAAGTCTCAGTTATACAATGCTCAAACACCCATCATTGACTTTTTAAACACTGCGATTTACAATACTTTCAATGATAGGGCTGTAAGCATACAGCATTCCAACACCACACCCTCCATCCGAGTGTCCACTTCCTTCCACCAATGTCTCATTTCCACCACCACCAACACTCCCCCTCCCCGTATTGTAAGCTCAGTTATATAGATTATTTAATTTTATCGGAATACATAAAATTAAATAAGTTAGTAAATTCCAGAGATGTCAAATATCCTTTATAAGTAAGAATCAAATATTAAATTCTATGGTACTATCTGTAGTCAGCATTTCCTATATACACCTGAATATTTCTGAGAGAGAATGCTTCAAGCAGTGTTCAGGAGCCATGGGGACCGCTTTTGGTGATATTAAACCTAGCTGTGCAGGCCAGGTAGTTCACTGCTCAGACCCTACAATATAGTGCTTCCCACAGCCGGCTATGCTGAAGGCCAATGGGGACACACCCATTGGTACTTCAGGGACTAGGGATCAAAATCCAGGTCTTGTGCATAACAGGAATTAATTCCAACCCTTATTTATCTAACTGGCCCTCTCATGAGTATTTTTATTTTTCAACATGTTTTTGGCTGAGTAGTTTTCAACCAAATAAAAATTTCTCAATATGATGTTGCGATAGCACAGCGGGTAAGGCATTTGCTTTGCACACCATTGACCCGGGTTTGGTTCCTCCATCCTTCTCAGAGAGCCCAGCAAGCTACCAAGAGTATTCCGTCTGCACAGCAAAGCCTGGCAAGCTCCCCGTGGTATATTCGATATGCCAAAAAACATAACAAGTCTCACAATGGAGATGTTACTGGTGCCCGCTTGAGCAAATTGATGAACAATAGACAACAGTGCTACAGTGCTAATGATTTAATAAGCTTCATGATACAGATCAGTGACTTTCAATTTATTTTCCTCACCAGTTAAAAACATATTTTACATCACAATAAAAAAGGCATTCAGGAAAACATTCTTACCTATATGAAACAAGCTCTTGCTTTTATTTAAAACAGAAATAGTAGAGTTCTTCATTGTATTCTTGCTTTACGTTTTAACTGCTGGTCCTAAGTATTTTTTTATAATCTATCAATTAGTCATAGCATAAATTTTGAAGGACTTTGTTGTAGGGTGGTTAGTTGAAAGGAAACCAAATCCAAAGACCCAGTGAATTAGAAGTTGAAAGACCTGTTTTCTTTTTCTAGTTTTTCTTGACTGTTTCCTGCCTTTGTGACCTTGCTAAAGTCAGTTAACTTCTCTCATTTTATGATATACAAAGTGTGGGTGATGCCCTTTGTGTCTATCTCATAGACTCCTGTTATGAGGAGCAAATGAGAAAATATATTTCAAAGTGCTTTGCAAACCATGCAATACTATGTAGGTGCAAGGAGTGATATCCATAAAATGAGGCCATACTTCATTGTTTTGTATTTCATGTGCCTTTGGTGAACCTTGTAATCCTTCAAATTTATTGTTGAAAAATAATTTCCTTCAGGGTACCTAGTCAAGCCAGATAAATTTGAAAATGCAGTTAAAAGTGCTTTCCTATTATGCATGAGACAACCACGATGTTAGTTCAAGTACAGTTTGCATGCCTGGTCTCCACGAAGAGAACCTAATAGAGATCATCACCCTTTAAACTAAAAGATGCTTGTTAAAATAATGGGAGAAATGTGTGGCTTCATATCATGTAATTTGCTTATATGCCACATCTTCTATGATACATGGTACTGCTGCTAAAGTTTTCCTTTGATATGTCATAAACACTTCTGTAGAATTCTAATAAAATCTATAGTGAAGAGAGAGAAAGGCAAACTACTTTGAAAAATAAATGTTTAATTAAGTATGATTGTGCAATACCTCTGTTCAGTTCTTACCTTGTTATGAACCAAAATTCAGAATAATTTGGTGATCTGTTTGTATACTTCCCTCATTTATTTTTAGCACGTTTTTAATTGAGCACTGACTGTATACCACACTGAAGGTACTATGAAATTCATGAAAAAGAAGCAGTTTACCAATGTTATTGACTTTCAAACAGCATATGCTCTATTAAAGACAGAAATCTGCCCCCGTGCCAGGCTGTCTTTACAGGGACCCCCTCGGAGGGGGCAGGTTGAGTTTCCCTCCCTGCCCTAAGGAGAGCCCCAGCAGCCAAAAAGCTCCAGAACCCAGCCGCAGCCATGCTCAATGCCATTCACCACATGCTCGATGAGCCTCACACATGAAGAAACTGGTAGAGGAACCCAGGTATGTGGGATCCATGGCTGAGATTTCCAAGCCTTCTCGGATTGGGACTGGGCCTCCTCCACCCAGATCCCCCATTTTCCAGTAGCTTGCAGTCACACCCACAAACTGCCCCCAGCGCCATGCAATCTCATCAATAGCAAAGATCCAGAGACTATAAAACAAAGCTCTCAGAAGAGAGCAATGCAGTTTTCCCTGGAGCACGTGGCCACATTTGCTGCAGCACAATCTCATACCCTAGCCAACTGATGTACGTAAAGCAGCACACATACATTTGGTTTTAACATACTTGCCTGTATTCTCTTATATACGAGCTTAAAGGGCCCCAGAATGAAATCGAAAGCCTTTACACACTTCCATCTTATTGTGGTGGGATGATGCTTGCTGGTTTGGTGTTTGAATATTATCTGTAATGAACTATTGTCAACTACTTTAGCACTGTAGCACTGTCGTCCCATTTTTCATCGATTTGCTCGAGCGGGTACAAGTAACGTCTCCATTGTGAGACTTGTTACTGTTTTTGTCATATCAAATACACCATGAGGAGCTTACAAGGCTCTGCTGTGAGAGCGGGATACTCTCGGTAGCTTGAACTACTTTATGAAAATAAAATGTATAAAACTTGCAAAAAATAAAAGAATAAAAAGTAATTCAGTGAAGAAAAATAAATAAAGACACAAATCTCGGCAGTACAAGTTAGTAAATCTTCAGACAAGGGTTCTGGTATTCATATGATGCAGGGGCTAGACACCTAACAACATTGTTCTGTGTCTATCCACTTTACTGATCGCTACCTAGCTGCATGTTTTTAGAAGGTTCTGAGGGCATAAGAGGAATGAGTTTTCTAGGATGTCACAAGAGAAAATTGTTGCTTCTTTGAATTTCAAGGAATTGTTAATGAAAGGAATAGCACTGATATTTCACCTCATATGAGGAGGAGTGAGATGTAGACAAGATATGGGATGAAAGTAAATTCAAAGGAGAAAATCAAACAGTTCAAAGATGAAAAAGTTGCAGTCTCGCCTGTTGAAAGGCAAAGGTTGCAATTTCACTGGAGCAAAGCAGGTATAGAAAAGTGGACTGGGGCAAAATCATGCACTTTTGACTTCTCATGTATTTTTACCTTTAGATTTTAATTAGAATGTACTCAGCCTACGTGATTATATTGAAAATATATTGAGATTTTATATATATATTTCCGGTGTAAAAATCAGTTCAAACAAAGCATATTTCCCAAACATCTTCCACTGGCCTTTGCTTCTGATTATTTTCTAGAAACTGGATCACATTTTTCACTCCACTGACAAGCTTAACTAGTGAGGCATGGCACCAAACAGTGCTTGGATTTATAAAATAAGAAATTCCCTGCCTTTAGAATTCACCGTTTAGTTGAGGCACAAAATAAACAAGCACAAATACAAACATAAAGCTATTGAGACCATCATTTGTATACAACTGTCACCAACAGATTGTGAAATCCTTAACAAACATAAACACGTTGATACCCAAACTCCCTTCTTAGCTTTCTTGCTCCCTTATCTTTTCTTAGATTCCCTACTCCTTACTTTGTCCTATGTTCTGCAGAAGTGAAATGAGATATTTAATTGCTTCTTATTTTGAAATATCTAGTCCTGAACTTAAAGGCCAACTACCAATTGTTTTTCCCTTTTCCCTCCTACTTATCTGTGCTCAGTTTTTATTCCTTGCCTTACTTTTATCTTCAGGGATGTAAATGTTTTTGTAATTAGGAAAAACTACTTTTTGAAGATGTTAGAGTCTAGAGAAACAGAAGAACAAGCAATGAATCACAAATAGCATTTGATTGCCTTTGACAAATTAATATAAACAGTGGTTCAAATCATAAATTCTTTGACAAGTGTAGTGTCAAACTTAAAAAAGAACCTTATATGACAACAGCGTTAAATAGTCAAGATATACCAACAAAAGACTTTGCTTTTCTTTTTAGTTCCCCAGGAAATTAAACTAAAAAATTCTAAGAGGTCATGATTGCAATAAGATTTACAAATTCTCAGTCTATGCCAGGATAGAAAATATTTTGTAGCTTCTTCTTGATAACCAACAAAGAGAAAACCAAACCCAAGAGTATTCCAAATAAACTCCAACCCAAGTAAAATCTCTGTGACTACTACCTAATTCTGTTATTGGCATAGCATTGATAACTTTATAAAGCACATTAATAGAGGTTGATCATCATATAAAACCTAGAATATATGTTGATTTATGATACAGTAGTTAGTTGTAAAATCTCTACAGAGAACAGACTATAAGGGAGACAAAGACACTCTTAATAATTTTTCTAGCAGACCATAACTTTTTCCATGTTGTCTTTGTTTACATGATGCTGGAAATATAGTGTCTTATTTAATCTGAAGATTTATAATTTTGATTCATTGAGCCTCTTTTGAAGAATATGTACAGAGCAGGAAAACAAGATACTACTAGTTTAGTAAATATTTAATTGATTCATGTAGAAAAAATTGTTCAAAAATAAGCTTAAGCTGATATGAATATATTTGACACTTGAAAAGTAGAATTGAAAGAGTTATGTAATATTGTTATAGCACAACAAGGTTCTTGTCTTCATGTAGTAAAGATTAAAAGCAGAATTCTGGACATAGATTGCCAAATCCTGTAAAAAATTTACTTCAGGAAAGGAAAGGCAGGATAGGGGAAAGAGAAGAGAAAGGGGAAGGAGAGGGAAGGAAAATAAGCAGGAAGGATAGGTGAGGGGAGGGAGGGGAAGGAAAGGGAAGTAGAAAGCAAAGGGGAAGGATATGAGCAAGGGGATGGGGAGTGAAGCTGAGCTGGGACAGAGGGATTCTTAGTAGGATATCCGATAAAGTAAAAACTTTCTCTGTTTTTATATTCTCTGATTATGGAGCTCACTGAACATATCTGCGTTGAGTTTAAACCATGCAAAATGGTAAAATACAGGGGCTGTGGAAAAGTAGGATGTTTGAGATGATTATCTTCTGCATATCCTGGCCCATTCTCAAACATTTCTTTGGTGCCATTCTTTTTAGTGTCTTACCTTACCTAGTTTCTTCCTGTTTCTACATTGGTATATTAACATAATTTTCTTGTATACATATCTGTCCGCATGTTTCCCATATCTCAGCCTGCAACACACCTGAAGTGAGTTTTTGGAAACAGTGATTTTTAATTTCATCATTTGGCACAAAACATACCTCTTTATACATAGGCTATAGGTGTTTGCTTTAGAGAATTCAATAACATGTTTATGGTAAGTAAAGTATTAAATAAGTATTACGATGCTTGGTGGATTTGGGGCCATCTCTTATTTCACTATTTGCTTCTACTACCTTAGTGTTTCACTTTATTCCATGAGCCACCAATACATTCTTGCCTTCTTTAATTGGATTGTTTGCCTTGCCTGTTTATCATTCAACTTTTTGGAAATCTTATCAATTACCCTCTTTTCTCCTTTTTGTTAATCTTGCCTGTTCATTTCCTGAAAGGGTGAGATGCTTGGGGGCTACTTCTATCAGGGTTTCTGTGGAACCAAGGGCTCTTACAAGCAACACATGCAGGTCCGTCATTTGAATCATCTCCTTGGCCCCTAGACTGTTTCTTTTTGGAAGTGTGAGTGAGTAGGGAAACTCCTAGTTTGTTCTCCATAGGATCGGGAAAAACATCTATTGATTCTTAGACAACAGGGCATGAGGTTCAGGTGAGAATTTGAGGATACACTGCTGATTTACAGTGCCAAGGATTACCTGGGCAACCCCAGCAGTGCTTTGGGAGCTCTAGGTCTACACCTAATGGTTCCAAGGGCCTCTAAGGCTGCACCCAGCAATGCAATGCTGAGTGATCACGTGATGCCAAAGGTTAAATGAGGGCCATCCACATGCAAGGATAAGTGTCTCAACCCTTTACTATATCTCTGGTCATCAGTTCTTTTTTTAACGATCTCAGTTTATTATTCCTTGTCCACCATTCAGTCAGTTGATTTAATATGTAATCATTTCCTCAATTGATTTAATATGTAATCATTTCCATTATTACATTTAAAATGTAATCATTTCCTGTATTAGTCATATGACCGTCTTCTCTGATGACCAGTCATTGTTTCTTATGATAACTTTTCAGGACACTGTTAATGTTAAGGAAATAATTGAAAGGTTGTTTGTCAGACTGTTGTGTGTAATCTTTGGAAAGGATAGTCAGGAAAACGTAATCAACATATCTTTTCTTTTCTTAGTTCAGAATATAGTTTATTTTCTGAAAGAGTTATTATGCTAACCATTTAATATAAAGGTAGAAATTGATTTATGTTGTAAAAGAAAGTTATCTCTATCACAAATGCTACGCCTGGTTGACCATGTGATCACAAGCAAATGACATTTTTTCATGGCTCATTTTCCTCAACATATATTTAAATGCATTTACTATCAACTGATATACCATCAACTGTGTAATCATAATAACTTACTACAGCTTATAATGGAAGTGATATATAAATGAAATATTTTTACATATCTCTGTCACAGAACTGAGAATAATTAAATTCAGAGGAAAATTATTTACTCAGACTGTCTAAGGCACGATCTGTTCTAGATTAATTATAACAATATTTAGATAATTCTAAATTCCAAATGAGCATAACTTTTAATAGAAATGCTAACTTGTAAATTATGTCATGGAGTGTGATATGTAAAGTATACTAAGAAGTTAGTTTTAAAATTGTCTACTATGCAGATGCAAGGAACAATAAAATCATGCAATTTGCTACAACATGGTTGGAACTGGAAGATATCATGTTGAGTGAAATAAGCCTGAAGAAGAAAGACAAACACAGGATAATTTCACTAATCTGTGGAATATAGAAGGCTGTATGATGAAATATATTGTAATAAAATGGAGATGCTTAGATCATCCTTGACCCCAGTGTTTAGAGAGGAGACAGAGAAGGAAAAAAATCAAGGGGAGGACAAGAGAATAAGAAGTAATGAGTGAACATGCATCAGGGTTTCAATTATACCAGAGATGCGAGTGAGGAGTATAGTCTTATATATACCCAAAAGAGAGATTCAGGTGAATTGAAAACATGAAATATAAGAGGCAACCACTTAAATTTTGTAATGTGCCTAACAAAATGACAGACAGGGGTATAGTAGGGGTTGTAATGTGAAGAGAATCTGGGGACACTGGTGGAGGGAAGTTGACACTGGTGGAGGGATTGGTGTTGAATTATTGTATGTCTCAAACTCAACTAAGTAACTTTGTAAATAATGGATCCGTAACAGAAAATATTTTTTAAAAATCGTCTGCATATTCCAAGTTTAATAAGTAATATGGAATATAAGCTATAGATATAAAATAAACAGGGTTATAAAACTTTGATATGCTGAAGACAGTTTTGGTCAGATGAGCAGGCCTGTGTCACCACAATAATTACCTGGTAGACTCTTAATGCTTCCAATGTGATACTTAAAAATGGGGCCTTCTAAATATAATTAGGTTTGATGAGGTCAACAGGGCAGAGTCTTCAGGATTAGTTTCCTTCAAGACATCAGAGAGGTTTTTGTCTATCTCTCACGGTTTCCCTCCTCTACCTTCAATTTCTTTCTCTCCCTTTTCCTCCCTTGCTTTCAGTTTATAGAAGGACAAAGTCAGAAGGTAAACATATGTAACCTAGGAAGAGAGCTGTCACCAGCAAACAGCAAAGCTGTCAATTGCTCTTGTTTCTAGCCTCCATAACTCTGAGAAAATAAATATCTTTAGTTTAAACCATCTATAGTATTTTGTTATGGGAATCTGAGTGTACTAAGACAGACTTAGGTACTGAATGGCAAGATTCTGTTATAACAAATACCTAAACATGGAGAAAGGGCTTTGAAACTGGGTAACAGGTTAGAATCTAGGAGAGTTTTGACAAGCTAGGAATACAGATGTGAAAGTCAGTAAGATGAGGTTTTAGAGGGAAATGAGGAATATGTTATTTGAAGCTGAAGTAAAGACTAGTTCTTGTTGCTAACATGATAAAGAACTTGATTGAAATGTAGTCTAGTTTTATATGAAAATAAATATTTAAAGTGATAAAATTGGGTATTTAATTGAGATTTCTGAGCAAAGCATAAAGAGCAACTTGGTTCCTCCTGACTGCTTATAGTCAAATGAGAAAGGATAGATTAATTAAAGAAGGTATTGTTAATCCAAAAGAAATATGAAAATGAAGATTTGTAAAATTTTCAGCCTGCACATATTATAAATACAAAAAGATTATTCTGAAGAAAAAACTAAAGACATGAGTTAGCAAACATTTGATTAAAAATCTAAGGAATTATGTGCATGAGAAACCAATACTAAGAGTATCATAAAACACACTCTCACTTAATTTTTTTAAGTTATGGGACTCTGCAGATAACAATGTCAGCTTTTTTCAAGAGAAGGACAGAAATGGAAAAATAGAAAAACATACTAAATTTTACTAATCAGAATGTTAGAGCTTATATTTCCTCCTCAAACATATGGGATAGTTATCCTGAAGGCTATTCAGATATGATCAGGACATCTGTCTTGGTTTCATAAGCTGGATGATCTTTCACAGCAGTCTTAAGGATTAGAACAAACTGGAAGAGCCATTAGGGTTATAATGCCATCCCTGTACACCAAGAAGTGAGATATAACATCAAGGAAGGTTCTTTTACTTTTTAATTAATTGGTTTATGGGCCACGTTGGTGGTACTCAGAGCTTGCTCCCGACTCTTTGCTCAGAGATCATTCCTGGCAGATTTCTTGAAACCATATGAGGTGCTGGGGATTGAACTGGGGTTGGCTACACGTAGGACGTACCTACTACACTATCTCTCTTGCCCCCAAAAGGAATTGCCCCCCAATAGCAATCTTAGGCCTAATAATTGAATTGAAACTGCCCTGCTAGACTTGATTTGTTTTCTAAGACCTGTCACCCTTCCTTGCTTCTGATTCATTCCATTTGGAATTGGAATGTCTATCCTATTCCACTCACATCATTGTATTTTGGAAATATACAGTATGTAGTTTCATGGATTCACAGCTACAGAATAATTTTGCCTCAGGATGATTAATGCCTATAGTCTAACCAGAATCTAAGTTCAATATTTTAATAAGAATTTGGTCTCAAAACTTTTGAGTTTACACAGGGAACATTAAGTTCTTTGGAGCTATTGGGATATAATGAAGGTAGTTTCCCTGTTAGGATTTGACTTTTTTTCAAAATGAAAAAAAAAATTTAATTGTATTCTCCCAAAGTACTGTTATTGAAATCTCCCCCAATGTGATATATTTTGAGAATGGGCTCTTTTTTTTTCTTTTGGAATTGTTTTTTTTTTAATTTATTCTTTTATTGAATCACCATGTGGAAAGTTACAAAGCTTTCAGGTTTAAGTCCCAGTTATAAAATGCTCAAACACCCATCCCTTCACCAGTGCACATATTCCACCACCAAGAATCACAGTATACCTCCCTGCCACCCACCCCCACCTCTCCAGCCCCCCACCCCGCCTGTGTAACTGATAAATTTCACTTTACTTTCACTTACCTTTGATTACATTCAATATTTCCACAAAAAAACTCACTATTATTATTTGGAGTTTCTCCCCAAGAATGGGCTCTTTGGAGGATACTTTAGTTCAGATGAGGCAGTAAGCTTTCACAAACTATTTAGTTTTCTTATAAGAAAGGGTTGGAGAAGAAGGGTCCTGGAACTTCTACGTGGGATGAGCAGTATCTTTGTATGTCAACACCAGAAACTTGAGCACTATTAAAACCCTCTCATCTAGGCTGTATTAAAAACATATTAAAAACAAAGAAAGTATATCAGAGAATTTGATTCATTTCTTTTTCCCTGCCATGGAAAGCACATATTGCGAATGCATCAATCTTTAATGAAGAAAAAACTTTCATGAGAAACACATTCCGGCACTGTGATCTGGGAGTTGTAGCCCCTAGAACTGTGAGAAAATTAAGTTTTGTTGCATAATCCACCCAGTTTGTAGCATCTTCTCATGGCATCCTGGTATGATGCGGACAGTTTACTATTAATTTATTAATATAGACTTCTAGATTTATACCTCTTGATTTTGGTTACTAGCAAGCACATTTATTTTTATTATCTGTCACTTGACAAATCACGTTTCCAAAATCTATCACTTGTTTTCTATTTGCATTATATAAATCAAGGAACAGGCTAAATATATTTATATAATTCACGACGTTAAAACTATTCTTACACATTGAAGCATAAATAATCAATGACAGCATAATTCTTGCTCTATCAGCAAAATCCATGATGTGCAAGCATTTAATTATCTGCTATAATTTGTCTATGCTTTCTCTGATTCCTATATCTGGACACTGGGATATCACTAACTTATGTCACCACACTATCATCATAGGAATGAGGTAAAATATCTAGTTCATGAATAAAGGATATTTTACTGCAAAAGAACACATAACATAAAATTTATCACCTTACATTAGGTGTACAGTGGCGTAGAATAAACTATACACAGTGTGTGCAACAAATGTCTAGAGATTTTAAATCTTCCCGACTGATATCACACCCTGAATGTTGGACATTATTAGAGATCAGACAAACCACTTCATGTCTTTAAGGTAAGCACTCTTATCACTGATCTATTCCTACGACCCCCAAATTTTATTAATATTTGTTTGTAAACAGCTTTGTATTCTCCATTAGTAGAAAATGATCATCTTTAATGCAAGTTGTATTAAATAAGAACTTATTTTAGAGTCATAATGTATTAGTAAATATTTTAGACTTTATAAGAAAGAAAGAAAAATTGTATAAATACTGAATTCCTCAAAAGCAAACTGTTCCCTTAACCTAAATTCATAATGATAGCAATTGCAATACTACATTGGTAGGGACTGAGAAATAGTACTGCGCATAGGGTGCTTCCTTTGATTTAGCTGACTCGGATTTCAGCCATGCCATTCCATATGGTTTTCTGAGTCCCACCGGAAATAGCCCACTGAGCATGGATGGATCCAAAATTAAGCCCTGAACATTGCTGGGTATAGTCCAAAAACCAAAAATCAAAGAAACAACAAACAGTTACATTGGTGACTGAAACAAGTCACATGTACCAGATTCTATGCTATGAACTTGTCATGTGCTCCAGGTCTGGTGCCCATACTCAGTACTCTGAATATACTATAAACTATCAATAGTATGAAATACTTCAATAAATATATTTAGATATAAAGTTAATCAAGTAATAAGAATAAATTAGGATGAAACTCATAATAAACTTAATCAGAAATTGTTAGCTTATAATGTATATGCTGACCTTGGTGCTATATATTACAAAATTCCTGTGTTATGATAAAACTTACGATAAAAGCTATACCTATGGATCACCATGCTTCTTAGTAGTCATCATAGTTTTCTTGGCAGTATTTGCATATGTACTATTTTAAACTATTTCCTAATAATTCTAAGACTTTAACTTGCTATACAGCTCCTTACATCTTTGGATAAATAAAATAAATAAAATTTTGAGGCAGTTCTTTGGAATGCATTTTTACTTGCATCATGGCCCTGCAAATAAAGCATCAGATAATATTTGTGAAGAGGTCTTTGAGAGATATAGATGAAAGATGCATCCTAAATACAAAACAGAAATTTATTCATAAAAAATTATATCCTATGCTAAAGTGTTAAAAGTCCAAGGTTTTATTGCAGGAAGTACTTAATTCCAAGATAAGTACAATAAAAAATTGCAATAAGTATTGCAATCAGTATAATAAAAGTGTATGTATAGTCACATCATTTTTTAGGGGTTTGCAAAACAAACTTGGAGCACTTAAATAAGAGCAATAAAATGTATCCTGTTACAGTGCTATCTTTTGTAAAAGAGACCAAGGGCATAATTCGAAGAAAATTAAGTGAAGAGTTTCTGGTGTGGCTTGGATAAAGACAAAAAGATTGGAGTGAATTATTCTTACATTGATTCATTAATTCAATAATAGCTTAGAACTATTGAGAAGAAAATAAAACAACTTTATAAAGTCATAAATTTTTAGTGATAAAAGAGAAATTTGATATAATCAGATTTCTTGGAATAGATTTTATTTTAGGTTAATTACTAAATGTCACTGATTTTAAAGATTTTGTTTGGTTAAATAAGTGGTGTATAATTTATTAATATTGTTTAGTAGTTACTATGTGCAAGATACCCTACCATTTTATACATATTAATTCATTTTATCTCACAAAAAGTTTTGAGTGTTTACTATGACTAGCTTATAATTAAAGGAAACATCTTTGGAAAAGTTTGATCAACACCAACTGATATAAATAAGAGAGTTATTATTTAAATATGCTTAGATTAATTTTATTCTTTTGGGGGACCACATCCAGTAGCGCTCAGGACTTACTCCTAATTCTGAGCTCAGGAATCACTCCTGTAGGCTTAGGGAAACATGTGGAGTGTTGGGGATAGAATGCGGGTCAGCCATGTGCAAGGCAAATGCCCTGATTCTATTGCCTGTAACTTAACAACTGTGTTATTGGCAGTGTTGTGAAGTAACTATTAATTTAAACAACATATACACAGATTATTTCTCTGATTGAGGATATTAGTTAAAAAGTGCTGTATACGTGATTCACCTTATTGAAAATAAACAAAACCAGTGTCCTCATTTTTTTGTTTTATACTTTGGAATGTGGAATAACTAATTTGGTCTGAGTTCTTAGTTTTCTTTTCCATCATTTCTTTCAATTATTATAAACTACATTAACATATTAGTAACATGTGAGACCTGTTCTACAAAAAAAGTAAATCTCAAGAGTGGCAACCTTTCATCTTACTTGTTCCTATACCTTGACCAGCAACTGGTTTTAATTTTATTACTAACAAATGACCCTTGTGGTTGACTGTGGCCATATCTGCCTATGAAAACTTCCTAAATAGGAATAAAAGGTAAACAACCAGACCCTCTATTTTTAAAGAAAAGATAAGAGGAAACGTTCCCTAGTGTTGCTATAGCAAGAATTTTAAGATCAAGTAGTTAGTCTACCTGTGTGATATTTTTTCCAAAGTACCATAATTATTCTTTCTTACATAAACTATTTCCAAATGCTAGTAAGAGTAGAAGTATGCAAGATGCCAATTCCTCTATAATATGTTCTTTTACCTTTAAATATCTCTATATAACTATAAGCCAGCTAATTAAATCATCTTACAGAAGTACAGTGGAAGCAATATAAAGCCATGTGCATATATCCGTGTCTGAATTTTATTTATGTCTTCTGCAATGCTTATTTGTAATTGGGAAGTAAGTGCAAAGTAAAAGTATGCAAGTCAAATTCATTATGTCATCACATCCAATCATGAAGCCAGGTTATATTCTATGCCTTGGTCTGATACAGATGCTTAGTATTATATTCATACACAGAAAAGAATTTCCATGCACTTGTTCACTGATTTGAAACACTGTAAAATTTCTCTTTGAAAACTGTTTCCTGTAAGCATTGTATGATTAATCTTAAGTTTCTGTCAGCATCTCATCTATCATATGTAAAATCTTCCCCTTGAGTACAATTTGAAAAAAGGAATTTAAATGTCTTTAACTAAGGATTAAGTTGCTTAAGATAGTTTCTTAAAGGAAACAATCACCATTACCTATAAAAATGTTTCAAGTTATAGGATTAACATTTGTATTTTTCACTGTAGTATTCTCAACATATGTTTTCATTTTTCCTTCTGTTTATGTAAATTAACATTTTTTCTCTTAAGAAGGCTAATATTTTTGTTTTGTAAGATTATCTGTACAGTGAATTCCGATGGATGGGAATAGAGAGGGACTTCTACTTTGAATAGAGAGGAACTTCTACTTTGGGGCCACACTTAGAAGTGCTTTAGAGCTTCTCCTGGTGTGCTCAGGGTCGCTATGGGCAGTGTTCAGGGCACTGAACCCGGGGCTCCTGTATGCAAAGCAGGCACTCCAGCTCTCATAATCATCTGCCCATCCTCGATTTGCTTATTTTGAAGGGCAGTTTCCTTTACCTACTAGCAGCCACATCTATATCAATGTATCAGTGTATTTTCTAATTGAGCTGCCTTTTCATGACTTCATTAGGTATCTTTTAGTTAATGAAGTCTCAAGTGCAATGTATATGTAATTTGAGACTACGTGTGAAGCAAGATCATCACAAAAGAATCTGTCAGATAACCTTTTTGTATTCTGGGGGATGTTTTTCCAGAACACTGCATGTTGTTTAGGGAACTATGAAGACCCAGTTAAATTGGAGGGAGTCCAGGGAGATAAGCAGTAATGTAATTGAGGAAATGAATCAGAATTTGAAGGAAAAATAGGAGTTAAATATGCATAGTTTAGCATAAGCAAGGTTTATAAGACAGGACTTAGTTATGTATGCACATTCTTCCAAAAGAACTCTACTTAATGTCTCAGTAAAATAACATGTTGAAGATCAAGAAAATTAAAATTTGTAATAATGAGAGAATCAATGAACATTTTAGACAGGAATTTTTTTTTTTAAATTTATTTATTTTTAATTAGAGAATCACCGTGAGGGTACAGTTACAGATTTATACACTTTTGTGCTTATACTTCCCTCATACAAAGTTTGGAACCCATCCCTTCACCAGTGCCCATTCTCCACCACCCGTAAACCCAGTGTCCCTCCCACCCTCCCCAATCCCATCTCCCCCCCACCCCACCCTGCCACTGTGGCAAGGCATTCCCTTCTGTTTTCTCTCTCTAATTAGCTGTTGTGGTTTGCAATAAAGGTGTTGAGTGGCCGCTGTGCTCAGTCTCTAGCCCTCATTCAGCCCGCAACTCCCTTCCCCCACATGGCCTTCGACTACAATGTAGTTGGTGATCGCTTCTCTGAGTTGACCTTTCCCCAGAACGTGAGGCCAGCCTCGAAGCCATGGAGTCAACCTCCTGGTACTTATTTCTACAGTTCTTGGGTGTTAGTCTCCCACTCTGTTATTCTATATACCATAGATGAGTGCAATCTTTCTATGTCTGTCTCTCTCTTTCTGACTCATTTCACTCAGCATGAAACTTTTCATGCCCATCCACTTGACTACAAAATTCTTGACCTCCTTTTTTCTAACAGCTGCATAGTATTCCATTGTATAGATGTACCAAAGTTTCCTCAACCAGTCATCCGTTCTGGGGCATTCGGGTTTTTTCCAGATTCTGGCTATTGTAAACAGTGCTGCGATGAACATACATGTGCAGATGTTGTTTCGATTGTACTTTTTTGCCTCTCTGGGATATATTCCCAGCAGTGGTATTGCTGGGTCAAATGGGAATTCAATATCTAATTTTTTGAGAGTCGTCCATATTGTTTTCCAGAAGGGCTGAACCAGTCGGCATTCCCACCAGCAGTGAAGAAGGGTCCCTTTCTCCCCACATCCTCTCCAACAGCGGTTGCTTTTGTTCTTTTGGATGTGTGCTAGTCTCTGTGGTGTGAGGTGGTATCTCAAAGTTGTTTTGATCTGCATCTCTCTGATGATTAGTGATGCAGAGCACTTTTTCATGTGCCTTTTGGCCATTCGTATTTCTTCCTTGGTAAAGTTTCTGTTCATTTCTTCGCCCCATTTTTTGATGGGGTTGGATGTTTTCTTCTTGTAGAGTTCAACCAGTGCTTTATATACCATTGATATCAACCCCTTATCTGATGGGTATTGTGTAAATATCCTTTCCCATTCTGTGGATAGTCTTTGGATTCTGGTCACTGTATCTCTTGCGGTGCAGAAGCTTTTTAGTTTAATGTAGTCCCATTTGTTGATCTCTGTTTTTACTAGATTGCTTAGTTCCGTGTCACGTTTGAAGATACCTTTATCTTCAATATCGTGGAGGGTTTCGCCGACCTTGTCTTCAATGTACCTTATGGTTTGTGGTCTAATGTTGAGGTCTTTAATCCATTTTGATCTGACTTTTGTGCATGGTGTCAGGTCAAGTAGACAGGAAATTTTAAATACAGGCTTGCCTACACACCAAAACAGTTGATAGAAATGTGAAAGATTCAACCATATAATTAATTTGGCATCACAAATCACTTCTACCATATTTTTATAGTTTTCTTTTTTAAATAAACAATTAAAAAGTCAAGAATTAAAACTTTTAAATATTTCAGGTAACTCTTAAATATATACATTTTATTGAATAAGATTATGATTTAACAGGGCTGGAGCGATGTCACAGTGGGTAGGGCGTTTGTTTTGTGCACTGCTGACCCAGGTTCGATTCCCAGCATCCCACATGGTCCCCCGAGCACCACCAGGAGTTATTCCTGAGTACAGAGCCAGGAGTTAACCCCTGTACATCGCTGGGTGTAACGCAAAAAGAAAAAACAAAACAAAACAAAATAAAATTATGATTTAACTATGTACGAAATGTAAATGTTGTTTTGGAAGCCCTCTGATATGAGATAGGTATATAGTTTCAATTCAAGAGACGGAAAATAACAAGTATTTTTCTTACAGAATTGTCACTTCCTATCCTATGCCACTTAGGAGTTTCCCTTAATAACCCAAAATATATTGGGCAGAAAATTTTATTGCACAAAGTAATGTCCTATCATCAGTCACCAAGATTGCAGTTCTCCATTTTTTGGCCATGACACATTTAAATCACATGAATATGTGCAAAGAAGTTGCGTGAGTACCAAATAATGGAAGCCAGAATTATACGAAGAATTCCTTTCCCAATACCAATTTCATTTTATTCTGCAGGGGAAGGAGGATTAATAAACAATTGGATATGGAAATTAGCTATTAAAACTGTATATAGGATCACAGTTTTATCCAGTTCTGATGTGCCTCCACCCATTTCTCTCTCATTCATGAAATCACATTCAAATGCAACTCGCTGAGTGGAAAAATTAGAGATACAATCTTAAATCATTTCATTCATAATTTTAAATAAATTATCTGATTTTTACTCCTTTATTGTTAGAACAAGGATGGCAAAATATTGATATGTTGGGATCCTGTAGCTGAGAACTGCTAAATTAGAGAAAGAGGCAAAAACATGTGAAATTTGAGAATCATTTGGTCTTGTGAGTATTGCTATGCCAGTGTTAGTTCATTGCATTATCCCAGATCCTGGCAGTGTACCAGTTTAATTCCAGTGTACAGTTGTAGGAGATCTGCAATTGGTGCCCACAGGCTCCCTTTGTTCATAAAGTTATGCAGAGAGTGGGGGGAAGGGAAACTCAAATACACCATAAAGAGACAAATGCAGGAGGACTGTCTAATTGTTAAGGTCACTAGGGTATCCATCAGTGATATCACAGGCAGGGCTTTTATTCAGTACAATATCACTCCCCCATCTGGCTCTGTGAACCATTGTTTCAATTGGCAGAGACATTAAGGAGTTAGTAAACACATCAACATTCAATTGGTACATGAAGAGCAAAGATTGGGTATTTCATTTAGCAATCAGCTGGTAGTTAAAATACCCTAAACTGTTTATTCTACTCTTTCCTGGGTACATGTTTGCAAATCCTTTGTATTCTAAGATCTAAACCCTTTTATCTAAAGGAATATTCTAACCTTGAGTTTTTGTTTGTTGTTATGGGGACAACTTCCCACAATATATAAACAAAGGCTTTCTCTGTCTTTCTGCTTTCCAGAATTCTCCATGCTTTGTTCTTATCCTGTAGGAGTTTTGGCCTTTTTTTTTTTAATTTTCATTGCTCAATATAGATTGCGTCCATTATTTGACATATAATAATTTAAAAAATATTTTTCTTAGCACTTTAGAAATAGACATAACATTTTCTTCATTTTTGCTTCAAGAGCTCCATTTTCATGAATAACATCAGAATGATTTTCATACATTTTTTGAAAAAAGTGGTGTTGTCATCTTTAATAGTCTAATAAAAATGAAACACTGAAAATGAAAACTTTGCAAAATTCCGGAATATCTCTTATTAGCTAATTCATTAAATGATTCACTGTCAATTAATTCATAACCCTCCATTGCCTACTTGCGAATAAATAATGAACTTGGGGATTTAAAATAATTGAAATACCTACATATTATTTTAGTTTGAGTATAAACTAAGTATGAACTTTTAAGGATCATTACATTTTTATATTTTCTTTTTGATATACTTCACTGCCTAATAATGGAAACTACAGCATCATTGTCAGCATAAGATAAAACAGGGCAATTATCTATTTCATATTTCATGGTACATCGTGGATAATGCAGTTTCCTTCAAAATCATGATATAAATGACTTTGTCCAACCAATACTTTTAATTGTTAATTAATACTATGTTAATATGTAGGATTTGTGTCATAAAATAGAGAACTTTACTATTGTTACTTTAAAAAATAAAACAAAATTAATTGACTTTCATTTCCTTTTTAGCATTGCAAACTATTTTGAAAATTTACATGAGTATCCTTGTATATACATATATATCTATTCTGAAACTTCAGAATAAAAAAAATTGGGCAGCTTGAGCTCTTTGGTAATTTAAGCAAAACAGTGTTTATCTATAATCTTTTCTCTTTTTTGTTATTAAGTGCAAACTTCTTTTAATCTGGGTCAGAAAGTTGATTGAGTTACCAAACCAGCTACTTATTGGCAGGATATTGATTATTTTACCGACGATTGGCTAATTGCACTATGCAAATCCAATACATGAACAGCACAGTTGATTGCCCTATTAAAGAGACAGGAAGAAATGAGTTAAGGGAGCACTGTCTTGGTTGATGTTTGAATCACCATTATGTATGTACACACATTGGAGAACAACAAAGGTGATTAATGAAACACAGAAAATAGGAATTTTGGACTCGTAAAGGTAGAACAGCACATCCTGTGGAGATAAGCATCAGCCTATGAAGAGATTGAAGTACAAATACGAGGTTCAGCACAAACATGTCAAAGGATTGTAAGGGCTTTGGTGTTGACCTTTACTTCCAGTTTTAACGAAGATCAACCTCCCTGATAAAAATTCATTGAGCATGCTCTTTTATTTGATGGTTTATTGAAAGGAAAATTCAGGGTCTTGGAAGGGATGCCACGCAGAGTGCAGTAATCCAGAACCAGATAATCCAGAACTTTGAAAAATGGGAAACATAATATATCCTTCCTTTTCTCCCAGAATTTGACTATATTTTTTAATCATCTGGCATAATTGAAAAGTCTCATGTTTCTGTCTTTTGCCCTTTTCTGTTGTTGTTTATGTCTTACTCATATATATGCACATATATATTACACACTCATTGTACTTTATGTATGTTCTCAGTGTTTATTAGCTAAAAAAATTTATTGATAGATTTTGGTACATTAATATTCAAGCAGCATTATTTGATCCATAAAAATCATAGGATGTATAAATTGCTTACTCACTTTTATTCTGAATATCAAATTTCATGCCTTAATATTATTTTCATATCTAATAATCTTAATGTGAAAAACAGAGATATCCACAGTCCACAACCAGATACACTTAAGATTAATTTGATGCTCATTGAGAACTATAAAATTAATGGATATTAGCCAAAATATGTGAACTTATAAACTGCCTCCTCATGACAGCTCCTTGTGATTAGCAAAGTACTGTAAAGTAATAATATACACTAATAATTAGTACTTAATATTAGTTGTAAGTTCTTCGCCTTTTAAAGAAAATCTATTTCTGAGAAGAGCTCAGAAAAGCAAACTAGGGAACCAAAAACTTATAATTAGCCTTGAGAGACTTGACAATAAGTAGTACCAGCAATAACACTTGGTGCCCCGATGTTCTTTGCTCATGTATATTACAAATGTCTTCATAATCATTAATTAATATTGTATCTCAAAAGAGTTCATAGAGTTGTTTAAATACTAACAGAGGTCCATTAGTCATTATTTAAAACCTCTGGGGGTTCACTAGTTTACAATTTAGAATTTTTTTCATTTTTACAGAAGTATATTTCTATTACAATAAATAATGTGTAGACTGGGATATTGGCCAATACTCCTTAATAAAAATGCATTGATATTTCTGTGGCTCCATGTATAAAAAATTACCTAATAAAACAAAAACTTTGAATATACTCATATTATTTGAGTAAGGTTTCACAATCTAATATATAGGGGAAAAGTGAGTTGGCTTTTAGGGATTTTCCTATTCCATAGGTGCAAAGTATTGTACAATTTGTCCCTCTTTTAGGTCAGTAGGGTAATAAATGCAAACTAAAACCAGGGAATGCAAGCATATTTTCTGAATCTCTGAGCATTTTCAAGAGCAAAGGAAATGAATATATTTTCTCCATTTGACAGCATAAGTTGCACAGTACCTTTGGGAAAAAACACATTTGAGATAGGGGTATCATCATAATGTTACTTCAGAAAAAAAAGATCAGTATGTGGATCTGGGAATAGCTAGCATGTTTATACTTAGGTTAGTTTTTTCCAAGAAGATATATGTTAGATGTTGCTTTATTATTGGTAATATTTCAACCTTCACAATTATTTTTTTGCATATGGTCAGTTGCATTACTATGTAGCACTTACTTCAAAACATGCATTACAGTGGTTATTTTGAAAACATTAATTTGTTCATCTTCATGCTATTGGCATATTTGAGAAAAGTTTGAACATAAGATATAATTCACATTTGTATATGTGTAATTTTGTTTAAAATACTAGATGAATGTATGAAACTATCTATAGAAAAATTATCTGTGTGGAAATGCACATATGTGCATGTACATGAAATATCTATCAGCATTCATAGTGGTAGAAGCCCTAACCATCAAACCTGATGCTTAGATAGTAAAGTGTTATGTATGAAACCCTATCAGTAAAAGTACTGTAAACCACTGTGCAAAAACATATATAAATAAGAACCTCTTTTTAGATTTTTTTTTAAATTTTATTAAATCACCATGAGACAGTTACAAGCTTTCATGTTTGGGTGACAATCTCACAATGGTCAAACACCCATCCTTTCACCAGTGCACATTACCCACCACCAATATCCCCCCCTTTCTCACTCTCCCCTCCCTCCATGGCGGACAATATTCCCCATACTCTCTCCCTACTTTTTGGGCATTATAGCTTGCAACTCAGACACTGAGAGGTCATCATATTTGGTCCATTATCTACTTTTGGCATGCATCTCCTATCTCAACTGATTCCTCCAGCCATAATTTTCTTAGTGATCCCTTCTCTATTCCATCTGCCTTCTCCCCTCTGCTCATGAAGCAGTCTTCCAGTTATGGGACAATCCCCCTGGCCTTTGTATCTACCGTCCGTGGGTGTCAGCCTCATGTGATGTTATTCTATACTCCACAAATGAGTGCAGTCCCTCTATGTCTGTCCCTCTCTTTCTGACTCATTTCTCTTAACATGATAACTCTTCATTTCTATCCATTTACAATCAAATTTCATGACTTAATCTCTCCTAACAGCTGCATAGTATTCCATTGTGTAGATGTACCAAAGATTCTTTAACTAGTCATCTGTTTTAGGGCACTTGGGGTGTTTCCATATTTTAACTATTGTGAACAGTACTGCAATGAATATATAGGTACATATGTCTTTTCTACTGTGCTCTTTTGCATCCTCGGGATATATTCCCAGAAGTGGTATTGCGGGGTCATATGGAAGCTCAATTTCTACTTTTTGAAGGACTGTTCATATTGTTTCACAGAAAGGCTGGACCAGTTGACATTCCCACCAAAAGTGAAGGAGCGTCCCTTTTTCCCCACATCCATGCCAGCACTGGTTGTTTTTGTTCTTTTGAATGTGTGCCAGTCTCTGTGGTGTGAGATGATATTTCATTGTTGTTTTGATTTGCATCTCCCTGATGAGTAGTGATGTGGATCAGTTTTTCATGTGCCTTTTGGCCATTTGTATTCCTTTTTTGAGGAAACTTCTGTTCATTTCTTCTCCCCATTTTCTGATGGGGTTGGAGGTTTAGTACCTTGAAATCAGCTTAAGCAAAGAGGTGAAGGACCTATACAAGGAAAATTACAAATCATTACTTCAAGAAATAAAAGAGGACACTAGGAAATGGATACACATTCCTTGCCCATGGGTAGAGAGAATTAACATTATCAAAATGGCAATACTGCCCAAAGCACTATACAAATTTAATGCAGTCCCTATCAGTGTATCCATGATCTTTTTCAAAGAAATAGACAAAACACTCCTGAAATTTATATGGAACAATAAACCCCCATGAATAGCTAAAACAATCCTGGAAGAAAGAAGATGGGTGGCATTACCTTCCCCAACTTCAAACTATTACAAAGCAGTAGTAATTGAAACAGCATGGTATTGGGATAAAAACAGACCTGCAGACCAATGGAACAGAGTTGAATATCCTGTCACAGACCCCCAAATATATGGCCACTTAATCTTTGACAAAGGAGCAAGAAATGCAAAGTGGAACAAGAAAAGCCTCTTCAACAACTGGTGCTGGGAAAACTGGATAGCTACCTGAAAAAAAAATGAACTCTGACCTCTGTCTAATGCCAGGCACAAAAGTCATATCAAAGTGGATCAAAGACCTCAATATCAGACATGAACCTATAAGGTTCATAGAAGAAAATGTAGGAAGAACTCCCCATGACATTGAACCTAAAAGCATCTTTAAGGATGAAACAGCACTGACCGTGCAAGTGGAAGCAAACATAAACAAATGGGACTACATCAAACTAAGAAGCTTCTGCACTTAAAAAAAAGTGACCAAAATACAGGAAGAGCCCACAGAATGGGAAAGAATATTCACCGAATACCATCTGATAAGGGATTAATATCAAGAATATACAAGACACTAGTAGAATTGTATAAGAAAAAATATGAACCTCTCATAGAAGCATACTGGTGGGTAGGGGGTAAATGGGATAGAGTGGTCATTGGTGGAGGGAAATGGACACTGGTGAAGGGAGCAGTGTTGAAACCTGAAACTCATATATGAATAACTTTATAATTTCAAAGTGGCTAAAATATATATTCAATTAAAAATATTCTGTTATATTCAGGTGACTCCCTTTCCATATATTACAATAATGTATAACTTGTAGTCCCCCTAAGATCTACTTTCACGTACAAACTTCAGATCTTATGCCCAATCTCGTTTTCCTTAACCTGCATGTTTTATGCAAAGTACTGAATACGAGAGGAAAAGGCTATTTACGACCACTTTTTTCCTTTCACTTACCTTTTGGAGACAGGGGCTCTATTGCTTCAGAAAGCTTATAAATTTGTTAACACCTCTACCTTGTCTAAAATGTGTTGGAAACACACTTTGGAGGAATTAAGTTCTTTCCCCAGCATCCCCTGGAGATTTTCCTATCAAGATATTTTTAGGGTTTCAATCCTGTAAATAACTGACTCGTCCAACTGCATTATGTGAATTAAAACTTTTTATCTGAAATTTTATTTTAAGAAAGCTTTTTAAGTTTATCTGGAAAATGATATTTGCATAATCACCACTACCCCCTTTTTGTGCTTCTCTTGCTTTACTCTCAGGCACAAAAATTATAATTGCCAGATACATTTGTTATTCTTCAACTATTAGTTCAGAGCTCCTGCCACTGAACCTTAATGTATTTTTCATTATGTTTAAGTTTGGAAATCCCATTTCATAGGACCAAATATAAAATTGCTTAATTTAGGAGGGAACAAGTCTATTCTCGTATTTATTTTTCTTAGGTGGAAAAAGAATAGAGCTGAAATCATTTACATTTCATAGGGCTTAAGGTTTGTATGTATTTCAGTCAGTGCAACAGTTCAATATTGTAAAGACTTTTAAAGGTGACATTAAGAAGCAAGGAGGTGCAAAAGCTTCTTAGTTTAAGAAAGCCCCATTTGTTTATCTCTGTTTTCACTTACATGGCCAGTGGCGTGTCATCTTTGAAAATACCTTTAGCATCAATGTCGTGGAGGGTTTTGCCAACCTTGTCTTCCATGGACCTTATGGATTCTGGTCTGATGTTGAGATCTTTAATCCACTTTGACCTGACTTTTGTACATGGTGTTAGGTAGAGATCTGAGCCCTTTTTTTTTTTGCATGTAGCTGTTCAGTTTTGCCAGCACCATTTGTTGAAGAGGCTTTCCTTGCTCCAATTCACATTTATTGCTCCCTTATCAAAGATTAGATGATCATATATTTGAGGGTGTGTGTCAGGATACTCACCCTGTTCCATTGGTCTGCGGCTCTGCCTTTGTTCCAGTACCATGCTGTTTTAATTATTACTGCCTTGTAGTAGAGATTGAGGTTGGAGAGGGTGATTCCTCTCATGTTCTTTTTCCCAAGAGTTGCTTTAGCTAATCATGGGAGCTTATTGTTCTATATGAATTGCAGGAGTCTTTGCTCCATTTCTTTGAAGATTGTCATGGGTATCCTTAGAGGGATTGCATTGAATGTGTACAATGCTTTGGGAAGTATTGCCATTTTGACAATGTTAATTCTCCCAATCCATGAGCATTTCTTTCCATTTCCTCATGTCCTCTATTATTTCTTGAAGTAGCATTTTGTAATTTTCTTTGTATGAGTCCTCTACCTCCTTAGTTAGGCTGATTCCGAGGTACTTGATATTCTGAGGCACGATTGTATATGGGATGCCATTTATCATGTCACTTTCTTCTCCCTCATTATTTGCGTATAGGAAAGCCATGGACTTTTGGGTAATGATTTTATAGCATGCAACTTTACTATACAAGTTTACTATTTCTAGGAGTTTCCAAAATACGAAGACAGTCTAGAATGGGAAAGGATATTCACCCAATACCCATCTGATAAGGGTTTGATATCAAGGATATACAAGGCACTTGTTGAACTCTACAAGAAGAAAATGTCCAACCCCATCATAAAATGGGGGATGGGAATGAACAGAAACTGAGATATCCGAATGGCTAAAAAACACATGAGAAAATGCTCTATATCACGAATCATCAGGGCGATGCAGATTAAAACAATAATGAGATATCATTTCACACCACAGAGACTGGCCCACATCCAAAAGAAAAGCAACCGGTGTTGGTGCGGATGTGGGGAGAAATGACTCTCCTTCACTGCTGGTGGGAATGCTGACTGGTTCAGCCCTTTTGGAAAACAATATGGACGATTCTCAAAAAATTAGAAATTGAGCTCCCATTTGACTCAGCAATACCACTTCTGGGAATATATCCCAGAGAGGCAAAAAGGTGTAGTAGAAATGACATCTGCATTTGTATGTTCATTGCAGCACTGTTTACAATAGCCAAAATCTGGGAAAAAAAACGGGCTGCCCAATAATAGATGATGGGTAATAAAACTTTGGTCCTTCTACACAATGGAATACTATGCAGCTGTTAGAAAAGATGAAGTCATAAAATTTGCATATAAGTGGATCAACATGGAAAGTATCATGTTGAATGAAATAAGTCAGAAAGAAAGAGACAGACATAGAAAGATAGCACTCATCTGTGGAATATAAAATAACAGAGTGGGGGATTAACACCCAAGAGTAGTAGAGATAAGTACCAGGAGTTCTGCCCCATAGATTGGAAACTGGCCTCACATGCTGAGGGAAAGGGAAAAGGCAGCTCAGATAGAGAAGAGAACATCAAGTAGAGGATGTTGGGAGAACCCATTCGGGTTGGAAAATTCGAGATGAAAGTAGACTATAGACTGAACATGAAGGCCACTAAGTACCTCTATTGCAGGCTACAACACCGAAAAGGAGAGAGAACAAAAGGGAATGCCCTGCCGCAGAGGCATGGTGGGGTATAGGGGAATGGGGTGGGGGTGGTGAGAGGGATACGGGGATCATTGGTGGAGGAGAATGGGCACTGGTGGAGGGATGGGTAAACGATCGCTGTATGAGTGAAATGCAAACACAAAAGTTCATAAGTTTGTAACTCTACACTAGTGATTCTCTAATAAAAATTTAAAAATGCAGAGACCTCTGAAATTTTAACTTGTAGAAAATATAAAAATCAAAAATATATAAATCAAAATGTGTGTATAAATAGTATATATAATTTAAATGATAACATATGAAACAGGTTTACCTGCAGCATAAATGATAGAAAATGATATTATACTTTTGAATGAAGTAGAATTTTTATTACTATTTTGTATCACGGGAGCTTCACAGATTAAGAGAAATCTAGCAAGCAGTAATACAAATGATAATTACTGATTCTTTATTTGTACTTTCTTTAAAAGCTATTAATATGCCTACGGATATGATATTGGCTTATAAGAATTAAATATTTATGTTTTAGGGTTATAATATTCCCACTCAGTGTCCACTGAAAAATGTTGACATCCCTCTATCACATATCATTATGACGCTTCTCACTGTGGAACTGAGGTGACCACTCTTCCATTTTGGTAGCCTCAGTTCTGTGTAAAAGTTTGTTCTCATTGCATATTGTTCTTTTCTTTTGTGTTTTTTAAATATACCATGTATGAGAAATATTAGCTATATTTGCTTTTCTCATTCTGTCTACATTCCAAGTCAAGAAGTCCTTTATAGTGATTCAGGGTTCACATTCCTAGTCCTGGCAGCAGGTTTATTGTGAACTCAATTGGAGCATGGCAGTGAGTGATGGGTGAGGTCATGTGTGCCCAGTAGAAGCTGGATCACCAATTAGATCGGTGTATCTACTGGGATATACATATATATATACATACATATATACATACATATATGTATATATGTTTGTATATATGTATATATATGTGTGTGTATATATATATATATACAGACACACACACACACACACATACATACACACTCTGTTTGCCAGAATCTGGAAAACAACTGTGTTGCCACAGTCAGGAGATACTTGGAAGCAGCCAATGGCAGGATGTTGCCAGTGTTTGTCAGTTTTTCAAGGCCTCTGAAACCAGGCTTTTATAAGCAGATTGAAAAAAACAAATGTTCAAAATTGTGTTAAGGGACTGGACAGATTTTACATGGGCTAAAACATGTGGTGTACCTAGATTTGATCCCCAGGACTACAAATAGCCTGTTGGGTACCACCAGGAGTAATGTATGAGCACAGAACTTGGGCTAAGCCCTGAGCACCACCATGTTTATCCCCAATGGTAAAGACAAAAGTGTGGTTGCTCAAATGCACGTCACTGTCACTGTCATCCCGTTGCTCATCCATTGGTTCGAGCGGGCACCAATAACGTCTCTCATTGAGAGACCTATTGTTACTGTTTTTGGCATATCCAGTACGCACGGGTAGCTTGCCAGGCTCTGCCGTGTGGACTCCATACTCTCAGTAGTTTGCCGGGCTCTCCGAGAGGGGCGGAGGAATCGAACACAGGTTGGCCGAGTGAAAGATGAAAGCCCAACTGCTGTGCTATCGCTCCAACCCCAAATGCACGTATGTAGTAAATTTTCTTATGCCCGAATGGTGACCAGTAGTCTTCAGTAACAAATGTCCAGGTGCTTCTTGGTGCCAGGCTGAAACAGGCCTGGGGTTGATTTGAGGAATCAATATTTCCAGTTCCTGGCTTATCAGTTCACTGTTTCAACAGATCTACATTGTAACCAGTGATGATGCATAATCACAAGTGTTGTCACTGTACCAAGTTCCAACAAGCCTTGGGATAAGCTGGGGTACAAGATACTAAGTTATCAAGAGCATCTTATGTATGTACCAGTTTTGGCAGTTCTGGAAGGATTACAAAGTTGTAGCATTTGATAATTTGTTTTCCATTGCTGAGAATGGAGAGATATGAGGTTGTGTGGCCACGATTGAATGTAATCAAAGTAAAGAGAAAGTAAAGTGAAATTTATCAGCTACACAGGCAGGGTGGGGGCTGGGGGTGGAGGGGGAGGTTTACTGTGGTTCTTGGTGGTGGAATATGTGCACTGGTGAAGGGATGGGTGTTCGAGCATTGTATAACTGAAACTTAAGCCTGAAAGCTTTGTAACTTTCCACATGGTGATTCTATAAAAAAAGAAAAAATAATAAAATAAAACAAAGTTGTAGTCATCAATGCCCAGTGAGAACTATCCATCAAATTTTAACAAGTCTAGGAGGCCACCTGAAATTCTAAACCACAAATCCCCACAGGTACCAAGTTGGAGAGTACTGCCATGTTTTGCTGAAGACAAGACAAAAATATGCTTGGACTGGAGGAAGTCCTGTTAATGGCAAGCTCAAATGGTTGCTTTCTCCAGTGATAGGAGTTTTCAGAAAATTATTCACTGCTTTGATTCTGGCCAAGAGAGCATATTTCCTTGCATGTGTATGAAGATTTCTTTTATATATGTAAATATCTCTTATAAAAGGGTAACCTACTTTTCAGTGCTTTCCCTGTGCCTACTAGTTCATAAATACGATTAGCCTATGGCAATTCATATATGTTGTAGGTACATTTTGTGGTGACAGGTTCTGTTCTCCTTCACCAGTTAGGAGAAATTCTGGTACTTTGAAAACTGTAAAATACAAATCCAGTATTTAAAATACAAATCAGAATGCAAAAATCACATGAATTTGAACAATGGTTTTCTGAAACCCCTTGATGAGTGAAACAATTTTTTTGCATTTTAAATTATATTAAACCACCATGATTTGCAAATTTATCCATAGTTCAGTTTTAGACACACAATATTGAAGAATCAACCTAACCACCAATGTCAACTTTCCTCTGACAATATTCCCAGGTTCCCTCCCAACCCTACCCCCAAGCCTCCCAACTTGATATTCACCTTTCTGTGTTCAGTTACTAAAGTTTGGGTCTCTTGATTTCAGTGTTGTTGACTCTGGTTTGAATATTTGGTTCTGTTATACCTTAATACCACCTCTGTATCCTCATTGCTTCTCATCTCTCTCTTCTCACCAACCCCTCCACTTTTTCCTTCTCCTTATTCTCTGTGGCCAAGGATGATCTGTGGATCCCTCATTTTAAAACATTGTATTCTCTCATCCAGTTTTTATAAATATTACATACAATGACATTATTCTGCATTTATCTTTCTTCTGGCTCTATTTAACATCATATCTTTGAGGTCATGTTGCCGTGAATTACATGATTTCATCATTCATTACAGCTGGGTAGTATTCCATTGTGTATATATCACAAATATTCATGATTCACTTATCTGTTGTTGGACATCTGGCTGACTGCAAATCTTAGCTATTGTACTGAGTGCTGCAATGAATAACAGTGTGCATACGTTCTTTTGAATGAATATTTTTCTGTCTTTAGGATAGATACCCAGAAGTAGAATTGCTGGGTCATATGGGAGTTCGATTCTGCCTTTACTGCGTATCCTCTATACTGTTTTTCACAGGAGTTAAACCAGGTAATGACCCTACCAGAAGTGGATGAGAGGCTCATTTTTACCACTTCCTCACCTACAGAGATTGTTCTGGTCCTCACTCTGTACCTAACTCTCTTGTCAGTGTCATGTGGCATAGAAGGAAATTATAAAATTAGCCTGCCTATGACAGGTCTTTCTTAGATTACCATGAAGTTATGTCCCTATAAACCCATTGTATGTTGAAAGTATATCAAATTCAAACTACATTCCATACATCTAAATTACTGAATGTAATAAGTGAGTTTAGCCTACCTATGTTAAGGACATTTATATTAGCCCCTAGTTTAAGAAGAAATATAGACTATACTGTATGATTTATTGAATACTAGAGTGAAAGCAAAACAGAGAATAGTAGGTTACTCTTCTGACCTTCCTGACTGGGTGTGGTTTGATCTGGCCATCTAGTATCATGAGAATGTATCATAGAATGTACTCTTTATCACTAGTGTGGGAAAAGATAAGACTTTCAAAATCACAAACAGGTTACACTTGAATAATGTCCTTCCATTCTATGTCATTTCCTTTATAACAATTAGTCAAAAAATTAAAACAATGTTTGGGGCTCACTGTTTGTGAAGAATTTGAATATTTCTTCTCAAGTTTATACGGTATTGTTCAGGGACACAAATTTCTTTGCATGTAACAGATATGTGTATATTAGGCTTTTTTGTTGTGTATGATTGTCTCAGCCAGAGAAACAGAAAGTGAAAATGAGGGATTGAGAGTGTATATATGTGTGTTATGTATATCTGTGTATGCCTGTATCCTTTATCAGAAGGATACCTTGTGAAAGGCTCATTCTCATCTTGTTTCCTGAACTGTTGAATGGGCTCCAGTTATGTATCCCCCTGAACTGGACTAAATAGGTTTGAAAATAAACGCAGATTGCTGTTTAATACAAGATTTTTGAGGGGTTTGGAAAGTATAGTGTATAAGGCTCTCATCTCGCATGCGGTTGATTCAGATTTGATCCCAGGTTCCCCATACAGTCCCCTGAGCCCTGCCAAGAGTGATCTCTGAGTGCAGAGCTTGGAAGCAAGCCCCGAGTACCAGAGTGTGGCAGAAACAAAATACTAAAAGAGAAATATTTATGGTCTTTATTTAGAAGGGTTGTGATATTTTGCTAACCAGAAATATGACACAGGAATCTGACTCCTTTGTATCATTGCCTAGGGTACAAAAGGTTTTGTTATATATGTCATTTCACTTAAGATCACAGTTTCCAAAAGCTATCAACATTTTAAAATAGGACATATATGGTTCACACTGAATATTTAGAGCTTTTGCACCATAATAAAATAAAATATTGTGAATTTAATAATCCTAACCCTAAGACTATATCATAGTCTATCTGGGGAGATATGGAAAAAACATGGCATTTCAATAGAAAATTGTAACATTAAAAATTCAAGAGACAAACTTATAGCAACAACAGTAAATATTATACTCATAGAAGAGTGTAATTTTTATATAATAGTATATGGAAAGAGTAAGGACAGAAAAGAATTGGCAACACCATTGATTATTTCCAGTATTAAAGATTTATAATCTTCAATATATAATAAACAAATGGTTATTGACATTTTGTATAACTTGTTAGAAAAATCAATCCATTTTATTAAATTAAATATTAAAGTTTGTGAATATCAGAGGCTGAACTCAAACTCCAGCCATGTTCTAACCCCCAAATTTTCTTTTCATTGTTAAACAGAATATTATGTATCTACATATGTTTTCTTTTTTTCTACATTTCAGGATTATTAAGGGGAAGCATATATAAACAGATACATAAAGTGCAGGATGATTTAATATAAGTAAAAAATCTAGAAAATGTGGAAGTTTCTGTTCTAATATTAATAAAATAAAGAGAACTTCTATTACAAAAACCCACACGAAGGGCTGGAGCCATAGAACGGCGGGTAGGACGTTTGCCTTGCATGTGGCCGACCCGGTTCAATTCCCAGCATCCCATATGGTCCCCTGAGCACCACCAGGGATAATTCCTGAGTGTAGAGCCAGGAGTGACCCCTGTACATCTCCGGGTGTGACCCAAAAAGTAAAAACAAAAAACAAAAAACAATAACAACAAAAACCCCCACAAAATATATGTAACATTGGGTCTAAAGCAGTGGGTTTCACTGTGCCACTAAATTACCATTGTCCATGGACAAAATTTTCTGGACATCTGTTTTCTTGTCTATAAAATAAGAAGAACTTAAAGGTTCTTTGGCCTTCAGAATTCAATGCTTTTGAGTATCAATGATTAAAAGCATAATTCTGATTATAGTTATAAGAATGAACCCAGAGATTTTTATAAAGTTAATGAGATGTTAAGTACTTGTGATGATATTTTTAGTGGATATGGGATTCGGGTTGGGACTAGCATAATGGAGGTGGTTTAGAAAATTCATGAAGCATTTTAGTTCTTTTTATATATATGCAAGGGTAACTGACTAAAGGAATCTGTGTGAAATGAATAATTACTACTCCATCCTCTAACTTTTGTACAATTCATTTCCATATAGCAAGTTTATTAAAAAGGAGAGTCAGATATAGAAGAAAATGCAATCAAGAATTTGTTGTATTCAGGTTGGAGTGATAGTACAGTGGGTAGAGCGTTTTCCTTGCATGTGGCTGACCTGGGTTCGAATCCCAGCATTCCATATGGTCCCGTGAGCACCGCCAGGAGTAATTCTGGAGTGTAAAGCCAGGAGTAACCCCTGTGCATTGCCGGGTATGACCCAAAAAAAAAAGCCAAAAAAAGAATTTGTTGCACTCTTTGGGGCACAAGTATAATATTAAAATATGAAAAGCATTCAAGTGTCTTTAAAATTCAGATTTGAAGTGGAGGGATTAAAAACAATGTTTTTTGCCCTGTTACCAGTTCGTGAAAAATGAGTTGAACAACAAAAGTGACCTAAATTCTCATAGAAAACTGACAACAAACTCCTTTGCATAAATAATATCCCTAAATGTCAATTGGATGAATTGTATCAAAAAGCATAGTGACTGAATTTATTAGGGAAAAAAATCTTATCTTATTCTAGCTACTGGAAACACCTATGAATTTGAATGATAAACACAGACTCTGAATAAAGGATTGGAAAATATAGTTCAAAACTAACAGCTGATTATTCAAAGCAGGGTTACCGATCCTAGTATCAGATCAAATAGCATTTAAGTTAAAGGAAGAAATAAAAATTAGGGATGGACATTATATACTGGTTAAGGAATCAATATATCAACAAAACTTAACTCTTATTTATCTATTGAACTGTCTATTTATGCACCAAATGAAAGAGCAGAAAAGTTTTTTAAGCAATTACTAATAGAAATACATTGATGGCAAAAAAAATTGTAGTGGATGACTTTAACACACCACTCAAATTAATTAACAGATCAACTATACAGAATATCAGAGAAAAAAATAAGGATGCTAAGTGAAGAATTGGTAAAACTGGAAGTAATAGACATGTGCAGGATCCACAACTTGAAAAATGCTAAATATGGGGCCTATAGCACAGAGGGTAGCTGACTTTGTTTGATCCCCACCACCACCCCATATTGTTCCTTGAACCCTACCAGGAGTAATCCCTGAGTGTACAAAATAAAGCCAGGTATAAGCTCTGAATATTGGCAGGTGTGGCCCCCTGAAACAAACAAACAACAACAAAACAGTTAGTACACATTTTTTACTGTGCATGAAATATTCTAGATATACCAATTGAGTAGTCATAAAGTTATTAAAATCAGAGTGATTTCAAGTATCTTCTCATACCACAATATCACTGTATCACTGTAATCTCATTATTTGTAAATTTACTTGAGCGGGCACCAGTAATATCTCTATTACACTCAGCCGTGAGAATTTAGCAGCCTCTCCTTACTTGTCTTTCCCAACGATTGGAAGCTCTTTCAGGATCAGGAGAATGAGACCTGTCATTACTGTTTTTGGCATATCGATTATGCCACGGGGAACTTGCCAGGCTCTCCCAAGAGGGCAGTAGACTCTCTATAGCTTGTCAAGTTCCCCAAGAGGGACTAGGCTATTAGATGTCGCTTCCGTGATCTTGGTTTTAGAGTCTCTGGATGTTGGCCGTTGGTTGTATTACATGGCGCTGGGGGGCAGTTTCTGGGTGTGACTGGCTAGCTACTGGAAAATGGGAGATCTGGGCGGAAGAGGCCCAGTCCCTATCTAAGCAGCCTTGGAGATCTTGGTCCCGGGTCCTGCACACCTGGGTTCCTCCTCCAGTTCCTTCATGTGTAAGGCTCATCCGAACCAAATACCACAAAGGTAGAAATTATCCATAAAAACAAAACGTAAAAGTCCAATAGTTGCAAAGTGACAATATACTGTTGAATAACATTTGGATCAAAGAAGAAATCAGTGAAGATAAAAATTCTTCGAAATGAATGAGAGTGAATATACATGCTTATCAAAACCAATGGGATACAGCAAAGGTAACACTATGAGGAAGTTCATACTTCTTGACTTCCATCAAGAATGAAAAAGCTCAAATTAATGACCTAACCTAGGTCATTAGAAACTAGTAAAAGTACAACAAAGAAACCAGAAAGTAGGTAGAAGAAAGAAAATAATAAAAATTAGAGCAGAAATTATTGATACAGAAACCAAGATAACAAAATAAAAGGTCAATGTAACCATGAGCTAATTTTTTATTTTTTTATTATTTTTAACAAGTGAGTCACCGTGAAGGTACAGTTACAAATTTACCCATCTTCGTGCTTGTGTTTCCCTCATATAATGTTCGAGAACCCATCCCTCCACCAGTGTCCATTCTCGACCACCAATGAACCCAGTATCCCTCCCACCCTCCACTCCCATCCACACCGCGTTTCTTCCCGAGAAAGAAGGATATTTCTTCTCAGCCGGCATGGGGATATGGCTGAGTTCAGTCTATAGAGATGGCTACCACTTTGGTAGCCTTCAATATTTCAGCACAAGATTTACTATTCTTGTTAGGATTTCCCACCAAAGTCCGACCCGTTAAAAAGGGAACCATTTCATATTGGTGATGATTAAATGACAATAGGTTGCGCGGCGATGGCAGCGGCCTTGTGGCTTTATATTTCTGTATAAAGTCCAGGGAAAGTACAGCCAGAAATTACACGTCGCTACAAACTTTAACCCTATTATGGTCCCCCCAAAGTCCAACCCATTACAAAGGAACCATTTCATATTGCTGATGATTAGATGACATTAGGCTGCCGCGGCCGCGCGGTTTTGGATTTCTATATGAAGTCCAGGGAAAATTCTTTTGGTAATTGCATCACTCTCTGGCAGCGCCTGGGCCAGAAGATCCAAGCACACAGTTTGGAGGCATTTTGGGGGCGCCGCTCATGTCCAAAGTGGTTCAGTTGCCTCCGGGGTCGATCTCGCGCGGGGCCGGAAAGGAGCGTCCCCACCTGGATCTGGGGGCGCCACTCATGTCCAAAGTGGTTCAGTTGCCTCCGGGGTCGATCTCGCGCGGGGCCGGAAAGGAGCGTCCCCACCTGGATCTGTGCTTAAATGTCGGCCGACCCAGATATTTTTTTTTTACCATTCCATGCATTGTCCTTTGGCCACAATTGATAGAACCCATTCCTCCGAAGAACTCCCTGATCATCTTAGTTACTATATGTTAATACTCAACTAACCTAGCCTATCCTAACTTCACCAAAACTGTCAATGAACACATCAACTTGCACAGAAAAGTCCTTTGTCAAAAGAGCATAGCCCAAAATCTTCAGTTGAGGTTCCTCCCAAGCTAACGAGAGCTCCAGATAGTAAAGCCCATAACAACATGAAGAAACAGGGAAAATCCCCACCTCCAGGAGAGAGCCAAGAAAATATCTCACTAACCTCAGCAGCGACCTCCCAGAAGTACACCCTCCTCTCAGATAAAGAATTCAGAGAGGAAATTGTGAGGATGGTTCACGAACTCAAAGAAACTATGGAACGAACATCCAATAAATTAAGGGAGGATATAATCCAGGAAGAAATGAGAGCAGAAATTTCAAAGCTACGAACAGAAGTCACACAACTAAAATAATCAGTAGATGAAATGAAAAACTCCGTAGGCACCCTCAATAGTAGAATGACTACAGCCGAAGACAGAATCAATGAGCTTGAAGATGAACTGCACAAAGCATATAGGGAACAACAAATAATGGCAAAAGACCTCAAACTGGCTCTAGAGCAAGTTAGAGTCCTAGGGGATGACCTCAGGAGAAACAACATAAGAATCATGGGAGTGCCGGAACCACATGGAACCAATCCCAATGAAAAAAACACCATTAAAGACATCATTGCTAAAAAATCCCCAGAGCTAGAGAATGCTGACATCCAGATACAAGGAGTCCGAAGGGTGCCAGCTAAAAGGGACCCAAATAGAAAATCCCCAAGGCATATCATAGTCAGAATGATCGATGCTGTGGATAGAGACACAATACTGCAAGCAGCAAGATCAAAGAAGGAGATAATATACAAAGGCGCACCCCTTAGATTCACAGCAGACCTATCAGAAGAAACCCTCCAAGCCCAAAGACAATGGTGGGATATAGTGAAAAAACTCAATGAAATGAATGCCTCACCAAGAATACTCTACCCGGCTAAACTCTCAGTTAAACTTGAAGGAACCATACACTATTTCATGGACAAGCAACAGCTCAGGAACTTCATAGACTCAAGACCAAATTTAAAAGAAGGACTCAAAGGGCTACTATAAGACAAGGAAAAAGACCTATAAGAACAACAAACCCTACAGAAAAATGGCACAAAATCCCATGACAATAATTTATCTTAATGTTGACGGGCTAAATGCACCAATCAAGAGACACAGAGTGGCAAAATGGATTCGGAAACTAAACCCAACTTTCTGCTGCCTACAAGAAACACATCTGAATAGCCAGAACAAACACAGACTCAAAATCAAAGGATGGAAAACAATCCTGCAAGCAAACAGCCCCCTCAAAAAAAGCGGGCGTGGCCATACTAGTATCCGATAGCATTGATTTCAGGTTGAAAAAGATCAGAAGGGACAGCAAAGGTCATTTTATATTCATCAAGGGATATGTACAACAGGAAGAAATCACACTCCTAAATGTATACACACCTAATGAACGACCAGCTAAATACTTAAAAGAACTCCTAACAGAATTTAAGGAGGGCATAACTAGCACCACGATAGTAGTTGGAGATTTGAACACTGCCTTATCACCTCTGGATAGATCGACAAGAACAACACTCAGCAAGGAAACGATGGCCCTGAAGGAAGAAATGGAGGAGACAGGGCTAATAGACCTATACAGGGCTATACACCCCAAAAAGAAAGAATACACATTCTTTTCCAGCGCACACGGAACATTTTCCAAAATAGACCATGTTCTGGGCCACAAATTATACCTTAATAGAATTGGGAAGATAGAAATTGTATCAACTATCTTTTCAGACCATGATGCACTGAAGATGGAAGTTAATCACGCACAGAAGCGGAGAACCAAATCAAACACTTGGAAATTAAACAACTCACTATTGAACAATGAGTGGGTCACGGAGGAAATCAAGGAAGACATCAAGAGATGCCTCGAAACAAATGAGAATGAAGACACAAGCTACCAGAACCTATGGGACGCAGCTAAAGCTGTGTTAAGGGGAAAATTTATAGCTCTGCAAGCCTTCCTCAGAAAGGAAGAACGGGCCTATATAGATAGCTTGACTTCACAGCTCAAGATCTTAGAAGAGGACCAGCAAAAGGAACCCAAACCAGATCGAAGGAAAGAAATAATAAAACTTAGAGCAGAAATTAACGATATGGAAACCCAAAAAACAATCCATAAGATCAATGAAACAAAGAGCTGGTTCTTCAAGAAAATAAATAAGATTGATAAACCACTAGCAAGACTCACAAAGAAAGAAAGAGAGAAAACCCTAATAAACCGAATCAGAAATGAAAAGGGGGACATCACAACAGAAACCAAGGAGATTCAAAGGATCATCAGAGACAACTTTGAAAGTCTGTATGCCACGAAACAAGAGAACCTAAAAGAAATGGATGAATTCCTTGACTCCTACAATCTCCCAAGACTGAGCCAAGAAGACGTGAAATACCTGAATAGGCCCATAAATATCAAGGAAATCAAAACTGTAATCAAAAGTCTCCCCAAAAGCAAAAGCCCAGGTCCAGATGGATTCACTGGCGAATTCTTCCAAACATTTAAAGAAGACTTGTTGCCAGTTCTCCTCAAGCTTTTCCAGGAAATCGAAAAGACAGGAACCCTTCCGAACAGTTTCTACGAGGCACATATCTCCCCAATACCAAAAGCAAACAAAGACACCACTAACAAAGAAAACTATAGACCAATATCCTTGAGGAACACCGATGCGAAGATCCTCAACAAAATACTAGCAAATAGAATCCAACAACTCATCAAAAAGATCATACACCATGACCAAGTGGGATTCATCCCGGGGATGCAAGGATGGTTTAACATTCGGAAATCAATCAGCATAATCCATCACATCAACAAAAGTAAAGATAAAAACCATATGATCATATCAATAGATACAGAGAAAGCATTTGACAAGATCCAACACCAATTCATGATAAAAACTCTCACCAAAGTGGGTTTTGGAGGAACTTTTCTGAAGATAGTCAAAGCCATCTACCATGAACCTATGGCAAGCATTATCATCAATGGAGAAAAGCTAAGGGCTTTTCCTCTAAGATCTGGGACAAGACAACGATGTCCACTCTCACCACTTCTCTTTAATATAGTACTGGAAGTATTAGCAATAGCCATCAGGCAAGAAAAAGATATTAAGGGGATTCAGATTGGAAAGGAAGAAATCAAGCTCTCACTATTCGCAGACGATATGTTACTATACCTAGAGAAACCTAAAAGCTCTAGTAAGAGACTCTTAGAAACAATTGACCTATACAATAAAGTCGAAGGCTATAAAATCAATACCCAAAAATCCATGGTCTTCCTATATGCAAACAATGAGACAGAGGAAAGGGACATGAAAAAAGCAATCCCGTTCACAATCGTACCCCAGAAAATCAAATACCTTGGAATCAGCTTAACTAAAGAAGTAAAGGACCTCTACAAAGAAAACTATAAAACCCTACTCCATGAAATAAAAGAGGACATGAGGAAATGGAAACATATCCCCTGCTCATGGATAGGGAGAATAAACATTGTCAAAATGGCAATACTCCCCAAAGCATTATACAGATTCAACGCGATCCAATAAGGATACCCATGGCATTCTTCAAAGAAACGGAGCAAGCAATCCTGAAATTTGTATGGAACAATAAACGCCCACGAATAGCTAAAACAATTCTGGGGAAAAAGATGATGGGAGGCATCACCCTCCCCAACCTTAAACTCAACTACAAAGCGGTAACAATTAAAACAGCATGGTACTGGAACAAAGGTAGAGCCACAACCAATGGAACAGGGTGGAATATCCCCAAACACAACCTCAAATATATGATCATCTAATCTTTGTTAAAGGTGCAAGAGATGTGAAGTGGAGCAAGGAAAGTCTCTTTAACAAATGGTGCTGGCACAACTGGACAACCACATGCAAAAAAAATGGGCTTCGAACTCGACCTGACACCATGCACAAAAGTCAGACAAAAATGGATTAAAGACCTCAACATCAGACCACAAACCATAAGGTACATTGAGCACAAGGTAAGCAAAACCCTCCACGATATTGAAGATAAAGTTATCTTCAAAGATGACACGGAACTAAGCAATCTAGTAAAAACAGAGATCAACAAATGGGACTACATTAAACTAAAAAGCTTCTGCACCGCAAAAGATACAGTGACCAGAATACAAAGACTATCTACAGAATGTGAATGGATATTTACACAATACCCATCAGATAAGGGGTTGATATCAATGGTATATAAAGCACTGGTTGAACTCTACAGGAAGAAAACATCCAACCCCATCAAATAATGGGGCAAAGAAATGAACAGAAACTTTACCAAGGAAGAGATACGAATGGCCAAAAGGCACATGAAAAAGTGCTCTATATCACTAATCATCAGAGAGATGCAGATCAAAACAACCATGAGATACCACCTCACACCACAGAGGCTAGCACACATCCAAAAGAACAAAAGCAACCGCTGTTGGAGAGGATGTGGGGAGAAAGGGACCCTTGTACACTGCTGGTGGGAATGCCGTCTAGTTCAGCCCTTTTGGAAAACAATATGGACGATTCTCAAAAAACTAGAGGTTGAGCTCCCATTTGACCCAGCAATACCACTCCTGAGAATATATCCCAGAAAAGCCAAAAATTATAGTCGAAATGACATCTGCACTTATATGTTCATCGCAGCACTGTTTACAATAGCCAGAATCTGGAAAAAACCCGAGTGCCCTAGAACAGATGATTGGTTGAAGAAACTCTGGTACATCTATACAATGGAATACTATGCAGCTGTTAGAAAGAATGAGGTCATGACGTTTGCATATAAGTGGATCAGCATGGAAAGTATTATGCTAAGTGAAATGAGTCAGAAAGAGAGAGACAGACATAGAAAGATTGCACTCATCTGTGGAATATAGAATAATAGACTATAAGACTAACACCCAAGAATAGTAGAAATAAGTACCAGGAGGCTGTCTCCATGGCTTGGAGGCTGGTCTCTCATTCTGAGCAACTCAGAGAATGGAACACCAAGTAAAATGTGGTTGGAGATCATGTGGGGGAAAGATGATGCGGGCCGAATATAGACTAGAGACTGAACACAATGGCCACTCAACACCTTTATTGCAAACCACAACACCTAATAAGAGAGAGAGAACAAAAGGGAATACCCTGCCATAGTGGCAGTGTGGGGTGGGGGGAGACGGGACTGGGAGGGGGGTAGGGATGTTGGGTTTACTGGTGGTGGAGAATGGGCACTGGTGAAGGGATGGGTTATCAAACTTTGTAAGGGAGAAACATGAGCACAAAAATGTATAAATCTGTAACTGTAAAAGAAAATAAATAAAAAAATAAAAAACAAATAAAGGTTTTCAAGAAAAAAAAACAAATGGATTGAACTGAAAGAATTCATCTGGCTAATTTCATGTTAAGTTAATTAGCCAGGTGAACAACATATAGTAGATCACACTTTTTGTCATATAGAGAAACAAAATAAGGGAATACAGCATAGCAAATGTCAACAGACACTTAACCCAGATTACAGAAAATATATTGCTGTGTAGGTTGGGGGAATGATGGGATTGACTGGAAGTGATATTGATGGACAGTTTGGGCACTTCATTGTTGGTGAAGTAAGATAATTCTATAGATCAATGTCATAAACCCTAACACTATAAAAACATGTTGCCTAAAACATAATAATAAAAATGCATTTTCAAAAATACAAAAACTATGAATGTGCCTTTAAAATTAAACTTGAGGTTGAAGGATTGAAAGAAATGATTCTGATCATTTCCTGCAAATTGAGTCTCATCACAAACCAGCTGAATCCTTTGCTAGGCATAAAAAGCCTCTGGCATTTTTGTGCTTTTTAACTCTGACCATTTGGGAGATGGTTCAAAACCATGCTGGCTACAAAGTTTACCCAGAATATGCTGGTATTACAAGAAATCACTTGGCATCTCTTATGTTTCTTCTGTGAAAGAGAGGTATCTATCAGCCATAATAGTGATTTATTTATTTATTTATTTATTTATTTGCAGATGAGGTAAATTAGGGGTATTTCTCTTGGGCAATATCCTAACAACTGCCTTCAGGTTTGCCTACCAGAAATCACTGGGAAAAAATAACAAAAACAACAAAACACAGCAACAGAAGTCTGGTCACTGCTGCGTCAGACTGCCCCTTCTGCAAACAAGCAAAAATACGGTATCCCTGATATCTAAGCTGCTGCGAATATGGCATAGCTTCTAGAAAGTTGTGTCAAGGGGAGTGGAGTACAGGCTCTGTTCTGCAGGCAATGGAACCTGAAGAATAAAGTCATAATTTTAACCCACCTTTTAAAAACAGCACTCATAATTGCGCCAGGCAGGGGGAGGAGGATGGTGCCTGGAAAAATATTAGTTGCTTGCAGTTGAGTTATACATTTGCGAGCTGTTTTCTGAAATATGGATTTGGTCCTGTGTGGGCCCACTAACATCCTTTCCTGAGGTAAGCCAGAAGGTGGCCTTCTACATTTGTGTGAAGTGTAAAATGATTTTCCTTGCAAAAATTTTTGTGCTTTTCACTGGTATTTTTTGAAGTGAGACTTTTGCAACTGATGGGAATCAGCACACTTCTGTTCTGTAACTTAGTGTCTTGTTGATGATTTATTTGTTCAGTAGCAGAAACTATGACAAATTGTGTGAGGCGGCCTCATTTACTTTTTAGCTGCTATAGCCTTGAAAAATTTACATGTAAATGCAACTGTGAATGTTTTACATTTCATAAGCGTGCTGCACATGTTTTTGTAAGTTAAGTGACATTTTTACCGATAGACTGAACTGAAAACTCTCTCCGCACCAACCCCACAGGTTATATGCCTCTGAAATTCTGATAAGTCTGCCATGCTGTGTTTTCCTGACTGCCAAGCAGAAGAGTAAGTCTCTATTTTGTGTTTTCTTCTTTCCTCTTTAGAAATGCAGAGCAGCCCACACAACCAGTTTACCTTCAGACCACTTCCACCGCCTCCACCACCTCCGCATGCTTGCACCTGTGCCAGAAAGCCTCCTCCTACAGCCGACTCTCTTCAGAGGAGATCAATGACAACTCGAAGCCAGCCCAGCCCCGCTGCTCCACCTCCTCCAACCAGTACACAAGACTCAGTTCATCTGCATAATAGCTGGGTCTTGAATAGCAACATACCTTTGGAGACCAGGTACGTGTGCTATGATTGATCCCTCTAAACAAATGTATTGGCAAAAGATGATTCCAGTAAGAACAGAAACTCATTTCACCATAGACATCTTCAGAGACACAAATACACACATAGACACACCGAGATGCACTGGTCAAAGGCTAGTGTGCCCCCCACACTATATGTATATACATATGTATGTATATATGCACATACATACATATATATATGGTATATATACCTTTGGTCTGTTTGTAGGCATATACATACAAACCTCTAGGTGCAGACCTGCCTACAGACAGACCAAAGCACAGGTCTGTGAAAAGATGAAATCCAAGATGCTTAAACATCCCACAGGAAGATACCCACAAAGAGCATATGGAAAGCTGTAATTAAGCTATTATTGCAGTCTCAAAGTAAGAGGCAACTGTTTTTTCTGTTATAAGAAACTGTTAAAGGGCCAGGGATGTTACTCATTCTACAGGTACAACACATGTCTTACATGTATGACACTGTGGGTCCAATAGCAGGCACCAAATCTTGGAATAAAACAATTAGAGGAATAGCCACATTACATTTTACTTACTACAAGACTCTGAAGTAAGTGATTATCAGGTTTTTTAACTTTTATTTTATTTAAATATTTTTGATATATTTTTTTGTTTGGGGGCCACACAGGGCAGTAGTCTGAGTAACTCATGACTCTGTGCTCAGGAATTACTCCTGGCATGCTCTGGAATCTATAAGAGTTGTTGGGGGTCACACCCTCCCTGCTGTACTATCACTCCCGTCCCTGTCAGTCATTTAAAAGAAGGATTCACTTTAAGAATTAGAAGTCCATGTGTAATTTTCAAGAATGATCTTTCCTTTTGCACAAAGTATAATATTTTGAGCAAATTTTTTGCCTTCATTTTTTGTAATTACATCCAAATTCACTCCTCAAATCTTTGCCAGGTAAAGAAATTCTACTTCACAGTTCTGGGTCCCTTGATCATAGTGGACTTTAGTACTAGGTGTGGTTAACTGTGATATAATTATTTATAGTCTTCCTTTCTTAAATTAAAAACATAACTGTATTTTTACACGGAGACCATTACCAAATTGAACATAAAATTGTCTTAGCTTTAAAATTTAAGGGACCCCTTTTTTCTCTTTTTCACATCTCTCACCTATGATTTTTATAAACACATTTATATGTAAACATTGGCTATAATATATAACTTGATAAACAATATCTGGAATCAACTTTAATAAGCTTCTGTATTAATGTTTTTGACTTGGTCTGGAAAGGGGAGGACGAATAAGCCCACATTATAAGAGTAGTTACTTTTTCTTTGTAACATATATAGTTAAATGTGAACTTTGGCATCAGATAATGTGATCAACAAATTTATAGCACTATAGCGGAAATCTAGGGATATGATTTACCTCCATCACTTTATATATGAGTTAGTTTAATAACCTGACATTTCTGGTATGTCAAGAGCATACATGGTGAAGATAATACAGTTATAACTGTACTAGTGATAGAGTCTGTGTATCGTTTGGGGGTGAGGGAAGAAACATGAGTGATGGGAGAGAAGTATAGAAGGTATATGTTTTCTTCAGGGAGTTCTCTCTAGCCGTGGAATTGTTATCACTCTTTTTTTAATTGTTTTCTGTGTCTCAGTAATAGAAAGTTTAGGAAGCAGTAGGGCAATATGGTTAACTAGCAATCCTAACAAGCAAATATGTTTTTTTTTCTTCTAAGAAGCCAAATAACAGGGAATCTGGAAGGAGGGTGGAGAATGGGCTCAGGCAAATGAAGAGAGACAACTACTCTTATTTGAAATGTACATCTAGTCATGTTTATATAAACTGCACCCACGAACCTTCTGTATCTATGCAAGGAATGTATTAATTGGTCTCAGTTTTATAAGACGCAGAGGAGAACATAAGTTTTCATGTGAGAAGGAGCAGAGAGTATCATTTCAGTACATTTGAAAATATATTTAGCATCACACAAATGATTTTAAAAAATCCTAAAAACTGTGTCAACCTGATCATCTAGGCTTTTCCAAATATACTCTTATAAATGTTTATTTCACATGTAGTCAATGAAAGGTAACTCTATAGGTGTCCTGGCACACATTCAGGACTAGTATAACTTAGTCTACGGGTTTCATTTTACTTCTTTATTAAAATGAATAATGCCTGTCTCAACAGTTTGTCAGGAAAATTAAGCTTCTATAGCAAAGGAATTGCTTCACACATTGCAGAGAATTATATAATTCAAAGATGATCTTGATATCCCCATAAAGTGGTCTCTGGCCTCTGTTTAAATGTCTCCAAAATAGGAAATTGACTAATTCCTAAGATATTCCATGGACAGGCTTGAAAGATAGTGTAGAGGGCAAGGTGCTCATTTCCATATCATTTTAAACAACTCCTGGATTTTTCTTATTTCACTAACATCTCTACCTCTTAACTTTGCCCAGTTTTCCAAGATAGAATTCTAGGATCTCATATAATAAACAAATGCCTTCTCATACCTGACAGTCCTTCACTATTTCTGATTAGTTTCCTTTAAGCTAAATATTTCATAAGTTTTTTTTCATATATTCTCTGCATTAATTGCTTTTAGCCCCTTCATCCTGGCCTCTATTTAGAACACACTCCAGTTTTTCCAAACTTATCTTGAAGTTGTATTACCATGGTTCAGTGTTGATATGGATTCTTCTTAGGCACTTTGGTTGCAAGGAACAAAGGTCATTCATGTCAGCTCACGTAGCTGTATAAGTCTTTTGAAACAGATTGTCGGTTCCTGGTAATCCAAGAAATTATGGTGAACCCTAAAATAATTAAAAAGCCTATGAATCTCTGGTCCTAATATGATTCATCAATTCTCTGCAGTTTTCTGCTCTCTTTCTTTGTTTTATTTTTTGTCTAAAACTATCATCCCTCATTTTTTCTTTTGTCTAATATGTGCTTCTACCTTCTCATAGAAATGTCTGGTTTTAATTGTACCACATGATCCATAAGTGTAGTTCCTGGCACTTCTCACCTTATTCAGCTGTCCCAATAATTTACATTCTTCTATAAATCCTAATAAGATAGGGATTTTGATTATCCTAGTTTCTCTATTTTTCACCAAGTTGTATATTAATTTCTTCTCAGCAGACGTCAAAAGGATAGGAAGTTCATTTGATTTTTAAAAATAGTAATACTCGGGAGTTTGGAGAAATAGCATAGCAGGTAAAGCACTCGCCTTTCAATTTGCCTACCAGAGTTCAATTTGCAGCACAGCATAGCATTACATACCAGAACTAATCCTTGAGCACATTTCCAGGAGTAAGCCCTGAGTACCATGGGTCTTAAGCCCTCCAGAGCAAGAAGAAAATAGCAAAACAACCTAGAAATGCCTAAGAACAACAAATGGGAGCAGATCTGATACAGCTTTGAGAGAATTCTCAGTACATAATCACCTTGATTGAGTTATTCGGAAATGTGTACCATAGCCTGTAATGTTTTGTTCCCTTGTTCTAACTAAATATTACTGTCTACTCAAAAATCACCTTTTGACTGGACATATGACATTATGATACACACTGAAAACAGTAACTAAAATATTAAAGATTTAAAAAAAAGTTATGAGACTAATCATATCATTTTACTATAATTATATATTTAAAGTTTTTAAAATTGTGTCTGGTATCTAAGGTGCAGGAGAAAGTTTTAGAGCCTTGATCTGTTATGTGATTTCTTTAAGACTGTGTATGGCTCACTCCTTTTCTACCATAAAATATTTTGTATCATATCATATTGTTCTTATACTTGCTTTCATACTTATGTTATGTTTGGGTTTGATCCATATGCTTTTCTCATTTTATGCAAGTCATTAGTAAAACCTTTATACAGGTCAAGGTCAAGGCAAGAGATCTATGCCATGCCACTAGAAACCTCTCTACAGGTCGAAACATATCCATTAGTATTCTTCATAAGATACAAACTACATTTCTTCATCTTGTTCAGAGTATCATGAGACCTTGTCAAATACCTCGCTGATACCTTGCTGATATCCAGATACAACTATGATTACATTTATACCCATCTGGCAATCCAATAGCATGTCAAAAATAGAAATGACATGAGATTTATCTAAGGTGACTGGTTCATGAAGTACTTATCTCATGACTATTACTGGGTTTATAAATCATCCTCTTAAAATTACTCACAATTGGCATTCAATCAAGAGTTTTCTTGCCTAGTCTAAGAAGGCCAAGTACTTCCTTCAAAAACTAGAAAAATTTTGCTTCCTACAGTGTTCTGACATATTTTATTCACACTACAGTCCTCAAATCTTAGTAGTTGTAACTAGGCAATCCAATGGACACCACCTCTCACTATTCTAAGGTATAATTTGAATAAAAATTTAGAACAGTTAAGTGCCTTCATATAAACAATTTTTCTGCCATAGGCTTGAATTTATAGTTAATGATATTTGTTTTACCCTTTTAAAGTCTGTGATCATTCTTTTTCCCAATGAAAACCTGTAGTTGACAAAGCTTCCCTGATCTTGTTCATTAAGTAATGTTGAAAAAAGTCCATATATTCTTTCCTTGTTTGTCTTCCTCTAAAAATGTTTCTTAAAAGAGACTTTTGCCTCTGTATTCAGGTTTTTTTTTATAAACTTCAGACTCATTTAATATTATTTTAAAAATTTTATCATATTTTTATAAAGCAGTTTACAATATTTGATCACATTTAATATTTGAACACCAAACTCACCAACATTAAACCTTCTCGCAACTATATTTTAGGTGTTTTTAGATGTTCCCATCTGGAACCACAACCTCTGGCCCCAAACAGAACAGAAATATTTTATTTTGTATTGTTTGTTACAAATAAACTGCTGAAAATGATCCAAAAATGTTGCCTTAGAGAAAGTGTGTGAAGATTGTTGTATTTCCACCAGGGGTCATTAAGCTCCTCTATAAGAGATTACTAAAATGTTGTTAAAGGTTGATCCTTCTGCGCTTAATACACACACACACACACACACACACACACACACACACACACACACACACACACACATATATATATATACATATACATATATATATAAAATCACTGTATCACCGTCATCCCATTGCTCATCAATTTGCTGGAGTGGGTGCCAGTAATGTCTCCATTCATCCCTGTCATGTTCATGGTCAGGGGAATAAGGCCCATTATTGTTATTGTTTTTGGCATATATTGAATATGCCACAGGTAGCTTGCCAGACTCTGCCATGCGAGATTCTGCATCGTTCACTTCCAGGAGCTTTTTTTTTATAGTCTCTGGATCTTGGCCATTGATAAGATTACATATCACCAGGGGCAATTTGTGGGTGTGACTGCCAAACTACTGAAAAACAAAGGATCTGAGTGGAGGAGGCCCAATCCTGATCCAAGCATGCTTGGAGATCTCAGCCACGGTTCCCGCATTCCTGGGTTTCTCTGTTGGTTGGTTCCTTCATGCGTGAGGCTTGTCTGTCCGAGCATGTGGAGCGTGGCCTTGAGCATGGGTGTGGCTGACTTCTGGAGGCTCTGCTTGGGGCAGGGAGGGAAACTCAACCCGCCCCCCCTCCAGGGGGGCCCTGGTGAAGACAGCTTGGCGTGGGGGCAGGAGATATATACATATATATCACGATCACGATCACAAAATCCGGTTAATCATCGATTTCTAGAGTGGGCTCAGTAACATCTCCATTCATTCTTTCCCTAAGATCTTAGAAGCCTCTCTCGACTCGACCCTCCCAATGATGTCACACTGGAGGCTGTTTCAGGGTCAGGGGAATGGGATCCAGCTTGTTACTGGATTTACCATATGAATACACCATGGGAAGTTTGCAAGGCTGTCCCATGTGGGCAGGAAACTCTCAGAAGCTTGCCAGTTTCTCCCAAAGGCAGAAGTAAGCTACAAGATATCGTGCAGCTGCTTTGCGGCTGCGCACTTCTGGGAGCTCGCTTTTAAGTCTCTGGATGTTGGCCGTTGATGGGATTACACACACCTGGATTCCTCTGCCAGTACCTTCATGCATGAGGCCCATCTGAAAGAGTGGAAATATATATATATATATATATATATATATATATATTTATATATATATACGTAAAAATATATTTCCCTATAAGATTGCTTACCTTCTATTTTAAACCTCATCAAATGTGGTGTGCTACTCTTGGAATGTTAGTGGTCTGAGCTATTCCAGGAATAGGTTCACTCATAAGTGAGGCTTGGCCAAAGCATGTGGAGAGCAGCCATGAGCATGGCAGCAGTTAAGTCTGGAGGTTTTTGGCTGCTGGGGCTGGGTCCTTGGGGTGGGAGGAGAACTTAGCTGCCCTCCTCTGCGTTGCCCTGAATAAAACAGCCTGTTGCAAGGTCTGGAGGCATGGCTATGGTGTATTGTTCTATGCTGTCTTTCAATAGATGTATTGTTGAGTCTCTGGATCATGGCAGTTTGATGAGATTATCTTGTGCTGCCAGAGGTGGCTTGTGGGTGTGATTTCTAAGCTGTTAGAAACAGAGTGAGATGAGGGTGGTCACCCATTCCTGGTTCTGTTGAACCTGTAGTTTTCAGTCATGAGTCTTTCATATCTGGGTTTTCTGTGGATTCACTTATGGGTGAACCTCGGCTAGAATGTGTGGAGAGCAGCCGTGATTCAGACTAATTTTAGGAATGAAGCTTCTTGTCATTTTCATCACATATTTTCTTATTTCTTTATAAATAATTTTCTTTATTTTATTTTTACACATAGTCTTTACACATCTAAACTGAAGATTTTATTTATTTATTTGGGTCTTATGAGGACCCAAGAATTTGGTGTTATTCTGATCCAGCAGTGCCAGGGATTTCCCAGACCACTTCAACATAACTTGGGGGTCTCCTGGTCTGCACCTGGCAATGTTATTTGGAACATGTTATGCTGAGGATTGAACTGAGGTCAACTGCAGGAAACACAAGTACCTTAAACTATGTACAATGTCCCTGGTCCTGAACGGAAAATTGTTTTATTGAAACACAATCTGAACTGAATAAAGTACACCCAGTACAGACACACTGGTTTCAATAGGTTAGTTAACATTTTCAACTTGAAACTCATATTTTGTAGAGTGTCTCATGATACTGAAAAATGCATACTTTACATTATAAAGAAATGCTTTCCTAAAGTCTAGTATTTTACTTTGTGATACACATATGGAATCTAAGCTAATATTGTTGAGTTCTCTATAAATCCCTATCTCTGTCAACCCATCAACTTTTCTGCAATTTACAAGGTAGGATGGGGGCTATCAGGTATTGTCTTTGCATTAAATGGTATGTTTTGCATATACTGTGGAGTTGAAATCATTAAGCTATAGCTTACTATACTCTTGTCACTTTTGAGGATTTTGTTGGCAATAATCATCCATTTCTTCCATCTGGACAAGTTGCTTAATATAGATTCCCTACATGCCATTAGATATATGAGCTTGACATCTTACATAACATTGCTATGTCTTAGCTTTCTTAGCAATAATTCATAAGGGTCTTATGAGAATTAAATGAATTAATACTGGCAATGTGCTTAAGCAGCCAAGCATATAATAAGTACATGATAAGTGTTAGCTTAAGAAACTATTCTACATTTTGCCTTTTCTATTTCTATCTCATCTAATTAAAGATGTTTCTACCCTTATGTTCATGTTTCCATCAAGTAAATATTGTTTTACTTCCTCTCTTATCATACTTTTGAATAGAATATGCTCTTGTATCATTGTATAAATTCATTCTGGTAGATGTAACAAAATACAATCAACTGAGTATTTATAATAGGAAACATTTGTTTCTTACATTTCTGCAGTCTGAGAAGTCCAATGTAGGCAAATTCAATGTCTAACGAAAGCCTTTCCCTAGTTATAGACTACTGTTATTTTATTTGTCATCACAAGGTGAACATAATGATATAACTTTCTGAAATTTTTTGTATTAGGGAATAAATTCCATTTATGAGCGTCCCACCCAAACAACTCAATCCACTCCCAAAGGCTTTAACTACGATCATCATCACGCTGATAGCAAGATTTCAACATATAAATTTTGGAAGAATACAAGCATTTGATTTATAGTAATAACCAAATATCAATAATCATACCATCACTCCCCAAAGATTTAGTTAGCTATTCATTTATTTGTGTGGAAGGAGAGTTTGGGGCAGATCTGGCAATGTTCATGGATTATTATGGGTCTGTGCTCAGGGATCACTCCTGGTGATTCTTAGGGAACCATATTGTTGCTGGGCATAAAATCAGGTTGCCCACTTGCTAGGCACTTGTTACCCACTGTATAGCTAAATATGGTGCTATAAGCCAAACACAGTTCTTACTCATTACGCATCAACTGCTTTATTACTTCAATGATATTATTAATGTCAACATTATCAACTGAAACATAATAAAACTGAGGTACAGAAATATTAAGGAAATTTAAAATCCTGTAGGTAGGAAATAGCAGCCTCTGCACACAAACTATAGATTTGGTCTCTTCACATACAGCCACTTTGTGTGCTATAGGAGGAAAAGAAAAAAAATACTAATACCATTATAAATACTTTGTTACCTCACCAGGTAGGAACACTTGGAAGTGATAAACATAACACAGATGGAAATAGTGGTGGGTACATGGGAACATTAAAGTAGGTTCAAGGGAAAATGTCCTAGAAATATTTTTATCTACAATTATTATTAATTATTATGTTAAAATGGATGAGAGGACATTCATGGAAAAGTATTGCTGTCAAAGTCATGCAGAATTATTCATTGCCCATTTCAGTAATATTAGACACTATCATTGCTATTCCTCTCTCTCTTTTCATCCATTTGACGTTTAAATTTCCTTTACTGGTTTAGCTATTCTGTGAGCAAATATGACAATCTAATAGTAAAAAGCAAAGAATTCTGGAATAAAATTCTTAAAATTTAAAGCTGTGAGCGAAAAATATACATTCCAAGCTGTAATTTCTGGAGTTGCATTGCCTTCTTTTTTGCCACATTCAGGGACACATCCTCAAATACACTAGATTTTAGCACCCTCTAAGTCTGTAATACTTATTTAGAAAGTCTCTGTCTCCTTCCTATGGGTTGAACTTCAAACCTAAAGCTCTCATATAGCTTTCTGCATGAAAGTTGAAACTGTTTTTAATAATTTGGATTATTTTTATTGGAATTTGATAAAATGTATAGTTCAAATAAGATAGAACTAAAATATTTACTTATTAAATATTTTAACAGAGAAAAACCATTTTGGATCATAGAAAGCAATAGATGTAGATCTGAGATTAAATTCCACTCCTTTTAATATCCGGTTTGGACTGAGACCTCCAGGGCAATCTCAGAAGCTGGAGGGCTAAGTTTTTCCCTACTGAAGCCCAGACAGCTAGCTGCTCTCACACACCCCAGCAGCCGCTGCCATGCCCCTGGCAGATTTCCACCAACTCATAACACAGGTCTACAGAGATGCTAACCTGTCAAAAATTTCAGGTACATTTTTTTTTGCTGAAATTTGTGAGCCATCTCAGAGTTGGGATGTATAACCTCCCTTCACCTCCCTGTACTTCCTGAAGCCCACTCCCGCACCCCACCACCAACACCATGTGAAATCATCTACTGGCCTTTTTCCAGAGACTCAGAAATAAATCTTGAAAGAGATAAACTAGCCACAAATATTTCTTGAATACCTGGTACCTGCTGAGACCTCCAGTGCCATCTCAAGAACGGGCCAAGTTTCCAACTTACCAAAACCCTAGCAGCCACACTCAAATCCTAACAGCTGTCACCATGACTCCCACTCATCTGACTAATTAAATATTCTGGATTTTCTGAAGTGACATCTCCAAACTTTATAATACTAGCATCCCAGTAGGAGCACACCAGATTGCATGGGGATATAATGTAGAAGTCAACTAATCTCAACTAACAAAAATATTTACATAGAAGGCTTAACTTGCAACAACAGTTTAGTAAAACCTCAGACAAGGACATAATGTTCCTATGGTATGATACAACAATGTTCACAAATTTTGTTTTACTGAAATTTATTTGATCATTCTATTAGGCCTTTAGTGGTAACGAGCAATATAAAATTAATTAGTGTTGGCCCGCTATAGGGCAGCCTTGAGGGTGATTGGGAACACATAGACAATGGTGATGGGAAGGTGACAATGGTGGTGGAATTTTTTTGGAATATTGAATGCCTGAAACAAATTATCAAGAACAACTTTGTAAATGATGGTGTTTCAATAAAGTGGGAAAAATTCTCCTTCTTTTGGTTGTATATGCTTGGGTAAATTACTGAACTATTCTAAACTATAGTTCTTAAAAATTGTTTACAAGTATCCACCTATAAGTCTGTTACAGGATTATATTAGATGGCATGTGAGATTTGCACTCTCATTTCAATTTTCTTTACTCTGTATTTCTTTTGTTTCTCATTTTTTTCTACAACATTTTGGCATTATATATTCCCTTCTACAATACCTTGGCACTACATGCTAGCTGCTTATTATTATTGCATTCCTTTCTATATTGATCTCTGTATTCTTGCCTTATATTTTGTACATGAATGGATTATTCTACCGTTAACACTTGATTACATGGGGCGGTGCTCATTTCTGTTAGAAAGTATATCAAATAATAGGCAACAACCGACAGAGAATTTTGGTAGTTCTCTCCATTTCTTGACATTTTCTTCTTGATTCACTTTGAATTGGAATTGCAACCATTTTTAGTTTCCTTTAGTTCTTTTTTTTGCTGTTCTTCAGTTTAAACTCTTAACTCAAATTTTATTTGATACTCCTACTCATTTGAAACTTTTCACTGAATATTGACTCTAGACCTTAACCAGCTTTGCTTGACCTGCTCTCAGAGGTGAAGTTAGATATTACAAGTGGTCTTTTCACCAGAATGAATCTTAAATATTCTTGATAGTTCTAAGGAGAACATGAATTTAATATTACCATGGCTTTATTTTTTCACAAAAGCGGATATAAATTGTATGGAATCATTCATGAATATTTTATGTATTTGAGTTTGGGCCACTCCCAGCTGTACTCAGGACTTATTCCTGGCTCTGTGCTCAAGGATCACCACTCTCTGTGCTCAGGAAACCATATGTGGTGCCAGGAATCAAACTCTGGTAGGATGCATGCATGGGAAGAGCTTTTAGCCATTGTAATATCTCCTGGCCTCTTACCATTTGATTTTTAGCATATTTTGACCAATAGCTATAGTTTGGTAGGAAGACTGCTGCCTTTGTTTATTATAGAAAAGTGTGAAAATTTAGTGATGTAAACAGTTTTTGTTTTGTTTTATTCACTGTTATAAAACTGTTGATAAAGTAGTTTCAGGTATTCTGGATTTCAACTCCAAATTACCACCAGTGTCAGTGTCCCACTAACAGTAACCCTGACTTTCTCTCTCTCTCCCCAACTGGCCTCTTTAGGTAACTCGTTTTTGAAAATTTTCTTACTTTAGTTTGAGCTTTTACAAAAGAGCCAGAGACATCGGTGAAGGAGGTGCTGGCAAGGAATGGAAAATGAAATGAGATCTATATGAATAATATTTGCTACCAGATTGATAAAGTTAATATCTACTTTGGGGAAATAAATATTTGGAATCACCATTCTTTAACAGCAGGAAGATAGTTCAAAGTGCTAGTGCATGGTTTGCATATGAGAGGTCTGCCTGGGTTTGATCGCTGTCACAGCATGTCCCTTGAGTATCAAAAGTAATCCTTAGGCACTGGCAGGTGTGGTGACCCTAAAATAAAACAAGACCATTCTTCTGGGGAATAGGGGGAAAGAAATTCAGTAGTGATGCTAATTTAAATAATATTGATTTAAATATAATGTAATGTATTTAAAGTAGTGATGTAATTTAAATAATTTTAGAAACATAGTCATTAAGTATTAGCCCAGAACTGTAAGTTCTTTAATGATAGTTATAGTTATACTTCTTCATTAAACAGTAATACTAAAGACTACCTTCGTGATTTTTTTCTTTAAAACATTTTCAATGAAAAAAATATATCTAGAAACATAATTTTTCTCAATAATGAATATAGGAAAAGAACTCAGAGTGTACATATTTAGAGCTTAGATCCAGCAATATCTCATGTTTTAATCCCTTAACAGCACTGGGGTTAGCAAAATCTATCTTCAGCCACAGATTTAAAGATTCTTTTTAAGACAGGAAAAGACAGTGTAGACTAATCTATGACCTATAAATCCTATTTACTACAGATGAACAAGAATCAACCAAGCTTTTCAACCTACAAAAAATGATGGATGTGGAATATGTTAAATTTACATGAAGGAGAGAGAATTATATAGCCTTAAAATGCATTTTACACATTGAAAGTAAAAATATATCTATAATATTATTCTTTTGCAATAAAGAGCAGTATTATACAGGTTATTGTGATATGGCTCTGACCACTTTAGTGATGGTATTATTTTTAAAGATGCTTTTAATTGCCTACTCACAATTTTACTTCAAAATAAAACTTTAGGCAATGCAATATAATTTGTTTTATAAGGAAAGGAAATTTAACCATAGGTGAGAAAAAATCTAGTTTTAATGTAGGGAAGACTTACTTAGCAATCTAAATGTGAATTTAAACTTATATTTTATAAAATTTTTAAAATATGATTTAATTAGTCACTGTCACTGTCATTGTCATCCCATTGCTCATCGATTTGTTTGAGCCGGCACCAGTAATGTCTCTCATTTTGAATCTTATTGTTACTGTTTTTGGCATATTGAATACGCCACGGGTAGCTTGCCAGGCTCTGCTGTGCGGGCACGATACTCTCAGGAGCTTCCAGGGCTCTCCGAGAGGGGCAGAGGAATCGAACACAAGTTGACTGTGTGAAAGGCGAACACCTACCCGCTGTGCTATTGCTCCAGCCCGAGTTAATTAGTAAAATATATAAATAAAACAAAAATTAAAAATTAGAGCCAGACAACTCCTTGCAGAATGTCTCCAGCCTGAGAACTAAGCTACGGCCCTGTGCCCGCCCATGAGGGGAAAGGTATTTCTCTCTCTCACCAATTTCTCTCCGGGGATGAAGGGCGCAGTGACCGCCATATTATGACGACCATAGATGGGATTTTCAAGCTTGCAATGATCCAATATCTGGAAGAAATCTCCCTGGACTTAGTTGTTAAAGTACAGAAATCCAAAATTTTCTTCACAATAGTTCTGACTCTAGTGGGGTACTCCTAACAATAATAGTGAGGTTTGTGTTGAAATATTGAATGCAACCAAAGTAAACAGAAAGTAAAGTGAAACTTATCAGTTACAAGGTGGGGGGTGGGGGGCGGGATGGGAGGTGTACTGTGTGGGTTATTTTTTTTGGTGGTGGGATATGGGCACTGGTGAAGGGATGGTTGTTTCAGCATTGTATAACTGAGACTTAAGCCTGAAAGCATTGTAATATTCCACAGGGTGATTTAATAAAATAAAATTTTATTTAAAAAAAGCCTAAAAAAATTTTAAAAAAGAACCAAAATAAAAATAATCCATGGGGTCCATGATTTCAAAATAACATTTGGCTAGGAATTATTCCTATATATAATTTTTATAACAATATACTTCAAAAACATTGGATTCCCTATAAGAATTCAAGATAAAGTTATTAAATAAAATAAACCTTTCTGATAAAAAAAAATTAGAGCCAGAGAGATGTACAGTGATAAGGTGCTTCCCTTGCATGCAACCACACTTGGTACCGTGTATGTTCCCTAGAGGGGAGACAGGAGTCATCCCTGAGTGTAGAGCCAGGAGTAACCTCTGAGCACAACCAATTGTGGCCCCCAAACAAAACAAAATAAATTTTAATTTATAGAAATCTGTGTATTAACCATTTTTCCTTTCCACACCATATTCTTTTTTTAAAAAAATTTATTAGTGAATCACTGTGGGGTACAGGTACAGACTTACAAATTTTCCTGCTTGTGTTTCAGTCGAACAATAGTTGAGTACCCATCCCTCCACCAGTGCTCATTTTCTACCAACAATGGTGCCAGTATCCCTCCCACCACCCCACCATATCCCCTCCACCCCACCCTGCCTCTGGCAGGGCATTCCCTTTTGCTCTCTTTCTCCTTTTGGGTGTTGTAGTTTGCAATAGAGGTATTAAGTGGCCATCATGTTCTATCTATAGTATACTTTCAGCATGCATCTCCCATCCCGAATGGGCCCTCCTAGCACCCTTACTTGGTGGCCCTTCTCTATCTGAGATGCCTTTCCCCCCAGCATGTGAGGCTGCTTTCTAAGCTGTCTACACCATATTCTTATACCCTTTTGTATTCTAGGTAATAGGTTTAAAACAGAAGTATCTGGTTTTGATTAGGACGGAATGCTGTTATTAATAAAATCAATGACTGAAAAATTACTTTTCATATTAACTGTATCACTGTATCACTTCATCCAGTTGCTCACTGATTTGCTCAAGCGGGCACCAGTAATATCTCCATTGTGAGACTCATTGTTACTGTTTTTGGCACATCGAATATGCCACAGTAGCTTTCCAGACTCTGCTGTGTGGGCGAGATACACTTAGTAGCTTGCCAGGCTCTCCAAGAGTGGCTGAGGAATCAAACCTTGGTTGGCCGCATGCAATGCAAATGCCCTAGTCGCTGTGCTATCGCTTCACTCCACTTTTCCTATTAATTATAATAAATATTTTATTGTTATATCATTGTATCACTCTCATCCCATTGCTCATTGATTTGTTTGAGCGGGTGCCAGTAATGTTTCCATTCATCCCTGTCACATTTAGGGTCAGGGGAATGAGGCCCATTATTGTTACTGATTTTGGCATATCGAATATGCCATGGGTAGCTTGCCAGGCTCTTTCGTGCCAGATTCAGCATCTCTCTCTTCTGGGATCGTCCACCCAGATCCTCAATTTCCCAGTAGCTTGGCAGTCACACCCACAACCTGTCCCCAGTACCATGTAATCTCATCAATGACTAAGATCCAGAGACTATAAAACAATCATTATATACAAATATGCTAAATTTTGATGAAATTTTGACATATATCTGAAGTGGCAAATCTATTTTGCTGCTAGTCATTCTAATTTTCTACAGAGATGTATGTGCATTGTGTTTACACTTATCAAAGTCATTGTGATAAGCATCTTTGTTTGAGAGTGTCCAACTAGTTCTTTAGTAATTCCACAATGGAAAAAATGTATATTTAAAGGCAAAGATAAGATCAGTTTGAGTCTTGAGGTCTTTGAAATTTCTCTGCAATAATTTTAATAATGTGGTTCTACACAGTGTGCTAAAATAGCCCAAAAGCTCAAAAAATTATTCCCTTTGGTAGACAAATAAGAAAATAGTCATTGTCACTGTCATCTCATTGCTCATCTATTTGTTTGAGGGGGCACCAGTAATGTCTCTCATTGTGAGACTTATTGTTACTGTTTTTGGCATATCCAATACGCCACAAGTAGCTTGTCAGGCTCTGCTGTGTGGGCCAGATACTCTCAGTAGCTTGTCGGGCTCTCCGAGAGCGGCGGAGGAATCGAACAGGGGTCAGCGCGTGAAAGGTGAACGCCCTACCTTTGTGCTATCCGCACAAAGCATGGACAGTGGCACAAAGCATGGACAGTGGCACAAAGGAAATAGTAACATACGTTTTAACATTCTGTTCAAATTTGGTGTGATATTTGAGAGAATAAGAACCTGCATAATACAAATATTTTAAACAAAAACAGTTCATTATAAATCCTATGATAAATTAATTCTAGTATGAATCAAATTTAACAAATGTTGAAGACTTTCCTCACTGTATATTCTGAACTTCAAATATTTTATCAGTTGTCTTATGCCCTGTTTTCACTTTAGTAAAGGACTATAGATACCTTTTTTCATTTGTGTTTGGGCCATGTCCAGAGGTATTCAGGAATTAATCCTGACTCTGTGCCTAGAAATCACTCCTGGCAGGACTCAGGGGACCATATATGTTGCTGGGTATGTAACCTAGTTCATTGTGCAAGGCAAGCACCCTCCCTACTCTACTACTGCTCCTATATCTACTTTTGTGAAAACTCGGATTCTTCAGTACTTGGCGCATACTGTCCCACAAAATTGTGTATGAACAAAACCAGTTTACGAAGAAAAAGTTAACTGTGGGGGTAGGGCGAGACATACAGATGGGAGTATGTTACTGAAGTCAGAAACAGTATTTAATAGAAACAAAGTGAATTTTATTTTGAAAATATCAATAACTTTATATGTGTCATCCAATTTGAAACATTCAGCATCCAATAAGTAGGTAAAAATATGGATCTGGGTTCCAGGAGAGGAAGAAAAGTTTTTCTCATCACTCATTATGTATCAAGTATTCTGGCAGCCCATTTAAATTATACTTTTTAAAGCTGTGGCTTACAGAACTTGGACAATATGTCACAAGGTCACTAGATGAAGTCAATTTAGACCTGTATTTGTCTAACTTCAGGGATCATTATATACATGAATAATTAATAATTTCATAGGTATACATAATAGTTGAATTACTGTAAATAATGGACTAAACATTACAATAAATAGTGAGAGAAAGGATGCTTAATACAAGACCATAAACCAAACTGTGGGACTGCTTAAACCTCAGGAATTTATGAAGGAGAAAAAGACATCATAGGTGATTTAAGAGTAATCATAAAAGAGAACATACAAAATGAGAAGAAAACTTCAAGGAGACAATGATCATGATTTTCAAATACCACAAAGGAGTCAACTAGAATGTGGATTGAGAAGAGACCATTGACTGTGTCAGTTACAGAATACTTGACTTTTAAGCAGCCACTTTTCAATAGTGATGTGACTAAAGCAAGACTGCATAGATTTGAATTGGTAAGCAGAAAGAAAATGGAAACAGACAATAAGTAGACTACTACTCTTGAAAGAAAATAGTAGATTGAGAGAAGGCTGAATCAGAACAATGCTTTATTATAGCATAGGAGGAAACATAATGGGAACTACATTCAATAAAAGGTACTAAGGTGATAACGTAGCTTATAAAGAAATCAACCAACAAAGTTTTAGAACAAGTTCTTTAATGGTAAATGTATAGTAACTTACAAAGATTGTCATATAAGGACAAAGAAAGCCCGATGATCCACACATAATTACAGGATTCCCAGACTGCCAAATCTCAATCAAGACATGCAGCTGGTGATAACACCTTCAAATACTCAGGAATTGATAATCCTGTGGGTGCAAGGAGAAAGTCATACTTCAAAGAGCAAGCAATTATTAGTGGCAAACCGAAGATTAAAATTCAGACTTACTTTATTTGTCTGGCATATACAACATATTGTTAATAAGATTTTATCAGTAACATCTCAGTAAGATGGGCCAGACACGTAATGCGATTTGGAGACGACCACTGGACTAGAGCTGTTACCAACTGGATGTCAAAAGACCACGTGGCTGCCCACCTACAATATGGTCAGGCTTCTTCATCAAAATCCAGAATGAATGTTTTGAGGCTCTTCATGTTCCTGGAGCAAGCAGATGCCATTGGGCTACACTAGCATGTGACAGGGACAAATGGAGACATTACTGGCACCTGCTCGATCAATGGGATGACAAGTGATACAAGTGTTACAACATATTAAGCAATCCCTTGTTAATAAATGAAGATAATTAATAGTAACATTATGTAAGTATGAATTTCACTGACAGCTGCTAACCTGTGTATATTTCCAATTATCAAAATGTCAAGCACAACAAAGAAGATATCATCGATTCTTTTGTTTTGTGGCATAATGTTAGCTTGCTAAGTAAATTGATTATTTTTCTGTAATAAAATGCAATCTGCTATTTACCTCAACTTTGAACTTAAAATTATTGGCGATTTAACATCTACAACTGTCAACTATTTCAAATATTGTTGTTACCACACTGATAGTTTTATTGCAGCATCACTGGTTGCTTTACAGGAGAAACACTTATAGTTAAGTATTTTTCTTTTACTTGTCACATTCAAAACACTCAGATTTTAGAAAATGAAATTATATGTATATATGTATACATGCAGAGTCTCTTGCCCCCATGCCTAGCTGTCTTCACCGGGGCCCCCCAGAGGGTGTGGGTTGAGTTTCCCTCCCCACCCAGAGCAGAGCCCCAGCAGCTGAAGATCTCCAGAACCCAGCCACAGTCATGCTCAAGGCCACTCTCCACATGTTCAGATGAGCCTCACACATGAAGGAACCAGCAGGGGAGCCCAGGTGTGTGGGACCCAGGGCTGAGATCTCCAAGCCTGCCTGGATCGGGACTGGGCCTCTACCGCCCAGATCCCCCATTTTCTAGTAGCTAGGCAGTCAAACCCAGAAACTGCCCCCGTGCGTCGTGTCATCCAATCAACGGCCAACATCCAGAGATTATAAAACCAAGTTCCCAGACATCTTATAGCCTAGTTCTCCCTATCAAAGGAACTGGCAAGCTACTGAGAATTTCCTGTCTGCATGGGAGAGCCTGGCAAACTCCATGTGGCGTATTCATATGCCCAAACCAGTAACAATGATGGGTTTCATTCCCCTGACACTAAAAGAGCATCCAATGCAACACCATTGGGAAGGATGAGTAAAGAGAGGATTCTAAAGTCTCAGGGCTAGGATGCATGGAGTTGTTACTGAAACCGCTCGAGAAAATCAACAATCAATGGGATGATGATATACATATGTAGCCATATGTGCATGTGTAAGTACAATTTTTTTGTCCAAAGTCCTTTCACTATTTATGTAATTTTAAATTCTGTAAACACGGTGAAGTTGATATAATAGAAATTATGCCCAATTTAAAAAAGAAACAGTGTCTTGGGGAATTTTAATAATGCGTCCATATGGCAGTTTGAGCAAAGTTGGAACTAGAAAGCAAGTCTCCATGCGACCAATCTAATATTCTCTGCACTATAAATGTTTTTCTGGAATATGAGGAGCCCCAAGTATTCCCATTTTTGTCTTTTGGTGAATATTTATGGATAAGTTAAATTTCCCTGCCTGGGAGGCATAATACAGGTTTTATTTTATTTAATATTAAAATCTTAATGTGTAAAATGCCCAGAAATCTGGGAGTTCTGGTTAATTAGATTCAGTGCTTTTAACTTAGAGTTAAAACAAACATTTTTTTCATTCCTAATAAAATTCACTTGTAAATGTGAATCATCATTCCATCTTAATCCAATTGTTTGTAGAATATTTTCAAATTAAACATCTTATTGTGGGGTTAGAAGAATAATAGAGGTGTTAGGTCACATGGTTTGCATGCAGACAACCTACTTGTTCCCTGAAATGCTGTATTCCCCAGATCACCACGAAGTGTAGACTGAGAGGTTCCTGAGTACTACAACGTTTTCCTGAGTGATCCCAGATACTGGTGCCATAGTGTACCAAAGGGCCAAGCACCAATGTATACTCATGCCCTTATAATGAAATACCAGCCTGTTTGGACACGAATTGCAGGGAGGAGCTAGAGCAACAGTATAGTGGGTAAGGTAATCATTTTGCATGTGGCAACCTTTGTGTGATTCTGAGCTCCATATGTGGTCCCAAATCACAGCCAGGAGAGATCGCAGAGCATAGAGCTAGGAGTAAACCCTGAGCGCAGACAGGAGTTCCCCCACACCCCCTGAAAAATTACAGGGAGAACCCCTTATACTTATATTTTGGAGGCCCTGAAAACTCTTACTGTATTCCAGGATTGTCATTTTAAATATAATTTTTATTGTACTAGATTCAGAGGATCATGAATGAAGTGTCTAGTTTTTTCCCAGGATATCCTCTATAAATTTTGGATGGCTTCCTGTGAGTAGTTGAATAAGCACTATATTTAAGAGTTAAAACTCTTAATCCAAATTTAATTCTGCCACTAAATTGTTGTGTGATCTTAATATTGTCTCATTCTCCCTTATAACCTCTTTTTCCTCTGCAGTGAGATGAAGAATAAATCTAAAAGCATATGAAATCCTTTCTGGCTTTACAAAATCTTTGTTATTTTATGAATTACCTCCTTCTCATTTGATCCTCTACTAAAAGAATCCTGCCTAACTGTCTTTTCCAGTTTGTTGGATCCTAATTAGTTGCATGATTACAAAATCGAGGTGGGGTTCCAAAGAAGTTAGATAAATAAGTCATGATTCCAGCAAAATTTGCAATAGACAAGAGTAAAATGAGGTAACACTAAACATCACTGTCTTCCAGTGGGTAGCAATAATGGCAAGGAAGAATAGTTAAAAGTCAATCTTGGGCCTGTACAACCATACCAGTATTTGAATCTATTTTGTCTGTAGACAATACGCTCTCAATAAAAAATCTGTCAAATAAATGGATTTAAAAGAAAACATTTTATAGACATGATATTTAAAATGCGTTATCTCATATAGAAATATGCCTTTCCTCAGGAGATAAGGTGAGTTTACCACGATTTCATTAATTTTATTCATATTGACACATTTCTCTCATATTCTCTCCTTAATTATAAAATAAATATAACACTATTTTATATTTCCTATTCAAAGAGAAAACACATTCTGCCTTGAGTTTAAGTTCTAACCAGTCATTTTCTACTGACTGTGAGTTCATGGTCATTTGTACTGAGTTTTGACATAAAATGGAGAAATAAATTCAGACTTGTTATTATATTTGCTAAATAGAGATGTAGGTTTTATAGGGACCACATCAGAAGGTGTTGGAGTGTCCTATAGGGACCACTCCACTCTTCCTGGGATAAGATGCAATTTTAGTGCCGGAGATCAAATTCTGGACCTTGCATATACTTCATATGTGCTCTACCAATTGACCAATGCCCATAGTGTCTAGAAATACAGATTTAGATATTATAGAAGTTTATGGAATCACGTACTGAAGACAACTATCTTCTGTATATTCTTTAATAATAAAAGAGAATCAACTTATTAATTCTTTGTGTTCTCTACTTCACAATACAATGAGCTAGAAAAAATATTTCTATGGAAAAACGCCTGGTATTCACGAAGCCTCCTGAGCTCAAATGGGATTACTGTTAGTGAGCTTTAAAGCACAACACAAAGCTAATTTGACTGTTTCTTAGGTGACCTAACCTAAAGGGAGTTAATGCTGTTTCAATTTTTGTGATTATTATATATTCTGAATGTTTTAATCAATAGCTTAGGTTTTATATTTATGCCTCATGATAGGTTCATAAGGGGTACAATTTAAAAAGAACATTTTAATGGAAAGTATAAAATGTTTCTGTTCATTTCATCACCCCATTTTTTGATCGGGTTGGCAGTTTTCTTGTTGTGGAGTTCAACCAGTGCCTTGTATATCCTTGATATCAACCCCTTATCGGATAGGCATTGGGTAAATATCCTTTCCCATTCTGTAAGCTGTCTTTGTACTTTGGTCACTGTTTGTTTTGAGGTGCAGAAGCTTCTTAGTTTAAGATAGTCCCATTTATTTAACTGTGTTTTCACTTGTTTGGCCACTGGTGTGTCATCTTTGAAGATACTGTTGGCTTCAATGTCCTGGAGGATTTTGCCAACCTTGTCTTCAATTTACCTTAGGGATTGTGGTCTGATGTTGAGGTCTTTAATCCATTTTGATCTGATTTTTATACATGGTTATAGGTGGAGTTCTGTGTTCATTTACTTGCATGTTGCTGTCCAGTTTTGCCAGCACCACTTGTTAAAGAGGCTTTCCTTGCACCACTTCACATTTCTTGCTCCCTCATCAAAGATTAGATATTCAAACAATTGCAGTGATGTGTAGGGATATTCCACCCTCTTCTATTGGTATGCAACGCTGCCTTTGCTCCTGTTTTAATTGTTAACACTTTGTAGTAGAGTTTGAGGTTGGGGAGGGTGATGCTCCCCTCGTCTTTTCCCCAAGAATTGCTTTAGCTATTTATGGACGTTTGTTGTTTCAGATGAATTTCAGGATTTCCTGATCAATTTCTTTGAAGAATTTCATGGGTATCCTTATAGAGATCACATTGAATCTGTATAGTACTTTAGGGAGTATTGCCATTTTGACAATGTTAAGTCTTCCTATCCATGAGCAGGGAATATGTTTCCATTTCCTTGTGTCTTCTTTTATTTCATGGAGTAGGGTTTTGTAGTTTTCTTAGTATAGATCCTTAACCTCTTTAGTAAGGCTGATTTGGAGGTACTTGATTTTTCTGGGGCACAATTGTGAATGGCGTGGGTTTTTTTAAATGTCTCTTTCCTCTGTCTCACTATTTGCGTATAGGAAGGCCATGGATTTTTGGGTATTGATTTTATAGCCTGTAACTTTACTGTACATGTCTATTGTTTCTAGGAGTTTCTTAGTAGAGGTTTAAGGATTATCCAGGTATAGGATCATGTCATCTGCGAATAGTGAGAGTTTGATTTCTTCCTTTCGTATCTGGATGACCTTAATGTATTTTTCTTGTCTAATCGCTATTGCAAGTACTTCCAGTACTATGTTGAACAGAAGAGGTGAGAGTGGGCATCCTTGTCTTCTCTCTGAACTTAGAGGAAAGGCCCTTAGTTTTTCTCCATTGAGGATAATGCTTGCTTCAGGTTTGTGGTAGATGGTTTTGACTATCTTGAGGAAAGTTCCTTCTAAACCCATTTTGGTGAGAGTTTTCATCATAAATCGATGTTGGATTTTGTCAAATGCTTTCTCTGCATCTATTGAAATGATCATATGCTTTTTATTTTTACTTTTGTTGATGTGATGGATTATGTTGATTGATTTCCGAATGTTAAACCATCCTTGCATCTGAATGGCTGAGACACACATGAGAAAATGCTCTATGTCAGTAATCATCAGAGAGATGCAGATCAAAACAACAATGAGATATCATCTCACACCACAGAGACTGGTCCAAATCCAAAAAAAAAAAAAACAAACAAAAGCAACTGGTGTTGACGCGGACTTGCAGAGAAAGGGACTCTCCTTCACTGCTGGTGGGAATGCCAACTGGTTCAGCCCTTTTGGAAAACAATATGGTCGATTCTCAAAAAATTAGAAATTGAGCTCCCATTTGACCCAGCAGTACCACTCATGGGAATATATCCTGGAGAGGCAAAAAGGCATAGTAGAAATGACATCTGCATTTGTATGTTCATTACAGCACTATTTACAATAGCTAAAATCTGGAAAAAAAAAACGGAGTGCCCCAAAACAGATGACTGGTTAAAGAAACTTTGGTACATCTACACAATGGAAAACTATTCAGCTGTTATAAAAGATGAAGTAATGAAATTTGCCTATAAGTGGATCAACATGGAGAGTGTCATGTTGAGTGAAATGAGTCAGAAAGAAAGAGACAGAAATAAAAATATCGCACTCATATGTGGAATATAAAGGAGCAGAATAAGACACTAACAAAAAGAAGTGGTAGAGATTAGAACCAGGAGGTCTGCCCCACAGCTTGGAAACTGGCCTCACATGCTGCGGGGAAAGGCAGCAGAGAAAGAGAAGGGAACACCTAGTAGAGAATGTTAGGAGGACCCACTAGGATTGAAAGCTGTGTACCAAAAGTGGACTATAGAGAGAACACGATGGCCACTCAATACCTCTATTGCAAACTACAACATCCAACAGAGAGAGAACAAAAGGGAATGCCCTGCCACAGAGGCAGGGTGTGGTGGTGGAGGTTGGGGTGGGGGTTTTGGGAGAGATACTGGGAACATTGGTGGAGGAGAATGGGCATTAGTGGAGGGATGTAAACCAAATACAAACATCAAAGTTCATAAGTTTGCAACTGTACCCCACCGTGATTTACTAATAAAAATTAAATAAAATAAAGTAAAAAATGTTTTCTATTCTTCATATCTTAAAAAGATTTCCTTGTTTGGTCAGCATGGGTAAATAAATGGTTGAGGCAATTATGAGTGAGTTGTATATAATCCTTGACCCTAGGCTTCAGGTTACTTGTTTGAATAATTGACAAATCTTAAATGCAAATAGCCTCAATAAAGGACAGGCTTTGAGATTAAGACAAAGACAATATCATGAGAAATATTCTCCTAAAAATCTTTTAAAAGTGACATACTTTCTCTATTAGGGATGGTAAATACTACAAAGCCATATATTCCAGGCTGGAGAGATAGTACAGGTGTAAGGCAGCTGACTGAGGTTTCATACATAGCACTGCATATGGTCACCTAAACATTCAGGAGTTTATTAACATCATCATCATCCCTTAGCACAGAGCCAGGAGTAAGCCCTCAGTATAGCCAGGTATGGATCCAACAAAGCAATACAAAGATAAATCTATATTTCCCAATTGAAGACTAGTTTCACATCAAGGTTTTTCAACAATGTCACTACTGATATGTCAGTCAGAATGATTCATTTTGGGGGAGGGCTGTCCCGTGCACTTTATGGTGCTTAATAGCATTCTATCCTCCACCAAACAGAATATAGAATGTCTTCCCATGTTACCAAAAATAATTTCAAATGTCATTCTGTCCGATAATTTCTCCACAGTTGAAAAACACGCTTTCCAATGAAAGGTGGGGTAAAATATGTTATTTTGTAACCCACTCACTTGATTCAATCTATCTTCAGATTTTTGTAGTTTCTTTTCCTCTCCTGTCTTCCCTCTCCCTATTCCTTTATTCTGAAGTCTTTGTGGAGTAATTAGGTCATTCTTCAATCTACAATGAAATTTGCATTAGAAACCATAGCTGTAAATTGAATGTTTATTTCTCCCCCAAAATTCATTGATTTGTTGAAAATTTAATGCCTATTGTGATGTTCTTAGTTTGGGATATTGGGAGATAATAGTTATGAGGGGAGAACCATCACAGATGTGATTATTACCCTTATAAGAGAGATCTCAGGTGTCTGTGTACCCCTTCCATTGTGTGAGAACACAGGAAGAAATTGATAGCATGCAGCTGACAAGAGACTCTTCACCAAAATCCTACCATTCTGGCATCCTATCTTGGACTTACTGCTTCCAGACTTGTGATGGAAAATTTTCTTTGGCGATAGGGCTGGAGACATACAGCAGGTAGACCGCTAGCCTTGCATGTGGTTGAACAGTTGCACAGGACAACATATGGTCCTCGTAGCTCAAGAATACTCCCTGAATGCAAAGCCGGGGATAAGCCGCGAGCACCACCAGATGTGGGTAAGCAAGGACACATGCGTGCTCATGTGCGCGCGCGCGCACACACACACACACACACACACACACACTCAGACACACACGCACACCACTCACAGAGAGAGGGAGAGAGAGAGAGAGAGATAGAGAGAGAGAGAGAGAAAGGAGGGAGTTATAAGCCACCAAACTGATGGCGTTTTGTTACAGCAGATCAATTGGTCTAAGACAACCATTAAATGAAATGCATTAAACATTAAATCCTCCATTTCTCACTAACTGGTTTCCTTTAACATTACTGCAACATTTCACAGTTTTATCCTGAATTAACTTGTCATATCTGCATTTCTCTATGAAAATTACATCAGAGGAAAATATTTTGACACAGTGAGTATAATACTAGTTTGTATATATACTTCATTGACTTTTTATCCAGTAATGCACAAATCTAGAAAATTGCTATTTGTTGTTGCTGATAATTTAGGACAAATATAGACAAACTTTGTTATGGGATGCCAGAGTTAGCACCAAAGCAATAAATATGCAATATACTGCCCTTGTACATATAGCCTCAGAATCCTTTTTCACACTATCTATCCGTCATTCTGTCTGTCTGTATAACTAACCATCTGCTTTCCCTTATAAAATTTCCTTTCTATTCTCCTCTTTCATCATTTTCACTCTCCATTCATTTGTTCTTATTCTTTCTCCTGCCATTACATTAGATCTACCTACTTTGGGGCACTTCTAATATTGTTATTTGCTGACAGCAGTTACAAAAACATAGAAGCCTGAAGTCAAATGGTTCATTTTGGAAACTGCACAAGACCATAGAATGGCCATTGTTTAGAGGACATTGGTGACAGTAGCAGGATTGAATCAAAGACGTCTGTAGAAGCTGAATCATGAAAGCCTTTATAAAACTAGTATAACTTCATTTGAAAAATAGGAACACATAAGATCACAAAGAAAAATAACTATGAATTCTATCTTCCAGATAGTTTCTATTAAGATTTGAAATTGTGTTTTTCTCTATATCAGATCTATGAGTAATAGAGGTTTTGAGATGTAACTTTTTGTCTTAGTGTGTAAGGGGACAAAACACAGTTGTGGCTTTATTGTAATATGAATATTTCCCCAGTATAGAAGATTAGTAATCACTTTAGGAAAAATCTGGTTAATGGAAACATAAATCTTTAAAGTTAAATCAAACAAAAAGAACATTGTGATAAAGATAAAAGACAATCTTAAAGGAGAATGAATGAACAGCACATTCATTCAAACAGGCCTAATGATAGAGCTTTTTCCATGTTTTTTTTTTCATTCTGGATACATGTTAGCATCCCTCTTCACAAATGTTCTATTTTCAAGTTTCATTTTAGATGGGATCTCTACATCCAATTCCCTATCGTGCTGTAACTCCAATATTGACTCAACATGTCCTCATATATTGATTTCCCTAGAAGACATGCTTTTTTTTGTTTTGTTTTGTTTTTGTTTTTGCTTTTTGGGTACACCCGGTGATGCGCAGGGATTACTCCTGGCTTTGCACTCAGGAATTACTCCTGGAGGTGCTCAGGGTATCATATGGGATGCTAGGAGTCAAACCCGGGTCGGCTGCATGCAAGGCAAATGCCCTACCCGCTATGCTATCGCTCCAGCCCCCCTAGAAGACATGCTTTATTTGGATAGAGAGAAAGACAGACAGACAGACACAGACACAGACAAACAGACAGAAGAGACAAACAGAGATTGAAATAGAGAGAATATTAATTTATCTCTGGGGAGTTTTCTTGAGGAGAGAGGTGTCATTCATAAAGATGTTTTGTCTTTGGAGCTCTAGTGATAGTAAAGCAGGTAGGGTGTTTGCCTCACATGTACCCAACCCAGGTTCAATCCCAGAAGTTCCATATGGTTCCCTAAGCACTGACAGAAGTGACTCCTGAGTGCAGAGCCCAGAGTGACCTCTGAGGACTGCTGGAGGTGCCCCCTGCCCCCCAAAAAACAAAAAAAATGTTCTGTCCAAGTCCCTGTGCTATTAGACAATGATTAGCTTATAGTTTATGCTTATGCAGCTGACATTCTTGCTATTTTATGACTTAATATTTCAGGGAATTAAGGTTTTTACAATCCCTCTATATTTTAATCTTCTTTATTTTACCCAGGAGATGGAAAGAAGAAGATCACGAGTGGGATTTTTTAGGGGCAAAAACTCGGTATGTCAAACATGAGCTTTGCTCATACTTCACATTGCATTACTGGTCAACTCAGTCACATGACCATACTTAATGAAAATGGTCAATGAGAGTTGTGTTTCTAAGAAGAAAAGAGAACATGGATATTGCTGAAGATCTTATATTTTCTGCCTTAGGTCACATCCTTCATTTTGCAGATGATGTTGATTCTGAAGATCACCATGCTCTTGTCAGCTTCATCCTTAGAGAAATGTTCTGTTTAATAGGTTAAAAGACTGATTTTTTTAATTTTTTCTATTTTTATTTTTTACTTATTTTAAAATTTTTATTGAATCACAGTGATAAATACATTTACAAAGTTTTTCATGATTAGATTTCAGTCATTTTTATGAATATACTCTTTCATTCACCAGTGGCCCCCATTTCCCTCCTGTCCTCCACCCCTCACTTGTCACTAGAGAATACGCTTTTCTTCTTCTTTTCTCTCTCTCTCTTTCATTTTGGCCTTATGGTTTGCAATGCAGATAATGAAAGATTATCAGGTATATCCCTTTACCTACTACAAGACTCAGTTCCTGTCCAAAATGATCATTTCCAACTATTATTGTCATGCTATTCATTCTTTATCCTAACTGCCCTTTACCCCACACACACTCTTGTGGCGAGCTTCCAACTATTGACCTGTCTTCCTGGCCCCTGTTTACCCTCACCTTATATATTAGTCTCATATATATACATATATATGTATATATATATGTGTGTGTGTATGGTGTGTGTTCTGTATCTGTCCCTCTCCTTCTCACTCATTTCTCTCAGCATGATACTCTCCATGTCCATACATTTATAAGAAACTTCATGACTTCATTTTATTTATTTATTTATTTAGCTTTTTTAAATTAATTTTTATTGAACATTGAGATATCCAGTTAACAAGGTATTCGTGATTGAGTTTCTCTTAGTTTTTTTGAGGGGGGAATAACACAGAAGCTTATTGAATCTCAATGGTTCCAGGGTTCAGGTATATGACTTCATTTTAAAGAACCCATTTTACTTGCATTTCTTAGATTATCTCATAGCATTATAAAGCATTCTTCATATCAGTTAAGACATTGTTCATAAGTTGCATTAGAGAGGCCAAAGAGATAGTACAGTTGGTAGGGAACTGTTTTATATGGAACTGAGTATAATCCTGGCATCCCATATCATCCCCAAAGGATTTCCAGGAGTAATTCCCAAGTTTATAGCCAAGAGTAACCCCTGAGCTGGCTCTGAGCCAAAAAACAACAAAAAATTGTGTTATAGGCCGAAGAGGTAATATAACAAGCAAGGTGCTTTCCTTATACACAGCTGACCTAGGGTCAATCCCTGGCACTGCATATGGTTCTCTGAGGACTGTAGGAGTGATTTCTGAGCATAGAGCCAGGAGTAAGCACAGCAAGATGTGGCCATAAAAAGTTGCATTTGAATGATTATCTACAATTGCTACCTAAGTATCTTAGTTGGAAACTCTTAAAACTCATAAGTTCTGTCCTTACTATAATCCTTAGTATTTAATTTAAAACAACCCTGCTAATGTAAAATGCTATTCATTAAAATAGATCATAGGAAAAGTATACTATAATTATTATAATGAAAACACATCTGAAAATGAGGATAAAATTTTTAATCAAGGTATACAATAAGATGTCACAGTAAGCTCCTCTTAAAATAAAATAAATAAATAAATAAATAAACCAAGTAACCAGTATAAATGATACTTGAAAATCAGTAAGTTGATCTTATGAGTAAAATAGGATGATCTGTCATGTTTTGCAAAAGTAACTATGATTGAGGGTTTCTTTCCTCAAAATGTATATTTATCTTCAAAATTCATAGAATTTGGGCCTGGAATAATTTTTTAAATTATGGTAATGAACTTCACTTAGGCCACATGTGTTTTGTTCCTATTAAAAACTGATTCCTGGACTTTCCAGCATCTTGCTAGACCCACACCCCCTGCCAGCTGCTGCCTCTAGAACACCGCTGAACTTAAGTTCTTCATCAGATGTGTGGATGTCTATCATCACCCACCCCCACCAGATCTATCCATCCAGCACACCTTTTTAAACCTCTAACCACAAAAACGCACAGAGACACTAGTGTCTGCACAAAGAAGTTACTTTTACTGTATCCCACATTTGAGTTACTAGTTAACCCAGGCCTCACATATACCTACCAATAAGCCACAACAACACACAAAGATAGATGAATTGCAGGGGCAAAAGCATTGAACAGCATGAGAAAAAACTCCAAAACGTAAAGTTCACTATGATAAAACAACACAGAAACTCACCAAACCTAATGATCAAAGTTGCTAGCCCAGATGAATCAAACAGTAATAATGAACTCTATAATCTCTCAAATAAAGAATTTAAAATGGAGCTTTCAAGATATATAAAGAACTCAAAGAAGCAATGGAATTCACTGCTGATAAAATACAAAAGGATATGAACACAGAGGTGAGGAAAACACAAACAAGCATACAAGCAGAAATAACAGACCTAAAAGCTTGGTAGGTGAAATGAAAAACTCAGTGGAAGGCCTCAGCAAGAGATTAATAGCTGCTGAGGACAGAATCAGTGAACTCCAAGATAAGGTGCAGAGAATCTCCAAGCAACAGCAGAAAATGGAAAAGAGCCTCAAAATGAACCAACAGATATCAAGAGAAAATTGGGATGAAGCCAAGAGGAATAACATAAGAATAACTGGAGACCCAGAGGAACAGGAAGAAAACCCTGATGAAGAAGAAACTATCAAAGACATCATTACTAAGATATTCTGAGAGGGGAAGAGCACAAGCGATCAGATTCAGGAGGCCACAAGGGTACCAGCTAAGAAAACTCCAAATAAAAATACTCCAAGATACATTCTGATCAGAATGATGAAAACCACAGATGGAGATAAAATTATGGAAACAACAAGATAAAAGAAAGAAATTGCTTCTAAAGGAGCATCCTTAAGATTAAGAGCAGACCTATCCAATGAAACCCTAAGAGCCTGAAGACAGTGGTGGGATATAGTGAAAAAAACTTAATGAAATAAATGCCCCATCTATAATACTTTACCCAGCTAGAGTCTCATATCAGAAGGAACAACACCCAGCTTCACAGACAAACAGTAATTCAGGAACTTTATTAACTCAAAATCATGGCTGCAAGAGCAAATCAATGCACTATTTTCAGACAACACACGCCCCTCACAATACACCAAACTTTGGTAGAAAGATAGGACAAAACATCATAACAATAATTTCTCTCGGCGCCCCCGGTTCCCACGCGGCCGCCAGGACATCAGACCTTGCCGCCGCCACTTCCCCCGTCCCACCGCCCCAGCTTTCCCGTCGGGCTGGCTCCCTCCAACCTGGGTGACCCACGTCCCAGGAGCCCCTGCAACGAAGAAACGGGGGTGTGGCCTGTATCTTAGGGGGCGCGGCCTAAAAGTGGGCGTGGCCTAAAGGGGCGTGGCCTCCTGCCAGAGCGGAGGCCGCTAACGCTGGCCGCAGTTATTATTTCCTACCTTACCACATTAGGTATAGTCTTCTTGCTTTGAAAATTGCTTTAACACATCTCAATCACTTATGCGAACTAGCCTATTAGCTCTAAGTTTAGAAAAATTATCAGTGAATAAGAGAAGCTTAGCAAAGCCTTTGTAAAGAGAACTTAGCCTTAAGTCTTCATTAAAGCCCCCACATCAATCAGGAAGAAAAAGCTGAGTGTAAGGAAGAACTCTAGAATAGGAATAAAGCTGCCATCAGCAATAGCACAAACAGAGCCCCTCCTCCTCTCAGCAAGAGGTAGTAGGAATAAACACCTACAAAGTTCCAATCCTATACTTCCATAACAATATGAAGAAGCAGAGAAAATCCCCTCCAGGAAGAGAGGGAGAAGAAAAGATATTAGAAACCTCTAACAAGGCTCTGAACATCTACGACCTCTCAGATAAACAATTCAGAGAGGTAATCTGGAGGAGAGTCGAACTACTCCAAGCAACCATGGAACAGACGTCCAATAAATTAAGGGAAGAGATGAATGAATCACTGGAACGATCTACCAAAAAAATGCAGGAAGAAATGAGAGCAGAAATTTCAAACCTACGAACGGAAGTCACACAAATAAAGGAAACGGTAGATGAATTAAAAATCACAGTAGATGTCCTCAACAGTAGAATGACTACAGCCGAAGACAGAATCAGCGAGCTTGAGGATGAGCTGCAGAAAGCTTACAGACAACAACAAATAATGGCGAAAGACCTCAAAATGGCTATAGAGCGAATCAGAGCCCTGGGGGATGACTTAAAGAGGAACAACATAAGAATCATTGGAGTACCAGAACCACAGGGAAGTAACCCCAATGAATAATCTCCCTCAATGTTAACGGCAAAATGTACCAATTAAGAGACACAGAGTGAAGGGATGTATCCAAATATTGAACCGAACATTCTGCTGCCTGCAAGAAACACATCTGAACAGTCAGAGTAAACACATACTAAAGTGAAAGGATGGAAAAGAACTCTACAAGCAAACAACTACCTTAAAAAGCTGGAGTGGCCATACTAATATCAGACACCATAGACTTCAGACTGAAGAAGGTTACAAGAGACAGTGAAGGCCTTTTCTTAATGATCAAGGGATCTGTACACCAGGAAGAACTCATTCTCCTAAATGCAACTAATGAGAACTTAAAATACTTAAAAAGACTGCTCATAGATTGAAGAAAGACATCGATAGCAACACAATTCTAGTGGGAGATTTCAACACTTCTTTATCACCTCTCGATAGGTCAACCCAGACTCAAGCTCAGCAAGTACATACTTTATCTGAGGGAAGAAATTGAAGATAACTGTTTATTATATTATATATAGGACATTTCACCCCCCAAAAGCTTAATGCACATTTTTCTCAAGTGTACATGGGACATTCTACAAGATAGACCAGATGCTGGACCACAAAACATACCTCCATAAAACTAAGGGATATAAATTGTATCAATGATCTTTTCAGACCATAATGCACTGAAAATCAAAGTGAATGACACTCTGAAACAAAAACTCAAACCAAACACTGGAAACGAAACAGTTCATTACTGAACAACAAGTGGCTTAGAAGAAAATCAGAGGAAATCAAAAGATTCCTGGAAATGAACGTAAATGAAGACACTCGTTACCAGAACCTAAGGGACACAGCAAAAGCAGTTTAAGAGGAAAGTTTATAGCTCTAAAATCATTCCTCAGGAAGGAAGAGCGAGCCCACATAAGTAACCTAGCCTCACAGCTTAAGATCTTATAGAATAACCAACAAAAGGAGTCCAAACCAGACAGGAGGAAAGAAATAATAAAACAGAGCAGAAATTAATGACATGGAAACAAAAAAAAAAGTCCAAAAGATCAGTGAAACCAAGAGACGGTTCTTTGGCAAAGTAAACAAGATTAATAAACCTCTAGCAATACTCACAAGGAAAGAGAAAGAGAGATACCTAATAAACAGAATCAGAAACAAAAAAGTATACATCACAACAGAACTCATAAAAATTCAAAGCATAATCAGAGATTACTTTTTAGCACTTTATGCCACTATACTAGACAACCTCGAAGAAATGCATAAATTCCTGCACTCCTATAATATCCCAAAGCTGACCCACGAAGACTTGGAATACCTGAACAGACCTATCTCTATCAAGGAAATTGAAATGGTAATGAAAAGTCTCCTGAAAACAAAAGCCCTGGCCCAGGTGAATTCACTAGTGAATTCTTCCAAACTTTCAAAGAGAGCCTACTCCCAATCCTGTTCAAGATTTTCCAAGAAATTGAAGAAACAGAAACATTTCCAAAAAGTTTCTATGAGGCAAGTATCTTCTTCATATCAAAAGCTGGCAGGCACAGACATCAATAAAAGGAATTACAGGCCAATATCCCTGCTGAATAAGATGCACAGATCCTCAACAACATATTATCAAGTAGAATCAAACAACTCATCAAAAAGATCAACACTATGAACAAGTTGGATTCATCCCAGGGATGCAAGGATGGTTTGACAAATTTGAAAGTCAATCAACATAATACACCATATCAATAAAAAGAAAGAGAAAAAAACATATGCTCATACCAATTGATGCAGAGAAGACATTTGACAAGATCCAATGCTCTTTGATGATAAAATCTCTCAGCCAAATGGGGGTTGATGGAACTTTCCTCATTATAGTAAAAGCAATGTACCACAAGCCCACAACAAGCATTATTCTAAGTAGGGAAAAACTAATAGGCTTCCTTCTCAGATCGGGAACAAGACAAGATTGCCCACTCTCACCACTTCTATTCAATATAGTACTAGAAGTACTTGCCATAGTACTTAGGCAAGAAAAGGATATCAAAGGCATCCAGTTAGGAAAGGAAAAAGTCAAGCTATCACTATTTATAGATGATGTGATACTATATGTAGAGAACCCTAAAGACTACAAAAAAAAGCTCCTCGAAACAATAGGTTTGTATTGTAGAGTGGCAGGTTACAAAATCAATACGCAAAAGTCCATGGCTTTCCTATATACAAATAATGAAAAATAAGAAAGAGATATTAAAAAAATTCCATTCACAGTAGTGCCTTAGAAAATTAAGTACCTTGGAATCAGCTTAACTAAAAACACGAAAGACCTATGCAAAGAAAACTACAAAGCACTACTTCAAGAAATAAAAGAGGACACTAGGAAATGGATACATATCCACTGCTCATGGATTGGGAGAATTAAAATTATCAAAATGGCAATACTTCCCAAAAAACATTGTAGATTCAATACAGTCCCTAAGGCTTTCACCTATGTGTTCATTGCAGCACTGTTTGCAATAGCCAGAATCTGGAAAAAACCCGAGTGCCCTAGAACAGATGACTGGTTAAAGAAACATTGGTACATCTACACAATGGAATACTATGCAGCTGTTAAAAAGATGAAGTCATGAAATTTGCATATAGGTGGATCAACTTGGAAAGTATTATGTTAAGTGAAATGATTCAGAAAGAGGGACAGATACAGAAATATTACACTCATTTGTGGAATATAAAGTAACAGAATGGGAGACTAACACCCAAGAATAGTAGAGAAAATTACCAGGAGGATCATTCCACAGCTTGGAAGCTGGCCTCACATGCTGGGGAAAAAAGCGGCTCTGATAGAGAAGGAACTACCAAGCAAAGAGTGCTAGGTGGGCCCACTAGGATGGGAGATATGTGCTAAAAATAGACTACAGACTGAACATGATGCCTACTTAATACCTGTATAGCAAACCACAACACCCAAAAAAAGACAGAGAGCAAAAGGGAATGCCCTACCACAGAGGTGGGGTGGGTTGGAAGGGACAGGGTGGGGATGGTGGGAGGGTAAAGATGTCACTTTTACTATACTTTTTTGCATCTCCGGGGTATATTCCCAGAAGTGGTATTGCCAGTTCAAATGGTAGCTCAATTTCCAATTTTTTGAGAAGCGCCCATACTGTTTTCCAAAAGGACTTAACCAGTCAGCATTCCCACCAGCATTGAAGGAGAGTTCCTTTCTCCCCACATCCATGCCAACACTAGTTGCTTTTGTTCTTTTGGATGTGGGCCAGTCTCTGAGGTGTGAGATGGTATCTCATTGTTGTTTTGACCTGCATCCCCTTGATGATTAATGATAAGAAGCATTTTTTCATGTGTCTTTTAGCCATTCAGATTTTTTTCTTGAGAAAGTTTCTGTTCATCACCTCATTTTCTGATGGGATTGGATGTTTTCTTCTTGTGGAGTTCAACTAGTGCCTTCTAAATCCTTGATATCAACACCTAATCAGATGGGTATTGGGTGAATATCCTTACCCATTCTGTAGACTGTCTTTGTATTCTGGTTCCTGTATCTTTTGAGGTGCAGAAGCTTCTCACTTTAAGGTAGTCCCATTTGTTTATCTCTATTCATGGCATATTTCAAAGAAATACATAAAACACTCCTGAAATTCATATGGAGTAATAAACTCCCCACGAGTAGCCAAAGCAATCCTCGGGGTAAAGAAGATGGGTGCCATTACCTTCCCCAATCTCAAACACTACTACAAAGCAGTAGTAATGAAAACATCATGATATTGGAAAAGAAACAGACCCACACACCAATGGAACAGAGTTGAATATTCTGACACAGCCTCTCAAGTATGTGATCACTTAATCTTTAATTCACAAGAAATGTGAAGTGGAGCAAGGAAAGCCTATTCAACAAGTGGTTTTGGGAAAACTGGACAGCTACATGCAAAAGAATGAACTCAGACCTCTGTCTAACACCATTCACAAAAGTCATATCAAAATGGATAAAAGACCCACTACCAAGCCTGAATTCATAAGGTACATGGAGGAAAATGTAGGCAGAACCCTGCATGATATTGAAGCTAAAAGCATCTTCAAGAATGAAACACCACTGACCAAGCAAGTGGAAACAAATGTAAACAAATAGGACACATTAAACTAAGAAGATTTTGCACCTCATAAAAGACAGTGACTAAAATACAGAAAGAGCTTGTGGAGTGGGAAAAAAAATATTTACCCAATACTCTTCAGATAGGTGCTTAATATCCAGGATATACAAGACACTGTTAGAACTTTACAAGAAAAAAAAACCCTCCAATCCCATCAAAAACTGGGGAGAAGAAACGAACAGAAACGTCATCAAAAAGGAAATTCAAATGGCCAAAAGGGACATGAAAAATGCTCTACATCATTAATCATCAGGGATATGCAAATCAAAACAACACTGAGGTATCATCTTGTACCACTGAAACTTGCACACATCAATTAGAACAAGAACAACCAGTGCTGATGTCTAAGCGGGGAGAAAGGGACTCTCATTTACTGTTGATGGGAATGCCAACTGGACCAGCCTTTTTGGAAGACAATATGGACATTCCTCCCAAAACTAGAAATTGAGCTCTCATATGACCCAGCAATACCACTCCTAGAAGTATATCCTGGATATGCAAAAAAAAACATATTGGAAAAGATATATGCACTTGTATGTTTATTGCAGCACTGTTCACAATAGCCAGAATCTGGAAAAAATCTGAATTCCCGAGAACAGATGACTGGTTAAAGAAACTTTGGTAAATATACACAATGGGATACTGCACAGCTGTTAAAAGAGAGGAAATCATGAAATTTGCATGTTAGTGGATGGACACGAAGAGTAGCATGCTAAGTCAAATGAGTCCGAAAGAAAAGGATAGACAAAGAATGTCTGTACTGTGTAATGAAAAGTAGCTTACTATGAGACTAACACCTAATGACAGTAGAGTTAAGGGTCAGATGGATCACTCCACGATTTGGAAGCCAGCCTCACGTGCTGGGGGAAAAGGGAATTGGGATGGAGAAAAGACCACTAAGTAAATGATATTTGGAGGGATCTCTTTGTATGGGAGATGTATGCTGAAAGTAGACAAAGGACAAAACATAATGGCCTCTTAATATCAGTATTCCAAATCATAATGACCCAAATTAGAGAGAGAGAAAGAAGGAATGTACCTGCCACAGAGGCAGGCGGTGGGGTGGGTTGGGGTGGTGGGAAGGACACTGGGAACAATGGTGGTGGAAAATGTGCACTGTTGGGTGGATCGGTGCATGATTTTTGTATGACTGAAATGCAATCAAGAAAGTGTGTAACTGTATCTCACTATGATCCAATAAAAATAAATTAATTAAAAAATGACTACTAGCAGCTAAAAGTGGTTATTTTGGAGCATAGGGGCTAAGATGCCTGTACTCTCCAACCGTCAACACTATGTGATCCCCTAAGCATCTCCAGGTGCAGAACTGGAGCCCCTAAGCACCATCAAGGTGGCCTGTGGATTCCTCAGCACTGTAACTCTTAAGCAGCTCCTAACCTTTGTATTGAGCCAAACACCCAGATGGCAAAGAGAGTCATTGACAGGGACCTCCAGTTCTGAGTCCCTGCAAAAATATATAATAAAATAAAGTGCCTAATTTCCAAACATGAGTCCATAAGTTAACATCCTGGTTAACTTACATACACAAAGCATGGCCCTGGCACCTCTACTCTTTGGGATTTCTGGCACTGCAACCAAATGTGTGACCCCTGTTAACATCACAAACAAGTATGTAAGACTCCCGATCTTCACAATAGCAGCATCAAATGGAGAACGTAAAATTTCAAAATGGTTCTTGTTGGATAACGAACTATTGTAATCTGTAGCTCTGAAGCATTGTCGTCCCCTTGTTCATTGCTTTGCTCGAGCAGGCACCAGTAACATCTCCATTGTGACTGGAGCAATAGCTCAGCAGGTAGGGCGTTGGCTTAGCATGTGGCCTACCCGGGTTCAATTCCTCCATCCCTCTCGGAGAGCCTGGCAAGCTACCAAGAGTATCTCGCCCACACCGCAGTCTGGCAAGCTACCTGTGACGTATCTGATATGCCAAAAACAGTATCAACAAGTCTCACAATGGAGACGTTTGTAATCTATGGTATGTATTTCATTTTGCCTTCATGGAGATAAATCAAAATCTTGAAATGATTGAAAATATCACTCACTAACAACATTCCAATGACTTTTAGTTTGAAAAAATTATAGCTTCCACACCACAACCTAAGGCCTAAATTGGTTTTAAATATAAAGAGAAAAAATTAATGGTAAATTTGCTTATCTAAGTAAATAATATTGTTTTGTTTGGGGGTAGCACCCATTAATGCTTAAAGGCTACTCCTGGCTCTGCCCTCAGGAACCACTCCTATTGGTGCTCAGGAGAACATATGGGATGCTGAACATGGAATCTAGATTTGCCACATGCAAGGCAAACACTTTACCTGCTCTACTATTTCTCTGGCCTCTAAGTAAAATTTATATATCTTATCAAACTTTTCACATAGGAACATTTACTTTAAAAGAAGAAGAATAATTTGATATTCACCATTCCACTTACTTATGGTTTTTAAGTAGAAATAACTAAGGTGAAATTGCCTTCATGAAGCATGGATATATGGGGCTGAAGAGACAGAACGTCAGATAAGACCCAGGTTCAATTTCTGTCATCCGGTATTGGCCCTGAGGAATGCCAGGAGTAGTTCCCTATTACTGAGCCTATAACTCCTCAGCATCACCAGGTGTAACCTCCCAAATATACCTAAAATAATAATGATTTTAACTTAGATAAAAAGAGAGGCTGACCTGAGAGGCACTATTGTAAAGTATAATTGTTTATTTTCATTTATTTGCCAATGTACTAAAGCAACTTGGTCAAACATTACAAAATATGTAATATATTTTCTCTAGCTTTTGTATTTATGCCAGTACTTCTAACTCCAATTTATCATACTATAAGTACTTTGTTACATATATGTTTAATTTATATAGGGATGTTTGATATACTAATAGATTAATACTGTCACTGTCTTCCCGTTGCTCACCAATTTGCTCAAATGGGCAGCAGTAACGTCTTCATTGTGAGACTTGTTACTGTTTTTGGCATACCGGCTACATCACAGGTAGCTTGCCAGGCTCTGCCGTGGATACATTAATATTAATAAATGAAAAATATTCTGATATCCCATACTCTAAAGATGGACACATGCTCATTTTCATGGTAGCAACAATTTTGTACCTTCCTGATTTTTATCATTTTTAAAATTTTTTAAATTCAAAGATATTTCTTCTAAAAATATTCAGTGAAATAATTTTAAAAACATATTGTAAAGATAAATGAAAGATAATAATAGAAAATTGGAAGATTTTATTGCCTTAATAATGAACATTAAAAGTGATATCAGTGATTCTATAAACTAATATGTGCACAGTAGCTAAGTAAATGATTTTATTGTTTGGGTATGAATTGTAAAATATTTACTGAGGAATTGCTGTTTGCTAGGAACCATTCTGGATGCCGGAGCTGGGGGGTAAACATTAAAACAGTAGTTATAGCTTTCTTTTTTATTGAATCACCATGAAATACAGTAACAAGCTTTCATGTTTGAGTTACAATCATACAATGATCAAACACTCATACCTCCACCTGTGTACATTCTTCATCACCAATGTCCCCTGTATGCTCCCTTTCCCACTCTCCCCCTGCCTCAATGGAAGACAATTTCCCCCATACTCTCTCTCTACTTTTGGGCATTATGGTTTGCAAGACAGACACTGAGAGGTCATCATGTTCAGTCCTTTATCTGCTTTCAGCACACATCTCCCATCCTGAATGATTCCTCCAACCATCATTGTCTTAGTTCTCCCTTCTCTATTCCATCTGCCTTCTCCCCCAGGTCACAAGACAGGCTTCCAACTATGGATCAATATGGGTCAGACACAATTGCCTTTTGTCTACTGTCCTTGGGTGTCAGTCTCATATTATGTCATTTTATATTCCAATAATGGATGCAGTCCTTTCTAGCCTGTATGGTTCAAGTTTAATCCATTAAACTGAAACAGATTACCAAATCTATCACTTAGCAATTGTGTGACCTAGAAGAATTTAGTTAACTTGAATAGCTAATCCCAAGCCTCCTAAGATATGATTTATTAATCTATATCTAAAATAAATACTATACCTACCTTATATTTAATAAGATTAGTTGGAAAAATACCAAATATTTTAGCAAAGTTCCTGATAGGTACATAGTTCAGTAAATGTCACTGTTGTTATTAATAAAGTAATTTTCTACTTGTTGCATTTTAAGGTGTTGGTTTTGGGGCCACACCCATGCATGCTGAGTGTGTTCTGTGCTCTGGCACTGTGTGCAGAGATCACTTTTGGCAGTATTTGAGAGCCATATGCAGTGACAGGGATCAAACTGTGGTAAGCAAAATTTAATCCAACTGCCTTAACCCCTGTACTATTTTTCTAATTCCATGTTAGTATTTTGGGGAGGGTGCATGGGCAATAACTGGCAGTACGCAGGGCTTATTTCTGGCTCTATATTCAGAGAGTATAGAGCTAGGAGTGTCTTGACAGTGCATGAGATGTGCCAGGAGTCAAATATGAGTCAGCAAATATTAGGCAAAACCTTAACTGCTCTAGTGTCTCTCTGAATGCTGTTAGTATTTTTATTAATTGCAATTATTTCGCTATTCAAATTTCATACAGATTAAATGTGAAGCAGCCATTTGTTTTGTTTATTTTAGAAAAAATAGGTTAAGTGAAGTGAAAGGTTATGAGTTTTTTTTTTGCACTCAATAAGCCACAAGATGAGACACTCATGAGACACTTATTTTAGAGTTCCCAAGCCTCAGTCATTCTTCAGAGTGACTTGAGAGCCTTTTAGAAACAAGGGAACCATACAAATCAATATATTTTTATTGACTACCTGTGACATATGAGTGTGCCTAGAAATTTAATACTTCGTCTGCTCTCAAAGAATATCTAATTTAGAGACAATTGAAGAGGTAAAATAGATATTACTTCTGATTAAAAGTAGATAAAGGATAGTAGTCACAGAATTATTTTATAACTATCCGGTTACAAACTTACTCACTTGCAAAATCATAAGGTGATCAATCTAGATTGTAAAAGTAGGATAACACTAGATAATAAAAGTATTGCCACTTATAATATGTCATGTAACTAAAATACGGACTCAACCTAAATGCCCATAAACAGATGATTGTGCATATACTCAAAGGAACACTAATCTGCCATTATCATAAGTGGAATAGTGCCATTTTGACAAAATAGATTAAAATTCTGGTAGTCATGCTTAATTAAATCATTAAGAAAGCGAAAAACAATCACTAAATATATTTTCTTCATACTGAGGGTGTTAATAGCCAAAGCAAAAAAGAAAGAACCCTGTAAATAAAACTTCATCAATACTACTTCCCAAACTTGTTGAAAACTATAATTTTCTGGAAGGAAACTTGGCAACTGGAAGAAAAGTGGAGAGGCTTTAAAGGAATTAGTAGAGGGCTAGTTTTTGGTGGTGGCATGCCAATGAAACTTGAGTGGTGAGAGTAGTAAGTATTTTACTCAAATAGACCTGTGAATCCCCAAATCTGGAAAGTCCATAATACTATAACTGTAACAGATTGTAAAACTATAGCCTAAGCTTAAAAAATCAAGGCTTATATAGGTACCACCTGAAACTCTTTGAAAAACTCTTATTTGTCGTTACGTTTTTAGTTTTGTTTTGTTGGGGGGCCACATCCAGCAGTGCAAATAGTGAGAGCTTGAATTCTTACTTTTCTACCTGGATACCCTTGGTATCTTTTTTGCTTAATTGCTATAGCAAATACTTCTAGTACCATATTTAATAGAAATGGTGATAATGGACAATCTTGTCTTGTGCCGGATCTTAAAGGAAAGACTTTTAGTGTTTACCATTGCCTATAATGTTTGTGGGCTTTCGGTAAATGGTTTCGACTACATTGAGGAAATTTCCTTCAATTCCCATTTTGTTGAGCGTTTTTATCATGAATGGGTGTTTTATCTTGTTATTCTTTCTCTGTATGTACTGATATGATCATACGGTTTTTATTTTTCTGTTATTGATATGGTTGATTATGTTGTTTGGCATGTGTATGGTAAATAATCCTTGCATTACCAAGATGAATCTTTCTTGGATTCATTCATGGTGTACAATCTTCTTGATGAACTATTGGAATCAATTTGCTAATAGTTTGTTGATGTTTTCATCTGTGTGCATCGAGAATATTAGTCTGTAACTGTTTTTTGTGGTGTCTCCATCTGCTTTTGGTATCAGGGTGATGTTTACTTCATATAAACTGTTTGAAAGTGTTTCTGTTTCTTCTATTTCCTGAAAATAACTTGACAAGGGTTGGCAGAGGGTCCTCTTTAAAGGTATTAAAGAATTCACTAGTGAATCCACCTGGCCTGATATTTTGTTGTGGGGAAGACTTTTGATTACCATTTCAATTTTCTCAATAGTTGTAGTATTTTCAGGTATTCTAAATCATCTTGGTTCAGCCCTGTGAGGTTATAAGAATACAAGTATTTATCTATTTCTGTGAGTTTCGTGGTATAATGATTCTCATAGTAATTTCTGATGGTCCTTTGAATTTTTGTGAGACAGTCTCACAATGGATACATTACTGCTGCCCTCTCAAGCAAATCGATGAACAACGGGATGACAGTGCTACAGTGCTACAGTTTATTTTTTTCAAAGAACCAGCCCTTGGTTTCATTGATCTTTTGGATTACTTTGGGGTGGGATAATTTCTGTTCATTAATTTCCACTCTAAGTTATGTTATTTCCTTCCACCTGTCTGTTTAGTCTCCTTTTGTTGGTCATTTTCCAGTCTCTTATATTGTGCAGTCAAGTTACTTATGGGGGCCCATTCTTTGCTCCTGATGAATGCTTGTATAGCAGTGAACTTTCCTCTTACCACTGCTTTTGCTGTATCCCAAGAGTTCTGGTAGACAGTGTCCTCAATCTCATTTGTTGAAATTTGAAATTATCCCAATTTTAATGTTATCTTTGACTTCCTTCTGACCCACTGGTTGTTTAGTAATGAGCTCTTTAATTTTCAGGTGTTTGAGTTATATTTCCATTTTTGTTTGGAATTAATTTCTACTCTGAGTGCATACCGGTCTGAGAAGTTTGATGCTATTATTTCTATGTCCTTCACTTTGTGGAGGTGTGTTTTGTGATTATTCATAATTTTTGAGAATTAAAAGCCCTACATATAACTACTAATCCCCTCTCCTCTATTTCTTGCCTTAAATGAAGAGGTGACAAAGTGTTATTAAAATATCCAACTACTCTTATACAGTGACCAGAATACAAAGACTATCCACAGAATGGGAAAGGATATTTACACAATACCCATCAGATAAGGGGTTGATATCAATGGTATATAAAGCACTGGTTGAGCTCTACAAGAAGAAAACATCCAACCCCATCAAAAAATGGGGCAAAGAAATGAACAGAAACTTTACCAAGGAAGAAATACGAATGGCCAAAAGGCACATGAAAAAGTGCTCTACATCACTAATCATCAGAGAGATGCAGATCAAAACAACCATGAGATACCACCTCACACCACAGAGACTAGCACACATCCAAAAGAACAAAAGTAACCGCTGTTGGAGAGGATGTGGGGAGAAAGGGACCCTTCTTCACTGCTGGTGGGAATGCCGACTGGTTCAGCCCTTCTGGAAAACAATTTGGACGACTCTCAAAAAATTAGATATTGAATTCCCATTTGACCCAGCAATACCACTACTGGGAATATATCCCAGAGAGGCAAAAAAGTACAATCGAAACAACATCTGCACATGTATGTTCATCGCAGCACTGTTTACAATAGCCAGAATCTGGAAAAAACCCGAATGCCCCAGAACGGATGACTGGTTGAGGAAACTTTGGTACATCTATACAATGGAATACTATGCAGCTGTTAGAAAAAAGGAGGTCAAGAATTTTGTAGTCAAGTGGATGGGCATGAAAAGTTTCATGCTGAGTGAAATGAGTCAGAAAGAGAGAGACAGACATAGAAAGATTGCACTCATCTATGGTATATAGAATAACAGAGTGGGAGACTAACACCCAAGAACTGTAGAAATAAGTACCAGGAGGTTGACTCCATGGCTTCGAGGCTGGCCTCACGTTCCGGGGAAAGGTCAACTCAGAGAAGCGATCACCAACTACATTGTAGTCGAAGGCCATGTGGGGGAAGGGAGTTGCGGGCTGAATGAGGGCTAGAGACTGAGCACAGCGGCCACTCAACACCTTTATTGCAAACCACAACAGCTAATTAGAGAGAGAAAACAGAAGGGAATGCCTTGCCACAGTGGCAGGGTGGGGTGGGGGGGAGATGGGATTGGGGAGGGTGGGAGGGACACTGGGTTTATGGGTGGTGGAGAATGGGCACTGGTGAAGGGATGGGTTCCCAAACTTTGTATGAGGGAAGTATAAGCACAAAAGTGTATAAATCTGTAACTGTACCCTCAAAAAAAAAAAGAAAAAATAAAAAGATACGATTAAAAAAAAATAAAAAAAAATAAAAAAAATAAATATCCAACTACTCTTGTGTTGCTATAAATGTTTTACGTCAAATGTTGTTAGCAGTCATTTTAAGTAATTTATTGGCTCCTTATTAGGTCACATATATTTTGGACTATGAGATCTTCCTGACGTACATATCCCTTAATCATTATGAAATGAACTTCGATGTCTGTACAAAACTAAGGCACGCTGAGGGGCGTGTGCACTCTTGGGCTCTCTGGGCGGCTCTGTTTCACTGCCCGCGTTTGGTGCTTTGGAACCACTGTGTGTGGACTGGATTGGGATGGCCGTTGGCCAAAAACAGGCAAAGGAAGAACAAGGACCAAGCCGTTTGCTGATTAGTTACCATTTATTCAATCTTCCATCTTTCTCACCTCCCACACTCCTAGCTCCATCCTTTCTCTGGATCTACCACAGCCTGGATTCTCATCTCTCTCCTCCCTTTTTCCTCTCTCGCCCTTGCCCCTAGGTTACACACTGCCAGGTAGCAAAATCAACATAAGAAAGCCCTTCCTGAGGGCTGTCAGGTTCAAAGGGAACACAACCTAGGGGCATTCCAAAGCCCTTCCTGACTGCCAGTAGGCAAAATACCTCTTAAAGGTTTTTTCTCCTCTCCCCATTACAAACACTCATTAACATCTTAATATTAGTTATTTTTGTATGGACATAGCAAGACATACATTGAGGCTTGAAAGGCAGCTCTCCTGGCAACATCTTGCCACAGACTCAGACTACAGCACTCAGGCCAGTTTAATCATTCCTCACCCTAGCAGGGTCCGAATCTAGTTATCATTGTTTGGATCATGATAGCATTTGTCCATGACCAAGCTCTTAATTTATAGTTAAGCATTAGGCACTTTGGCCAGGCCCTTCTTGATGCCAGGGTAGCACACAACTCACCGCTTGCCCTGGGTCCATCTCATCCCTCGTTGGGATCCTGCTTTTGGGGGTGCTAGGAAGCAAGGGCAGCTGAGGCTTAGGTTGAGAGAACAGATGACCAGGAGGAAACTATCCTGTAGAGTCAAATGACTCCCAGGTTACAAAAGCAAAGCATTTGCTAAGTCTTTCTGTGTCCATACAAAAAGGATATGGCTCTGAATAAACTATGCAAAGGACTCAAGGAGAAGAGAAAAACAATATTTACAAGTCAACAGAACACTAAGAAAGAAGCTACAAATAAACACAGAGGAATGGGAGCACTGTGATGGGGGTAACCCAATAAACCAAAACTAACTGAGGCTATGTAATCCTACAGCTGTCCATAATCTTTTTTTTTTTATAATTTATTTATTTTTAATTAGAGAATCACCGTGAGGGTACAGTTACAGATTTATACACTTTTGTGCTTATACTTCCCTCATACAAAGTTCAGGAACCCATCCCTGAATTCTGTGTTGTCTGATACTAGTATGGCCACGCCGACATTTTTGAGGGCATTGTTTGCTTGAAATTGTCTTCCAACCTATGACTTTAAGTATGTGTTTTTCTGACTGTTCAGATGAGTTTCTTGCAGAAAGCAGAGTGTTGGGTTCAATTTTTTAATCCATCCTGCCACTCTGCGACTCTTATCTGGTGCATTTAGTGCATTGACATTGAGACATTGTTATGGATTTTTGTGCCATCTTTCTGCAGGATTTTGGCATGTTTGTAGGGCTTATCTTGTCTTAACATAGCCCACTTAGTTCTTCCTGTAAAGATGGTTTTGAGTCTATAAAGTCCTGAGTTGTTCTTTATCAGTGAAGTTTTTTATTTTTCCTTCAGATCTGACTGGACAAAGTATTCTTGATAAGGTGTTAATTTCACTGAGTTTTTTCACTATATCCCACAACTGTCTTCAAGTCTAGAGGGTTTTGTCTGATAAGTCTCCTATAAATCTTAAGGATCAGCCTTTATTTATAGTTTCCTTCTTTGATATTGCTGCTTTTAATATTGTATCTCTGGTTCTAGTATTCTATCTATGGTTTTTAGCATTCAGATTACATTGTGTCTTAGAATACATTCATTTGAATTTCTTTTAGCTGGTATCGTTTGGGCATCCTGGATATGGGTGCATGCACTGTTTGTTCCTGCAACTTGTTGGTTATGATGTCTTTAACTGTTGCTTCTTCATCAGGATTGTTTCCTATCACTCTGGGACACCAATGATTCTTATGGTGTTGGTGTTCCTTTTGAATTCATCCCAAAGTTCTCCTGTCATCTGTTGGTTTATTTTAATTTTTTTCTATATGCCATTTTCTGGATATTTTCTGCAGCTCACCTTGGAACTCACTGAATCTATCCTCAGAAGTTGTGACTTGGCTGCTGAGGACTTCAGTGAGTTTTTCTAATCTGCATTTCTGTTTGCAGTTTCTGTATTTCTGCTCTCATATCTGCTTGCATTTTATTGGTGGTGTGAATCACTGTTTCTTTGAACTCTCAACAATTCGTCCCTATATTTCTTTTCAGAGAGATTATTGCTGGTTGAATCTTCTACACTAGCATCTTCACTCACTAAGCCTGGTGTTATTTTTTTGCATTCTGCTTTACCAGTGTGACCCTTGCAGTCTGGAGTTTTTTCTTGTATGTTCTCATATGATGAGGTGCCTTCAATTAATTTCATTGTATATTTATGGTGAGGAATTAGCGGGGTGTGAGTGGAGGGGTTGATCCTGACCTGAAGGAAAAAATAAATACAAATCAGGGCCTCCAAAATCCACTGAGCTTCCACCTAACAAAGACTTTAAAGAGAAAACATCAGGTTAAATGAGTTTAAAGAAACAATAGAACAAACAGCCAATAGAACCCAAGAAAATATGAGAGTAGAAATGAGAAAAATACAGCAGAACAAAACAAGCAGAAATGATAGAACTGAAGAATTTGGGAGGTGAAATTTATAAAAGCTCACTTGCTGGCCTTAGCATCATAGTAACACTGGAAGACAAATACAGTGAACTTCAAGATGATATTTAGAAAACTTCCAAAGAATAGTACAAGATGGGAAAAGATCTCAAAATAAAAGAATAGAAGAAAAAAGAACTCTGGGATAAATTCAATACCACTGTAGCACCGTCACCCCATTGTTCACTCCGCTTGATTTGCTCAAGCGGGTACCAGTAACGTCTCCATTGTGAGACTTGTTGCTGTTTTTGGCATATTGAATACGTCTCAGGTAGCTTGTCAGGCTCTGCTGTGTGGGCAGGATACTCTCAGTAGCTCGCCAGGCTCTCTGAGAGGGACGGAAAAATCGAAGCTGGGTTGGCCGTGTGCAAGGCAAATGCCGTACCTGCTGTTCAGTAGCAACAACGTAAAAATCACCAGGGTCTATGAGGCTCAGGAAAGCAATTCCAATGAGGAAGGAATAGTCAAAAAAAATCACTAGAAGTTTCAAAGTTTAAAAGTGCATGCACACAGATTCAAGAAACCCAGTGGGTATTAGCTAAATGAGAACCACATAAAAATATTCCAAAACACTTCCTAATCAAAATGACAAGAGTCAATAATACAGAATAATGAAAGCAGCAAGATCAATGAAGGAAATCATATGCAAAGGAACATCCTCAAGATTTACCAAATGACACCCTGTAGTCTCTAAATAATGTTTGAATATAGTTAAAATAACTCAATGAAATGAATGTTTCAACAAGAACTATACCTAGCTAGACTCTCATTCAGATTTGTAGAAATGATACAAAACTTCATAGATAAAAGCAGCTCAGGAATTTCAGAGACGTAAAACCAAACTTACAAGAGGATCTATAGAGGCTACTTTAATACCATTTATAACTCACAAGATGTCAAAATCATTTTACAGAAAAAAATGGCACAAAACTCCATGATAATAATTTCACTCAATGTCAGTGGCCTAAATGTACCATTTAAGAGACACAGAGTGAAAAGATGGATTAGAAAATTGAATCTACCCTTCTGCTTCCTACAAGAAACACATTTGAACAGTAAGGGCAAACAGACTAAGAGTCAAAAATTGGAAGGCAATACTTAAAACACACAATCCCCACAAAAATACCAGGGTGGCCAAACTTCTATCAGAAATCATCCACTTCAGGCTTGTATTAGAGGCAGAGAGAATAATTTCTAAATGATTAAGGTATATGTATTTCAGGAAGACTTCACACTCCTAAATATATATGAACTTAATGAAGAACCAGCTAAATACTTAAAACAATTTTAATAGACTTGAAAGAAGACATCAATGTCAATAAGATAACCGTTAGATGCTTCATCACCAATCTGTCAACTCTCAATAGATCAACTAGAGTAAAACCCAGCAAGGAAATACTGGTTGGAGGAGTAAATGAAAGAAAGGTGATATACGTATAAGAAAGATATCATGCTGGGTCACAAAAATATATATCCATAAAGTCAAGAAGATAGAAGTTGTTTCAACTATCTTCTCAGATAGTGATGCACTGAGAATAGAAGTTAATCACAAACAGAAAAAGGAATAACTCAAACACTTAGAAATTAAGCAGCTCACAATATGAGAAATCAGTAGGTCATAGAGGAAATCAGAGAAAAAATCAAGAGATTCCTAGAAACAAATGAGAATGAAGATATGGGCTACCAGAAATTGTGGGATGCAGCAAATTCATAGCTAAGAAAGCATTCTTCAGGAAGGAAGAAAAGACCCATATAAATAACTGCATAGTTTAAGAAACTGGAAAATTAACCCCTCAAAATTACTGTAGGTTTTCTAGTCAGAGAAGCAAATGGTCCTTATTCAACATGGCATCATCTTTTTTTGTTTTCATGTTTTGGTAGACATAAGAATAAATAACCGGGGCAGATCAATAGTTTACAGTGACCAAGGTACTTGTTTTGCATGTAGCTGATCTCAGGTACCACATATGGCCCCTTGAGCACAGAGTCAGAAGTAAGCCCTGAGCAGTGCTGTGTATAGCCACAAAATAAAAAGAATTCAAGTGAACAAATAGCTTATGAATAACTTAAATAACTTAGGCATTTATACAAAGCAGATGTGAAAGAAGTTAACAAACATATGAAAATATGATCACTAATCATCAGAGAAATGCTAATCATACTGCAAGTAGATAACACTTCAATTCATTGGAGTTCTATATCAAACAAGTATAAAATATCTTGTGTTGGTAAAGATGTAGATAAATTGGAACCCTTGTGCCCAGTTGAAGGCATTGTAAAAAGGTGCAAACACTATGTAAAACAATATCAAGATTCTTCAGGAATTTGAAAATAGAACTGCCATGTGACATAACATTCTCACTTCTGGGTATAAAGTTAAGAGCATTGGAAGCAGAGTCTCTGAAAGAGCTATTTGCACAACCACATTAAAAACGCAGACCAACAGTTTTGTAGTAGCCATGAAGCAAAAAAGTGTCCAATAATAGATAAATAGGTAAACAAATGGGGCCAATAAATGCAACCAAATATTATTCAGCCTTGAGAAATATAATTCATAGCTTATATTAATTATATTATATTATATTATATTATATTAATATAAGTCTCAGAAGAGAGTGATGCAGAGAGTCTCTTGCCCGCATGTCTGGCTGTCTTCCCCGGGGCCCCTCAGAGGAGATGGGCTCCAGCTTCCCCCCCACCCCGAGCAGAGCTCCCAGTAGCCAAAGACCACTGGAACCTAGCTACAGCCATGCTCGAGGCCCCTCTCCACACATTCGGACAGGCCTCATGCATGAAGGTACCGGCAGAGGAACCCAGGTGTGTGCAATCCCATCAACGGCCAACATCCAGAGAGAGACTTAAAAGCAAGCTCTCATAAGCTCTGGGAGAAACTGGCAAGCTTCTGAGAGTTTCCTGCCCACATGGGACAGCCTTGCAAGCTGCCCATGGTGTACTCATATGCAAAATCCAGTAACAAGCTGGATCTCATTCCCCTGACCCTGAAGAGCCCCCAGTGCAACATCATTAGGAGGGCCGAGTCGAGATGGACTTATAAGATCTCAGGGAAAGGAAAAAATGAGATGTTACTGAGCCCGCCCGAGAAATTGGTGATTAACGGGAGTTCGTGATTCGTGATTCGTGATTGAGAAATATAAACATATTTTTAAGAAAATTAAGCCAGTCACATAAAAACAATTTTCATTTACATGAGATATCTAAAGCAGTCAGCTCCATCAAAACAGAGAGTTGAAAGAGGGTTACCAGGAGCTTGGGAGAAAAGGGAGAAGAGGACTATTTTAATAGCTTCATGGTTGCAAGAAGTTCTAGAGACATACAAAAACGAAAATGCCTAACACCACTAAAGTTTACAGTAAAAGAGTCTAGATGATAATTAATGCTTTATCTCTAATCAAAATTTTAAAATGTATTCAGTATCTCCTTTAAAGAGGAATGAATAAGTAAATTCTACTATCCTATTAGTTTGTTATTTGGGCTTCATGAATTTCAGTCAATGTCTTTTTATCACAGTCTTTTATTATATTTTATTAATCTATCTCTTTTTCTAACTGAAAATACATTAATATCTTTGTTTATAAAAATTAATGAAATACAACTTGAAGAAATACAGGTTTAAATATTCATTTCATAAACATGTTTATAATATGTATAAAATATTGGTTATTCATCCATTTTTTGTTTCAGAGACATAGTTTTCTATTTTTTATAGAATGTCATGTGTATGTTAAAGCACTTTATTTAGTACTAATAGATACCTTCAGAACGGTATAATATGAGGGGTCCAAAAGGAGAGAGTTCACTTTCTCCTTTTTCATAGATAATTTTGAATTCCTTAAAGAGAATTTATTATTTATTATTTACCAACACTGGGGCTCAGCAGTCTTAAAGTTTTTTAACTTCCTTTTTATACCCATTTCCTTTTGACAACATCTTGCTTTTTCTTTTTAAATTTGAACTTGAATATTAAAACAGATGCAAAGGAGAGTACTACTTACACATAAACTCTTGAACTGCATTTTTATCATTTGCTTTGTGGAAAAAAAAAACAATTGTATGAAATTGATAGCAGCATTTTAGTATATCCCCAGGTCCTGAGGGAAAAGCAATGTGCTTAGACAGATGATCTGATTTCATGAGCACATAGCTGAAGTGTAGCTCTGCGCATTTGTCTTTATGCTCCTACTTTTTGCAGGAACTATGAAAACACATTTAGGCAGTAGTTTCACTTTCCAACAATGAACTGCAAAGCCTATCACAATGCAAAGCATTTGCATCGCAGTTTTTCACGATGCACATCAACATGAAGAACACTTTCAACATAGAATCTTAATCTGAGTCTGTTAATAAGAAAACAGGAATCTTAGAATAAGAATGCATTTTATTATCTACCCTCACTGTGGATTGTGATTTGGATTCTACTCAAATATGAATTAGTTTAAGTTGCTCTGCTGCAACTGTTGAATTTATTCATTATGCTGTAATATTTTACTTATGAAACTGCATTTAGAAATCCTTTGGTGTACATCAGGATGAAATTACAGTGCTCAGGGTTATTGATTATTGCTTGTAATTGCCATCATAATAGCCAACAATTCTCTGTCTTTCTTTGTCTTTCTTCTACCTCTTAATGATATACCAAACCAAATCAATAACCAGCATATTGGGCTACTTACATTGTCTCAAAAATCCAATTGTTCTCCTTCATAAATATGCAAAGGGTTGAAGATTTTTATCTCCAAACAATGAATAAAAGAGCCCTATGCTGCCTAGTTTCTCTTTTATCCCATAGGAACCTATTAGAGTTTTGCTATATAGGTTCAGTTATGTGGAAGTGACATTTTGTCATGTCCACAGTAACCATAAGGCAGTGGAGACAGGGAAACTATTTCACTATGCTATCACTCTTCTTGCCCACTAGTAAATTAGATGTCTAAAGGGGAGAAAACATAGACTGAGGGAGTTAACCACATATTCAAAAATAAATTCACCTCCTTATGACATGGAGATTATTTCAGAACCGAAAGAGAAATTGCAATCAGATGGAAGAAGCAGAATACTGTAAGTCACATTTTCAACAAAATATATTTATTCTTATTTCTATTATACACTGTTTCTCCATTTTGGCGATAAATTGGGGACCTTTTGGAGGTTCTGAGTAGCGATAAGATAGCTTCTTTGTAATACTTCTCACTTTATTCTTAAAGAGTTACGGCCATTGAACAGATTGAATTAGTTTAGCCTGGTCATTTGACCAGGATATTAGAACCAAGTGCCAATCTGATAACAGCTATAGTTGGTAGGTAGCAAAAGGCAATTATAATAATTATAATTATACATTATTTGGGAGCCCCCAATTCCAAATTCATTCATGCCATTAACTGCTTTTTATTTTATATAATCTCTTTTTATTCTCTCACTCTCAGTCTTCCTTAAAAAAATAAGGTATTTGACTACCTGGTGATTTCTGAGATTCCTTCCAAGTCTATGATTCTATAACCATCATTCCCTTCCTTTTGCTACTGATCCAAAAGGGAACAGAGTAAAAAGCATGGCTCACTCTAATCCAAAGCAATTTACATGTGAAAATCAACACTAAACATGCTTTCTCTGTGTTTTAGCAGGTCTTAATTAAAATATTAATGTATCCACTAACTGCATAATTTTAGTATGGTCATGATAATATAGAGCAATAGCTCTGGAGTCAGACTGCTGGGGTTTGAAGCTCAGCTCTGCTAATTCTGTGAGGCTGTGGACAAGTTACTTAATATCTTTAACTCTGATTTTCTCATCTGTAAATGGAGATACTTACTGTAATGGGTTGTTGTAAAGATTAAATGATATAGTACCTAGTGGCTTATTTTGAACAATGCCTGACACAGTACTTGCAAATGTTACTTATTATCATTTCAATAAGCACTATAATTATTACTCTACTGATAAACTTCCTTTGGTCTTTGTTTTATCATCTGTCAGATTAGATTAATAGTATCAGCCTAACAGACATATGAGGATCAAGATATTGTATATATAGTACCTATTTTGGTGCCTGGCCTTTCTAGATGCTCAATAAATCATGTTCACAGAAATAGAACTATCTATTCATGTGGTTGACAAGTGCACTTTTTCCACTCACCCCACCTGCAATCTCAATGCTAGTTACAAAAGCATTGCAAAATAAAAGGCAGGAAAAATTTTATTCCTCTCCAAAGAAAATCATTCTTCTATTAATTCAATTGTACATTGAGGCTTATTTATTTCACTTGGTGATATCTGTAAGCACTTTTCCTAGTGCACAGAACTGGATCATACATTTGTGATGGATGTATAGTATTCTACTCTGTGCTTATTGAATAATTTATTAAGCTAAATAACCATTGTACATTATTTACTGAGTATGAATTTTTAAAGGAGTAATTATCAGGCAGAGAACATGTATGTTTATAGTTTTTGAGATGTAGTTCCAAGTTGCCCTCTAGCAAAGCATATGAATATATACTACCCTCATCAGTCCAGCTCTTTAAATAACTTTTACTCTCATGATACTAAAACAAAATCTTCTAATGTGTAATTTTTAATTAAGTGTCATGTAGAGTTCTTTACCCCCTTAAATATACATGCTCTTGTTCATTAAAAATGGGAAGCTAGAAGGGCAGGAGAGATAGTAAATCTGGAAAGGCACTCAACTGGCACATTACTGATCTGGATTTGATCTCTAGCACTCCATATGTTCCTTTAAAGTCTGCCAGGTGTGAACTCTGTGCAGAGTCAGGGGAATGTCCTGAGCAAATCTGGATGTGCCCTCTCACAAAATGGAAACTAGAAATCAATCTAATTTAATCTTACTGCATTTGGATGTAGGTGTCCTGTACAGGGGGGCACTCTTTCTTAGTGAAAGGGTTTTATTGTGGTAGCACATTAAAAGATAGCACCAGTGTGTGTTTCGTTTATTAATACATTTGACTTCCCCAGGCAGCACATTCAGTTGAGTAGCAGATTAAGGATTCTGAAGCCTGAATGAAGAGGATTCCTTTTAGTGTTCTGTCATTAACTTGCTAGGTGAATTTCAGCCTATTATCACCATGACTTTGGCCTTGTTACTAGCTTACATGTCTTCATTTTCTTAAATGCACAATGAGGATAATAATATAGTCTATCCCCAGAAGTGGTATTGCGGGGTCATATGGAAGCTCAATTTCTATTTTCTGAAGGACTGTCCATATTGTTTTCCAGAAAGGCTGGACCAGTTGGCATCTGTGGAATATAGAATAGCATACCATGAGGCTGACACCCAAGAACAGTAGATACAAAGGACAGGAGGATTGCCCCATAGCTGGAAGCCTGCTTCATGAGCAGAGGGGAGAAGGCAGATGGAGTAGAGAAGGGATCACTAAGAAAATGATGGCTGGAGGAACCAGTCAGGATGGGAGATGTGTGCTGAAAGTAGATAATGGACCAAGCATGATGCCCTTTCAGTGTCTGTGTTGCAAGCCATGATACCCAGAAGTAGAGAGATAGTATGGGGACTATTTTCTTCCACGGAGGTAGGGGGAGGGTGGGAAAGGGAGGATATACCAGGGATTATGGTGGTGGAAAATGTGCACTTGTGGAGGGATGGGTGTTTGATCATTGTATGATTGTAACTGAAACACAAAAGCTTGTAACAATCTCACAGTGATTCAATAAAAATTTTAAAAAGAAACCCCTAAAAAGAAAAGAAAAAAGGAAAACAGACGGGAACTTCCTGGGAGTTTGGGAATGTTCTATATCTTACGAGGGGGTTGTGTTGCACAAGTAATTGCATTTCTCAAATCTCAGAATCTTACTCAATTTAAATTTGTGTAGTGCAACAGGTATATATTTCATAATAGAAGTTGAACTCTAAATAACCAAGTTGTGGTATAGAAAGGGAAACATACTGATGTATGTCAGATACTTTGAAGTGCTTTACAATTAAGATGGACTGATTGATAAAGATAGGAATTGAAAGGTAAATATGTTTGATAAAACAATATTGTCAAGTATTAACTGTAACTGTTTTTTTTTTTGGCATATCGAATACACCACGGGTAGCTTGCCAGACTCTGCCTTGTGGGCGGGATATTCTCAGTAGCTTCTCAGGCTCTCCAACTGGAGTGATAGCACAGCGGGTGGGGCGTTTCCCTCTCATGCAGCCTACCCGGGTTCGATTCCTCCATCTCTCTTGGAGAGCCCAGCAAGCTACTGAGAGTATCTCACCTCCACGGCAGAGCCTGGCAAGCGACCTGTGGCGTATTCAATATGCCAAAAACAGTAATAACAAGTCTCAAATCTCATAATGGATACATTACTGGTGCCCACTCGAGCAAATCGGTAAACAAGGAGACGACAGTGCTACAGTGCAGTTAACTGTAAATCGAATTGCTAGGTTGATGTGTGTTGTAAAAGTCTTTCAATTTACATATAGTTGACAATTCTCATAATAAAATATTGGCTGAAAATACACCAGAAAGCTACTTTCTAAACAGAGTCACAATTACCAGGCTTTCCAATTATCCAAATGCCTATTGACAATTCCTTCTGTTTTGAAAGTGGGAAAAAAAAAGCCTGTGTACTCCATTACATCAAATGTAGAATATTGGTAGTCAGAGTTTGGGAAATTTACTATCGAGCAGGTCAGGGAAGAGAAGACTTCTTTCCTTCTCTGAAAGGTCTAAATGAGAAAACAAAGAGATTCCCAAAGATATTTCACAGTTAATTCTTCCCGTGGGAAACTTGGTGAGCTCCACCTAGTTTCCCTTGAGGTCTGTCATGAAGAGTTGTTCTCAGTGTGTCACATTTGTACACTTGTAGCAATCTGCTTTGGTTTATAATGTCCAAATTCTTCCTTTCCTTTTGACAGGCATTTCCTGTTCAAACACGGATCTGGCTCTTCTGCTATCTTCAGTGCGGCCAGTCAGAACTACCCTCTCACATCCAATACTGTGTACTCGCCTCCTCCCAGGCCACTTCCTCGCAGCACCTTCTCCAGACCTGCCTTCACCTTTAACAAACCTTACCGATGTTGCAACTGGAAGTGTACTGCCTTGAGCGCCACTGCGATCACCGTGACTTTGGCCTTGTTACTAGCTTACGTGATTGGTAAGGCCTTTCCCTATGCCTCACATTCCCTAAAATTCTGATTTTGCTTGTGGTGGGGTAGAACGTTCTCTTTGAAACCCAGGACCGACATATTTGAATCGAGGCTTAGAATTGTAATTAGCAAGTGGATTTCTAATTAGTTTGATTTTGTTTTCTCATTTTTGCATTTTCTAACATTAAATACAGCTGAGGAGAGTAGGAATGCTCTTTGAGCAGAAATATTTATACTATTAACAGACTTATTGATTGCAATTACTGTAGTTAACCATTTTCCCTTCAATTAAAAAGATGTTATGGCTTTCTCATTAGGAGTCATAAGTACCAATCTACAATAGCTTCTTAAATTATAGCTTGAACAATAAAACTGCTACTGAATTTTCAGGTAGCAATTTCACTGGAGTTGTAGTTATTTGGAAGCTATCCAAAAAAATTGATGCATAATTCCTTACCAAGAATTCACTTTTACACCTGGACTGAAAAATAAGTATTCTTATTTTAACTAGGTAAATAGCTACAAAACTGCAATGGTTAATATTTTTAGGATGATAAAGGAGAAATAGTGGTGAGGTGCTCTTCACTCTTAAGTAATATATTGTTGTTTGTGAATCACCCTGATTTAAGTCACCCTCACTTGATAGCATATAGTATTGATTTTTGTGAATGGCATTATTTTGACTGAACATGAATTTCCTTGCTTGAGTGGCTCTGTAGTCTAAAATGTAAATTAACTTAAGAAGCCTGTAGTTTGTAGAAGCATTAGTTCTAGAATACAAAAAACTACCACAGTAAGAAAAATTTTATTCAGGTACAACACAGTAACTTCTTTTGATGTTTACCCTGATTTCCTAATTGAAGCAGAGTTATCTACTAATGTAAAATATATATGTGTCCTCAAACATAAATGAGAAAATAAGTTTGCCTGATTCTTATTTTGTTAAAAATATTAACAATAAAGAAGATCACACAATCAGTTGTTAAAAAGTCATAGGAAAGGAGATAAGTATAGAAACAGAAATATTTTGTAAGGATGTCACAGATAGTGTCAATAGTATTGGATATAGCCTATATTTATGTTCATGATTATCTCATATTTTCATCATATAACCTGAATATATCTGAACAATGATTCTATTAAATGTAGATGATATCATTGTATAATATTAAAATGTCTTATCTTGGGAATTTCAGGACAAATCAACATTTTGTCTATTTGGTATATAATAAAATGTAACAAAATATAATTTAAAATGGAGTGGGGATGAGAAAGCACTGTAACATAACACAATGTTAAGAAAAACAAAAAGTAATATCAGAAGCTTAAATATAGTTTAAAATGTTCCTGTTCAATTATGGGGCAAATTATTCTATTATTTTCTGTTGACTTTTACTATAAAGAGATAATTTTTTAGCTTTAAGACCTAAACCCCAGTGTAAACAAATCCAGGTCGCAGCAAGCTCTTTCTATGTTTATATTGTATTCAAATATGTTCATACTTAAATTTATTATAATGGCCACTGTGTTGTTTGTATACATACTCAAACTTATTTAAGTTTTTTTTTTTTTTTTGCTTTTTGGGTCTCATCTGGAGATGCACAGGGGTTACTCCTGGCTTTGCACTCAGGAATTACTCCTGGCGGTGCTCAGGGGACCGTATCGGATGCTGGGGATCGAACCCAGGTTGGCCGCATGCAAGGCAAATGCCTTACCCGCTGTGCTATCGCTCCAGCCCCAAACTTATTTGTTTTACATTTATATTTTCACAGATGAACATGTAATACTGTAGCCATTATAGGATAAACAATGACATGTATGTTTGATATGAAAGTAAGGTATTTAATACTAAGGTTATAAGCATGAATTTTTATAAAATAATCTTAGGCAAACTACTTATTTTTTTTAAGTCCTCCATTTCTTCACCTTGAAAATGGATCTATGAAAGCATTTATAGTGTTTGGTTGCTATGAGAATTAAAAAGTATGACAAGGAACTTGAATTAGTGTCCAAAACATTGTAAGTAAGGATTGGAGAGATAGTACAGTGTGTTAGACACATCCATTGCGTGAACCTAACCTGGGTTTGATATCTAGTACTGCATATGATGATCCCCCCAGTCCTGCCAGTAGTGATCCCTATGCACAGAGCCAGGAGTGATTCCTGAGTACCTCTGAGTATAGCTCAAAAACCAAAGCAAAAAATAAAAACATTGTACACATTCTATAAATGTTAAATATTATTGTCTTTACCATTATTGTCTTTGTTATTCTTATTCACATTCACTGATTTTCAGAATTAACTGACTCCAGGAACAGTGTCTGCAACGTAGTAGCCTACTGGTTAAAACTTTGTTGAAAAAGACTGAATATGTTAAAACTTTGTTGAAAAAGACTGAATTTATTAACCCATTTGCTTTCAACAAAAGCACTTAAACTTATTACATATGTTTTATAAATTAGGAAACTTAGGTATAGCAAAAGTCATATTGAGGTTAAGATTTCACATCACTGAGAAGAAGGGATGATGGTTTTTAAGTACTACAGAGCTTATGGTCTTCAAACACTAGACCTTTCTGTCCTTTAGCACTGCTGAAAACTTCGCAGGGCTTGTCCTTCTAGAAATACAAGATAAGTATACTAGACGATATTTATTCATTAATTTACAAGTAAAATTGGATTTACCAAATTACCCTTTAGTAAGTGCAGCTATGATTTGTTGATCAGTGAGAAAATATATCTGGGAAACATTTACGGTGAGATTTTTTCAGACCTAGAAAAGGCTAAATGCTACTACAGGAAGTTGAACATGTTCAAATGAGGAGATATTAATAGCAAATACTGTAATTTTGTTCCTAATTCTGTCAGGAACTGAACATATGTGACTTTGGATAAATCAGTTGAAATTACCTCAATCCCCCCATCTGTGCCATCTCACAGAGTAAAATTCATAAAAAGGCATTCAGGTGAAGGATGTCACATAAAGAACTGAAAAATACAAGATGATTTTTAAATGGCTTTCTGTGGTTGAAATAAAAAAAATGTAATGTAATTCAAAATATAAAACCATTTCACTCTCAACTCTTGCTGAGTCTGGAAGAGTTGTCATTTTTTTTCAAATCCCCTTTGCAGTTCCTATATAAATGAACCAAAATCTTTCACTAAAACTATATACTGCTTTTGTTTCCCGTGCAAATTCTTTTCTGCTCTTTCATTTTCTTCTACTATCCATTATACATAACCTTTAGATACTAATGGCTATATGCTGTGCTACCCTCAACTCACTAGAGGAAATCACATCAATATCAATGGGACATCAATAGACATTCTGTGCATTACAACTCCATAAGTGAGCATTGCAAAATAGTGGAAATACAGCACCTGAAAAACTAGAGCTAGTTGTTCAAACAACCATCCCCATTCCCAGACCTGCCCACAATATCCTTTGGGTTAGCAAGAAAATACTTTCTCATGATAAGTTTCGAGGTCATAAAATTTGGATGGGGTGGCTTAGAAACCTACTGATGATATAAAGATGTCAGAGAATGGCTATTGTTATCATATCTCTATAAATCTGTAATATTTTACATCTAAATCAAAAATATATGCTTATAATTCATCCTCCAAGATATTTTGGCATCAGTGATGTATCAGTGCCAGTCTGAAGTACGTTTTCTTGAATTTACAAATAAGTCATATGAAGTAGTAGTCAGAAAGACAGATGACCAAATGCAAGGCATCAAAGAAGGCGAGGTTAAGGTATTTCATCAATTGCTGGGAAGGGTACAAACATGGTTTCTCAGATAATCTCAGATGTTTTGATCAAGTTTCTTCATAGTCAGCAATTTGTATAAGCACTAGAATCTCACAGACAGTAGAAACTATGTGGAATATATTGTATATGGGGTCAAGTGGTCTGTTGCATTGAGTGAGTTAGGAAATAGGGATTTTTGACACTCAAATTCAATAACAGTTAATGATGTCAGTGTTCCTTTTACTTTGCCATGAAATTAGTAATGATTTTTACTATCTTCAGGGAATGCAGGTAATGTCCCAAATCTAAATATAAAATTACTCAAGGCTGTTTGTCTTTTTGTCATAACATTGTGTAGTATATAAAAAGAAAGTTGATCACAGATTGACATTAAAATTCAGAATTAGGAAAGAGAATATTTAAGCCAATCTTCAGATCCAATATTTAGTGATTATAACATCACCTACAGTTATTTTTATTCTTCCTACATCACCAAAAACAATGCTTTTCAGTGCTAAAATTTCTGATTTATCGGAATCCTTTGATGGATTTGTTTCCATCTTTCTGTTCTAAAATATCTACATATTTGCCTTTATTTTACTACTTTCATTATTCCTTGGTGTTTTTTAAATGGAAAATATAGTTAATTGTGCTTGGAAAACTCATGGGCCCCCTGGCAAAGTGGGCTGAGGTGGCTTGAACTCAGAGCTTTATGCATGATAGCCATGAGTTCCTCCACACAAATTGTCTTTGTGATCCCTCTGTAGTATTTTGAGGGGTTATTAACATGGTTTTCTATTTATTTTCTGGAGGCCAAATATAGGCTGAAATATATTTTAATTTAAATAGACAGTCACTTAAAACATTCAAGAAATGATTCAGCATCAAATGCTGAAATGTTTTACCTTATTATATAGATTGTTATCCATTATTTTTTGTCATGTTTAATGATCTTTACTATTTCCTTTTCACTAACAATGACCCTTTCATGGGAAAGAATGCAGTTTTGTGTTAGCACTGATTTGCCTACAATTTATAAACCTACCAACATCCTAACAATCTGATTAAGTATGGGATCTGAAGTACAACTTTAGTCTAATTATAAACTTGACCTCCATACTTTTATCAAAACTCTTCTATAAAGATGATTTTTATTTTTATGCAAAATCATCTATTGGTGTTACAAGTTCCATAAACTTTGTTTCCACTGCTACCTGTCATGAATAGAACACAAATTCAAATGAAACATAATTAGCACCTATTACTTAGATTGAAGACTTTTTAATGAAAAACAAATGCTATACTTACATCTTTCTTGGAATTCTAGCATGTTGTAGATTTAAAACACAGTAAGAAAGGTAATTTCTTAGGTAGAGGAGTACCAGATTCTAAACTTATGAAATACATAGAGTTTGTTTTGTTTTCTTGAAAAGAATCAGTCACCCTTCTAAGTACCACCCACACAGCACTCCCCCAGTTTGGGTAGAGAAAAAAGATTAGGTTCTGTGAGATAGTGAAGATCAAAGATGGGAAAATGTAGGGTGGGGTTAGATGCTTTGAACAACATAGTAGGAATTCTTGAGTTTCACATTCTTTTTTTTTAATTTTATTTTATTGAATCACCATGTGGAAAATTACAATGCTTTCAGGCTTAAGTCTTAGTCATACAATGCTGAAACAACCATCCCTTCACCAGTGCCCATATCCCACCACCGAAGACAAAAAAAAAAAAAAAACACAGTACACCTCCCATCCCGCCCACCCCCGCACCACCCCCCACCTTGTAACTGATAAATTTCACTTTACTTTCTATTTACTTTGGTTACATTCAATATTTCAACACAAACCTCACCATTATTATTAGAGGCACCCCACTAGAGTCAGACCTGTTGTGAAGAGAAATGAGGTCTTGGATTTCTGTACTTTAACAACTAAGACCAGGGAGATTTCTTCTGGATATTAGATCATTGCAAGCTTGTAAACCCCATCTGTGGTTGTCATAATATGGCGGTCCCCACGCCCTTCATCCCCGGGAAGGGACAGGCGAGAGAGAGAAATACCTTTCCCCTCCCAGGTGGGCATGGGGTCGCGGCTTAGTTCTCAAGCTGGAGACAATCTGCAAGGAGCAGTCCATGTTGTAGTCGGTTCAGCTGGGTCTGGATTCACGCTTGTGCAGCTGTGGAGGAGCCGCACACGCGTGCGGCCCGCGGGGTCACATCTCGGCAGCGGTCGAGTTTCACATTCTTAATAATTTTTGTGTAAAGAAACCATATTACAAATTTAAAAAACAGTTTTCTCTCAAGAAATCTGTGATCTCAAAGAAAATCATTTAAACTACATTGCATAAATTAGTAATTTTACTCTTATTTAACTTTCAGTTTATCCCTATCTACATTTAAGAATTAATTATATGTACATAATATAGAATACATTATTATTTTATAGACATGCAGTATCAGTTTTTAAGCTATATTTACTTAAGTGAATAAGAATAAACTAAATCATAGCAATGGTCTTGAAACAGATGGAATGTTGATCCATTTTAAATTTAAGAAATGTCACTGAGGGGCCAAAGAGACAGTCCAGCAGATAGAGTACTTAGCTTGCACAGGGCCAACCTGAGTTCGAGTTCATTGCCAACACCCTGCCCCCCAGCAGTAGTGATCCCTGAGTTCAGAGCCAGAAGTAACCCCTAATAACTACTGCTAACCTCAAGAGAGGTATGTCACTGAATTTTTCATTTGTACTGGAGCGGGCCACCATCATCTTACAGGGAAGATAGGCATTAACATGGGGTTTATAAATATTTCCTTTGCAGAAACATGTAAAAATGTAATATGTTTTTTGTGTGTACAGCAAGATCATTTTTACTGAAACTTATTTATAAAGACTTAGAGAGAACACGAGATTCTCCAGAATGGAAATAAACAGCAAAGAAACAGAGAGAGAAGCAAGTGAGATATGTGTTCAAAGGCGAACACAGGTGTGAAAAGAAAGCCCTGGTTGGGATGCAAGGATGGTTTAACATTCGGAAATCAATCAACATAATCCAGCATATCAACAAAAGTAAACATAAAAACCATATGATCATATCAATAGATGCAGAGAAAGCATTTGACAAGATCCAACATCCTTTCATGATGAAAACCCTTGCCAAAATGGGGTTTGGAGGAACTTTCCTCAAGATAGTCGAAGCCATCTATCACAAGCCTACGACAAGCATTATCCTCAACGGGGAAAAACTAAGGGCCTTTCCTCTGAGATCAGGCACAAGACAAGGATGCCCACTCTCACCACTCCTCTTCAATATAGTACTGGAAGTACTTGCGATAGCTATTAGACAAGAAAAAGAGATTAAGGGCATCCAGATAGGAAAGGAAGAAATCAAACTCTCACTATTTGCAGACGACATGATACTATATCTAGAGAAGCCTAAAACCTCTACTAAGAAACTCTTAGAAACAATAGACTTATACAGTAAAGTTGCAGGCTACAAAATCAATACCCAAAAATCCATGGCCTTCATATATGCAAACAATGAGGCAGAGGAAAGGGACATGAAAAAAGCAATCCCATTCACAATCGTGCCCCAGAAAATCAAGTACCTTGGAATCAGCTTAACCAAGGAAGTAAAAGACCTTTACAAAGAAAACTACAAAACGCTACTCCATGAAATCAAAGAGGACATGAGGAAATGGAAACATATACCCTGCTCGTGGATAGGGAGAATCAATGTTGTCAAAATGGCAATACTCCCTAAAGCATTATACAGATTCAATGCGATCCCTATAAATATACCCATGACATTCTTCAAAGAAATGGATCAAGCAATCCTAAAATTCATATGGAATAACAAACGTCCAAGGATAGCTAAAACAATTCTTGGGAAAAAGATGATGGGAGGCATCACCCTCCCCAACCTCTCACTTTACTGCAAAGCAGTAACAATTAAAACAGCATGGTACTGGAACAAAGGCAGAGCCATAGACCAATGGAACAGGGTGGAATATCCCTACATACAACCCCAAATGTATGATCATCTAATCTTTGATAAGGGAGCAAGAGATGTGAAGTGGAGCAAGGAAAGCCTCTTAAACAAATGGTGCTGGCACAACTGGACAACCACATGCAAAAATATGGGTTTACAGAGAGGCAAAAAAGTGCAATCGAAACAACATCTGCACATGTATTTTCATTGCAGCACTGTTTACAATAGCCAGAATCTGGAAAAAACCCGAATGCCCCAAAACGGATGACTGGTTGAGGAAACTTTGGTACATCTATACAATGGAATACTATGCAGCTGTTAGAAAAAAGGAAGTCAAGAATTTTGTAGTTAAGTGGATGGGCATGAAAAGTTTCATGCTGAGTGAAATGAGTCAGAAAGAGAGAGACAGACATAGAAAGACTGCACTCATCTATGGTATATAGAATATCAGAGTGGGAGACTAATACCCAAGAACTGTAGAAATAAGTACCAGGAGGTTGACCCCATGGCTTCGAGGCTGGCCTCACGTTCCGGGGAAAGGGCAACTCAGAAAAGCGATCACCAATTACATTGTAGTCGAAGGCCATGTGGGGGAAGGGAGTTGCGGGCTGAATGAGGGCTAGAGACTGAGCACAGCGGCCACTCAACACCTTTATTGCAAACCACAACAGCTAATTAGAGAGAGAGAACAGAAGGGAATGCCCTGCCACAGTGGCAGGGTGGGTTGGGGGGGAGATGGGATTGGGGAGGGTGGGAGGGACACTGGGTTTACGGGTGGTGGAGAATGGGCACTGGTGAAGGAATGGGTTTCCGAACTTTGTATGAGGGAAGTATAAGCACAAAAGTGTATAAATCTGTAACTGTACCCTCACGGTGATTCTCTAATTAAAAATAAATAAATTATTATTAAAAAAAATGGGTTTAGACCTTGACCTGACACCATGCACAAAAGTCAGATCAAAATGGATTAAAGACCTCAACATTAGACCACAAACCATAAGGTACATGGAAGACAAGGTCGGCGAAACCCTCCACGATATTGAAGATAAAGGTATCTTCAAAGGTGACACGGAACTAAGCAATCTAGTAAAAACAGAGATCAACAAATGGGACTACATTAAACTAAAAAGCTTCTGCACCGCAAGAGATACAGTGACCAGAATCCAAAGACTATCCACAGAATGGGAAAGGATATTTACACAATACCCATCAGATAAGGGGTTGATATCATTGGTATATAAAGCACTGGTTGAACTCTACAAGAAGAAAATATCCAACCCCATCAAAAAATGGGGCGAAGAAATGAACAGAAACTTTACCAAGGAAGAAATACGAATGGCCAAAAGGCACATGAAAAAGTGCTCTGCATCACTAATCATCAGAGAGATGCAGATCAAAACAACCATGAGATACCACCTCACACCACAGAGACTAGCACACATCCAAAAGAACAAAAGCAACCGCTGTTGGAGAGGATGTGGGGAGAAAGGGACCCTTCTTCACTGCTGGTGGGAATGCCGACTGGTTCAGCCCTTCTGGAAAACAATTTGGACGACTCTCAAAAAATTAGATATTGAATTCCCATTTGACCCAGCAATACCACTGCTGGGAATATATCCCAGAGAGGCAAAAAAGTACAATTGAAACAACATCTGCACATGTATGTTCATCGCAGCACTGTTTACAATAGCCAGAATCTGGAAAAAACCCGAATGCCCCAGAACGGATGACTGGTTGAGGAAACTTTGGTACATCTATACAATGGAATACTATGCAGCTGTTAGAAAAAAGGAGGTCAAGAATTTTGTAGTTAAGTGGATGGGCATGAAAAGTTTCATGCTGAGTGAAATGAGTCAGAAAGAGAGAGACAGACATAGAAAGATTGCACTCATCTATGGTATATAGAATAACAGAGTGGGAGACTAACACCCAAGAACTGTAGAAATAAGTACCAGGAGGTTGACTCCATGGCTTCGAGGCTGGCCTCACGTTCCAGGGAAAGGTCAACTCAGAGAAGCGATCACCAACTACATTGTAGTCGAAGGCCATGTGGGGGAAGGGAGTTGCGGGCTGAATGAGGGCTAGAGACTGAGCACAGCGGCCACTCAACACCTTTATTGCAAACCACAACAGCTAATTAGAGAGAGAGAACAGAAGGGAATGCCTTGCCACAGTGGCAGGGTGGGGTGGGGGGGAGATGGGATTGGGGAGAGTGGGAGGGACGCTGGGGTTACGGGTGGTGGAGAATGGGCACTGGTGAAGGGATGGGTTCCCGAACTTTGTATGAGGGAAGTATAAGCACAAAAGTGTGTAAATCTGTAACTGTACCCTCACGGTGATTCTCTATATAAAAATAAATAGATTTAAAAAAAAGAAAAAAAAAGAAAGCCCTGGTTTTTGTAAGATAAAAGATGTGTAAGAAAACCAAAGGAAGAAAAAGGATGTATTACTGGAAGGTGCAGTAGATAGTGATCATAAGCAAGAATAGATCAAGAAAGTTCTTCTTTTTGTTTATTTTGGGGCCACACATAGCCGTGCTTAGAGTTTACTCCTGGCTCTGTACTCAGGGTTCACTCCCAGTGAAGCTCAAGGTCATATAAGTAGAGCCAGGGATCAAACCAGAGTGTGCTGTGTGTAAAACAAGAGTCTTAATTGCTCAACTATCTCTCTGGCCCAAGATACCCATTTAAAACCGTGGTAAGGAGCTTAAAATTTAAATCCAAGATCAAATGATATATTTCATTTTTTATTATATAAGGAAAATTATTTGCTCTGATTTCCATTTAGAAAAAAATCATCTTTATGACTATGTGAGAGAATTTTCAGGCAAGCAATAATAGAGTTGAAAACCTACAGTAATAAAAACAAATTTTGAGATTATATTAGTAATATAAGTGAGTGATAGCATAAACGCATGGGAATAAAGAGTAGACAGAAGAAATGTTTGCACAAGTATAATATACAATTAAAGACTAATTATACATGGCAGGAGGGAGAAATTTTTGTTACGTTTATGGGTACAGAGTTATGCTATTGGCTAAGATAGAAAATAATATAAGGAAAATATTTAAGATGGAAATAGGTATATATGAATATATATATTGTATTGTAATACAGCTGGTTCTGAAACTTTAGCGACACCGTTGAGGACAGCAAAAACTGTACAAGGAAAAGAAGAGTATGAAATGTGAATGCCTGGCATATAATAGTCAAGACTTCTGAAGACAGAGAATCTGATAGGGACATTAAGAATAAACTAGAAATGTTGGAAAAAACCATTAGAGATTTGTAATAGAAAATCAGTCATCTTTAGTGTACAGTCTGGGGACAACTAGGTAGCCCAAGACACGATGGAGGACACACAGGACAAAATTATTCATAATATCACAAAGATACAAAGATGTGTTTATCTTTTGCATTGTAGGTCTCTCCTGAGTGTGTGATTGAGTTTTCCAGAAGTCATAGGATAAGTCATATGGCAAGAGATAGTGTGTAAATGCATATATGAGAATTCTGCTATTTTTATAACCCAAGCACTAAAGAAATTTTCAAAGTTGTAAACAGTGCTAACATCAATATTTTAATTTATAAATATAGGTATTTTTATACATTATGTTAAAATATAATCACTTGTTGTTAATATTCAACAAGTTAATAGTTTAAAAAGTTATCAGCATCTAATTTATGTAATGATAAATATTGACAGATGCAAAACATAAATACATCTTTTGACCTTCTCAATATAAATAGGAATGTAAATAAGCTCTAAGTTTAAAATATTTTAAAAGTAATTAGGTGAGGAAAACAAATATATAGAGTGTTTCACGAGCAGTTAGTGAATTGTAACTATTTATTGTTGTACCACTGCAGAGGATTGCAGGGAAATGCATCAAGAAGACCAAAGGTATAAGGAAAATATAGTTGCTGATGATAAAGTTCTTGAAGTGATCATCCAAAGAATCACTCTTAGTAGGGAAATAAGAGTAGGAGAAGGAAGCTAATGGCATGGAAAATACGAGGTTGGTGCATGATCTTGTGAAGGAAGTTATAGCTCGAAGTGAGCTGACTAATCTAGGATTGGATGGTCGGAGAGTGGGATATAAGAATTTTTAATATTAGACCCAGCAAAAAATGTTTTCATATATAATTCAGTCAGATTTACATATATTTATATATGGCAAGCTACCCGTGGTGTATTTGATATGCCACAAACAGGAACAATGAATCTCACAATGGAGATGTTACTGGTGCCTGCTCAAGCAAATTGATGAACAATTGGATGACAGTGATACAGTGATCTATGATTTACATGTACATACATACATACATATATATATATGTGGAACTCTCTTACAGATGTAAAATTTATTTGCTCAGGGAAACCTGGATTCTTGATTAAGTGTCATACTACAAGGAAGTGATCTCCAGGTAGACTTTACAAGGCCACCAAGATACAAATACTGCTTATATAAGAGCTTTGATTTATATTGGATTCTCCAGTATAGGCAAGATCTATATGGAATACCATTATCACAATGTAGCTTCTCAAGCGGTATTTTCCTTTAGGGCCCCAATGATATCTGTGGAATAATGAGCAAATGAAGAGGGTTCAAGATTATACACTATAATTTTCTGCTGATGAAAACCTCATTATAGAATTTCTAATGTAGGGCTAACTTATATAACATCCATTTAAAATTTTAATTGAGGTTTCAAAGTTTATAGTAATATTGAGACATTATTTTTAGATGTTGAACACTGTGGCAATTCCTCGACAATAATTCCAGTTCTCTCCAAAATTATCCCAAGATATCCTTCTGCTATCCACCACTTCAGATCCAGGTTCTGTTGATTGTGTCTCTGTACATATTTCCATTAGATACTCTCTAACACCTTTCTTTATTTCTTTATACCAAATCACCAAAGTAAGTAGCCCTATTGCTGATGTTGTAGAATATCTTGTCTCAGCCTTAATTCCATTTTTATCTTTTTTCACTGAAGGAAAAACTTTAATTTCCTTTTATTGTGAATATTAACTTTAATTAAACATATATAAGTGTGACAAATAACACTATTACATAATATATTTTAAATATACCATATCACCACATTATGGGGTTTTTTTGCTTTTTGCTTTTTTGGGTCATACCCGGCGATGTTTAGGGGTTACTCCTGGCTCTGCACTCAGGAATCACTCTTGGCGGTGCTCAGGGGACCATATGGGATGCTGAGAATCGAATCTGGGTTGGCTGCGTGCAAGGCAAGTGCCCTACTCCTTGTGCTATCACTCCAACCCCCAGAATTATGAAGTTTAATGAAAATAATATTAAATAACATACATAGGAGGTTTTGGATGTTTCTCTTTACAAGTAATCAACTAATACTAGCTAAATAACCCACTAGAGAGTGGGGGTTAGGAACAAGTATATTATTCTATAAAAGAAAGTAGAAATATTTATCAGGCCATATTGATTTCCCATTGCTTTACTATACTAAAAATATTTGGTAATATAGCTTCACACCTCGATATGTTTATAAACCTCACTACCCTACCATCAATGAACTTTTTCTATTACAATATCAAAATTACTCCCTCTACTCAGTCTTTCCCCCTCTTCTCCTTTTCCTCTGGTAATTCCCATATTTTTAAGGATCAAGTTATTTTTGTTTCTTTTTTTCCAGTTACTTTTCTTTGGTTATTTGTAGTCTTATGTGAGTGGAATGTTTTAAATTCATTAAAAAATCATGATTTACAAAGTTTCTGAGAGTTTCATTTAGGCATACCATAATTCAACACTAATTATTCCACCAGTGTCAACTTCCCTCCACCAGTGTTCCAGATTCCCTCCCAACCCCCTCACTATCCCCCCGCCTGTCAACTTGACAGGCAACATTACAAAATTTCTAGGAGTGGAAATTTTTAACTGAGTACTTTTTTGCGGGGGGTGTAAGATTATATGCTATTGCAAGACAATTCCTGATGGATCCAAATCTGAAGCAAACTAACATTTCATTAATCTCCCCCAGAGAGATTTTTCTTTGTTTTCTATCTGAGAATTTTGTTTCATTTTGTTCTGTTTGCAGTCCCATATGGTACTCAGGAGGATTTAGGGATCTTGGTGACTCTTGGCCTGCAGTTTAGTACAAGACGCTAAGGCTGTGGTGTTACTCAGGGCCTGTAATGCTGTGCAGGACTTGCAGTGTTGATATTGTTAGCAGTGCAGACATGACATAGGTGACCTTGGCAGTGCTCAGAAATTTCCCCAAGGCAACATTTGGGGTCTGTGGTGCCAGGAATTCGACCTATGTTAGGCAAAAGCATAACCACTATACAATCCCTTGACCCCTTGATGACTATTTTGGTTTGTCTTAGTCTTAGGGATATACCCAGTAGTGCTAGGGGCTTACTCCTGGCTCTACACTTAGGGATCACTCCTAGCAAAACTTTGGGGACTGTATGTGATGCCAGGATATTTCAAAAATATTTCCTAATTCTTCTTGAGAAACTTTTCTTTCTTTATCCAGAGAATAGAAGTATATTGTTTAATTTCTAAGTATTTGGAAAATTTTTGTGATACATGTGTTTCTGGTTTATTGTTTAATTCTATTACGTTCAGAGAATTTACCTTGATTAAATTAGCCTTGTAAAAATGTGCTGCCTATCCTAATCCTAAGGAGAAAATAAGAGTAGGAATATATAAGAAACCTCAACCTTATTGGTTAAGGTTTAAGTCAGGTGGTACCTACATAAATGTTTGTTAAAGAAATCTTTTTACCTTTTGGAACATGTTAAGTCTTTATTTATTTTTTATAATTTTATTGAATCGCTGTGAGATATAAAATTAGAAATTAAACATTTACTACCGGAGTATTTTGCAAACTTTGAAACCTCTATCAACAATAGAGGTTGAAAATAATATCTCTACAAGCCAGAGAGTATAGTGGGTGTAGTGTTTATGTTGCATGCAACTGACCCAGGTTTGATCCCTGGCTTCATATATGGTCCCTCGAGCCCTTAGCAGTAATTCCAGACTATAGAAAAAGGAGTATCCCCTGAGAATCACCATGTGTGACCCCAAAACCAAAAGAAAAAAGGAAAGAACGAAAGAAAGAATGAAAGAAAGAAAGAAAGAAAGAAAGAAAGAAAGAAAGAAAGAAAGAAAGAAAGAAAGAAAGAAAGAAAGAAAGAAAGAAAGAAAGAAAGAAAGAAAAAGAGAGAGGAAGAGAGAAAGAAAGAAAGAAAGAAAAAGAGAGAGGAAGAGAGAAAGAAAGGAAGAGAGAAAGAGAAAGAGGGAGAGAGCGGGAGGGAGGGAGGGAGGAAGGAAGGAGGGAAGGAAGGAAGGAAGGAAGGAAGGAAGGAAGGAAGGAAGGAAGGAAGGAAGGAAGAGAGACTATCTCTACATAAATTGCTCTTTTACATTTATTTTAAAAATTAGTAAAAATGAAATTAATGAAGTTATGATTGAGTTTCAAGCATCCAATGTTCAGTCCACCAATTTTTCCACCGCTACCCAGTTGCCTCCCAAGAGTTTGCCTTCACCACCTGTTTTGGATTCATCTTGTCTCCACCATAGTTGTTGCCTGAATTTATCTTTTCTTATGACCAAATCATATGCTATTTTGTATATGTACCATAATTTCTCTGTCCACTCATCTATTCTTGGATACTTGGGTTATTATCAGAATTTAGCTATTGTGGACAATTCTGCAAGGAATACAGGGGTGAAAATGTCTTTTCTCCATTTTGTTTTGGACCTTACGTGTATATTCTGCGAAGTGGGCTTGAAGCACCACTGACTAAGTGAAAGTAAAGATAAACAAATAGTACTACATTAAAATAAGAAGCTTCTGCACCTCAAAAAATTAAAACCAGAATAAAAATGCAGCCAATATAATGGGAGAAACTATTTACCCAGCACTCATTGGGTAAGGCGTTAATATTCAAGATATAAAAGTACTGTTAGAACTTCACAGAAAAAAAATCACCCCATAAAAATGGGGAGAAGAAATAAGCATAAACTTTACAAAGAAGAAATGAAGTAGCCAAAAGACACATGAAGGAATACTCTGCATTGCTAATAATGCATCACTGAAGCTGGCCAAAATGCACATGAAGAAATGTTTTACATCACTAATAATAAGAGAGATGCAAATAAAAACAACAAGGACATATCATCTCATGCCACAGAGACTGGCACAGTACTTTATAACAACTACCATGTTTTATTATGTAAGCTGAAGAAAGGCAAGTGTTTTTGTAACCAAGCAGTCACAATTGTATCTTCAGTGTCTTGGACAGTGTCTAATATATGGAAAATGGCCAACAAATAATTACTGCATGAAATGAAGAAAATACTTGAGGATCCTGAATCAATCAAAACATTGATGATTATTCAAAAGCAGTCATGGTGTCATCTTAAAAAACACAAAACAAACAGGTCAAACTAACCCCTTTACTTTGTTTCCATTTTTTCATCTGTTTAAATCTTACTAGGCAAGTTCAAGCCTCTGTACTTATTTAACTCAGCTACTGCTCATTCATTTTTCATTCCCAATTTTATGCCTCCTAAGTCCACAAACTCATATCATCCTGCCTTTTGAATGCTACTTTAGGAATACTATTGATTTAGGAAGAGTTCTTATAATCTGAAAGTTTTTAGGAAAACGCATGCACATAATCTACATGTTTGTGGAAAAACACAAACACGTAGTCTATGACTATGATTACTTGATGCTAAATAGAAAAGTGAATTGCTAAGTATTAGATACCAGGAGTAGAGGAGTATATGGCATAAATAAATCTATACATTTTTATTTAAAAATTGTAATGCATATTGGGAAAATGGGTAAGATGGCAAGTGCTTCTGTGTGAGTCTCTTCCATTGTCCATAATCACGAGTTATATCTGGACCTCTGAAATGATTTTGGATATTTTTATTAACCAGACCTCAACTTAGGAAAACAGAGTAAGAGTTCAGGACTCGAACATACTTTCATCATTAATATTCATGAAGGTATAGGCAGTGGTTTGAAGCATAGTGAAAAGGACTAGTTAAACATAAAATGAAATAGAATGGAAACAAAAATATTTTAAAGAGTAAAAGATGCTGATTCTTAGCAAAATTGATATTTTAATGTATTATTCTGAGATGATTTTTAGAGAAAATAGATATAACTATGCTACTTATTTTTTCTGATATAAATTTTAATACAAAAGGAAAAGAATTGAATTATGGAGAGTACTTATTGGTGGTAGGATTCCAGATGAAAACATTAAATTGTATCTGCATGCTAAAGAATATACAGATAGACCTGTTTTGAAGTTGCAAATGAATATTATGTATTAAACCTATGATAAGTTGCACAAATAGACATGTTATTTATAAATGTGACACTGGCACAGAAAATATAAAATACATAATAAATGAAAGTTTTAAGATAATTTAATATGGAACTGGGGCATTAAAATGATTTATTGCTACAATAGAATCTTTCTATCCTCCATACTGTAAAAATAGTTTGAATTGTACTAAGACAAAATTTTTTTATGCTGTAAGGAATAATTAATTTATCTATAAGTGGAAATGAAGGGATTCATATATGACACTACAAGAAATGTAGCTTCTATTGTACTATCTCACTCTTTCCCAAAATGTGTTATTTAAAACTGTTCAAGTTAAAATGGTTTTGATGATCCTATTTAAAATAATTTAGTTAAGTCATCTCCTTCTAGGAAATTTTATCCATGCCAAACACAACAGCTTTTCAATAATATTTGAAAGAGATCTCAAAGCCATAATGACTTCAGTTCAGATGGTTTTGTAAAGCAATATTTAAGTATGTTTTATTTGTGCTTATGATGTAGTGCAAGTACATGGAATATTTTTGTAGAAAAATGATTATGCATAACCTTAGGGAGAAAAAAACTTGAATGAAAACGCTGAAGCAAAAGATGGAATAGATAAACATGCATTACATCCTTATTTAGTTCTTGAAAATGCGTCTCAAACTAATGCTTTTCAATTCCTGCATATAATCTGGTTATTACCAGGATAAAACCCAGATTTGAACGTAATTTATCAAAGGACTATAGTCACTCATATACCAATTTGATGTTTAATTTAATGTAATGGGATTTATTTTAAAATGGAAAAATAACCTGGTTTCTGTAATGTTTGCAGCCACTGCATTTTATTCAAGTAGCATTTATTTTTACAGTGGTGATCCTTATTGCAGAAGCATCTAGCTTTACTCAGTGTCCACTGAAGTATTAGTCTGGTGAGATTGCTTCACACAGGAGTTAACTTGAAAGCATGAAATCATCAGGGGTCACCATCTGGGTAATGTACTTGGTGTATTTTTCATGAAGGGAACTGTCCAACAGACAAGTCGATCTGTAGCTTTGCCAAGCTTTGGAAGTGAAGTACAAAAACTGTAGTGTTCCTTTGCCTGAAGGAACATGAATTAAAATGTAAAGGAACTGATAGAGAAAAAAAGGCTGACAGAAAGGAAAGAGAAATCATCACATGCTTTTAACTCAACATTATCACAAACTTTTGATGTCTGTATTGGGCAGGTCTTTATTTGTAAAAAGGATTTCAAATTTTCTAATAGGTTTATTTAATACAATAAGAAATGATATTTTTGTTCCTTCACTGATTTTCAGCACACAGTTTTTTATCCAGAGTGAACATTTCCCACTATCTTTGTCATAGTGGTTTCTTCTCTATCTCACTGCCTTCTCCTCCAGCACATGAGGCAGGCATCCAATCACGGACCACTCCTCCTTGCCCTTGGCTCTACTGTCTTTGGGCATTTGTCACCTATTATGTTTTTTTTAATATCCCACAAAAGAGTGAAATCATTCTATGGCTGACTGTCTCCTTCTGATTTATTACAGAACAGAGCTTCAATATTAAAACTAAAAAGTATAAAAATAAATATATATATATTTAAATTATCACAAATAAATACAGTATTCCTAGCTCAATATTTGTGCTATTTTGAGATGTAAGATGAAGTCCTCTATAGGCACGTTATATCTCCCTTATAGCTATTACAGTTAATTTCAAGACTTATTTGTGTCTTTAGTCTTATTATTGAGTGGATTTAAGTATTATCTATAAGAAAATGTATATGTAACATCAAGGATATAGAACAGTATAAGATGTTTCATATCTACTAACACTAGCATTATGAAGTTATTTCAATAAATTTAAACTCCTAGTAAAAATTATTCTCAGAACCCCAGATTTTCTTGTTTGGATATTTTGTGATCAGTTTTTCAAATGAGTTTATTTCAAACTGTATCTTTGTGCTTTTGTTTAAGAACTTTGCACCTCTAATCCCTTTCAATCATAAGAGTTCTGTTTTGTTTATTTATTTGTTTGGAAATTATTGGGACATATATGGCTGTGCTAGGGCCTTCTCCTGACTCGGTGTTCAGGGATCACTCCCCAAGGTGTAAATATGGTGCCTGGAATCAAATCAGAGTAGTTCGCTAGTAAGGCAGGCATTTTCTCGAGTCTTGTACTGTACTATTTCTCCACCATTCATTCATATTTTTCCAGCAAATCATTTCTTGAAAAGTCCTATTTTTTCACATTTATTTATTTATTTATTTATTTATTTACTTACTTACTTACTTACTTACTTACTTATTTATTTGCGGGGCCACACCTGACTGTGCTAGGGGCTTACTGCTGGCCGTGCACTCAGGGATTTCTCCTGAGAGTACTCAAGGTATCATATGTGATGCAGGGAATGAAATCCCATTTGGCTACATGCAAGTAGCCAAATTGTCTTACCCACTTCAGTTATCTCTTCAGCTCAAACAGTTCTGTTTCAAATAGAAAACAGTAATAAAAGGGACATGAAAATAATGCATCATCCATTCAGCTTTACAAAGCTTGTTGAACTACCTAGTATTTTTAATCTTGCCATAGTGCATATGAACACATTATCATTGTAAAATATTCTGATACTATAAGAATGTTAAAACTTTTCTTCAGCTTCTAACTCTACAGATAAATATCAATCCCCCTAAACTTTCTTTCTAAACATATATATATATAGAGAGATTTTTCCCACTGAAATAGGATCTTTGATATGTGTTTGTCTAAAGTGTTTTTTTCACAAATCTTAGTGCTATTTCCATGTCAGTACCTATTAGTTATCGAAACATGTGATAAAAGGTTTAACAATTATCTGTCTGCTCAAGCAATCCTTTATTTGCTCATTTCTTTAGTATGAATGCCAACTAACCTTGGATAATTTCACCTATGAATGTAAAGTTACCTAATATGAGCCAACCTAGGATCTTACATTGCCTTTCTTTTTTATTTTATTTATTTCATTTTTTAATAAGAATTTTATTTTATTGAATCACCATGTGGAAAATTACAATGCTTTCAGGCTTAAGTCTCAGTTATACAATGCTGAAACAACTATCCCTTCACCAGTGCCCATATCCCACCACCAAAAAAAAAAAAAACCCACACAGTACACCTCCCATTCCGCCCCCCATGCCCCCCCCCCGCCTTGTAACTGATAAGTTTCACTTTACTTTCTGTTTACTTTGGTTGCATTCAATATTTCAACACATAGCTCACTATTATTGTTAGGAGTACCCCACTAGAGTCAGACCTGTTGTGAAGAGAAATGAGGTTTTGGATTTCTGTACTTTAAAAACTAAGTCCAGGAAGATTGCTTCAAGATATTGGATATTGCAAGATATTGCAAGCTTGTAAACCCCATCTGTGGTTATCATAATATGGCGGTCACCACGCCCTTCATCCCCAGAAAGGAAGAGGCAGAGAGAGAAATACCTTTCCCCTCCTGGGCGGGCATGGGGCCTCGGCTGAGTTCTCAGGCTGGAGACATTCTGCGAGGAGCTGCCCATGTCGAAAGTAGTTTAGCTGGGTCTGGATTCACGCTCATGCAGTGGCGGAGAGGCCGCACACACGTGCGGCCCCCGGGGTCACATCTTGGCGGCAGGAGGGGCTGGTGCCACCCACCCCTCTTTTTTATTTTAATTTATTTGTTTTTTAAGTAGTGAATCACCGTGAAGGTACAGTTACAGATTTATACATTTTGGTGCTCATGTTTCCCTCATACAAAGTTCGAGAACCCATCCCTTCACCAGTGCCCATTCTCCACCACAAATAAACCCAGCATCCCTCCCTCCCCCCCATCCCATCTCCCCCCACCCCACCCTGCCACTGTGGCAGGGTATTCCCTTTTGTTCTCTCTCTAATTAGGTGTTGTGGTTTGCAATAAAGATGTTGAGTGGCCATTGTGTTCAGTCTCTAGTCTACATTCAGCACACATCACCCTTCCCCTGTGTGGCCTCCAAACACATTTTACTTGGTATTCCCTTCTCTATCTGAGTTGCCCTCTCCCCAGAATATGAGGCCAGCTTCCAAGCCATGGAGTCAACCTCCTGGTACTTATTTCTACTATTCTTGGGTGTTAGTCTCCTACTCTGTTTTTCTATATTCCACAGATGAGTGCAATCTTTCTATGTCTCTCTCTTTCTGACTCATTTCACTTAGCACGATACTTTCCATGTTGATCCACTTATATGCAAAGTTCATGACCTCACTTTTTCTAACAGCTGCATAGTATTCCATTGTAGAGATGTACCAAAGTTTCCTCAACCAGTCATCCGTTCTGGGGCATTCGGGTTTTTTCCAGATTCTGGCTATTGTAAACAGTGCTGCGATGAACATACATGTGCAGATGTTGTTTCGATTGTACTTTTTTGCCTCTCTGGGATATATTCCCAGCAGTGGTATTGCTGGGTCAAATGGGAATTCAATATCTAATTTTTTGAGAATCGTCCATATTGTTTTCCAGAAGGGCTGAACCAGTCGGCATTCCCACCAGCAGTGAAGAAGGGTCCCTTTCTCCCCACATCCTCTCCAACAGCGGTTGCTTTTGTTCTTTTGGATGTGTGCTAGTCTCTGTGGTGTGAGGTGGTATCTCATGGTTGTTTTGATCTGCATCTCTCTGATGATTAGTGATGCAGAGCACTTTTTCATGTGCCTTTTGGCCATTCGTATTTCTTCCTTGGTAAAGTTTCTGTTCATTTCTTCGCCCTATTTTTTGATGGGGTTGGATGTTTTCTTCTTGTAGAGTTCAACCAGTGCTTTATATACCCTTGATATCAACCCCTTATCCAATAGGTATTGGGTAAATATTCTTTCCCATTCTGTAGATTGTCTTTGTATTCTGGTCACTGTATCTTTTGTGGTGCAGAAGCTTTTTAGTTTAACTTACATTGCCTTTCTTTATGTTTTTATGGTTTCCTCCAATATACTATCTATCTCAGTATCAGTCCTTTAATTATTACACAAAATTTCATAGTATTAGTATACTGCTATACCAGATATAAGTAAACTGGCAATTATTTTTTCTTTTACTATCTTAACAAAGTTGTTATAGAAATAATGCTATGTTGAATTTTCTTTTAAATATCCTTTTTATGCATATGTGTGTTTATTTCTATAGTAGCACACTAGAAGTAGAATTCCTCAAGAAATATTCTCAACGTAGATGTTAGTAGATATTACAAAATTACTTACTGGTGCTTTAACATTTTACAGTCCTGTCACTGTCACTGTCATCCCGTTACTCATCAATTTGTTCAAGCGGGCACCAGTAATGTCTCCATTGTGAGACTTGTTACTATTTTTGGCATATCAAATACACCACGGGTAGCTTGCCAGGCACTGTGTGCAGGCAAGATACTCTCAGTAGCTTGCCAGGCTCTCAGAGAGGAGCGGAGGAATTGAACCTGAGTTGGTCTCATGCAAGGCAAACGCCCTGCCGCTGTGCTATCGCTCCAGCAGTCCTATATTTACAGTCCTATACACAGTGTATAAGTAGAAGAGTTCTTAACTACCAATCTTGAGTTCAGTTTCAGAAAAAGATAAAAAAAAATCATGATCACTCCTCTTTTATTAATAATGTGGCAGGCAAATAAATGAGGACCTTTGTTCTCTCTGAGCTTGAGTGAATGCCACACTCAGTCAGATATACTATGTCAGAGGAGATAGTCATTTTCTTCACCTAATATAGGCAGTTGTCTATCCACAATTTTTACATAGAATACTGATACTTCACCTCCTACCTGACGTTAAAGATTATTGCCATACTGCAAATGCCAGTTTGAGGCCCTCGCCAGGGCCTGGCCTAGCCTCCTACTCAGGTCTTGTGTGAATAGAGATTTATAAAACTGTGAGTAAATTTTCAGTCTATTCCTCCTTAGCCCTCTCCTCTTGATCCATACATCTGCTTCTGTCCTCCCCAACCCCAGAGTAAAAGCTTCCAATGTTTTTCCAACAGCATCGATTACTTACTATACTTAGATTCCTTGCACAAAAACTATCCACGAGCTGTTTGCCAGTTACTACTGTGTACTTTCTCTGTTGCACTGTCTGAAGAATCTTGTGTTTGTTGGTGTGTTTTATTGCATTTTAAACTCTGCTATCTGTCAGAGCACCCTTCTCTACCATCTCGGCACTGCCTCCTAATAAGCTACATTTCAAGTGCCTAATAGACACATGTGATAAGTGGCTATTAAACATATGAGACGATACAGATCTATATTGTTTGGTATATATTTCCTGAATCCATAAGGAAAAAATCTTATGGTCCCTAATTTATGAGTGAACATTGCTTTTGGAAAGAAAATAAAATGGGAGAAGATTATCAATTATAGATGTTATTAAGAAACATTAGTCTTAAAATAAAGTCTAACATCATAACATAGTTCAGAGAAATAACAGATGAGAGCTAAAAGGTTTCAGGGTATTGTAATGTTTAAGTTAAAAATAATATCTTTTATCAAGCCAGCCTTCAGTTATGAGTTGTTTGACTGGGGACAGCAAAATAATTCATGTGCTACCTTAACTTTGCAATTTATAATTTCAGAGCTTAGCTTTTTGCAATTGGATACAGAAAGAAGGATAATAATTATCTAATTTACGGGGCTCAGCACTAGCAAAAATTTGTCAGGAGAGTATTAAGGACTGTTATTCTAAATCAGCTTTAAAGGCATTACTCCTGGAATGTGTGAATAGGCATATACTTTCTGTCAAGCCATTGATTTTAGCAAAGTGCAAATAATGGGAGTTACATTTCCTGAGAGATCTGGATAGTGTCCATCTCTTCTCATTGATGACATGTATGTATTTAAGAAAAATAACCTTAAATGTTTATTATAGCTTATGTTACAAATTTCATATAGTTTATTATATGGTTCATTTTTATTATAGTAATATGGTTACAATAGTGTTAAAATCTATGGTACTTATGTACATAGTTACTGCACAACACCACCACTAAAGAGCCTGTGAATCTCTACAACTGCTTTTTGTCACCTCTTGTATTATCTTCATACTCTCCTACCACTCCCCACAGCTGTTGATCTTTTTATTTTTGATTCAAGATCAAAGGTTTGTGATTGTTTTATACTGTCTATTCCCTTCTTTGTCTCTATACCACAGATGTCTGAGGTCATCTGTACTTGTTCTCCCAATGATTAATTTTGCTTAACATACCTTTCAATGTCATTCATATCCCAGCAAACTGCATAATTTATTTTTTACAGATGCATAATATTCTATTGTGTATAAATAACTTGACTTCTTTATTCATTATTCTTTCATTGGACATTTCAGTAGTTTCCATATCTTGGTGATTGTACCGAATGCTGTAGTGAACATTGGTATACATATTCCTTTTAAAATTAATGTTTTTGTGTGGGGGGTTGTTGATATTGAGAAGAGGAATCTCTGGGTCATGTTGTATCCCTGTACATTTTTTGAGTAACCTTCATACTGATAAAGGCTTAATCAGAAAACATTCTCACTAATAGTGAACAAAAATGTCTTTTTCACTGCAAAACCACCTATACTAGTTTTTTTCCAGTTGTTTTGGTATATATCATTCTTACTGGTTTAAGATGATGTCTCATTATTGTTTTGATTTGCATTTCCCTTATAATAAATGATAATGGACACATTTTGATATATATCCTTTTGTCATCTTCAGAGAAGTATCTTTCCATCTCCTCTTCCCTTTTTCTTTAATTTTTTTTATTGAATCACCATGAGACACACAGATACAAAGTTATCATGATTGGGTGTCAGTCATACAATGTTCCAACACTCAGCTCTCCAAGAGTTATATATTTCCCACCTGTAGTGTCCCCAGTATCCTTCTCCCACACTCCATCCCCACCTGCCTCTATCTATGGCAGACACTTTTCTTCTTACTCTATCTACATTTTTTCTCTCTCTACTTTTTAGCATTATGGCTTTCAATAGAGATATCGAGAAGCCATTATGTTTGGTCCTTTACTCACATACAGCACACATCTTCCATCTAAAGTGATCCATCCAACCATCATTATGATAGTGGTCCCTTCTCTGTATCAACTGCCCTTTCTCCCAACACTTGAGGCATATATTGAAATGTGGGCCAATCCTCCTGACCCTTGTTTCTACTGTACTTGGGTGTTAGTATTTTATATAGTATATATAAATAGTATATATAAATTTATATATAAATAGTATATATAAATTTATATAGTATAGTATTTTATAGTATATTTTATATACTGTGTTATTTTATATCCCACAAATAAGTGCAGATATTTTTTTTTTAATTTTATTTATTTTTAATTAGAGAATCACCGTGAGGGTACAGTTACAGATTTATACACTTTTGTGCTTATATTTCCCTCATACAAAGTTCGGGAACCCATCCCTTCACCAGTGCCCATTCTCCACCACCCGTAAACCCAGCATCCCTCCCACCCTCCCCAATCCCATCTCCCCCCCACCCCACCCTGCCACTGTGGCAAGGCATTCCCTTCTGTTCTCTCTCTCTAATTAGCTGTTGTGGTTTGCAATAAAGGTGTTCAGTGGCCGCTGTGCTCAGTCTCTAGCCCTCATTCAGCCCGCAACTCCCTTCCCCCACATGGCCTTCGACTACAATGTAGTTGGTGATCGCTTCTCTGAGTTGACCTTTCCCCGGAACGTGAGGCCAGCCTCGAAGCCATGGAGTCAACCTCCTGGTACTTATTTCTACAGTTCTTGGGTGATAGTCTCCCACTCTGTTATTCTATATACCATAGATGAGTGCAATCTTTCTATGTCTGTCTCTCTCTTTCTGACTCATTTCACTCAGCATGAAACTTTTCATGCCCATCCACTTAACTACAAAATTCTTGACCTCCTTTTTTCTAACAGCTGCATAGTATTCCATTGTATAGATGTACCAAAGTTTCCTCAACCAGTCATCCGTTCTGGGGCATTCGGGTTTTTTCCAGATTCTGGCTATTGTAAACAGTGCTGCGATGAACATACATGTGCAGATGTTGTTTCGATTGTACTTTTTTGCCTCTCTGGGATATATTCCCAGCAGTGGTATTGCTGGGTCAAATGGGAATTCAATATCTAATTTTTTGAGAATCGTCCAAATTGTTTTCCAGAAGGGCTGAACCAGTCGGCATTCCCACCAGCAGTGAAGAAGGGTCCCTTTCTCCCCACATCCTCTCCAACAGCGGTTGCTTTTGTTCTTTTGGATGTGTGCTAGTCTCTGTGGTGTGAGGTGGTATCTCATGGTTGTTTTGATCTGCATCTCTCTGATGATTAGTGATGCAGAGCAATAAGTGCAGATATTTTATATCTGTCCCTCTCCTTCTGAATCATTTCACTTAGAATGATACTCTTATGTCTATACAATTATAAGAACATTTCATGACTTCATTTTTTTCCTAACAGCTGCATAGTATTCCACTGTGTAGGTTTAACCAGATATCTGTTCTCAGGCACTTGGGTTGTTTTAATCTTCTGTCTATCGTGAACAATGATCAAAGAACATACAAGTGCAAATGTCATTTCTCCTGCATTTTTAGCATTCTTGGAATATATTCCATTAAGTGGTATTGCTGGGAAATATAGAAGTTCAATATCTAGTTTTTTGAGAAATGTCCATATTGTTTTCCAAAAAGGCTTGACTAGTCAGCATTCTAACCAACAATTTTGAATATAGTGACATAGACCCTCAAATATATGGTCACTTAATCTTTGATAAAACAAAAAAAAATATGGGAACTGAGTGTTCATCTCCCATCCAATGATAGTAGAGATAAGGATCAGGAGGATTGCTCCATCTCTTGTAAGCCGGTTTCACATGCAGAGGGAAAAGGCAACTCAGGTAGAGAAGGGACCACCAAGTAAAGGATGCTTGGAGGACCCACTGGGGATGGGAGATGTGTCCTGAAACTAGACTATAGACCGAACACAATGGCCACTTAGTATCTGAATTGCAGACCACAACACCCTAAAGGAGACATAGAGTGAAAGGGAATCTTCCTGCCACAGAGACGGAGCGGGGTGGATGGGGTACGTGTGGTGGGAGGGATGCTGGGAACATTGATGGTGGAGAATGGGCACTGGTGGAGAGATGTGTACTTGATCATTGTATGACTGAAACAAAAGCCCAAAAATGTGTAAGTTTATAACTATCTCATGGTGATTCATTCAAAAAATAACGATAAAATAAAAAAATGAAGAAGGGAACTGAAGCTAAGAAAGCCTCTTCAACAAGTTGTGCTGGGAAAACTTGATAACTATGTGCGAAAAAATGAACTCAGAACTCCCGCTAAAGCCAGGCACAAAAGACATGTCAAAATGAATTATAGACCTTAATATCAGACCGTAATCCATAAGGTACATGGAGGAAAATGTAGGCAGAACCCCCCATGAAATTGAAGCTAAAGGCTTCTTTAAATATGAAACAATACTGACCAAGCTTCTGGAAGTAAAGATAAACAAACTGGACTCCATTAGACTAAGAAGCTTCTTTACCTCAAAATAAATGGTGACCAAGATACAGAGACAGACCACAGAATAGAAAAAAAAATATTATCTTCCCAATACCCATCAAGCTATGTAAGGCATTGGTAAAACTTTACAAGAAAGAGCATCCAACTCAATCAAAAACTGGGGAGAAAAAATGAACAGAAACATCCCCCAGAAAGAAATACAAGTGGTCACAAAAGCACATGACAAAGAAATGCTCTACATCACTAATCATCAGGGATGTGCAAATCAAAACAACGAGATATCATCTTACACCCCAGAGACAGGCATACATCAAGAAGAACCAGACAAAACAGTACTTATGCAAGGGGAGGGGGGAGAAAGGACTCTCCTCTTCCCATTTTTTATAAAATTATTGATTTTTTGTTGTTAGGACGCGTGCATTTCATGTTTGATTCATGTGTAGCACTTTTTATGTCAAACCTTTATGTGATATATTATGTGCAAATATTTTTCCATTATTTTGGGCATTTTCATTTTAGCCCTAGATTCTTTGGTTGTGCAAACACAACATGATGTGATGTAGTCCATTTCATTATTTTCAATTCTTTATCTTTACCAATGATATTAAATCATTGAGGACACCTGTAAAGTTCAAAATCTTAGAGAGTTTTCCCCATGATTTTCAGAATGAATTTTATATATTATGTTCTAATATTGAGATCTTGAAATCCTTGAAGAGTATTTGGATTTTGATTAGAATTGCGTTGAAACTATATAATGTTTTTGGTAGTGAAGTCATTATCTGAAAGTTATTTCTTCCAATCCTAGAGCATGGAATATTTAAGAAAAAATACTTTGATCTTGGGGCCAAGGGTACTTACATTTGATGTAGGATAGGATCAAAAATGTTAATTTGTAAGAATCTGTTCTGGTACACATGATTTTGTATTTGTCACTTGGACTGTAGTAGTGATAAGTTGATAAAGATGGCCAGAGCAAATAGATAACAGGATTTTAGCTCCAGTCCTTATATTTATAGTTTTTCCTACCACTCTTGTCTGACTCAGCTCCAATTATTCTAGGCTCCTTAGTCTTCTCCATCCATGAAATACATCTGACTATTTTGTAACAGCTCTTTCTCATAGAAGTTTCTTCACATGTATGTTTATATGGATTTAGTTCATTAAAATATTGATACAGGGACAATAGAGATAGCATAATGAGTAAGGCACTTGCCTTCCATAAAGCTGACCCTGCTTCAATACGCAGCACTATATATGGGCTCCTGAGTCCTGCCAGGAGTGAGCCTTGAGCAGAAAACCAGGACTAAATCCTGAGAACAGCCAGATATGGCTTAAATTAAAAAAATAAGTTAAATATTACCTCTTCTAAGAAGCCTTCTATGACTAATACTTTTCTTCATAGGACTTAAATACATCTAAAATTATTTCAGTTGTTTCTATAAATATAGATTATAAATTACATCATATATTTATTGTGTGTCATCACATCATCATCTCTGAGAAGGTTTATCATTCTGAAAAAGAAGAGATTCTGAATGGTAGATATTTAACATTTTTTTTACCGCTGGAAGCATAAATAAACAATTTCTGTACAAGTAGGCTCTAAAAATCATTATATCAATATAAAAATATAACAATAACTGAACGCACTAGCTTAATAACATAACTGCCAAAGATCACTTATTGTACACAAGTCTGAGTTTAACTGAAGAGTATAACTATAAACCAGTGTATGTGTGTAGTTCTGAATGGCAGAAACTAGAAGCTAATGATTCTATATCTTTATAGTGTAAATGAAGCTGATATGCCTTGTGTGCATATATAATATCCTATGTCTTAGGAAATATTATTTGTTTGTATTCATCAAAAATATTGGTCAATCATTATCTGTGCTGTCCTGTTAAAAGTTTTATTACCTATGTGTGTGTGTATTCCCAACACTTTTCTGTATGATTCACATAGCACTGTAGCACTGTTGTCTCGTTTTTCATCGATTTACTAAAGCAGACACCAGTAACGTCTCCATTATGAGTCTTGTTTTCACTGTTTTTGGCGTATCAAATATGCCATGGGTAGCTTGCCAGGCTCTGCCATGCAGGCGGGATATTCTCGGTAGCTTGCTGGGCTCTCCGAGAGGTGCGGAGGAATTGAACCTGGGTCGGCCATGTGCAAGGCAAACACCCTATCTGCTCTGCTGTCACTCCAGCCCATATACTTTGAAAATATTTATTGAATGAGTCAATAAATAAATCCACATAGAAGTACTACCATAAATTTTTAGTGGCAAGTTGTATACTGTGAAGGTCAATTTAATTTTATTTATTAATCTTAATATGACCAAATATTGTTGAGAATAGATATAAAATGTTAAAATATATGATCTTAATATACTCTGCACACAAGTATACTTCTGTACTTCCTTTCATAGTTCGATTTCTGAATTGAAATGCATCAGAAATATAAATTTGATGGAGAGAAAAATCTAGCACCTTTCTAATAGTATATATTATCTGTAGCAAGTAAGTTAATTTTTATTACACTTTTATATATATACACACAACAAACACTTTGATATCTGGAAAATGTAAAGTAAAAAATCTTTAAAGTTTTACCAACCTTAAATGCTGTTCTACTAAATATAACCATACTTCTTTATTAATTTTCATTGAATGGGAGCAGTTCATTTCACTAGATGGTGAAAAATTAATTCTTACATTATTATTTTGAAATGATTCTCCATGAATGCATTTTCTCTCTCATTTTTGACTGCCCTCAGGTAATTGGCTTAACTTAAAGTATATAAAATGCTCCTCTTAATCTTCAAAATGAGAACTGTATGCCTTTTGTCCCCTTTAACCCATCTAATTTCACAGAAGTAACTGAATAATGTGATCAAACACATTTTCAATACAGCTTTTAGTATAAATAATATTTAAACTATGTGGGTGGAAAAGTAGATCACATTTTCTATAAAATGAATACACACCTTTGTTTGGAACAAATAAATTAAATGAAACATACTTTGAGTTTTTGTGAGGTTATCTCTGAAAAAATCCTTATATAACTTAATTACTATGCTCTACTTTAAATTGTTTTCAATATTTGCAAGAGTTTATCAAACAGCACTGGAATTTATCCAAAAAAAGTTGTAAAAATAGACTAAATGCTTAAAACTTTTAAGTGAAAAATGTTTAGTAGGTTTTGCAAAACCTCTAGCTTCAACTAAGGGTGTGCATATTTTTTAAGTAAATTTTCTGGTGACCTTTCCTGTTCTCGTTCTAATTCATATGATATATATGAGTTTTACACATATGAATTAGTTCCTCTTAGTCTTCCTAGAAATACAAATATGAAATGACATATAAATCTATTCTCCTTTCCTTGGCTTTGATATGATTTCATTGATTATGAAAATTGTAATGAGAAAATGAAAATATTTCCTCAACTTCTGTCCTAGGCATTATCTTATGCTGTTGTCTTTTTTTTTCTCAGTGACCTCACTCACTCACAATTTTACCACTTGTGTATATATAATTCTGTAGTCTTAATCTAGCTCTAATATTTCATCAAAGCTTTACTTATGGGGGGTTAATACCATGCCATAATTGGGACTTACTCCTGGCTCTGCACTTAGGAACCATTTCCAGCAGTTCTCTGGGGACTACGTAGGGTTTTGCATATCAAACCTAGGAAAGTACCCTTCCCTGTGCTCTACCAACTCTGACATTTTTACAAAACTTTAAAACTTTGTCTTTTTGTGTTGAATATGACTATCTGGACAATCCATCTGGAACTACTATCTCCAAAGATTCGATCCATTTCATTTCTTCCATCATCTCACAGGGCCTCAAACCACCTTAGTCATCACTTAGCAACCTGTTCATGTAATTATCATCCTATGAATACGTATCTGGTACCAGTATTCTGCAACTAGTGCAAGGCAAAGTTCAGAATGTCCTAACTCTATTGATGTTTCTAAGATTTTCTAAGTTTTTAAAATTAATTCAGTTATAAATCATGAACAATTTTGGATTCCTTTCTACTCCCTCATTTTCCCTGTACCTAGCTAGAAAACATACACATGTGTACTAGTGTGCAGTCATAAACACACACAGATACATACACATCCTGGTGAAAATTCTTGAGATATCAATTAAAAAATTATCCATAGAAATTACTTTTGTTTATACATTATCACTGTCACAACCATAATTGAAACACACTTTATTTCTCACCTAGATTAGTCTAGTGCCACCGCAATTTGCATTACTTTCAAATAATTAGGCCTCCAAGTAATTCTTTTCTGTGCATACTACCACTGAATTTATCTTTCTACAAAGAATGCTGTGGTTATATAATTTATTCGCCTAGAAATTATATATGATACTGATTGCTTTTATATTAATGTTCTTTAAGGAAACTCAATATATTGCATATTTACTCTGAAAACAGTAATTCCTCCTTGTTAAAGAATAGTTGAATTCAACCATCTTAATATGACATTCGGCATCCTTCAAAATGTGGCCTTCACCTAGCATTCCAGTATTTAGCATTTACTACCATAACCAGCAATTTCCCTGTCTTCATATATATCCTCTGCTTTACAAAGTCACATTTTGTTCAAACTATCCCTCACCCTGTCCATTTCTATAACCTGTCATGAAATGTTACAAATATTCCTAGCTCTGTCTAATTACCTTATAAACTAATCCCTGATTAACACAGCCATTTTTATCTGTTTCCGTAGTCCACTTCTTTTAAAGCAAAACTTTAATTTTCTCTATAAAGAAAAAATGTACATCATGTTGCAAATATATGTACATATATTGTAAATATATACATAAAATTATAAATACATATTTAATATATTTTAAATATAGACATTTTAAGGTGCAAAGAAGAAAATCAAAAAGTTCTTTATAAGCTCCCCATGTTGTTAACATGTTGCTTTATATTCTTCCAGCATCTTCTTTAGACATTAGCACATGTCCAACTTAGATACATATGCAGATACAATATAGATCATACTATTTCTACAGCTGAGTACCTTTTCACTTGATACATCATAATATTTCCTGTGAATATTCTTAAGGAACATGATTTAATAGAACATAATTAATATTATTTATAATGTCATTAGCAATTTAATTAATTACCTTTTAATGACTATTTTGATTGATCATAAATTTTTATTAGTTTTTATTTGCTAAGATAGATAACCTTATAGTTTGGTAAATATAGTCAATTCACAGAAACTGAATTGTAAACTAAGCAAGTAAGTCAATTTTAAGTGTTTTTCAGGGGGGATTGGGCCACACTCAGTGGTGTGCAGGACTTATTCCTACTTCTGGACTCAGGTATCACTCCTGGGGGGCTTCAGGGTGCCCTCTGGGTTCTGGGGAATCTAAAAAGATCACTTTATGCAAGAGAAGTGCCATACCTGCTCTGCTTTTGCTCAGAACCTTAACAGTTATTTTTTTCGTGTTGCCACATTGCCCTCCAAATAGATAACTTCTTTTCTACTCTCATCAAGAATCCATGTGAATTCCTGTTTCACTGATAAACACTGGGTAGTCTTTGGTCCACTGACAAAAATTTGAATCTCTATCATGTCAACTCCTCTATTTTGTATTTATAGTGATTTTATACTTGTGTTGCTTCCATCTCCTAAATTTAAAGATGTATTTTAACACCTGTAGCAGTTATCACAATACCTTATGCAAGCCAGACACTTGGGAAATATTTCCTGAATTGAATCAAATCAGACCCATAAAAGTCACCTATGGTCTCTGGGTAGACCACCAACACTGCAGTTTTCACATTCAAACTAGTTTTATGACTAGAGGGTATAGAAAGTGGGTATAGAAAGTTTTATGACTAGAGGGTATAGAAAGGCCAAACAAGACAAAAGTTAGTTATGACATTTTTTTTTGGTACAAAAGGACAGACTGTATATGGACCTGTTCAGTCTACAGAAAGTTTTCATGTATGGTTTATTTTCTTGCAGCGGTGCATTTGTTCGGCCTGACTTGGCAGTTGCAACCAGTAGAAGGACAGCTGTATGAAAATGGAGTTAGCAAGGGGAGCAGAGGGACTGAATCCATGGATACTACTTACTCTCCAATTGGAGGAAAAGCTTCTGATAAATCAGAGAAAAAAGGTACAGTGATCTAAGTGATTGATTATTTATTACTTTTCTTCTAATTTAGCCATGAGAGCTAAATCTGGGATGGTTTCACTTAACATTAAGTGTAAGATCACATCAAAGTAATAGTCTATGTGGACAGAATAAATGAAAACAAATTTTGCTTTCTCTGGTGTCATGAGTATAAAACAATTGAACTTTTCAAATATGTTTGCGATCTTGAAAATAGACAAATATTTACAGGATGGAGGTTTGAATACAATGGAAATTGCATTTCGCATATAACAACTCTGAAGCAACATGGGATTTTAATCACGTCCTCTGTAGCCAACCCCTGAATTTGTGTATAACATTTAACAAAGGGTAAATGAAAATTTCTTCTGTGTTTGTTTTATAAAAGCATTTTGTGCTTAATATAAGGGTGAATGTTTATGTCAAAGTGGGAAGCATATATTTTCTAGCTGCAATACATAAATTCATCCTGATTGAAGAAAAGACAAACACATTTTGAGTTTTAAATTGTTAAATTTATAAATATGAGATATAAGACTGAACTGCCTGGCTGATTTACAATAAATTTCACAAATCAGCATTCCCAACATCTTATTGAATAATACCTAAGCATTGAAAATAATTGGAAGTTTGCATTAAAGTATTTTTGATATAGGATTCAGTACAGAGGGATCCATGACATGTAAGAATTTCAGGATACCCATTTAAAAAGTAGAAATTTAGAATAAGATATATATCCAGAATTATCCTTAGTAATTTTAGGAAAAAATATAGACAATCAATTGCTCAAGCCCTATATTCAAGAAGATTGCAATTTTAAATTGGTTTTAAGAAATTTTATTTTGATTTATTAGTTATAAATAAGAAATTTTGCTTCATAGTTGTTTTGGTTTGCTACTCTCATGTCTTGTTTCCTTGGGGAAGTATTTGTAGAGTTCTATTTCTGTTTTCTTTTTAAAGTAACTTTGCTTAATCTATGCTTCATTGAATATTAATGCTTGATATTTAAGGAAACATTATGGTTTGTTTTAGTTTAAAATTTATGGTGCAGTTTATTTTATGTTCTTGGCTATATATGTTGTTTCTAGCTGGGGAAGCATTTTAAGTAATCTCAATGTTGCTGACAGAAAGGGCAGAGGATAGTACAGGGAGTAGAGATGGCAGAAGAAAGCAACTGAGCATACTTTGACTTGAACTTTATCTACCTTACTTTATCTTTTATTTCATTCCCTATATTTGAAAGCATAGTAGCATCTATTTGTATCATATACTTTCATATTTCTTGCCATTAACATTAAAATTCATGAATTATATGTTTTCAGGAATGAAAAATACAAAATGTCACTCATTAAATAAATTTAGCAAACTCGACCTTCAAGAAGTTCACAATCTTATTGGGGTTTTAATAAATTTGAAACTTACATAGTTGTTATAAGGACGTTAGGCTATTAAATAGTTGACATCATGCCATTAAATAGTTGTCATGAGAGTATATTTATTTTTCTAATTTAATTAAATTTCTATAATTTTCTTACACTGGATATTTTGATAATGAAAACTAAAATGTATTAAATAATTGACATATGCCAAAAATTGCTCCAGACACTTCATATGTGTTGTGTTAATAAATTTACAGTATGGTCTTCATTTTTCAAATGTTAAACAGAAACATAGAAAGTTTAAGAAACTTTCTTCAATTCAAATCCTCAAGTCAGTTTCCAAAAACCTTCTTTTCTACACTATGCTAAAATCCACATGTGAAATGAAAGAGAGCACAATGAAAATCCCTAGATCTATGACAAACTTTGAAGAAATTTTATGCCCCAAATTTAGTGGTGACAAAATTTATACTAGAAAAATCTTTATCTCTCCTCAGTTCTAGTAGAAGACAGTCCAAACGAATCTCAATTTATACATGAAACATCATTAAGGTTTCATGCTATATATACCAAGCTGTTATCTTAAGTTGTCCTTTTTAAGTTAGTCTGAAGAAAACTTTATAATTTCAAATCTATAGTTCTGCTATATTAGCTCTTTATTGGATCTTACTGGCCAAGTAAAAACAAGTTCTTCCTTTATAATGTCAAATGTAAGTTAAACCAACCTTTGCAGAAGATGTAAAATATTTTCAAATGATCACCTAAACACTTTTATGATTTTAGATACCACACACTTCATAAATGCAGCAATAGAAGTCTATATTAGGTATGTCTATACATGAAAATATAAATCTGGTAACCATAAGTATTTTTGATATTATATCCCCTTTTTTGATATTGTTGCACTGTAGCTAAGAGCCCAACCTCAGCACTCAGATCTGGCTTTGAATACTGTGTTATATTCTGACACTTTAACCCTTTTAACATTACCCCATAGTCTTCATCTATACTACAAAGATAGTAATATTAATACTAATACCAATTCAAATAGCAAATGTGAGAAGTATGCAAGACAATACATACAGAGAATTTAACATAGTACCAGGCTCACCATTTAGTTTGGAAATAATTATTAATGGTGAAATTGTTGGTAAATTACCTTGAGTTTATCGACATTCCAATAAATCCTATGTATTCTTATTTCTTTTATAAATCATTTCAGTTCAAGCACAGATTCCACCAAACTTAGGAGTTAGGGAAATTGTGAAAGTATTAGTTTTAACTCTAGTGAGGAATCTTGGCCTATGAATAACATATTAGTAATGTTTTGAATGAAGGGACTCCATGCCGGGCTGTTTTCATTTGCAATGCCCCAGAGTGGTGCAGGTGAGAATCCTACCCGCCCCCAGGGACCCAGTCCCGGCAGCCGACCTCCACTACCCAACCACTGCCACACTCCAGGCCACTTTCCGGACCATGTGAACAACATTATAAGACCCTTCCTACCCATTTTCCATAATTACCACACCATATTTGATTGAGTTCAAACAGTAGGCAACAAATCATTGAGAGTAATATATATGTATATATATATTTATATAATATATGTATATATGCATATATGTATATAAAATGTATATGTGCACATATATCTATACACATGTCATCCTGTTGCTCATCGATTTGTTCGAGCAGGCACCAGTAACGTCTCTCATTGAGACTTATTGTTACTGTTTTTGGCATATCCAATACACATGGGTAGCTTGCCAGGCTCTGCCGCACGGGCTTGATACTCTCGGTAGCTTGCGGGTTCTCATACCTCTCAGAGAGCCCGGCAAGCTACCGAGAGTATGTCCACCTACATGGACAGAGCCTGGCAAGCTACCCGTGGCATACTCAATATGCCAAAAACAGTAACTATATGTCTCATTCCCCTGACCCTGAAAGAGTCTCCAATCATTGGGAAAGACTAGTAAGGAGAGGCTGCTAAAATCTTAGGGCTGGGAGGAATAGAGACGTTACTGGTGCACTCTCTAGTAAATTGACAACAATGGGATGAGAGTGATACAGTGATATAAGTTTATATTGCTTATATTCCCCTCCAATTGTTGAGAAAGACGAGTAAGTAGAGGTTGCTAAAATCTCAGGGCTGGGAGGAATAGAGACCTTACTGATGCCCATTCAAGTAAATCGCGAACAACGGGATGATAGTGAGAGTGATATTGCTTGTTGCAACCAAATGGCTTAAGGAATTATCAAAAATACTTCAGTAAAAGAAAATTTGTTATAAGTGTTATATCTCACAATGGGGTTGTTAAAACCTTGTCTGTTTGTTCTCAGTTGAGCCTTCTGTGTTATTGCTTTTGTTTTTTTGAGTTTAGTTGGCTTGTCGGTTACTTTCTCGGTTACTCACCTCATTTGTTGTGCCCCTACTGAAATTTCAGTATTATGGAATTTGGAGGTGTTGCATATGTGGCTGTATAGTTCAGAAGCTTCCAGATCTGTAGAACTGGGCCATTGACTTGAGCTGGCAGCAGCTATAGAAGGTGGGCATGGCTGCCAGGGTGTCCAGAAGTACAGCAGGGATAAGAGGAGTCTAACCACCCCCACTCGAAAAAGGCCCCAGAGTTCTCAGCCTGAACACAGGAATACATGGAATTTTCATGGTTTGTTGTCTCTACAGGGATGCATAGTGAAACAGTCAAGTTGACCATTGGAGTAATAGCAGCAGTGGGGTATGGGTGTAGCTGCTGGTACTTTGGCAGTGCAGGGATTTGGCCCACCCCACTCCTGATAGCGCCTATAGATGTCAGCAAGAAGACCAGTGTGTCCATGAACTTTAGCAGCTTTGTTTGTATCTTCTCAGAGATTTGGTCGTGGATTTTCTTCTTTTTTTTGCTTTCTGGGTCTCACCCAGCGATGCTCAGGGGTCACTCCTGGCTCTGCACTCAGGAATCACGCCTGGCGGTGCTCAGGGAACCATATGGGATGCTGGGAACCTAACCCGGGTCTGCCGCATGCAAGGCAAATGCCCTAACTGCTGTGCTATCACTCCAGGCCCTCAGTCGTGGATTTTAAGTGCAGGACTGGTGAGTGAATGTACATGGTGGCAGTTGTAGGAGGTGTGCCTCTTTTTAATACTTTTAATTTAGTGAATAAGCATTTAGTTATAAGATTGTAAAGTTGTATCTTTTAAGGGTGTAATTTTTCCACTTCACACACACCACCAAAGTGTTGATATCCTTATGCCACTGTTCATAGGACCATTCCCTTCAACTCCCCAGTTCTTAAGTCTGTGTCTAAGAGTTTATTTTCATTGGACATGAGTATTCCCTTTCTTTGTTTTTTTTTTATATAGTGCCTAAAAGTGAGATCAACTGGCATTTGTCTTCGTCCTTCTGACTTACTTCATTAGCACAGATAATTACAGATCCATCAGTATTTAAAGTGTATATTTTTATATTTATATTTTTATTTTTACATTTTCTTTGGTTTGGGGACCATATCCAGCAGCATTAGGGCTTGCACCTGGTTCTCCGCTCAGGGATCTATCACTCCTGGCAGTGCTTGTGGGAGCATATGGGGTGACAGGGATTGAACGGTGGCATGCAAGGCAAGGACCTTCCCCACTGTAATATGCTGTCACTGAAACCTCATATATTATATTTTATAGTTGTGCAGTATTCTACTTCATATCACAACTGTCTATATATGTCATTTGATACTTCAAATTTTTGGATTATTTGTGTTGCATACTTGGGTGTTGCATATCATAGCTATTGCAAATAGTACTACAGTGAACATAGCTTCACATGTATTTTTCAAAACTTTCTATTTTGTATTATTGGTGTTGATATCTGGAAATGCTAGATTATATAATAGTTCAACATTTAATTTCTTGAGAAAATCTCCATGTTTCTCATACAGGTATAACAGGTTTGCATCTCCATAAAGAATGTAGGTTTCATTTTCTCCAAATCCCCATCAGCATTTATTGTTCCTTGGTTTTTTTTTTAATGTAGGACATTCTCACAGGAGTAAGTTCATGTCTCTTTGCCATGTTGATTTTCATTAACCTCATAATCAGTAATGATGAGCATTCAGTCATGTCTCTATTTGGCCAAGTGTATGACTTCAGAGAATGTCTGTTCAGTTCCTTTCCCTGTTGTCTATGGTATGATGGTACTGTTTGATTTATTTTTATTTTTTAAGAATTTTTAGCTCTTCAATTTTTACCTTTGAAATATACATGGCATGTGAATATTTTCTCCTATTCAGTAGGATGTGTTTTTGTAGTGACAATTTCTTTCCCAATATAGTTCTGAGATTAATATAATCACATTTGATGTGTTTTGTTTATTTGTTTGTTTTGGTATTTGATTCATACATGGCAGTGCTCATATTTTGCTTCTGAATCTGTGCTCAGTGATCACTCCAGATGATGCTCAGGAGACCATACTCACTTTACTTTATCTCTACCCCAACATCTGTTTATCTTTGCTTTAATCCCCTTGCAAATGAAGTGAAATAAGTTGAAGTAACATTGAAAAAATATCATGGAGTTTTTTTTAGCAGGGATACACCAAGTAGTTCTCAAGAGGACTAGTACCCCTCCCAATGAGTATCAGCTAACCAGTCTGGCAATTTAATGCAAAAGCCAGAGGATGGGGTGCTGCTCAGGCCCTATACAACTGGGATTACCCAGGACACCCTGTGGTGTTTGGGATCTTATTTATTCTTTTGCAATGTTCAGGGGACCATATAGTGTCCAGGTAACAAACCCAAGTCATCTGCATATGAGAGAAACCCTTTACCTGCTGTACTATCTCTCCAGCCCCATGCTGCCAGGGTATTTGTTAGTTTCCAATAGTTTTAGTGAAGTCTGTAGAGTTCTTATTTTATATGTGCCAATGCCCATTAAAATGAAAATAATTTTCTTTGATAGATTTTCTGGGGTTTAAATATTCTTTATTAAAATTTTTATCTACTCCTTAGCAATTAGCATCTATCATTTTAATTGTCATCATTTTCATTGACGATAATGTGCTGAATATGTAGAACTGGAATTGATATATATCTGTATATAAGACTTATATGGTATTCATTAGGAGATTGAATAAATATCTTACCTTATTTTTATTAGTGAAAAAGGGAGGTGGCTATAATATAATAGAGTGGGTAAGACACTTGTGGCTGACCAGAGTTTAGGGCATTCCCTTTTGTTCTCTCTCTCCTTTTTGGTATTGTTGTTTGCAATGGAGGTATTGGATGGCCATCCTGTTCAATCTATAGTCTGCTTTCAGCACACCTCTCCTATTGCAAGCGGGTCCTCCAACCACACTTTAGTTGGTGTTCCCTTTGCTATCTGAGCTGCCTTTTTTTCCAGCATATGAAGCCGGCTTCCAAGCCATGGAGCAAACATCCTGATACTTATTTCTACCATTCTTGGATGTTAGTCTCCCATTCTGTTGTTTTATATTCTGCAGATGGGTGCAATTCTTCTATGTCTGTCTCTCTCTTTCTGACTCATTTCACTTAGCATAATACTTTCCATGTTGATCCACTTATATGCAAAGTTCATGACCTCATCTTTTCTGACAGCTGCATAGTATTCCATTGTGTAGATGTACCAAAGTTTCTTTCATCAATCATCTGTTCTCGGGCACTCTTTTCTTTCCCAAATTCTGGCTATTGTAAACAGTGCTGCGATGAACATACAAGTGCAGATGTCATTTCAACTATACTTTTTGCCTCCCTGGGATATATTTCCAGAAGTGGTATTGCTGGATCAAATGGGAGTTCAATTTCTAATTTTTTGAGAAGCGACCATATTGTTTTCCAAATGGGCTAAACCAGTCGGCATTCCCACCAGCAGTGTAGGAGGGTCCCTTTCTCCTCACATCCATGCCAACAGCGGTTACTTTTATTCTTTTGGATGTGTGCCAGTCTCTGTGGTGTGAGGTGGTATCTCATAGTTGTTTTGATCTGCATCTCCCTGATGCTTAGTTATGAAGAGCATTTTTTCTTGTACCTTTCGACCATTCGTATATCTTCCTTGGGAAAGTTTCTGTTCATTTCTTCGCCCCATTTTCTGATGGTGTTGGATGTTTTCTTCTTGTACAGTTCAACCAGTGCCTTATATACCCTTGATATCAACCCCTTATCAGATGGTTATTGAGTAAATATCCTTTCCCATTCTGTAGATTGTCTTTGTATTCTGGTCACTGTTTCTGTTGTGGTGCAGAAGCTTCTTAGTTTAGTATAGTCCTATTTGTTTATCTGTTTCCACTTGGTTGATCAGTTGCATGTCGTCTTTGAAGATACATTTAGCTTCAGTATCATGGAAGATTTTGCCGACCTTGTCTTCAATGTGCCTTATGGATTGTGGTCTGATGTTGAGGTCTTTAATCCATTTTGATCAGAAAATATTCATTTTCATCCATTTTTCATTGTGGTAGGTCGAGGTCTAAACCCATTCTTTTTTCTTTTCTTTTTTAATTTTTAAATTTATTTTTATTTATTTATTTCTTTATTAAGTCACCATGAAAAAAGTTATAAAGCTTTCAGGTTTAAGTCTCAGACATACAATGATCAACCCCCCATCCCTTCACCAGTGCACATGTTCCACCACCAAGAACCCCACTATACCTCCCCTCCCCCCACCTGTATGGCTAATGATCTTCACTTTATTCTCTCTATACTTTGAATACATTCAATATTTCAACAGAAAATTTACTATTATTTTAGGAATTTTCCCCCAACAATCAAACCTGCTGAAAAGGTATCACTTGATAATTTGTTTCTCATTGCTGAGGATGAAGAATATATGAGTTCACATGGCAGCTGTTGCGGCCATGCGGTTTTGGATTTCTGATATTTTAGTAATTAAGTCCAGAGAGATTTCTGCCAGAAGTCGCCGAAAGAAAAGCCTGAGAGAGAAAAACTTTTCCCCTCCCAGTTTAGCATGGGGTTGTAGCTCAGTTCACAGTCTAGATGCATTTTTGTAAGAAGCTGCTGGGTGCCAAAAGTGGTTAGTAGGCCTCCAGAATCATAGTCTTAAGGAACAGAGGAGCCGTTTCATGTGAGGCCATTATGGATTTCGTCTTGGGGAAGAGTGAGCCTGTAACACCCCCCATCCCGAGAAATCCTGCACGCCATGTCACTGCAAGCTCGTGGTTAGTGGGCTGTATAAAATGGCAGTTGCCATGTGGGCACCAGCACCACTGCCACCCTCACAGCAAGAAAAGGCTGAGAGAGAAAAACCTTTCCCCTCCCGGGGTGTCCTGGGGTTGTAGCTCAGTTCACAGTCTAGATGCATTTCTCTAAGAAGCCGCTGGGTTAAGCCCATTCTTTTGCAAGTGGTTATCCAGTTATGCTAGCACCATTTGTTAAAGAGGCTTTCCTTGCTCCACTTCACATTTCTTGCTCCCTTATCAATGATTAGATGATCATTCATTTGGAGTTGTGTATAGGGATATTCTACACTGTCCCATTGCTGACCAGAGTTTAATTACCAGCACCTATATGATCCCTGGAACACCTCCAGGAGTGATCACTGAGAACATAACCAGGAGTAAGCCATTTGAACTGTGGTCCAAACACAAAAAAATGCTTTACAAAATTTCACTATACTAAAAGTTTTTAAAGTTTATTTTAATTTAATTAAAAAATTTTATGCTTGCTAGCACATTGGAACTGTCAAGTCTGCTGTCAATTAATAAAAATTTTCAGAATTTAGAACATTGTACTTATTAGGTCCTAGTATCTTAGAAGTCTTTCTGTTATTCATAATTCACTCTCTATTTAAGCCAAAATGTTCAGTTATAACTAACGTAATCAAGACATGGGATGTGAATAATGAGAAGATCTATTCCTAATCTTAGGTCTGCAATGGTGATAAGTTTATCTAAAATAACTAAATGCATCAACAAATATAACATTAAAGTTTTAAAGTTGACTAAGTCCACATTATCAATTGTAAAGGCAAGGAATCCAAGGCTCTGAGAGTTAATAACACAAAAGACTGTAGGACTAAACTGAGGACTACTGTTTTTTTCTTTTTTTTTATCTGATATTGTAATAATATTAGAACAGACTTTATAAATAGCTAGAGATTTTCAGTAAGGAAATATAGGAAAGTACAAACAGGTAAGAAAACTAGTTTAATTCAGTCTATTATAATAGGGAGAGCCTTTAAGTTTGAAAAAAGTCAGATCATCTCAACTCTTTTGAGTTTTACAGTTAAGTTAGATGTAGGAAGATTTGCAGCTAAATTGTTTTGTACTCAAGGGAAGTTTTAGTTGAACAGGAAATGCTTCTCTTTTTTTTCTATGTATTTGTAGAGGAAACAAATTGTTCTGATTTCTGTGGAATATAAAATAGAATAGTAGCAATAAGTACCAGGAGACCTGCTCCACGACTTGGAAGCTAACCTCACATGCTGGGGGAGAGGGCAGCTCAGACAGAGAAGGGCACAGCAACTAAAAGTAGTGGAAGATCCACTCAGGATGGGAGAGGTGGGGTGAAAGCAGACTATAAATTGAACAGGATAGCTACCCAGTATCTCCATTCAAACCATAACACCCAAAAGGAGAGAGAGAACACTAAGGAATTCCCTGTCACAGGGGCGGGGGGGGGGTGGGGGCGGATAGCACGGGGTGGGGGGGGAGGGAGGGACCCTGGGGCCATCGATGGAGGAGAATGGGCACTGGTTGAGGGATGGGTACTCGAGTATTATATGACTGTAACACAGGCACGAAACTCTGTAACTGCACTCTCATGGTGACTCATTAATAAAAAAAAATAAAAAATCGTTCTGATTTCAGCAAATTATTCAGAATGAATGGGAAATTTGAGAGTAAATATATTTGGTCTTTATGTAAGTTCTGGCAACAAAGAAAAGTTCTACTAGTTCTAAGTGAAAATAGAGGCTTATCTAATAAGTCATGTGAAATAGGTTTTTTCACTTAGTTATTTGTGGGATTTGTTTCACAATAAGTCACTTCTTAAAACACTAAGAAGTAGATGAGTTGTGGGGAGGGTATAGATTTCTTAAACAACACTTTTCTAGAAGTTTAGTGCTCAAGTAAAGTTTAACATAGTCAATGGTAATCTGAATAATGTTGAAATTCATTGCTTGCTAGCAGACAATGAATTCCTCTAAGCTAGATGCCACAGTTGGAACACCTGGAACAACAATGGGTTTTGTTCATAAAGAGATAGAAAACTAAAGAATGCTAAAGACAGTCTTTATTTTCTTTACAAGTTTTGCAAAAGGCTGGCCTTGGAGGAAACTAGCATTTCCCTTAAATGTATCCTACAGTATTATCTCTACAAAGTTTAAGAGGGGGAATGACATTTTCTTTTCAGTATCTGCTTGTCAGTATTAGTGTCTGGCAACTCAGCCAGTCACAAAAATATATGCACTGTTCATAAACATGCATGAACATACTTTAGCCAAGACAGTGGCTAAATTTTTACTTTTCTGGGCTTCAGCTTATCACATGAAAAATTAGGGACTCGATTCATGTAGGGTACTAGAATGAAACAGCAGGCAGTGAAACACATTATGTAAAATAAATCTTACACAGAAATTAGAAAATTAAAACATATTAAAATGAGAGCAAGGTCCTGTCAAACCTCCCACTCCCCCCCTGCTTTTTTTAATTTTCCTTCTCTCTTTTCAAAGTTGATAAGGCTTTGACAAATGTAGAGTAACAATCAATAGAGCTGATCCTTTTTAAAGTCCCTTCCAATCTGTATATATTCTGTACAAGTACCGTCTCTATCTCTCTATCATTGTCTCTCTGTCTCTGCCTGTCTGTCTCTCTGTCTCTATGTCTCTGTCTTTTTCTCACTTCCTCTCTCTCACACACACACATAGAGACACACACAGACACACAAGAATTCATAGGGATTGAAAGTTAAGCAACAAAAATGAACTTTTTTGGCCCTCTTCATTTCAGTTTAAATATAGCTGGAAAGGTATACATGTTGTGTGTAGACATACAACTATTTTTATTGGAAAGTTGTTTTTTTTTACTTAAAAATAAACTGTGACACATTTACAGTAGAGGAAATTTTTATAATGGCAATTATGTATCTTGAAGAACAACAAATTTTAATTCACTTAGTTACTTTAATATTTATTTCACATACATAAGTAGTAAGTAAGGAATCATTTTGTGGTACCAAACTAAATAACTGTACTAAACCCCATCCAGGTAATCATTGTGCATTCAGATGGAACACAGTCCTGCAATATAATTCTATGGTTCTTCAATATTGGTTCATGGGACATGTGGATATTAAAATGCATTCAGCTGCCCTTTGAGTCAACTCATAGTTTCAGTGTCTTTTACTTAAAGGATATTAAAGCCCAGGACATTGTGGCAGAATTGGGAATAATTCATATAAGCACAACAAACCACATGAATAAAATAGTAGTAATGTACTAACAAAGACAACAGTATTGGGAACCTAGCATTATTATTTTTAAAGATTGATGGCAAATTACAGTAAATGTTTCCTATAATACTATATAGATGTTTCTCTAACACAAGTTTTCAGGGGGCAGCTAGAGTGCTGCAGCTTGTTTTCAACTATATTAAATCACTTTATCAATATACTTCAGTTTTAACAAAAGCTTTTCTAAAGCATACTGGAGACCTGACTTCTAAAACAGATTTATAGCATAGGTTCACTATGCTAAAAGGCAAACTTATTTATGGTATAAAAAATTCATGTTAAATGTTCTTGGTCATGTATGTTTAATGTTCTTTCCCAATCCATTCTAATCTTCATTTTACTTTTTTAAAACTAACACACACATTTTTCCTATGATGCCTTAAGAAATGTGTCTTCCTTATGATCCTTATAGTCAAATAATCAACATCTTACAGAGCCTATGCCTGTGCCTATAATGACGTATTTATATTTCTGGACTACTCCATAATGATGTTAAAGATAATCGCATATACTTTCTTAACCTTCACTCTTTAAATAGTAAGAACTTTTGGTTTTATGATGTACACTTCTTGACTCTACTTCCCCTTCATCATTTTGTTTCTTTTTCCTGTTCTCATTACATAACCCTACCAAAGGTATCTTGATGAGAGCTGTATGCAGATAGTATCGTCTCCTTTCAGTGATTAAGAAATAAAATAATAAAAGTAAAATGTGGAATCACAAGAGAAATGATTTATTGACCATTCCAAATCATCTACATTAAGGAAGAAGAATTAAATCTCATTATCAGAAACATAGCTACTCTTGATATTTAATGATATTAAATTTGTTAAGGTCCTATTTTGAGCTGTAGTTCATACTATACTATACAAAGTAGAAAATTATTTTGTACTGCAGAAAAGTTTCTCTTAAATAAAAGAGCTCTAGGAAACATGCATACAGATATGCTCACACAGTACAAAATAATTTGAAGCCACCTGTTTTACAGAAATATAAATAGTATGTTTAGATGATTGCTTAAAGGAAAAATAGAATGATGACTGTTATGAAAATAGCTGGACCTTGAGAAACAAGAAAAATCAATCCTAGTTGACCTTGAAGAGTGCATGTTTAGGAAAATGGAATAATAGAGTGATAAAGGGGAAATGCAGATGGTAATAGCCTGAGTGATAAATGCATAATAAAACAATAGAGGCAGCAGATGGAAACAGTTTGGCACAGAAAACAAGGAAATAAATAGTATGATAACAAGATGAAGGAGCAGTTGAGTTGTCTTATTTTATTTTTCAAAAAATGGGAGCATCATGTTTGTTTAGAGAGAACGAGCAAGAAATAATAGGGAGAAATTGAGGTTGTTAATAAAAAAGATATGCTATGAATGAAACATTTTCTCAACAGGAGAGAATAGGATGGCAGACCCTCAGAGACAAACTGGTTATAAATTGTGCAACATACTGAGTATGAAAGAGGCATTTTGATACTAAGGAAATGAGAGGAGTTCACAAAGAAGACTCACTAAAACGCTTACTGGAGCTGTAGAGCCTGTATAACAGATACAGCACTTCCTTTTCTTGCTACTGATCTGGGTTTTTGATTCTCTGTGCTCCACCCGGAGTGATCCCTGAGCACAGAACCAGAAGTAAGCTCTGAGCATAGCCAGATGTTTTCCAATAAACAAAGTAAAATAAAACATTCATTAAATGTTGCCATCCGTTATTCCTGCTATTACTAATATTACTATGGCTCTCTTCAGTGAATTTTGTCTGTGAGAAGTTTTAACGATCCATTATTAAAGATTTCCTCAATCCCTATAAGGTATTTGTTGAAACACTACAGAAATATGACAGCCCATAAGAACTGGCCTCTACTTCATATACTTCTCCCCCCATAGCTATATCACAAGAAAATATACCACCCTTTCATACTGGTGGAGGGATGGGTGTTTGATCATTGTGTGATTGTAACCCAAACAAGAAAGCTTGTAAATATATCACAGTGATTCAATAAAATTTAAAAAAAGAAAATATAACGCCCTTTCATTACTTTCAATGTTAAGAGATCATAGTATAATTGTTCTACTTTTTTAAATTTTATTGAAACATTGTGAGATAGTTACAAGCATTCATGTTTGGTTTACAATCACACAACGATCAAACACACATCGCTTCACCAGTGTACATTCCCCACCACCAATATCCCCGATATGTCCACTCTTTCCCACCCTCCCCCTACCTCCATGGAAGAAAATAGTCCCCATACTATCTCTCTACTTCTGCGTATCATGGCTTGCAACACAGACACTGAAAGGGCATCATGCTTGGTCCATTATCTACTTTCGGCACACATCTCCCATCCTGACTGGTTCCTCCAGCCATCATTTTCTTAGTGATCCCTTCTCTATTACATCTGCCTTCTCCCCTCTGCTCATGAAGCAGACTTCCAGCTATGGGGCAATCCTACTGGCCCTTGTATCTACTGTCCTGGGGTGTCAGCCTCATGTGATGTTATTCTATACTCCACAAATGAGTGCAATCCTTCTATGTCTGTCCCTCTCTTTCTGACTCATTTCACTTAGCATGATACTCTCCATATCTATCCATCTAAAGCAAATTTCCTGACTTCATTTCTCCTAACAGCTGCATAGTACTTCATTGTGTAGATGTACCAAAGTTTCTTTAACCAGTCATCTATTCTAGAGCACTTGGGTTGTTTCCAAGTTGTTTGAAAACAACTTGGGTTGTTTGCAGCTATTGTGAACAGTGCTGCAAAGAATATTTAGGTACAGATGTCATTTCCACTGTGCTTTTTTTGCATCCTCAGTATATATTCCCAGAAATAATATTGTGGGGTCATATGGAAGCTCAATTTCAAGATTTTGAAGGATTGTCCATATTGACAAAGGAGCAAGAAAAGTTAATTGGAACAAGGAAAGCCTCTTCAACAAGTGGTGCTGGGAAAACTGTATAGCTATCTGCAAAAAAATGAACTCTGACCTCTGTCTAATACCAGGTACAAAAGTCAGATCAAAGTGGATTAAAGACCTCAATATCAGACATGAATCTATAAGGTGTATAGAGGAAAATGTAGGCGGAACCCTCCATGAATTTGAAGCTAAAAACATCTTTAAGGATGAAACTGCACTGACCATGCAAGTGGAAGCAAACATAAACAAATGGGACTACATCAAACTTAGAAGCTTCTGCACATCAAAAGAAACAGTAACCAAAATACAGAAAGAGCCCACAGAATGGGAAAGAATATTTACCCAATACCCATCTAATAAGGGATTAATATCCAGGATGTACAAGGCACTAGTAGAATTGTACAAGATTAAAAACCTCCAACCTCATTAAAAAAATGGGGAGAAGAAATGAACAGAAGTTTCCTCAAAATAATACAAATGGCCAAAAAGCACATGAAAAAATGCTCTACATAGCTAGTCATCAGGGAGATGTAAAAAACAAAAAACAAAAAAACAACGAGATACCATCTCACACCACAGAGACTAGCACACATTCAAAAGAACAAAAGCAACCAGTACTGGCATGGATGTGGGGAAAAAGGGATGCTCTTTCACTGTTGGTCAGAATGCCGATTGGTCCAGCCTTTCTGGAAAACAACATGGACAGTCCTTCAAAAATAATTGTTCCTCTTAAATGATAACCAGGTATATGTCAAGAATGTAGACATATATAACTTTCTTTTTCTCTGGTAACTTTATTCTGCAATGAAAAATAGGGAACTATTTAAATTGTGCTATGATCATGCTTCATTCCAATATCCTACATTCTAGAATTATATTATACTATAGGGCCAGAAAAAAAGCTTAATTGTAGTTTATATTGAATGTGTGAAGACTTAGATTAGATTCCTGAAACTGAAAAAAAAGAGAATAAATTAAACCTATCACTGTATCACTGTCATCCCATTTATCATCGATTTTCTCGAGCAGGCCCAGTAACATCTCCATTCATCCTAGCCCTGAGATTTTAGCAACCTCTCTTTACATGTCCTTCCCAATGGTCCCATATTAGAGGCTCTTCAGGGTCAGGGGAATGAGACTTTTCGTTGAAACTGTATGTGGCATATGAATATGCCTAGGGAAGCTTGCCAGCTCTCCCCCATGTGGGCAGTAAACTCTTGGTTGTTTACCAGGTTCTCCAAGAGGGAGAACTAGGCTATCAGATGTCGCTTCCAGGAGCTTAGTTTTATAGTCACTGGATATTGGCCATTGATGGGATTACACGGCCCTGGGGGCAGTTTCTGGGTGTGACTGCCTAGCTACTGGAAAATGGGGAATCTGGGTGGAATTGACCCAGTCCTGATTCTAGTAGCCTTGGAGACCTCAGCCCCAAGTCCCGCACACCTGAGTTTCTCTGTTGGTTCCTTCATGTGTGAGGCTTGTCCGAACATGTGGAGAGGGGCCTTGAACATGGCTGTGGCTGGGTTCCAGAGATCTTCAACTGCCAGGGCTCTGCTCAGGGCAGAGGGGGAAACTCAACCCAACCCCTCTGAGGGACCCTGGTGAAAACAGCCAGGTACAGGGACAAGAGACTCTGAGTTGCTCTCTTCTGGGAACTTTTTTTTTTTAATTATTGAACCACTGTGAGATAGTTACAAGCTTTCATGTTTACCTCGCAATACCACTTCTGGGAATATATCCCGAGGATGCAAAAAAGCACAGTAGAAATGACATCTGTACCTATATATTCATTGCAGCACTGTTCACAGTAGCCAAAATCTGGAAACAACCCAAGTGCCCTAGAACAGATGACTGGTTAAAGAAACTTTGGTACATCTACACAATGGAATACTATGCAGCTGTTAGGAGAGATGAAGTCATGAAATTTGCTTATAAGTGGATAGACATGGAGAGTATCATGCCAAGTGAAATGAGTCAGAAAGAAAGACACAAATATAGAAGGACTGCACTCATTTGTGGAGTAAAGAATAAAACATAATATGAGGGAGCTTGGTTTTATAGTCTCTTGATGTTGGCCGTTGATGGGATTACACCGAATAAATTATACCTAACAGAAACTAATATATAATACATAAAAATAGGCATCTCTGATATACCTTTCAAACTGCTTGAGGAAACAATTCATATTCTACATTGTAAACTTCTAAGTCTTGTGGAACTTCGTGAAACCCTTGATTTAATAGTATGTATGTATGGAGTGGGGTTTTGCTTGCCAATTTATGATTCTAGCATTTATGTTCCATAATAGCTTTTCTGAGATATAAGGTGCATACCATATGATATATAGGTTTAAAGTATAAAAATTGTTGATTTTTAATACGAAGAATAATGTGGTCATAACCACTTTAAATCTCAAACATTTTCATCACATCTGAAAGAAATTTCATAAGCACTCCATATACCTTCCTTCCCACAAGCACTGTCAACCACAATTCTAATTTTTATCTATTTTTGCTGATTTTTTCACTTCATAAGAATTGAATGATAAAATACATTTTCTTTAGTGCCTGACTTCTTTGGTAGGTTTCTACATGCTGTAATCTGTACTCCATTCCTTTTAAGACAACTTTTTATTATATGGATATACTGTATTTTTGTATCCATTAACCTATTTATTAATAAATATTTGAGTTATTCCCATTTTTTGGTTATGATGAATAAGGTCGTTGTGAATATCCAAGCAAATTAAAACACCTGTTTTGTAGGAAATGATGTATAACATGATAAATATACTTAACATTGCCAAATGGCACATATGAATTTCTTAAAATAGTAAATTATAATGGTTGTCATAATAAAGCAAAAAAATCATTTCATTTTTTCCTTAATTTTTATCTATAAGATAGGATGAATTTTAAATAAAATTATTGTGAAAATTGTTTCACTATGCATACATCAACTAAATATGGTGAATAATTTAAATGTATAGAGTTATATATCAGTTTCATCTCACTAAAATGTACTAAAACAAATGCCTCTGCATAAAAATATAATAAAATAAAACTCTAACTTTGAGGATTTTTTTCTGGTATATACTAAGAGAGGAATGGCTGGATCAAATGGCAGTTTATGTTTAACTTTCTGAGACACTGTCAAACTACTTTCCGAGGAAACAATGCAAAAGTTTGATAATTTTCTATAACCTTACTGTTGTGTACTCTTTAGTTTCAATTTTCTAATGCCCGTGTCTCATTGTAGTTTTAATTTGTATGTCTTTGATAACTAATCATTCTGAGTCACTCACGAATCATGAATCACGAAATCCCGTTAATCACCTATTTCTTGGGCAGGCTCAGTAACATTTCATTTTGTTCTTTCCCTGAGATCTTAGAAGTCTATCTTGACTCAGCCCTTCTAACAATGTTGCACTGGGGGCTCTTCATGGTCAGGGGAATGAGATCCAGCTTGTTACTGGATTTTGCATATGAGTACACCATGGGAAGCTTGCAAGGCTGTCCCATGGGGGCAGGAAACTCTCAGAAGCTTGCCAGTTTCTCCCAGAGCTTCTGAGAGCTTGCTTTTAAGTCTCTGTCTGGATGTTGGTCGTTGATGGGATTGCACACACCTGGGTTCCTCTGCTGGTACCTTCATGCATGAGGCCTGTCCGAAACGTGTGGAGAGGGGCCTCCAGCATGGCTGTAGCTAGGTCCCGGTGGTCTTCGGCTGCCAAGAGCTCTGCTTGGGGTGGGGAGGGAAGATGGAGCCCATCCCCTCCGAGGGCCCCCGGGGAAGAGAGCCAGGCGTGCGGGCAAGAGACTCTGCCCAGAATAACTAATCATTCTGAGCCACTCATGCTGTGCTTATTGGCTATTTTGTTATCTTCTTTGGAGAAATGTCTATTCAGATCCTTTGCCAATATTTCAATTTTGTTAAGGGTAAGATTTTTTAAAAATATTATAAATACAAGACTGTATATGATGTGTGATTTTCAAACATTCTCCCAGTCTCTTGGCTGTCTCTTCACTTTCTTGGTGGCATCCTTTGAAGCAAAAATATTTCAAATGCAGATAAAGCCAACTTTTTTTCATTGATTATATGTGTTTTATGTACAATCTGAGAAATTATAAGATCCAAGGTCACACAAAAATTCCATGTTTCATCTTATAATTTAATATAGAATTTTTAGGCTCTAAATTTAGGACTTTGGTTTCTTTTTGTTAAGTTTTACATACAGTGTGTGAGAACAGTTCAGCAACCCTCCTTTGCTTGTGGGTAGCCAGCTATCTAGTACCAGTTATTGAAAAGACTATTATTTTCTCTGTTGCCTTACAACCTTTTTGGAAATACATTGACCATAAATGTGAAGATTCATGTCTTAACTCTCAATTTTATTCTGTTAGATAGTTGGATATATGGATAGGTATAGGTATAGATGATAGAGAAAGAAATATCTTAATGACAGTATCATATTATCTTGATTATTTTACCATGGTAAGACTTTTAATAATTTTTAAAGACAGGAATTGTGATGCCTCCTACATTATTTGTTTTTGTTTTTTGTTTTTGGCCAATTAGTGATGCTTATGGGATTACTATTGGGTCTGCACTCAGGAATCATTCCTGGAAGACTTATGGGACCATATATGGTGCTGGGGATTGAATCCGGGTCCACTGTGTATAAGTCTAATGCCCTACTCACTGTACTATCTGAATACTTTACATTAATTTTTATTTGAGGATTTTTAGTTAGTATGAGTCACTTGCATTTTCATATTTTAGCTAGCTATTTCTAAAACTGGAAAATTAAATTTTGATAAAAATTACATTGTACCTGATGATTCAATTTGGTCTTACTCTTTTAACAATAGTAAATCTTTGGATCCATCAACAACAATATATTCCTCTTCATTTTTCTGCATTTTCACGTTTTATTCAAAAATATTTTGTATTTTTTTGCATTTGGGCCACACCTGGTGGTATTCAGGGTTTATTCTGTGCTCAGAAATCTGTGCTCTGTGCTTTGGAAATTTATGGGAGACCATATGTTGTCCCAGAGATTGATGAAGGATCAGCATCATACGAGGCAAGAACCTTCTCTACTGCACTTTCTTCCTGTTTCCTGTGCAAATCCTTTTGTTGATCTTATTTCTAACTGTGTTATTATTTTTATACTATACATAAGAATTGTCTTCTTGATTTCATTATTGATATTCTATTATGTATGAAATAAATATATACCCATGTTCATTCAATTAATCATTAAATATGTCTTTCTTCAAATAGAAGTATTATTTTCAGGAAGTATTTTATTTCAAATTTGCCTGAAATTCTGAGTAAATTTTGAATGTCTGGATGTATGACAATGTGAAGATAACTTTTAATTGTATATTGATCTGAGTTTTCATAATTAAATTTAGTGATACTGGCTGTGTCATGTACCACTGGTATTCAGATTTCTAAAATTTTTATAAACATAATTTTTTACACTGAGTGAAATTGTACTCTAAGACAGGAGAGCTATAAATTTGGATACTTATTTTTGTGACTGCTCCTTATTGACCAATAGATCACACTAGAAGAATTGTGAAACTTTAGAAAGTCAAAGTTTTCACTATGAATTTGTAAGTTCCTTTTAAAAATAATATTGTATTCTTTCTAATATGCATCTTCTCTATTCTTCATTAGTTTGCAGAATAATAATATTCAATAGTATTACTTAAAGTCTGCACACATATATGAATATATTCAACGAAGAGATACATTAGATTAAAATGCAGGTTAGGGTCAGGAATATGGCTGAGTGGAATAAAGTGCATACCTAGAATATTTGAGGTCCAAGCACCAACTGACTTATGACACCCCATAAATATAAATATATAGCTCTGTTAGTCTCTGATCATTGCTGAATTGGCCCTTACAGGCCGCAGCACCTGTTGCCTCCAACAATTGTAATGCAGGCCTAAGCACTGAACTATCAAGCCATACAATGATACATTTTTGCCAGGAGTGTGCCCAGGACCCTGGAGTATCACTGCATGTGAGCCTTATAAAAATTTAATTCATTATTTAGGGTAATTCATAATTTAGGTAATATTTTACAGTAGTATTTTACTTCTGAGATGTTTGCAGTGTGAGGTGAGTGGAGTGACAGCACAGCAGGTAGGGAGTTTGCCTTGCACGCGGTCGACCCAGGTTCAATTCTTTTGTCCCTCTTGGAGAGCCCAACAAGCTACCGAGAGTATCCTGCCCACACGGCAGAGCCTGACAAGCTACCCATGGCATATTCGATATGCCAAAAACAGTAAAACAAGGTCTCACAATGAAGACGTTACTGGTGCCCAATCGAGCAAATCGATGAACAGGATGACAGTGCTACTGTACTGTAGTCAAGGCATAGAAAATCAGATGGGCCGGACACATAATGCAATTTAGAGATGATTTAGAGAGGATGGTGAAATAAGCCTAACAATGAGAAGACTGCTGGTGGCGGTTGGGGGTGGTGCTGTGCCTATTTATTTCAATCAGTTGTAGTCTGATATCTTACAGTAGTCTGAACATAATGACTTATACAGTAATGTATTTCTCAAATAAAAAAAATAGTTAATGGACTTTTCTACATAATTATCTATTATGATTGGCAGTGAAAAGGAAGGATTTTATTTCTGAATATATTATTCACAGTTAATTCCCAAAGGCTAATATGTGTAAACAATTCCAATCTTCCCCAAAACTCTTTTACTGAAATTTAAATATATATATATATATTTTATCATGGTTAAATATACTAAGCATTATGATTTTATTAATTAACCCATAATTTTAAGTTTTTCTATGTACAATGTTATGTCTTCCTTTAATTTCTCCTACCTATAAAACACTTATTTTAAAAGTATAGGTCTGAAAAATTTGTCCCCCAAAAGTTGGAAATTGAATGTACATTTTTCTTTAACAGTTTACATAGGTAAATTATGTAAAGAAGGCCTCAAAGATGGGATGCTTTGACTCCAACTGACTCCCATTCATCTCGTCACAGGGTTTGATCAAAGGGACTATGGGTTGATATAAGTTCTCTTTTTTGCTCTAAGCACTAATGTTCTAAATTTTTTAATGGTGTTGCTTTGAAACAATTATTACCCCAAAATGGAGAATAACATGGTACTTAAATCATGGGACCTTAAATCATGAGGATGAATTAAATTGAATGAACATATAAGTCATTTCATTATATAATTTATAGATTTTGGACACTACATTATTAAGTAAATGGGGAATATTATCTTAATGCATATTTATTTTTCTTCTCTTTTGATGACATTCCATTCAGATATAGTGGTAACTTTATATTAGACTCTTTTTAGTGGGATTTTCAAACTTCTTTCTGGGTGTGTGTGTCTCACCTGGCTGTCCTCCAGGTTCACTCCTGGCATTGATTGGGGGACCATACGTGGTGTGTGTGATCGTTGCTTTGCCCAGTGAACTCTCTTTTCAGCCCCATTTTCAGAAGTTTTTTTAAAAGGTCCAAGATTGCTATTACAAACAATACCACAACCCTTAACCTAGTTGTTTTTACCTGAGAAATTGATCTTGGCATCTTTGTAATGTCCATTGTCATTAATATCTTCTGCCAAGGTTGCACAAGTTTCACATAGAATCATTGAATGCAACTAGTCTGTAATAAATATAAATAAATCTATCTATGTAAATATATATGTAAATATATGTACAGAGTATAATTATGTATCCCCACACTTATTAAAACAATAGTATTTAATAATAATGTTATTGATATTCATTCACTGTACAGTGTCTGCCACCAAATCAAGTCTCTATATTTACCTTCCCAGTGGTTTGACCTTTCCTTTTTGAACTGAACTATAATCAGTTAGTATGGCATCTTCAAACTACCTGTCATTGTTTATACCCACTCAGCAGTTGATGCCTGTGTTGCAACCTATAAAGAGAGTGTTTAGATCAGACTAAATTGGTAGATATTGGCAAAACTGAGATAACTGGAGTATTGCACAGTTTGATATCATCTGTGACTCTCACTGCATTTCTGTGACTCTCACTGCATTATAGACTTGTGCGAGAAACTGTTCTGTTATAGCAGAATATATTCTCCCTATGCCTTCTGATAGGTTTAAGTAAAATAAATCATTTACTAGAAATTAAAGCATGAATAATATAGAAATTATATCTTTTTGCTGTGTTTTGTTTTTGGGAGTTGGTTTTTTATGTTTGGGGGCCACATGGCAGTGCTTGGGGCTTCTCCTGGATCTGCATTCAGGGATAATTCTTGGTAGCATTTGGGGAACCACGTGTGGTTCCAGGTATTAAACCAGATTTGGCTGCATGCAAGGTAACAGTCTCACCTACAGTACTATCGCTGAGGCCCCTTTGAACACTGCTACTGACAATTTGCAAGTAAACAGAGTCAATGTTAGTTTTGCCTCAAATTCTTTCACTTACATCTATGAATTCTGGATATTTTCATAAACTCAATTACATATGTAGACTGCATATGATTCTCTTTCTTTCCCTTTGAGCTACATTAAGAAAATCATAAAGGCAAGAGTAACATGCTAAGTGAAATGAGTCAGAAAGAGAAGGACTGACATAGAATGACTGCACTCATTTGTGGAATATAAAATAACATACCATGAGAGTAACACCCAAGGACAGTAGAGACAAGGACTAGGAGGATTGCTCCATGGCTGTAAGGTGCCTCATGTACTAGGGGAAAAGGCAGTTGAGATGGAGAAGGGACCACTAAGTCAGAGATAGTTTGAGGGATTGCTCAGGAGGGAGATGTGTGCTGAAAGTTGACAAAGGACCAAGCATAATGGCCTCTCTGTATCTGTATTGCAAATCATAATGCTCTCAGAGAGAGAGAGAGAGAATGAAAAAGAAAGTGTCTACCATAAAAGCAGTGTGTGGGGTGGGATGGGGCTGGTGGGAGGGATACTGGAGATATTTGGTGGTGGAAAATGTACAATGGTTAAGGGGTGGGTGTTTGATCATTGTATGACTGAAACTTAATCATGAAAGCTTTGTAACTGTATCTCATGGTGATTCAATTAAATATATACATATATATGTATATATACATATGAAAATCATGAAGGGCCAGAGAGATAGTGCAGTTGGTAAGGTTCTTGCCTAGCATGCAGCCAAATTATTTAGCATGTAAATATTCTAACAGAAAAGTACTATCCCTTAAATGATATAAAAAGATGAGAAATTCTCTTAAATATCAGATCATTGCAACTAGCAAATTATAGTTCATATTTTCATTCACGTTGTCATCGCTCTTCACCTGTCTACTTGTCCATAAATGTGCTACAAGATATCAAAGAGTAATACCTTTTTATTTAAAAATCATTTGGAGATTTGGTCTAATAGCTCAATGGGTTGAGCACATGCTTTTTACACTGGAGACCAGGGTTTGCTTACCAGCACTAATGGTCCACTGAGAACTGCCTGAGTGACAGAGCTTGGAGTATCCCGCAAATACCCACCATTGTGGGTATTTTGTGTGACATAAATAATCAAGAAATATTTTCAAAATAGAATTATTTGTAGAGATTATTTATGTATATGTTTTGTATATTATATAAGACTAATAAACACAGAACTCCAACAAAATAATTTCACAAGATTCTTTGATTTAGTGAATAACATTTAAATAGCCTCTTTATGTACTATATGATGCCATAAATTTCAGAAGAAGGAGATTGTGTAGCATTTGCTAAGGCTTCTATGTAAAGGTTAATGTCTATCAATGAGTTTCATCCTGAGATTTTAAAATGACAGTGTCTGTATTCATCAAAGACTGTAGCACTTCGGAGAATGTTTGCAGAACCAAAAACATTTAAATAGTTTTATATGTATGATATTGTTTGTACAATCAAATGATCCATTTGTGGGCAGGAGAGATAGAACACTGGGTAGGGTGTTCACAGATAGGGTTTGGTATGGAGCACATGAGCACTCGCAGGAATGATCCCTGAGTACAAAGCCAGGAGTAAGTCCTGAGTATCAGGGGGTATAACTCTCTTCCACAAAATTTTAAAGTGATACATTTTGCAGAGTGATAAAAAGCAACTAATGAGAGTATCACTTGAACAAACTGAACATTAAGTTAAAAATAGGTGTATTCACATAAATATAGTCTGTTAATTGCCTGCTCTCATTGAAGACATTTGTCAGCTCTGGGACCATAAGAGTTAAATGTAAAATCAACCCTTTGGTGACCAAACTGTTATGTCTTACATGAAAAACATAACTTTTAGTGAAAAATAAGGTCCTCAGTTGGTCACTTATCATCTCAAAGGGCATATTTTATTAGAAATGTCAATTCCACAAAATTATGTGTCCCGTAATGCATAATTATGTTGAAAATTGCATTTGAAATCTATTATTAACAGTTAACAGTGAGCATTCTTAAAATAGTTATTACTCTTGGCCTTAACACAAAAAGCAATAATGGAGGTATTTTAGGGAGTTAAAAGCTGCTAGGCATTGGCCTCTGAATAAAGCCACTGCAGGTGTGTTTCTTAATGGACTGTTAATTTTATAGTGGGTGAACACAAAGGACAGAGACTATGTGTGTTTTTAAACTGTATTTGGTAGGGAGAAGGAGTTGATGACTGAAAAGTATAAAGTCAGTGCGAAATGAGGCCAAATTGAATTTTCTTTCCTGAGGTGTAATCCTCATTGTTTGAAATCAACATAAACTAAATATTGCACTTTCTATTATATTGTACCTCTTCCCTCTATCACAGAACAAAGATTTCCAGAAACATGTTAAACTAGCACTTCTAAAAAAAGTAGAAAATGTTGCAATAAATAACAGGTATGCAATTTCAGACTCAACTAAATAATATCTCCCTAAACCAACTCCTTTTGAGTTTCTTTCTTTGATACTAGCCCTAAAGGCACTCATACTCACAAAGATTTGACCCATTCTATTTCCTATACTGACTGTCTGAATGTCTGAGAGAGTCTGTGTCTAAAAAGCTTTATTTCTCATTGACTATAGATTATGAAACCTAGGCATAATTTGTGACAAACACTGCATCTCAGACCTATTGAATCACAACTTGTATTTTAACAATATCTTCTTTTCATATAAATTCAAGTTTGTGAAGCACTATTCTAGAATTTTACTTTGCATTGCTCCTTCTTTTTCCTTGCTTCTTTTATCCTAGGAAAATAACTTGATGATAAGAAATAATCATCTATTGTATACATATATATATACATTTACAAAGTCATGTAACTAGATTTTACTTTTAATTTTATTTATTTTAATTTGGGAAACCACACCTGGTGATGCTCAGGAAATACTCCTGGCTCTGTGCTCAGTAATTCTTCCTGACGATGCTCGGAGTATCATATGAGATGCTGGGGATCAAACTTGGGTCAACCTAGTGCAAGGCAAATGCCCTCCCCACTGTACTATCGCTTTGTCCCCTATTTTTAATTTTAAATGATGGTTCTTTCGTGATTCGTGATTCATGGTTCTTACAGTTTAGCATAAGTATTTGGCTCATTTCTCTGTATTTTAATTATAATTAAATGATACATAAAATTTATCTTCCATCATTTGTTTTCTCTAACTGTACCATAAAATCTATCTTCCTTTCTTTCCTTAATTTAGATGATTTACTTTTATCTCAGTACCATTTTCTCTACTAAGCAATAGTTGTATTTTAATTTATACTTGAAATTCAATAAATTTTTACTTATAACAATCTGAAAGTAATTGATATTGGTACATTCTTCAGGTTGATACACCAGATTTATTATCTCAAATTTGTAAATGGGCTTTTAAAAATTATTTTAGTCGGCCAGAGCAATAGCAAGTTAGTCAGTTTCCTTGCATATGGTCAACACAAATTTTATCCTTGGAACCAAGCCCTGCCACGAGTGATCCCTGAACACAGCCAGGAATAAACCCTGAATACCACCAGGTGTGCCATGCCTAAAACAAAAATATGTAAATAAATTTAAAAATGTATTAGTCTTTTAAGAACTACTTAAAACCATATTGCTTTATTAAAATCTAGTCTTAAAAACTTTATCAAGGAATAATTGAGAAACAAAATTGGACATGTTTAAAGTAAATGACAAGAGGCCCACATGGCTGAGCACATGTGGTGCCCGCATCTCCCCTCTTGAGATGTGTATTGTCATGCTTTCCTGTCTAATACTGGGGTGTGTGTAGGGGCTCTCTCCACCCCTGTAGAAGACCGGGGTTTCTATTGAGCATGTTACTCTCCACTCTCTCCCGCTTTCACTCCCTCTTTCCTCTCAAAACCTCCAAATAGGATCTGTTTTACTTCAAAAAAGAAGTAGATGACAATATCTCATATATAAATATCCATTGTAAAGTGATTAGTGCAAATAAGGATAACACATCCTCACTTCACATAGTTAAGGTAGTCAACTTTTATCGGTATGTGTTTTTGTGAGCGAGCAAGCTGTGACTAAGATCTGCTCACAATCTTTGAGTATGGAATGCTCTATTATTACGTATAGGCATCATGCTGTGCATTATCCTCACTACCTCTTGTAACTGAGAGTCACATCTTTTATCTATATCACATCATTCCCCCACCTTATTTCCATTCGCAACTACCACTCTATTTTCTGTTTCTATGAAACTGATTATTTTTTATTTTATGTGTGATTCCAAACAATAATTATATATCTCAAATTGACTTATTTTGCTTAATATTGAGATTCATCCAGGATTTAAAAAATAGCAATATTTCCTTCTATGTCTATATAATATTCCATATATATCTTACCCTTATTCATCCATATACTGACACCTGTTCTGTTTTGTTTTGCTCTTGGGAATAATATTGCAATGAATTTGAGCGTCTCTCTTCAAGATATTGATTTCAGTTCCTTCGGATACATACTGAAACATAGGATTATTAGATTGTATGATAGTAATTTATTTTTTGTTGTTGTTTTGGGGAAACTTCTATATTGCTTTTCATAATGGTTGTACCAATATACATTCATAACAACAAGGGTTCTTTTGGTTTTATAGCCTCGCCAGTATTAATCTCTTATCTTTTTGATAATAGCCATCCTGATAGATATGAAGTGAAATCTCATTGTGGTTTTGATTCACATTTCCTAATGAATAGTAATGTTTGCCCATTTTCATATATCTATTGGCCATCTCTATCTCATCTTTGTAGAACTATCAATACAGATCCTCCTTCCATTTTTAACTATTGCTTTTTTCCTATTGAGTTTTATTAGTCCCTTTATAATTTATGTACTAACTCATTACCAGATGTATGGTCTGCAAATGTTTTTTTCTCTCATTACATAGGTTGCCTTTACAATCTGTTGGCTTTTAGCTGTGCAGAATTCTATTAGTTTAATAGAGTCCCACTTGTTTATTTTAAAATTAGCTAAAATGTATTTTATTCAACATGAGATATTAGGCCCACTATTAATTTAAATGTTCACATCATTTCACCAAAATTACTGCCCTATCATTCCTGCATCAGTCTTGTATCTCACTGCTTTAATTCTGCCTCAATTTTAGCAGTTGTAATATACATAAATGTGTCCAAACTTCTTCCATCTTTTTCAATTTATTTTATTTTATAATTTTATATTACTTTCTCCCCTCTTCTTAAAAATTCTTGTGGCTAGGGCTGTTTGGAATAGTGTTTGCCTTACACATGGCCAAACTGGGTTCAATGCTCACAACCCATATGGTCCCCCAAACACTGCGAAGAGTAATTCCTGAGTGCAAAGCCAAGAGTAAGCCCTGAGCATCACTGGTTGTGGCCTCAAAACAAAAACAAACAAACAAACAAATGAAACCTTTATGTCTTACTAGTCTTTACTTGGGCTGGAGCAATAGCACAGCTGGTAGGACGTTTGCCTTGCACACGGCCAACCAGAATTCGATTGTTCCGTCCCTCTCGGAGAGCCTGGCAAGCTACATAGAGTATCCTGCCTGTACAGCAGAACCTGGCAAGCTACCTGTGGCATATTTGATATGCCAGAAACAGTAACAAGTCTCACAATGGAGACATTACTGGTGATCGCCCAAGCAAATCAATGAGCAATGGAATGACAGTGATACAGTGACAGTCTTTGCTAAATATCATTTGGGACTGACACTCAAGGCCCTATAAATTGATGTCTTTCTTTATCTCTATCTCTATCTCTAACTGCTCCCTTCTGTGCAATCACATATCTTTCAACCTAGTTTTACAGTTTCTCTCCCCTGTGTTTTGAGTCCTTCAGTATGGAACATTCATCCCAAAAGTTATATTGAAATCCTCTATCTCCCTTAAGTTTCATTTACTATACTAGTTTCATAAGTTCTCTTTCTGATGACCTCAATATGTACTATTTTTTTGTTTCGAGGCAATACCTGGTGGAGTACAGGGATTACTCTTGGTTTGGCACTCAGGGTTAACTCCTGGTAGGCTCAGGGGACCACATTATACTACCAGTGATCAAATCTTGGTTGCTCAAATGAAAAGCAAATGCCCTATCTGTTGTACTATCACTCCGGCCCCTCAAATGTACATTTTTGTGGACTATTTATTGACACTCTTCTAGTGTGTGATAAAGTAACAAACAAAATAGCCACCACTTAAAGAACTTAAATTCTATTGCTGGAAGGGAAATAGGCAGTAAACAAAAAATAAGTAAATATGTTGTATATGTTTTGTGATGAAAAATAAGGAGGAAAATAAAGTAAATAAAGAGGATCCAGACATCTATGGGAAACTTTTCCTTTGCATATATGGAAAACCTAGTTTCCTTTACAGCATAATTATGTGTGCAGGTGTCTGATGTATTCCCAAATAGTTGAAGCTCTTTTTCCTTTGCCCTGAATGATATTTATTCTTCCACGTAATTTATCTATTTTTTGGAGAGTTTTCCAAAGGATATTTTTGATGAATAATATAGCATTCTATTATTTTCAGGCATATAGTGTAATAGCTTTCTATTTGGGTATATTGGAAAATAATCCCCATGACAAGGCTAGTTAACATCCCCCACCATGCACCATTATATATATGTTTTTTTATGAGAACTTTTAAGATATATCCTTAGCAGTGAACAAATATTTAACACAGATGATTGAAGGCATTACTATAGTAACAGCATTCTGCATTGTGGACAGCAAATAGTTATTTTAGAACTAGAATGTTGTATTTGAATCACTTTTACCCATTTCTCCTACCCCACTCTACATATGGCAAGCACAGTCTGCTCTGTATGTGTATGAGTAAGAGTTTTTGTTTTTCTTTTAGATTCCACAGGTGCGACTATCCAATACAGACTAAAAGTCATACTCCTACATATAAAATAGTCTTGTTTATATTAAAAACTTTTCTAAGACAAGAACTATAACTTATCTTTGCATCTCCTGTAACAACTAAGACATTCATTGCTCAGTTAAGAATGCTTAAAACAAACAAAATGATGGAAATAAGTGCAGTAGATGTTTATATAGAGGAAAAAGTCTGATGTTCTTTTTGTTTATTGAATTCTTGGATATTATTTAATTTGTATAAAGCCTTGGCAGATGGGTGAGGTGAGAAAGAAAAAAAACACTCATTAAGTTGTTTTGATATACCTGTTATTGGAAAACTATAAATGATGGGTTTATAAATCAATACTAATATCATGTATATTTTTTCCTCCAAAACTAGTGTTTCAGAAGGGACGGGCAATAGACACTGGAGAAGTTGACATTGGTGCACAAGTTATGCAGACCATCCCACCTGGCTTATTTTGGCGTTTCCAGATAACTATCCACCATCCTATATATCTGAAATTCAACATTTCTTTAGCCAAGGACTCTCTTCTTGGAATTTATGGCAGAAGAAACATACCACCTACACACACTCAGGTATTTTATATTATGCTATTTTAGAGGTATTGAAGCTATTTTAGAGTGGGGTAGGACTGAACAATACATAAACTGTTACTTACAAAGTGTTTGGGTGTCAAAGGTGAGAGTATGCGATCTTTGAGAAAAGCAAAAATTCTTATTAATCATAGTGGCCAAAATGGCATTGAGAAATAAGGAATAAAATTAAACAGAGTAGATTCAGAAAAGGAAGGTTAAGGAACTATTCTTAAATTTTGACATCTTTTCCTGAAATGGGATTATTATGAGTCTTGCTAGCCCTCTTGTCATTTTTAAAATTTGATGTCCCCAAACCCACCTATGATTTCATAGCCCCATGACCCCTTGTCCCAAAAAAGGAGTGTAAATCAATAAGGAATAGGAGCTCAAAAGGCAGTTTACTTCTTGTCTAGACATAAAAGAAGTGTCTCATACATGTTTTTGTCTTTGTTCCAGTTTGATTTTGTGAAATTAATGGATGGAAAACAGCTGGTCAAACAGGATTCCAAGGGCTCTGATGACACGCAGCATTCCCCTCGAAACCTGATCTTAACTTCGCTGCAGGAAACAGGCTTCATTGAGTACATGGACCAAGGGCCATGGTATCTGGCATTTTACAATGATGGGAAAAAGATGGAGCAAGTATTTGTGTTAACTACAGCAATTGGTAAGCTGCCTTGGCTATTACTTAAAACTGACATTATAACTCTAGAACGATACAGCGTGTTCAAATGATAAAGTGTTAAAAAAATGTTACTTTTGCTTATTACTCATCCTGCCTTAAAGTCATTATCCAAGACAAGTCAACTATTGGAAAGGCTTATATTATTGTTATTAATGTTCAAATATTTATGGATTTTTTAATTGCTTTATTTGTCACTGTATTTAAAGATACTCACCACGTACCTTTTCACCTTTTCAATAGCAATAATTTCCTGGGTGATATTTTTAGCAAAACTATAAAGATGAACAACTTTAATGATTATGGGGAAATCCAGAGATACTCTGTTTATTCTATTTCAAATTCAAATACAAATCTTTTAAAGTGGAAACACACATTAGATTAGCTCTTCCTGCTTAACATTTAATTTTTTATTTGAAGTTCCCTGACTTTCTACATTGTTTTATATTTTTGGTTTTGGGGCCACAGCCATCATTGTTCAGGGGTTATTTCTAGCTCTGTGCTCAAGAATTACTCCTGGCAGTCTCAGGGAACCATATGGAAAGCTGGGGAAAAAACCCAGGACGTTCTCATGCAAACCAATCACCCTACCTACTGTACTATAGCTCTGGTCTACTATACTATTTGTTACTAATAGGTTTCATGCATTCAAATTTCCAATACCACACCCTTCACCATTGTTCACTTCCCTCCACCTTGGTTTCAGTTCTCTAGAACTGAGTCCAGATGCATTAAGATTTCAAAATACAACTTAAAAGTACTTTGAAAAGAATATTAAAGATAACAAATCATATTTAAAAAACTTTCTTTTAGAATTGTTTACTTTAAAAATCATCCCAGCTAATCTATATATTAAAACCAAAGAGTTTTTTATTTAAAAGTTTTTTCTAATAACCACAATGGCTCTTTCAGTGTATTCAGCACCTGTTAAAGCATGCTTTTTAGGAATTGGAAAATAAAGCACTTGCCATGCATGTGGTAGACCCCAGTTGGATCCTATGTACCATCTACACTCAACATTTATTTAGATCCATCCTAATCATTCAAATATCATGGTGACAGAATGGCATGTAGGGCATTTGTCTTGTATGTGGCTGACCCTGGTTCAATCCCAACACCCCATTTAGTGTCCTAAACATGGTCAAGAGTGACCCAGTGATCTCTTAGCACAGAGCCTAAGCACAGCTGTGTGTGCTCCCCAAACCATATACATATATATGTCAAACCATATAGGTATATATGTATGTGTGTGCATCAAAGATATCTCACTTTTGAGATATTTTCCAGGGAGCTCATGTTGCATGAGTAAAGTTGAGCTCTTTACCAATTATATAACACTGAACATAAACAACTCAGAGACACATGATTTTATTGTGTGAATTAAAAACACGTCTTTTAAAAGAAGAAAAATATTTTATAGCTGTCAGCTTTCAATACAACTCACACCGTTTTATCCTTTAGTTAACCTGTTTAGCCATATGTTTAGGAAGATGTGTTGACTGATAATAGATATACCATCTGCTCTTTATAACAATTATGTTCTATTTTTACTTGATGCTGAAGACCTTGAGTGAGTAGAAAAATGCACGCCAGCCATAAGATTATCAAAAACTTTCCTCTAAAGTACTCAGGAAGGCAATACTAATACACTGATTATTTTCCTCTTAGAGCATAGAGTTCTACTTCTATCTTCAAAAAACTTGTTTAATTGGAAAAAATGTTTTAAGTTATGACATTGTTATGCCACTCACAGACTCAGTGTGACAGATTCAACAGTTTGCAACTTACATAATGTTTTTCTATCCAGGCCCACTTTTGATAGTAAAAACCCCAGTGAATCATGAGGGATTTTTTTCTAATAAATAAAAAAATTAGGAGATCTAGAATATCTGTGAAGATTAATTTCTATTCTTTTGCTATAATTACCCCCATATCTCAACTTAGAACACTAACCAAGCAACTAACCTTTCAAAAATCAGAAGACCCAGAAATGTTCTTTGAGTCTTTTATCCAAAAAAAGACCCATACTTTCTCAAAAAAAGTACCTAACCTTTGAGATACAATTCCTAGTATCCAAATACCAAGCTGTCAAATTTCATATGCAGTGACATATTTTCTTTCTCTGCATGCAAGGCAATTTTTTCCTGCTTCTGTTTTTTTAATTATAATCAACGGAAACTTTTCTCCTACAGTTCCAATTTAAAAAATCCAAGTAAATTTCTGGAAAAATTAATGCACATAAATTAGTTTCCCTGAATTATCTTCATTATTTTTATGATGCTACAAGATAAATTATCTAAATCATAGTAAAAAGATATACAAAACAAATTAAGACTTGTCTGAATCTAACTATTCTAAATGGTGCTCATTCATCCATTTCATGATAACGCTAGAATTCAACAGAATTAGGTCTGCTATAAGTAAAAGATAAAATAATCAACCAAAACTCTTGAATAACTAAAATATACTAGCTACTAATCTATATAAATATATATTATTTTATTTTTATTAGTATAGACAGAATTGTCAACATTTCATAGTCTCAGATAATCTGATCTGTAGCATAATATATATGATTAATAGACTGCATATACTTTACAACTATCATAAAACAAATAATATAATAAGCCTTCCCATATTGAGTGGAAAACTTATTATTTGAGACCCAGTATGTCTGATTCTAAGTTCCATAGTTATCATTATACATAGGTTATAGGGGTTACAGTGACAATTGTTCAAGATAACTGAATGAAACCTATCTAGAAGAGTGTTGAGTGTATTAGATAACTATCTATATACATATTTACACAGACACATATATACATTTGCATGTGTGTGTAATTTTCAACACAACCCTCATAATCTAGGTATAATGATTACTATAAGAAAAGAAAAAGGTTGGAATGAGTAATCAGTTTGGTAAAGTCTTCCCACAACTGACTGGCAAAATTCATATTTGAGATCCAGTATATCTGATTCCAAATCCTGGCCTTTAATTCATATCCATTCCACAAAATTATTCCGTTCTTCATTTTCTCCCATGAGAACAACAAAACTCATCATCATTGAGGATGTTGATACCAACAGACTGCTAGCTTTAGCAGTTTTAAACATAGAACTTTAAAATTATTCTCAACTTTAATGAACTGGAGTCTTGAAAGTGGTTCCAGAAGTAATATTAAAAGGAATACAAAGCTTCCTGCAGGCCAACATAGATAGAATAACACATTATTTTTATTACTATTTATGTGTTCCAGCTGTTGCCATCTTCCTCCTGGATTCCCCAGGCTGTCCCATTGTCTCTTTGATACCCACTGGGAGTTGCAACTTTCCAAATCTCTCTCATTATCTTATTTTCTCATTTTCATTGTTGGTATCAAGTTCTGTGCAGCAATGTGTACGCAGGGATAACTCTTAAATATGTCAATAAGATGTGGTGGTTTTTATTTATTTTGATAGCAAACTTTCTTAAACATATTTATATAATAGCTACATTCCTGCAAGGCTGTTTACATGAAGTTGTCAATAGGGCCTGTGTGAAATTAAATTCAACTATATTTATCTTGAAGATTTCCACCATGGTCTCCTATTACCCATCTGGGGCAGAGAAAATCCTAATGTAGGCTTAAGGCTGCTATTACTGCTTGTTGCAAAATAGTAGAAAGTAAATAAATAATTGTTCCATATCTGAATGAAATATATTGTCACCCTTTCATGATGATGTTTAAATAAATTATTTTCTCAAGATAACTGGTGCTTTAATGAATTGGAATGATTAACATTTTATCAAATATTGAATTTCTGCAAATACTGCTACAGACCAACATGTATCATACGTCAAATTGTTATCTAGTTCTTTTTTTTTCTTTACTTTTTTTCTTTCTATTTTGGGGGGTGGGTACACCCAGAAGTACTCAGGGCTTACTCCTGGCTCTACACTCATGGATCATTCACAGTTCTTGGATGAACATATGGGGTGCCAGCAGTTGGATGTATGCAAGCAAAGCTCCCTAATCCTCTATACTATCTCTCCAGCCCATCTAGTTAAGTTTTCTAATACAGATATCAAAAAACAGACCATCATAAAATTTAAACTTATCAAAAGTTGACTATTGTAGTCACATGGTAAGGCAGATGTTCTCTTCTGATAAATATAAGATTTCCCATCACTAAATCACTAAATTGATTCTAATCTTTCACAAATTCCCTCAAATTAAGTAGATACCACTTACTTCTTCTTGTTTTTATTTGACCCCAGGTAGAACTCTGAGTCTGGATCAATAGTTATTTAACTATGACATTTTATCATTTGAAGCTTTAATTCTCCAGATTTTGATGTTGTGATCACCTGTCCGGTCACCTTTGGTCTTTGGTAGAATATTAATCATTGGCCTGCATTCTTTAGAGACAAATTGAGCAGATCTGGAGTGAAGCTCCTGGGCATTTGCGTTTTAAATTCCTTGTGTGATCCTACTGGTACATATAGTCAAATATCTTCAGTCAAAGTGCTACTTCTCCCAAATCTCATTATAAATTCTCATAGTTGAGTGGAAGGTGCCAGAACAATTTCTTAGAATACTGCCTAATTGAGAATAGCTTTTCCAGGTAAAAATGGATGAAGTAGACAATTTGTATTGAAAAGTAAAAACTGGGTACATATGAAATGTGACTTTAGTAGGACAGATCATAAATCTCTGAATCCAAGAATGCTAAACCTGGAAAACTTTTAGAAAAGTATAATGAGAAGATGATTAAAAACTGCAAGATATATAAATCAAACCATCATTCTATTTTCTTTTAGCTTACACAGTGATGTATGTCAATGATTTCTCAATAAAACCAGGGAGAAAATCTGTAGGACTTAAGCATACATATCATAATGGACTCAGAGTGTACATGGACTTTGAATTTGATGTGATTATATTCAAATAAAATTTAAAACTGGAAGTACATTTTAATATGCTTGCCAAAGACCAACTTTATGTAACTTTATACCTTTTTAGTCAATTTACTTACCACAGACATACCAAAGTTCTGTGGTTCTGCATCTCTCTGTGTCATCAGAAATATCTGTGGGTACTTTGAAAACCTCAATTCCCCTGAAACCTATTCTTCTCTAAGAACAGATTGAAGAGAAAATAGTGGCAGAGAACTTATATTTACAGTCAAGAAAGCATTTCTCAACAAAATACTTAGGTTCTAAGGCTTTTAGTGGTGGTGAATTTAATATGAACACTTACTTTAAAAGCTTTCCATTGTCACTTATTAATGGAAACGAAATACTGATTATCATATTTAAGCTGTCAAGATAGTAGATTTAATATTCTACAGTACTTGAAAATTTTATTTAATACAACCTAAATTTTAAAAATAAACTGTGGATTTAATCTTATAGGTTATAATTTTAAGCCAGTTTTGCTTTTGAGAAATGTCCTGTAATCCTAGTGCATTTTTAACTTTATGAGTATCTCATATGAATACAATTCATCTAGACCATTTATGCACTTTAGAAATGAGGTTGGTTTCTAGTTTCAATCTTGAATTGCCTATTCAGCGAATCCAGGATTCTCTTTTATTAATTTGGTACTGCTTGTGACTTCTTACAGAAATCTTTGGTATCTCATTTTAAATTGTAAGTGCTCCATAGACAGCAAAGGGTAAGAAAATTTTAGGTCAAGAATATTTTTCAATTAAAAGAATTAGTGACCCCAAAATCTGGGGATTTATTTATCTGTATTTCATTTCTTTTTCCTATATTAGAAATCATGGATGACTGTTCAACCAATTGCAACGGAAATGGAGAGTGTATCTCTGGCCATTGTCATTGCTTCCCAGGATTCCTTGGGCCTGACTGTGCTAGAGGTAATGTTAATATGCTATTTGATTGATTATGAGAAATAACTGTCATTTGAGAAATCAAAATAAATAGCATATATACTCAGAGTGTTGTTGTAGCAGCAACAATAGACACAGCAATCTCTACGTCCACTTTGACAGGAATGGCTCTAAATACTTGGTATATTCACTTTTAATTCCTACTTCTCCTAATAGCCCTAGGGGATAGATGTGCTATTATTTCAATTTTATAAACAAATGAAAAACATAATAGAGGTAACTTAACCAGGGTTACCTAATACTATGAATTTGTGAATAGGTGTGACCCAACTTCCAAATAAAAATACCCCATTCATGTAAGGGGTAAATTTGGTTTATAATCATGAATATATGCTGTTTAGTAAAGGTTAAGACAAAATTTAAAATTTTTTTGCTTGAACTACCATATATGAGTCAATAAAGAATCGCTCTTTGGAGACTTTAAGTGTGTTATGAGAACATTACAAGTTCATATGCTTATCTTCAGATTCATGCCCTGTGCTGTGTGGTGGGAATGGAGAGTATGAGAAAGGACACTGTGTCTGCCGAAATGGTTGGAAAGGGCCTGAGTGCGATGTTCCAGAAGAGCAATGCATTGACCCAACATGCTTTGGCCATGGTACTTGCATCATGGGAGTCTGCATCTGTGAACTTGGATACAAAGGAGAAATCTGCGAAGAAGGTCAGAGCACTGACTTAAATCTATTGCTTCAGACATTTTTCCTTATTGAATTATCTTTTTGTCTTACTGAATTATCCCAGTTGTCATTTTATATTTCTAGCAGATATTCACATGGTATTTGCAAACCACAAATGTTCAACACGTTCTTAGTACAAGGAGCAGGGGTTTATAGTGGGTGGGAGTGTCTGTATCTTTTGACAGTCTCTAATATTAATATAAGACTGTACCTGTGACACTTGCTGAAGATTAATGAAAAATGGCATTTCCATCTCTTCTCTAACACTGTTTTATAACTGGATAATTTCCATACTGATGATTTTTAAGTGTTAATTCATATGCGCTCTTGATTGCAGAGCACATTAGGCCATATCTCTCTTTAAAAAACCTAATAAAAATAATCATCTATGCACATTTGAAACCATTTTTATGAATGTTTTCATTGGGACTGATTTGTATTTACCATTATTATTATTATTATTATTATTATTATTATTATTATTATTGTCTTATGCTATGTATTTATATAACCTCATGCAGAAACTTGAACTCCATGCCTAAGGTGTTTTAACCACAAACGGGTTTTAAGACAGTTCCTTTACATTAAAATTTACCCTGAAGGAAACTTTATAGAGGTAGGGACACATGCACACTCATCGACATATTTTGAAAAGTAATAGTTTTATCATTTAAAGAAAATTGTAAAATTTGTTTAGCAGTAATCACATTTATGTCACATTCTTCAAATAAGACCGATTTCAGAAATAATATTAAACCATTACCATGGGATATAGTCTCATCACAACTGTTGTTCAGGAAAGAGGATGCTGAAAATGCACTATAATTGCTTTTTAAAGATGGCTCATTAAGACTATTACACAGCATTCTAAAGGGTTTAATCTTATTCCACTTCATGAGCAGGCAAGTTTAGCTTTCCACTTCCCATTAGCAATAGTAGAATTTTGGTGTGAAGATTATATCTGTTCCAATGAATAGCACTGGGCCTACACAAGCACCAAAGTTCAACAGTTACTTATGTAAATTTCTTTTATAGTGATGTGGCTGCAGAAATGATATTTAATTTGAAAATTCATATGTTATGCAGAAACGTATATTCATCCCAACTGGTATCTGTCATATCTATGATTTACCCTGAAAAATGTTAGCCTAATTGATTTATAGCCTTCATATTTAAATTTTATGAGCAACTGTAAAAGGACTTAGCTACAAAATTGCCTCCCAAGAGTCACTAAGACAATTTGTACAATAACAAAGACAGAGTTAAAGAATATTTTACTTTCAGACAGTTAAAGAATATTTATCATATCCAGTGCTATAAACTTTATATATTCAATGGAGAAAGTTTTATGTCTGACAACATATTCCAGGTTATCTGCTGAACTGGATGTAGCACTGTAACACTGTCATCCCATTGTTCATCGATTTGCTCGACTGGGCACCAGTAATGTCTCCATTGGATTTCTTCTTTGAGAAAGTGTCTGTTCATTTCATCACCCCATTTTTCTGATGGGGTTGGATGTTTTCTTCTTTTTGAGTTCAACCAGTGCCTTGTAGATCAGCACCTTATCAGATGGGTGTTGGGTGAATATCCTTTCCCATTCTGTAGATTGTTTTTGTATTCTGGTCACAGTATCTTTTGAGGTGCAGAAGCTACTTAGTTTAAGATAGTCCCATATTTATCTCTGTTTCCTCTTCTTTGGACAGTGGTGTTTCATCTTTGAAGATATCTTTACCTTCAATGTCATGGAGGGTTTTGCCGGCATTGTCTTCAATGTACCTTATGGATTCTGGTCTGATGTTGAGTCCATTTTGATCCGACTTTTGTGCCTGGTGTTAAGTCGAGGTCTAAGCACATTTTTTTGCATGTAGCCATCCAGTTTTTCCAGCATCATTTGCTAAAGAGCTTTTCCTTACTCCACTTCACATTTCTTGCTCCTTTTATAAAAGATTAGATAATCATGTATTTGAGGGTGTGTGTAAGGATATTCTACTTTGTTCCATTGGTATGCGACTCTGCCTTTGGTTCCAGTACCATGCTGTTTTAATTATTACTGCTTTTAGAGTTTAATGTTGTGGGAGGTGATGCCTCCCATCTTCTTTTTCCCAAGAATTGCATTAGCTATTCGTGGGGGTTATAGTTGCATATGAATTTCAGGAGTGTTTATCCATTTCTTTGAAGAATGTCATGGTATCCTTATAGGGATAGCAATGAATCTGTATAATGCTTTGGGGAGTGTTGCCATTTTGACAATTTTAATTCTCCCAATACATGAGTAGGGAATATGTTTCCATTTTCTTGTGTCCTCTTTTATTTCCTGCAGTAGTGTTTTGTAGTTTTCTTTGTAGAGGTACTTTACCTCCTTAGTCAAGCTGATTCTGAGTTACTTGATTTTCTGAGGCATAATTGTGAACGGGATGATTTTTTATGCTGCTTTCTTCTCTTTCATTATTTGTGTATAGGAAAACCATGAACATTTGGGTATTGATTTTATAGCCTGCAACTTTACTGTATAAGTCTTTAGTTTCTAGGAGTTTCTTGGTAGAGGCTTTAGGGTTCTCTAAATATAGTATCGTATCATTTCCAATAGTGAGAGCTTTACTTCTTCCATTCTTATCTGGATGCCCTTAATATCTTTCTTACCTAACCACTATTGCAAGTTCTTCCAACACTATATTGAACAGGAGTGGTGAGAGTAAACATCTTTGTCTTGTCCCTGATCTTAGAGGGAAGGCTCTTAGTTTTTCCCCATTGAGAATAATGCTTGCCATAGGCTTGTGGCATATGGCTTTGACTATATTGAGGAAGGTTCCTTCTAAATCCATCTTGGTGTGAGTTTTCATCAAAAACCGGTGCTGGATCTCATCTGCAAATACTTTCTCTGCATCTATTGATATGATCATATGTTTTTATCATTTCTATCATTGATATAATGGAATATGTTGACTGATTTCCAAATGTTAAACCATACTTGCATCCCTGGAATGATTCCCACTTGGTCGTGGTGTATGATCTTTTTGATGAGTTGTTGGATTCTATTTTCAAGTATTTCATTGAAGGTCTTCACATCCATGTTCATCAGTGATATTGGCCTGTAGTTTTCTTATTTAGTGGCGACTTTGTCTGCTGTTGGTACTCGGAAGGTATGTGCCTCATAGAAACTGTTTGTGAGAGTTTATGTTTCTTCAATTTCCTGGAAAAGCTTGAGAATAACTGGCAATAGGTCCTTTTTAAATGTTTTGTAGAGTTAGGTAGTGAATCCATCTGGACCTGGGCTTTTGTTGTTGGGAAGTCTTTTGATTACGGTTTCAATTTCCTTGATAGTGATAGGTCTATTTAGGTATTCCAAATCTTCTTGGTTAAGTCTTGGGAGAGTATAGGAATCCAATAATTTATCCATTTCTTCTAGGTTCTCTTGTTTCGTGGAATACAGACCTTCAAAGTAATCTATGATGATGTTTTGTATTTCTTTGTGAGGTCCCCCTTTTCATTTCTGATTCAGTTTATTAGGGTTCTCTCTTTCTTTGTGAGTCTTGTTAGTGGTTTATTGATCTTGTTTATTTTCTCAAAGAACGAGCTCTTGGTTTCATTTATCTTTCAGATTGTTTTTTGGGTTTCCATGTCATGAATTTCTGCTCTAAGTTTCCTTCTGCCTGGTTTTGGGTCCTTTTGTTGGTCTTTTTCTAAGGTCTTAAGCTGTGAAGTCAAGTTATTTATGTGGGCCATTTTTTCCTTCCTGAGAAAAGCTTGCAGCACTATACACTTTCCCCTTAATATGGCTTTAGCTGCATCCCATAAGTTTTGGTAGCTCATGTCTTCATTCTCATTTGTTTCCAAGTATCTTTTGGTTTTTTTCCTAGATTTCCTTCATGACCCACTAGTTGTTCAACATTGAGTTGTTTAATTTGCAGGTTTGATTTGGTTCTCCGAGTGTGTGTGTGATCAACTTCTATCTTCAGTGTGTCATGGTCTAAAAAGATGGTTGATACAATTTCTATCTTCCTGATTCTATTGAGGTATGTTTTGTGATGCAGCATATGGTATATTTTGGAGAATGTTCCATATGCACTTGAAAAAAATGTGTATTATTTCCTTTGTGGATATACCTGTATAGATATATTAGCCCTATCTCTTCTATTTCTTCCTTCAAAGCCAGTGTTTCTTTGCTGAGTTTTAATATTGTTGATATATCTAGAGGTGATAAGATGGTGTTGAAGTCTCCAACTACTATTGTGTTGCTAGAAATGTCCTCCATAAAATCTGTTAGCAGTTGTTTTGAGTATTTAGTTGGTCCCTCATTAGGTTGTATATACATTTAGGAGTGTGATTTCTTCCTGCTGTACCTATCTATTGATTAATAAAAAATGACCTTCACTGTCCTTTCTAATCTTTTTCAACCTGAAATCTACATTTCAGTATATGGCCACCCCTGTTTTTTTGAGGGAGTTGTTTGCTTGTAGGATTATTTTCCATCCTTTGACTTTGAGTGTGTGTTTTGCTCTGACTGTTCAGATGTGTTTCTTTTAGGCAGAAGAATGTTGGGTTCAGGCTCTGAATCCATTTTGTGACTCTGTGTCTCTTAATTGGTGCATTTAGACTATTGACATCGAGAAAGATTATTGTCATGGGGTTTTGTGCCATCTTTCTGTAACGCCTTGTTGTGCTTGTAGGTTTTTTTCTTGTCTTACAGTAGCCCCTTTAGTTCTTCTTTTAAGTATGGTTTTGAGTCTATGAAGTTCCTGAGCTGTTGTTTATCCATAAAATACTGTATCTTTCCTTCTAGTTTGAGTGAAAGTTTAGCTGGATAAAGTATTCTTGGTGAGGGGTTCAGTTCGTTGGGTTTTTTCTCTATATCCCACCTTTGTCTTCAGGCTTGGAGGGTTTCCTCTGATAGGTCTGCTGTAAATCTAAGGGGTGCTACTTTGTATGTTATTTCCTTCTTTGATCTTGCTGCTTACAGTATTGTGTCTCTATCTATGGCATCCATCATTCGGACTATGATATGTCTTGGAGTCTTTTTATTAGGGCATCTTTTACCTGGCATCTTTTGGGCTTCTTGTATCTGGATGCCTGCATTCTCCAGCTCTGGGAAGTTCTCAGTGATATCTTTAACGTTGGCTTTTTCAATGTGCTTGCCTCCTTGTCCTTCTGGTACTCCAATGATTCTTACGTTATTCCACTTGAGTTCATCCCCTAGGACTCTGATTCATCCTAAAACTACTTTGAGGTTTTTTCCCATTGTTTCTTGTTGCCTGTAAGCTTTTTGTAGATCATCTTGAAGCTCACTGATTCTGTCTTCAGCTGTCGTCATTCTACTGTTGAGGGCACCCACTGAGTTTTTCATTTCATCTACCAACTCCTTTTTGGTGACATTTCTACTTGTAGCTTTTATATTTCTGCTCTCATTTCTTCCTGTATTTTCTTGGCTGTCCATTCCATTATTTCTTTAATATTCTCCTTTAATTTGCTGGATGTGTGTTCCACTGTTTCTTTGAGTTCATTGATAATCTTCAACATTTCATCTATGGATTCTTTTTCAGATAGATCATATTTGTGGGTAACCCCGATTGAGGCTCCTGGACTCTTTTCTTCATCCTCTCCTCGTGGAGGGGATTTGCACTGTTTCTTCATGTTGTTGTAATAGTATAGGGGTGGGACTTTCCAGTTCACTATCAGTGTTCCTCTCTTGCTTCGAGAAAGGTTTCTGGAAGAGCTCGGTCAATGGTGGTCGCTTTTTTGGTATACTTTGATTGGACTAGGCTAATGGTCTATGGCCTAGTGTGTTTGGGATAGTCAGGATGTCTTCTTTAGTATTGGGTAATGGAAGTTGAGCTGTGAGTCCACTGTACTGGGAAAGGGGAAAATAACTGCATCCATGTGAGTGGCAGCCACCCAGGAGGCCATGCCCAGTGTGCTGCAGTACCTGTCGGTGAAAGGGACCACTTATGTACCTGCTGCTGCCATTTAATTCCCTCTGCTGTGATCCTGAGGTTTTCGGGGGACGCCTTTTGGCGGCACTCCACAGCACCTCTGCTGAGGCTGGGGTCTTGCAGGGTCCAGGGGTTGAGGGCTGGGCCGCTCACCCAGGAGGCTTAAAAACCTTTGTTTTTAACCTTTCTAAAACAACTAGAACACTGGGCCCACATTCCTAAATGGTGGTAAACAACTAGAGCTAAGTATCAGTACCCTTTTAACTGAATACGTGTTCTCAGTTTACTACCAACACATTTCTACCTTCTTATCTGTATATTATACCTGGCATCCCATTCAACTATATTACTTTGTACCTTTAATTTATGTATTATTTACTACGTATCCATTGTAACTTACCTTGGTCTTGCAAATAAAACCAAGTTTTTATCAGTTTGCTTCCATTTTTGGAAAATTAATTCAAAGAATTGTTTATTTAGTCACATAATTGTTGCAGATTTTATGCCATTATGTTTTAATCAAAAAGTGGGATGTGACCATTATGTAATTTTCTTAAATGTTCCAGCATTACTGACCAAAAAAAGGTGCAACTATTATTTGGTGATTGTTGTACATCCTCATTATAGTAAGATAGTTTAGTCACAGTTAATTTATATAGCACTGCTTGAAATTTGGGGTCCAACCTACCATGTACCATGGAGTGAACTCTCAGTTAAAAGCACAAGACAATTTTACTCGGAAGAAATAAAAGAGTGGAGCAGAGAAATAATACATCCAGTAAGACACTTGCTCTGCATGAGGCCAATCTATGTTTGATTCCCCAGTACAATGAATGCTCCCCCAAGATGGGCAGAAGTGACCCCTTAATTCAGAGGCAGGCTTAATTCCTGAGCACAGCCCACTGTGGCCCCCAAACAAATTAAAACAAAAACCAAAAAAGGAAAGAAATAACATAGTCCTATCTACATTCCTCCCTCACTGGGGAGTTTCTTTTTCTTCTACTTTACAGTAAACTTTTAAAATATATAAAAGAATATAACATAGGAATCTGTTTTTCAATAGCTTCTTTGTTATAAAGTGTCCAAAATTTTCCAATAGACAAAATCAAACAAATAAAATTGTGTCAGTAATATTCTGATACAGACAATAATTTTACAGTGACCACACAGAAAGAGAAACAATGAATAAGATGAGATTTTCATTTGCTTTGAAAACTTTATATTTTAGTGCTACTAGAAATCAGTTTATTATAACTTACTTTGAGTTATGATATTTATGCAATAGCAATCGTTTCAACGAATACCTTGACCATTCCAAACTTTAAAATATAGACACATCAAGTAGAAGCCATTTCTTAGAGCTATATTTCCTATTTAGGAAAAAAAAATAGGAATGACTTAACAAAAAATGTAGTCCACCCAACTCTTTGTGTAGATATAATCCATAATGTTCATAAATTCACACAATTTATCTATTGTTGCCTTTAAGTTTACAATTAAACTTGTATGATATACAGCCATATTTATGGGTTTTAATAATCTTCAGGTTTCAGCATAGAATTTAAGTGAGTGATTTTATCACCTAATTAAAAGAGCGTTAATGACATGCTAGGAAATCAATGAGAATCTATGAGTTTTGGATCCTAAGATACACTGGCTGCACCTGATAACTTTTATCATTTTCTCCCTTTTTGGGCCCTCAGAGGACTGCTTAGACCCAATGTGTTCCAGCCATGGCATCTGTGTAAAAGGAGAATGTCACTGTTCAACTGGCTGGGGAGGAGTCAACTGTGAAACTCCACTTCCTATATGTCAAGAGCAGTGCTCAGGACATGGAACTTTTCTTCTGGATGCAGGAGTGTGCAGCTGTGATCCTAAGTGGACAGGCTCTGACTGTTCAACAGGTACTGTGGCATTATCTCCTCCTTTTTTCACTGACCCTTGCCTTATGATGGTGTTTTTTAAAGTTTTATCACTTTGATTTCATGGGTATTAGGAATATTTAAGTATTTCTAGTACTCATTTATTGACATGTACCTGATCAATGACTAGTTCTATGATTTTGCTTCCTTTTCCTATTTCTTGTCTTAATATTTTCTGGTTCTCCATTGTTTACAAACTTTAAATACCCTTGTTTGTTATAAAAAGCTCACCACTGGGACATAATACAGTGGGGAAAGTGCTTGCTTTGTACACAGCTGACTCAGGTTTGATCCCCAGCACCACACAAAGGGTTCCCCAATCTCTTCCAGGAGTGATGAGCATGCAAAGCCATAAGTAAGCCCTGAGCACTGTCAGGCAAGTTCTTCAAACCATCTTAACATTTGAATTAACACTAGAATATGATGGCATAGTTACCACAAGGGAGGAAAGAACAGTCTAAACATAAGGAGTCCATCAAGAAATGGATAATTGTATATAAAGATAGATAGATAGATAGATAGATAGATGATAGATAGATAGATAGATAGATAAACTTGAAGACCATTATCTATGGGTAAAGCCTAAAAGTCTGTAAGGAGAAAAAACTTGAAGAGACAGGAAGGTGCCAGAACACAGAATTTAATTTGCGCTCTATGATAAATAATTTGCATTACTGCTTAACATACTAAGTCATTATATGGGGAAAGAGAGAGAAAGAGAGAGCAAGGGAGAGGAAAAATACCTGCCATTGTGCCATTAAGGGGGCAGGTGAAGGAAACTGGGATCATTGGTTGTAGAAATGTGCACTGTTGAAGGGACGAGTGTTGGGATATTATATGACTGAAACAATCATAAACAACTTCGTAACTGTGAAAATAAATTAATAGAAAGCTTGTGATCAAAATAAAGAAGTCTTTAATTCATTTTAAACAGCACATAATTTAGTTAGACCACTGTGTCAACAGTGAAGACAAGTACAGGTATGAAGACATGAGAGAGTGCAGTGTGACTATTGGAATAGTCCCATGGGGCAGTGGTATGGAGACCCTGAACTGAAGCTGTAGTTGTGATAATGGTGATTCGGACAGTCCAGAATGGAGTTCTCATGGTAGATGAGAGACAGAGAGGACCCCAGAATAACTACTTTGTGTAACTGAACAAAGAGAACTACACCATCAGAGAGAAAAAGAAAGCATAGGTGGAAAAGTTCTTTTGGAACAGAGACACATGACATAAGTTTAGTTGTGAACATGCTGAATTGATCTACAAAAAATCCAGAGAGGTATGTAAGCCCAGGGAAGGCTAGATAATCAAGAGTGGAACTTACTGGAGAACTTTGAAAAATCAAATATTTGGGAACTAGTTTTGATCATAGGAATGCATGCTATTTTCCAGAAAGTATGTGTAAAACCAAAATGAAGAAAGTCTACACCCTAGAAAAAAAGACACTTAATATCTTTACCGTGTTAGGCTTAACAGTGAAACAAAGTTTGGCACTTTGTATATATCTTAATATATAAACACAAATTGTTGGTTGAATAGTTTGTTGGTCATAGTTATTCACTCAGGTTATTTATATATTTTATATATCCTTCCTAGTATCCAAGAATTGGATAAAATTCTATATTGTGCTACTTACTGGATGCATGAATTAAAATATTTATATGTTCAATGAACCAGTTCAATAAGCTGGAAGTTTCTCTTTTTCAGCTCCTCTATAACCATTACACAAAAGCACACATCCATTCTTTAGGACAAGAAGAAATGCTCTCAGAATGTAGTAAAAGGCTTATAATAGACAGGATCCTCTCTAACTCATCTATACTATGCTTCTTCAATAAACTAATACTTCCAGATGAAGTATTCTGAATTCAGCCCTCCTCCATTACCTCAAATGACCCTCACTCACCAAAATGAATTTTATAATGAGAAAAAGCAATATCCCTCAAAGAATATTACATCTGAAAGAAAATACAGAGATATCTGGCTTAGTGTTCCACAAATGTGTTAGCCACTAATCCACCTTCCTTAGCATCCCCAAAGACTAGTGCACTGAGGCATAAAGACTTTAAGCACTTGCCCTCACTTGTGAAAGCCAATCTATTCTACCTTATCATGTAATTTTCATCTGCCAAACAATTATAGAACAATTTTATAAAGTGAATAATTTTATTTATAGAAATAAGTGGAAAGAGAGGGAGCAAGAGAGTTACACACTGAGGAGGAAACACAAGCTTCTCCAGAGTGGAGAGTAACAAAATCTTCTTCAGAGGGGAGAGAGATGCAAGTACACATATCAGGGTGAGATGTGGGAAATATCAGGATGAAAATGAACTAGAAAACATTTTATGTCCCTTTCAATATGTAAGACAGTGAATACTTAAGATACAACTAAATTGTGAAAGATAAATTGGAACAAAAATTTAGATTATCTCCAACTTAGTGCAGTCAAAGAGGGAGAGAAGCAATGTTCAAGGTATATTGAACATTACCTAAAGATCTAGTAAATAGCCACACATATAATAAAAACCTCATATATCATGAAGGGGAAGGGCATATGAGCTAAGTTAGCAAGTACAATTTAGTTCTGTATATGTGTAAGTAGGTAAGAATTTCACTGACTGATTTCAATGCACTGCGAGTGGAGATAAGAAATATTCATTTATTGAACAAATTTTGTTTGAGCACCTACTGTGTACAGCATGGTAGGCCCTTAAGTTGAATCAGTAAGGAAGACAGATACATCTAGTGTCATTTAAATGTCTATCAGGGCAAAAACATTAATATAGTACACAGCAAGCAAAAATTATATATGGTTTTGAAGCAAATTATATTGGGGACTAGAGAGGTTAAATAACTTTTCTCAAGGCCATAGACCTGTGATAATTATAAACCTGCAAATAGAAATTAGATGTGTTAATTTCATTCTATTTCTAGCATTCCTTTTAACCTGCACCCTCATTTCACCAAAAGATTAAACAGGAAAATAGTACTCAGGTTAGTTTACTGAAAAGAAAAACGTTCAAGATGAAGGGCATTAAATAACAAATGCATAAGTGACACATTTCCCCCAGAAGTATAAACTAAAGACACATTTGTCCACTCTGAAGCCAATAGAAGAGAACACTAGAAGTATACCTCTTTTTCAAAGAAGCGTACAGGTAGATATGAATGACCCAAACTCAGCAGCCTCTTTTTTAAAAAAAAATTATTAGAGAATCACAGTTACAAACTTATGAACTTTTGTGTTTGCATTTTACTCATACTTTACCCATCCCTCCACCAGTGCCCATTCACCTCCACCAATGATCCCAATATCCCTCTGACCACCCCCACCTCATCCCCGACCACCCCACCCTGCCTCTGTAGCAGGGCATTCCACTTTGTTCTCTCTCCTTTTGGGTGTTGTAGTTTGCAATAGAGGTATTGAGTGGCCATCAGTCTCTTAAGCAAAAGACTTTCTAATAAAACTACCAAATTGAAAAATAGGGAAAGAAAATGCCTGTCAAATCTCCAGTGCCATAGTAGGAATAGTCCTTCTGAGATTTTTAAGCTCCATAAAGGTTGTTCCCACAGAGAATATTTAACCATCAAGATGATCTCACTGTGCAGACATTTAATTGAGTGTGCTCAGTACAGGAAGCAATTTAACATCTGATTCTTATAATGGATCATGTCATTTCAAAGGTGGATATGCTCTTTGCCATTGATCATTTTCTTCCTCTAAGCTTAGCTGTTAGCTGTTCACGGTAATGCTCTGATACAAAGGAGACTTCACTGAATTGTTTACTGATTATTTTCAGTCTGGTTTGTAGGTGCAGTTAGTATTGTTAGCAGCATTGAATTGATATGCTTCTTTAACCTGAAGGTCTCATGTTACTTCACAAAGGTTAACTCATTAGTCTTTCAAAATACCTCAAGAATAATATGATAGAAACTTGTTATGCATGGTTTATATTTGGATTTGCCACAAGTCAAATCAATACCAAATCATTGGTAGATAACCCAAAGTGCCAGAATACGTACAGATAGATTTTTTAAAAAGTGCTGAAATACATGCTGAGGACCAAGTTAAATCCCTGGTACTACATGGTCATGCATGCACTTTCAGAACTGACACCCAGGCATTGAAGCAGTAGAAGTTTCTGAGCCCCACCAGGTATGGCAAAAAAAAATCATGCTTCTTTAAAATCTAATATTGTTCAATAAAAATTTAGTAAATATATTTATTCCTCACCTCTAATATCAACTTTGTTATTATTGACTCTATTTCATAAAATCTTGCTTCTCAGGCTTCACAGGGGCTATAGTGGGTTCTTTGTCTCAAAGTTTGATTCTTGGTACTAAATAATTTCAATAATAACCCAGAGCTATGACCCAGAAGTAACCCAAAACAAAAATAATTTAGATATTTGTTGTTTTCTCTGTTTGATGAAAATTCCTTAGTCATCCTATCTGTTCTTGCTCTAAAAATTACTTGACTTTTGTATTCATAGAATGCAAACATTCAGGTAGTGAGAGCAACTCTTACTTTCCTCTAATATTAAACTGTATCTTAAAATTTTATTAAACTATCTTCAAAATTAATCAACTACAGTGGTATGGAATATTAGGTCTTGAGAATTTTCTGATCATTCAGTTAATTATAGACATCAAATGAAGCATCATTTCTTGTACACCATCTAAGCAAGAATATTTCCTGGTGATTCCATAAACTTTAATTATAAGGATAGCTGTTTGGGCTGGAGCTATAGCTCAGTGGGTAGGGTATTTGCCTTGCACATGGCCGACCCGGGTTCAATTCCTCTGCCCCTCTCGGAGAGCCCGGCAAGCTACCGAGAGTATCCCATCCCCACGGCAGAGACTGGAAAGCTACCCGTGTTGTATTTGATATGCCAAAAACAGTAACAACAAGTCTCACAATGGAGATGTTACTGGTGCCTGCTCAAACAAATCGATGAGCAACAGGATGACAGTGATGATGATGATTTGTTTTCAGACTAATCTATACCATGTGGCTATCTTATCCATTTGTGATAATTCTGTGTGTGTCATGTGTGTGTCTTCACAGCACAATGACATTAATAAACTCACTTGATTTTTAAAATTTTAATTATTTTTAATTTTTTAATTCTTCATTTTATTCAGTTTTTTAATCGAGATAAGAATATTTTTGGCCATGTAAATATTTATAATTGAGATTTTTTAATGTTTATAATGTTTTTAATTGAGATAACTTTTTTCACTGAATGTTAATTAGTGTGTTTTTTGAGATAACAATATTTTTAAGAGATGTAAATGTTTATGTTTTAGCAGTAAAGTATTACACACCCACCAACAAAATTCCAGTATACCCCCATCACAATTCATTGGACCATTTCAGCTAATTCTCCATTCCTATTTGGAAACCTCAGTTTTGTCACCAGAATTCAAAGTTTTGATTTTGATGAAAATAGTATGCTCCCTTGCTTTGTTTCTTTATGTACTACATGTGAGTGATATTATTTTACAATTTTTTATTTTATCATTTTTTATTTTTTCTTTTACTTATTTTGTTTAATAGTGATACCTCCAGTTCTGTCTAAAGCCAGTAAGTTTGGCACCTTCAACCCTTGTCCAGTGTGGGTGTCTGTTGCAAAGAATGAGACAAATATATAAGGATAGAAACACAAGGGGACTGATCTACACAGTTCAATTCATGTTGTCTCAAAAGGCAAGATTTTATCTTATAGCTGAGCTACTTTTCCATTTTGTATTTATATTGCATTTCTTTATCTACTTATCTGTCATTGGGCACATAGGTTGTTTATAGATCTTGGGTATTAAAATAATGGTACAATTAAATTTCCTAAGCTTATATCTTTTTTTAATTAGTTTTTTTTTGTGTGTTCTTAGAATAGACACTGAGAAACAGAATTTCTTGATCATATAGTAGTGCTATTTTTAATAAAGAATCTCCATATATTTCCAAAGACAGAAAAGGATTAAATTAATGGTAATAGTCAATGAAAAATCCTTTTTCACTATATACCCACCAGCACTTATTCCTTGTGATATTTTTAGTATGTCAATCTTACTGGTGTGACTTGATATTTCATTGTCATTCTCGTTTGCATTTCCTTGATAACAGGTGAATATGAACATTTTTTGTGGCCATTGACCATCTAAATGTCTTCTCTGGAAAAATGTCTGTTCTGTTCTTCTCATTTTCTGATTGGGCTGTTTAATTTATGTACTATGCCATTTATGAGTTGTTTTAAAATATCAATATAGATTGCCCATTGTCAGATATATAGAATTTGAAAAATTTCTTCCATCTGATAGGATGTTTTATTTTGCTTTAGTTTCTTTTACAGTATGGAAGTTATTTAGTCTTATATGATCCTATTTCTTTTGCTTTTATTTTCCTTGCCAGTGGATTCACATCACCAGACCCAATTGTAGCCAATATCATGGCATTTTTTTCTGTTCTATTGGTGTATTATATTGGTTCAGGTCTAACATCCAAGTTATTTATTCATTTTAAGTAAACTTTTGTGCATGGTGTGAGATAGTAGTCCAATTTAATTCCTTTGCTTGTAACAGCCCATTTTTTTCTGGCACCATTATTAAAAAGATTTTCCTTTTCTATTTTCTACTCTTGTCTCCTTTGTCATAAAGTGACTGTTCTTAGTGTATTTCTGGAATTTCACTGTTTTGCTTGGCTATCCAGGGCTGTTGAAAGTTGTACATAATTTTAGTAAAGTTGATTCTGTGTATTACAATAATGCCATGGGAATTTTATAGGGATTGCATTAAGTACGTATAATGCTTTGTGTGTGATGGACACTAAAATAATTTTAATTCTTCCAATCTATGAACTTGAACTTGCGTGGCCTTGTCTATTTCTTATACCATTTCCTCCTATCTTTTTCTATTTCTTTAATTAGTGATTATAGTTTGCCCTGTATGAGCTTTTCACCTCCTTTGTTAAGTTGACACCTAGATATTTTTATGCAAATGTTGTTTGGGGGCCATTCCTGGATCCAGAAGTGTTCAGAGCTTACTGCACTCAGGGATCTCCTCCCTGGGGTGGGGATGGAAGATTAGATGCTTGGTGCTAGGGATCCAAGCAATTTCACTACACTTAAGGCAAAGTATCTACCTGCTGTACTATCTCTCTGCCCCAGGGTACATTTTTGTTTCTTTGGTTGTTTTTTAAGCCACACCCAGCTGTACTTATGGCTTGCTCCGGGTTCGTGAATCTCTTCTGGTAGCTAAGGGTACTATACAGGGTCCCTGAGATCAAATCTGTGTCAGTCAGCATGCAAGAAAAGCACCACCTACCAGTTATACACTCTTCAGTCTCTAGGATATCTTTGTATGCAATTTGTAACTAGGATATGTTTTTATAAAATTCATTTATACTTTAGTTTATTTTGCCTCTAATTTATTTTTACATATAGAATGAAATGCAATAATTGTAAATATTATTTTTAGCCTGCCACTTTACTGTTGTTTGTAGTAGCTATTTAGTTGAATTTAAGGGTTTTCAATGTGAATTATAATGTCACTAGCAAATATTAATAAGTTCACTTCTCCAATTTAAATATCTTTTATTTCATTCCTTATCTAATTCTTATCACTAGGATTTACAGTGCTATGCTGAATAATAGTAATAAGAATGCAAATCCATTTCTGATCTTAGGAGGAAAGCTGTCACTTTTTTGTCATAGATTATGTTAACAGTGGATTTATTGTATAAGAGCTATACTGTGTAAAGGTATTTTTATTCTATCCCCACTGCATTGAGAGCTTTCATCATAAAATGGATGTTGGAACTTGCCAAAAGCTTTCTTTGCATCTGTTGATATGATCGCAAGATTTGATCTTTTCTTCTGTAGATGTGATGTATTTTCATTAAGCTATTTGCAGATATTGAAATTTGCATCCCTAAAATAAATCTAACTTGTTCATTATATGCAATCTTTTAATTTTTATTGTTTAGTTTAGTTCACTAAGATTTGTTGAGAATCTTTTTATATTTGTGTTCATCAGGTATATTGGTGTGTAGTAGTTTTGTGTGATGTTTCTGTTTTGCTATCAGGGTACTTATTATCTGCATAAAAGATGGATGGAAAATTCGCATATTTCCCTTTTGATTTTGGGTCAAACATGGAGATGCTCAGGGTTTACTCCTCGTTTTGTGCTCAGAGGTCACTCCTGGTGGGGCTTGGTGATGGGGACTAGTCATATGTGATAACAGACTTTGAACCCAGCTGGCCACATGCAAGGCAAACTCCATACCCATGGTACTATCACTGTGCCCCCTGCCCAATTTCTACTTTTTTTTCCCTTTTTTTTGATAGATCCTAAGAAGGATATGTAATAGGTCATCTTTCAAGGTTTGCTAGAAATGACTAATAAAACTTTTGAACCTTGACTTTTGTTACTGGGGAGTCTTTTGATTTCTATTTCAATTGGACTGTTCAGGTTTTCAATTTCCTCCAGATAGTCTGGGGAGCTTGTATAATTCTAAAACAGTTGATAATTTCTTCCAGGTTCTTAAGTTTAGTGGCATAAAGTTATTGATAGTAATCTCTTAGGATATTTATATTTCTGTGGCATATAGTGTAAATTATCCCTTTATTTGTGATCATATTTATTAATATTTCCTCTATTTTTGGTGACTGTAGATAAGACTTTGTCTATTTTGTTTATCCCTTCAGTGAACAATTTTCAGTTTCATTGAGTTTTTTTATTGTCTTTTGGGTTTCTATTTCATTTATTTCTGCTCTAAAGCTTATAATTGTCCTTTTCCCACTGATACAAAATTTCATTATTTTTCCCATTTCCTCATGGTCTGAAATTAAATATTTTATTTTATATTTTTCTTATTTCCTTTAGTTAACTTCACACTGCATGAAATTTCCTCTTAAAATACTTTATGTGTATCATATAATTCATGTCTTAATTCTCATTTGTTTCCAAGAATTTTTAAATATCTTCTTAAGTTTCCTCAGTGCCTCAATAATTATTCAATAGAATGTTTTCGAACCTCTAAGTGTCTGAATAATTTAGCATTTTATTTTTTATAGTTAATTCTTACCTTCGTAGAATTATTATCTGAAAAGATACTTGTTATGATTTCCATATTCATGACTTTACTTCTCTGTGTCCCAGCACTTAACTATCATTAGGAAGATTCTATGTGAATTGTAGGAAAAAAAATGTGCATTTGGTTCTTGTGTAGTGTCTATCTTTTCCAATTTATCTTTAAATGCCTTTATTTTTGTGATCTTCTAACTGGTTGATTGGTCCATTGTGAGAGTAGAGTGTGAAAGTCTTTACTATTTTACTCCTGTGATTGTCTCTCTTTAGGCATGTTAGTAGTTTCATCACCTGTATTTATGGCCTTATGTTTGTACACCTATGTTCTGCACCTTTATCTCTATTCTCTTCTATTAGAACCCCTATGATTCTCATGTAGTTCCTCTTAATATTCTCTCATAAATATCTAATATTCATTTTTAGATTTTATTTTCTTTTTATGGTTTCTTTTACCCTATCCTCAAGCTAATGATTTTATCTTTGCCTGCTGTCATTCTACTGTTGAGCTGCTCTGCTGTAATTTTCAATTACTGTTTTCTTTATTTCAATAATTCTTGTTTGGATTTTTCCTCACACTTTCTCAGTCCTTGTTGAAGTTCTCTGTCGTTGATTTCCTAATTTCAGTAAGCGTCACCATGGCTGCTGTTTTGAAGTTTTCATCAGGATGTTTAGAAAGCTCTGATGATGCTTAGAATACTTCTCCAGGTTTTGTCTTGATCCATCAAGGTGGATGAATTCCTGCATTTCATCATTATTCCTATGCATTTCATCATTATTCATGCATTTCATCATTATTCCTAGGACTAACAGCATGTGTTTGAGTAAGCCTGAGAGGAAATATGGGTTTTATGGTCACAAGTTCCATGTCATGACTGTTGCTCTGTTATTGTCTAGGCCTATATGTCCACTGGGGAATTTGAAGTCACAATTGCACTGCAATTATACAACTGCACTGCAAAAGTTAGGCTAGTTAGGGTTCACAGCTGCTAGTTCCTGGTGACATCTGTGATGTTAAAGTGAAGCTCTCCTGAGCAATTCTAGAGAGTTAACATAAGTGTCTGATAACTATGCACATACTGTGCAGCTACCAGAAAATTTGCATTTCCAAGCACCTTACAGCAACTATAACACTAAGGTCAATCAAATCTGGGTGCCAAATTTGATCTGTAGTGCTAAATTGAAAGTCTTGAGAATGAGTTGTGGGAGCAAGGTTGAGTACTTTAGGCTACAAAAAATCTTCAAAATCATAACTGTCCAAGGGCTCAAGTGCAAAAACTTCAGATAAACCTGAGGGGCAAACCTAGGATTCAAACTTTCCAGCATTCGGTACATTGGTGCACAAAGTTTAAGAAGACCTAATTTGGAACTATGGTGTATAGTATAAGTGCCCAGTGTCTACACTGTCCCAAGATTTAATATACTTGGGAATAATATGGGGTATGTTCTTGCAAATGCATAGGTGTCTCTGTGCACCAATTTCTAGAGGGCCTGTTGGACAGAGACCAAGAGTTGGAATCTATGAGTGTCTTTAGACACATGTGCATTAATAGAGTTCTTGTGTGTCAATACGAATTCAAGTTGCCAATATCTCATACATTCTAGTTGCCCTGGTGTCTCACACATACATTTGCTGCATTTGGCTCAGTAACCAATAGGGACATAGGCAGAAGAGGAGTCTGGGGCTTCAGCAACGGAACATTGACTCTTGGGCTTAATGTAAATACAGTAGGCAATGGGGGTCACCTTGCTGAGTAACGATGTTTTGGGAGTCATTTATGACTGTAGAGAAACTGGTTGCTTGATAGCTAAAAGATGTGTATTAGATGAACTGGGGTTGTTTGCTAGATTTATTTCTTTTCTTTTTTTTTAAGTTAATGAATGACTGCGACATAGTTACAAGCTTTATATTTGGGTTACAATCACACAATGATCAAACACCCATCCCTCCACCAGTGCACATTCACCACCACCAATATCCCCAGTGTACCCCACCTTTCCCACCCTCCCCCAGACTCCATGTCAGACAATATTCCCCATAATCTCTCTCTAATTTTGGACACTATGGCTTGCAACACAGACACTGAGAGTTTGTCATGCATGGTCCATTGTCTACTTTCTGCACACACCTCCCATCCTGACTGAATTCTCCAGCCATCATTTTCTTAGTGATCCCTTTTCTATTACATCTGCCTTCTCCCCTCTGTTCATGAAGCAAGCTTCCAGCTATGGGCAATCCTCCTGACCCTTGTATCTACTGTCCTTGGGTGTCAGCCTCATGTGATGTTATTCTATACTCCACAAATAAGTGCACTACCTGTATGTCTGTCCCTCTCTTTCTGACTCATTTCACTTAGCATGGTACTCTCCATGTCTATCCTTTTATAAGCAATTTTCATGACTTCATCTCTCCTAACAGTTGCATAGTATTCCATTGTGTAGATGTACCAAAGTTTCTTTAACCAGTCATCTGTTTTAGGGCACTTGGGTTGTTTCCAGATTTAGGCTATTGTGAACAGTGCTGCAATGAACATATAGGTACAGATGTCATTTCTACTGTGCTTTTTTGCATCCCTGGGATATATTCCCAGAAGTGGTATTGCAGGGTCATATGGAAGCTCAATGTCTATTTTTTGAAGAACTATCCATATTGTTTTCCAGAAAGGCATGGCCAGTTGGAGTCCCCACCAACAATGAAAGAACATCTCTTTTTCCCCACATCCATGCCAGTACTGGTTGCTTTTGTTCTTTTGAATGTGTGCCAGTCTCTGTGGTGTTAGATGATATCTCATTGTTGTTCTGATTTGCATCTCCCTAAAGTCTAGCGATGTGGAGAATTTTTTCATTCTGATCTCTATCTAATGCCAGGAATAATAGTCATATCAAAATGGATTAAAGATCTGAATATCAGACATGAATCTATAAGGTACATAGAGGAAAATGTAGGCAGAACTCTCCATGACATTGAAGCTAAAAGCATCTTTAAGGATGAAACAGAACTGACATGCAAGTGGAAGCAAACATAAACAAATGGGACTACATCAAACTAAGAAGCTTCTGCACTTCAAAAGAAACAGTGACTAAAATGCAGAAAGTGCTCACAGAATGGGAAAGAATATTTACCCAATACCTATCTGATAAGGGATCAATATCCAGGATATACAAGACACTAGTAGAATTGTATAAGAACAAAACCACCAATCCCATCAAAAATGGGGAGGAGAAGAAATGAACAGAAGTTTCCTCAAAAAATACAAATGGCCAAAAGGCACATGAAAAATGCTCCACATTGTTTGCTAGATTTAAATAAGCATTTTTTAGTCCCGGTTAGTTTAGCTATTGTATTGAGGTGGCTGGAATTCACTTCAGGAAAACGACCTCAAAATCTGTTCCTAAGAAGAGATATCCAATCTGATCTTTACCAGCAAGGATGAAAAAGGCTACCAAAATGTCACCTGCTAGTTGCTCTGTAACTATAAAAACTCGAACCCAATGTGGTGTCCACCAAGAAGGATGCAAGAGGTCAGCAGGATGATAACTGCCAGTGATTTTGAACCACATTTATATCTTTCTGTCTTTTTCATCCCCCTTTCAGTGTTTTAAGTACATAATTATAGAATTGAATGCCACTTCTTGGCACAACTCCCCTGCTCCCCAAAGCAAGCATCTTAAAATCTCTTCCAGATTGCAGTGTTACTCTCTGTAAGGTTACTTCCTCAATTATGGTGCCCTATGTCTCCCCATCCCTCATTTGACTTTTTCAAGTCTCAGCTGTCTCATGTTTGAGGTTGTAGATTAGCCAAATGATGCTGTGGCCCCATCCAGTTCTGAGGTCTATGATTTTTGATACTTCATATTGAGATTTTGGCACTCATAATGAATGGTTCATGTATACAGTTCATAATCTTTTTAGCTTTGTATTATTAATGTTGAAAACATTCATCATAAATAATTGTTGTTCACTTTGGGTCATTGAAACTATTATATACGACCATGTCATAGAAGAATTTACCTCTATTTATTGAGTTACACATGTATACACAAATGGGTATAACTATGTATATGTACATATACATATATTGTTAATAACAATATCTCACTTATTTTAACTGGTAACTAACGAATGTTGTTATGCTTCTGTTAATAAAACAAGCAATTAAAGAGGAAATTTAAGAGGCTTATATAATTACTATTGCTGATGAAACTTTCTTTGATTATACAAGTACTGTGTGTTATAAAAACATTACTAATTCCTCCCTTTAGGAATAGTGGCTTTAATCAAAGGTTTTCACCTAATTCTACATGTCTGTCACACACTGCATCACTTTCTTGAATTTTCAAGGTAATGAAAAGACCATTTAAAATGATTAGTGTATATCCTATATTTTCCTACAGATACAGATATTATAGTAACAAGTCATAGATATGATTTGCTAAAGAATTTTTGTTCCAAATGTAATATATGTGCTACAGGCACAGTCATTGCTATTATCATTAAAAAGAACTATATTCTAATTTTTAAAGTAACTGGAATTTAAAGTCTTTGATAGAAAAGAGATGATTAATGTAACAGATTGGAATCTTAGGATTATAAGTACTTTCCCTCCAGTCAATTCTGAACACATACCTGGATAATTTAGGAATAGTAGTTGAAATTTCAGAAGAAATGTTCCTTACTAATGTAAGCAAATAATGCTAATATATCACAGTGAAATAAATTATTAAGATTTAAAGAAGAGGAAAAGGTCATTGGGCTCATATGTAGACAACTAGTAATTGAAACAAGAATAGTGGTTTATAGTGCCTTTTTGCACACAAGGACAAAAGTATATGACATTTCTACTAGGCTTAATTATCTTTAACTTACTACTTAAACTGTGGCAACCTCTGATCAAATTTAAAGTGATTATTTTCATACTGAATAAAAATGTGACAAACCTTAAGGTGACTCTGATATGATTGATTTAATAAAGCAAGCCCCTGCTCAAAACACACGGTCTGCACCATTCATATTAAGTTAAAATATTAATTCTTAATTATTAAATCAGCAAGTGAAATCCATCAGTGACCCTGGAAATATAATTCAGTGGCATTCTTAAGAGATTTCCAAATCAAATTTATTGTATAATATTGAATCTACAGAAGTATCTTGGGTGATTAGATATGAAACGGCGGAGGGTGGGGTGTCACACTGTGACGATTTTCTAGCAATACATACTACTCAGACATGGTTTGCCACCCCCTTAGGCCCTTTTCGTCTCAATGAAAATAGAAGTTTTGCTCAAAAATATTCTATATAAAAATCCCCTTATCTTTATGAAATAATGTACATTTAATAACCATAAGATTACACATAGAGGAGGCAATTCAAAGCACATTAAATATCAAGTGTTTTCAGAATGCATTTTTACATTTTGTTCTGAGACAATAAAAACCACACTTCCATTATTAGAATAAATAAAAAAAACATACTGCCATTATTAGCAGACAGCAATGCAAAAATCCAGTGAAACTTTTGACAATTTGACAAGTTTAAACTAAGAGGTAAATTTGCAGCTGTCTCTCTATAAATCTAAGCTAACTCTACTCACTGTTCTATGCCATTAAAGAAAGATTTGAAAAGGGATTTTTTTTCAAACCAGGTACTTATGTTTAAATAATATGACAAACAAATGGCAGATAAAGTTAGAAGGCATGAATTCAAGGATATGTGCTTATTTACAGGGTTAAAGTACAGTAAATAATTAGAAAGAACATTTTGGAAGATCATTAATAATATTTAAAATAAAACAGGCAATTTTTATGTTTGATTATGAATTGCATTCCTCTTACTTAATCAAATTCTGATACTGAATTTCCCTGGCTTATTTACAATTTGGAAATTTCTCAGTTCATTTTTATCTACATAAAGTGAAATTGACCCAGAAAGGGATGTATATAACAGGATTCATTTGTCCCCATAGGTCAGAACCTATAGAAAAAGTGGTCACTTTGGATGTTCACCTTCCATAGTGTGACCTGCTGCCGTGGCAGTTTTTTTGACAGGGAGGAGTGGAAATATTTGATAATAGATTTGGCTGAGAGAGGCTGAAGGAAGCAGAATTTAATTGTGCAAAACTGGTGGCCAGGACGTGGGGACATGTCAAAGTGACATCTAAATTCTGATATCTAAACTCTCCATGCCAGAATCAAGTAACCAGAAGTATTGAAAGAACCCTATTTGTCTCCTTCAAATAATCAAATTATCCCATTCCTATAATAAAACACATCATGCCGATTCTTAAGTGCCCATTATATTTACTTCACCTTTCAGCCATAATTGGTGGTCAGTATTTGCATATTGAGCTTTGATGATATGCCTGGAAGACTGTTGTGGAGATTTTAGTATATTATTCTGAGTTATTGGGGAGAAGAGGAAGAGGCTCTCATTTACAAATAAGGACAGGCTGTGAAGATTACTCAACAGACTAGAGTCCATGCTTTGCATTCAGGAATCCCAGGTTTGGTCCCCAGTACATCCCCAGTCCTCCAAGAACTTCATCATTAGGAGTAACCCTTAGCACTTAGTCAGGAGTATCCTGAAGGACTTGTAGGTCTTCTAGGGGGCGAACTGTACCCCTTAGAAAAATCACTTTCTGACTGACTAGGTGGTTACTTTGAGTACATGAGTTTACCATCTTCCAATCTGCTGATTGTCAAAAAGGTTTTTCTCAACTTCTTTTATAAAGGAAGTAATGACAGTTTATGTGTACCTGAAAATGCAATAAGGTGTAGCTCATAAAAATATTTAAAATTGGTACTTTCATCTGCTATGAGAACTTGACTCTTATTAATGCCCAAATTCCCAGTAACCTTGCCAAAAGATTTGTTATTTATATAATGTCCATAAGGTTTTAATAGAGTAAGTAAGAGGTTCCTAAACTTATTTGCCCCCCAGTTCCCTTTTCTGAAAACAAAATACATATTGTCCAGCCTTTCCCTGGAAATTTGCAATATTTTAGTAAACAGAAGGAGATCGGAAACCCTTAATTGCACCTAAGCATACTCTGATCCTCTCTGGCTGGTTCCAGTAGGTCCAGAGTGGTACCACCAACTTCTGGAAAAATTGATGTAAGCAATGTTTTCCTTATTTCATAATTGAAGGAATTAATTTGCACTGAGACATATGGCAAGTTACTTTATTTATTGTTTATTCTTCATAGCTGAGGCTGGCTATAAAGTTCACATACAAGTATCTTGTCCTAAGATCCATGTGTATTTATTTTTTTCTTTCATCCTTGTATTTCATCCTTGTATTTTTATATGTTCTTGATTGTAAGGCTACACACCGTTCATAAAACAAATACCCAATTATATTTTAAAAATGATTTTACCATATTGTCTATTATATATGTTCAAAAATTCCATTAGACTGTAACAACTCTAGCCTCTATTTCTCTATTTTCTACTTATTTTTCCTATTTATCATTTCCTTGTTTCTATGTTGGAGGAAATTTCATCAAATTCAACTTCTGCCTCATGTAATATCTCTTTATTTTTGTTAAGTATAATGTTTATTCATCCAAGTGAATGTTTTTAACTTAAGTGGCATTTTTCTAAAAATTTTACTTAGTTTCTTTTTAAAGATATCTTTGTTATTAATTTCTAGTTCCTGTTTTTATTATTTCTTTAAGCATAGTCAGCATGATTCTTATTATGCCGTGTTTCTAAATTCAGCATATTAAATCTTTGCGGACTTGGAAATGGTTTGTTGTTTCTATCAACTCCTGCATGTGATGACTTGCTTCACATTTCTGTTACTTTTATAGTGATTTCAAATATGTTGAAATTCTCTCTTCAGTCCTGTGTGAAGGAAGTATTCTTCTAGGGAGGATTTATGACTTTTTCTGACAGCAACCTCTCTACACTGCAGATCAGAATAAACTTTAAATTTAAAATCTTAGGTTACAGTACTTTTGACCATACAAATAGTATAAATTCAGGGCCCCAGTTCACATGAAACTTGGCTGGTGGCCATAAAGTGTCAGAGGAGACTTGTTATTTAGTATCTTCAAAGATCCAAGCCTGGGACTCATAATTTTATTCTGGCCTGTCTTTACAAGGCACTTTTCTCCTAGATTTATTTTAATATGGACCCCTGATCACATCTAGACCCATAATTTGGCTAAAATATGTTTCCCATTTAATATCCCATTCAAATGCTAGGTCATCCAAATCAGTAGATGTCTCCTATGTCCTGGCATAAGTCTCTTTCCTCATGTAATTTCAAATGAATCAAACACAATGAATCTGAATATACACATCTGCATTATGTGTTTTCAATTAAATACACATTTAAGTTAGTTTTTGATCATTAACGTTTTCTTCAGTCTGATTAGTGAGTAGAAAATTATGTCCATGTTAAATTAAGAGGTTTTAAAATACTAAGGTGTAGATAAACATATTAGAAACTGCAAATCTAGAACAATTTGTTCTTTACAAGAAAAAATCTTAACTTAATATGCATTGTAAGGACATTCTGAGAAATGCTGTTTGAAAGATATTTTGGAATATATAGTAGTCCAAGTTAATGGTGAATATAGGAGTAAGCCGTTTGAACAATTTGAAAACTTTCCACATTATCTCCTAGATCCATTTTTTCAAATTGATTCTGGATGGCAAACAAAGAAAGTCAAAGAATGCTAAATAGTATTACCTATTTTATTTTCCAATATTATTATTTTTATTTATAATGTTTATGGATTGTTAACATTATCATGAAATATTAGCACGAAGTTAGATCCTAAAGTTTACCTAGTTCCGCCACTCCCTTTCATAGATGAGAAAACTGAAGCTCATAATGGTTAGATGACTTACTTAACATCATGTAGCTTATTTGGGACATAATATGACGAATAAGACAAATAAGGTTTTTTGTTTCTTTGTGGGTCACACCTAGTGATGTATAGGGCTTACTCCTGGATCTGCACTCAGGAAATACTCCTGACAGTGCTCGGGGGACCATATAGGATGCTGGGAATCGAACCCAGGTCGGCTGCATGCAAGGCAAATGTCCTACCTGCTGTGCTATCGCTCTAGCCCCATGAAAGAGAAGTTTTATAATTTGGGGGTTGGTTTTTCTTAACCATACCATCCAGAGAACTTTATTTAATTTCATAGATGTTACTTTTTTACTGTCAGTACTTCCTATGTTTCTATATAGATAGGTAGATAGATAGATATAATTGGCAATAGACATATATAAGGCACAATCCAAACAACTATCATTGGACTACAATAATGTTATAATTCTAAGGTAATCATAATAAAAGTTCACACTTTAATTGACTCAAATACAGGGCTAGAGTGATATTATTGCAGGTAAAGCATTTGTCTTGCATGCAGTCAACCCAGATTTGATCCCAGGCATGCCATATGGTCCCCCAAGCACCACCAGGACTAATTCCTGAGTACAGGTCTAGGAGTAATCCCTGAGCATTCCCTAGTGTGGCCCCAAGGAAGGGAAGGGAAGGGAAGGGAAGGGAAGGGAAGGGAAGGGAAGGGAAGGGAAGGGAAGGGAAGGGAAGGGAAGGGAAGGGAAGGGAAGGGAAGGGAAGGGAAGGGAAGGGAAGGGAAGGGAAGGGAAGGGAAGGGAAGGGAAGGGAAGGGAAGGGAAGGGAAGGGAAGGGAAGGGAAGGGAAGGGAAGGGAAGGGAAGGGAAGGGAAGGGAAGGGAAGGGAAGGGAAGGGAAGGGAAGGGAAGGGAAGGGAAGGGAAGGGAAGGGAAGGGAAGGGAAGGGAAGGGAAGGGAAGGGAAGGGAAGGGAAGGGAAGGGAAGGGAAGGGAAAAAGTGACTCAAATACCAGGTCTATTTCAAAGTTTCTATGTGACCTTGAATAGCTATTTTTAGTATCTCTGAATATCTCCTCCTAGAACGGGAAAATAATTCTACTTTGGTATTTCTAAGGGTTAACCGAGAGAATATATGTGAGACATCCGACCTAATACTTCTGCCATCGGAGACATTAAATTATAATAATAAATGGTAGCTATTATTGTCATTATATTTCAATTCTCATTGTAAAGACACATTTCAAAGACAAATCTTTTGTAACTGGAAGATAAATTAGTAACTGTCTCAAAGAAATTCATTTTCTTATACTCGAAAACTGAATTAATTTAAAAGACTAAGATTTTTTTTCTTTTCCACAGTCCTTTAATTCTTCTTTGATTCTTCTGTCCCTATCTAAATGGTGTTGTTTTCTGCATTTGTAGAATAGATACTTTACTAAAAAGTTGAGTATAAAGAAATTGTTCAAACTCTTCACTCCCATTATTTTTAAGATCTGCTATTCATTGTAAAATCATATTTAAGGAAAATTTGCATTTCTAGTGTGTGAGTTAGGGAAGAGTTCAGTGACAGTTAATATCAACCTCAAGGGGAAAGTGGAGTGTATTAACTAAGATATGTGTAATTTTCTTTCACCAAAAAATTTAGAGGGACCAGAGTGATAGATAGGACAGTGGGTATGGTGTTTGCATTACATATGGAAGACCCAGGTTTTATCCCCAGCAATCTATATGGTCTCCCAAGCTTGGCAGGAGTGATCCCTGAACAGAGAGGCAGGAGTAAGCCCTGAGCACCTTGAAGTATAACACCCCACCTCCCAAAAAAACCTAAAAAATATAGGGATGCAAGTCTTGTAAAGTGATTCTAGAAGAAAGATTTTGCTAGGTCACACCTCTCTAGCCATTGTATAAAATGACAGTTATTGCCCCAACCGTCATATCTGCATTACAGTAAGCATATAAACTGAATCGAGAAAAGGTCTGCCCCCTCTCTTTAAAGACTTCGTTGAAGCTACTGCTGGGAATATTGACTTATCTCCCATTGATCAATATCTAAGTAACATAACAGTACCCACATGCAAAGGATGCTGATAAATGTAATACTTCTTTACGGAAGCCATGTTAACAGCTAAATAACATAAAGTTTCACTGTAGTTTTCTAGCTTTCAACAACACAACATGGCAACACAGTCAGCTCTGTGATTGAATATATCTGAAACATAGAAACAAATCAATAGTTTAATGGAAATAAAAATTTTCATCATATCAAGATTATTACAACACCTTGTATATGGATCTTTTTCAAAATTTAGTTAGGAAATCAGCTAAAGTTCTTAATTGCTTTTATTTTAATTATATTTTTAAATGATGTTTGTGATTGATTGAGTTAAGCAAAATATGTTCTTAAAATTTAGTTTATTTTTTACATTACTCACATGACTATTAGAAATTTTTTTATCATTTATGTGGCTTGCATTGGATGATCACTTCGTATTTCTTCACATTGTATTTCTGTTGGAAAATACTATTATAGGGCAGTATTAATATACCATGGAAAATGTAATCAAATATATCTTCCAGATTAAACTGATTATATTTATATGCCAATGTAACTGAAGAAGTAGATTTGTAGTGTAGGTTTACTAGCATTTTGTGCTATTTTGGAGAAATCTATCAAAAATGATGGTTTAGTTTTAATATAATTAACCAGAAATCCTTTTGAAAATAATAAGACAACAAGAGTAAAAATTATTAAATCTACATCTATGCTGTGACAAAAATATAACAAGGAATTGCAAAGGAATAGTTATTTTTATATTTTCTATTTTTTATTTTATTGAATAACCATGAGATTTACAAACTTTTATGTTTGGGTTACAAACTCACAATGATCAAACACCCATCCCTCCACCATTGCACATTCCCCACCACCAATATCCTAGGTATGCCCCCCCCTTTTTCACCCTCCCCCTGCCTCTATGGCGACAATATTCCCCATACTTTCTCTCTACTTTTGGGCATTATAGCTTGCAACACAGACACTGAGAGGTCATCATGCTTGGTCTATTATCTACTTTCGGCATGCATCTCCCAACCCAACTGGTTCCTCCAGCCATCATTTTCTTAGTGATCCCTTCTCTATTCCATCTGCCTTCTCCCCTCTGCTCATCCATAACTGCAGTGATGATTATTTAGTGATAGTAATGATGGCAGCTAATAGTGATGATTTTACATGTATTGAGTGCTTAATAAACACATACTTTATTAATATTTTGTATTTAATTATGACAAGTCAGTACTTCTAAAGTGTTTTCTATTAACTGGTTTGTGCAAGGTGCTATATCTCAGTTGTCTTCAACCACAGCTCCATAGACTAGTGCCAGTCTGCATGTATAGAAAGGTTAAAAAACACTGTCTACTTCTCTGCTTACAACTACCTGTCTGTGGGCCAGTATGTGGGAGAGATGCTGACCTACAGATGATAAAAGACTGAGGAAAGAGCCAGAGAGATAATGCAACAGCTAAGGTGCTTGCAATGCATGAGGCTGACGCAAGTTTCATCCACAGCACAGCATTCTTTCTCTAGAGTCCTGTTAGAGGTGATCCCTAAACCCAGGGTGAGAAGTATGCCAGGAGTACCACCAGGTATGGCCACTACCCTGCCAAAAAAGGGTGGGAGTTAAGGAATGGTGTTATCAAGAAAACAATTTGTGGTGAGAAAATTAAAGGAGAAATACTACATTTAATAACTGCTTGGAAATTCAAAAACCACTTTCTCATGCTACAAATTAAAAAAATAACACACACATAAGGAAAGATGTCCACTAAAGCGTCCACAAAGGTTTAGTCAGGAATCTAATTTGCTGTAACATTTCTTCATAACTTGAAAATACTGCAGTGTTCTTTGGAACATACTTTGAGAAAGATTGTTACTATATAATATTGTAATTTGTAGACCAGAAAGTAAAAACAAAAAAAATCAAGAGTGCCTCAGATCATATATTTATTAGGAGGTAGAACCTCCCTGAAGTTGGCTCAATTTATTGTCAAAGCCCATATTCATCATTAATTGCAATGACTCATAATCACTATCAGATATCACTGTCTGTCACATTCAAGATGCTTTGTGTATATTATCTCTAGTCCTTATAACAGTCCAGCAGTAAGGACTATGATTTTTATAAAGGAAGGAACTGAGGCTCAGTGAGTTACAGTGACATCTTTATCTCATCTACCAAAAAATGCTTGCTAGGTCTGTCAACAGACATGAAGAGTTGGCTGTTTCTGGTTATGTGGCATATTCCAGTGATTTTCCACCGTTTTTACTCCTGAATAATGGCACCAGTTTGTAAATGTATGGTTGAAAACCACAGATCTAACTAAGCAAATAACCGCAATTTTTGAAGCAATATTCTCCATGTGATAGGTATAATATCTCTGGCCATTATAACCTTTTTGTAAACAATTTATGTTATATATAGTGTAATGAGTTTAACCATTCCAGTGCTCTTTAAAATAATATATAGTAAGACTTACAACTGGAAATGTGCTTCATGAATTTCCTCACTGTCTCTAACATAGATATGAACTTGCTATCAATCAAGTTTTAGACATTGTTAGAGAAAGCAATGGAGGGTCAGAGTGTGGCATGCAGCCAGATAAACTCCATGCCCAACAAAGAAAGAGATGAATCCTATAAAGGTCATACTGTCATATTCAGTCAAAAAGATTCAGCACACTGTAGTACATATAAAAAAGTTAAGAGTCAGACAGAACTGAATTTGAGGCTGTTCTTACCCCTAATTATCCATATTATCATAAGCAACTAGTTTTGAGCAGCAGCACCTCACCTGAGAAATGGAATTAACAGTAGTTTATAAGGTTTCTGTGAAGATTAAATGAAATAATGTAAATGAAGATTATAGCATTAAACCCAGTGCTCATTATATGGTAGTTTTGTCCTCTAGGACTTTTCCTCTTACAACATGCTTTAATCAACAAGATGGAAATGTACCAATGAATGTCTGTCTCTTGATTCCAAAAATGTGTTGTGTGCCCTCTATGAATTGAAGGTTGGTCTGGGATAGAAATGAATGTTACAGTCTTTTAAATATTAATGTCAATTATTCTCAATTCCTGCAAGAGTAACATTTGTCACTGTGAATCCACAGAGAATTAAGTAATCAAAAACAATTGGAAGCAGTGGGGAAAGATTTCCCAACTTCGACAGATGATTTACATCTGTTGAACTGATACAACCATGTGTGAAATTCTAAGGCAAGATTTAATATAGTTATTTTTCTCTGCAGATTTCAAGTAAGGCATGAATTTTGTGTTAATAAAAATATCTTCTAGATATGTTATAGGCATATTTTGGGGAGAAACTTTTCCCCTATTAAATGTTGAGACTAAAGAGAATAATTCCTATAGCACACTTTTTGACTGACTGAATAAAAGTACATATATGCATGTACTTAAAGCAGAAAATTACACATTTATGCACTCACACAGTCAAACACATGTAGTCCACAACTACAGAAACATAATTCCATATATAGTAATGTACACATTTGAACACATTTTCAGATAGATACATTTGGAGTCTTGAAGACTTAATGCACTTAAAATACTTAATGTATATTTGACCACTCACACAAATTCATATTTGTGCACATTCATATACTCACACATTGGTATGTCTACACATAGTTATTTGTATCTAGTTTTACAAGATATTATCATCATCTTGGACAAAAAAAATTTCTCGTAATACATACTAATCCTAGGCTTATATGCACAATGAACACTTGGGTTTTATTTACATAGGTTCCCATTCTACATTGGAGAAGGTAGAGAATGTTAAAGGTAAATTGTATTCATCCCCTTTCAAAAGTTAGCTGTCTTATTCTATCTCCAAATACAAGAACGTCTTTAAAACTCAAGTGCTTTGGTAAAAAAAATGTAAAATTTTGTAATCGTTGTAAATTGGTATGTGCACTGTGGAGTAATTTAAAATCATTAGAATGATGCATTTTTTAAAGTAAGTGCTTCGCACAAAAATGAGTGTAGCAATATCATGGTGTATTAATGGAGCTTGAGACATCTTAAATTGATTTTGAAATTAAACATCAAAAACTGCAACTTGAAAAATATAATTAGGTAAACCATTATATAGCAATCAAAAAGAAAAATACCTCTTGAAATTTAGGAAATTGCAAATTAAGGGTGTCAGTCATCCTGATTTGGCAAGGGCAAGGATTGTCAATGAAAAAGAAGACATATGCTACTTAAATTCTTCTTGAAAACTGAACTATGCCCACGATTTACTACACAGCTTTGGTTTCTTATATGAGCCTTTATTTTGATTTTATTATGTATTACTGTGAGAGCTTTATTTAACAAAGTACTTGAAAATCTTTTATCAGTAGAAAACCTGACCCTGTGAACCTTTCGTAAATGGTGCTTGTGAGACTGGACAGTCTCTTTTCCCAATCCTAATATTAGTATGAACTGTATGAAATTGCTGATACTCACCCATAAATGTGACATTTTCATATGATTCAACCTAATATTTTCAACATAACTAGATTTGGGATTAAAGGGAGTTGTAATTACCTGGCAGTGGCCTTTTGTTCTGATCCCAGCAGTATACTGAAAATAAAACTGATCTAAAAATCATTTCTGAGACATGTAGCTAATTACTTCGTTGCTATTAGCTCAATGACTTTAAAATGGGAATAAAGCCAACCTGCCACATATAACTCAAATGTCAGTAGGATGAAATTAAATATCAGATATATTTTTAAATAGTGCAAGTTATAGTATAAATAAACTAAAGAGTACCCTCACCTGTCTAGACCTTTTCTAGTCACAGGTATAAGCTAGCTCCCACAAGAGGCTTCTATCATTTTAGTATCAGATACAAATGATTAAAATTTTGAAATATTTCAATGCTGAAAACATTCCTCTTCATCTACTTCTACATGAGAAAGATATATTATATCCTTTTTAACATTACTTATATTATCTATTGTACATATTTAGCCTAGTCTGTCAATACAGGTGCCTCTAATTTTGTTCTATTACAGTATACTATATCCTTGGGACACTGGCAACTCCTTGTCAAATGGAGTGACAAGATACAATCTACCCTGTCCTTCTAAGTAACTCCTTCTATTACTTATTCTTCAGGGACACACTGGTGATATTTCCTCTGCCTATGAAGATTTGGGAAATATCCAAGCAGTGTCTTGAAAGTATGAGAACTAACTTATTGTGCTCTTTGAAGTGACTGAAATTTCTTAGAGTGCATCCTGTGCCTTCAGAATACATGGTGCAACCCTGGCCTTCAAATACTATACTATTTATTAAAAGGTATTATGAAATCAATTCAAATCCAACCTGATAGTCTTAAGGAAAGCAAATGCAAAATATGCTCTTAAATCAGAAAAATACAAGTCAGAAAATAATCTTTTTTTTTTCATTCTTCACATTGACATATTGGTCAAAATTATGGCAATATATTTCCTTACTTCGTGCCCATATTAACTGTTGCAACCTTTGGTCAGTACCCATAAAAATCTTAAATCAGCATATCCCTCATCCAAGTAATTTGATTTCTGACAAGTATCCTGAGAAATGCTGGAAGCTGTGTCCAAAAATGTTTATAATATAAATTTTTAAGCTATCTTAATGTCCACACTTGTAGAGGATAAAATTATAGAAAATTTAGACTATGCTACAGTTTAGAATAATGTATTAGTTCTAACTTAACTCAGTGATATACCTTGAAGAATTCCCTAATTCTAAATAAACATTTGCAACATTATATCACTTAGGATAAATATACTTACAGAATAATGATATATCTCTATCACATATCTTCACTTAACATGGAGAATGATATGTGGAAATAACCCTGTTGAGAAAGTAATGTGATTGGCAGATAAAAATGGATTATATTTTATCTGTAGTTGAAATTTCTACAAATGAGAATGTGCTCATTAATTACTTGTAATGACATTTAATTAACACAAGTAAATGAAAATTGGAAAGTATATAATACAGAAATGAAATCAAGTGTTCAAAATAGATGTTTGAAGAATTTTACATGTCAAAAAGATTAGCAAGATGAGACTAAATTAAAAATGATAGAGACAATAGTGATGCTAGGGGAAGACAGAAAATATAATGGGAAAAATCCATGACTACCAAGCAAAAAATGATTTTTGAGATCAACAAAATGCACAGAACTTGGAGAAATCTATAAAACTCTTCCAGAAAGTGAGTGAGGGCTTGCCCTGCCAGGTATCAGGGTATGTTTAAAAATTTAAATAAATCATACAATCCACTGCTATATGGTCAGAACTGGAAGATCTAAAGTTAAGTCAGACGGACAAGGACAGACACCATTTGTTCTCACTAATCTGTGGTATAGAATTACATGCCTAGGGAATGGTAGGTGGCAAAGATGAGTAAAACATTGGCTGTAGATAACAGGAATGAAAATTCCAAAGAAATAGAGAAATGAAGGAGGGAAGCAAAAGAAGGGATGTCTGGAAGTAACAGGGGCAAAGGTCAGAGGTCTCTCTATGGTATCGCTATAGTAAATATGACTCAAGAAGTTATATTTAGAGGACCTAGAGGTAAAGTATGGCAAGGAGTAGAGGAATGGAGACAGGAGTGATAAGATTGGAGGGTGAAACTTAGTATGACTTAAATTCTATTGCAAATAACATCAACATATAAAAATAAAAATACTTTAATTTTTTTTTTTGCTTTTTGGGTCACACCCGGCGATGCACAGGGGTTACTCCTGGCTCTGCACTAAGGAATTATCCCTGGCGGTGCTCAGGGAACCATATGGGATGCTGGGAATTGAACCCAGGTTGGCTGTGTACAAGGCAAACGTCCTACCTGTTGTGCTATTGCTCCAGCCACATACTTTTAAAAATTAAGTCATAAATAAATTCCCAGAAGTTTTTTTTTTTTGGGGGGGAAATCACTTAAGTATACAAATAAGCTGGTATTGCTGCCTGAATATACATACCATGGAACAGTATAGAAAGAAACCCAAATATACATAATAATTTGTAGTATGACAAGTCACTAAATATAGGATGGATAAACCAATATATCCCAAACTCTTCTCAAGCCCATGCAACTTGAAAGTTATTTCACATTTCTCTAAGAAAGTAGGAAATGGTGGTGGGAATAATGGGAAAATAATAGAATTCTACATAGTAGAATTAATTTCACGGGATTAAAAAGATTGCATAATATTGGTGTAAATAAAGCAATTTTATGATTATTAGGTTTTCTATTAGTACTTAAATATTTTAATATTTTTCTTTTTGTGATAACACAGGAAGGGGAAATCTTTTTATGCATGAGTATATTATAAATGTAATCCAGGTATTATTTTCCCTTAATATTTGACCCTCATTTTTATTTGATTAACGTCCTCTTTCCTCTGGTGATTTTTTGAAAGTCTCGTCCAGGAATGTCAGTATTTCTTATATTTGCTAAAAGAACACATGGGAAAACTAACCAGTGAACTGTTTCTTTTCTGGGAAAAAACACATCATCATCATCATAACAGGAAGAAAAGCTTAATTCAAGTCCATGAGGAATTTAAAGTAAAAATCATAGGGCAGCAAGATGAAAATCCCTAGGTTTTGGAACCAGTCCAAACTGATCCAGAAGGGCCTAATGCAGTCATTCATTGATTTGAGAGATAGTATATGTCAAGGTATTAGAGTTACAGCAAAGCAACCTATAAGGCAGAGGCTAGCTTGCCAATCCTTACTTGGTCATATTCTGTTTGATATTACTGGCATAAGGATCAGAAATCTTACCTCTTCCCTGCCCCCTTTCCTCTCTGTGTTAGATCTAATCGATTCACAATTCCCCTCAGCTTCAGCTCTTGTTACTTAAAAATACAAACCTTCTCTGGGAAGAATGCCTTTATTATGCATGTACCACTTTCCTCATACTTGACAATGCTCAATCTAGTCAGGTGTGGAAATTCGGGAAGAATGATTAAAAGTCATTCATATCCTTTTGTCCCAAGTCAAACTTGTCATTGCTATTTAGTCACACCATTTCCCTGGCACCCCTTAGAGCATAGGCCAAAGACACTAAGCTTCTTAATTTCTACTTAAAGAAAAATACTTAGTTAACATCATCATTAATAATGATGTTCAGAACTTGACATGAATTTAAAAAATATTATTTTTAAATAACTTAAGACCAGTGAGTAAACATTATATATTGAGTAGTCTCTGAGGATATTTTTTAAACAATGCTTCCCCTTGTTAGCTGTTGTTTTTTAGCTCTTTAGCTTTTCAGAGGGAATATTTCAGAAGATTCATAGTCTAGTAATCTCTTTTCAGATACAATTTTCTTGGGCAACTAGTTTCCTCTCTCTCTCTCTCTCTTTTTAATGTGTAATAGTACACTGATTCTTTTTTTCTATAGATATTTACTGATTACTCACTCTAGCAGGCATTGGGTATACATGATATAGACACAATGATAAAAAAGCTTAAGCCCATTCCCTCTTGTCATATAATTCACCTAAAGTGATCTAGTACCTAAAAATCATATATTCTATTGCTCTTAAAACACCCTTCACAAACACTAACTCACATATTGAGTATATCTCATAAATCTCTAAAAAAATAGATTCTGCAGTAGTTGTTCTTCAACTTGATTGTGCCTCATAAGTAATGTCACCACCACATCTAAGAGATTCTAATCTGAGAATTATATTATAAAAATCAATCATTAACATACTTAACAATCTTTTTAGATGTTTTTTATGCAGGTGATACATGCATGACAGGTTGAGAATACAGCCTCCACAATAATTGATAGATAATAATTAGTATTTTACATATTTTCATTTAAAGCAATTAACTCTTATTCAATATTCTCTAGATCTGTGGACTTCAACCACTGGTCCACAAACTAGTGCTGGTCCTGAGAAATAGAAAGGTTGAAAACCAGTGGCCTTGTTTATAGTTGTTGTTCCATAGATGTATATGTAGACAGGTGCTAGTCTGCAGGCTTAAGAGGGTTGCAGAACACTGCTTTAGATTCATAAAAGAGAGATATTAAGCATCTTATTCATGAAATAAATACAGACGCAATCCGGAGTCAACCACTTTAGGTATGATTTGGGGGCATTTGGCCATATTAATAGTTCATTTCTGTGTGATCAAATAGAACATATATGTAATAGTTAAACCATTGAGATGGCAATAAAATAAGTGAGCTGGTGCTGCCATGATAAAATATAGAAGTGTTCTAACTTTGCAAGTCACAAAAAAGATGGTTTTTAAGTCTTTTCTCTCCTGGTGACATGCTTAAAGTATAGTACTCTAAGTCCCATTTAAATTAGTTCATTCATAGTTTATAGTCTGCCAACGATCATTTAATATATGTGTGTTGTTGGTACCTGAAAAATTCAAGGAATATTTATGCCTTCATCTCTTCATCTCATAAGGATCATAATAATACAATTTATTTGAAAATTAAATTATATAACCTCTGAAATCGTTGAGATCTGAAAGGTAGCTCACAAGTCTAGCAGCACTCTTTGCATGTGGAAGGTCCATGTTTATATCTGGCACCACATAGTACCCAGATTACAGCAAGAAGTGACCCCAAGCTCAGAGCCATCAGTATCCCATGAATGTTCTAATCCCCCTCAGTGCTTATTATATGGCTCTAATAGGTGCTCAATAGATATATCCCTATAGTATTACCCACTTAATAAAAATTACATAGTAAAAAGTCATTAAGTCATTATGACAGTAATACATATGACACAACTAAAAATAAACTGAGAATGCTTGGGTAATTCATTCATTATAATTATTTTTCCACTTTAATTCCTGTTACTTATTAATTTGGGGAAGCATTTGTTTGCAACCCCATCAGAAAATGGGGCGAAGAAATGAACAGAAACTTTCCCAAGGAAGAGATACGAATGGCCAAAAGGCACATGAAAAAGTGCTCTACATCACAAATCATCAGGGAGATCCAGATCAAAACAATCATGAGATAGCACCTCACACCACAGAGACTAGCACACATCCAAAAGAACAAAAGCAACCGCTGTTGGAGAGGATGTGGGGAGAAAGGGACCCTTCTACACTACTGGTGGGAATGCCGACTGGTTTAGCCCTTTTGGAAAACAATATGGATGATTCTCAAAAAATTAGATATTGAGCTCCCATTTGACCCAGCAATACCACTGCTAGGAATATATCCCAGAGAAGCAAAAAAGTATAGTCGAAATGACATCTGCACTTATATGTTCATCACAGCACTGTTTACAATAGCCAGAATCTGGAAAAAACCCGAATGCTTTGGTTTGGATTTTGGAGGGCCATACTCGACATTGTTCAAAGATTGCTCTGGCTCTGTGCTCAAGACTTCTAGAAGTATTCTGAGGACCATAGGCTGTTCTGGTGATCACACTGAGTTTGCAGTGTGCAAGGCAACTGCCTTAACCTTTGTTCTAACTCTCAGGGTCCAAGTTTTGGTAGGAGACTGTGGTTAAAAATAATGCTACCTTATATTTTTTATGCTGTTGAATTTACAAATTGATATAGGCATGAGATATTGGCCCAGTGAACTTCTTACCCCTTGGGAAGATAATGGTTACAGGAAGACCTAATGGAGCAATTTAAAAAGATCCCAGTCCTGAGTACCACCAGCTCTGGTCCAAATTGAGCTCCCAAAATGGGTTCAAAGAAGTTCCTAGCTGACTAAATCGAAGGGTCATACTAGGCCAAGAAATAATATAGAATCTTAGAGTTTCAGTGTCAAGATCCTATTGTCTAGTATTATAGAAAAATACTTGGGGGAATGTTGTCATGTTATGGCCAGGCAGAAAGCTCAGAAAACAGGGGAGCATAAGTTATTTTATCACAGGACCCCAGTTAAATACTAGCACTGCATTAAACCCTAAGACCAATGGTTATAGCCCTGGAGGTTTCTGAGCTAGTATGGCCCTGGTGACCCCTAACTGCACTGGTCCCATGGACTACTCTGTCATTTGGCCTTATTATTGGCCATCTAGCCAGGTCAACTGAGTATCACTAGTCTCCATGAGCACTGCTTAGGAACCCCTTCTCCAAAGAAGATTGTTATATCAGGCAGTGAAAAGAATGAAAAAGACGATAAAATAGATTCAAAGTTTTACAATGTTTTGAAGGATGAAGTAATTTATGACTACCTGACCTAATTACAGCTAGATCTACCACTTCATACTGTCTATTCATTTCATATCCATGTCCTGAGTTTTCAAGTACACATGTGTTTTAATGGTTTGTTGAAACTAGGATACCATACTATTCTTTTGTTTTATTTTCAGAATAAGTTTGGCACACATATTCATTAAAGACAAGTATACTGGGATAAGTAGGTATTCCTTTCCTGGATTTTTTAACTTCTTTCTTTCCCCATCATTTCTATTTTTTCCTCATAATGCCTCAGGCTGAGAAGGAAGAGAGGCAGTGAAAGTTTAAAGTGATACACTTAACTTTAGACTTAATATTAATGAATCAGAAAGATTTTTGTGAAGTGTAGAGTTCTTTATAAATATCAGTTGTTGATAATCTTAGCAGGCAGCATATTCCTATAGCAACCATTTTAAAAACTTGTTCCTTTCACTCAACACCTAAAAACTTTGAGCTAGGACCTTCAATCAGCTTTACAGGATGAGAGAGCACACAATACTATAGTCAATAGCATAAACTATAGATTTCATTTATCTTTCCTGTTCTAGAAAGAAAAAGAATCAGCAGAGTGGTAAATTGAAACATTACTCTTCAGTATGTGTTATACATGAAAATTCTTTGTATTCATATGTGAAGGCACTATTGATGCCATAATATGCTCTGGTAGACAGATTCATAGGCAAGTAGATGAATAGGTGGATGGATAGATGCGAGGGAGAGAGAAGCAGGAAGAGAAAGAGGATAGAAATTCAGTTCAGATTAGCAGGTCATCCTCTTCCCTGTGAGAAGAAAAAAATATTAAGATTAGCAGAACCTCCTCATCCCTCCACCCCTCACCTTGAAAAATATAGGCCTTCATAAAAATATACTTCTTCCCTGTATAGTTCTATCATGTGTTGTCATTTCACGTATAACATAATGACTAAATTTTCTCTTAGAAATTTGCGGTTGAGTAAAAAAGTTGGTGTTCTTTCTTTTATCACCATACCTGGGGATAGATGATACTGATCAGAGAAAGAAAACTGTTTTCAGGGAAAACCATGTATGTGTGCAATATAGAATACTGTTTCAACCCTATAATTTTTACCTTTTGAATCCACTATAGATATGGGCTATAATAATCTCTTTCTCTCAGTAAAGGGTGACTTTTTATGTATCATATATTCTCAATTGGGGTTACTTACCACAATGGATATGGTAGAACATATATAATTTTTAAAATATTCCCCTAGGTGGTTTTAATATACCCTGCATGTCTACATATACATGAGCATGCACACACACACACATGCGCGCACACACACACAAACATATGTTTTGACATTACTGGTCTAACCATTTTTTTCTATGCCTATTCAACAGTTCCTGGAACAAAATGTCCACTTTGATTTTTGTCTTTAGTGAAACTGTTATGCATAAAAAATCACACTGAATGACCTTTCTCATACTCAAAACGATCATTTTCCTTCCAGCCACAATTCAATAAAAGAATTTTTGTTTTCTGAACAAATCATAATTTAAAATTCAGCAAAGATGAAAACTTACAGGCATATTATATTAAAACATTTACTCTTGCATGCACGGCAAGTTGCTTAGTGGTAAAAGGCAGCTGTGAAGTTCAAAATGAATCTAAAAATGTGCACCTACTTTAGAAATTAGTTTCTAAATCATGCTGTGCACTTGAGACTTAGAATTCGTTATGGGTAACATTATGTGCACCTAATACATTGTGACATGAAAAGTCATAATATTCTTAAGGATTTTCTGTTTCACAGTGGGAGAACCAAAGTCTAGTGAAGTAGAACAAGAGACAAAGAATGGATCATTCTGTGATCTGTGCCCATTTTTGCTTCTATTTTATCTCATGATACTGTGAGAAATTATTTGTTCTTATCTTTAATATAGATATTTATTTTATATTCTTGTTTTCTATGTTTATTGGGGCAGTTACTCTGAACTGTTCTTACTATATTATATGATTATTTATTTTTAATTTTTGTTTACAATACCATTAATAATAATTTCTCTTGGATAGTGAGGATTTTCAATATGTTGGTATGTCTTCACCATTGCATATCTACTTCATATATCCTGTAAATAAGATTTCATTTGAAGAAATGATATTGTAGCAGACATACTAGTGTTCACCATGATTCCAGATGTTTTGCCCTATGCGTCCAGTTTATTCCAGGAACAGAGGACTGGCTGAATAAACGATTGTTCTTATATACAATGAAATATTATTTGGCTATAAGAGAAAAAGAAGTCATTGAAATTTTTCCCTTACGTGGAAGGATCTAGACAGTGTCATTATGAGTGAAGGTAGGAGAGGAATAGACACAGAATGATCTTTCATATGTGCAATATAAATGAATGTAGTAAGGGAATAACAAATGGACAAAGGCAATAGAAGCTGAGAAACAATCTACAGAACTGAGCTTACCACTGTGGGGCATGAGGATGGGAAGGTGAGTGGGACAATGTAGGGACAACATAAAGACAATGGTGGAAGGAAACAAACACTGTGGTGGAGGGTGTGGCATTAGGACATTTCATGCATGAAACCCTGTCATTAACAGTATTTTAAATCATGATGCCTAAAAATATTAAAAATAAGGAAATTATAAAAATACTGCTATAATGGAAAGAGCAAAATGTATCATCATAGACTCAGTTCTACAACCAATTCTGTGACTTGAGTGAAGTCAGACATTTTTTTGAGTTCAATATTGTCTTCTTTAGAAAGCAAAAACAGGTCTGGGATATAGTTCAAAGGGCTAAAATGTCTTTCATGCATAAGAAAAGAAATTTGATTCCTTACATTGCACAGACCCCACAAGCACCATCAAATGGGGTCCTACTGTTCCCTGGAGACCACCGGGATGGCCCCAGTGGACCCACTAATTCCAGATTCAAACAGTACTGCCTATTTCAGCTTGATCAGTGAATTATCAGGCCTGTATAACCATACCTAGTATCACCAGGAGTATCCCCAGGGTCTCTAAGCACAGCTAGGCAAGTCCCCAAACAATAAATTAATAATTTAATTTTTAATAAAAAGAAGGCAAAAGAAATCAAGCTGTAGGCCTCACTTATTGTTTAGAACATAAAATGACCTCAGGTAAGAAAGAGTAATTATACAATTATTTTATAAACTATTAAAATATAAATGTTTGAAAATCAATATATTACTGAAAAATTCTAGAGAAGAATAACAAAAGACCAAACTTCTCAGTATTTTTCTCCTAAGTGCCCAAGTACTTCACTGACAGAAAAAAAAATCTCATATGAAGAAGTTTATTATCACTTATCAAAGCCACTAATGTGTAGTTTATATGGCTATTCATATAAGTAAGGTTCATAGTAAGTAGTATTTTCTATTGAGATTGACTATACATACTTCATATAAATAAATATAAGATGTGTTATCATCAAAGAATTTAGATGGCAATACATTTTACAAACCTCATTAAAAAGCAAAAGCTAACTTTTCTGTATTATGACATTTAATTGCTACAAAAATGGTAAAAGTAGTAAAATGTATATTTGAAATGCATGTTCTTGTAACATTTTCATATGTTCAAATATATAGTAAATATTTTCTCTAAACTATAAACTATATCTGAAAATAAACATATAGTTGAACTTTCAAACTATATTTGAATAGAAAAGGTTTTTTTTCCCTATTAAACTATTAGTTTCTCCTCGTATGTTACAGTCAGAACCAGATGACATTTTGAGCTTATATGTCATCAGTTTTCTGAAGAGGATTAAAGCAATAAATTGCTCTAAGATTTGTGGTAAACTATTCTGAATATCTATCTTCCAATTTTCAAAAAAAATACTTAGGCATCTTTTTTTCTTAATTTGATATGTATGTGCTTATGTTAACTTGAGTTACTTTATAAGAAACTAGTGTTAGTCATTGTGAGTATGTTCCACTGGAAAACATTATAGCAAATATCAGATATAATTTGCTCACCCCCAGCTATCAAAATTAGTATTTTTATAATTATTTTTATTATGTAGACTGCCCTGGGTGATTCAAGGGTAAAATCAATATCTAAATATTTACTATCCACTTCATATGACGGCTCTATACTTAGAGCCATAGCCATACATTTTCCTTACCTTCATGCTTCCTTGACTTTAGACATCAATCTTATATTCAATGGTCATAATCCTTAGGGACAATGTTGCTTTCCCACTACTCTAGCTGAGTTATTTCTCCCTGTCTTAACTTCTTGTGTGTTTCTGCACTTAGTGAGGGCAACCAAGGGTTACTTGAACATAAGACAAAGGCAAGTATGGGATATATCTTTTGATAAATTTTGTTTCTCCCTTCTAAGTGGACTCTAAGTCCACTAGAAATGATGAAACACAGTTTACACAGTATTGCCACAGCTTTTGATTAAGCATGTTAAAAGGCTTGTTGGCTGCAATTTGAACCCCTGGCAACACTGTCTTGCAATTTCACTTGTAGTATGCCTTGCTCTAAACCAAATGCTTTAGATACATGTGAGAGAAAAAAATAACAGCATTGGTTCAAGGATCTGCACATCCATCTCCGCTAAAAGCTTCATTTTTAAAAAGTTGATCTTGGCTGGGGAGACTTTTATTTCCTCAACGACTATGTCAGTCTAATTTTCTACCCTATCAGATTAAGCCTCTTTTTTTCATTTATTGTAAACGATTTCCCACAATATCTTTATTTGATCTGCCAACTTATACGATCTATAGGCCTTAAGGGGGTATGGGGAAGGCAAGTTCTACTATTCAAAACCCCCCTGTGTGTTGGCCACAGTATAATTGTATTTCTGCTTTACACCTATATCATGGTTGGGTAAACAAAGTTATACCCAATGGTGAATGAGTAATCTTTTTCAGTAGTATCAATTTCCAGAGCTTTGGCCCCATGAAATGAAATATCTGTTAGTATGTTTACCATTACCAGTTCAACTCATAAGATTGTATTGATTAGATTTTTGCACTGCAAAAATACCATTTTAAACCAGAGTGAAATCAATATAGGTGTGTATTTTTATATACAAATTGAATTTATTTCAGAAAGAGTATTCTTCGTTGAAACAAAAATAAGTCTGGAAAGAAAATCTGATAAAGCATCTCCTAAACTGAAAAACAACAACAAAAGCAATGTTTACCCATCCTGGTCCTTTAGTCCTTTCTGCTGACTATTAATCTGAGTTCAGTTCTCATATTCTGAGTGGAGATATCTGTTCTGCTCAAAGCAGATCAATGTTTGCACAAATTAGGACTTGAGATAACATCATCAGCGTGCAAATGCCTTCTTTAGATTTAAATGACACAATAGTGTTCCATTCAGCTCTTTGGAAAGCATCAGAAACTGAAGTACAAAACAACCAGTCAGGCTCCTGATGGCAGTGTGTTTACTGTAAAGCACAGAAGCTCTTTTTCTTGGAGCACTTAATGCTTCAGAAACATCCCACCAGATGGGGTAGGATTATTTCCAGAAAGCAATTAAGGCAGTTGCTGGAGCGATGGTAAGGCATCACTGTGAGTAAGCAAATAGCAAAGTTGCATCCCCTCAACTTGTACTAGTTTTCATTTGATTTGGTGAAAGCTGAAGTTCAGAGATAATGAATATGACTTTGGAAAGCTGAAAAGTGACGTTTATTAGTTCACTGTGACCTTCCCATTCATGGGGAAGACTGCAGAATATTGCAGAATATTGACAAAATAATTTTACAAACACTTGACTAAAACTAAAGACACTTCTAAACTTTTAGACTTTTCCTGGTTTCCTTTAGAATACTTTAGAATTCCTTTAGAATACTAACAAGAGTACTAATATCCTAGAACACTTGTCCCTGGGCTCCTCCCACAGGAGTTGTGCACTATATATTAGCTGAATGACTCTTTGAACTTTAGAGAACTGATTCTCACAATACTTTGATTTTGTTTGAAGGGCAATACCCAGCAGTGCTCAGGACATACTCTTGGCACTGTGCTTACGGATCACTCCTGGTGGTGCTCAGAGAATCATATGGGATGCCAAGGATCAAACCTGAGTCAGCCATCTACGCAGCAAGTGCCTTACCTGCTATACTAATATTTCTGGCCTCACAACACGTTGTATGCTCCATATATGGAACTTTCATAATTTTCCCAATTTCAGGAAGTGCAATTCCATTCTTCCACTTGCAAAGGCCAAAAACTATGAAGTTATCATTATATCTCATATTTATTTCTAGTCCATGGTCAAATCTTACTGCTTCTATCCTTAAAACATATACAAGAATCTAAATTACCTTTCACCATCTACATTGCTACCATGCAGGTCCAGGATAATATCACTTCTCGCCAGATTTATATACTCCTACAATTTTTCACTTTGTAGTCCTAGACTGTTTTCAGAAGGATTTGGGGGATTTGAAGGCCAAACCCAGGTGTGCTCAGGGCCTACTCCTGGCACTGTGCTCAGGGAACATTCCTGGAGGTGCTCAGGAGAACATATGCAATGGTAGTGATCAAACTGGGGGTAGGTGCCTACAAAGCAAGGGTCTTAACCCTTCAACCATATCTCTAACCCCTAAGGTCTATTTTAATTAAATCAGCAATGCATTATAACTTTAATAAGTTTCTAGTGAAAATCATTGAAAGTCACTAAGTAGGTGTACTACTTTAAGTTCACCATGAAAGTCCAGTTCTATCACACTGGTAAAAGTGACCCTTGGCAAGTCACATTATGATATTCCTCTGGCAAGAAGCTTCCATTGTCTTCCCTTTTCACTCAAAGAAAAGAAATGTATGTGTATGTATATATAACATATATAAAACTATATATATAATAATAACTCCCTATCCTCTATCGCTCTTACCCTAAATTTCTCCATAGCAATTATCCCTACCTAAAATATCCCATTATTACTTACTGCTAGTTACATTCACATCCCTCCACACATAAATCAAAATATAATATCTACAAAGGTAGGAATGGTCTGCTTTGACCTCTGATATATCACCAGTACCTGGAAAAGTACTGGGAGTACGTCAGAGACTCCCAGCCATTATTCATTATCAAATGAATCTATTAAGGTACAAAACACCTTACTATTTTGTCGCTCACTGTTCTTTATTTCTTCTTTCCTTCTTTATTCCCTTCATTCTCTTTTTTCATCACAATTAATATTTATTATTCAACCCATTTCTGGATGCTATTGCAGAAATGATATTATATCTTCTAATCATGACAGGAACTCTCTAAGGTACATATCAACCTCACATTAAGAAAGGAAGAAAAGCTCAGAGTAAGAGAAACGTAATCTCTGCAAGATGACACAAATAGTATCTCAGAGCTTTGACCTACATCCTACTCTAATTACAAATATATGCTCATGCAACTACTACAAACCTTGTGACTGCTGCAGCTTACCTCTATGTACTTTCCTCTTATGATTTCACTCTAGCAGCAGAAATATTCATAAAATTCTGGAATATTATATACAGACAAAATATTAAACACTAACTCATGTACAATCTAGCACTCGCCCGTACCATTCCTTCTTTACACTAAGTTGTGATTAGTGAAATAAAGATCAGAAATATTAATATTAATTGAAATTCCACACTTATCTAGATAATCATGGCAAAATGAGGATTAGAAAGTTCTTATTCCCAATCTTGTATCCTCAGTGAACACTATACATCTTCCAACAGCCTACACAATAACATGATATTACTGATAAGGAATTCAGATTCAGAAAATGATAAAGCAAAAGCAAGGGAGGTCAAAGACTACCTACTCTTGGGACTGGACCAATAGCCCAGCAGGTAAGTTGTTTGACTTGAACACAGCTGACCTGTATTTGACACCAGCACCCACTATGGTCCCCTGAGTACCACCAGGAGTGATCCCTGAGTGTAGAACCTGAAGTAAATCCTGAGTACTGCCAGGTGTGAACTCCAAAACAAAACAAACAACAAAAAAAGGAATACCTACTCTCACTTCACCAAAGCAGTAATTCTAAAATTCTGGAATACATGAAAATTACCCGGACTAGAGCGATAGCACAGCAGGTTGGGCGTTTGCCTTGCATGTGGTTGACCCAGGTTCGATTCCTCTGTCCCTCTTGGAGAGCCCGGCAAGCTACTGAGAGTATCCCATCTGCATGGCAGAGCCTGGCAAACTACCCGTGGCATATTCGATATGCCCAAAACAGTAACAAGTCTCACAATGGAGACGTTACCGGTGCCAATTCGAGCAAATCTATGAACAATGCGGTAACAGTGCTACAGTGCTATGAAAATTACCTAGAATTTGATGCGAAGCTCATTTCTGAACCTCACTCCCACATTTAAATTCTGTATATCTGAAGGCACGGTTCAAGAACCTACTTATTTAACTAGAGGTACATTATACATTGCTAAATCCATATACTACAACTATGCCAGATTTAGGGTAAAAATTACGATTTTATTATAAAAATGCCAGTGAAATTATTTTAAAGAAAAAAATCATCACATTGCTTGCATTAGGATGCTTGCAGAAAATCATTTTGTCATTTCATATGTGAAAACACCTTGTAATATTTTGCAATTTGGGTTTTTTAAATATACATTACAATAATAAAAATTTGATGTTTCAAATTAGCAAAAGTAACACAGATGAGAAAGTCTGCTTGGCTTGATAGGTAATGACAAAAGTATCTATGCTAATTAAAAGTCTCTCACTTAATGGGAATTGTGTATTTATTAATGATGGATGATTTTGGCATTCCAGTGGATCACTAAATTGTGTTCCATATTATCCTATGCATTGTATTCCAGTAAATACCCCAAGAATTAATCATGTTTCACTATGGAAAATTCAAGTTAAAAACTCATTGTTAGGTTATTGGACAAATGGCATCAGTCTCCAAAGGCTGACCACACCAAGGAAAGTAAACAATACTGAGAAGAAAATTGGCAGAGCAAAACCACAAGAGTCTTTGTAAATGTTAGGTATCTTTGCTTTCAATATTGGGGAAAAAGATAATGAAGATTAGAAAATGGAATTTGCTCCCAAAGCTCACCAACAATTTTCATGCCCCTTGATTCCACATATAATAAATAGAAGGTACCATAATCTGGATTTGTCTGAAAAATAGACCAAAGTGGAAAAAATGAATGCTGTTTTATGTATGAGTTTTAAGCTAAAAGTTCTTTAGATCAAAGAAACTACAAAACTGTACTTATATTGTAAAATCACCTAGTCAGAGGTACTTAAATTCACCCTCTTACTATCTTTGCTGAAAGCAAAGCACATCTGGTATTATGAAACAGGTACTGAGCTTAACAGAACACTTTGAAATCTCATACTCTAAATATTAAAGGCCAATTTTCCAAATTGCAACCTCCTTTTTAGCTAGACTCAAATTGATTTTTTCTAGAAAATTCAGAGCCTGATGCTTTGATTTCACAGTAGTTCCCGGGGCTCTGTCCACCGAGCTTTTTAAAAAGAGTTCCATGTAGAAGAAACTTGCCACTGATCTTAAATGGGTTATTAGATTTGTCATGGATCTGTAGGTGTTCTACCTGTAGATAGAACTAGAAAGAACATTAAAAGAGGGATAGGGAATGGCAATAACATGTGTCAGCCAGTGTGCCAAATATTTTTGTGAATATCATCTATTACAAACAACCCTTTTGAAACCAGAGAGACAGGACAGTGGATAAAGGACTTGCTTTGCATACAGCCTACGTGGGTTTGATCTCTCACCATATATGCTTTCTCAAGCCCAGTCAGAAGTGAACCCTGAGTACAGAATAAGGAGTAATCCGTGAGCACAGCTAAGTGTAGCCCAAAAACTAATAATAAACAACACCCTTTAAAATAGTTTTTAAACCACATTTGGCAGATTAGGAACTAAAATAAATTCATTCCAATTTGACAGATTAGAAATTTTTTGACAATGGGTAACACTGTCAGTGCACAGGCCTTATTCTGGTTATGTTCTCAGGGATAATTCCTAAGGGATTGCAGGAAGCTACATGGGGTGCAGGTAATGGGACTCAGGTCAGCCTCACACAAAGTAAGCACCCTACCTGTTATACTATCTCTCTGGATCCTGGGAAATTAACAAATGTACACAGTTAGTGCATGGCAGACCCATATACTAGTTGAAGTTTTCCCACCATGAAAGTTCATCCTTCTCTGAAATAGCACTGACCATGCAGTGGAAGCAAACATAAACAACTGGGACTACATCAAACTAAGAAGCTTCTGCACTTCAAAAGAAACAGTGACCAAAATACAGAAAGAGCCCACAGAATGGGAAAGAATATTTACCCAATACCATATCTGATAAGGGATTAATATCCAGGATATATGAGACACTAGTAGAATTGTATCACTGTATCACTGTCAGCCCATTACTCAACTATTTGCTCGAGCAGGCACCAGTAACGTCTCCAGTCTGAGACTTGTTACTGTTTTTGGCATATCAATATGCCACAGGTAGCTTACCAGACTCTGCTGTACGGGCAAGATACTCTCGGTAGCTTTCCCGGCTCTCTGAGAGGGATGGAGGAATAGAACCCAGGTCAGCCCCATACAAGGCAAGAAAAAACCCTCCAACCCCATCAAAAAATGGGGAGAAAAAATGAACAGAAGTTTCCTCAAAAAAAGAAATACAAATGGCCAAAAGGAACATGAAAAAATGCTCCACATCACTAGTCATCAGGGAGATGCAAATCAGAACAATGAGATATCTCACACCACAGAGACTAGCACACATTCAAAAGAACAAAAGCAACCAGTGCTGGCGTGATGTGAGGGAAAAGGGATGCTCTTTCACTATTGGTCGGAATGCTGACTGGCCCAGCCTTTCTGGAAAACAATATGGACAGTCCTTCAAAAATTAGACATTGAGCTTCCATATGACCCTGCAATACCACTTCTGGGAATATATTCTGAGGATGCAAAAGAGCACAGTAGAAATGGCATCTGTACCTATATGTTCATTCCAGCACTATTCACAATAGCCTAAATCTGGAAACAACCCAAGTGCTTTAGAACAGATGACTGGTTAAAGAAACTTGGTATATCTACACAATGGAATACTATGCAGCTGTTAGGAGAGATGAATTCATGAAATTTCCTTATAAATGGATAGACATGGAGAGTATCATGCTAAGTGAAATGAGTCAGAAATAAAGAGACAAATATAGAAGGACTGCACTCATTTGTGGAGTAGAGAATAACATCACATGAGGCTGACACCCAAGGACAGTAGCTACAAGGGCCAGGAGGATTGCCCCATAGCTGAAAGCCTGCTTCATGAGCAGAGGGGAGAAGGCAGAAGGAATAGAGAAGGGATCACTAAGAAAATGATGGCTGGAGGAATCAGTCGGGATGGGAGATGTATGCCAATGACACAATGACCTGTCAGTGTCTGTGTTGCAAACCATAATGCCCAAAAGTAGAGAGAGGGTATGGGGAATATTGTCTGCCGTGGAGGCGGGGGAAGGGTAGGAATGGGGAATATACTGGGGATATTGGTGGTGGGGAATGTGCACTGGTGGAGGGATGGGTGTTTGATCATTGTGCTATTGTATCCCAAACATGAATGCTTGAAACTATCTCACAGTGATTCAATTTTTTTTTAAAAAAAGCTCATCCCTCTCCTAAATATAAAGTTAGTTTGGTTTACTGAGTTTTCAAAAACTTATACCATATTTTCAATGTTCCTGTAAATTAGAGTGGGTGGGTAAAATCACACTTATTTTGCAAATGAAAGCGTTAACTTAGAAAGATCAAACCACATCTTCATATCACATGGCTTATAATTAACATATAGTGAATCATGGTTCCGTTTCTTCTTTCTGTCTTAGACATTAGTGACTGTACCTGAGGATGAATTTCTGTTCCATCACTTACGAAGTTACCATTTGGGTGCATTTTTTATTCAGAAAGGTAGAAAACCCTGTCACTTGAAGGTATTAAACTTTGGGTGAAATCTATGTGATTCTGTTTGAGGAAACCAACATTTTAAGACATCTCATACATAGTGATATATTAAAAATATGATGGAACTGAACCTACTACACATTAGTACTTTTTATGTCACTGTTAAAATCTGAAATAAAAATATAATTAAGTGATAATACCAAGGGAATGCAAGATATCTAAGTAGAAGATTTTCCTATGACAGCTGAGCAATCCAAATGTCATTTTTTTCAGAAGGAGCTGCTGATTTTGAGATGGGACATTTAACTATATCTTTTATCCATTATGCTGAATAATTAATGTTGATTAAATAAATTTACAATAGAATTTAGTGCCTAGGTGTGGCAATAAAGTGGTGAAATATATACTCAAGGGGTGAAAATGTTATTGTGATAATGTAATCATTTTATTAAAATGTCACTTGAATATATTAGATGGAAAATGCCTTAAATGTGAAAATAAATACTGGACACTTTTATTGGGCTAAAATTCCAAAATAATGCTCTTTGTCTTAAGTATGGTGCAGTAGAATTTGTCGTTTTACTTCTTTATTCAGCTCTGTTCACTAAATTCTATTAAATTGATAATTGGCCTCCTAGTTTCTTTCCATGGCTCCCATTCATATGATTTTCATCTGTAACCCTGCTAGAACACCACAGAGATCCACGTGGTAGCATATGTCCTTTTGTTGAGAAACACTGTTTAAAGCGGTTTTTAGCCAAGTGCAATTATTTGGAAACACCTGTAAATGCCAGCATTGGCTATTATTGTCATTATTATTGTTTAGTGCAACACTTTGTGTAGGTTCAGAATATAACCTACAATCTTGATAACTAATCACTTCGTTTAACTAACAATAGAAATTTAATCATGAACAGCTTTGTAAGGGTCTATCTCAGTGATTCAATAAAAAAGGAAAAGGAAATAAATTTCAAAAAAAAAGGAATTTATTCTCTAGAATTAATGGACTGAAATAAATATATCAACATGGAAAGTGCACCCTCTGGAGGATCTAAAGGAAACATCATTTTTGCCTCCATCAGCTTCTGATTTATGACTATGATAGTCCCCTTCTGGACCTTATCTGCCAGCATAAAGTCTAGTCACTACAGTGGTTGCCTGAAACAGCAGACAATGCCAGCAAATAAGGTACAGTAATATATTAACAAAAATTAATTCTTAATAGAACAATCGTAATATATTATGATAAAAGCAATATAAATTATGAATATGTTCTCTCTCTCAGTGTGGCGTGGTTAAACCATATCTGGGTGTCCTCAGAACTTGCTCCTGTCTCTATGCTCAGGAGTTACTCCTTATATTTCTACAATACTACTATATGTAGTACCAGGAATCAAACCATGGTTTAGGCCATCTGGTTGTTCTCAGGTCCTGTTCCTGGACTGTGCTCAGAAATCACTTCTGGTAGTGCTCAGGGAACCTCTATGCAGTGCCAGGAATCAAACCAGCATGGGACATATGAAAGACAAGTGTTTTGACCTCTGTCAAAACCAGTCCTGCTTTCACTATATTTGTCTTTATTGTACATAAAATTTTGAGACCATCATTGATGGAGATAATTAAAATTCAGAATGAAATCCAGAAAAAAAATCCTGAATAAGGAGACTTCTGTGTAGAACTTTACCCTATGCCTCCATCTCCACTTGGTCTCCTCTTTTCTGTCTTTTGTATAGACTCTTATTGGCTGGAGGGTCACCAGGATAATTCAGGATACACTATTCTCCAGATCATTATTTATATCTATCAAAACCCTTTTCTCAAATAAGGTCACATTTCACAGGGTTTGTGGGATTATGATATTCTACTGTTACATTTAGTAACGTATCATTAGTTTCATTTCATCTATCCTCATTACCTCTTAGGTTGATATATCCAGAGAAGGCACATACCTTAGTTTGGGGGGCTGCTGTAACAATATACCACCAACTGATAACTGGAAAAATAATAAAAAATTATTTCTTCCTGTTTTGGAGTCTAGACTCCCAGATCAAAACACCAGTCTAGTGAAGGCCAACTTTATGGTTCATAGCTAGTATCTCCATCTATGTCTATACATTGCAGAAAAGAGGGGACTCTCTCTCTCTCTCTCTCTCTCTCTCTCTCTGTCTCTTTCACTGGTGTCTCTTTATAAGGGCATTGATGTTATTCCTGAAGATAAAGCCTCATTATCAAAAAAACTTGAACCAATAGCCCCTTCTCCTAATACCATCCCCAGTTAGGGTTAGGACTTCAAGATATAAATCTGTGGGGAAAGCAAAAACATTCTATCGACAGTAAAGTTGTATCTTTTATCTCATATTTTTCATGTCAAAGATGTGATCCAATCAAAATTATGAAAATGGCCAAGTTTATCGTCAGTATCTTGCCCTCTTTTTTCATGGATATTCTATCTCTTCCTCCATCGCCACCTACACCTTCCTTACCCTGAGACATATCTCAAAATTTAGACTTATTTTTCTCTTTCAATATCCAAATAGCATTGTCATTCATTTTGTCATAATAGTATTTTATTGTTGTTGAAGTTTAGGTAACAAGTGTATGAGTGGTTTAACATTTAGGGTCTTAGTGTAGAGATATCACAACTCACCACTACAAGGTGACCAATATTTTCCATTAATGCCCTTATGTTTCTAGTCCTAGTCTGCCTTTTCATTATGCCCAACCACCCTTCCAAACGCATGTAAATTTGGTTGCTAAGTTTTCTAATCCAAAATCAAGGGTTTGTCATTGTTAGGTACTATGCCCTTGCTGTGTGTCTCTATATCCTATGGATGAATGTTATCACCTAGTATTTGTCCTCCCTATTTCTTATTTCCCTTAAGATAATACCCTCTGGTTCCATAGTTCCATCAATGCTGCAGAAAACTGCAAGATTTCATCTTTTATATTCTTTATAGTCTCCCATTATGTATATATGCCACAACTATCTTGTTCATTAATATATCATTGGCTATTTGGATTATTTATTTTAACAGCGTTTTGTTAGCTCATTCTACTGAAAATCTAACGAAAAATAATTTGGGGCATTGTAACTGAGAGCAAACTGCTAACAGATTATATCCCCCAGCCAGGCAGCAGCTTTTCAACTCCATAGTTTGGCAACAGAAACTTCCAGTTAAATGTTCTTCAGAACTCCAATAAATAATGGATAAAAGTGAAGTTGGAACATGAAGGTACCTGAATTATCATGGCTTAACACTTTAGTAGTTGTCATATTGGACACTGGATTAGCTGTATTTTGGCTACATAATCAACATATTTAATCCATTTCTAATGATACTAAAGAGATATGATCTTTTCTATCTAAAAATCTGTCAATATATGATAAATCTTTCAAGGTTTGATTAATAATCCCATATGATATGTTAGAGAACATACTATAATTTATTGAGAAGAGTAAGAGTTTTAACCTGGTGAGTAATCAATTTTGAATTTATTCTGATACTTCTTAAATTTACTGAGTTACAATTTTGGTGTCTTTTCCTTTAGTAAACATATAGAAGTATACATACACACATATATATACATGAGTTCAATATATATATGTGAGTTTAATGTATATGTACATGAGTTTAAGGGAGTATACACTGCACTATAGCACTGTCATCCTGTTGTTCATCTATTTGCTCAAGTGGGCACCAGTAACTTCTCCATTGTGAGACTTGTTACTGTTTTTGGCATATCGAATACGCCATGGGTAGCTTGCCAGGCTTTGCCATGTGGGCGGGATACTCTTGGTAGCTTGCCAGGATCTCTGAGAGGGACAGAGGAATCGAACCCCGGTCAGCAGTGTGCAAGGCTGTGCAAGGCCCTACCCGCTGTGCTAAGGAAGTATATGCATATATATATATATATATATATATATATATATATATATACGTACATGTATATGAGTTTAAGGGAAAACACAATAAAACGTTATTTCCCCCTAGTTCCAGTCGTCTAACATTTCAACAGTCCTGGAAATATCCTAAATTTTTCTGCCCCTTTGGATTTCCCCAGGCAAACTCAATCAATGAATGATTTGAACTCTTAGCTTTTTACTATTTGTACCCAGCAGCATACTCAGCTGAAGAAAGATCATACTTTGTGTAAGTTGATGACAAGAGAAATTCATGGTCACTGACCTTAACTGGGTCCTCAGCACTATCCAGCAATATGACTGCATTCCTCAGTTTACCTCATTCTGTCATCCTCTACAATTACATTAGACTTTTTATTCTTTTCTTGAACTTTCAACATCTCCAATGTCCATTTATTCTCAATGGATAACCATATGTCCTGTTTCAAAGAAAATAGTTATCACTTTTATTTCTTTCCATTAAGCTAAAATGAGATTATATCTGAACACAAGTACTCCTTCCTCAGCCTACTATAATACAGAAAATGTCAAAAGTCAGTCCATCCACATGGACTTTGGGAGATACCCCTCTTTGACTTTCTTTCACAGTCACGTTTAACTCCAAAGTTTCTACTAGACCCTTTGCAAGACTTGTTAAACATGATCCTGTATCCTTTACTTGAAAAAAGTCACTTTGAATTCCTATCATCTGTTAGCTCATTAAAAATACCTGACTCCCTTTTAACTCCTTTATCCTCTTCATTTTTTTTCAATTCGTATTTTCCTATCTAATGATCATACTCTATTCATTTTCTACTAGTTATCTATTCCAGTGAAGTACCTTATAACAGTCCAATTCAGAAACAAGCATTCCATTTTAGTTGGCATTTTCCTTTAGTCTCCAATTTGAATCAGTGCCTTAATCTTTTCTCAGTTTTCATGACTAGTATATTTGATGGTTGTATACCAGTTATTTTTGAATGGTTATTGATCTTAGATTTGGGTATATATTTTCATAATTATATTGGGCATTGCATCTTAGGCAAGAATATATAGTCTTAATACTGTGTTCTTCTGATTACATTTCATCATGTGATATCCACTGTTGATTTGTCCCACTACTGCTGAAGTTAACTTCGAACACTTAATTATGTTTGTCTGTTTAGCTTTTGGATTGGATACATTTCTCAAACTGAAAACTTAATTTGTGTCGAAAGAAAGAAGCACACTATGAGACTACAAGCGTAATTTACTAAGGGTTACTTGCATAAGGGGTTTTGGTACTAGACGTGATAGACTAGTCTTGGTTCAAAAGATATACACACATCTACTTTGAAGTGAATTGTGTTCAAATTAAATTTAAATTATAAAATAAACACAATTTCTTATATTTGTTGCTATTAGGATCTTGCTTTTTCCAAGTCCTCAATGTGAACAATATTGTATCTATATTAATTCATCTACCGATCAAAAATCATTCATATAATCTAGTACCACAAAATTCATTTTAGTTTTTGTATATTTAATATTTATACCTATTTCTCTGACAATGCTTATCATTTTATCTTTTGTCTTTAACACATTTGCTCTAGTTACCTGTCATACTATTCCATTCTGCCTTCTACCACCATCACTCCTTGAAGACAGTCCTCGTTTAGTTACCAGTGAACATCATTTTACTAAATGTAGTTATTAATTTAATTGTTTCAGGTCACAATGGTTTGTAACACTATCTACATCTCAGGAGTATAGTGTTTCATTCACATTTATACTCAGTAAGTATATAGACCACCCCATGTCTACCAATAAGAGGTCTAGTTACCATCAACTGTGATCCAACCAATATACTCTACTTATTCTTCCCATCAACCCCCATACCTTTTCCTCTCTGGTTATCACTGTTTTGTTTTATTTTTATTTAACTATGATTTACAAAGTTATTGATAGTTGTGTGTAGGCATATGATATTTCAACACCAATCTGACCACCATTGTCACCTTCCCTCCCGAGAATATGTTCTCATATTCCCTCCCGAGACTCAACCTCCAACCCATTCCACTCACCCCTGTCAACTTGAAAGGCACATTACAAAGTTCAGTGGTTGCAGCTTAGAGCTCATGTTGTCAGAGTTGTTGAGTCTGTGTTTTAGATATATGACTATATCACTCACCCATATCACCAGTACAACTGAAGCCCTGACCCCTGCTTACCCTTTACTTCCAGATCTCCTCTTCCCCACTCTATTTTCCTCCTTCTCCATCTTTCTCCTCTCTAAAAACTGGGGTCAGGGTGATTTAGGCATCACTACTTTACCAGGATATATTTCCTTGTACAGTTATTCTATATGCCACTGATAAGTAATACCATCCTGTGTCTTGTCTTTCTTATTCTGGCTTACTTTACTTGACATAATATCTTCTAGTTCCAGCCATGATGCAGCAATTGCTTGCTTTTGTCATTCCTCCCAGCTGCATAGTATTTTGTTGTGCATATATACCACATCTTCATAATCCATCCATCTATTGTTGAACATACAGGTTGATTCCATATCTTAGTTACTATACTGAGTGCAGCAATGGATAATGGTGTGCATATGTGCTTTTAAGATTTTTTTCTTTATGAAACCAGCAAATGTCTTTTTGAATGAATCTTTTCTGTCCCGGGGGTAGATACACTAAAGTGGAATTGCTGGGTCATATGGCAATTCAATTCTGAGTTTATTAAGAACTCTCCAAACTGTTTTCCACAAAGTTTGCACCAGACAACATTCCCCAAAGCATTTGGTTACCACTATTTTGTTGTCAGTATTGTTTTCATTTTGTATTCTTTGATTTTTAAAAAATTTCTTCATGCAATGTATATTGTTAAAATAAAATGGTATTTTTGTTTCTCTTTCTTATTCCACTTAGCATTATAACCTTGAAATCCATCCATGTGGTCACTAATGGCAGAATTTCATATTTGTTGATACCTGAGAATTATTCCATTTAGGACATGTGCTACATCTTTATCCAATTATCTATTGTACACTTAGATTCCTTGGCTTGGACTAGGAAAATAATTCTGAATTAACATCAGGATGCATATATTTTTAATTTTACACTTTTCATATTTTTTATTATTATTATTATTATTAATTTTTATTATATCACCATGTGGAAAGTTACAAAGTTTTCAGGTTTATGTCTCAGTTATACAATATTCAAACACCATCCCTTCACCAGTGCCCATATTCCACCACCAAAATCCCCAGTATACCCCCGCCACAGCCCCCCCAACTGTATAACTGATGAATTTCACTTCATTTTCTCTCTACCTTGCTTACATTCCATATTGCAAAACAAAACTCACTATTGTTGTTGAAGTTTCCCCCCAATGAAGACAGCCCTACTAAGGAAGCATTTGATAATTGGTTTGTCATTAAAAGATTGTATGGGAATTCAATATCTAATTTTTTGAGAGTCGTCCAAATTGTTTTCCAGAAGGGCTGAACCAGTCAGCATTCCCACCAGCAGTGAAGAAGGGTCCCTTTCTCCCCACATCCTCTCCAACAGCGGTTGCTTTTCTTCTTTTGGATGTGTGCTAGTCTCTGTGGTGTGAGGTGGTATCTCATGGTTGTTTTGATCTGCATCTCTCTGATGATTAGTGATGCAGAGCACTTTTTCATGTGCCTTTTGGCCATTCGTATTTCTTCCTTGGTAAAGTTTCTGTTCATTTCTTCGCCCCATTTTTTGATGGGGTTGGATGTTTTCTTCTTGTAGAGTTCAACCAGTGCTTTATATACCATTGATATCAACCCCTTATCTGATGGGTATTGTGTAAATATCCTTTCCCATTCTGTGGATAGTCTTTGTATTCTGGTCACTGTATCTCTTGCGGTGCAGAAGCTTTTTAGTTTAATGTAGTCCCATTTGTTGATCTCTGTTTTTACTAGATTGCTTAGTTCCGTGTCACCTTTGAAGATACCTTTATCTTCAATATCGTGGAGGGTTTCGCCGACCTTGTATTCAATGTACCTTATGGTTCCCATTTGACCCAGCAATACCACTGCTGGGAATATATCCCAGAGAGGCAAAAAAGTACAATCGAAACAACATCTGCACATGTATGTTCATCGCAGCACTGTTTACAATAGCCAGAATCTGGAAAAAACCCGAATGCCCCAGAACGGATGACTGGTTGAGGAAACTTTGGTACATCTATACAATGGAATACTATGCAGCTGTTAGAAAAAAGGAGGTCAAGAATTTTGTAGTCAAGTGGATGGGCATGAAAAGTTTCATGCTGAGTGAAATGAGTCAGAAAGAGAGAGACAGACATAGAAAGATTGCACTCATCTATGGTATATAGAATAACAGAGTGGGAGACTAACACCCAAGAACTGTAGAAATAAGTACCAGGAGGTTGACTCCATGGCTTCGAGGCTGGCCTCACGTTCCGGGGAAAGGTCAACTCAGAGAAGCGATCACCAACTACATTGTAGTCGAAGGCCATGTGGGGGAAGGGAGTTGCGGGCTGAATGAGGGCTAGAGACTGAGCACAGCGGCCACTCAACACCTTTATTGCAAACCACAACAGCTAATTAGAGAGAGAAAACAGAAGGGAATGCCTTGCCACAGTGGCAGGGTGGGGTGGGGGGGGAGATGGGATTGGGGAGGGTGGGAGGGACACTGGGTTTACGGGTGGTGGAGAATGGGCACTGGTGAAGGGATGGGTTCCCAAACTTTGTATGAGGGAAGTATAAGCACAAAAGTGTATAAATCTGTAACTGTACCCTCACGGTGATTCTCTAATTAAAAATAAATAAATTTAAAAAAAATAATAAAGATACTTTAAAAGTGGAAAAAAAAAAGATTGTATGTTTTCAGTTTTTAGAAAAGGTCTGGATCCCCGGTGTTGTTGGCCCGGATTCGGGTCCGGAGCATTTCTCTGGCCGCGTTGCTCACCAGACTGCCTGGCCTCTTCTCTCAACACTTTTCATATTTTTGAGATACATACTACCCAGAAATAGAATTTCCTCTAAACAGTGAATAGTTTGAAATCTTCTATAGCTAGCTATGCTAAGCTATTCTATATTTATTAATAATACTCTCATTGGCTTCTATATTTTGATTTTCTTTTATCCTGCTCATCTATAGTAAGTCCCTCTACTTTGCTGATTCTTTCTCTTCTACCTAATCTTTAAATGTAAAGTCTTTATGTTGTATCTCCTATTTATTTCTCATCTTAGTCTACATTCACTCACTTGGCTCTAATTACCACTTTTATTTTTGATTTACAAAATTTGATCCTATCTTATATATATATATATATATAATTTTTGCTTTGTCGGTCACATCCAGCGACGCACAGGAGTTACTCCTGGCTCATGCACACAGAAATTTCTCCTGGTGGTGCTCCAGGGAACATACGGAATGCTGGGAATCGAATCCTGGTCAGCAGCGTGTAAGACAACTGCCCTATCTGCTGTACTATTACTCCTTACCTAACTGAGATATCTTTTCTCAATTCCTGAGCCATAGTTCTGCCTACTTGACATCTTTGGTTACTCAGGTACCTCACATTACCATGTCTATAGCTAAACTCATGATGTTCCTTAATTTTTCTCCTTTTCCATTATTCCTTATCCAGATAAAAATAGTATAACATCATTCTCACAGTTGCCCATGACAAACGTTGCCATCAATCACAGCACCTCCACATACTTGACATCTGTTTGATATTATCAGTAAGAAAGTCCTATAGTTTCTGTTCTAAAAATATTTTAAAACATTTTGTATTTATTGTATTTACCCTAACCCTAATGACCACTGATCTTACCTGTACTCCCTGCATGATACTTAAAAGAACTCCTTGAATTTTCTTTTCTTCTGTCCCATTCTCTACATTATAGTCAAATATAATACCTTGTTAACACAAGTCTTATTTTTATCTTTTCTTTATTATCTTTTAGTATTTTTACAGCTACTATATTAAAGTTCAAGACTTTTGCAAAGTTTATGAGACCCTGGATTATGTGACTTCTGTCTGTTCCGCCAATATCATTTCACACTATTCTATCCCTCTTTATTACTCTACTTCAGAGATATATTAACCATTTCATCTCACTCATAGCCATACATATATACACATTCCTCCTATAAGTTTCAACGCAAATGCCAATACTTACATTAGCTCAAAGTCCTAATACCTCTAAATTAAATTATATTATCCTGTTCCATCCTCCCATTCCACTTGTTATTGTCCTTCCAAATTAGTTCTCACAATTTGTAGCTACATGTTCTTTTGCATATCTAAGAAGTAAATACTTTGCTCATGAAGACACAAACTGGATCTGTCTTTGTTGCATTTCTACCAATTGGTACAATACTAACTTATTGCATATTCAACACAAACTTATGAGATATATAAATGAATGAAAATTTGAAAGGAAGTAAAATAAAAATAAAGGAATGCTGATCCTCTCAATGACAAATATGTAAATAAAAGGTAAACCCTTCAGTCAAACATTTAGATGTGCCCAAATAGCCACACATCAATATAAGCTAAATATTTTCTCCTTTAAGTCAGGTATAAGAGCAATTTGATTGGCTGACTTCTTATCCTTTCACTTTGTGATTTGAAACCTTTTCTTAACTCACTTGCTCAAAAATGAAATTGGAGTGTATCCTGGGCACAGCAGGAAAGTAATTCAAAGAAACCCTGAACATTGTAAAAATTATCATTCAAGCTTATTAAATGCAATGTATATTTAAATTGAAAAAACTTTCTTTATTAAACTTAGATAGGTGAATTTTTACAGCTTTCAGCACTAAAATATATTAGATTTGAGAGTCAGGTTAGATTAATTTCTAATCTTTATGGAAATCATTTTTATTAAAAAGTGGAAAGTTGAGAATTTGACAGTTACAGGGTTTGGATAACTCTAAAAGGGTCATCATTTAAATATGCAGGGAAAGTAAAATCAGAGTGCTTTCATGGTAAAGATGATTTGTTTATTTTATATGCTCATTTTTAAAAGCTGTTTTAATATTTGAACTTGTTAAGGAAAGTATGAAATGTGGTTGAATATATTAAAACATAAATAAAAGTTTTCACTTTCATTTCTTTTTCTAAGAGTCAACCTACCAAATAAATCTCAGTCTGGACCTAGATATTAAATAAAAAAGATTAAGGTGTCATTTTTACTTAAAATGTAACTGATCATTTTTTTGTTTTTTAATAATACATTTCTTAATTATCAAATTAGTGATAGTTTTCACATTATTAAAAATATTTCACATTATTGTAACTTTTTAACTTATCATTTACATTTCCTATTGTTTCACTTTATTTATGTATTTATTTTTTTGCTTTTTTTGGGGTCACACAGGGGTTATTCCTGGCTCTGCACTCAGGAATTTCTCCTGGCGGTGCTCAGGGGACCATATGGGATGCTGGGAATCGAACCTGGGTCGGCTGCGTGCAAGGCAAACGCCCTACTCGCTGTGCTATTGCTCCAGCCCACCTATTGTTTCACTTTAAAGGACACTTTAGTTTCTTTTGGTGATTGATTTAGAGATGTATAAAACTACAGATTTTCCTAGAAGATCCCTAGCAACAGAGTTATTTTTCTCCTTTAAATGTGGATCACTCATGGTGCTCTTAAAAGATAGAAGAAAAGCCAGAAAGGAATGTAGATCTTCTAAAAGGTCTAAGTTGTTTGTCTAGTGTGTCTATGGTGTTTATTGGTAGTTTGCTAGCAGCTGTGAATTTGTGATAACTAACTTTTTTGGGGTAATATTTTTTAATTAATTGAGGTTCCATGATTTATAATACTGATAATGATGGTCTCATGCACATAATTCCAACATCACACTCATCACAAATGTATCACTGTGTCACTGTCATTTGTTGTTCTTCGATTTGCTTAGTGGGAACCAGAAATGTCTCCATTTGTCCAAACCCTGAGATTTTAGCAGCCTCTCCTTATTCATCTTTCCTAATGATTGGAGGCTCTTTCAGCGTCAGGGGAATGAGACCTGTTATTGTCACTGTATTTGGCATATCGAATACGCCAAGAGGAGCTTTCCAGGCTCTTCTGTGTGGCGGGATACTCTCAGCAGCTTGCCAGGCTCTCCAAGAGAGAATACAAATGTGCCCACCTTCTTTTCCCAAGGACCCCAATGCTCCTACCTTTCAACCCTTCTACCCACCAACTGAATTGTGTGAACCAGTCGTGAGAACTATCTTTTCAAGTCTTAGCAAGGATAAATTACCCTTATATTTTAGACCTTTCATACTAATGAAGACAAGAACGAAAATAGAAATTCCAGTGCTTACTTTTCAGTATCAGAGGTGTTTACAAATGCATTTATAAAGTGTATGAGAGTAAAGACAATTCTGCCTAATATAATTTTAATTTAGCTTGTTTATTTCAATTCTCAGTGATAATAGCAATCAGTGATAAAGAATTAGCACTATCTCATTTCCTCCTGTTTATTTGCTTGTGCTGGAAGTGCTGGGGATATTTTTGACATAATGTTCTTTATGTTAAAAAAAGAGCAAGTTTTCTAAGTGTTCACTCCCTAGAGGTAGTGTATATAGTACAAGGGAAAGAACTCAGGCTTCTTGCATGTTTCACGCATGCAAAGCACGAGCTCTTTTAAGCTATCTGCTCAGCCATTTCCTGCCTCCCTCTGGTGTCCAAAGGTGAACCTAAAATGATATTGGAAAATCATTTGGATACACAGAGGTGGGCTATCAGAAGGTATTAAATAAAGAAGAGAAAAAAGGATGTAGCTCCAGATACATGGAAAGCACTTTGATTCCAGGAAAGGGCTAGGAGTCAAATACTTCTATAGCAAAGGACAGACAATAGAGGAATAACGAAAAATAATAAAAATAATGAAAACTAAAGTCATAAATAGTCATTGTGGACTGCTTTGGGAAAGTTTAGATTTCTACTCTAAAGATTTTAGACATCCGTTTGCTTTGGAGACTATATGATATTTTCATATATATGAGACCAGAGCTCTGCTATTTTTTAGGTATGAGAAACCAAGATGCTACAAGTAAACAAACAATTAATGTGAGGGACACTGGAGGAACCAAGTGATGGTCTAAAGAAAAACTTCAATAGGTATTTTCAATTATCTTAGAGACTGATTAGTGAATATGTCTATTTAATAGATCAGAAAAAAACATAAAACATAGATGAGAGTAAAAGGACAAAAAATTCAGTTAAATCAGTGAATTGCTGTAACATACCTGCATAAAGTAAAACTGAAATTTACTGATTTTGTGAAGCAATAGTTAAACATTAGGGAAATATTTAAAGGTTTTTATATGTCAAAGTAAGGGTTTTATGTAGATAAATTTTATGTTTCTCTCAAGACACATTATTCTACTATTCTACCATATTTTTGGTGGGGGGTATTTAAAGTGAGAGCAGAGCATTTGAGAAACCAGTAAAAAATCTTTTGTGAGGCCCAAGATAAAGAGATGGTCAAGGCCCTAATAATTATTAAAAATTAAAAAATAGCTAACCTTTAGTTATTATGTACACAACATAGGTGTAAGCACTTTGCATATAATTTCTGACCTATCCAGACAAGAAATTCATTTTGTAGACAAATCAAAGCACAGAAAGATATAGTGAGTTTTTAAAGGTCACATCATAATTGTTATTTTTATAATATTAACTGATCTTTTTTGTTTTATGTGTTTTAACAATAAATCATATTAATTTCTAGCAAATTAAGTTGTATAAATTATTTCATGCTTTTTGACATACTCAATTTATTTTAATTACAGAAGAAATATTGTTTAGAAATAAGATTTTAGGTAAGGAAATACAAACTCTATTTTTACATCATAATTTTCATATCATTATTTTACATAATATAATTTTAAATTTTACTTGTGTATGAATTTTGTATTATATTTAAGGAAAATGTTTACAATAATTCATGTTGGTTTTGAGGAGATAGTACAGGGGTTAAGGCACTTGTCTTACACAAATCCAACTTAGCCAGTTCAATTGTTGTCACCACATTTGGTCCCCTGGGCACTTCTGTGAGCACAGAGTAGAACTAAGTCCAGAGAATCTCCAGGTGTAGCCAAAAACAAAAAATAGTTTTTGTGTCTTTTTTTTTCATGTATACAGTTACTGTTCTTCATCAGCCACTAATGTGTCTAAGACCTATAGTTAACAGAAGACTAAGTTAATAATCTATCTATCCCAGGTAACCAGAGTCCAGACAATTAACTATTTTGTTTTATGGAATATCCAGAGAGAGATGAATAGAAATGGAGTTAAAACAGAAGTTAAATAACTGACTACGTATGGACAGAAGGGCCCAAGTTACTAACTTTGGAAATTGGGAACATTTTTTGTGGTATTGCCAAAAGTAATAAAATCAGTGAAAAATGGATTTTGATTGAAAATCAAGAGAAAAGTAATAAACATGTAAATGACATTAAGATCTTAGTGGCATAAACTGAAAGAAAATCGAGAATTTTAAATGTCTAAATATAGGTAGATTAATTTGCTACTTATCAATAGCTTTGATACATACAGCAAAACCTCACTGCAACACTTATATTATGTGACAAAGAAATCAGTGAAGTAAATTTTATTTCATTATTTGTTCTAAAGACAGCTGATATGATAGACTTAAGGAAACATTAAATATGTATCTTTAATGTTCAAATGGCAATAAAAGACATGTAGTGATTGTCATAGAGTAAAATTATGTCTAAAAAATACATGTATTTTATAATGATAAGTTGTGCATTCAAATGATATATAAGGACATTCATATTCTTATCTTCATAATGCAGAGGATTTTGTTAAACCTTGTATTCTTTATATTCTTTCCTCCCTGACATATAAATTTATAGGGGTAAAAATAAATTGCAGGTGCATGGTCTGATGGGCAATGATGGCAAATTTGTAAATATGTATGCAGCCATTCTCCAGATATTTCACAGAAAGCTTCTTTACATGCTTTTTTAGTGCCTTGAATACACCTTCTGTATTAAACATACACGTGCCAACCACAGTTGAAGAGGCTGTCTAATTACTGCTGGCATTGTCTCAATCATAGATTCTAGGTATCTTTTCATAAAGCTGGAGATCCTTTATCAAAAGTTTTAAATGGGCAGGGTTGGGGGACATACAGTTCTATAATCTCTTCTTTGTTGAGACAAAATTTACAATCTGCATGATTCTTTTTCCAGCAAACATCATTGATTCTGCCATTAGACTATGCTATCAGTTGTTTCTTGGAGCTGGGATATGCATTTGAAACACTTCATCCATAATTTTATAGCTAGTGAATATGATCACTTCTATTGGACATATAAAACATCATGCAGATAAAAAATGGAATGATAATATTACCCAAAGACAATAGAAACAAGGGCCAGGAGAGACTGGTCCATGGTAGAAATCTTTCCACAAGGAGAGGTGTGCTTGGTTAAGAAGAGAAGGAATCACTATGACAATAATAGTTAGAAATGGTCACTCTGGACAAGAACTAAATGTTAAACTGGGGTAAAGTAATATACATGATATCCTTTCAGTAACACCATTGCAAGCAACGCTGCTTAATATGAAAAAGGGAGAGAGATGAGAGAGAGAGTAGGGAGAAGTCTTTGTCATGGAGCCAGGTGTGGTGGGGGTGTGGGAACACTGGGGACTTTGGTGGCAGTAAACATAAACTGGTGGAGAGATGGGTTGACTAAAACTCAATAATGAACTACTTTATAACTGTGTATTTCATGGTAATTCAATTAAAAAATAAAAACACCCATGCAGGCATTTTTATATGTGCACAAAGTAGATTAATAAAAATTCATTAGGGGGAGAAGAGATATAATGTGATAAATTTTTGAAGAAGGATAAAACAGGTCTAATATCAGTAAGAAAAGGGAATATTTTTTCTCCCTAATATTTTTTTTTGCTTTTTGGGTCACACCTGGCGATGCACAGGGGTTACTCCTGGCTCTGCACTCAGGAATTACCCCTGGCCATGCTCAGGGGACCATATGGGATGCTGGGATTTGAACCCGGGTCGGCCGCGTGCAAGGCAAACGCCCTACCCGCTGTGCTATCTCTCCAGCCCCTCCCTAATATTTTTAACATAGGACTGGAGCAATAGCACAGCGGGTATGATGTTTGCCTTGTACGAGGCTGACCTGGGTTTGATTCTTCTGTCCCTCTCGGAGAGCCCAGCAAGCTACCGAGAGTATCCTGCTGCACGACAGAGCCTGGCAAGCTACCTGTGGCCTATTTGATATGCCAAAAACAGTAACAACAAGTCTCACAATGGAGAAAGAAACTGTAAATACATACCAATATTAGTCTGGGTTCATAGGAAGAAAGGGTAGCAAAGAGACTGTGTACAACCCCACCCTCCCTAATTCTTTCCACCACTCTACCTGTGCTTCATCAAAATCACAGCTTATTTCCCATCCTAAAACCTGCTCAGATGAGGTCATGATATGGAAAGTAGGGTCCTAAAGCTAAAGTGACAGCACTGCTTACATGAAAAACGAAGATATGCATTTACTATTAGAAAATGCAGATGCTCACAGAAGCAACAAATAAGAGGAGCTGAGATGTAACCCTGGCAGCCGCACGTGTGCAGCCTCCCCGCAGCTGCACGGGCATGATTCCAGAGGCCAGCTAAACTACTTTAGGTACCGGAAGTTTCTTGCAGAAATGTCTCTAGACTGAACTAAGCCGAGGCCCCATGCCTGCCCAAGAGGTGAAAGGTTTCTCTCTCTCTCTCTCTCTCTCTCTCTCTCTCTCTCTCTCTCTCTCTCTCTCTCTCTCTCTCTCTCTCTCTCTCTCTCTTTCTCTTTCTCTCTCTCACTCTCGCTCTCTCTCTCCCTTCCTCCCTTTCTCTCCCCCACACTCTTTCTCTCTCCTTTTCCTTGTGGTGGGGGGGTGGTAAGGGTGTAGCGACCACCATAATATGAGGACCACTAATGAGAGATACAAGCTTGCAATGATCCAATTTCTGGCAAAAATTTCCCTGGACTTAGTTACTAAAATACAGAAATCCAAAACTGCATGGCCTCATATCTTTTCATAGCAGGTCTGATTCTAGTGGGGAAACTCCAAACAATAATAGTGAGTTCTTTGTTGAAATATTGAATGTAACCGAAGTAAGGAGAAAGTAAAGTGAAATTTATCAGTTACATAGGAGGGGGTGGGGAGATGGGAGGTATACTGGGAGGTATACTGGGTTTTTTTTTTTTGGTCGTGGTGAAGGGATGGTTGTTTGAGCATTTTATAACTGAGACTTAAGCCTGAAAGCTTTGTAATTTTCCACATGGTGATTCAATAAAAAAAGCATGATAAACAAAAACAAATAAGAGGAAAGATAACAGCAGTATGGAATCTCAGAAAGAAAATGCAATAAATCTCTAGAAATAAAACTTAAAGACTCAAGACTTTGTGAATAAGAAATAATTTAAGTAGCAATCATGAATAAACTTAATGAACTATAAGAAAACATTGGTCTCAGAAAGATACTAAAGAGCCAAAGAATTACCTCACGAGAGGTTGACTTTATTATTCAAATACAAACAGAAAATTCTAATATGAACAATTTTGCAAATAAAGTCAACCATAAAATGTATAGAAGGAAAATAAATATTATGGAGAAAAAAGTTCTTGAGATTGAAGATAGAAATCCAGTTACAACTCAAGTGATAAAGAAGAGTTAAATAATATTTTGAAAAATGAGTAGTATACAAGACAAATATTAGTAAACATAAAGCAAGAAGCATACAGCACTGAAATAATAAGAGATATTCACATCCCATTGCATCAATGGGTATGTAATTCATACAGAAATGTGACGTGTTTAATGGCCTTAAATTTTATAATATATAAGTGAACATAATAAATACAAAGTCATCCATAAGAAAGCAGAAGAGTACAAATTCTTCTCAAGTGTACAAGGAATATGTAAGGATAGACCACATGTTGGGTCACAAACAAATTTACTCAATTTATAAATATTGAAATTTTGTAAGGTATATGTTTTTATGGTAATATGAAACTGTAAGTCATTGGGAGAAAAATGGAAAAAATCACATATATGTGGATTTATACTTTATCCTTATTAAGTTTGAGATATTATATACATCTTAAGAATTCACCCATTTCTCCTAGGTTCTCAAACTTGATCAAAAAGACTTGTCTGTAACAATTTATTAAGATTCTTTGATTCTAGGGATCTGTTAGGGGCTGGAACAATAATACAGTAGATAGAACATTTGCTTTACAAGTGGCTGGAACAGTTTCCATCCCTGGCATCCAGTATGGTACCCTAAGCACAGCCAGTATAATTCCTGAGTGCAGAAATAGGAGTAATCTGTGAGCATGGCTGGGTGTGGACCCAAAATAAATAAAAAGAATCCTGTTTGATCCTAATATAAATGTTGCTGGCACGAGCCTGTAATGGATTCTTCTGTCCATCAGTTGTGGGGGACATATATATGGATACTGAATTCACTGGGGACCTAGTCACCACCAGAATGGTGACATTTCTTTACCATTAGCTTGTATAATTATTTTACATCCTTTCACTCTGAATTTGTGTTTATCTTGAAAGTCAATTTTCTCTGCCACCAATCATTTATCTTGTAATGTCTGTTGTGTTTCCAACAGAAGGTTAATTTTATTTCATAATTCATCCAGCCACCCTGTTCCTTTTTTTTATAAAGAAGTTCAGTACATTGATTTTTAAGGGGATTCATATATTAAGAAATATGTTGTTGCCATTTTTCTATGTGAGATTTAGTTGCTTTTGCAGTTAGCAATTGCTTCTTACATGTGACTTTTAAGTAAATCTTCCAGGGTTGGTTGAGGTGTAGCAAATACTGTCAGCTCTTGTTTGACTAAGAATATTTTTAACCATCCCTCAAATATAAATGAGAACTTTTCAGAGTAGGAAACTCTAGGTTGAATTTTTAATTAAGCACTTGAATATACCATTTAATTATCTTCTTATTTGATGTAATATGAAAGGTATGTTATTTTTAAATATATTTCCTTTGTTTTGCTGTTTTTCTTTATTAACCAAATTAAGTATTATCTCTCTCTCCCTCTCTGTGTGCCATGGCATTTTGATTACAATGTGTCTTGGTGTTCTGTTTGAGTCCAATTTGTTAACATTATTTGGGCCTCTTGAATATCTAAGCAGGTCTCCTTCCAGAGACTGAGGAAGTTCTGAACTATTTTCTCTGCCACCAATCATTCTTCCCATTTCTGTTTTCCCTCTTCTAATATTCCTAAATATGGGAAATTATCCATCTTGCTATTGCCCTTTAAATATCTTAAACAATACATTCCTTAGCAAGTATTGGATCAGTCAAGAAATCATTTGGGGAATCAAAAATACCCAGAGAAGAATAAAGTAAATATATGACATTTGAAACCACGTACAATGAAGCAAAAGTACTACTAGGAAGGAATTTATAGAAATATAGAATTCCCTCAAGAAACAAGAAAAAGTTCAAATAATCTAATCTAATACCTAAAGGCAGAATCTCCTGCCCCTGTGCTAGACTGTCTTCACCAGGGCCCCTTAGAAGGGGGCGGGTTGAATCTCCCTCCCCACCCCAAGCAGAATCCTGGCAGCCAAAAACCTCCAGAACTGAACCACAGCCATGTACAAATAAAAATTTAATAAAATTATTTTGAGTGAGACTCAACAAATAAGTGAAAATGCTAATAAGTAAAAGTAGAAAATAAGTAAAAGTAGAAATAAAAGGGGAGAAATTATAACACTAGAAACAAAAAAGTTAAAAATATTAGCATTAATACAAATATGTACTAGCAAACTGGGCAATTTATAAGTAATTTCTTATAATCATACAATCTTCTAAGTATATATATACACTAACATATGCCTCAAAGACCTGGGCCCTACGCAAACTGGATGAGAATGCTATTCGGGTATCCCAAAGAGGAATCGAAAGAGCTATGCTAGGAGTATCACATCTCACTCAAGTGAGAGAAAGAATCTGGAGTTCTGACCTCCATCGACGGTCAAGAATCAGGGATGCTGTCTTGTTTGCCAAGGCATCAAATATATATATATATATATATATATATATATATATATACACACACACATATATATACACATGCATACACAGTGGAATACTATGCAAATCTAAGAAAGAAAAAAGCATGCAATATGAAGCAACAAGGATTGAGGTAGAGGATATTATGTTGAGGGAAGTCAGTTAGAAAAAAGGGGGAATATGTGCAGAATGTCTCTTAAACATAGACAGCAAGATAGCAACAAAGGGTCAAATGCAGCACAATGGTAGAATTGATCAACACAATTTAATTGGTAGTGTTTAGAAAGAAGGAGTGTTAGGGTCCTTAGGGGAGGGAGGTGGGGGAAACCATCATTATAAATCAAAAATCGCAATCAATATGAAATTCCAAGGCTGTATCAGAAATAGAAATATAGACAGACCTATGATTATCATATAAGTAAACATAGTAAAATGGTGAGAAGAGATAAATAGGAACTTCCTAAAAGAATAAATACAAATGACCAAAAGGCAAATGAAAAAGTGCACTACATCACTAATTATCAGGAAAATGCAAATAAAAACTACAATAAGTTATCATCTCATGTCACAGAGACTGGCATACATCAAAAAGAATAACCATCTATAAGATCATCCTGTGTTTGTCTTCTTCTGGCTTAATTCACTTACATGATATCTTTCATTTTAACCATGTTGTAGGAAATTACATGATTTTATCATTTCTTACAGCTGCACAGTATTCCATATGTACAAATGTCACATCTTATACGTGGATGCTCATGGAGAGTATCATGCTAACTAAAATGAGTCAGAGAGGGACAGACATAGATTGACTACATTCATTTGTGGAATATAAAATATCATAACAGGAGACTAACACTCAAGGATGGTAGAGACAGGAAGATTGCTCCATGGTTGAAAGCCTGCCTTATGATCTGGGGAAGAAAGCAACTGGGATAGAGAAGGGATCACAAAGTCAATGATGGTTGAATGTATAACTCATGATGGGAGACGTGTGCTGACAGTAGATAAAGTTCCAAACATGATGGCCTCTCATTATTTGTATTGCAAACCATAATACCCATGAGTAGAGAGAGAGTATCTTGTATCATTTGTATCACTTGCCATCCCATTGAGCTTCGATTTGCTCGAGTGGGCGCCAGTAACATCGCCATTTGTTCCTGTCATGTGCTAGTGCAGCCCAATGATATCTGCTTTCTCCAGTAATAGGAAGAGCCTCAAATCGTTCATTTAGGGATTTGACGAAGAAATCTGACCATCTAGTAGGTGGGCGGCCATGCAGTCTTCTGACGTTCTGTGGAATCCAGTCGATAACAACTCTAGTCCAGTGGTCATCTCTGAATCTCATTACGTGACCCATCTGATTTTTGATGCCTTGGCAAACAAGACAGCATCCCTGATTCTTGACCGTCGACGGAGGTCAGAACTCCGGATTCTTTCTCTCACTTGAGTGAGATGTGATACTCCTAGCGTAGCTCTTTCGATTCCTCTTTGGGATACCCGAATAGCATTCTCATCCAGTTTGCGTAGGGCCCAGGTCTCTGAGGCATATGTTAGTGCAGGAAGAATGGTGGAATCAAAAAGATGTGCCTGGAGTCAGAGGGTCTTAGTCCTCTTAACCACTTCTTTGACGCTCTTGAAGGCATTCCACTCTGCTCTCTTCCTCCTGAGTAGTTCTAGCACCAAGTCGTTCCACATGTTGATTTCTCGACCCAGGTACACATAGCTGCTTCATTCAGAGATGTTAGTTCAATTGAGAGCAAATGGAGCTTCAGGGACTAGTTCGTTTTTCATGGGCATAGTCTTGTTGAGATTCAGCTGCAATCCAACCTTTCCACATTCGTTGTCGAAGTCAAATATAGTGTGAACCATGGTAACACCTCTAAGGGTGATTGGAGAACACCCTAAAAGCCTCCATTCCTCTCAGAGAGCCCGGCAAACTACCGAGAGTAATCCACCCCCACGGCATGGCCTAGCAAACTACCTGTGGTGTATTCTATATGCCAACAACAGTAACAAAAATCGGCCTCATTCACCTGGCATCAAAAGAGCCCACAATACGGCAGCGTTAAGAAAGATGAGCAAGGAGAGGCTGAAAAAATCTCAGGGAAGAACTAGACTGCCAAAACGAAGAAAGACTAAAATGATTGCCTGTAATTTCAATGCACATATGCTGGCATCAGAAGCATCCATCGAGGACCTGATGGTGCAAGTACGACATCATTGGTCTGACTAAAATGAGAAGACATCAATCACATAATGCCATTTTCAACACTGAAGAACTGTTCCTTGGAACATGCGACAACAGAGGCGTCGGTGGTGTCGATGTCCGTGTCAACATGAACTTGGCTATGAGCATTGATTCATTCGAATGCCTAACAACCCAAATCAGAAGATTACGCATGAATAGATGTGGCTCAGTGTCTGCAGTTTCTATCTTCGTCATCTATGCACCAACTTCCAACTACGATGAAGAAGAAATTGAGAGGATCTCCATGGAACTAGGGAAGTTCTATAAAGAAGACCACACTTTCTATAAGATCATTGTTGGTGATTTTAATACCAAGATAGGTCCAAGAAGGTTGCCCGAAGAACTCCACATTAGGACACATGGCCTAGAATCGAACGATCAGGGTGAGAGACTGTCTGAATCCATCATGTCGACCAAGACCATCCATGACAACTCACAGTTTCAGAAGGCCAAATCTAAATGCTGGACATGGGAGTCTCCCGGTGGACAGTTTCACAATGAAATTGACCACATCATATTCAATCAAAAGTTTTGCCTGACCAATGTCGCTATTGTCCCAAAATTCCAAACAGGATCGGACCACCATCTCCTTCGTGCAAAATTCTACTTCACAGAGCGGGGAGAAAGGTCTGCAAAATTTAAGTCTAAGAAGGCAACTCCCAGAAGGACCAACAGCTGGGAGCTCTTTGGCACTATTGAAGCGTCGTGGAAAGATGCCATCCTTGACAACATCGATGAGGAATACGATTGACTGGTTCACCACCTCCATGACTATGCCAAGAATGCCGAGAGTGAGAAAGCCACAAACAGATGCCTGTCTTTGGAAACTCTTGAGCTCATTCGTCAATGTGGTTTGCGAGAGCCTCAGACAACCACAAGCTAACGTCCCAGCTCGCAAAACTGTGCAGAGATGCGATAAAGGAAGACCTCAAAGAGAGAAGAGCAGCAGTGTTGGCCAATGTGGCAGAAGCCAGGAACAGTATTCGCAACACTCACCTATCCATCGCCAACTACAAGACCAAGATGACTGCCCTCTGACATCCTGATGGATCTATCACATCTTCCAGAAAGGCAATGGAGAGGATTATTCACGACTTCTACTTGGATCTTTTTGACAGCCATGTCCACCTGCCCACATACCAAATTCCGCAGGATGGATCTGTCGTTCCCAATGTCCTCCCTTCTGAAATCCAACACGCCATTTCCTTGGTAAAGACGCGTACAACACCTGGTCGGACAAGGTTAGACCTGAACACCTGAAGAACCTACCACAAGTACTCATCAATACGCTGTCTCGGCTTTTTACATGCCACCTGTCAGAATGCAAGGTTCCATCTCAGTGGAAAACCAGTAGGACTGTTCTGTTGTACAAGAAGAGAGATATCCACGACATTGGCAACTATTGCCCAATCTGCCTGCTGTCTGTTGTCTATAAGTTGTTCACTCTAGGCATCTTGAATAGAATAGGCAGAACACTAGATGAAAGACAACCATGCGAGCAAGCCTGGTTCTGAAGGGGATTTAACATGATAGACCATATCCATACAGTGACCAAACTCATTGAAGTTTCATGAGAGTTCAAGAGGCTGCTCTGTCTAATGTTCATCAACTTAAAGAAGGCCTTCGATTCTGTTGAGACTGAAGTGGTCATCGAAGCCCTAACCAAACAGGGCGTTAAAACTCAGTATATCAAAATCCTCCGTGAGATGTATTGTGGATTCACCACCAGGATCTCACCATTCGACAAGGAAATGATCATTGATGTAAGAGGGGTGCGGCAGAGTGATACAATTTCACTGAAACTCTTCAGTGCCACCCTTGAGAACATCAAACGAGTACTGGAATGGGAAGGAATGGGAGTGAAGATAGACGGTTGGCAATTACACCACCTCTGCTTCGCTGATGGCATCGTTCTCATAACACCAAACATTAGCCAAGTGGCACACAAAGAGAGAGAGTAAGAGGGAAATTTTCTGCCATAGATGCAGGGGGAAGAGAGATAATGGGGATATTGGTAGTGGAAAATGTACACTGCTGGAGGAATGGGTGTTTGATCATTTTATGAAAAATTCAAACATGAATGTTTTGTAACTATAGCTCATGGTGATTCAATTAAAAAAATTAAAAAAAGAAATCAGTGGGGAAAAAGAAGACGAGAATGGATAGTAATGGGTCATAAGCACCAGAGCTTCAGTTATACTGGTGATATAGGTGAGTAGTATAGCCATATATCCAAAACCAAACTAAAAGTATGAGATCTAATTGCAACCACTGAAACTTTGTAAAGTGCTTATCAAGTTGACAATCATGGATAGGGTACAGGTTGGGGTGGAGAAGGGTTATGGGAACACTGGTGGAGGGCAGTTGACACTGGTGGTGTGATTAGAGTTGAAATATTATATGTACAAATCTCAAATATCATTAACTTTGAAAATCACAATTCTTTTTTAATTTTTTTATTAGAGAATCACTGTGATATACAGTTACAAACTTATGAACTTTTGTGTTTGCATTTCACTTATATATTGTAACCCAAACATGAAAATCACAATTTTCTAATTAAAAAGAACAACCAATGCTGGTGTGAATACACATAGAAAGGCAATCTCATTCACTGCTGGAGCAAATGATATTGGTGAAGCTTCTCTGAAAACATATGTATATTTCTTTTTAAAAACTCAGAAACTGAGCTTCCATATAAACCAGCAATACTGTTCCTGGGAATATAATCTAGTGGCTGGAGCGATAGCACAGTGGTCAGGTGTTCGTCTTACATGTGACCGACCCAAGTTCGATTCCTCCGCCTCTCTCAGAGAGCCCGGCAAGCTACCGAGAGTATCTCGCCCACCCGGCAGAGCCTGGCAAGCTACCCATAGTGTATTCGATATGCCAAAAACAGTAACAACAAGTCTCAAAAGAGACTTTACTGATGCTCGCTCGAGCAAATCGATGAACAACGGGATGACAGTGACAGTGACCCATAATGCAATGCAGGAAAGCCATTTGTCTCCTATCTACATTGCTGCACTGTTCACAATCTGGAACTCTGCCAGAATCTGGAAACAACCCAAGTGCCTGAGAACAGATGAATGGATAAAGAAATTATGGCACATCTACACAAAGTGTGTAGCACATCTACACAATGTAACACTATGCAGATGTTAGGAAAAATTAAGTGATAAAATTTTCTTATACATAGATGGAAAAGAAGAGCATCCTGCTGACTGAAATAAGTCAGAAAGGAAAAATATAGAGTGATTGCATTGATTTGCATAAATAGAAAAAATAACATATTATGTGAATAATACTCGAGGATTTGTTCATGGTAGGAAGCTTCCTACAAAGCTGGAGAGAGTGCAGTTAGAACAGAGAAGAGACCACTATGACAATGATAGTTGAAAATAATCACTCTGGACAAGATCTGAGTGCTGAAAGGAGGCATGCATGACACTTTTTAAGTAAAAGTATAGCAAACTACAGTGCCTTGAAGGAAAATGAGAGAGTGAGAGAAATATATACACACACAGAGATAAGTGTATACCATAAAGACAGGCTGCTGGCGGGTGGTGGCAGGCAAGAGGGAAACTGGGGACTTCGGTGGTGCAAAATGTGCACTGGTGAAGGGATGGGTGTTGGAACACTGTATAACTGAAACCCATCATGAACAACTTTGTAGCTGCATATCTTAGGATTATTCAATTGAAAAAGAAAGAAGAAATCAGAAGAGTAGTTAAAATCCTTCCTCAAAATAAAAGGCTTAGGATCTGCTGGCTTCCCTTATTAATTCTAACAGAATTTGAAGGAAGATCTCATACCTTTTATAAACTTTTTTAATATAATACAAGGGGCATGGACATATAGTACAATGATTATGGCACTTGCCTTGCGTGCAGCCAACCTGGATTTTATCACCTGCACCCCATATGGTTCCCCTGAACCCTGCCAGGAGTGAGTCCTGACAGAAGTTGAGTGTGACCCGAAACTAATCAAAATAAAAAGTGAAAAATAAAACACAAAAAAGAATAAAAATAAGGAAAGTTTAATAATTCATTTTAATAGGCAAAAATTACCCTGATTTTAAAACAAAACAAAGATATAACAAAAATAAAACTACAAACCAATAACTCTGATGAATCTATATGTGAAATCCTCAAAAGAATCTTAACCAAAATTCAATAATAAATTTAATGGACCATACAATATGCTCAAATGAGATTTATTCTATGCAAGGTTGATTTTGCACATACAAATATATCAACATGATGAGTCACATCAACAAAATAAAAAATACCATATGACCATCTCAATAAATGCCAAAATGGGGTTGAAAATATTTCAAACCAATTTACAATAAAAGCTCTCAAATAAAATGGGCTTAGAAGAAAACTCTCAGCATAATAAAAGCCACTTTTGATCCATAGCTAGCATCATACTACATAATAAGAAATTAAAATATTTCTTCTAAGATCACAAGAAAAAACAAGATACTGTCACCATTAGTGTTCAATGTATTATTAAAAATTCTAGCTGAGCATTTAACAAGATAAATGACATACAAGCTTCCCAGAAGGACAATAATAGGTAAAATAATATATATATATATATATATAGAAACAAAAAATCCACTGAAACATGTTGCAATGAATAAAGTAAGTAGGTTTGCAGGCTAAAAAAATCAATATGAGAAGACTGGTTGCATTTTTATATGTAAACAATTAGCCATCAAAAAGAAATTATGGAGATATATAAAACCCAAGAAACCTTGAATTTGTTGTGTGTGTGGGGAGAAATGGTGCTATTATTGCACAGACCCCAGTGTTTAGAGAGGAGATAGAGAAGGAAATAAATGAATGGGGGACTAAGGGAAGAAGAAGTAATGGACAGGCATCAGGGCTTCAGTTATGCCAATGATATGAGTAATATGGGATATAGCTATATACCCAAAGCACAGATTGAACAGAACTGAGAAACTAAGCAGAAACTACTGAGACTTTGTAATGTGCCTGTCAAATTGACACGTAGGGTGGAGTGGAGGTTGGAATGGGGAGGGAAACTGACACCGGTGGAGGGTTAAGTGTTGAATTGTTGTATACCTAAAAGGCAACTATCAGTGACTTTGTAAATCATGACTCTAATATTTTTTTAAAAATTTTATTAGAAAGAAAGAAAAAAGAAAAGGAAGGAAGGAAGGAAGGAAGGAAGAAAGAAAGAAAGAAAGAAAGAAAGAAAGAAAGAAAGAAAGAAAGAAAGAAAGAAAGAAAGAAAGAAAGAAAGAAAGAAAGAAAGAAAGAAAAAGAGAATAAGAGAGAAAATTAGGCCAGAAGAGATAGTACAGTGGGTAGGACTGTACAGATATATTACAATATCTTTGAATTAGTAATAGCTTCTTCATATAAAGTCACAAGTTATTTAAAAAAAAGTTTTGGGAATTACCATGAATATCCAAAACATTTTTAAAAGAATCAGAATGAAGATATTTGCAGTTCTCAAATTCAAACTACACTATTAAGCCAGAGTAATCAAAATAGCATGGTATTTGAGGGAAATATATACAAATGAACCATAGAGATAATATAAGGGTTAATTAAATCACTTGCCTTGCATCCAGCTGACCTGGGTTTCATCCCTAGTATCATATGTGATCCCAGAGAACCTCCAATAGTGAACTCTGAGTACAAAACCAGGAGTAAGTACTGAAACTTCCTGGTGTAGCCCATAAATTAAAAATATAGACTCTCCCAAGGGCTCCCAGGCAACGGGGGATCCCCTGTATCCCCCCACGCCCCTGCGCCGCATGGACATTCCTCTCCGCTCCTCTGTAATGCCCGAACTGTCCATCAGGTACTCTCAGAGGATCGTGACCCCGCCCACCCCCTTCTACCCCCGCCCTGTGCCCCAAGAGATTACTGGGGGCATGGTCTGTATTTCAGGGTGTGGCCTGTATTTCAGGGGGCCTGGCCTCAACAGGGGTGTGGCCAGTTGCCGGAGCAGCGGCCTCTTAGCATCCACAGTTGTAATTTTCCTTACATTATGCTCTCTAACCTACGTCGAAAATCACCCTGGCCGTCTCAATTATTCTTTTTTTTTCTTTCTCCCCCCCTTACTGCTTGTCCACATATTCTATAGCTTGTGATTTAGTTTTTACTACTACATTTACTAATGTGCTGGAGCAATAGCACAGCATGTAGGGCATTTGCCTTGCACATGGACGACCCGGGGTTGATTCCTCAGTCCCTCTCGGAGAGTCCGGCAAGCTACCAAGAGTATACCGCTCGCACAACAGAGCCTTGCAAGCTACCCATGGTGCATTCATTATGCCAAAAATAGTAACAACAAGTCTCACAACAGAGACGTTACTGGTGCCCGCTTGAGCAAATCGAGACGACAGTGCGACTACTGTGCTACAGTGATACCCTTGCTTATAAAATCTAAGAAGCATCATTTTACCGTCTCTACAATCATTCTTTGCCAAATAGTCCTTTAGCTGACTTGAACTTCACAAAGCTGTCAGTGAACAATAGAATCTGCACAAAATCCTCGTACAAACAGCATAGCCTTAAGTCATCACAAGAGGCCCCACAAAAACCAAGAGGATCGCCTGAGAGTAAGGAAGTATTCTAGAATTGGAACAAGGCTACCATCATCAACGTAGCACAAACAGAATACCCCCTGCAGAAAGAAGGAACAGGGATAGACGACTAGAAGGTTCCAAATCTAGACTTCCATAACGATATGAAGAAACAGTGAAAATCCCCTCCACAAAGAGAAGATGAAGAAAAGATTCCAGAAATCTCCACAGGGTCTACCCACATACAGGACCTCTCAGAAAAAGAATTCAGAGAGGAAATCTTGAAGAGGGGCGATGTACTCAAAGCAACCGTGAAACAGACATCCAATAAATTAAGGGAGGGGAAGAATGATGCTTTGGAACGGTCTACCAAGAAAATGCAGGAAGAAATGAGATCAGAAATTTCAAAGCTACAAACAGATGTCACAAAGCTACGAACAGAAGTCACACAGATAAAGGATTCGGTAGATGAAATAAAAATCTCAGTAGGTGCCCTCAACAGTAGAATGACTACCGCCGAAGACAGAAGCAGTGAACTTCAAGATGAGCTACAGAAACCTTACAGATAACAACAAATAATGGTGAAAGACCTCAAAATGGTATAGAGCAAATCAGAGTGCTTGGGGATGACTTCAAGAGGAACAACATAAGAATCATTGGAGTACCAGAAGCACAGGGAAGTAACCCCAATGAAAAAAAAAAAACAGTGAAAGACATCATTGCTAAGAAATTCCCAGAGCTGGAGAAGGCAGGCATCCAGATCCAAGGAGTCCAAAGAGTACCAGCAAAAACAGACCCGAATAAAAAGACTCCAAGGCATATCATAGTCAGAATGACAGAGGCTGTGGATAAAGACACAATTCTGCAAGCAGCAAGGTCAAAGAAGGAAATCACATACAAAGGAGCACCCCTCAGATTTACAGCAGACCTACCAGAGGAAACCCTCCGAGCCCAAAGACAATGGTGGGACATAGTGAAAAAACTCAATGAAATGAATGCCTCACCAAGAATACTTTACCTGGCTAAACTCTCACTCAAACTTGAAGGAAATATACACTATTTCTCGGATAAACAATAGCTCAGGATAAACAATGATATGAATGCTTCACCAAGAATACTTTACCTGGCTAAACTCTCACTCAAACTCGAAGGAAATATACACTATTTCTCGGATAAACAATAGACTCAAAACCAAACTTAAAAGAAGGATTTAAGGGGCTATTTTAAGTCAAGTAAGAACCCCACAAGAACAACCAACCCCACAGAAAGATGACACAAAACCCCATGACAATAATCTCTCGAATGTCAATGGCCTAAATGCACCAATTAAGAGACACAGAGTGGCAAAATAGATTCGGAAACTAAACCCAACATTCTGCTGCCTGCAAGAAACACACCCGAACAGTCAGAGCAAACACAGACTCAAAGTCAAAGGGTGGAAATCAATCCTGCAAGCAAACAACTCCCACAAAACAGCTGGGGTAGCAATACTAGTATCCGACAACATAGATTTCAGGTTGAAAAAGATTATAAGGGACAGCGAAGGTCACTTCCTATTTATCAAGGGATATGTGCAACAGGAAGAAATCACACTGTTAAACGTATATGCACCTAATGAGAGACTGGCTAAATACTTAAAAAAACTCCTAACAGACTTTAAGGAGGACATCACTAACAGCACAATAGTAGTCAGAGACTTCAACACTGCCTTATCACCTCTGGATAGATCGACAAGAACAAAACTCAGCAAGGAAACACAGACTCTGAAGGAAGAAATAGAAGAGAGAGGCCTAATAGACCTATACAGGGCTTTATACCCCCAAAAGAAAGAATACACATTCTTTTCCAGTGCACACGGAACATTTTCCAAAATAGACCATGTATACTGGGCCTCAAAACATACCTCAATAGAATCAAAAAAGTAGAAATTGTATCAACCATCTTTTCAGACCACAATGCACTGAAGATAGAAGCTAACCACACACAGACACGGAGAACCATATAAAACACCTGGAAATTAAACAACTCAATGTTGAACAATGAGTGGGTCAGGAAGGAAATCAAGGAAGAAATCAAGAGATACCTAGAAACAAACGAGAATGAAGACACGAGCTACCAAAACCTATGGGATGCAGCTAAAGCTGTGTGAAGGGGAAAGTTACAGCTCTGCAAGCATTCCTTAGGAAGGAATAAAGGGCCTATATAGATATCTTGATTTCACAGCTCAATACATTAGAAAAGGACCAGAAAAAGGAACACAAACCAGACCGAAAGAAATAAATAATAAAAATTAGAGCAGAAATTAAAGACATGGAAACCCAGAATACAATCCAAAATGTCAATGAAACCAAGAGATGGTTCTTTGAGAAAATAAACAAGATTGATAAACCACTAGCAAGACTCACAAAGAAAGAGAGGGAGAGAACCATAATGAATCGAATCAGGAGTGAAAAGGGGGACATCACAAAAGAAACCAACGAAATTCAAAAGATCATCAGAGACTACTGCGAAAGTTTGTATGCCAAGAAACATGAGAACCTAAAAGAAATGGATAAATTACTTAATGGCTACAATCTCCCAAGACTGAACCAAGAAGACTTGGAATACCTGAATAAACCCATTAATATCAAGGAAATTTAAACTGTAATCAAAAATCTCCCCAAAAACAAGGCCCAGGTCCAGATGGATTCACTGGCAAATTCTTCCAAACATTTCAAGAAGACATGTTGCCAGTTCTCCTCAAGCTTTTCCTGGAAATTGAAAAAAAAGAAGTCTCCCAAACAGTATCTATGAAGCACACATCTCCCTAATACCAAAAGCAAAAAAAGACACCACTAAAAAATAAAATTATATATCAATATCCCTGATGAACACCGATGCGAAGATCCACAACAAAATATTAGCAAATAGGATCCAACAACTCATCAAAAAGTTCATACACCATGACCAAGTGGGATTCATCCCAGGGACGCAAGGATGGTTTAACATTCGGAAATCAATCAACATAATCCATCGTATCAACAAAAGTAAAGATAAAAACCATATGATCATATCAATAGATACAGAGAAAGCATTTGAAAATATCCAACATCCGTTCATGATGAAAACCCTCACCAAAATGGGTTTTGCAGGAACTTTTCTCAAGATAGTCAAAGCCATCTACCACAAGCCTACGGCAAGCATTATCCTCAATGGGGAAAAACTAAGGGACTTCCCTCTACGGTCAGGAAGGAGACAAGGATGCCCACTCTCACTACTTCTCTTCAATATAGTACTGGAAGTACTTGCGATAGGTGTTAGACAAGAAAATGAGATTAAGGGCATCCAGATAGGAAAGGAAGAAATCAAACTCTCACTATTCATAGACGATATGATACTATATCTAGAGAAGCCTAAAGCCTCTACTAAGAAACTCTTGGAAACAATAGACTTATACAGTAAAGTTGCAGGCTATAAAATTAATACCCAAAAATACATGGCCTTCCTATATGCAAACAGTGAGACAGAGGGAAGGGACATGAAGAAAGGAATCCCATTCAAAATCATGCACCAGAAAATCAAGAGCCTTGCAAGCTACCAAGAGTATCTTGCCCACACGGCAGAGCCTGGCAAGCTACCGTGGGTTATTTGATATGCCAAAAACAGTAACAATAAGTCTCACATGGAGACATTACTGGTGCCCACTCAAGCAAATCAATGAGCAACGGGATTACACTGAGAGTGAACATCTTTCTATCTTACAATATTTCCTTGTGAAATAGCCACTCTGAGCCAGAACACAATGATAATGATTCTGTTTCAGTGCAAGAACTTTTCACTGAGACAAAAGACTGAGCTTTTTATTTCAATTATCTAGATAGGTTTGCCTATGTCGGTGGTCACAGTTTATATAAGAATAATGCAAATAAAAACCCTCCACGATATTGAAGATAAAGGTATCTTCAAAGATGACATGCAACTGGCCAACCAAGTGGAAACAGAGATCAACAAATGGGACTGCATTAAACTAAAAAGCTTCTGCACCGCAAAACATACAGTGACCAGAATACAAAGACTATCTACAGAATGGGAAAGGATATTTACACAACACCCATCAGATAAGGGGTTGATATCAATGGTATATAAAGCACTGGTTGAACTCTACAAGAAGAAAACATCCAACCCCATCAGAAAATGCGGCGAAGAAATGAACAGAAACTTTCCCAAGGAAGAGATACAAATGGCCAAAAGGCACATGAAAAGTGCTCTACATCACTAATCATCAGGGAGATGCAGATTAAAACAACCATGAGATAGCACCTCACACCACAGGGACGAGCACACATCCAAAAGAACAAAAGCAACCGCTGTTGGAGAGGATTTGGGGAGAAAGGGACCCTTCTACACTGCTGGTGGGAATGCAGACTGGTTCAGCCCTTTTGGAAAACAATATGGATGATTCTCAAAAAACTAGAGGTTGATCTCCCATTTGACCCAGCAATACCACTGCTGGGAATATATCCCAAAGAAGCAAAAAAGTATAGTCTAAATGACATCTGCACTCATATGTTCATTGCAGCATTATTTACAATAGCCAGAATCTGGAAAAAAACCCGAGTGTCCTAGAACAGATGACTGGTTGAAGAAACTTTGGTACATCTATACAATGGAAAATTATGCAGCTGTTAGAAAAAATGAGGTAATGAACTTTGCATATAAGTGGATCGGCATGGAAAGTATCATGCTAAGTGAAATGAGTCAGAAAGAGAGAGACAGACATAGAAAGATTGCACTCATCTGTGGAATATAGAATAACAGAGTAGGAGACTAACACCCAAGAATAGTAGAAATAAGTACCAGGAGGTTGACTCCATGGCTTGGAAACTGGCCTCACATTCTAGGAAAAAGGCAGCTCAGATAGAGTAGGGAACACCAAGTAAAATGTGGTTGGAGGCCACGCGGGAGAATGGTGAAGCGTGCTGAATGTAGACTAGAGACTGAACACAATGGCCACTCAACACCTTTATTGCAAACCACAACACCTAATTAGAGAGAGAGCAAAAGGGAATACCCTGCCACAGTGACGGGGGGGGGTGGGGGTAGATGGGGTTGGGGGGGTGGGAGGGATGCTGGGTTTATTTGTGGTGGAGAATGGGCACTGGTGAAAGGATGGATTCTTGAACTTTGTATGAGGGCAACATGAACACGAAAATGTATAAACATGTAATGTACCCTCACTGTGACTCACTAATAAATAAATAAATAAATGAAAATAGTGCAGCAAAAAAAGAATAATGCAAATAATGTTTATATAGAGTCATAAAAATATTTTATTTGATGAGATGTAAATAAAATATAATCTAAAGGAAAGATTTCAAGTATTGACTATAAAGAAGACTAACTATAACTATCTTATTGGATTTAGAAATTGTAAACCAGACTATGTATTTTCAATTTTGTCAGGTTTTCTAGGTTTACTGAGTAGTTGCTCATTTTATAAGTTAAAATCACAGCCACTTGATAAACATATTTTATTAGACATTATGAAGTCAGTTAATCTTTTTATCTTTAAATGCAAGATTCCTTCATAATTTTTTCCATCAGGATTTTGAGACTCAATTCCTTTTTAGTCTAATATGTTTGTTGAACTGTTGCTTATATGTTGATATTAGAAAGGAAAAGGTGATATTTTGTATCAGTTTATAGCCTTCAGTCAGATTGTTGTTCAAATGTAAATGTTGTTAATAATAATAAAACATATTTAATCCCATTGTAATGCTGTTTATAAAACAATTTGTACTATGATATAAGTTTACTGTGTACAAATGAAAGATAAATGGTTACATGTCAAACACAGAAAATGTGATATAGAGCCTACAGTAAAACCAAACCATTGCCACAGCCAAGTTATTTTGTAAAACTATGGTACCCGTGGTGTTGAATTTAACTCTAATGAAATAGATGCATTATTCACTAATACTTTTACAATTCCTATTCACAGAAGACAATAAAAAGTAGGTGCATGCATGATACATAAATGAGTAGTATCCTTTTAAGCTACAGGTTATTTATAATAATTCCACTCTGAAGCAGAATCTCTGCAATTTAGGAATTGAAATAGCTGAAAGTCGTAAAGTAAAAATTAAACAAGAATTTAGAAGAGCATCACCGAGTACACAAACTTTTGTTGTAGTAATATTTATTTTCTTGCTTAATTTTAGTCAAGATACTTGTCCTGGTATATGGACTTTTCCAGTTCTTCACTGCTTCTGCCTGTAGCATATCAAATCACTTTTCCCCCTTTTATAGCCATGTCAAGTACACAAAACATTGAGCAATACTCATAGTTAACCCAATAAAACTGTCAAAATTGTCCAACAAAAAAAAATCTTTTTTCCATTACGTTCATCCCCAATTTTTTATTGAATCACCATGAGATACACTTACAAAGCTGTAACTGTTTGAATTTCAGTCATACAATGAACCAATACCCTGCCCTTCACCAGTGTACATTTCCTACCACCACTGTCACCAGTATCCCCCACATCCCACCCCTTCCCTTGCCTCCATGGCAGACAATTTCCCTCTTACTCTCTCTCTTTTCATCCCCAAATTTTAACTTTCCTTATGCTCTAAGTATGAGTCTGACTTCCTTTTACCTTCAACTGACTCTACTAGAATTTGGGTTCATGCCATGTGATAATTGCTTAATTTTATGAAGTTTTACATCAGAGGTATATTTTTCCTAATTTAGAATACCATATTAAATTATTAAAAAATGCGTAGATTCATAACCTCTCTGATATCTATATTTAATATCTGGAAGTGTCAAATACTATCAACATCTAATATTGGGCACAGCCAAAATGCCAAGAATACTAGAATTTACTGAATCCTTTATCTAAAAAGTAAATCTCGGAGAAATGGTTCTGAGAGAAATTTTGAAGGATTTATTGTTTAATCAAAATGTTCTTTGCCAGCATGCAAAGAAGAAGTATTCCAGCTGTATCCTTGTTCAATTTATACAAGTGTAGTTCATTGTTGACATGCATAAAGCAACTTATTAAAAATGAAATGTCTCAATAGAACTTTAAAGCATCTGACTATATTTTTCATGTTCTTTTGGAATACATTTCCACCGAAGAATGTTTATATTTTAGCATTGTTTTGTCATACTTTGTAGTCTATAATGTTAATGTATTTTCAACCAGATAGAAAATATTATACATAGGACTATTCATGAGGCAAATATATTAGAAGAAATATTTTTATCATGTTTATAAATTATACAGTTGCCAACATTGATTTTTCTCTTGGTCCTTCCCCCAACATTCACCCGACTGCTCATTATAGGAAGATTAAGATTGAAAAACATCTTAGAAAATCAGTCCAGAAACTCCATTTGGAACTGGGTACAATTGCAGGAATGTTGATGCAATTCAAAATAAGGAATGTTTATTGTGTAAGATATGTTTCTGCATTTGTGGTAATTTATTTCTTAGAGGATTCCTGTACCGGTGAGGGTATTGCTTCCCACCTGGTTACTTGCAGTGCTGAAACTGTAAATCAGATTAGTGGTTTTGGCTTGTATCTGCAGAGGACTTTGTGTTGGGGAATGAAAGAAAGAGTTAGATTAAGTTATATCTCCACTTATTTATTCAATATAGAGCAGTTCCCACTGACAATTGTTTCTTACTGATTATTTTACTTCTCCACTGTTATCAAATATTTCAGAATTATATAGTTACACAAGAAACTCTAAATTGAAAGTATAGCTTTAAAAATTGACAGTCCTTGTATATGTTTTTGTGGTCCCATTCTCTCTTCCCTAGAGCAGAAGCCACTGTCCTCTAGATATTTTAATTAATTTTTATAAAAGTATACTTCCAAATATGTGTAAAAATACATTTTATGTGAATTTATATTTCATATACATAACTTTATTTCCTACTACATTTTAATTAAGATTTACTTATATTGATGTCTTCATCTCTACTTGCTATGAATATACCAAAATTTATCCATTTTCCTACTGATATGAATTCTGGTTAGGATAAGTGTACACACACACCAATGAATATGCCTCTTCAAAATGGTCTTGAGTGGTTATTTCTGTTTTCGATCAAATTCTCAAGCTTTATGAAAAATGTTGTGATATTTACTCTAAGTTATCAAACATACAGACCTAGTAGAGGAAAATTGTCATACTAATGAGACTGAATCTTTTTTGTCATAAATACAACATATTTTTTCCTTTTGATCGAATCTTTGTGTTATTAAAGTCTGGCAAAAACCACAAAAACAAACCCCTAGATTTGTTGGAAAATGTAGTAGCTCCTGGAATGATATTAGTGAAGGGGTAGGAATGGTTAAAGAGATCGTTTTGCTGGTGGTATTGCACTGGAGTTTTTGTGATGAGAATTGTGACTATTATATACTTAAAGATGTGAATCTAACCTCCCTGAAATTCCATTAAAACAATTATCAATTATAAATCAATGAGAAAACGAAAACTTCAAAAATAGAAAATGCAATGATTTTATTATTTTGAATAAAACTTTTTAATTGCATGTTATAATTGGTTACTCCTGATACATAGACACTGTTCTATTTTCCTATTGATTGGACATCAAACAACCTCTCTTTTAGTTTAACAGTATATTTGATTGTTTTTCTTCCTTTCCTAGTATAGGTTTTGAATCTTTGGTTTCAAATGTGCTAAATTCTGCACTACATCACTACATTACAAACAGTAATTAAACATAACACTTTTCACTATAAGGAATATGTTTCTATTGTATAATTATTAAGCATGATACTTTAGGATTTTAGTAAATCACCTTTATCATATGCAGAAACTTCCCTTCTAATCCTATTTTCCTATGACATTTCATTATACCTAGTAAGCAAATTTTATATAATGATCATTCTGTAAGGAAAACAACTCATTTTATCCATTATTAATTCCATTATCTATATCCAGATTAAATTGAAACTGATTGATTCAATGAAGTCCAGAAGTCCATCAACACATTTCAAAAGTTAAAAATTCATAGTACTTATGAGTAATTACTTGGTTGTCATTTTGAATTTAGTTTGGGTGCTTGTAGACATTGGTTCACTGGTTTGATTGTTAGATCTTTACTGAAGAATTTTTGCACTCATGTATGTGTGGGTGTATTTTATTTAATGAATCACTATGAGGTACAGTTACAGACTTACAAACTTTTGTGCTTATGTTTCAGCCATACAATGACTGAGTACCCATCCCTCCACCAGTGCCCATTCTCCACCACTAATGATCCCAGTATCCCTCCCACCACCGTGACAGGGCATTTGTATGGGCCTATATTTTTTTAAAGTTTTCTTAGTCTATATTGGAACCAAATTGTGGTCTAATAGAATGATTAAGGAACTATGCTATTATATGAATTGTAATATATATCATCATCTGGGCAGATAGTACAGGACTTAGGACACGTGATGCTCAGTCTCAATATGATCTAAAGTCCCAGTGCGATCTCCAATATGAACATGGTCATTGAACCATTGCCTGTTGTGGCCTTGGTGGTTCCTCACATAGCAAACCCTGCATGGTCAGGTCCTAGCAATGAATTTCCCAGCCAAACTGGTAGAGTACCACTAGGAGTGTACTATGTATATAGGAGTGTATAAAAATATATGAGTGTATAAATATATAAAAATATATTTATAAATATTAATTATAAGGGCTGGAGCGATAGTGTAGCAGGTAGGGCGTTTGCCTTGCATGGAGCGAACCCGGGTTTGATTCCTCCGCCTCTCTCAGAGAGCCTGGCAAGCTACTGAGAGTATCTCGCCCGCACGGCAGAGCCTGGCAAGCTACCCATGGCATATTCAATATGCCAGAAACAGTAACAACAAGTCTCACAATGGAGATGGTGAGCTGGTGCCTGCTCGAGCAAATCGATGAACAATGGGATGACAGTGACAGTATAGTAAGTTATAAAATTTAATTATAATTTTAAGATTATAAATTATAAACTTCATAAACATATGTTTGTATGCATATATACATATTGGTTCATTGTATTCATAGACCAATATTCAATTATTTAGTAGAACATTATATTCCACCCAAATAGAATGTTAACCCATTCTATTTTATGTTTATACCTATTTAATAATTTTAGATATTATAATTGTTTTCTTCCTTTTATACTCTATGAATTTCTTTTCTCATTATTTTCTGATTTCTTGAAATAAATTCTTGAGTCATTATTTATCCCTGGTTTACCTTTCTACCTAATAAGTTTTCCTGTACTCACTTAATTATATAATACATGTTGATAGTTGGTAACTTCTTTACATTCATTTCTATATATATTTAGATGTGCCTTTATTAGTTTCCAACCTAAGTAAATTGTGTAGCTATATTTATGTTTTATATTTCCAAAATGTGTTTATTGGAGTGATTATCTACTCATCTTGATACAGAATATTTTAGTACTGATCTATCTATAGGCGCATCCTTCTGTAAGCATTGATATTGCCCCTGAAGGATGGAGTATAATGAAGCAGCCAACACACGAAACTATTTTTTGTGCATTCCTAAAGATGGTGGTTAACTCGCATAATCCTTGGAGCTTTGAATTCATGAAGAATGAATTGGGCTCTGCACCAGACACTTCTTAGTCTCCTCTTCTGTTACCTCTTCTCTTCTGGAGAGAGATGAAGGAGATACTTTGTGAGAGGAGATCCTTTGTTCTCATAAGATGGTTGTCACCACCAGAAAAGCTATAATTATCTTTTGTGGTTAATTTAAAGTTTAATTCCATGGTGGGCAGAAAGTGATTTCAATACTTTGAATTATGTTAAGTCCTGCTTTAGAGCCCGGAATATATTAAATAATTATAAATTCTCTGTGTGCACTTGAAAGCTATTTGTGTTTTCTATGTAATATGCTAATCGTGTTGCTCAATTGTGTTGCTAAATATTCTTTCTTATTTTTTATCAGTTTTTTTCTTTCAGTTAATGGAAAGTAGAACATTCAAGCCTCTGACTATATTTACAAATTTGTCTTTCTCTCTTTTTTTGTCCTTCCATTTTCCTTCATGTGTTTGGTTTGATGTTTTCTTCAGCACCGAAAATTTCTTTGCCAGTATCTAATCAAATATGTTTTTCTGTACGCAAGACAAAGACTCTACCTAGCCTCTGAGAACTCCATCTGCCTCTATCAGAACTCACAAATGCACTATAGGAAAAACATCTGTAATTGCCAGACTTACAACTGTGGGGTTTTTCCCCTTGAAATTTGACCCAGTAATTATTTATATCTTTGTGAATTCTAGCAATTTCCCATGTATTTTACATAACTTTTGTTTAAATTTTCAAGAACTCAGAATAGTAAAAATATCATAGATCACCCTTACTAGAACAGAAGTCCATAGTTACTAGAAATTATACTTCTTTAATTTAGGGGGCCACAACTAGAAATGTTCAGGGGCTATTCCTGGTAGTGCTTGGGTACATCACGCAGTGACAGGGATTGAGCCCTGACTTCCTACATGCCAAGCATTTTGTCAACACATTGAGATATATCTCTGGATTCCCACCATTCAATTTTTAATTTTTATGTGTGTAATTGACAAATTATCATTTTGACTCTTAGGTAACACATTAAAAATATACTATTCAAGCTCTGGGGTGGGATGCTAAGAAAGCAGCCATAGGGAACAGGAAACTCTCCTTGGCTATAGTGCCCACATGAGTATTTACTTAGGTCAGAGGGTATCCCTGCAGTTTTGGAAGTGCACCAGAAGTGGAACTCTAATCCAGGACTGGCACCAAAACAGCCCCTCCCCAACAGGTAGAGTGGCATGTCATCCAGGGCAGCATGCTGAGCATGCAGCCACAGGGCCCTGGAAACTTTTCTCAGCCAAGACGCCCACATGAACACCTCATGTGGCCACAATTATTTTCCCCTTTCATAGTTCTTTGGATGACTATCTTAGCCTTTATTACCTAATTCTTATGAGGACAGACTGACTATCCCAAACACATTAGTTCAATAGTCCCCTAGCCTACTCCAATCAAAATATTCACAAAACTCACCAAAATAATGGTGAACACAAGAATCTGAACAAACTTAATGTAAAAGAACACACCCCCTGCACCTGAACTAGAGGCCCCACATTAATTCACAGAGGAGCACAAAAAACGAGAAAGTTAATATTCTTGAAGGGGATGAAGGAGACCACCACCAACTGAGCTCATACAAAATCCTCCCTCACAGTGAGAGAGGACAATGATAGTGAACAGGAGGGATGCACCTCCATATTACTACAGCAACATGAAGAAACAGCTCAGATCTCCATTTATGAGAAGTGGACAAATCAAAGAGCCAGAAGCCTCAACAGGAAATAGCCACAAATACACTCTCTCCGATAAAGAATTCAGGGATGAAATATTGAGGATGTTCAATGAGCTTAAGGAAATGGTGGAACAGGCATCCAGTAAGTTAAGGGAGGATTTGAAAGAAACAGTGGAATGGACAGCCAATAAAATACAGGAAGAAATGAGAGCAGAATTAAGAAATCTACAAACAGAAGTGTCACCAATAAAGAATGCGGTTGATGAAATTAAATACTCAGTAGGTGCCCTCAACAGTAGAATGACAACAGCTGCAGACAGAATCAGTGACCTTGAAGATGAGATGCAGAAAGCATACAGACAACAGCGTGCAATGGAAAAAAGACCTCAAAATAGCTCAAGGATGAATAAGAAATCTTGAAAAAGAATTCAAGAGGAATAACATAAGAATCATCAGAGTACCAGAAAGACAGGGAGGTAGCTGCCAGTGAAGTCTAATAGTTAAAGATACCATTGCCGAGAAGTTCCCAGAGCTAGATAATGCCGACATCCAGATCAAGAAACCCTAAGGGTACCACCAAAAAAGACCCTCATAGGAAGACTCCAAGACATAGCATAATCAGAACGATGAATACCAGTACACAATATTGCAAACAGCAAGGTCAAAGAAGAAAGTCACATACAAAGGAGTATCCCTTAGATTTACAATGAACTTATCAGAAAAAAACTGTCCAAACCCAAAGATAGTGGTGGGATGTAGTGAAAAAAAAAACTCAATGAAATGAACACCTTGCCAGGAATACTTTATCCAGCTAGACTCTCACTCAGACTGGAAGAAATGATACACTATTTCATGGATAAACAACAGCTCAGGAATTTCATAGACTCAAAACCAACCTTAAAAGAAGGACTGAAGGGTTTACTGTAAGACAAGAGAAACCCCACAAGCACAACAAACTTCTACAGAAAGATGGCACAAAAACCCATGACAATAATCTCTCTCAATGTATATGGTCTAAATGCACCAGTTAAGAGACACAGAGTGGCAAAATGGACTAAAAAACTAAATGTAATGTTTCCTGCCTACAAGAAACACATCTGAAGAGTAAGAGCAAACACAGACTCAAAGTCAAAGGATGGAAAATAATCCTTCAAGCAAACAACTCCCTCAAAAAGTTCAGGTAGCCATAACAATATCCCAACAACATAGATTTCAAACTGAAAAAAAGTGTAGAAGAAACAGCAAAGGCCATTTTTAATAATCAAGGGATATGTACATCATGAATAAATCACACTCCTAAACATACACATAAACATATACACACCCAATGGGGAGCCAGCAAAATACATAAAGCAACTGCCAATAGACTTCAAGGAGGACATTGGTAACAACACAATAGTAGTCAGAGACATCATCACTGCCTTATCACCTCTTGATAGATCAACAAGACTAAAACTCATCAAGGAAGTACTGGCTTTGAAGGAAGAAATGGAAGACAGAGGGCTAATAGGTGTGTACAGGGATTTTCATCCCCCAAAAAACCAAATACACATTCTTTTACAGTTCACACAAAAAATTTTCCAAGATAGACCACATGCTGGACCACAAAACATACCCCAATAGAATCAAGAAGATAGAAATTGTATAAACGTTATTTTCAGACCACAATACACTGAAGTTAGAAGTTAATCACACACAGACTCGGAGATTCAAATCAAACACCTGGAAATTAAACAACTCAATGTTAAACAAGAGTGGGTCAGGGCAGAAATCAAGGAAGAAATCAAAAGATACCTGGAAACAAATGAGAATAAAGACATGAGTTACCATAACTTGTGGGACACAGCTAAAGCAGTGTTAAAGGGGAAATTTATAGCTCTGCAAGCATTTCTCAGGAAGGAAGAAAGGGCCCGCATAAATAACTTGACTTCACAGTTGGTCTTAGAAAAGGACCAACAAAAGGAGCCCAAACCAGGCAGGAGGAAAGAAATAATAAAACTTAAAGCAGATAAAAAGGAGCTGAATTCCCAAAAACAATCCAAAAGATTAATGAAACCAAGAGTTAATTCTTTGGAAAAATAAACAAGATTGATAAACCACTAGCAAGACTCACAAAGTAAGAGAGAGAACCCTAATAAACTAAATCACAAATGAAAAAGGGGACATCACAACAAAACCCAAAGAAATTCAAAAATCACCAAAGATTATTTTAATGGCTATATGCCACGATATAAAAGAACTTAGAAGAAATGGATAAATGCCTGTATTCTTATAAACTACCACAACTAAACCAAGAAGATTTGTAATACCTGAATAGACATATCACTATCAAGGAAATTGAAACAATAATCAAAAGTCTTCCCCTAAACAAAAACATGTCCAGGTGGATTAACTAGTGAATTATTCCAAACATTTAAAGAGGACCTATTGCCAATCCTTTTCAAGCTTTTCCAGGAAAGTGAAGAGACAGAAACACTCCCAGTTTTTTTGGAGGCATATATAACCCTAATATCAAAAACAGACAGAGACACCACAAAAAAAGAAAATTACAGGCCGATATCCCTGATGAACATAGATATAAAGATCCTCAACAAAATATTAGCAAATAGATACAACTACTCATCAAAAAGATCATATACCATGACCAAGTGGGATTCATCACAGGGATGCAAGGATGGTTTAACATTTGCAAGTCAACCAACGTAATACATCATGTCAATAAAGAAAATATAAAAACCAGATCATCATATCAATAGACATAAAGAAAGCATTTGACAAGATCCAGAACCTGTTTATGATGAAAACTCTCAAAAAATGAGAATTGAAGGAACTTAACTCAATATAGCCAAATCCATCTAGCTCATGTTCATGGCAAATATTATTCTCAATGGGGAATAACTAAAAACTTTCCCTTTAAGATCAGGGACAAGACAAGGATGATAAATCTCACCAATTCTAATCAATATCGTACTGGAAGTACTTGCCACAGCAATTAGGGAAGAATATGATGAAAATATCAGATATCAAAAAAGAAATAAAAATATCACTATTTGCAGAGGACATGATACTATACTTAGAGAGACCTAAAGCCTTTACTAAAAAGCTTCTAAAAGCAATAGATTTGTATAGAAAATCGCAGGCTATAAAATCAATACCCCAAAGTCCATGACTCTCTTATATGCAAATAATGAGAGAGAATAAAGTGCTATTTAAAAAAACCTGTTCAGAATCATGACTCAGAAAATCAAATACCTTGGAATCAGCTTTACTAAAGAGGTAAAGGACCTATAGAAAGAAAACTACAAAACCATACTTCAAGAAATATAATCGGTCATGAGAAAATGGAAACACATTCCTTTCTCATGGATTAGGAGAATTAACATTTTTAAAACGGCAATATTCTCAAAGCATTATACAAATTCAATGTTATCCCTATAGGGATACCCATGACATTCTTCAAAGAAATTGATTAAACAATTCTGAAATTCATATGGAACAATAAATCCCCTTGAATTCCATGTGGAAAATTCTTGTGGAAAAAATGATGGGAAGTATCACCTTCCCTAATATCAATCTGTACTACAAAGCAGTAATAATTAAAACATCATGGTATTGGAACAAAGAGAGATCTGCAGACCAATGAAATCGGGTTGAATATCCTCATACACACACTCAAATATTATCTAATCTTTGATAAGGGAGCAAAATAAAATAAAGTGGAGCAAGGAAATTCCATTTAACAAATGGTACTGTCAAAAGTGGACAGCTATATGCAAAATATGGACTCAGACCTCTACCTAACACCATGCACAAAAGTCAGATCAAAACGGATTAAAGACCTAAACATCAGACCAGAATCCATAAGGTACACTGAAGACAAGGTCAGCAAAACCCTCCATGACATTGAAGCTAGAGGTATCTTCAAAGATGAAACCCCACTGACCAAGCAAGCGAAAGCAAATATAAACAAATGGGACTATCTTAAACTAAGAAGCTTCTGTGACTCAAGAAAGAAAAAACAAACCCAGCGACCAGGATACAAAGAAAGCTTACACAATGGGAAAGGATATTTTTCCAATACCCTTCTGATAAAAGGGTTAATACCAAAGATATGCAAGGCACTGGTTGAACTCTACAAGAAGAAAACATCCAATCCCATAAAAGGGGGGCAATTAAATTAAAAGAAACTTTCTCAAAGAAGAAATCCGAATGGCCAACAGGCACATGAAAAAAAATGCTCTTCATCATTAATCATCAGGGAGGTGCAGATCAAAACAATAATGAGATATCATCTCACACTACAGAGACTGGCACACATCCAAAAGAACAAAAGCAATCAGTGTTGGTGTGGATGTGGAGATAAGGGGACTCTCCTTCACTGTGGTGGGAGCGTTGACTTCTCCAGCCTTTTTGGAAAACAATATGTATGTTTCTCAAAAAAACTAGAAATTGAGCTCCCATTTGACCCAGCAATACCACTTCTGGGAATATACCCTGGGAATATATTCACATAGCAGAAACACTATCTGCACTCCTACAATAATTGCAGCACTATTCACCATAGTCAGAATCTGGAAACAACCTGTGTGCCCAAGATCAGACGAATATATAAAGAAACTATGGCGCATGTATATGTTGCAATACTATGCAACTGTCAGAAAAAAAATGAAGTCATGAATTTTGCCTTTTTATAAATGATGGGCATGGAGAGTATCATGCTGAGTGAAATGAGTCAGAAGAAAAGGTACATATAGAATTACTGTATTCATTTGTGGTATACAAAAATTTATAGTAGAAGAATAATATCCATGGCCAGGGAAAACAGAGATTAGGAGGACTGGTCAGTGGTTGGAACAAACCACATTTGTGTGTGCGGCTGAGCATAGGTAAGATAGGGAAGAGACCAGTATGACAATAATAGCTGGGAATGATCATAATGAACAATATCTGAGGGTTAAAAGTAGGTAAGGTATATTCTTGATAAACTTTCAGTATCAACATTGCCAACCACAATGCCCTAGAGGAGAGAGAGAGATAGAAGAAAAGGGCCTGCCATAGAGGCAAGTAGGGGGTGGGGGATGAGGATTGATGGGAGGGAACCTGGGGACACTGGTGCTGGGAAATATACACTGGTGCAGAGGTGGGTGTTGGAATTCTATATGATGGAAATCCAATCATGAACAGCTTTGTAATTGTCTATCACACAATGACTTAAAAAGTTCAAAAAAAAATAAATTAGAAATGTTTAAAAATCACATTCAAAGCAATAAATTTCATTTGTCATTATTAAGTAGTCCTTATTATATTTTCTAATTCTCAACTTTGTTGTGCTTTTTATTGTCGATATTGCTGTCTCTGTGGACTTGTGGATGATGGAGTTATTACTCTCCATATCACTGAAATTGCACCCTTCCAAAGGCCCTTACTTTGTAAAAGAGTTTTGATCCTACTCCCCATCTTAATTTTGCCAAATACCTGATTTATTTTCTCTTTTGGGACACAATTGCACAAGTCCCTAGTCATTACTGAGTCTAATAACCCCTCAAGACTGCCACAAGGTTGACTTTTATGCTAAACTCTTTAACTTTTAGCATCAGTTTTGCTTTTTGGCACTTGAGAATTCTCTTTCTTGCAAGCTAATACACACAATTTAAAAATAATTGTATCCAGTGTCTCTCAGAGTTTACATTGAGATGGTTTAAAGGAGTGGAATTCAGTTTAACATTTTGATTCTAGAATTTAATTTTCATAAGTCCTATTACATTTAAGGGAAAAACTAGAATAACATTTTCTGCTCTGACTGAAATATCTGGTTCTTTAAAATATTATATGCAAAAAAAATTGTCTCTAATTATTTCAGTCAGCTTTGACTTAATTAAGTTTGACCAATTTAGCTCTGTAAACTTAGAAAGGTCTTTAAGTTCATTTTTAGCTCCTTAGGAGAGACTGCCAAAGTGCATCAGAACTACAATTTCAAATTCTCTACAAAACTGAAATTGTAAATTCAGATTATCCACCAGACTTGAAACCAAGATATGGAGACTAAGTCGTGGTTCAAGGTTAACCTACTTGAGCTATTATTTATTATGCCAAGTTCCCCATTATACTCTGAGCCCTTGACTTTTATTTCAACCTTGTGACCTCACACAGTTTTCCGTTCACAATCTCACTTCCACTCTCTGCAATCTGTCTTTTTATTTTATTTTATTGAATCACCGTGAGATATAGATACATGCTTTCATGTTTGAGTTACAATCATAAAATGATCAAACACCCATCCCTCCATCACTGTACACTCCCCACCACCAATGTCCCCAGTATACGCTCCATTTCCCATGGCAGACAATTTCTCCCATACTCTTTCTCTACTTTGGGGCATTATGGTTTGCAATACAGATACTGAGAGGTTATCATGTTTGGTCCTTTATCTACTTTCAGCACACATCTCCCATCCTGACCAATCCCTCCAACCATCATTTTCTTAGTTATCTCTTCTCTACTCCAGCTGCCTTCTCTCCCTGCTCGTGAGCCAGACGTGCAACTATAGAGCAATCTTCCTCACTCTTGTGTCTACTGTCCTAGCGTGTCAGACTTATGTTATTTTATACACCACAAATGAATTCAATCCTCCTATGTTTGTCCCTCTCTTTCTAAATCATTTCTCTTAGCATGATATCCCATAAGGTACATAAGAAAATGTAGGCAGAACCCTCCATGACATTGATGATCAAAGCATATTTAAGGATGAAATACCACTGACCAAGCAAGTGTAAACAAACATAAATAAATAGGACTACATCAAACTAAAAAACTTCTGCACTTCAAAAGAAACAGTGACCAAAATACAGAAAGAGCCCACAGATTGGGAAAGAATATTTACCCAATACCCATATGGTAAGGGATTAATATCAGGATACAAGACGCACTAGTAGAATTGTACGAGAAAAAAACCTCCAACCCCATCAAATATGGGCAGAAGAAATTAACAGAAGATTCCTCAAAAAAGAAATGCAAATGGCCAGAAGGCACATGAAAAAATTCTCCACGTTGCTAATCATCAGGGAGATGCTAATCAAAACAACAATGAGATATCATTTCACACGACAGAGACTGGCACACATTCAAAGAACAAAAGCAACCAGTGCTGATGTGGATGTGGGGGGACGTGCATGGATGTGTCATGGATGTGGGCAATCACTCTTGGTGGGAATGCCGACTGGTCCAGCCTTTCTGGAAAACAATACGGATATTCTTTCAAAAACTAGAAATTGAACTTCAATATGACCCTGCAATACCACTTCTGAGAATATATCCTGAGGGCACAAAAAAGCACAGTAGAAATGACATCTGCACCTATATGTTCACTGCAGCATTGTTCACAATAGCCAAAATATGAAAACAACCCGAGTGCCTGAGAATAGATGACTGGTTAAAAAAAGCTTTGGTACACCTACACAATGGAATACTATGCAGCTGTTAAGAGAGATGAAATCATGAAATTTTCTTATAAGTGGATAGACATGGAGAGTATCTTGCAATCTGTCTTTACAATGTCCACTCTATAAGTGGACTCTATAAGTCTGAAGTCACCAACAATTTCCTTGTTGACAATGAACATTTCTCTGTCGATATCTCATTTAACTTTTCATAATATTATAAATATTCTACTTTATTCTACTTGAAAAAGTGTCCTCTTAAACTAGATGCAATGACCAGGAGGATTGCCCCATGGCTGGAAGCTTGCTTCATTAGCGGAGGGAAGAAGGCAGATGGAACAGAGAAGGGATCACTAAGAAAATGATAGCTGGAAGAATTGGGATGGGAGATGTGTGCTGAAAGTAGATAATGGACTAAACATGATGACCTATCAGTGTCTGTGTTGCAAACCATAATTCCCAAAAGTAGATAGAAAATATGGGGAATATTGTCTGCCATGGTTAGGGGGAGGGTGGGAAATGGGGGGGGCATACCAGGGATATTGGTGGTGGGGAATGTGCACTGGTGGAGGAATGGGTGCTTGATTGTTGTGTGATTGTAACCCAAACATGAAAGCTTGTAACTATCTCATGGTGATTAAATAAAATTTTGAAAAAAGGAAAAAAAAGAAAAAGTATCCTCTTTAATTATTCCACTATCTCCTAGATTTCCACTATCTCCTAGATTTCCGCTATCACTTACAGTGTGCTCTTTCCCAGTCTCTTTTGAAATTTCTTTTTTTTAGTTTATCGTTCAATGACCGAATAATTCAGGTAATTTCTGAGACTCCTTGTTCTTATTCCTTCAGGATATCATCCAGCACCATGCAATCAAATTCTACCTATATTCCAATAACTGCCTATTTTACATCTCCAACTATATCATGTTATATTACATATACTGCTGCTTAATTTATGTCTTTAGTTATCTATCTGTACTTTATCTGAAAATTAATCTGCTCTTCCTCCTTGTTCTTCCCTTAACCTTTCTACTTTCTTTTTAACTAGCATTATCTAATCCTTGTTTAAGTCAAAATTTTAATTTTTCCCTTTCATTTATTTGCTATATTAAGTCTTAAGGAAATTCTGTTGGTTCTACCTCTAAAATATAACTCAGATTCAACCAGTGGCCCTATAGAGTATAAATATCATTCTATCATCATGTATATAATCAAGTGGAGATTAAGAAGGCATGTTAGTCTGCTAAGTGAAATGAGTCAGAGAGAGACAGACATAGAAAGATTGCACTCATCTGTGGAATATAGAATAACAGAGTAGGAGACTAACACCCAAGAATAGTAGAAATAAGTACCAGGAGGTTGACTCCATGGATTGGAGGCTGGCCTCACATTCTGGGGAGAGGACAACTCAGAGAAGGGATCACCAAGTATAATACAGTCGGAGGCCATGCAGGGGAAGGGTGATGCGGGCTGAATGTAGACTAGAGACTGAACACAGTGGCCACTCAACACCTTTATTACAAACTACAACACCTAATTAGAGAGAGCGAACAAAAGGGAATACCCTGCCACAGTGGCAGGGTGGGGTGAAGGGAGATGGGATTGGGGAGGGTAGGAGGGATGCTGGATTTACTGGTGGTGAAGAATGGGCACTGGTGAAGGGATGGGTTCTCGAACTTTGTATGAGGGAAACATGAGCACAAAAATATATAAATCTGTAACTGTACCCTCAAGGTGATTCAATAATTAAAAATAAATAAATTTAAAAAATAAATAAATTAAATTAAAAAAGAAGAAGGCATGTTAGTCTCCACTTATTATGACCTCTCAGTGTCTGTGTTGCAAGCCATAATGGCCAAAAGTAGAGAGAGAGTATGGGGAATATTGTCTGCCACGAAGGCAGGGGGAGTATGGGAAAGGGAGGGTATACCAGGGATATTGGTGGTGGGGAATGTTCACTGGTGGAGGGATGGGTGTTTGATTATTGTGTGATTGTAACTATCTCATGGTGATTCAATAAAAATTTTAAAATAGAAGGCATGTTAGTAATTAAGGGGTTTTATGCAAACAAATCATTATTTACAATCCAGTACTCTTTCTATCATAACTTGACCCTCAAATACTTGTGGGTGAATTAGTGAAAAAGGCTGATCCAAATGTAATAAAATCCATCACTATGGTTTGATCAGGAATTAGTCTTATCTTCTAAAAATAACTCTATTCTGAGCAAGAGATTTAGTAAATGGGTTAAGTCATATAATTTGCATGCACCTTATCCAGGTTCCATTTCCAGTGCTGCAAAATTCCCCAATCATTGACAGATGTGGGCCTGGTGGTCCTTAAGCACCCCAGAATAACAGGAATCGCCATATGCTTGGACCCTAACTGAGCCATCCAGCTCGGTTTTTCAAGAATAGCTGGGAGTGTCCCACAGACCTCTGAGAACTTGGGACTACCTAAATATATATAAATAAATACATATATCAAGTAGATATCTAGATATCTATTATTTATAATATAGGGTAATAAAATCTCATACATCAATATCTCTCAATGTATAAATCAGTTTCAGATCTGAGACCTTGAAAGATTGGAAATCTAGCTTCTTTTTTGTTTGTTTTTTGTTTTGTTTTGGGACCCTGCCCACTGTACTATTGATCCAGCCCCTACTATTTGACTTCTTAACACTCTTCTTTTTCCTTCAAAAATACATGGTCAACTGTACCCAAAAACTCATTGAGTTCTTTCTATAAGTTTGTATATCCCTTCTCATTCTTCACTAAAGGAATTTGGCCAAAAATATGTGTCACATATTTATTTTGCTTCTTCACTATTATGATATTATTAATATTCAACATTTCTCAACAAAGTCAAAGGGACAGAGGGGAAAACCTCAGCAGAGCCACTATACACCTTGATTATATTGGATAAATATTGAATGGCATTTCAAGATAAGAAGACTGTACATTTTAATCAACCAGGATTCATTTTACATGCTTAAAATAAATGCAAATATTATTAGTGTGATCAGGGAAACTAGTTGATTAACCTCATTGGCATCTTTACCTTTCATATATTATAAATTTTATTAGAAAGTTTCCAGTTGTAGAACCTTTCTGAATGAAGTTAAGCCACTATTTTAAGCCACTATTTTATTGTGTGGGTTTTTTTTCTCACTGATTTCTTGCAAATTATAAAATACCTGCAACATTATCCGTGATATTAATGCATTTTTAGTGAAACTCTCTTGACATTTGCTTGGCATTGACTCACATCTAAGCCTTGAATGCCGTTTTAATTTTATAGACTTCTTAAAATCAATTTGATTTAGAGTTTTATTTTATTTGTAGTGACCAATTTACCTTTGTAATAGAGTTCTCAGTATGTTCACACAAATGCTCAAAAGCCTGTGACATTTTGTTTATATATTTAAAATATGAGTATTGACTGTACCTTTTTATTATTCTGTGCCTTTGGTGGGAAGGTCATGCCCAACAGAGATCATTGGATACCTGGTGCTACAGATCTAACCCAGGCCTCCTGCATGCAATAATGTGTGCTCTTTGAGTCAGCTCCCTAGACTTCTAACTTATTATCATTAATTTTATTAATTTTTCATTGACTAATAATACTCTAAGTATTAACAGTCTACCTAATATTAACAATACTATAATGTACATAACCTAACAATATTTCATAGGTATAACTTTATACTTCTGTATGTGTTTAACACCATACTCATTGTTTTTTTAGAAAGACTAGACTCTGTTTTTAATAAATCATGCAAATATATTTGTTTTGAAACTCCCACAGAGCTTTGTACCATGGAGTGTGGTAGCCATGGAGTCTGCTCCAGGGGAATTTGCCAATGTGAAGAAGGTTGGGTGGGGCCAACGTGCGAAGAACGCTCCTGTCATTCTCACTGCGCTGAGCATGGCCAATGCAAAGATGGAAAATGTGAATGTAGCCCTGGATGGGAGGGTGACCACTGCACAATTGGTACGTACAAGCCTGCTTTAAAACACTAATTGAATTCATTAAAGGATCAAAAGCATTCTAGTGAGTTAGTCATCAAGATTTTTGTAGAAATTAAGGTTAGAGAATAAAAAGTAGAAGGTTGGTCTTTAAGCTTCATTAACTGGGAGATTTTCTTGGTTTTTGATATCTTATTTCTTACAGTGTTTTCTTTCTTCTTACATCAGTATTCCTTCTATTTTCTTCTTCAGAGTGCTTTGAGCTACTTAAATGAAAAATGATACATTGGAATAAAGTGTCATTAGTTAATAAGAGAAGTGCTTTTGTTGTGAAGGTAGCATTCATGGCCCATTTTTCCTTTGAAAAGAACAGGTCATTTGGTCAGAAGCACTTAGAGGCAATTTCATTAAATGAGACTACTTTTACAGGAGTCATTCCATGTCATTAGGGGCTCTCTTTAATATATATGAGAAAGACACTCCTGACCTGCCATTAACAGAAAATATGTATTAAAATGTTTATTGTGTCATGTAAAGAGTTTGTACCAAGGAATCTTTCCTTTCTCATTCCTTGTCACCAGTTTTATTAATTTTCAGGATGTTGCCTGCAGAGACAGTCTGTGGTATACAAAACCTGTGTAATAATTATTCTATTGTGGGGTGTTTTAGCTATTAAAACCACTAATCATAATGAAGGTTTCATTTATAAAACACATTGTTTTATAAAAAAATAATCAAAACCCTTGACATATATACATATCTGATTCAGAGGTTTCCTGTATGTGCAGAAAAACAAGTATGATTCCCATTGTTAACTCTTGAAAGTTTATCACTGCATGTTTCAGGGTAATTTTATATGTACACAGTACTCATGAATACTGTGAGTACCATGAGTACATGTACAGTAAAAGAAAGCATGTACCTCTTGCTACCTAATGCATTGTTTGTGTGTTTTTTCCCCTCTAGACTTTACTACTGCTTTCATTTTTAGATTATTTGATTACAATGGTTTGGATCCTGCCAAAGTAATATATAATATGTGTAACATATATTAATAAATTGAATTACTACTATACTAAAGGTATAGCATGTCTTGTTCTGTAGCTGTGGAAAATATTTAAAATTCATTAAAAATATTTTAAGTAGTGAGATTCAGACAGCTTAAGTAATTATATTCCTGCACTACAGTAAGTTTATTGCCTTCATATAAGAGGATTTAAATATTGTAATGTTACCAAAGGTGGTTACTCCAGAACTTGCTTCTAAAGATAACTCTAAGAAGTTCAAGTTAGTGCTCTTTCATGAAAGTTATTACAAATGTAAAAATTCAGTTCTTATACTTTTAATGAAATATGAGACTTTTTAAAGAAGCCTAATAGAGTTTCTTGTAGGAAGACCATTAATATCTTTCCCACAGAAAATATTATTCAAAAACTACTCAGGCCAGTGTATCAACTTTTGAGCTGCAGGCATTTCAGCCGTTCATAGCTTGCTGTTCTCCTCCCAGGCAACAGATGGTGAACCATTAGTATATGTTGTATAGCTTTGGTCTCCCAGAAATTCATTTAATCACTCTTCCTTTTCTCCTTTTTCAGCTCACTATTTAGATGCTGTCCGAGGTAAGATTTTTCTCACTACTAGTTTCATAACAGAAAATATTTTCAATGAAAAATATACATGTGCATAAAAAGGCTCAATGAGATTTTTGGCAACCCTTTATAAGTTTGATATTGTGTAGTGCATGCAATAACATATTTGTAAGTAATTTGTTTCCCCAGCATCAAATCTTATTTTGTCATACTGTACAAAGTTGAAAAGCTGCTTTAAGAGCTAAATTCCAGGGCCAGATAAATAGTACAGAAGATAAGGTGCTTGCCTTGCAAGAGGCTGGTTCATGTTTGATCCCCAGCACCCCATATGGTCTCCTAAGACCAGCCAGGAGTGATCCCTATCCACAGAGCTAGGAGATAGTCCTGAGCAGGATGCAGCCCAGAAATCAAGAGCCTGTGTGTGTATGTGTTTCCAGTTAATTTTTAAATATAAAATTAAACTAAAAATCAATGAACAAAATTTGTCTTTACACTGAGTTGTATGTATGTATATGTGTGTTTTAATTTATATAGTACATAATAATATATAATTATTAATTGAATTTGGATTAGGTAGACATCAGAGGTTTTTCTTTAAGTCTGTATTCAATATCATTATAAGGTAGAAGAATTATTTCCTATTATTGCCCTGTCATCCATTGATATAGATAGAAATCATTTTTCAGTTAAATATCCTAGTTGAGGGAGTGATTGGTACAAAGGTAGAAGGAAGATGATGCTCTGGTGGAGGGTGTGGTGCAGGAATTTTTTATACGTAAAGCCCTAGCATTAACACTTTTGAAAATTATGGTACCTAGTAAGATATATACCTTATATATAAATATATCAAAATATATTATGTGGTATTAATTAATCTATGGGCTGGAGCGATAGCACAGCGGGTAGTGCGTTTGTCTTGCATGCAGCTGACCCAGGTTCAATTCCTCCACCCCTCTTGGAGAGCCTGGCAAGCTACCGAGAGTATCTCGCCCACATGGCAGAGCCTGGCAAGCTACCCGTAGCATATTTGATAGGCCAAAAACAGTAACAAGTCTCACAATGGAGACGTTAACTGGTGCCTGCTCAAGCAAATCGATGAGCAACTGAATGATAGTCACAGAGATACAGTGACTAATTAATTTGATTAATATAATGTAAATATAATATATTCTAGTATTACCTCAGCATTATAAGGTTTAATATGTCCCAAAATATTCCTAATTTCTCTTTATTCATAAGAATGGAACTAGTTATATTCCTTTCTCTGACTTATATATGTCCATATGACACTTCTTGAGGGTTATATATAATATAATATTTCCATATAATAATAATTTGTATTTTTATTTTAAAGATTTTGTACAGTAGGGAAAAACAAATAGCTAAAGGAAGCAGTCTGAAGGTTGCGCTACAGAACTGAGAAGAGGAAGGGGAGAAAGTTTGAGGATGAACACTGTGATGGAGGATGTGGTGTTTGAACATCATGTACATGAAACCCTATTATTAATAGTAATGTAGATTAAGGTGCCTAGGATTATATGTAAAAGATTACTCTTGCTTTGATCTGTTTAGAGTTCCTTAGAAAACTATTTAGAAGGAACACTGGGTAACTTATACATCCTTTTTAAATAAAAACATTCTTTTTGCTCTTTTTTTTGGAAATTTTTTCAAAGACAAAAATGATAAAAAGAATATTGACTAGATTATCTCTAGCAAAATACATATCTTTTTCAGTGTTGCTACCAGAAAACTGCCCAGAAGTTGTATGTCATTAATTTCTGTCTCTGTTCATCTGCCCACTGAGCTCTTTCCACATGCACATGTCTTTTTCTAACTTATTGGTTATAACTAGGTATAGCATAATTCATCTAATTTTGATTGATATGAGATAGTAATTTTTTATTGAATCACAATGAGAACAGTTACAAAGCTTTCAGGATTAAGTCTCAGTCATACAAAGATCAAACACCCATCCCTTCACCAGTGCACATGTTCCACCACCAAGATCCCCAGTATACCCCCCTCCAAGCCACCCTGCCTGTGTGGCAGATGATTTTCACTTTACTCTCTCTTTACTTTGATTCCATTAAATTTTTGAAAGAAAACCCACTATGAGGTAATAAATTTTTCAAAAATAAACAAAAAATTTCTTTCCTCCATCATAGTTTTTAGCCTATCTGAACAAGAGGATGGGAATTGGGGTTAACACTAATGATGCTTAATTGGGTCTCTATGGAATAGCAACTGTAAATTACTGGGAACTGCAAAGTGCCCTTGGAAGGTTTTTTAAGCAATCAAATTCCCTTCCATTTATACAGCATCTCATCTGAATGGAGCTTAGATGATTTGATGTTTCTCTACTGACAAACTCATCACTGTTCACCAATCAGATTCTGAAGTCTCTGTAATTATTACTCTCTAATGTCATTTCAGATGGCTGCCCAGGACTCTGCTTTGGAAATGGGCGATGCACTCTGGATCAAAATGGTTGGCACTGTGTGTGTCAAGTGGGTTGGAGTGGGACAGGCTGCAATGTTGTCATGGAAATGCTTTGTGGAGACAACTTGGACAATGATGGAGGTGAGTAATTTATCAAATTCTCATATAAGAAATGAATATCCCAGTCTCATAACACAATGGTGACCATTCTAAATGAGCACAAAAATTAGGAATACTTTAAACAATATGAGTTATATGGGGTTCATACTATTTTTAAGCTCTTCACTTTATTGGTTTAGACAATATACTAAACTCTGCTTGTTGTATCTCATTTCATTCTCACAACACTGTAAAACATGGGTACTACTATGTTTCCCTTTTATGGATGGAAAAATTTATACTTAGGATAGATATCATAAGTGATTTTCCAAGGTCACAGGAATTAAAAATTAGCATAACAAGAGTTCCCTCCAGGACTATAAAATTTACTCTGTTTTCATAACTACTGCAAACATGTAACTTTCCACACCTATGAAATCTATTATATTAAATTAATTCAATATACCACTGTCCAAACAGTCAGATGCTAATGTAGCTTGCACTGTACACTTTGCAAGACTGTTGTTTTGCTCTTATTTATTTAGAGCTCCCTCTTGTGTCTCTACATTTCAGCGAAGTTATATCTTTTGAAAGACACGGCATCAAGACAATTTACAGTAGAAATTTTTGTATGGAATTCAAAAGCTACACATGATACCTTAAAAAGCCATATGTAATTCCAAGGCTTCAAGATAACCACTTCTATTTTTGTCAGGTAAACAAAAACACCTAATGCAAGGTACATTCAGGCCTCAGAATATCCCAAATCATGTGGATAATCAGAAATCCAAATTTTAATTCTATTTATATGTGAATTTAGAAAAATAAATCCTGATTTCTGTACATTTCCTTAGAATAAAGTCACTTGTGGGGAGTGGGGGCTGAGCAGTTAGCTCAAAGGGCTGTGCTTTGCTTGGTCTCTATCCCTTGCACCACATGGTTGCTGAACATCGCCGGGAGAACCACCAAGCACCTAGCATTGAACAGCCGCTGAGAACTGCCACATGTGGCTCCCCAAACCTAAAGCAAATGAACTCAATTTTAAAAATTTGACTCTTTGAATTTCTGTATCTGCTTAATTATATAGTGTAACTTGAATACACACTTGAGGCTTAAATCAATAGGATAGACATCACAATTTAAGCATTGAATTAGATCTAAGAAATTCCTTGTTTTCTTATTCTGGATAACAGTTTGTGTTGAAATTCTGCAAGATACTATGAGTTTTAAGTGGAAGTAACTTTATGACTAAGAGTTTAGTGGGCTTTGAAGTCCTAATTTCTGGATATAAGTGTTAAGTCTGCTATATATGATTTGAGACAAGATTCTTGAAGTCTCAGTGCTTTAATTCATGCTTTTATACAGTGGGAAATGAGACTGATAGTACTATTAATAGGTTTTTTCATACGTATTAGATGAGATAATTAGTGTGAACTACTTAAAAGATGAGCTATAACTCTCCTGTATTTACACACACATACACAGACACATAAGCTTAGGATAGTATACTCCTTTCTAATTAGATCTCTTACTACCTATACAAATTTTAAAAATTGCCTCTATATACAGAATGAGATTTTTCACTAAAGGGCACAATAATCAATTATTTACATGACTTTTGTGGCACTTCAAGATTCATCTCTACCTTTCTTTTTTTTCCTTATATGTCACTTTCTCTAGTATTGCCTTCTCTTTCCACCCCAATCAATTTTTGTCCATCATTTAAGTTCAACTCATTCCATTTCTCCTATAAAATCACTCATACCCACTTACCAATTTCTCATGGTACTTATCATATGTACAGCATATAATAAAATTATGGTTTTATTAATAAAATATGTAATTTTATTACTTGTTTAACATGGCCCACAGTCCAGTTATATGCCCAATATAACTTGAAATATTAGTTATTTGTACTTAGGATTTATTGTGTACAAAGTACTATACCATTTATTTGTGCAGATTATTTAATTTAATCTTCATGATATGGGAACAACTCTTAATACTAATTTATAAAGTAGAAAACTAACACAGAGAAGTAAATAAGTTGCTCAAGATCATATAGTAAGTATATGATAGTATGTAAACCTCTGTCATCTGCCTTATTCCATAAAATGTTTTAGATAGTAATAGATATTTCTTAGTTGATGTGCTGATTAGAAGGTTAATCTCAGAAAAGAGTATAACAGTCTTGCAATTATGATTACTATATCAATTAATGTTGACCATTGTAATTTCTGAGTCAGAATTGAGGTAAAAGTTTCCTGACTTAATAAACTACAATTTGATAAAAATAATTTAGCAATTATTGTCAAGTATTTTTCTGGTTTCAAATTCACAGTAAGGCACTAAAATGTTTAATGATGGGTAACAGAGATAGTACAGATGGGTAACAGAGATAGTACAGAGGGCAAGACTCTGGCCCTGATCATTGCATATCCTATTCTGATCCTTGGAACCAAAAATGGTTCCCCAAGTGCTGCCAGGAGTGATCCCTGAGCACAGTGTGAGGTACAAGCCTTGATCATAACTGGTGTGACTCCAAAACAAGAAAAATGTTTAGTGAACATATCAGTTAAATGTAAATTTGTTATTATTTTTCAATATCTGAACTACTGGTATATACAAACACAATAGAAGATTTTTGCTGACTGTATGCTGAATTTTCATTATAAATTTAAAACAAACATAGTCTAAAAATTCAAATACCCTGATATTATTTCAAACTATTTTTATGAGTATACTTTTAGGGAGAAGGTAAGGAGACTCCTTGAGACTTGCCTGTATAATTTTTTCCTTCAGTAGAATTAAGATGGCATTGATAACAAATATAGATTAAGTTCAGTCTTGAGTTAGGAAGGGATTGAATAATCACTGAAGGCACCATGACTAAGATTTTAGACAGTAATTCTATTTTTAACTGTTTTAATATTTTTCTTAAAAATGCACTGAACACCCTTCAGTTCGTGATCTCAGTTTTTCCAACCACCTAGAATGGTTGGCTTCATTTAGTTGAATGTGACTAATGATGAGTATTAGCATATTCTTTGTACATGTGCGCATGCATTTAATTAAATCAGAAAGTGCCAATTGAACTTTAGGAGAAAAGTGGTCCTAATTTTTAAAATGCAAATCTTAAGAAGTCTTTCCAATCAAAAAAGTCATGTTTAAGTAGTTGTTTCAAGTAGCTGCTACCTGATTATTTCATCTTAGCATGACTGTTACTTTCTGCAGCTTTGACTTTAATTCAATGTATTATGACCCTTAGTAACTAATTGGGCTGCACTGAATATGGGTTAACACAGCTGGTATAAGAGTAAGGTATGTGATTCTTGAACACCAAAAACAGAAGAAAGAACAAATAATCTTTGGAGTGTTCTTAATTTGAAAATGTCAAGCTATATAATGCACTATATATGCAATAATGAATTCTTACATAAATCACAAACCCATCAAATGTCCAAATAAGATACCCCACTTATCTCTTTGGTCAATAAGAACTATATTGTGCCCATCCTTCTCTTTGAAGGAAGATAACTAACATTATTTATTTTTTTATTTTTTATTAGTGAATCACTGTGAGATAAAGTTACAGACTAAAAACTTTCATGCTTGTGCTTCAGTCATGCTTGTGTTTCAGTAAAATGATCAAGTATCCATCCCTCCACCAGTGTCTGGTTTCCACCACCAATGGTCCCAGAATACATCCCACCATCCCAACCTCATCCTCTCTACCTCACCCTGCCTCTGTGGCAGGGCATTCCCTTTTGCTCACTCTCTCTCTCCTTTTAGGTGTTGTGGTTTGCTATAGAGGTATTAAGTAGGCATCATGCTCAGTCTATAGTCTATTTTCAGCCCGCATCTCCCATCCCTAGTGGGCCCACCTAGCACCCTTTGCTTGGTGGTCCCTTCTCTATCTGAGCTGAAGTCATGAAATTTGCAGATAGGTGGATCAACATATAAAGTATCATGTTAAGTGAAATGAGTCAGAAAGAGAATTAACATTATTGTGCCCACATTCTTATTTGTTAATTATGGATCCTGACTTGGAAGTTGAGAAATAGAATTACCATTACATACATATGAATTAGCATAAGAAATGTATATTATTTGGGGCTGGAGTGATAGCACAGCAGGTAGGGCATTTGCCTTGCATACGACTGACCTGGGTTCAATTCCCAGCATCCCATATGGTCCCCTGAGCACCACCAGGAGTAATTCCTGAGTGCATGAACCAGGAATAAATCCTGTGTATTGCTGGGTGTGACCCAAAAATCAAGAAAAAAATGAAATGTATATTAGACATTACATTAAGTGAAACAGAGTTGCTGAAACAAAGAATAGAGAGAGGAAGCTGAATCACCAGACATTAAGGAAATTTTAAAGTTATAAAAAATTAAACAAAATGGTACGAACATATGAGTAGAAATGAATCAAAACTCTGAAACAGACCCCACACAAATAAGTTTAGTATATTACAAGACTAATTTAAAAATAGTGGGGTAAATTAAGTTTATGAAATAAGTGGTACTGAGACAACTATAAAGTAAAAGAAACTTAGATATTCAATTATACCATATTACAAAAAAACAAAATAAGCACAATAACTCCAGCTGATTAATGAGTTAAAAGTAAAATAAAATTCATGAACAATTAGCAAATATAGTTATTTTGATCACTATCATCCCATTGATCATCGATTTGATCAAGCAGGCCCAGTGACATCTTCATTTGTCCTAGCCCTGAGATTGTAGCAGCCTCTTTTTTCTCATCCTTCCCAATGGTGCCACATTAGAGGCTCTTTCAGGGTCAGGAGAATGAGACCCATCATTGTTACTGTATGAACAGTGACATATGAATAAGCCACAGGGAGCTTGCCAGGCTCTCCCATGCGGGCAGGAAGCTCTTGGTAGCTTGCCAGATTCTCCAAGAGGGAGAACTAGGCTATAAGATGTCCAGGAGCTTGGTTTTATAGTCTCTGGATGTTGGCCGTTGATGGGATAACACGGCACCAAGGGGCAGTTTCTGGGTGTGACTGCCTAGCTACTGGAAAATGGGAGATCTGGGCGGAAGAGGCCCAGTCCCGATTTGAGCAGGCTTAAAGATCTCAGCTTCGGATTCTGCATACCTAGGTTCTTCTGCCAGTTCCTTCATGTGTGAGAATCGTCCAAGTATGCAGAGAATGGCTTTGAGCATGGCTGTGGCTGGTTTCCGGAGGTGTTCGGCTGCCAGGGCTCTGCTCGGGGCAGGGAGGGAGACTCAACCCACCTCCTCCAAATGGCCCCGGTGAAGACAGCCACGCGCGGAGACAAGAGTTATTTTGATAAAGACAGATAATAACCCGAATGTGTCCTCCGGGATGGGTAAACGATCACTGTATGAGTGAAATGCAAGCACAAAAGTTCATAACTTGTAACTGTACATAACAGTGATTCTCTAATAAAATTTTTTAAGAAAGACAGATAATAAGATTAGAATGTAATTTTTAATGCAAAATATAAAAATACAATAGTAAAAATGATAAGTTGTACTTCATCAAAAATTTCAAACTTTAGGGCCAGAGACATACTACAGAGGTTGAGGTGTTTGCGTTGACACGGCTGACTGGTCCTGCTTTGATCCACTGCATATGGTCATACTGCATGTGGTCCCTTGAACACTGCCAAGAGTGATCCTGAGTACCACCCAGTGTAGCTTAAAATTCTCCAGATTTATTTCAAACTTCATTTTGTTGTCTGGATAAATTTAAAAACTATTCAAAATTTAACTATTTGGACATTTAAAAATCTGCACGATATTATATGGTTGCTAAAAGTAACTCATTTTAACTTATGTTGAAAATTTGTTTCTCCACTAATTTTAAGGGATATTTAAACTTCTTATCCCTCTCAGAGAGCCCGGCAAGCTACTGAGAGTATTCCGCCCACGTGGCTGAGCCTGGCAAGCTACCCATGGCATATTCGATATGCCAAAACAAGTAACAACAACTCTCAAAATGGAGATGTTACTGGTGCCCGCTCGAGCAAATCGATGAACAATGAGACAACAGTGTTACATTTACACCTCTGCGTTCATAACAATATTATTTACAACAGCCAAAATATAAAGTTAACCTAAATTATACACATATATATTCTGCCATTAAAAAGATGGAACACCTTAAGGAAGTGAAAAATAATTACCAGTTTTTCTCATCTTTAGAATATAAATGAGTAAATAATGAACTGGAAAAACTGGCAAAACTAAGTTCTAGACTCTTTTTAAAATATGGTGCTACAAGTGAAATGAGTCAGAAAGAGAGAGACAGACATAGAAAGATTGCACTCATCTGTGGAATATAGAATAATAGACTATAAGACTAACGCCCAAGAATAGTAGAAATAGGTACCAGGAGATTGTTTCCATGGCTTGGAGGCTGGTCTCTCATTCTGGGTAACTCAGGGAAGGGACCACCAAGCAAAATGTGGTTGGAGGTCATGTGGGGGAAGGGTGAGGCGGGCCGAATACAGACTAGAGACTGAACACAATGGCCACTCAACACCTCTTTTGCAAGCCACAACACCTAATCAGAGAGAGAGAACAAAAGGGAATTCCCTGCCATAGTGGCAGGGTGGGGTGGGGGGCACGGGTCTGGGGAGGGGGGGAGGGATGTTGGGTTTACGGGTGGTGGAGAATGGGCACTGGTGAAGGGATGGGTTATTGAACTTTGTATGGGGGAAGCATGAGCATAAAGATGTATGGATCTGTAACTGTACCCTCACGATGACTCTCTAATTAAAAATAAACTAATAAAATTAAAAAAAATAAAAATAAAAAAATAAAAAAATAAATAAAAAAAGAGTGGATAATAAAAAAAATAAATAAAAAAAAATAAAATATGGTGCTACCAGAAGGAAATGTTAGGGTGGTGAAAGGGATGACCAGAGGGTCTGTCTTTGGATATGAATGAGATGAAAACCATACACACAAAGAGATATAAATCTAAATCACTGAAATTCCAAAATATTGTATATTTATGGTAAATAAAGAATAGCATGATTCACTTTTTGAGTTGTACTTGCCACATTTCAAGTGTTCAATATTCACATCAGGCAAGTTACTTTTTAAAAATTTTTTACTTAGATAATGCAATCTAGAATATCACCATCACTGAAGAACTTTTTTTGTATAACACTGATCCAATCCAAACCTTAACTCAGATACTTCTCTTTCAGTCAAACATTTAATTTGAGTTAGAAAATATTTCGTTATTCAGTACCACTATGTACTAAGTATTGTGCTTGGCACAGGGGTGAAAGTGGGAAATACTACAAGTTTCTGCTTTCATGAAATTCCTTCTTTGGCATAGAAGCCAGATATTAATAAGAAACCATACAAATAACTATACTTATAACTGTAAAGAGTGGTATAGAATTATTAGTTCTATAAAAGTGTATAAAAGTGTCAAATGGCCAAATATGGGGAGAACTCTCTAGTGTTAGAAGACTTGCTAGGCAGAGGAAACAGTATCCAAATATCCTAATGTGGAAATGTGCAAAGCTCTTGTGGGAATTTAAAGAAAGTTATTGTGGCAGGAGTACAATGAGTCAAGGAATATTGGTGAGAAAGGTCAACATAAAAGTATATGCTGGCTAAATCACATAGAAAAGTGTAAGTTTGGGGCTGAAGAGATAATACCGTGTGTAAACTGCTTGCCTTGCACATTGCTGACCCTGACTTGATCACCACCATTATATATGGTACCTCGAGCACTGACAGAAGTGATTCCTGAGTCAGAGCCAGGTTTAATCCCTAAGCACTACTGGGCATGGCCCAAGAACCAAAAAGAAGTGCAATTTTTAAAAAATATGTCACTTACAAAATATTTATTTACTCTGAGGAACAAAAGGGATTCTGTATAGAGTTATTAGATTAGAATAGATGCTTTGTATGTAGATAGTATTTAATCAAGATCGACTTCCCCCGATCTTTACACATTTGTGCAAGCTTCTCTTGTAAAACTCTTTCAATTCTCTATTTTTATATTCATTTGGTAAAATCCGTGTCCATTGCCCACAAGAGAATGATCTTCCTCATGATCTTCCAGGAATCATTCTTCATAAAATCACCATTAATTAAGAACAGAAGCAATTAGCAAGTATTTTCCTATGATATAGTAGTTCTTTATCTAGAATCTATACAGATAGATAAAAGGGTTAGTTGACTGAATTTACAAATGTCATAGAGATCAGAATTTCAGGACATCCATTTGTTACTGCAAGGCATATTTGTTGAATGTGTACTTTGAACCCGACATCGTTGTAGTTGCTGAGAGAAAAAACAATTAATTATTTTTTAAAAAAATAAAATCTTTGTGTCTATGGAAATTTTGTTCCAGTTTCAAAAGACAAACAATAAGCCAGTATTTTAAAATACTGTAATAGAAGATAATATGTGTGCTGGAGAAATTTTTCAGGCTGGATATAAAAGGATAGAAAGTGTGAAACATGAGTGTAATTTTTATTCTTTTTGTTTGTTTGTTTGGGGGCCACACCTCATAGTGTTAAGTGCTTATTCCTGACTCTTTGTTCAGGGATCACTCCTGGTGGGGCTAAGATTACCATTATGTAGTTTCCAGGAGTGAATCCGGGTCAGTAGAAGTCAAGGCAAACACCCTACCTGCTTGCACTTATCTTCCAGGCAAAGGCTGGAATTTTAAATAAGATGATTAAAAACAAATATCTATTTGAGGTCATTTGAGTAAACATGTAAAGTAGGTAAGGGTGATATAGGAAAAGCATATTCCAGACACAGATATGGTGGAGAGGTCTTGTAAGATAATGGGATATATGGTCAGAAAAGGCAGAGAAAAACATCAAAAAAACAGACTGTGCGAGTACCAGTTCTTGTGAGAACTTGGGCTTTAACTCTGAGGGACATAGGAATCCATTGATAGATGGTGGTAACCAGAGCCACATGAACATTATTAACAAAGACAATTTACTTTTCTGACACAGAAAAGTAAATTTCATGTGATTTTAACAATACCAAAGATTTGAATAGGTTAAGTCTCAAGTGTACTTGGCCTCTCTCACTTTCTTTTTACTGATACAGAAAAACCCTGGGGTAAAAGTCAACCTAAAAATTTATATAAGGAACTATAGACTACATAGACTATTTATAAAGGAAATACAGTCATTTGACCTTTGATTCATATTAACAACAGTTAAGCCAAGAGAAGTGTCTAGTATGAGACTGATTTTCATAAAGATTTACAAGTGACTTATAATTAGTTCATTGTTAATGGTTTTTAAAATGCCTGAGAACATTTTGTCTGACTGAGTCATCGGAATGATCAGCCATTTGATTTCTTTTTTGTTTTAACTATTAATTTTCTTGGCATACCCTCTATAAATGCTGAGAAAGTTAAACTTCAATTTAGCCCCTGTTCAGCTGATAACATTATAAATTTGTAAAATTAAATAAAGATTTACTCTAGAATTATTGTTTGTTTAGAGTCATATAATATCCTACCTACCTGACAACCAAACCAAGCAGAATTTAAAAAATGAACATGTAACAATAAAATGAGTAAGTTACTCAGAAGTTAATTGAGTTCTGACCATTAATACAACTTTAGTTAGTTATTGAGCTCTGACGATTGACTTAACAACTTTAGTGAATTTAAACATTTTAAATGCTGCTGCAGACCATTGGCAACTACTTTAGACTCCTTTAACTTTGCACAGTCTAGAACTTAGTTGATGGCAATAGCTAATTTTTGTCAAGAATGCTAATTGCATAATCACTATGCTAAGGTCTTTATGATTATTATTATAGCATGTAATTCCTCAACAAATCTATAGGGTAGGAATTGTTACTATCTCCATTTTAAGGTGAGGAAATGGAGACTCTAAGAGTACAACTTATTTGTCCCATATCATATGGAAAATAAGTAGCAAAGTAAAGATTAAAGTCAAAGTAAACTGATTATTAGACTTTAATCATTTTATATGTTCTAAATGTCTACATATGGCTGAGTACTTCAAAGTCTTTAAGTTCTTAATAGTATCAGTAGAGTTTTGGAAACTTGAACTATGTGTGAAACAACATATAATGACACCAATTATATCATAAACTAATTGATAAACATAAAAACTAAATTCCTGTGGCATAATTCTGTTCACAAAAAATCACCATTTTTTAAATAAAGACCCAATAAATATCTAATATTAAACAATTTATATTTTTCAGCCATTAACTTTCCAACAGACTTATTCCAGTTGAGGGTTACAAATACCCAGAACCTTCGGGAGCCAGAAGCTCAGGGCATAAGATAGGAACCCATCCTGGATAGAATGTCTTTCTATCACACACATAAACACATGCGCTCCTACTGCAAACATAGAGAGGCATACAAATGAGTTTAAAGCATACATCTCTGGAATATAGGAGGAAACTGGAGTACTTAGGATAAAACCCACACAAACACGAATAGAATGTACAAATTCACACAGACCATATCCAGCAGGAAATTTACTTTTTTCTCATCAAAGTTATAAAGAAATGGCTTTGAAGAAAATGACATTATTAGATGATTAACCTGATATTTGCAACCAGAATACTGGGACATAGTGGAAAGAATTTTACACTCTGGTGAACGGTGTGCGGTTGGAAACCCTGCTATTATCAATATTGTAAATAACGGTACCTAAAATATTTTTTAAACACTATTAACATGACTTCACATATTTTCAGTCGCTTCCCCTCCTTTATTTTTAAAATGGAGGTAAGACTGTCTAACCTAAAAGGGTTGTTGCAGAGAATAGAAGAAATTTACATGTGAAAATCTTTTATGTCTACCTTGAGAATATTAACTATTCTATACATAAGTACAAATCCATTTTGGATAATGTACAATAAATTGCCTTTCACATTCATCAAGAGGAAAAAGCATGCCATTCCATTTAAAATATGAGCTATATTTGTAATTAACTTAAGGGATTAGGAGAATATGGGTTTATCTAATATGCCTTGCACCTATATTCCCTTGTTCTTTCAACCAAGGCCATATGTCTAGTGGGTACTATTTGATCTTTAACTAGTTGGCAAAGCGAGATCAGTGAATGATATGTTTAACCTTCCTCTTTTTGCTGGCTTACATTTTAACTCTTTTTTAAAAAGAACAGGCCCTAAAAGTAAAGTAAGTTAACATTTGATAAATCCATATCTGACATCCTGAGCCCAGCTGTCAGGAGGGTGCCACAGCTTCCAATTTAGAACAATAAAAGAACTGTTAATAGTCCAAAAGAAAGAAAGAAAGAAACCCACACATGCAGTGTGACTGTCATTTGCACCTCTTTGTAACAGTCTAAACATACTGTATGGGGTGTTATTCAATGTGATAATTGGTAAGTAGATCTTTAGCCATATACTGGATTTACCTATGAATTGTGTTTGAGGGCTGCATGCAGTTATTGCTCTGTTTGCCTGTGGCCTTTCTAGATTTAACAGAAACCTTGTGCTCTCAGAACAAAACGGAGGTCTTAGAGAGTCAGCCCTGTAATAGTAGGCAATTAAATATGAAATATCAGCTTGAAATTTATAGCACATAAATAGATGAGAATGAGTCCCAATTTTGAATTGGCTCTAGTTTTAGTTTCAGAATCCAGTTTTGAAGACCACTTGGGTCTTATTATTTATTTTAAATCTATTTCTTTTTGAAAGTAAGTTAGAATTATGTGGTTGGCAGGTTGAAAGCTGTGAATGTCCAATCTGATTATTGTGAGTGCATTCATCATCAATTGAAAGATAAAGGTGATTGCCTATTTGAAAAGCAGTTTTTCATTTTTAGTATGTTCTGCACCAATTCCAAACATTGGAGAACTCTTTTAATCAGTCTGATATTTTTCCAGCTTTTCAGCATTTCTAGATGTTTAATTATGAGAGAAAAGAGATAATGTGCTGATAGGAGACTGAGAACTACATATTAGAGAGAGAAGTGGTATTTGTATCTAAAATCTATAGAAAATTTGTTAATATAATCTGCTGAATGAAGTGAGAAAAGGACAAGGGACTTTCTTAATGAAATGAACACACACATAAAATCCATAAAATCTAGTTATCAGAAAATTAAGTATGTATGCATGGAAATAGGAAACTGGTAATCTACATTTAACAAAGAGTGAAGGCAAGAAGGAAACAAACTGTATTTAAATCAAAGTACTGTCTATGGTACAGGGAATGTCAAAGGACCTCATATGGGGAAAAATATTTCTTAGGTACCCTAGGGCTACTGTTCCAAATGCCTAGTCTTGTGTCCCTGGTTTTCATTGCCCCCAGCCGTGGTACATGCCCCTCCAGCTCCACAGAACAGTAATATAAAGGAGAATAGGGTGGAAGAGTTCCATGAAACCAGTGTGTTTCATGTTTAAAGCATCCACAGCTTTAAAGAGATGAAGATCCATATGAACCTCCCTATTCAACAGCCAGCCAAGATCAGTATCTCAATGTTTACCCTTGTTAGTCATCTAAATTAGACCCACTTGTCTGCTTTAAGGACCTTGGAAGGACTTAAATTTTTTTGTTAATTGGGTGTGGAATGAAGTGTCCATATGCTCAGTTAATCACTCCAACCTCTTCTCTTTGCATGTAACTCTCTTATAACACTTACTGCATTTTTAGAGTGTATAAAAGTCAGCTGTTTTACACACCTATTTCTCCTCATAAACACTGAGCTCCTAAAAATAGAAAAGGGTCTTTTCACACTTTACTTCACCAAACATCTAACACAGTGTTTTGCACCTATTAGATTCTCAATGGTCTCCTTTCCTCTCAACCCCATGTGCCTCATCTTATTACATTCCCAAAGAAAGAAGTCCTTAAGTAATTTGTACAACTATAGATTCAAAAATCTAGAATAGGTAGTGAGCATTAGAAAATGAAAGTAACATTCTTTCACCTGAAGTTCATTTATACTGTCATCAAATAACTGCTTTTAGAAACAAAGCATCTCTACTTGCTTCCACAAATTCTTATAAATGTTGTTAAGGCTCTTGGCATGTATGAGGCAGACCTCAGAACCCTGTGTTATTTCCTGGTCATCACCAATAATGATCCCTGTATAGAGTCTGGGAATAAACACTGAACACCAATCGTGGCCCAACATCCACCCATCCCAGCCCCGCCAAATGTATTTCTGAAACATCAGTGTTCTTCAGAATCACCCAGATTAAATATGCAGAACCTATGGTTCTAAAGACATTACAATTCAATAAAGAGCACTCTCAAGAATATGCATATTTATGTACCCCCACACACACAATTGACTACACTTTTGAAAACACTGCCCCAGGCTAGACCCTTTATCACCAAGAAAATGCCATGAAAATAGCAGCCTCTATTTTGCAAATTAAGACTATTGGAGAAATTTTTCTAGTACAAAAACAATCAGATTACCAACCATTCAATAAATATATACTCACTGAAGTACATGATATGACAGATATTTAAAAACAATTAAAGTAGTTGCTGTCTTGAAAGAATGGTGTCAATGAGGGTAAAAGAAAAATCTCAAAATAATATCTAGTGGAATAGTGTATCCAAATTCTAAGCAATGCCCATAAATTAGAGGAAATTCATGCATCAACAGAGATTTATGAAAAAGAGTTCAGATTTCACTGATATGTAGCATATAAACTCAAAGTGAGTGATGATTCATGAAAAACAGAACTTAACAGATTCTAAACTCAAAACATGGGCGATAAAACCTTTGACTATATTCTAGACTTTTCTCCATTTGTGCATATTTTAAACTATGATATTTCTTCTTTTTAAACTATGATATTTCTTTTAAAATTAAACTTGAAAATTTTTTTCAGATGGTTTAACAGATTGCGTGGACCCTGACTGCTGTCAACAAAGCAACTGTTATGTAAGTCCTCTTTGTCAAGGATCACCAGATCCACTTGACCTCATTCAGCAAAGCCAACCTCTCTTCTCTCAGCACTCTTCAAGACTCTTCTATGATCGAATCAAATTCCTCATTGGCAAGGACAGTACTCATGTTATTCCTTCAGAGATCTCATTTGACAGCAGGTATGTATGTATTTATTTTATTCCTTAAAGAACAGTAGGTGTTCTCATCTTGAACAAAAGGGAATGCCCTGCTGCAGAGGCAGAGTGGGGTGGTAGGGGTTGGGTGGGGATGGTGGGAGGGATACTGGGAAAATTGGTGGAGGAGAATGGGCACTGGTGGAAGGATCTAAACGAAATGCAAACATGAAAGTTCATAAGTTTGTAACTGTACCTCACAGTGATTCACTAATAAAAATTAAAAAAAGAATGCCCATCTTAAACATTGAGTTGAACACGCATGAAAATAAAGTAAGCTGGTTAGCTGAAAAATAAAATAAAATACAGAAAGCTTATGACTGCTTGTGTTCCTAACTGATGGCCTATACTATTCAAACACAATTATAAAAATTAAAATATTTTAAGATATAAATTTCAGACTCCAGAGGTCCAAGTCAGTCTGAAACCTCAGCCATTGATTGAATCTAAGACAGATCTGATTTACTTTAAAACTTATACACAGTGGCACTACCCTCTGATTCTTCTGAAAACCAGCACATACTCAAAAAAGAAAAAAAAGATGATCTTCTCTCCATTCATTGCATTCAATCCACCAGGGTGGGCGAGAGAGTTGCTAATAACCACCCACTTGGAAGAGCATGACTCATGTGGCTGTCATCCTGATGGGATGACACACATGCTATTATCATGCGGGTGGGCTCCTTAAAGGAGACTGAGTAAGCTTCATGACCAGCTGACTACCCAAGGCTAACCTGTCAGATGCAGATAATAATTGCAATAAAACCAGTAATAATAAATGTATCAAATGTAAATGCTTTCAGAATCAAATAAAAATTATATACTAAAAAAGAATAGTAGGTGTTCTCATCCTGTGTGAATTGATACCTTCTAAACACCAAGTTACTTTCCATTCCAAATAGCCCACATTGATTGTTTTGTTAAATCTTCTCTGGAATACCCTTACTAATGTGTTATCAGAGAAAATTCATTTCTAGACTGTGCTTTTAATGACAAATATAAGTGGAAATATGATTTGCAAGTTTATTGTTACACTTCTGGACCTATTCCTGAATTTCAAAAGTAAAGGTTAAATTTTAACAAAAGATTACAAACTTATTTGGACTACACTCCATTTTCAAGAAAAGAAGATTTTGTGTTGCCCCAGAAATGACTTTTCTTTAAGAGAACAAACAGAAGACAGTTCCCAACTGTTCCAAAGACTACCTTCCCACCCCCATCCTTCCTGAAACACCATTGGGAATGATTTCACTCACTTTCAGAAGCAATTGTATTATATGATGTAAAATGTTCTAATAGGAAAGAGTTGGGTGAACTTAATGTTCTGACAGGAAATGCAATATTTGTGAAAACCTGTCTTCTAGTAAAGTTCAAATGCATGAATTTTCACCAAAGACCTAAGAGTAGTCTAACTGATTCAGTGAAAAAATTTAATTAACTTCCTTATTTAAAGTGTAATAACATGAAATTGCTTCACTTTCGGCAAATATTTTATTAATGTGCACTAGATGTAAGTATATCATTGCAGTTGACATTTCTAATCTCTTAAAAATGTCCTCCTTTGTTCATTCCACAAGCTGCTATTTTAGAATGGCAAACATGAGTTTAGGAAAAAGAACATAGAAAATACTTTTTCGGAAGGTCGTATCTACATCTTTACCACTACATTGCATACTGAGCCTTCAGGCGGGAGTTTTTAATTCCCCCAAACAAGCTTAAGGACTGGAGTGATAGCACAGTGGGTAGGGCATTTGCCTTGCACCCAGCCGACCCGGGTTTGATTCCCAGCATCCCATGTGGTCCCCTGAGCACTGCCTGGGGTAATTCCTGAGTCCAGAGCCATGAGTGACTCCTGTGCATCGCCGGGTGTGACCTAAAAAGAAAAGAAACTTATTCCAGATTTTAAATTGATTTTATTAATTCTGAAAAAATTACAACTCACTCTCCATCTATACATATGAGAAATAGGTACAAAGATGTATATGGAAATATTAAAAAGTCAGGCTTCTTCCCAAGGACTGCATAATAAAACTGTTAGGGGAAGCTAAAACTTCCTCATTATTTTTGGCATTATGAAGATCTAGCTATATAGGCTCTTGAAAGAAACCAAAATTCAAATGCCAGTGTCACTTGGCCATTATCACAAGTGATAACACATTTGAACTCAGAGTGTTGAATCTCCTTCATCTAGTAGAGGTCTCCTCTGCCAGGGTGTCTATTAAAATTTTACCTTTTTCCAAGAGACTTGGTCATACCCATTTTAATTAGTTCTCCCAATTTAGTAACAACTTTGGGATAACTCTTGCTTGGGTTACAAAGTGATATTTAGATATTTATGTATTGTACTTATATATTGTACACCAGAAGGGAGAGAAACAAACATCCCTATTTTACAAGTAGGTCATTAACTCAGTATCTTGGAGAGACTATACTTAGGAAGAACTCAGTTTGGGGTTGGGAGCAGGGGGAAAAAGCAAAAGCAATTGCTTCCATTATTTTACCATAATTAACATGACCTGGATATATATATTTAATGATTCACTGAACTAAAGGGAGCCAGTCAAGCCTGTGAGAAATAGGAGACAAGTGATTATGACCCAAGCACAGCAGTTGAGCAATAAAGTTAGGAAAGTGAGGACAAACTTCAACCTCTGTGGTTCAGCTTCATGCTTCAGCAGCGTTTGCCAACAGCTCACAGAGTGAACAAACCTATTACTTGTGGTGCTTAGTGCTCATTTCCTCCTCTTGATTTGATTAAGCTTTTCTCATTCCTGTGTAAAGGGCTCCAAGTTATCACTTGGCTCTACACATGATAACATATTTGAATTCAAAATGTGAGTCTCCTTCATCCATGGTCTGTTATTACAGTCATATCTAATCTGTCAAAAGGTGCGTCCTTTTTCCAGGGAAATACTTGGGCACAAGAAATCCAAGTATACCTCCTCTAAAAAAAGTCACGTATGCAGAATTACTCTGGGTGTCTCCAGTAAAAGAAATCCAACTCTGATCACATATATAAATAAGAAATCTTACATGTACATTATCTTACATGTACTTTTTGTTTGAAAAGCACTAAAACATGCATTACATAAATTTCCTCACAGTATCCCTGTGAAGTATGTATTTATATTTGTTTATATTATAGACATGAGGAAACTGAGGTTCAGGGAAATTAAATAACTTGTCCATCATTATACAACCAGCAATTTAGTACTGTAGCAGCTGTTGTAACCTTTGTTTGGTACCACACCTGTCCTAATTCAATTTGTGTTAAAACTGCTTAGTGAGTTGTGTCAAATTTGTATTAAATAAATGGCATCTGAGTCAACTTAGAAACCAAGTAATATTTTAAAAACTCGGTTTTATTTAATACACTTTAATTATATTCCTTACAGTTCCTTGTTAATGGGTTTCCACTTTTTTTGCTTTCTGGGTCACACCCGGTGATGCACAGGGGTCACTCATGGCTCTGCACTCAGGAATTACCCCTGGCGGTGCTCAGGGGACCATATGGATGCTGGGAATCGAACACGGGTCAGCCATGTGCAAGGCAACGCCCTACCTGCTGTGCTATCACTCCAGTCCCCAGGTTTCCACTTTTTAAAAGACAATTTTAGTAACAAATGCTACATATACAGTTTATCAAACATATACATGTCTTGTCTCATGCTAATCTTTAACATGTGTTCTTTCATTTAATCCTTAAACAAACGATGATGTGATGGCAAATTATAAGGTGAGGAAACAAAAACTGAGATATCTAATATGCACTTGACCAAGACCACAACCAATGCATACCAGAACCAAGATTTGGTATTTTGTTTGTTGTGGAAGCCACACCTGGCTATACTCAGGGATCACTCCTTGCTATGCTCAGCGAACCATATGGGGTGATTGGGAACAAATCTAGTTTGATTGTGTGCAAGTCAAGTGCCCTACCTGATGTACTATCTCTCTAGCCTCTTAGAAACAGGTTTGAACCCAATCAAAATAATACTGACCTCTCAGTCACATTAGTGGTCAACTTTAGCCATTGAAAAAACTGAGCTAGGTGTTCTTGAAAAGACTTATGGCCCTTGACATCCCTGACTGTAGAGTTATTCTCCTGAGACAGATACGAGACATGTATGTGCTATAATCAGGTGAAAATGATTTGATTTCTTAGCTTTTTTTTTCACATAAGTGAATGATTACTGGGTAGCAAATGAAGAAAACATTGCTCATGGGCTCATTTGCTCACTAGAAAAATGTGAGCCATATAGATGACTTGCTCTAAGTATTGCCACCATCTTTGAAACTAAAGTCAGTAGTAGATAATTGATTAACTGTTTCTAGAACACATATGTAGCACTGTAGCACTGTCGTCCCATTGTTCATCAATTTGCTCAAGCATGCACCAGTAACATCTCCATAGTGAGACTTGTTGTTACTGTTTTTGGCATATCAAATATGCCATGGAGAGCTTTCCAGGCTCTGCCGTGCAGGTGGGATACTCTCGGTAGCTTGCTGGCTCTCTGAGACAGATGGAGGAATCGAACCCGGATCGGCTGCATGCGAGGCAAACACCCTACCATCTGTGCTACCGCTAGGACACATACAGGTTAAAGATCTCTTCATCCTTGTGCATCCAAGTGAGACTCACCTTTCTTGTACTGATTTTGCTGTATTAGCATGTGAGAAAGCACATGAACTGTGTACGTTCTTCATCTCACGAAGGTGTATCATTACTGTGCATGTGCCACCTTAAGAAAACCCTGCAACCACAGAAAAATCTCTAGCAAGACTTACTCAGTCATCGTTTTTTCCTGTGTCAGTTTACCACAATAAAGTCTATCTTGACATTGTTGCCCTTTAGTCCATTGGGTGTCGGTCACAGAGAATGAGGCAACACACATGGAGACACACAGGGACTGTTTAAGCTTTGGGGCTGCCTGGACATTACTGAAAGATCTCACAGGCTAGCCATGTATTCTATACAAATTATTTCCCAACTCTGGATCCCAACACATGAGTCATTCAGTTGACAGACATTAAGGACAGTTAGTAAGCACATCAAAATTCAATGGAAACATTAAGAACTAAAGCTGAAATATTTCACATAGCCAATCATCATCTGTTCTGTTCTTTCTGGGCTCATGTTTGATGCTCCATTATATTCGAAGAGACCTAAATGGGTTTGTACAGGGGACTCTCCTCATCTTGGGGTTTTGTTAGGGAATGATTTTCTACATTTTCCCAAATACATTTTACCAAGAGTTTCTTTTTTTTAATGACTTCAAAGTAAGCCTTATATTCCATGTGCCCTGTATGCCTTATTACTTTTTAATAATGTAAATAGGTGAACAGAAGCATTATTGATCTTCAGTGTCTAAACATTTAATCACTATTAATAATGTAAAAGGTTTTTATAAATATGTAAAAACAAAAGTACATTAAACTAAACGACACAAGTAATTTGCAAAGCCAGACATTTCACTCACCATCACTAATGGAGAAGTGCAGTTTTAAAAGCAAAATCCTCCCCCTGTTAGTGCAGTTGCTGACAACGAGGCCTGGCCAAATTCATTTGTCTGTTTGTATCCATGAGGGACGGATGCCCATATCAATCCATGTCAAGCATCTGTATCAGAATCTGCTTAACATAAATCCATAAATATATTTTATTCAGCCCAAGATTGGGAAACTTATCATAAGATCGAAATATCTTCTTTCTTTGGAGAGTTTTCAGCTTGTCAACTCTGGGGTGGTCTGTTCTGAAGGCGATCTGCTCCTCTGGATGGACTATGACATGTCTCTCTAGTTTATGATTCACTTCTTCTCATGCACCTGAGTCGTGTTTATTGGCATGCCTACTAAGTTAGTATTTGAGTTTGTAATCTCTGTACTATGCAGCTTCTATAACTTTCCATGGAAAGATCTCTTGTTTATTTTTCCTTTCAGATCTATTTTCCTGATTCTTTCTAAAAGCCAGGCTTATTATTTAAATTATTTTCTTTTTTTTTCTTTTGAGTCACACCCGGCGATGCACAGGGAAGCTCTGATACCAGCTTATAGAATAGTTACACAAGGTGATAGGCTTCATCTAGTGCTAAGTTTCTATGCAGTTGTGGAAATTTTTTTCTTTATACAGTATTACTTGTGAATTATTCTCACTGCTAAATCTTAAGTTCTGTGAGGTCAAGCCCTACTTTGATTTATTATCTACTTAGTTTGATTATATGTTTCTATATAGCAGGCTTCTCTAAAACATAATAGACTTAATAATCTGTTATTATTACATTTTATGATTCTGTGAATTAGAAATACAGACAAGATGTAGTCAGGGTAATTTGGCTCTTTTTAATTTTTTTATTAATTATTTTGCATCACCGTGAGAACAGTTACAAAGCTTTCCAGTTTAAGTTCTAGTCATACAATGATCAAATATCCATCCCTTCACTAGTGCACATTTTCTACCACCAAGAACCTCAGTATACCTCCCATCCCACCCCTTCCCCTGCCTATGTGGCAGATGATTTCCACTTTACTCTCTCCACTTTGATCACATTAAATATTTCATCAAAAGACCCACCATTATTATTTGGAATTTTCCCCAACATTCAGACCTGCCGAAAAGGCATCATTAGATAATTTATTTTCTATTGCTGGTTATGAAGAACATATGATGCCACATGGCCGTAAAGCGAACATGGGATTTTGGATTTCTGATATTTTAGTAATTAATATGGAGGGATTTCTGCCAAAAGCCTCTGGGTTCCGAGATTGGTTTGTGTGCCTCTGGGATCATGGTCATTCAGGAGCCAGGAGCTATTCATGGTGGCAACTTGGGTCCTCATCGGGGCGGGGAGAGGGGCCAGTTCCAGTCCCCATCTTGTGAGGCCCTGATGTCGTGTCACTGCAGTCTCATACCTGGCTGTCCAGTAGGCTCTGAAAAGGTGGCGGCTACCATGCCACCGGGGAGAAAAGGCAGAAGGTACAAACACCTTTCCGTACTCGGGGTGGCATGGTGCCGTAGATTAATCCTCAGTCCTGATGCATTTTTGCCAAAAGCCTCTGGGTTCCGAGATCGGTTTGTGTGCCTCTGGGATCACGGCCATTCAGGAGCTAGGATCCATTTGTGGGCGGCAACAGGGGGCCTTGTTGAGGCGGGGAAAAGGGGTAATTTGACTCTTTATGAGGTCCAGTCTTAGATAGATCAAGTTTTTGCTGGAACAGTTGGATAGTAGATGCAATCTTTTGTATTGCACATAGCATCTCTACCTGGATTTACTTCTTGTGCACTAGCCATCCTAAGTTCTAGCACATGTCTCAGAGCTCTGTGAAGAAGTGTTCAGAGAGTTGAAATTTTGTTTTCTTAATGCCTAGGTACAAAGCATAAGTATATAAGTGTCACTTGTGTTATATGCTGTTATTCAAAGCAGTTTTGAGTTTGATCACATCCAAAAGGAGAGCTATAAATCGAAACTCTGAATGATGAAAGTATCAAAGAGTTTGTAGCCATCCTTAATCTGTCATACCAATACAAGACAAGATTTTTATACCGTTCCTGAGAGCAAGTAGGTAAAATTTTGTGTGGGTGGGTGACTAGATTCATTGGGGTGAAATTCAAGTGCTCTTCTCATGTATTCTAATGAAAAGCATATTTTCATAGCATAGAACACACAAATGTTATTAGAACTCAAAAAGTCAATTCCTAAATGTAGAACAGCCTAAAGGTAAGATTCATCTTCTCCAAATAGCACAGAAACAAATATGTAAAAGATGAAGTGGCTATATAACAGTAGAAAAGTAATTACTCCATTAAAAAAATACTTATGAGACACTATACCAGTCTTTGTGCCTGCCCATAATTTACATAATTTATAATGTTTTATAAGCATCAATATTTCTCTCCACATTCAATGGTCTAGATAATCAAAATGTACTACCAAGGAAATATTAGAAAATTAGGAACAATAACAAAATTATGAGGAAGACTTATGTTAACTTGCTTACTTTAGTATGTGTCATTATTTTGTGTCATGATAAAACCAGAAAAAAAAAAACCCCTGAATAAAAAATGTAAACAAATGCCCTGAGAATGGAAATCCTAGAATAATCTTTCCTAACACAAACACTTCTTATCCTTTACGGCATCCACACATTAATAAAATCTTAATTAATATTCATCTTTATTTGTGGTATCTGCTAACACTATAATTACTTTTTTATTTAATAAAACATTATTTTTGCAGTTAGTAGAGTTGGAAATTTATACCTTTCAAGTTCTATGAATGGAAGTACAGGTCTTTGAATCCTGTACTGAGGCTAATGGAAAGGTTGCAGGATGATGGCCATTGCTACACAAGCTGGTGATCTTGACTAAGGACTAGGACTTAAGAATAACTGTATTTGACAGTAATTACTTGCCTTTTAATATGTATTTTATGAAAATATTAGGATTTCTAAGATTCATTGAGGACTTTAAATTCCTCTAGAAGCGCTGTCAAGATCCTCTGCCTTCCTCAATACATTATACTACCCTGCTGTCAACTCACTTTTTATGTGATGAGGGTCTGTATTCATGCAATTACTTTCTTGAGTAACCACTTTGTGCCAGGAACTCTGCAGATAGAAATAAACAAAAGAAACACAGTCCTCTTACTCACAGAGTTTCACTTACATCGTATTGGTGGAGTGAGGCAAAACAGCAAGTAAATGTATAAATACCATATGGATCATGGACCATTTGTTTTCTAAGGGAGCTTGGAGTTCAACTAAGGAGTCTTGAATTCCATTGCTTTGACGTGGCAGATAGATAAACAAAATGGTTGTAAGACTAGAAGCTGTCTAGCAAATAAGAGAGTCCTGAACTAATTACAGAAATGAGACTTATCTGGAAGCTTTCAGCAATAACTCAGGAACTGGACTAATTGATTCTAGTGAGCCTAAAGAGCTGCTAAAATTGGTGATTATTGATGATTTCCAAGAAATATACAAAAATTATTTGGAGAGTGAGCAGCATAACGATTTGTAAGAAGTTTCATCCTTTGATACTATAGCTATAAATAATTTTCTGTCATTTTATATGTTTTATTACACAGGACTGGAGCTACAGCACAGCAGGTAGGGTGTTTGCCTTGCATGTGGCACACCAGGGTTCAATTCCTCTGTCCCTCTCAGAGAGCCCAGCAAGCTACTGAAAGTATCCCGCCCGCACGGTAGAGCCTGACAAGCTACCCGTGGCATATTCGATATGCCAAAAACAGTAACAACAAGTCTCACAATGGAGATGTTACTGGTGCGCACTCATGCAAATCGATGAACAGTGGGACAACAGTGCTACAGTGCTATGTTACACAGATGAATTCAAGAGAAATACAATCAAACATGAAACATTTCATTCACCACAATAACAATATTCCTATTAACCACACTTTGGCATCATTTATAATGATAGAAACTCCAGTTTCTTTCAAGGGAATCCATATTGGATAGATTGATTTCACTGTCAATATATATGAATACTGCAGTATTTACTTGGTTCATTTATTCCTTCAGTGATAGACACTTTGCTAGGCTGAGCTATAACAAAGAAAACATCTTCTCCATAGAGCTTAGTTATGAAGACTGTCAAGTATGAAAAAAAAAGTAAATGTCAGTTGTCGCTAGACATAAGAAAATGCTAGAGGCAGGAAGTGACCATTTCAGGCAGAATGATACAGCAAAGCCCCTCTCAGGAGATAACACTATAGAACTCAGAGCGTCATCTCTATTAGATGATCTTAGCATGAATGTTTCCTAGTACTTGGTCCCTTATGCCAGGGATTCTTAAACTTTTTCATTTTGTGACATCTCTTTGCCTGAAAAATGCTAAATGGGTGGGTACTGCCAGAGTAACTTAGGACTCATTACATGGTTAATTTAGAAATAATTGAGATTTTAGTTAATTGGGTCATTGGGAGTTCAGAAACTTTTTATTATTGCCAAATGTTCATAACCCTCACATGCAGTTATCCCATATTTTAAGAAGCTAGGCCTTACACAATAGATTTTCACACGTCAGAGCCTAGAAATAACTTTCAGGGAACCACTACATTAAGATTCTGCAGCATTATGTAAAATGGAAAGCTAAGACAAACTTTTCTCTAGAAATTACTGCATAGTAGATACTGTACTAGGTTTTACTGATAGTTAGATAAGGTGCCTGTTCCCCAAGAGTATATTGAGAAAATTTAAATGTCTCAAACTGAGTATCCTCTAGAAGTAGAAATCAACTATAGCTATAAACTATGTAGCCATTATAGTTTTAAACCAGCTCTTACTTTCCTAGAATTGAAACTAAACAAAATCCAAATATAGAAACTGCTTACCAATTTGGAATTATGACAAAAGAAGAATAAGAAAAGTTTGTATTCTAAAATATTTGTAAATTAATAAAATGTTACTGCAGAATTCAAACCTTCATGGAATTAACATTCTGTTCCACATAGGTACATGTAATTCACAGAGGTCTACAGGATGGTTTGTCATTTTACTAAGGATTTTAATTCACATGTTTTGTTTTAACACTTTTATGAATCTATTGTTTAAGTCCCCCCAAGTCTATTTTAATAGCATGTTTTGTGTATTTTAATTTTAAAAGGCAAGGAACATTATACCAGGTATACAGCTGGGAGGAGAATTATGGACATAATGCAACAGTTGCTGAATAAATTAAATAAGCTAAGAGGAAACTCTTCCTGAGGCAATAGGATCTGCAAATACATCTTGTGTTCAACTTAATTTATAAAAAGAGATACTGCATATTATCTGCTCACATTTGGAAAAGGAATCTAAATGTGGTTTTATTCAAATACAGTTCCTTTTTGTGGGGAGGGTTTGCAAGGGGTTGCATCTGAAAGTACTGGGAAACCATATATATGTTGCATATATATAGGAATTAGATCAGGCTCTCTGCATGACAGTGATGCAGTCAGGCCCTCTGAACTATTTCCCTTGTCAAGATCATGGTTTCTTTTGATTCTGTTGGTCTCCTCATGTTGTTTTACTAAACAACCCCCTTTGCTAGTTGCTTCTGCAGTTATCCTAAGTGGGAAGTAAGATTGTTGCTACTTGCTAATAAAGCGCTTTGATCTCCTTTTATGAAAGGTGTTACATGTGTGAAGATAGGATCTCCTCTTTTTCAGACAACAATTTTTTCTAATGCTAAAGTTCAGGAAACACATATTCAAGACACATTAAAAAATTACAAAGTGCTGAAGGTTCCTAGATTTATAGTGCTGACTAGCTCCTGAAATCAGCAGTCAACACCTAAAGGTACCAACAAGAAAGAATGTGTGACTTTCACTTTTTTGCAAAAGCTCTCAGGCAAAGAATAAGAAATCAGAGCACAAATCTTCAAAAAGCTGTTCAATTTATTATTTATGATATTTTGAGACTCAAATGTTTTAGATTGCTTAAAAATTGTGATTAGCAACAACAGTAACACTCAACAGTTTATTTCAGTTTAATTATATGCATTTTCTAATATTTTGTCTATGTTGCTGTTCAATTGGGGTTAAAATTAGACTCTAAACCTCATTACCTCCTTTCCAGCCATATTACTTGCTTGCAATGTTTCCAGCTGGTTTTGTCATCTAAACTTCTATCAGGAGAGGGTAGACTAAACACAAATTTAAAGAGAAAGAATGAATGACATGTAGCTTTTCTCCAATACACACTCTGCTTGTAGAAGTACTCAGCAGGTGGTAAGTGTCCTTGGGAATGTCCTATAAATACCAACATCTTTTTTAGGTGAGAGTTTTCTTTTCACTTGCATCCACATTATTTACATCTTGACTAAGAAAGACTTGTAGTACAAAGCAAGATCTATAGAGTCCAGATCAAAAGAGTCCAGTCCACCACTTCATCATTTACTATCTATATTTTCTTGAGCAATAAATTTTTTTGGTATTTGGGCCATGCTTATGGATGTTTAGGGCTTAATTCTGATTCTCTGATCAAGGATCACTTCTTTCCCTGATCAGAGGACCATATGAGGTTTTGAGATTCAACCTGGGTAGACTGCTTGCAAGGTCAGCATCTTACCAACTGTGCTCACTGAGCTGAGCAAGAAATTTTTTTAACTCTAAAGATCTGTTTCTTTATTTTTGAGAACAGTTGTACTTACTTAGATTTATATTGATATGAAATGAAATTGAGATAAGGAAAATGCCTGGCACAGGACCTGACTCATGCTAAGTGCTAAATATTTTTGTTCAGTTAGTTTCATCTCTGAATGAGCAATTACCAGAAGATCTATAACATAGCTATTTATAATTTCTAATAAATATAAATTTGTTATATATCATTCATATTTATTTAGTATATACATAACAAACATCACATTGCAAAATAAGTATAAATCAGAAGATTATGTTCAAAAGGTAAACATTTTACTGGGTGGGTTTTATGTTACAGAATGTTTATAAGGTGATTAGGCAGGAAAAAAACCTAATCATCCTTTTCCATAAGGAACTAACAAATGAGACTGAGAATAATTTTGCTTTTTAGGGAAAGTCATAGCTATCATTGCAAACAAGTCAGAACTAGTAAATGTGTGTAACTACTGCCGACCACAGTTTTTCTCTGAGGAAGAAAGACGAATTCATAGTCAATGTAGCCAACAAGACAGATTTTTCCTATATTTTATGACTATCATTATTCGAAAGGCATATTCACAGAAAAGTGATGGTAAATAAAGGTTAATGAGATTAATAAAACACCATGAGACTGATTACAAAGATAAACTGAGTAATGCATAGATTTGCAAAAACTAAACAAAATATCTTACAAAAGTTGCAAGGGCTTACAGGACAAATATTTCAGGATTCAAATTCTAGACAAAAATAATCATGTGTCTAAATGAAGCAAACTGGCACTTATGAGGTCCTGAAAATGTGACTGTGTCGTCAGTTTTCTTATTGCTTCAAAACACTTGATCTTTTTCCCATTACCTTGGGGATCTCAGGCATCCAGAGCAAACCTACTTTTGACAAGCAATTACCAGGGCAGATGGGAAAATAGCCACCCTACCTCAGGGTGAGTGCCCCCATTTTGTTTTACTTGAAACATCACTAGCCATGAGGAAAATAATTCTGCTTAAAAAGCTATCTGCATTTTCAATAGTACCACCTTTCCTGGAGTCCTAGAATGTGGATGGCTAATGCTCCCAGCTGCTTTTAATGTTACTCATTTGGTAGGTATTATTTATTTGGGCTAGTGACCAAATAAATCCAACTGAGTGGGATTAAATCAGCCTGCTATATTTAAGTAAAAACTAATGAGATTTTACTGGGTATGAATATGAACATTCACTGAATTCGCATTTTCAGAACCTGAAAACTTATTTATGCTATAACATTAATGTTTTCATGGTGCTGTACAGGTTCAGATAACATATCAAAACAAACAGCATTTATTGTATGGAAACCTGCAAAATATCTAAATGTTAGAGCGCTCATATATATTAAAATTATGAAATGCCAATTTGCAATTGTATGGGATATATAAATAATTGGGCTAGCGTTCGTAAATTAAGAATTTGAAGTGCAATTTATTCGTTGTTTTAAATCACATTGAGTACAGTTTGTATCCCTGAATTAGTCAATTGTAAAATAAAACTCTCATGATGAGAAAGTAATAGTACACAGTTGAGAACGCTTGCTTCTAGTAAATGAACAAAAAGACATCTGTCACAAAGGAATCTCAAAGTAAGTCTTTTAAATGTTTGAAATGGTGTTCTGTGGGTAGATTGCAAGTATTTTACTACTATATATGAAAAAACTGTGAGTTGAGTACTGGAGAGAATATACAGTGAGTAGGGCATTTGCCCTGTACAAAATTGACCAGATTTGATCCTCTGCATCCCATATGGTCCCCAAATCCACCAGGAGTGATCCATAAGCACAGCGTTAGGATTAAGCCTGGGAACATAAATATATAATATATACATGTATGTATATATATATATATATATATATATATATGAGTCATTTGCCCATATGTCTGACTGTCTTCCCCGGGACCCCTCAGAGGGTATGGGCACCAGCTTCCCTCCCCACCCCGAGCAGAGCTCCTGGCAGCCGAAGACCTCCAGAACCTGGCCACAGCCATGCTCAAGGCCCCTCTCCATATGTTTGGACAAGCCACACGCATGAAAGTACCGGCAGAGGAACCCAGGTGTGTGTAATCCCATCAATGGCCAACATCCAGAGACTTGAAAGCAAGCTCCCAAAGCAGCCATGCGATATCTTATAACCTACTTCTCCCTCTGGGAGAAACTGGCAAAGTACTGAGAGTTTCCTGCCCACATGGGAGAGCCTTGCAAGCTTCCCAAGCTGTATTCATATGCCAAAGCCAATAACAAGCGGATCTCATTCCCCTGACCCTGAAAGAGCCTCCAATGCAGCATAGTTGGGAAGGCCGAGTAGAGAGAGGCTTCTAAACTCTCAGGGATAGAACAAATGGAGAGGTTACTGAGACCATTTGAGAAATTTGACGATCAACGGGAATTCGTGATTCGTGATATATATGAATATCACTATCACTGTATCACTATCATCCCTTTGTTCATCGATTTGCTTGAGTGGATGCCAGTAACGTCTCCATTCATTCCTGTTGCATGCTATTGTAGCCCAATGGCATACTGGGGGCTCTTTGAAAGTCAGAGGAATGAGGACCATCATTGATATTGTTTTTGGCATATCTAGTACACCACGGGTAACTTGCCAGGCTCAGCCATTTGTGCAGGATACTCTTGGTAGCGTGTTGGGCATTCTGAGAGGGACGGAGGCTTTTGGGCCGGCCTCTAATCGCTTTTACAGGTGTTCTCAGTCTACCGAATATAAGCTTTTGGTTGACTGGCATGCTGTAACGATGTGCACACTGAAAAAACACTCACCTGCCTGTGACCCTGGGCAGCACCTGGGACATCTGCAGCCTCAGGTTGATCTTGTGGTTGATGGAGTGCACCCAGAGGTTGTTGAGCAGCTGGCAGAGCAGAACCATCTTGCGGAGGGTCTGTGCCAGGTCGAACACCTGCACTGAGTCCCAGGTCACGCAGTGGTTGGATGACAGCACCCCACAGTGGATGAGCCACTGAGCGCACTGCCACATTGGCTCTATGTCTGATGGCGCTGTGAGTCGGCCCGGCCTGGGCAGGTGGCAATGCTGCTGCCTCGGCTATGGTTTCTCCATGCCCTGACAATGCCATTCTGTCCAAATCTTGCAAAACAACTGGTGGTATCCAGCAGCAATCACACATAGAGTTACAGCAAGGATCACGCGTAGAGTTCCATGCCTGGTGTGCTGAGCCACATGTTGCCTAAGGCGAGATGGTGAGCTGGGTTTGGGAGAGCACAAGGGGATCAGGTGGCATCAGCGCCATCTTGCCTCCCATCTACCTCGGCCTGCTCAGGTCGGTGTCCTCCTTCCTGGAGAGCACAACAGACTGTAGTTTTCTAATATGTGAATATATAATTTATATATATGTATATATGGACTGGAGCAATAGCACAGCAGGTAGGGTGTTTGCCTTGCATGCAGCCAACCCGGGTTCAATTCCTCTGTCCCTCTTGGAGAGCCCTGCAAGCTACTGAGAGTATCCCGCCCTCAGGGCAGAGCCTGGCAAGCTACCCATGGTGTATCAATATGCCAAAAACAGTAATAAGTCTCAATGGAGACGTTACTGGTGCCCGCTTGAGCAAATCAATGTATATATGAGTTGATATTCTACTAAGCTTTCATGAGCAAGTGCGGTGTATACCAGGCATTGAAAATGATGCAGAGTGTAAAATCACAGTGTTTTCCTTGAAATTATTATCCAACTGGGAAGACAGATCTATAACTCTCAGCCTAGACAGACTATTGCCAAGTTCAATACATAGATGCAAACTCTGGGCCATAAGAATAGGGGTGGGTGAAAAATTGACAGATTGAGCGAAAGAATTTAGGTTAGAACACTTTTCAGGGACTAGAGATACAGTGTATGGTTTAAAGCATTTGCCTTGTATGCTGTTGACCTCCAAATATAAGCAGAGATGAGAGGACTCCACTGGAAATGCCCCGCTGAAATAATTCTTTGCATGTTATAATCCCTGGATTTTTTTCATTTCACAATTTCAACATAACTTATTCAACTATATTTAGAAGAGGGTCTAAAAACCCTCCTCTAAATATTTATATGAAAAAATTTAAAATTATGCTTCACAGTTTTCATAATAGAAAGATTGGGCCAGTTAGCAATTTGCCTGTTTTTATAGCAGCCCTTTTCAGGCCTCTTGGGAAATTTGTATATGTTAGTTGGCTATATGCATTCTGTTCTTACTTTCCTGCAGCAGTGATTCTCATAGTTCAGACTTTAGCTGCTTCAGCATCACTTGGTAACTTGAGAAATTCTGAGGGTGTGATCTAGTCATCTGTTTCAGTAAGCCCTACAAGTGATTGTGGTTTATGATGATGATGCTTAAGAACCAATGGACTATAACAAAAAAAGAAAAATTCCCAGAAATGACTAAGGAACAATAGAAGAGTCCCAAATTTACTTAAAGAGAAAATTCATTGTTACATAATGTCAGTGAATAAGGGGACATCATTAATCCTTTGTGCAAACCACTCAAAGTAATTGCATCCTGACAGAGTACCCAAAGCAATAGTGCTGTAGCCCAAATAACACAATCGACCTAAGAAACTTTACGTATAATTTCATGAAGATGTCAGTTTGATCATGGAACCATGCTTAATATGTAGTAAGTTTCTATGCCTTGCAATATTTGAACCAACTGTTGACTCATAGCAGAATTTACAGGGCAGAATTCTAGTACTTCTCAGCAATGGATTTATATGATTTCTCTGTGCAACTTCTTCCAAATATTATTTCTTGACCAGAGTTTTCAGATGTGGAAAGTATTTTATCTATCCCTGTGAAAAATAACCTCACCACCTGCTACTAGATCCCTTGCCTACCAGGTTCTTGATTTGGGATGTTACTTTCAACAGTTGCTTATACTCATGTTAGCCACAAAAGAAAATAGATAAAGTTTCCTTAGCCCTGAGCCTCATTTTCCTTATGAAAAATTGTAATAAAAATACAATGCAGTAAATTACATCTTCTTTCAAGAATTTAGTTTTCAGCCTTGTTTTTCAAACCACCTTTTGTGTTTGAATTTAATGTTTTTGCCTGGGGTATTGAATTAATACTGGAAATTTGACACTGAAGACAAAAGACAATAAATAAGGGAAGAGGAAACGGAACCAACAGGATATTGAAGGCTATACCATGAAAGTTAATTCAACTATTTCATGACAGTTGCAAAGGTAGAATGAGTTACAACGTTTGCATCAGTGCTAACAAGCAGCTTGTTAGTTAAATAAGCCTTTCGATAAAGTGTGTTCTTCCTTGCATTTCCCAAGATACTCTGTTTTTTAAACCAATCTCAAACACCTAGAGGATTCAGCATTTAGTTACAGAAGGAAGCAATCCCTTTGGGTTTACTTCTTTAGCATAGTGACAGCAGGTAGACAGCTTGGCAGTAGTCGGTACTCTCCAGAGAATGGTAAAAGAGACATTGTGAAGCGTGGTCTTCCCTACACATATTTTTCAAGTCACATTGGACACGTTCATCTAATTTCATGTTATCTTGCTCTTATTCACAACCACAGAAAGTGATTCGTATTTTTAAGTTTTGTGAAACAAACACATCCCATCCGTATCTCTGAATCAAAAGAAAACCCCAAGAGAAGATATAAAGCATGCTCTATGTCATTGAGAAGACACGCACACACATCCAAATAAAAGTCACACTGGGTAAATATGCAGGTGAAAGGCCAGATTGATGAAAGTCCAGACATTAAGCTTCTATTATCTGGTTTGTAAGGTTCAGGAGAGTTCTTTATATTATTTAACTGAAAAGCTTCAGCAGAAAGACAGGTCCTTGAAGGATTAGACTCACATAAGAGATAGTTTGATGTGGCAAAAAAGAGCTCACGGTATCTCTCTAAGACAGATCAAGGATAATCAAGTATGACTGCCTCATTTAGATGGTGAATGGTCATTTAAAGAATACTGATACTTTTTGGGCGAGGTAAGGGAGGATGCCTCAATGGTGACAGTGAAAACAACATAAATTGGGATTTTGGTACTATCAAAGAGAGACCCTACCATACCCCTTCACTGCTTCTACAAGCCCCTAATCTAATAAAATACAAATTAAGCAGACTACTTTAGAGATGTGAAGCATAATAAGAACAGATTCTATAACGGGGAGAAAAATAATTTTTGGCTGTATAAATCATAAAAACAAACAAAAGAATACAGCTACAATTGGGAAAACAAAGTAAATATAATGCCACCATTGTCATTTGGGGCATTCAACAAAATGGGGTTGTACTCAACTCATGTGGGTGTATGGATATGAACCAAGTTAAAGTTAGACTGAGTAAAGGATTACCTAATTGCAATATATAAACTCTGTAAGGGCCATCTGGAGTTGGAGTATCTTGGGGAATCAAATATTAGACTCAAGAACTTTCTTTTGGAAATAAAACTTTGTGTGAGAGTGTTTTTCTCTAGATACCAGCATGCAGTGCTAATTAATATTATTGGATTTTAAAAAATTAACACTATTCCAAAATTCAAACAATTTATACTCCCACTGATTGAAGTTGGTCAGACTATAATAAATGCTAATAATCTATATATAAAAAAGGAGCTAAAAGTTTTTCTTGTAAAAAAAGAATAACATTGGCCATGAAGAGACAGTACAGCATGTAGGGCATTTGCTTTACATGTGGCTGACCCAGGTTAAATTCCTGGCATCCTTTATAGTCCATGAACTCTCCAAGAGTTATTCCTGAGCACAAATCTAGGCGTGAACCCTGAACACTGTCAGGTGTGGCCCCAAAACAAAACAAACAAGCTAATCAAAAATAAAAGGATGACATTGAGTGTGTAAATAATGGAGTCAAATACAGCAAGCTATTGGAATTCTTAGTACATTTAAGACCATTTAATCTAAAACATTATAAAGAGAGTTCAATGCCGATAAATGTAGAATAGTAAATTTAAGAGGATTTATCATATGCTGTGGGTTGGATCATAAAATATGTCGAATAAAATAGGGGAGTTGAAAGACAAGTCTGCACATGGATTATGAATGATGAAGAGTGAAATGAAAAAAACAGGTAGACAATACCTTGAATAATGATGACTTTGATGAGTCCTTATCACACAAATATGTGTGCTTCATAAATTATGAGAAATATAAAAAGCATAATCAAAAGAAAATTCTACTCAGAATATGATCCAATATGAATAAAGAGTTAAATACAAAAAATGTACAGAATAATGATTATTTTTAATGAGACTTTCACTCACTGTCCTGGATTCTCCATAAATATATGCTGTATGGAAAATAAAAAAGAAAATACAAGTCTGTTTCTGTCATCAAATATGAGCAAATAATTCCAACAAGGCTTGACAATATAAAAACTAAAATAATAGAGCATAGTAATGCTGTGAGAAAACACAATTTCTAGACTAATGCGAACAAATAAAATGAATATATAATAATCTTGTCAATAAGGAGTTAGTGACCATCTAAGTAATTATGATTCATTAAAAGGCCATCTTGCTAACTAATAGAACTTTGTCGATTTTATAATATCTCCCCTAGTATCCCACCAAGAGCTACCAGCACTTAGGAAGCGGAAAGCAATGTTAAACTTATTTTTTACAAGATTGGCCTCGCTGAGTCTTGTCTCAATCTCTCTGGCTCCAATTCCTACATCATTTGCATAAAATTTTCTCAGGTTATTTCTCCTTTATCTACAAACCAGCTTGTCAAATTTTGCTTTGTAAAGACCTTCAAGCTAGAGACATTCTTTTATTTTTATATATTGTTATGCTGGACTTAGAACTCGGAATTATATCTGTCAGCATTAATTCCATCCAAAATTCAATGACATTCCTAAGTCTTGTGTAGAAGAAAAGTGGGATTTAAAAGCTCCAAGTTGATAAATTTCTCCAAAATTTATTGGACAAGGTGAAACAAATGCCAATATGCAATTTCCATGCCATTCAGACCTATGATTTGCAAAATTCATACAATGAACAGCTCACTGGGAAGGAAAAGTCTACTGATTTATGTCAGAACTGGGCATGTTGTCCTGAGAGCACAGTATACAAAATGTAGCAAAATTGTACTGTCTTAACTTCTTTATGTGATTTTAATAGCTTTTTACTTTGTGTTGGGAAACCATACCTGTGATTACTTTGAAAAGTTATATTTTTCAAAAATAACATGGCCCCCTTTATTTTACTTAATTTTATTTATTTTTTTCTGGTACTGATGTCACACCTGAGGTGTGACAGGGATCACTCCTGGCTCTTTGTTCAAGGATAACTCCTGATAGTACTTGGAGAAACATATGGGGTGCAAGGGATCAAACCCAGGCCAGCTGTTTGCAAAGTAAGCGTCCTGACTGCTGTACTATCTCTCTCACCCCATACTCTTTTTACTTATTTTGTAATTTTATATCATAAATAAAATACTTTCTACACTGTTTTTGTTTCTGTCTTAGCCATCATTCAGCAAACTATTTATCTTATTTTCCCTGGTTTGTGGGTGTGAAATGGTTGAAAAGCACTAGTTTATTGAAATTAAATACATCTGAAATAAATCTATAATCTTTTTTCTTGAGTAAAAGACTACTCATGTATACATCTTGTTCATATACTTCTATATCTTAAATACCTTCTAAACACTTTAATTTCCCATACTAGTGGCCCCCACATAAACCTTTTTTTATTTGTTTGCTTGCTTTTTGGGTCACACTCGGCATTGCACAGGGTTTACTCCTGGCTCATGCACTCAGGAATTACTCCTGGCAGTGCTCAGAGGACCATATGGGATGCTGGGAATTGAACCCGGGTTCGCCACGTGCAAGGCTCTACCCTCTGTGTTATTGTTCCAGCCCCGCCCACATAAACCTTTGATACTTTTATTTATTTTATGTAGACAAAAGCCACAACTGTTGATACAATTCTAGAGTTAAAATTGATTAGATAGCAAAACTCTAATATTAAAATTGATAGGTTAAATTTTTTGTGTGAAAATTGTTCTATGTCACCATAATGCCATTCAGTCTTTAAAGATTTACTAAATTGTTTTTTGCCAGTGCAGCTTTCTGTGTTAGCACTGTAGCACTATCATCCCGTTGTTCATCGATTTGCTCGAGCAGGCACCAGTAACGTCTCTATTGTGAGACTTCTTGTTACTGTTTTTGTCATATCAAATATACCATGGGTAGCTTGCCAGGCTCTGCTGTGCGGGTGGGATACTCTCAGTAGCTTGCCGGGCTCTCCAAGAGGGACGGAGGAATCGAACCAGGGTTGGCCGCATGCAAAGCAAATGCCTTACCCACCGTGCTATAGCTCCAGTCCTAAATATAGTAAACCTATTTAAACAGAGATACTGCATGTATTTCTTTCTATGTGATATTTCTGTTATCATGAGTTTGACTATACTGTATTTTTAATCTTTTTAATACTTATGCTTTATACTAGAAAAAAAGCTCTAGAAAAATCCAGTTGAATATAGTCAAGAAAAGCTTGATTTTCAATATGCATAGAGATGCTTCCAGATCCCATGCCAGGCTGTTTCATTTGGGGCAACACAGAGGTGTGCTGGTGAATTCCCCTCCCCGCATCAAGGGACCCAGCCATGGCAGAGCAGAAAACCTTCATATCTCAACCATTGCCATGTTCACAGCTACTCTCTACATGATCCGACAAACCTCACCCATGAGTGAATCTATTCCTGGACAGTGCCGACTCAATATCTCATATTTTACACCACCGATATACCAAGAATAGTACATCACATTTGATGGAGTTTAGAGTAGAAGGCAACCAATCCTAGGGAGAAATATATACATGTAAGCATACAAGACTCAACTTTTAAAAACATGTTGGTAATCTCTTATAGATGGGCCAAATGGCAAGTGGGTGAAATACAGCAATCTCCATTCACTTACCTTAAAGAAAACTTTTTTGGATTGTTTTTAGTGAATCCTTCGTAACAAGAAATACAAAACAAATTACTTCAGTTCTTTGAAAGCAGGATTTGGGGTTCGGGATGTAAATATTTGAAATATGCTGGTGGGAAAGTGTAATGGTGTTGGGATTAATGTTTTGATATCAAATGTAATCAATTATTGTGAATAACTTTATAAAATAAAAATTTTAGAAAGCTTGATTTTAATAAAAGTATCTTGGCTTTTTTATGTTAATAATGTGAAAACATTGTACAACTCTACCAATTCAAAATAATAGTAATAGGGAGCACATAAATCTGTTTTTAAGAAAAGTTATGTGCAATGAAATTCCGGACTGACATACAAAAAAATCTGAGTATATCTATCACTTGTCATCCTGTTGATCTTCGATTTGCTTGAGCAGGCACCAGTAACGTCTCCATTTGTCCCTGTCACATGCTAGTGTACCCCAATGGTATCTGCTCCTCCAAGAACACGAAGAGCCTCAAACCATTCATTCAGGGTTTTGACAAAGAAGTCTGATCATCTCATACGTGGGCGGTCACACGGTCACGTGGTCTTTTGATGTGCTCTGGAATCCAGTCGGTAACAGCTCTAGTCCAGCGGTCATCTCTAAAGAGCATTATGTGTCTGGCCCATCTGATTTTTGGCATCTTGGCAAACGAGACAGTGTCCCTGATTCTTGATCATCAGCAGAGGTTGGAACTCCGGATTCCTTCTCTTACTTGTGTGAAACGTGGTACTCCAAGCATAGCTCTTTCGATTCCTCCTTGGGATATCTGAATAGCACTCTCATCCTGTTTTCTTAGGGCCCGTCTCTGAAGCGTATGTTAGTTCAGGAAGAAAGGTGGAGTCAAAAAGATGTGCCCAGAGCCGGAGGTTCTTTGTCCTCTTAACCACTTTTCCAATGCTCTTGAAGGCATTCCATGCTGCTCTCTTCCTTCTGCACAGTTCTGCCGCCAAGTCATTCCTCATGTTGAGTTCTCTACCCAGGTACACATAGCTGCTGCATTCGGAGATATTCGTGCCAATGAGAGCAAATGCAGCGTCAGAGACTAGTTCATTTTTCACGAACATTGTTTTGATGAGATTCAGCTGCAGTCCGACGTTTCCACACTCGTGGTTGAAGTCGGCCAGCATTTGTGCTGCTTGGCTAATTTTGGTGTTATTAGAACGATGCCATCAGCAAAGCAGAGGTGGTGTCACTGCCAACCATCTATCTTCACTCCCATTCCTTCCCATTCCAGTAATCACATGACGTTCTAGAGGGTGGTACTGAAGAGTTTCGGTGAAATGGTATCACCCTGCCAAACCCCTCTCTTTATGTCGATGATGACTTCCTTGTAGAATGGTGAGATCCTGGTGGTGAATCTGTAATATAGCTCGAAGAAGATCTTGATGTACTGAGTTTGAATACCCTGTTTGACTAGGGCTTCAATGATTCTGTTGATTCAGTCTCAACAGAATCAAAAGCATTCTTTAAATCATTGAATGTCAGACAGAGTGGCATCTTGAACTCTCGCAAAACTTCAGTGAGCTTGGTCAGTGTGTGGATATGGTTGATTGTGCTGAATCCTTTCAGAACCCGGTTTGCTTGCATGGTTGTCCTTCGTCTAGTATTCTGCCTGTTATATTCTGGATGACTCCAGTGAACAACTTGTAGACAACAGACAACAGGCAGATTGGACAATAGTTGCCAATGTCGTGGATGTCTCCCTTCTAGTACAACAGAACAGTCCTGCTGGTTTCCCATTGGGTTATTATTGTTAATTTTTGCTGAGTTTAGTTGACTTGATTGTTAATAACTGTGTTACTATTGTTAATTTTTGCTGAGTTTAGTTGACTTCTATGTTACTTTTTTATCTAATATTCTCAGCTGGTATTTCAGTATAGAGGAATTTGGAGGGGTTTTACAGCCCGGTAGCACAGCGGGTAGGGTGTTTGCCTTGCTCATGGCTGACCCAGGTTCGATTCCTCCACCCTCTCAGAGAGTCCAACAAGCTACTGAGAGTATCTAGCCCACAGGACAGAATCTGGCAAGCTAGCCGTAGCTTATTCGATATGCCAAAAACAGTAATAAGTCTCACATTGGAGATGTTACTGGTGCCTGCTCGAGCAAATTGGTGAGCAACAGGATTACAGTGATAGCAGTGATACAGTGATTTACAGCCTGGTATGTAGTCACGTGGTCCAGAAACCTCAGAATCTTGGTCTTGGCCACTGAATTGACATGCCCTGGGAGGTGGGTGTGGTTTTCAGGAATTCCAAAAGTATGAGGGTTGAGTAAAGCTTACCACCCCCATTCCAAGAAGATTCCCAAGTTCTCAGCTTGAATAGCAGGGTACCTGAAATTTTTCACAGTTCAGTGTCTCTGCAGAGATTAGTGAAACAGTGAAATTGAGCCATTGGTGTGGCTGCAACAGCGCAGTGTGGATTCCGCCACTGGGGTTTCTGCAGAGCAGAGTATTGGCACATCACCATCCCAGGGGCACCTGAGAGTTTTCAGGAGGGTACACCTCTGTGTCCATGAATTTTAGCTGCTTGCATGTCCTGAGAGATTTAGTCTTGAATCTGTAGATCAGGACTGGTGGCTGAGTAATCATGGAGGGTGACTGTGGGAAGTGGGCTTGCATGCTGGAACTTCTGGAAATAGTTGGATAGAGGAGGCTATCCAACCCAACTCCAAAAAGAGCCCAGAGTTTTCAGCCTGGGCACCAGAGTACCTGAAATTTTTCACAGTTTGGTGTCTCTGCAGAGTGCCCACTCACTTTGTAAATTAAAAAAATGAGTGTGGCATCATTGAAACCTGGCCCCTTTTGACTCAAAATCCACCTTTCTTGGATATTCTTAATACCACTTAGTGGAAAAACTAAATATTAATTATGTAGGGAAAGATATTGAATTTCCCAAACATTATTCAACCCTAGCAGTTCCAACTATAAAATGAAAATTCTAAAGTTCAGGAATGCCAAGATTAGGATTAGACTCTGGTTTATTAAATAAATTTTTAAGTGCTCAATTCCCCAGTAATAGAGGAATAGAAGACCAGTAAATGACGTTTGCTTGGATTTGCTCAGGAACCTCTTCTCGACTGACAACCTTCTAAAATTTGTTAGAACTTGTCAGCCAGGTTACAGGTAAAAATATCCATGTTTTGATGGACTATGTCTACAGGAGACAACTCTATCTAGCAGATAGTTTAGTGGAATCCCATTCTTCATCATTAATAAGCCTTGTTTATTTAAAGGGTAATCTCCTGAAATATTTTACTTATTTTAGAAGAGAAATGGTACATTTGTTAAGGATCATGTTTCTTTCACACTTTAATTCTTAAAATTCACAGAATCACCTCTGTTTTGGGTTTTGTTTTGTTTTCTTTTTATTGTTTAGAAGAGAGAAATGTAGCAGTATATGTACCAAAATATCACACAATGTACATGTAGAAATGCATAGAAAATTTACATGACATTATATAGCTGATTAATGCTGAACAGACAACCAGTACCTGGGATGGAAGTGTCCAGAAAGAACTTCAGTCATGTCTACAATGTATTTCTATTTTAATAAATGTAATTATTTTAATTTTTATAGGAGAAAATATTTCCCCAACTAATATTATCTCCCAGAAAAATAATAACCCTAATGCAGAAGAAATTTAAGAAACAACTAAATGTCCTGAAATGGATCTTTTAAGACCATATTATGTTAAGACTATATCATATAATTAACAAATTGATTCCCTGTCATCCCGTTGCTCATTGATTTGTTCGAGTGGGCACCAGTATCATCTCTCATTGAGAGACTTATTGTTACTGAGTTTGGCATATCCAATACACATGGGTAGCTTGCCAGGCTCTGCTGCGCGGGCTCGATACTCTCAGTAACTTGCCGGGCTCTCCAAGAGGGTTGGAGGAATAAAACTCGGGTCGGCCGCATGAAAGGCGAATGCCCAACCGCTGTGCTATCGCTCCAGCCCAACAAATTGATATATTAAGAAATTTCTAATTACTTTGAATAATATTAATAATAAAACTGTTAAATACCAGAATACAAAACTATACCAAACATAATTCCAATTCTTAAGGGTAAAATTTGTATACGGTACCCAACAAAATTCTAGTAGTGCTATTGGTTATTGACAATTTTTTCTTTGTTATACTTCAATGTTTTTCAAATTTTCTCAAACTTGCTTTAGAATCTAATTTAAACATGTTTTATTTATTGGCCTTTGATTTTGTGTTACAGACGTGCTTGTGCGATTCGAGGCCAAGTAGTGGCTGGAGATGGAACCCCTCTAGTAGGGGTGAACGTTAGTTTCTTGCATCACAGTGATTATGGATTTACCATCAGCCGTCAAGATGGAAGGTACAGCATTATTGTATATGATCACTATGTGAGGTGGAGAGTGGGGATTCTGATTTCTAACAATGAATAGATAAATCAGTTATATCTCAAAGTAGCTGAAGAAGATAGTCCCTTAACCCCCATCAAAATCAAGCCAAATTTTTTTCTAACTTCCAAGCTGTGTTGAAACCTTGGTCATGTGAAAAGTTTTCTAGCCTTTATCTATTGCCATTTAAAAATGTAGTTTAAATTTTCAATAAAGTGATGCAGGTAACAAAAAATGAAGCATTACATTAACGATATTCTCCCATGGAATGTCTCAACAACTTTTGAAATCCTGGTATTCAAAATATTGCTTTCAAAAGTTCAGAATTCAACCATGTTAACAATTTTATTAAAAACTCTAGCGTAGGTAATAATATTTCAGTAGTGCTTAGGTTTATAGTATCCATGTACAAACATGCAGTATGATATCCACACAAGTATGATATGCTGTCAGCATATCATCACCATCAAAATAGTCAAGACCCTCCACCACTATCCCATCTTAATCCCTCCATCCCTCCTATCACTGTTCACTAATAAACTTTGTAATCAGAGGTCAAAAGTTTGTCATCTTTCTATACTGCCTATTTCCTTGTATTCTCTCTCTCTATTCCACAGATGAGTTAAATAATCTGGCATTTGTTCTTTTCAGTCTTAGTTATATCACTTTATGTGATGCTCTCCAATATCTTCATGTTGCAGCAGTCCATATTGTTAAGACATTTTTAACGTGTAATCACTATCTGGGCTTCTTGAGCATTGTCCACTTGTGACCCCAAAGAAATTTTTACACGACCCCAGGTAGAGAGGAATATAAAATAAGTATACAAATCAAACATTTACTGACAAAAGTCATAAAGCTATTTATTTTTATATCACTTCATATTCAATTATGTGACCTATATGAGCTTGTGACCCACAGTTTAAGAAATTTGTCACTAGACTAAGAATTTTATTACTGGCTGCAACTTTGACAGATATTCTCAGTATTTAAACACTAAAATTAAGCACTAATTTAAACACTACTTCCGTTTGGTATTTATACAGCCATAGTTATTTAGTCTTAAATATCAACGACACGACCTGGCTTCTCTTAAAGGGTTTCTCAATGTTCAATGAGATCAGGGAAACAGTACTGTGATGTACAACTTTTTCATCCTGGGAGAGGATTTACTTACAAGAACATTTTCTGTTGCTATCATTTAGGTCGACCTTTTTTTTTATAACATTTGAATAGGTCCATGTGTACAGCTTACAAGTTCCCATTAATTAGTCTCAGAGCCATTTTAGAAATGGCCTTGAGATTCTCTAGCCTCCAAGTGATTACCCTTAAAATGCTCCACCATTAACAATCTACTTTAATACTCTTATATGGAGACTTGTTGGACTAGAATTTTATCACTTGTGAGGGAGTATCTTATTTAGAAAACTTACAATCAAATCCTAATAACTTCATAATTATTGTCAAATTTGGACTATGCTGAATTTATTTTTCAAACCGCCTGTCAAGAAAGTACTTAGAAAAACTATCAGTTAAAGTAGATAATAAGGAAGTTTTATCCTTTTAAAGAAAACAAACTATTTTAAGATTTTAATGAATCATATGAATTATTTGTATGTAAATTTTATTGTCAATTATTAACCAGGCAGCTATTCATTAAAGCAAACTCAGCAAAACAACTCTGGGTGAAAAAAAATCAGAATATATAAAAACTACATTTCCTTTAAAGTATTCCATAATTGGAGCTCTCTACTGATTCAAATTGACCTTTCTCCCAATTAGACTGAATGATGGAATTTTGGTAGCTCAATCATCAATATACGGTGCATAAAACTAGCCACTTCCTTGTCAGCTTATTTTTGTATATGCCAGAAATTGAGGAAAGATTGTTTTCTTTTGAAAAATTATTTCTTTAAATAGGATATGTCATTTGATACATTTGACTTTTCATGGGAAACTTATGGATCCTGTTATTTTTGCTTGTGTTACAAAACTTTAGGTGAATAATTTGTCATTCACAAATGAGCCAAAAAGAAACTTGATTTCTTAAGTTTCTTTTTTTCAGTTCATAGGAAACATTAAACACTAATGTCTTGTTGTTACTTTTATGATTTCTGTTATAATGCAAGTGACACAATAACCCTTTGCCAAGCTCACTCTGAAAACTAGGTTTATATAGATGAAACAGATAATAGTCAGAGGTCCCTTTAATTATATCTCTCCCCTTAGGTTCATAAAGTATGTACACAATCAAATTATGTGCCCCAAATGTCAGTGAGACTGTACCAGTCTCCTCTTTAGGGAATGAAGTAGCAATCTGATGAGAGTTTCCATTTATATATTTCTGCTTATTGCTACCTTAGATTGAGAAACTATGTTTCAGAAGCAGACTGTCATAAAGAAACTTATGACATACCTGAGGGCAAAGGATTACAGAAAGATTGAAATTAGCATTTAGATAGGAAGTAAACCAAGTGTGGTATGGAAGATGCTATAATGGGTCTGCTTCCCAATCTCAATCTCAGTCCCACTGATATACCTTCCACTGGCATCACTATTTGCGGTTAAGCTATTGACTCTCACAGTATCTGTTAAATGGAAATATGTTATGTGGGAAGTAGACCTAATTACTCCTATTATCATTGCTCTATACAAGTTAATAGACAAGTTTTCCTAGAGAACCAGGAAAAGTCTAAATTGTGGAGTCAAATGATATAAAAAGTAAAAGAAGGATGAGTTTGGAAGATAGTGAAAGTACAAAGAAATTAGATATGCACATTGGGAAAGATCAAAGTGGAACTTTAAAAAAGGCAATTCTAAAGGATAAGTAGATATATATGAGTACTGTTTTGTGGGCATTTTGATAAATGTCATTGTATTTGATCCTCAGAATGTTATAAGATCATTATTATCATTTTCCCATTTGGAGAATAGGAAAACATCCAAATCTACATATCTAAAAATGGTAGTGTCCAACACTTGAACATAAGTAATTTGGTCCTTTAGGATATACAATCTTCAACTTAGCAAAATGTTGAAAAAAAACTGCTTTTATAAAGTAAGTGAAGAATTTGACTTCTTCAAAAATTCTTGAGGAGCATTAAAAATTCCTAAGAACTATGTTGAAAGATGATGGAAAATTCAAAGAATTTCCCTTTGATTAGACCCAAGGCAAGAATGTTGATTTATTGACATCATAAGAGAGACAAAAGCATTCTACATAGATTTTAATAGTCTTCCTTCTGATTTAGTATGAACTGGTGGCAGCCTCCAAATAAACGTCCCCTCCCTTTTGTGTCTTTTATACTCAACCTGATATGACTTTGTAATCTGCACTTAATGGACCCTGCCACTGGAGATTGCATTTGGTAGAATAAGTCCCAAAATTAATTATTCAAAGACCATTCTCTTCTTGGTATTAGACTGCATTTTCAACCATAGATTCACCTTCTATCTTCATGACAATTAATGAATCAGCTGAACAGTATTTACTCTATATAACAACAAGGTGGGAATATGTGAAATAGATCAGTGTTTTACATAGAAATAGTACCAGTTAGGGGCCACGGAAAAAGTACACCTTTATTTATCCAGTATGGCATTTTCCTTGCATGTATATAGCCTGGTTACAATCCCTGGCACCTATTATGATCCCCAAGCTCATCAGGAGTGATCCCTGAGTGCAGAGCCAGGAATAGCCATGAGAAACATTACATATGTCATAAATTCAAACAAAAAAGAAATAGAACCAGTTTAGGAATAGAGAGATAGTAGAGCAGATCAAGCATGCAGCCACCCTGGGTTCGATCTTCAGCATGCAGCACCCTGGGTTTGATCCCCAGCACCACATATGGTCTCCAGAACCCCTCCAGGCATTATCCCTGAGCAAGGAATTAGGAATAAGTCCTTTTCTTAAATAAGTGTGACACGAAGACAAAATAATAAATAGAACCAGTTTGTGTGTGGGCATATGCATACAACTATATACATATGTTCATATTTATATATGTGTGTACAGACATGTACATGTACATATATACATGTTTATCCAAGCACATTTAATGAAATTTGTTTATATCATATGGGAATTATCAAATGCAAAAATTCTAAGGTCAAATGCAGATTGAAGTCTCTTAGAAAGGAGTCAATGCTGCCCCTGAAACCTTAAGAAAGAATTCCTTTATTCTCACAGATACTTCAGATTTGCTCTTAAGGTCTTACTACTAAAAGAATAAGGACCTTTAACATTTGAGAAGAAAGTTACCATTTTGTTATGTTTTGGTTATGGTTTAGGAACCACACTGAACAGTGCTCAGAACTTACTTCTGGCTCTCTGTTAGGGGATCACTTTTGATGGGGCTAAAAGGGCTAGATGTGGTGCCAGGTACCAAATCTGGGCAAGTGCCTTATTTTCTGGGAAGTTACCAATATCTTTATTATTAATGTATCTTTGACCTTTATATTTGAATCTTATTTAATCATATGCAGGATTAGTCTAGCTACTACACAGGAAGATTATCCTGTCTTAGTTGTTTTAGAAATAGAGACTAATTCACAGGTATATATGCTATTTGGAGATAGATCTTTTTATGTTTGTGCTTCCTTTTGTTTTCAAATAAACAAGCACTTCTATTTTAAAAAGTCAAGGGGTGTGATTTGGATGAAGCAAGTACACTTGTCCAAGAAAATAGAGTTTAATTAATGTAGAGTGTTTCAGCTAGAGGAAAAGTCTATTGACAAGAAATGTGGGATTCTTCCCCCTACTATATTGTCCTACACTTTTCTTTTATCATGAAATTACCATCTCTGTCTTAAACCATAAGCGGCTTGGGTTTTATTTTTCAAAGTCTAAATTATTTTCTATAGCTAATGTGGTTCTTAAAATCCTGCCTTACTATTACAACTATTTCATTGAAAATGCAGCACAAAATTACAGTATTAGCTATTCTTTGTTGCTGACCATTTATCTTTATCTAGAAGATTTCTGCAACAAGATAGTATTGATAATGCTATAATAAATGTCATATGAAAGAAGTGATGAGATGTCCATAATTAAGTCTGATTCTCTATCAGGGTGTTTTACTATTGAAATGTGTTTTATGGAAAGACTTCTAATGCAAGAAATCACTTACATTTTTCTCCTATAAATTTAAGTCACTTTGAATAAATGAGCATCAAATTGTCCTTTATCATACATTTTTAAGATATAATGACAATAATTTACCACATTACTTGTATATAATGTTTTATATTTTTAAAATGATTTCTTAGATCATATCAAGTGATAGACAGTTGCCTTACAGAAGAGGTAGTATTGCATTCACAGAGATGAGAAAGAGTCATCAAAAGAATGAATCAACAGAGTCCATTATAGGCTTTCTTAGCAAAAAATCCAAGAGGCATTCCTGACAGAATCAGAAATCCTGGATCGAGAGTTTAAATAGAATCAGAAGTAAAAGTGTGTAGCCAGATAATACATGTTAAAGCATGATATCTATTGGCAGAAGAGAACACCTGGCATTATTCATGGCTCACTCCTTTCTGTTCAACAATCATTTCTTTGATCTTTGTGGAACTGGGACCCTATGGGGTGCCAGGGATCAAATATAGTTTGGCTGTGTTAAAGGCCAACTATACTATTGCTGTGGCCACAAGAATTGTATCTTTTGATCAAATTTCAGTCACCAATTTTTCTCTGCTGGTTCTCCAAATAACATCTCAAAGACACCATCAGATTTTTGACATTATGTTTGTAACTTTAAACAAGAAATAATCAACTCTTTCAAAGCTCTATTATAGGACTTTTTGTAGAATGAATAATTCATTATACTAAAATGCTGCTGAATATTAAATATTTTGTTATCTCTAGGACAAGGGAGAGAAGTGATGTCAAAATTGGCATTGCAATAATACTTGTGACTTATTTTGTTTGAGGAGTTAAAACTGACTTTCAAATTATAGTGAATATAAACTAGTAATGGAACATTTTTTCTAAGAAGTCAATGGATTAGATTAAAATAGTCATCCATGGAATGCATATTTAACTAAAGAGAACCTATTAAATGGCAAATATACACTAGCATAGTTGAGTTCCATTAGTAAGAAAAAGCACTAAAAATACCTATTATTTTACTTTTAATTTTATTTCAGTTGCTCATTATTTAAACTGACTTTACTTTTTTTCCCCTTAGCTTTGACCTTGTGGCCACTGGTGGTATCTCTGTTGTCTTAATCTTTGAAAGATCACCTTTCTTACCTGAGAAGAGAACACTCTGGTTGCCCTGGAATCAGTTTATTGTGGTGGACAAAGTTACCATGCAGAGAGTTGTATCAGACCCACCATCCTGTGATATTTCCAACTTTATCAGTCCAAACCCTATTGTACTTCCTTCACCACTCACATCATTTGGTGGATCCTGTCCAGAGAGGGGCACTATTATCCCTGAGCTTCAGGTAGGTACATTAGTCTTTGTATAAAATCATAATATCATATGTGTCTAACAATAAAGCATCTACAAATTTATTTTACTAATAATCCTGTCAATCTTCTAATGTGCTGCCTTCCGTTTGGCAGGAAATAACTTCAAATGTATTATCTCTTACACATATTTGCAACAATTGGCGAAGACTTTAGGATATTTTCTGTGGTATTAGACAAATGTAAGGTGGATTAGCTGTCATAAGAATTAAACCCAAAGCTTGACACCATTCTCTAAAGAGCAAAACTATCTCAATAGTGATAGCAGTTTTAACAATAAAATGGGAATGCTTGTGGTTTTGAAATTAAAGCTCATTAAGAAATCTAGTTTTCATAACATGAGGTGATACCCAAAGACAGTTGATACAAAGGCCAGGAGGATTGCCCCATAGTTGGAAGCCTGCTTCATGAGCAGAGGGGAGAAGGCAGATGGAATAAAGAAGGGATCACTAAGAAAATGATGGCTGGAGGAATCAGTCAGGATGAGAGATGTGTGCCGAAAGTAGATAATGGACCAAACATGATGACCTCTCAGTGTCTGTGTTGCAAGCCATAATGCCCAAAAGAAGAGAGAGAGTATGGGGAATATTGTCTGCCATGGAGGCAGGGGGAGGGTGGGAAGGGGGGGGCATACTGGAGATATTGGTGGTGGGGAATGTGCACTGTGTGGAGGGATGGGTGTTTGATCATTCATTCTGTGATTGTAACCCAAACATGAAAGCTTGTAACTATCTTACGGTGATGCAATAAAATTGAAAAAAAGAAATCTAGTGTTCTTGGTCTAGTTTCTTATGATATCATGATATCATTGTTCTTAAAGTCATTCAGGTCCTCTTGTTCAGCTGTGTTGAATAAAGGTGGTTTTCAAGTATAAGGATACTGTTTGAAGCTTCTTTGTTTCTGAGTATTCAAACTTTATACATGGAGCTAGACTTGTTTTTTAACCTTGTTATATTTTTAATGTAGGACTTCTACTATTTATTCGGCCATTGATTAAGCTTATTGAATTGGGCATTGCTTTTTTAAAAATGTTTTTAATTGCATATCCATGAGATAAACTATTACAAAGCTGTCAATAATTGGGTTTCAGTCATACAATGATCCAGCATCCATCCCTCCAGCAGTGCACATTTCCCACCACTAATGTTCCCCACATCCCACCACCATCTCCCAACCCCCCACCCCCAACACAGCCTCCCTCTATGGGAGACACTTTCCTTCTTGCTCTCTCTCTCTCCTTTTCCTTTTTGTGCATTATGGTTTGCAATACAGGTGCCAAGAGGTCATGGTGTTCAGGACATTCAGTATTTTTATCCAGATGGTAAGGCTGGAGTAGCTTTTCAATTGGGTGGCCACTTGGGGGTGCGGATGTGACTACTAAGGCTTCTGGAACTACAGGAAAGTGGGGGGAGGCAGCCCATCCTAACCCCGAGAAAGCCTGGAGATTTCAGTCACAAAACCCGCATACCAGAATTTTCAGCAGATTATATGTTGGTGGGGCTGGAGCTATAGCACAGCGAGTAAGACATTTGCCAACCTGGGTTCGATTCCTCCGTCCCTCTTGAGAGTCCTGCAAGCTCCCGAGAGTATCCCGCTCACACGGCAGAGCCTGGCAAGCTCCCCGTGGCGTATTCAATATGCCAAAAATAGTAACAACAGGGGCTCTGTTTTGGTGGGCCACCAGGCCAACCCATACCCCTTTGATTTACCCCAGTCTGTTCAGCCATGCACGGGTCCAAGATTAAATGTGGCTTTTGATCTCTTTCGAGATTTATCTTTGTGTCTCTGAAATAAGGTCAATAAATGAGATTGTATAACTGAGCTGGAGGTGGTTTGTGGGTGTGGCTCTCACATGCCTAACTGTTGGCGATTTAATTTCTTGATAAACTTTGTCCCAAGTTGCCAAGTTGTTGGGGTCCAGCCAAAGGCACAGTGGCAATTTTGGGGTATCAGGAAGCCTGAAGGCACCATCACGCTGCTGATACACTCTCCCCGCATGTACAGGTTAAACTACTGGTGGCACCATACTCGTATAACATTGATATTTTAAGATTCCTGTGATTTTTTTCTTTTTTGCATTTTCAATATTTTCATTTAAATGTTAAGCCTTTGAAATATGTATTGTACATTTCTCACCACATTATAGAAAACTTTTAATGAAAATTAAATATAGAAACTACCAAAATGGGCTCATGAGTCATATTGCCACTGAACTTAAGAAATAATATCAAGAAGGGGCAAATAGACATCTAAAATTAAATTGTTCTTTTTTCCCCATTGAAAATCTCCACCAGCAATTAACAGTGCTCAGAGGATATGACTTAATGAAATTATCTACAGGAGCCAATATGTTGGTTTTCCTTTCAGGTTGTACAGGAGGAGATCCCAATTCCTTCCAGCTTTGTGAGACTGAGTTACCTGAGTAGCCGCACCCCTGGATATAAAACCCTGCTACGGATTCTTCTGACACATTCAACCATTCCCGTGGGGATAATCAAAGTACACCTCACAGTAGCTGTGGAAGGGCGACTAACACAGAAGTGGTTTCCTGCTGCAATTAATCTTGTCTATACATTTGCTTGGAACAAGACTGACGTCTATGGACAGAAGGTCTGGGGCCTGGCAGAGGCTTTAGGTATGTTGAAATAATTCTATCAAAGTACTACATTTACAAAGCAGTACCATATTCATTTGTATCTGGAATTATAGATTTTCTTTTGTTTAAGGGATTTGAGACATACTTTAATTTAAGCAGTTCTCTTGAACTTGAATATAGTTTCCTTTGACAGATTTTTGCTCTGAAAAAATGATTTTAGTTCCTCTTTCATGATGACTGCATACAAGTGGAATTACACCTGATCTGACATGTAACTGTCTTCCAAGCAGAATATTGCCTTCCTACTGTGACCTTTGGTGAGGTTTTCTTTAGGCCATGTTTTTGTATTTGACATTTAGGCTGTCATTTTCATTTAGAAATTAGAAAATTTTAACTTGTAGGCATCTCCACTTATTATCTTTTATGTCTAAGATGGTTAGACTCCATTAACTTATTACTTCAGTAGGTGTAATAAAAAGTCATCTTGCCTGCCTATTCCTTTTGATTTTCTCTTTTTTCAAGATTTTCAAAACTAAAATATTATAGATAACAGGGGCATTATGAAGTCCTTTGAACTTATAGTTTTCAGATATTTAATTCTCTGAGATGAAATAGCATTTTAAAAACTGAGAGACTGAGAGAGATTTGCCAACATTTACTTTTCCTAGTAAGAATAAATTTTTAAAGAAAAGAAAGAATGATATGACCCACTGTCACCTACCACTACCAAGGTTTCATAAAAGAGATATACCTTAACACCAATGAAATAGTCTATATTAAAAATGATAGTAAGCGATCTAGTACTTATACCTAGAGAGTGAGACAGATAGAGATAGACAAACAAATTCCAATGAATTTATACTTCTAACTTTGTACAAGATTTTATAAATGCCGAAAGTAAAAAAAAGAAAAATTAAGGGATGTGGCATAGGTCTATAAAACCAGAATCCAGAAACATGAATTCTCTTACCTTCAGGCAGTCCCTCATAGAAACTACCCTCGAACAGTTGAGAAAACTATTTTTAAAGTTCTCCAGAAAAGATTTGTCTTTTTTATCCTCCCATAGAAGTGTCTATTATGGCGCATAGCAGACCTATAGTTTGCAGACTTTAGTGTGTCGATTTCCTCTTTCCAGAATAAAATATGTAGGGAGAGGGCAGAACAATAGTTAATTTTTCCCAAGAAACTTTCATATATTTGAATAATTAATGCATCTTCATTGTAATTTATTAGAATGCAAGAAATGTAGACTGGTTCACTTTTCCCAGTTGGGGATGGGGATGAGTTACTGTCAGGACACATGAGAAAGCAAAAATAACCCCAAATGTCAACAACTTATAAACAGGCCTCACCTTAGACATAGTCTTCTTCGAGTTTCACTGTAATTCTAGAAGATCACTATCATCTGCTCTGTTTAGAGAGCAACAGCTCTAATTGTCCACTCTGCAATTAAGTGTACTCTGCTTCCCACAATAATAACAATATTGATGAGCTCATCACTTCTTCCAAGCTAACTACCCTTCTTTTCTCTTAGCTTGTCAAACTGCATGGTATGGAGACTTGCTCTCATCTTCCTTTACACTTCCTCTTAAAAGATCAGGTTGTGCAATCCAGTCAGTGCAAAGTACAGAGAAACAGTGCAAAGCAAAACTCTACCATTAGGCTCACTACCATTAAGGTTATTATGCACACTCTATAGTCCTGCTAAATCTTTATTCCAGAGAGTATAGAAGACTCTACAGTCAGTCCCTTTCTTGTTCAAATCATCATTTTACTACTTGCCAGCTACAGATAAATTACTTAATGTCCAAATGCCACAGTGTCTTCAATGGGCATCATAAGGAGTGTGTTATTTGTAGTTTCAGCATGATATTAAGATTAAAAGAGATTCAGTGATGTAAAGTGCTTTAAACATGATAAGCACGCAGCAAATATTGGTTTTGCTTTTTAACTTCGCTGTCATTACGATATTGGTATATCATGGTATAAAGCATGAAATTTATTCACCTTCCGCGATATATGTGTGTGGCCTTATCTTCTCTAAGAAGGTAGCTGTGTGTTTAATCTGCAATCTGTGTTAGTTTGCACTCCATTTCCCATTTCTGAACCCCATAGCTCCTTCTAGCCTTTTCCCCAAATACACACAGATAATCTTCTCTACCTGTATGTGATTTGAGAAGTTGACTTTTTCAGAAGTTGACTTTCAGGGACAACACTGCCTGTACTCTTTTGTTCTCTAGCTTCCCTTTGATTTAGTCAAAGGGTGGCAGCATCCAGAGATTGCATGGTTGAAAAAAGAGTTCAGAGTATTTTTCCCTTTTCTTCTTCATTGTAGTTCCATCACTGACTACATTAGAAGATGGCAGCTTATATACAGCAGCCACTTAACCAAATGCTCAGGCTCTTTCTGGTTTGCTTTATTGCCCTTACAAATTCAGAGGCTTTCAGTGTTGATAGTTCTTTCATAGATCAGTATCCTTTATTGATCACTTTAATTTTACTCATGTATTTGAAGATAGTTCTTTAGAAACGGAGGAAACAATACAGTAGTCAAAGTGCTTGCCTTGCATGAGGTTGACCCTTGTTTGATCCCTGGCATCACAAATGGCTCTGAGCACACCGGAGTGATCTCTGACCATAAAGATAGCAGCAAGCCATGAGGTAAGTCCCAACACATGCCACCACCTGTAAAAAATGCCTACTCTTCAATTAACAGTGTTGAGTTTATATCTCATCCCTGCTGGCACCCTGAATAATCCAGGCTTCAAGTGTCATTTTATCTACTCTAGATTATTATTCTACATTAGATGCTTCAATAGAATAGTACAAAATCCCTTTAACAAAGCATAAGGCTTTGTTCTCAAATTTCTTTTGACTCTCTCTGGACCCTTGCTGGTTATTGGATTTTTTTTATTTTAATTTGTCAGTTTACCTAGTAGTCTTCTAAATAATTAATCAGAACAAATATGTGTGTGTGATTCCTTCCTAGAGTTTACATAAATACAATAGAGCATCACTTTAAAAACAGCAGTTTAATTGAGATATAATCCATATAACATAATTTTTAGCCACTTAAGGTGTAAAATTCTATGGGATTTGCTATCTTCATAATTTTGTACAATCATCACCACTATGTAAATTCAGAACATCTTTTTCACCCCATGGAGCGATAGCATAGCAGGTAGGGCATTTGCCTTGCACGTGGCCTACCTGGGTTCAATTCCTCTGTCCCTCTCAGAGAGCCCGGCAAGCTACTAAGAGTATCACACCCACACGACAGAGCCTGGCAAGCTCCCCGTGGTGTATTCCATGTGCCAAAAATAGTAACAACAAGTCTCACAATGGAGACGTTACTGGTGCCTGCTCCAGCAAATGGATGAACAACAGAATGACAGTGCTACAGTGCTACAGAAGTAACACCAAATACATAGAAGTTACTATGTACTCTTCAGCCTCTCCAGAATTTGGAAACCACTAATATTTTCAATCTATAAATTTACAATTCTAGACATTTAAAACAATAAAATTATCAATTATGTGGTTATATATCCTGGATAATCAATTAGCATATAAAGAAATCTTTAGAAACTTTTCTTGATTTCATGGGAGCATAAGGAGTTCCCACAGAGAAAGTGAGGATTTCAGAGATATTTATCCAAAGTTTTAACATGTATTATAATAAAAAACAAAAAGCATTCCTTACTGGAAAAAATTGTAATTTTTGAATGTAAAATGAAAACAGTAGTTGCATAAAACTAGAAATAAATGTTGCTTACAAATGGAAAAAATCACTTAGCATAATTTTTCCTGTCATTCATGTTATATCAGTACTAACCCCCTTTTCTTGACTGAATAGTAGTCCATTTTTGAGGCTAAAGTATATTCAAGCTATATATACATTTATTTAGAGTAAAATATATTTTACTGAGGTGCCATAACATCGCAACAAGTATTTCTGTACATGTAACATAATAAGTAACATAACGTATACATCATGTTGAAAGACATGTTTAAGTTCATCACCAAAAGCCCAGTTCTATCCTTTAACATGCAATTGTCCTCTTTTCCCCAATTTATCTACATCCTTGCTCCTCCTCTTCTGATAACCATAAAATGGTCTGTAGATTAAAAAGATTATTTTAAGTTAGTATATATCATGAATTGGTCTTGTAATCTAAAAAGATTATTTGGGAGGTTGGGTGTTTGTTTCGTTGTTGTTGTTGTTGTTCAGTTTGGGACCACAAGTGGAGATGCTCAGAGCTTACTACTGGCTCTGCACTCATGGATCACTCTTCATGGGCTCAGGGGACCCTATGGGATATAAAAGATCGAAATTGGGTTGGCTGCATGTAAGACAAGCATCCATCCTCTGTACTAATTCTCTGGCCTTTAAAAAAGCTAATTTTTAAGTTAGTATATAACCACAAATTGGTCTTATAAAGAGGATTATTTTTTTTGTATAAATCACATTAGATTTATTCTCTAATGTGCATTAAGCAAAGATTGTAAAGGAAAAAAACTCATATTAAAAACACTGAATATGAGAGAATTCAAGAGGACATTGCAATAACAAATCTCTCAGACATTAATATGACAATGGCTATCCAACATAGAATGCTATGATAACAGTAGTGATCTTCACGGCATATTAATTATATCTGAAATTATGACAATAGAAGAGAAACAGATAACACGAGGTCCCGTATATTCTATTGAATGTCAGTACACTTTTAAAGGATGCATCTTAAACTGAGATTGAAGATCAATGAACGCAATGACAGGGGCAAGTAAAATGTCAGATAGAACCCCTAAGGCACACTGAACTCCTTTTATCATAACCCTCTTGATTTTTTTTAAATTTATTTATTTTTTTTTATGGGTTCTTAAGATTTTTCTTCTTTTTCTTTTATTTTTTTTTTCTTTTTTTTTTTATAATTTATTTATTTTTAATTAGAGAATCACCGTGAGGGTACAGTTACAGATTTATACACTTTTGTGCTTATACTTCCCTCATACAAAGTTCGGGAACCCGTCCCTTCACCAGTGCCCATTCTCCACCACCCGTAAACCTGGCGTCCCTCCCACCCTCCCCACTCCCATCTCCCCCCCACCCCACCCTGCCACTGTGGCAGGGCATTCCCTTCTGTTCTCTCTCTCTAATTAGCTGTTGTGGTTTGCAATAAAGGTGTTGAGTGGCCGCTGTGCTCAGTCTCTAGCCCTCATTCAGCCCGCAACTCCTTTCCCCCACATGGCCTTCAACTACAATGTAGTTAGTGATCGCTTCTCTGAGTTGCCCTTTCCCCGGAACGTGAGGCCAGCCGAGAAGCCATGGGGTCAACCTCCTGGTACTTATTTCTACGGTTCTTGGGTATTAGTCTCCCACTCTGATATTCTATATACCATAGATGAGTGCAGTCTTTCTATGTCTGTCTCTCTCTTTCTGACTCATTTCACTCAGCATGAAACTTTTCATGCCCATCCACTTAACTACAAAATTCTTGACTTCCTTTTTTCTAACAGCTGCATAGTATTCCATTGTATAGATGTACCAAAGTTTCCTCAACCAGTCATCCGTTTTGGGGCATTCGGGTTTTTTCCAGATTCTGGCTATTGTAAACAGTGCTGCGATGAACATACATGTGCAGATGTTGTTTCGATTGTACTTTTTTGCCTCTCTGGGATATATTCCCAGCAGTGGTATTGCTGGGTCAAATGGGAGCTCAACCTCTAGTTTTCTGAGAGTCGTCCATACTGTTTTCCAAAAGGGCTGAACTAGCCGGCATTCCCACCAGCAGTGTAGAAGGGTCCCTTTCTCCCCACATCCTCTCCAACAGCGGTTGCTTTTGTTCTTTTGGATGTGTGCCAGTCTCTGTGGTGTGAGGTGGTATCTCATGGTTGTTTTGATCTGCATCTCTCTGATGATTAGTGATGCAGAGCATTTTTTCATGTGCCTTTTGGCCATTCGTATTTCTTCCTTGGTAAAGTTTCTGTTCATTTCTTCGCCCCATTTTTTGATGGGGTTGGATGTTTTCTTCTTGTAGAGTTCAACCAGTGCTTTATATACCATTGATATCAACCCCTTATCTGATGGGTATTGTGTAAATATCCTTTCCCATTCTGTGGATAGTCTTTGGATTCTGGTCACTGTATCTCTTGCGGTGCAAAAGCTTTTTAGTTTAATGTAGTCCCATTTGTTTATCTCTGTTTTTACTAGATTGCTTAGTTCCGTGTCACGTTTGAAGATACCTTTATCTTCAATATCGTGGAGGGTTTCGCCGACCTTGTCTTCAATGTACCTTATGGTTTGTGGTCTAATGTTGAGGTCTTTAATCCATTTTGATCTGACTTTTGTGCATGGTGTCAGGTCAAGGTCTAAACCCATTTTTTTGCATGTGGTTGTCCAGTTGTGCCAGCACCATTTGTTAAAGAGGCTTTCCTTGCTCCACTTCACATCTCTTGCTCCCTTATCAAAGATTAGATGATCATACATTTGGGGTTGTGTGTAGGGATATTCCACCCTGTTCCATTGGTCTACGGCTCTGCCTTTGTTCCAGTACCATGCTGTTTTAATTGTTACTGCTTTGTAGTAAAGATTGAGGTTGGGGAGGGTGATGCCTCCCATCATCTTTTTCCCAAGAATTGTTTTAGCTATCCTTGGACGTTTGTTATTCCATATGAATTTTAGGATTGCTTGATCCATTTCTTTGAAGAATGTCATGGGTATACTTATAGGGATCGCATTGAATCTGTATAATGCTTTAGGGAGTATTGCCATTTTGACAACATTGATTCTCCCTATCCACGAGCAGGGTATATGTTTCCATTTCCTCATGTCCTCTTTGATTTCATGGAGTAGCGTTTTGTAGTTTTCTTTGTAAAGATCTTTTACTTCCTTGGTTAAGCTGATTCCGAGGTACTTGATTTTCTGGGGCACGATTGTGAATGGGATTGCTTTTTTCATGTCCCTTTCCTCTGCCTCATTGTTTGCATATATGAAGGCCATGGATTTTTGGGTATTGATTTTGTAGCCTGCAACTTTACTGTATAAATCTATTGTTTCTAAGAGTTTCTTAGTAGAGGTTTTAGGCTTCTCTAGATATAGTATCATGTCGGCTGCAAATAGTGAGAGTTTGATTTCTTCCCTTCCTATCTGGATGCCCTTAATCTCTTTTTCTTGTCTAATAGCTATCGCAAGTACTTCCAGTACTATATTGAAGAGGAGTGGTGAGAGTGGGCATCCTTGTCTTGTGCCCGATCTCAGAGGAAAGGCCCTTAGTTTTTCCCCGTTGAGGATTATGCTTGCCGTAGGCTTGTGATAGATGGCTTCGACTATCTTGAGGAAAGTTCCTCCAAACCCCATTTTGGCGAGGGTTTTCATCATGAAAGGATGTTGGATCTTGTCAAATGCTTTCTCTGCATCTATTGATATGATCATATGGTTTTTGTCTTTACTTTTGTTGATATGCTGGATTATGTTGATTGATTTCCGAATGTTAAACCATCCTTGCATCCCTGGGATGAATCCCACTTGGTCGTGATGTATGATCTTTTTGATGAGTTGTTGGACCCTATTTGCTAGTATTTTGTTGAGGATCTTCGCATCGGTGTTCATCAGGGAAATTGGTCTGTAATTTTCTTTCTTAGTGGTGTCTTTGTTTGCTTTTGGTATTAGGGAGATATGTGCTTCATAGAAACTGTTTGGGAGAGTTCCTGTTTTTTCAATTTCCTGGAAAAGTTTGAGGAAAACAGGCAATAGGTCTTCTTTAAATGTTTGGAAGAATTCGCCAGTGAAACCATCTGGGCCTGGGCTTTTGTTTTTGGGGAGGTTTTTGATTACCGTTTCAATTTCCTTAACATTGATGGGTCTATTCAGGTATTCCAGGTCTTCTTTCTTCAGTGTTGGGAGATTGTAGGAATCAAGGAATCCATCCATTTCTTTTAGGTTCTCCTTTTTTATGGCGTAAAGACCTTCAAAGTAGTCTCTAATGATCTTTTGAATCTCACTGGTTTCTGTTATGATGTCCCCCTTTTCATTTCTGATTCGATTTATTAGAGTTTTCTCTCTTTCTTTCTTTGTGAGTCTTGCTAGCGGTTTATCAATCTTATTTATTTTCTCAAAGAACCAACTCTTTGTTTCATTGATCTTTCGGATTGTTTTTTTGGTTTCGATGTCATTAATTTCTGCTCTAATTTTTATTATTTCTTTCCTTCGGTCTGGTTTGGAGTCCTTTTTCTGGTCCTTTTCTAAGGTCTTGAGTCGTGAAGTCAAGCTATCTATGTGGGTCCTTTCTTCCTTCCTGAGGAATGCTTGGAGAGCTATAAATTTTCCCCTTAACACGGCTTTAGCTGCGTCCCATAGGTTTTGGTAGCTCGTGTCTTCATTCTCGTTAGTTTCTAAGTATCTTTTGATTTCTTCCTGGATTTCCTTCCTGACCCACTCATTGGCCAACATTGAATTGTTTAGTTTCCAGGTGTTTGATTTGATTTTCCGTGTTTGTGAGTGGTTAGCTTCTATCTTCAGCGCATCGTGGTCTGAAAAGATGGTTGATACAATTTCTATTTTTCCGATTCTATTGAGGTATGTTCTGGGGCCCAGTACATGGTCTATTTTAGAAAATGTTCCGTGTGCACTGGAAAAGAATGTGTATTCTTTCTTTTTGGGGTGTAAGGCCCTGTATAGGTCTATTAGGCCTCTCTCTTCAATTTCTTCATTCAGAGTCAGTGTTTCCTTGTTGAGTTTTGTTCTTGTGGATCTATCTAGAGGCGATAAGGCCGTATTGAAGTCTCCGACTACAATTGTGCTGTTAGTGATGTCCTCTTTGAAGTCTGTTAGGAGTTGTTTTAAATATTCAGCCGGTCGTTCGTTAGGAGCATATACGTTTAAGAGTGTGATTTCTTCCTGTTGTACATATCCCTTGATAAACAGAAAATGACCTTTGCTGTCCCTTTTGATCTTTTTCATCCTAAAATCTATGTTGTCGGATACCAGGATGGCCACTCCAGCTTTTTTAAGGGGGTTGTTTGCTTGGAGGATTGTTTTCCATCCTTTGACTTTGAGTCTATGTTTACTCTGTTTGTTCAGGTGTGTTTCTTGCAGGCAACAGAATGTTGGGTTTAATTTCCGGATCCATTTAGCCACTCTGTGTCTCTTGATAGGTGCATTTAGGCCATTGACATTGAGAGAGATTATTGTGATGTGGTTTTGTGTCATCTTTCTGTGGGATTTGTTATTCTTATGGGGCTCCTCCTTGTCTTACAGTAGCCCCTTTAGACCTTCTTTCAAGATTGGTTTTGAGTCTATGAAGGACCTGAGCTGTTGTTTATCCGAGAAGTAGTGTATGGTTCCTTCGAGTTTGAGTGAGAGTTTAGCCGGATAAAGTATTCTTGGTGAGGCATTCATTTCGTTGAGTTTTTTCACTATGTCCCACCATTGTCTTCGGGCTCGGAGGGTTTCTTCTGACAGATCGGCCGTAAATCTGAGGGGTGCTCCTTTGTATGTTATTTCCTTCTTTGACCTTGCTGCTTGCAGAATTGTGTCTCTATCCATGGTATCCGCCATTCTGACTATGATATGCCTTGGGGTCTTTTTATTCGGGTCTCTTTTTGCTGGTACTCTTCGGACTCCTTGTATCTGGATGCCTGCCTTCTCCAGCTCTGGGAATTTCTTAGCAATGATATCTTTGACTGTGTTTTTTTCATTGGGGTTGCTTCCCTGCGGTTCTGGTACTCCAATGATTCTTATGTTGTTCCTCTTGAAGTCATCCCCCAGGGCTCTGATTCGCTCGATAGCCATTTTGAGGTCTTTGGCCATGATTTGTTGTTGTCTATAAGCTTTCTGCAGCTCATCTTCCAGATCACTGATTCTGTCTTCGGCTGTAGTCATTCTACTGTTGAGGGCTTCTAGTGAGATTTTTATTTCATCTACCGATTCCTTTATTTGTGAGACTTCCGTTCGAAGGTTTGAAATTTCTGCTCTCATTTCTGCTCTCATTTCTTCCTGTATTTTCTTGGTAGACCGTTCCAGCGCTTGATTCATCTCCTCCCTTAATTTATTGGATGTCTGTTCCATATTTGCTTGGAGTAGGTCGACTCTCCTCCATATTTCCTCTCTGAATTGTTTATCTGAGAGGTCGTAGATGTTGGGAGCCTCTTTTGAGGTTTCTAGTATCTTTTCTTCTCCCTCTCTTCCTGGAGGGGATTTTCGCTGCTTCTTCATATTGTTATGGAAGTATAGGATTGGAACTTTGTAGGTGTTTATTCCTCCTACCTCTTGCTGAGAGAAGGAGGGGCTCTGTTTGTGCTATTTCTGATGGCAGCTTTATTCCTATTCTAGAAGTCTTCCTTACACTCAGCCTTTTCTTTGTGATTGATGTTGGGGCCTTAATGAAGACTTAAAGCTAAGTTGTCTTTACAAAAGCTTTGCTAAGCTTCTCTTATTCACTGATAATTTTTCTAAACTTAGAGCTAATAGGCTAGGTCGCATAAGTGTATGAGATGTGTTAAACCGATTTTCAAAGCAAGAAGACCATACCTAATGTGCTAAGGTAGGAGATAATAACTGCGGCCGCGTTAGGGGCCGCCGCTCTGGCAGGAGGCCACGCCCCTTTTTAGACCACGCCCCTTTCAGGCCACGCCCCCGTTTCTTCCTAGCAGGGGCTCCTGGGACAATGGTCCCAGGAAAGTCGGGCCGGTGGGGCGCGGGAAGTGGCGGCGGCAAGGGTCCCAAGTCCCGGCGGCCGCGTGGGAACCAGGGGCGCACTCGGGAGGCGTGGCTGGGAGTCTCCTGATTACCTGGGAAAAGGCCGGGTTGGAGGGAGCTGGGCGGACGGGAAAGCCGGGGCGGTGGGGCGCGGGAAGTGGCGGCGGCAAGGGTCCCAAGTCCCGGTGGCCGCGTGGGAACCAGGGGCGCACTCGGGAGGCGTGGCTGGGAGTCTCCTGATTACCTGGGAAAAGGCCGGGTTGGAGGGAGCTGGGCGGACGGGAAAGCCGGGGCGGTGGGGCGCGGGAAGTGGCGGCGGCAAGGGTCCCAAGTCCCGGCGGCCGCGTGGGAACCTTTTTTAAATTTATTTATTTTTAATTAGAGAATCACCGTGAGGGTACAGTTACAGATTTATACACTTTTGTGCTTATACTTCCCTCATACAAAGTTCGGGAACCCATCCCTTCACCAGTGCCCATTCTCCACCACCCGTAAACCCAGTGTCCCTCCCACCCTCCCCAATCCCATCTCCCCCCCACCCCACCCTGCCACTGTGGCAAGGCATTCCCTTCTGTTTTCTCTCTCTAATTAGCTGTTGTGGTTTGCAATAAAGGTGTTGAGTGGCCGCTGTGCTCAGTCTCTAGCCCTCATTCAGCCCGCAACTCCCTTCCCCCACATGGCCTTCGACTACAATGTAGTTGGTGATCGCTTCTCTGAGTTGACCTTTCCCCGGAACGTGAGGCCAGCCTCGAAGCCATGGAGTCAACCTCCTGGTACTTATTTCTACAGTTCTTGGGTGTTAGTCTCCCACTCTGTTATTCTATATACCATAGATGAGTGCAATCTTTCTATGTCTGTCTCTCTCTTTCTGACTCATTTCACTCAGCATGAAACTTTTCATGCCCATCCACTTGACTACAAAATTCTTGACCTCCTTTTTTCTAACAGCTGCATAGTATTCCATTGTATAGATGTACCAAAGTTTCCTCAACCAGTCATCCGTTCTGGGGCATTCGGGTTTTTTCCAGATTCTGGCTATTGTAAACAGTGCTGCGATGAACATACATGTGCAGATGTTGTTTCGATTGTACTTTTTTGCCTAAAGAGGATTATTTTTTAAGTTAGTAGATATGTTTGCATTCTTGTTTTCTCTATATAGCACATGTTAGTAAAATCATATGTTTTATTCTCTTTCTGGCTCATTTTACTAATCATAGAACATTTTTTATCTATCCATGTTATTTTAAATAGTAGAATTCAGCTTCTGTTATGGTTAATTAGTGCATAAATATTTTTATATATAGTTTACATCTATATTATCTGTAACAATAAGTCTCTCAATGAGACACGTTACTGGTGCCCACTCGAATAAATCGATGACCAACGGGATGACAGTGATATTATCCATTCATCAGAAGATGGAAATTTAAGTTGTTTCCAGTTCTTTTCTATTGTAAACAATTCTCCAATAAACAGGGTTATATATATACATATAGGTATATTAATATATATTTCTTCAAATTAGTAGTTTTCATATTTTGTTAAAATTACAAGAAGTGGAATAACTGGAAACTGGATCATACAAAGTTTCTATTTGTAACCTTTTGCAAAATTTTTACACTGTTTTTCATAATGGCTCTTCCAATTTACATTACCATCAACAGTATGTAAGATGTCCACATCCTCTTCATCAATGTTTCTTCTTCTTTTGTAAAACAGCCATCCTTGAAAGTATGATGTTATTAGATATACCATATTTTGTTTGTCCATTCATTGTTCTGTGTACATTTTTGGTTGCTTTTGTATTTTGTATATTATGAGTAGTGCTGCTCTGCATGTATACTAGCACTTGTTAGCAATTAAAATTTTCAGTTATTTTGGTACTATTCCTAGCAGCAGAGTTATTGAATCAATGGTAATTGTTTGACTTGATCAGAATCTACCTGTTTTCTACAGTATCTGCACAATTTTATCAACTTTATATGTTATATAATTCCTTTTAAATACCTCATCTTGCAAAGATACTCTACTTGCTCCTTATTATTGTACTTAAGATTCATTACTGTCTCAGTTCCTAGTGTATGCATAGATGATCTAGAACAAAACAACTAAGACATAAATAAAAGACTTTCTAGTATTTACACCATCGATGAATGATGTCTGTATTGTTTACCTAAAGGTTTTGGTTTATTTCTTATTTCTACAATTATATTGTTGGTCAAATTATCCGTTGCATTTGTTTTGCTTTGGAAAGGCCACACCTAGCAGCACTTGGGCATTACTCTTAGCTCTCTGCTCAAGGATCACTTCTGGCAGGCTCAGAAGACAGTAAGAGATGCCAGGTATCAAATCCAGGTCCACTGCATTCAAGTAAAGTGCTCTACCCACTGCACTCTCAATCCAACCCCAGCATTCTGGATAAAAAATGACCTTATTTAAAACACTAAAGTATATTCTTTGTTCTTCCCTTTCTAATACCAGTAATAAAAGTAGGAGACAGTTGGCCCACTCAAAAATATACAAAGAAAAGGAAATAAATTTTCCTTGTGATGTTTTCTGTGCACTCATGGGACATATTTTATATAATGGAGAAAGAAAACTGGCAAGAATCCCAAGGAAAAATGCCAAAATAATTTTGACTTGTACTGAAGAAAGAATATGGATTGCATATCTTGTAGGAAATGTCCCTCATAACTTAATTACGGTTAAAGGAGTTTTATTTATCACCTATCTCCATTCCCACCTCCATGGAGACTAACAGAATTTTGTTGACAGTAGTGAACCATTAGAACAGGTAGTAGAATGAAATTGTCTAATCTGCTTCTGTGAAGATGGATTGTGACTGCCTTGGGAACACAGGGACAATAAATTGTTCAAGTGATAAATGGATAGAGACAAAGGGGTCAAGTATGTTACCACCAAGAGTATCCCTCAGTGTTTGTGACTGAATCTAAGTAAACCAAGAAGGAAACATTTAGTTATACTACTGATCATATTTTATAACTACTTAATGGGTGCAGTTATACTAAATTAGACTAAATTTTATACCAGTTAGTAAAAATGATGCTATATATGGCACTTCTCAGATTTTCTTGGAATTCAGAAATCCTTCTTTAGTCTTTTGGTAGGAAGGAAAATTGTCACCACCCCCAGCAAAGATATCAATTCCTGTAACCTGTGAATCCGTGATATTAAAGCTGACAATAAACTGGTCTTTAAATGGGAAGATTAACCTGGATTATCTGGATGGTTCTAATGTCATCACAAGAGGAGGCAGAAGAGTAGGTCAAAGTTTGAGGAAGAAAAACATAATTACACGTAATATCATTGCCTTCGATAGATGGGAAACGAGGACAAGAACAACAGAATGTGGGTTCACCATAGAAGCTTGAAAATAGATCTCCCTCTAGAACCTCCAGAAGGAACTCAACCTCCAGGAACCTTGACTTTACATAAACAATGACTTACCAGCCTTTGGTTTGATGCATTGGGTAATTTGTTACATAAGTAATAGGAAACAAAGCTTGACCAATATTCCCATAATCCTAATTATAACAAGAATTATTTTGTTGTTTTTATTGTTGTCTATTGACTTCAGAACAACACTCAGAAGTGCTCAGAGTTTACTCCTGACTACACTCAGGGCACACTCATGCTGGAGCTCAGGAGACTATATGGAGTGGTGGGGATTGAACCCAGGTCCGTGGGTGCAAGTCAAGCACCCTATCCAATGTACTATCACTCCAGTCTCTAAAGCAAAAATTCTGATGAAAAGTTTGACGAGAAAGTGTTCCTGTTCTTCCTAATTATGTCACTTTAAAATGTAAAAATAAAATGTATCTGTGTCCCATTCATTTCTGGGTGACAGAGAAAGAGGAGGTCAGGTTTAAACAACCTGAATTTGAAGTGTTGGGTGTATGTCTAAATTACATTGTCCACATAATTTGAAATGTGAGAGTTTTGTTTCCCACAGAATTCAGCTGTGTGTAATCTCTAAGAGTGAGAATGTCAAAGAGGAGCATAGTGATGCTGGACAGCCAGAATGAGAAAAGGAGTGCTTGGCATCCTAAGATAACAGTATTTTTTAAAAAATGACACAGTACTTGCAACTAGAGGTATAATACCTGAGTGAATAAATTACCAACAGCAACTGTCTGAACTGCCTCCTTGGAGAAATATCAATGGCAACTGATAAGATTGATTAATCCAAGTAGAATATTGATCAAGTGAAGGAAGAGTAAAATCACCCCCAGGGTTGCAGTACAAAAACCATAATCAGTACTTCATCCAGCTTAAAGATTTTGGTGTCTGATACACAGACAAGACTGTCTGTTAAAAACTCCATGTGAAGTGTTTGAAATAATTTGGCCTTGGTACTTTATTCTCTTGTTCTAAGTAAGGTATAGTGTCTGTAAATCAATGTATATTATTTACCTTTTCCCCAACTCTGATGCTTGTAAAACAATGCAAATAATACCATTATTGTTAGATTCACATGGCTATTTAAATTCTCGATATGTCTTATTTAATTTGACACACTGGCATGTTCAGGGGCTCTGATCTGCATCCATTATATGATTTTTGTCAAAATAATTCCCCATGTCTGCCAGAGTATGCATACATTATCAATATGTAATAATGCATTATGCCTGGTCTTCATTTTAATTAAATTAAATTGCAGTAGTTTAGAGTCCTGGAAGTTCAGGAAATCAGCCATCTGCCTTCAGTAGCAATTGTATAAACAATTCTAGTTTTCATCAAGGTTATTGGCAACAACAATTGCATAATTATTTAGTACAGTAGTTTGGCAAGAAAGACTAGTGTTTCAGGGAGAACTAGACTTCCTAAAGGTTCACAGCACATAGGAGTCTGTCTAAATTGTGTTAGAGAGAAACAGGGGAACATTAATAGTAATAGGTGCTAAGCTATGGTTGCTTTGTGCACACAAAACATCCCTGAGAATGAAGCTTTAGTGTTCATAAATTTCCCTTCAGTAAAACCTGAGCAGGCTGGGCAAGCACAATAATAGCATCTCCTGAATATTTTAATAATAAATGGGTAATGCTTTACAATTTGCGAAGTACTTTCCACATGCATTGTCTCATTTTCATCCTAATAACATTCTTGCCTGGTAGACATAACAGATTAATAAATTCTTCATTTTACAGAAGGGAAAACTGAGGTTCAGAAAGAGCAAACGGCTTGCCTAAAATCCTGTATACAGCATGAATTCAAACTTGGGCCTCCCAGTCCTAAATTCTGTATGCCTTTCACCGCTGCTCTCCTCACTAGGTGACAATCCCACCTTACCGAGTACCCAATTCAATGCCTCAATGGCTTCCTGTCAAAGAAGCTAGCACAGATAATAATCTTTAATCATTTTTTTCACTCATGAATTCAAAACTCTTGCTAACTGAGAGTCAGGCTGTTTCATCCATTTTACCTTATAGGAACAGCACCAAGAATGTGAGTTTTTCAAGAACCTACTAAAATGTTTACAACCTGAAAGATAAATATATTGGAGCAAAATATGAAAATAAAACCAGAAAATGAAAGCCAACACAAATAAAAGTTTAAAATAAATGTCTCCAAAATGGAACCTTATGTTAGCATGTTAACTGAAGCTCAATTTTCACAAATGTGTATGAAACAAGCTTACTGTTGAATATGGATTGTGGGTTGTATCCATTTTAGTATGTCTGAGAAGATGTGAGATAGGAGCTCAAAGTGTGCCTAGAGATTACCAGTGTTATTAAATGACCCTGATTGTAACTCCGGTAAGCAAGTGAGCTGTGTCTATCTCAAACTATTGGTCATATCCATTAACAGATTATAAACTCAATTTGATAAGTCATCCAGTATTTTTAATGGAATGGCAATAATAAAACAAGAGTGTGAATAGAATTGACAAAAAATTAAGAAGTTTTTGATAAAATATCAAAAAACTGTGAGTATTTTGCTTTGAATTTTTTTGTTTCAATTGAACAGTCTCAATATGTACTTGTCATTGTATGCTAAGTCACAATTAAATGACTCTGTGGCATAAGAATTTGAATACCAATGGTAAAATGATAATCAAGAGGCATAAAAATTAAATTATTTACCAACCATAATTCCCAAGTCAGCATTTATGGTCATTGTTATCTCCTAGTCCCCTCTACCAATTCTTCTGAGGGCATTATGAGCATAACTCTTGAAGACTGTATGTGTGACCTTGTAATTCATCATTCAAATCAAGATACTTCTGAGACTGAAATGGAATTCTGGTAATAAGTGCTCTAGTCAACAATGTAACAGCATGCTGATTTGGACAAATAGGATACATAGTTATTCTATGCATATTTCACCATATAATTGGCACCAATGCATACTGGTACATTCTGTTTTTAAATTATACTGGCACTTTTGGGGGACCACAACCGGTGATTCTCAAGGGCTACTCATGGATCTGTGCTCAGGAATTACTTCTGGCAGTGTTCAGGAGACCATATGGGATGCCAGAGATCAAATTCAATCAGCTGTGTGCAAGGCAAACACCCTCGCCACCGTACTATCACTCCAGCCCTGCTAGCAGAATTTTTTTCAAAGCTTCACATAATGGTCAGTGGAATGAGATCCAGCTTGTTACTGGCTTTCGCATATGAAAACACCATGGGAAGTTTGCAAGGCTCTCCCATGTGGGCAGGAAACTCTCAGTAGCTTACTAGTTTCTCCCAGAGGGAGAAGTAGGTTATAAGATACCGCTTCTGGGAGCTTGCTTTTAAGTCTTTGGATATTGGCCATCAATGGGATTACACACACCTGGGTTCCTCTGCAGGTACCTTCATGCGTGAGGCCTGTCCGAACGTGTGGAGAGGGGCCTTGAGCATGGCTGTGGCTAGGTTCCGGTGGTCTTCGGCCGCCAGGAGCTCTGCTCTGGATGGGAGGGAAGCTGAAGCCCATCTGCTCCGAGGGGTCCTGGGGAAGACAGCCAGGAGTGCGGGCAAGAGACTCTGCTGAGTGGAGAGAAGATTCTAAAATCTCAGGGATAGGACGAATGGAGAGGTTACTGAGCCCGCTTGAGAAATCGACGATCAACGGGATTTCATGATTCATGATTCATGATTCACATAATGGTTACATGTAGGATGACATTGGATTAGCCTACAATTACACCCCACCTTTTTGCAAAACTACTTGGAATGAAGTGCAGAATGATTATGTAATAAGGTGAAGTGAAACATTAAAATATATACCTAGCTTCCAAATTTTGTTAATTTTTGAACAAAGGAAAATTAAATTGTGAATCGAATTGTGAAATTTTGAAACTTTGCCTTATAGCTATGATCTAGCATGGTGGGAAAACAATTGCTCATGCACTGAATTCTGGTTTTGTAAATTACAATCCAGATGACATTGGATTTGTCACTTCAGCTCTCGTTGTCTATTATCTTATTTCTCAACTAAGAGTAAATATATCTCCCATGTGAATTTTTTAAGTTATCAAATTGGATGATATATAAAAAAGTATACTCAACTTTAAAGTTTGTGTCAATTTAAGGTAAACTTTAAAGTTTATGTCAACTAAGTAGATCATGTAATGAAAGTTCTAGAAAGTTCTAGAAAACACTCCATAAATTCTTTGGAGTATGACCTCTCCTCTCACATGCCAAATTATCCTGTTCTGTGTAGTACTCACTATATCCGCAGTGCTTAGCACATCACCAGCATGTCACCCCACAGCAGCTCTAAAGGTTTGCTGACTCACTAAGTAGTAGAAACTTTCCATTACCTTAGTGCATCCCTTTTAATCAATCACATTGTTTCAAAATTTTAAAGGTGAATCTCTTTCCTCAACCTGACTGCAAAAAAATGCCTAAACACTGCAAGAGGATACTAACCTTATGTTTAATCTTGTACTGATGGGAGGGATGATTTATTTATTTTGATTCACTAGAGAAAACTGACTCTCTCACCACACTAATCTTCTTTAAATCCCCCCCAAAACACCAACCTTCAAGTCTTGCATATATGCTGCCCTCTGCTTAACACACCCTTCCCAGTGTTTCATGATGCTAACTGATTTTATACAAAGAGGCTTACTTATCCTTACCTTCCCATTCCAACTTAAGTCCCTTATTATACTCTCTTATAACCCTGTATTTTATCATCATAATGTATCTTAACATTTGTGTGTGCTCTTTGGTATTTATCTCATATTTATTCTTCTCAATAGAATGTGGAGAAAATATTGTCTTTTTCTGTCTTGTTTATTTTTATATCCCCAGTGCTCTGACAATAGTACGTACCTATTAACTATTTCATATTTTTTGAGTGAGTGAACAAACAAATGAATAAGGACAAAGGCTAAGGTTTACCCCATAGGCTTCCCTTTTATGAGAAAGGAGGGCAATGCACTCACAAATATGGAGACGAGATAGTAGTACTTCACCCCCTCTTCGGTAGAGTATAGGACATCGAGCTCCCACGTTCACTTTTATACAGCAAGAATCAGACAAAAACAGCCTGAAAAATATCCTCATAACATTAGTTTCAGTGTACAAGAACTCTTGGCATATATATGAAGCTACCTTGTTTCTAGATGTTTTTAATTTTTCCCTATCTACATTTCCTCTTCATCCAACTCCCTGACTAGTCTAGTCTAATATTTAACTTTATTGTTGTAAGCTGTCAGGATTCAAGTTCTTAATAAGATTTTAACCAAGTCCAATCCAGTGATTCATTAAAAGAGACTACATTTTCCCACCACCAATATCCCCGGTATACCCCCCTCTCCCCCCTCCCCCTGCCTCCATGGCAGACAATATTCCCTGTACACTCTCTCTCTACTTTTGGGCATTATGGCTTGCAACACAGATACTGAGAGATTCAATAATTTTTTTAAAGTTAAAAAAGTAAATAAAAGAGACTACATTTTAACAAAGAAGAGTTTATTTTAGCACCACAATGATGGTTGAACAGTAGGAAATCTGTAATTTGCTACCTTAATAGATAACAAAAGGAAAAAATGTGAATATCCCCTTAAGTGTTGAAAAGGCACTTAATGTAATTTATCACCTTTTCTGATAATTTTAGGAAACATGAATAATAGATTAACAAACTATTTCAGACCACTAGGCATTGTATTGTTTTTTTGGCTCTTTGAGTCACACCTACCAGTGTTCAGGTCTTATGCCTAGCACTCAGGGACCACTCCTGGAGAGTCTTGGGGAACCATAGGGTCAACCAACTATATAAGTTGGCCATGTGCAAGGCAAATGCCCTGTCTCCAGTGCTATTTCTTTGGCCCCTGGACACTGTATTATACTAAGGGGATCATTTTCTCCTGTGATACATCTCTAGAGAAAAGGGGAAACTACAAGCTCTAAGAATAGATATCTGTTCTCAATAGAGAGTACATTATCTACATAGTCTTACCCTATTGTAACCATGACCTTAATTTAGTTCTTTAAGTTTCTTGTCTCTTGCTGTTCTTGCTATTATTCTGTATTAATCTATTTTTAAATAATCAGATTTTTATATTTAATAACTACTTTTAGAACAGAGCATTTTGATTTTGTTAGTTACCTTTAAAATGTGAATAAATTATTTTTAGATGGTCCACAAATTCATGGAGGTAACATAAATGCCTCACACTATCAGATAGCTTTTAATACTGCCTTTGTAAATGCAGTCATTATTTTTTCTGAAATATTAACCTAAAACTGTTGAAAATATCTGCTTAATCTTGTCATATTTCACACATCATCTTTGTTTCATGGTATCTTTACCTTGGGTACTTAATGTCAATCTCCTATCCCAGCGTGTGTAGATAATGGCACTATGGCTCTTAGCCTACTTTCAGCCCACAGATCATAGAAATGTTGCTGCTGATAAGAAAAATAGGTATTCAGTTATTTTTCCAATGTCAAATGGTTTGTGGGGAACAACTGCAGTCTTGCCTTGTAAGAGAGTATTATATTTTCAAAAAGACCAACAGTGAAATCAGAGGTACTATTCTGTGACCAGAGGACATAGGACAGTTCTTGTCCAAAATAACCAGGCTACATGACAAGGTTTTGTGTTTAAGGGAGATTCTATTAATTATCTTAGTTAATGAGGGAGAGAATTAACTCTCTACGAGGGATAAAATACAGGACATTAGGAATCCACACAAAATTATTATCATGGAGGAAGTTACATGCATGGTTCAGCATTTTCCTATATCAATGGCTCTTCCTCAACTTTCTTCACAATATGTGTTCCCTGACAAAAAAATGCTAAACCATTTCCTAGGGAATAAATTTCAGAATCTTCCTTTTCACCCAGCTCCACCTGTTGCCAAACTAGCTTATCTTCAATGACTTCCCTGAAATGTTGATGAATAATTATTTTTTCCTTCCTATTACACTTTTCTTTTTATTCCCTAATCCAGAGAATCAGAGGCAGAATCTGTCCCTTAAGCCAGCCGTGCTGATGATCTGATATAATATGCAACAGGATGCCTAGAAAATAGTAGTGGTCTACCCTGCTTATTTAGCTGTGACTTGGCTGTCACAACAGCAGGCAGAGAGTATACTGTCAGGTTTCAGCATTTTCAGCGCCAGCCCTAGAGTAGCCTTTTCCCCATATTTAATTATATGGAAAAGAGTAGGCGTTTAGTTCATTATACACTGCTTCCTTGAGAGGAAGTCTGGGATTGGTTGCTATTGCATTTGCCAGTTTCCTGTGCATTTGGAAAGCAGCTCAACTCTGGGGTGAAATTTTTGCCTTCTCATAAACCGATTGCAAGTTCTAGGATTATGTTAAAGTGGGCTGCTGTCAGAAAGAAACCTTGCCTTGTTACTCTGAGCAAGAAGCCACATACAAAAATACACTGCCACACACCCGTGCTCATTAAAGTCAATTGGAATTTTGGACAAGTCTTAAGTATAAATTATAACTTTATTAGCTCACAGAGTTCCTCCAGAGAAAATAATCTAATAAAAATTAGAGGGAAATTATTAAGTGTCTGCCTTGTTGCTATTTGCTCTGATTGGGAGCAGAGAGTAATACAATTTTGGGGTTTGTAGCCAATGCACTTTTTTGTTTTGGACCAGAGAGCAGTTCAGAGAACAGATAGGAGGAAGTGAAAAGAGTAGATCTCATTATCATTGCAGAGAGAAATCTTTGATAATTTAGATAAACATTTCCTGCCACTGCTTCTAAGAAGGAAAGGGGAGGTTTCAATCCCCCATCAGAATTCACAAGCGCATACTACCTATTAAACGGAGCAATCGCATTTCAGGGAAGGGTTTCTAGGGAGTTCAACAAGCTTGACATGTATAGAAGTCTGATTCTGACAGTGGGGAAAAAGTAAATGATGGTATTAAGGGAATTTGTAATCATTTGTATTCATTTATTAATCAAAACTTTCAAATGCTGGCAAGAGAAACTGAAACTGCATTATTCTATATACAAACATAACCCTGAGTGTGCTTTAAAACCACTTGATTTTCTTCCAAAATTTGCAGTTTTGCCCCACCTTGACCTGATCAAATGTAGTCAGTCTTGAAAGGATGTACTGTGAGTGCTAATGCTAAAAGGGATTATAAGAATTATCTCGTCTTTGATCTGAGATCTTCATTTAGAGTTTAGGATGTCAGTTAAAACTTTAGAATTATCAGAAAAAAAATCATGTGCATATCTATTTGTCACATTAAATACTTTATGAAAGTTTTTATAACTTCAAAAGATCTCAGAAACACTAATTCTAGAATATTTTAATACCATCCCCCAAAACATACACGTACATTTTTACCAATAAAGAGCATGCCTTACTCAGATGGAGAATAGTGTCTTAAGACCACATAGCTAATAAGTGGTAGAAAAAAAGAGTTAAAAGTCTTTGCTAACTCAAGGTCTAAAATCAATACTTGTTTTAGCGAGCACCAGGACCATGATCAGTTATCAAGGAGCTTATAGACAGCAGGAGTGTAATCTGAAGTAGATTACCTTTGAGTTTCCCTTTGATCTTTGAGATTGTGTTTCCATGTACCTCAACAGAAAACAGTATTGACACAAATGATCTCAGGCTAATGTGCATTTGTAAATCATTTTATTTCCCATCTTATTTTCAGATGTTCTTTTCTCCCCATTGCTCTTCCTTGCTAATAAGATTCGGTTTGAGCTGTACTAAAATAAATTTGTATTTCACAAATCTTCACCATCACAAGAGTCAATGGACATCCTCTTCAGAACCAGCTACATAATTTTCAAAACCCAGTATCAAATTAAAACACAAGGACTGATGTTTAAAACCTACTAAAAGTTACAATACCTAGATAGAAAAAGCATTAAATAAAAGCTAATGCCCCCAGGTGATAACACATATATTAGGATAGTCCTGATCCCTACCAGTTATATGCATTGATGACAAAGGAAATATAGTTTATGACATTAACTATGCACATATATACACAAAATAGAAGTTGTCTATTCAGAGTTATCAGAACTGTTATAAGAACTGTTTGACTTTTTGTGCATGTCCTCACATACATATGTGCATATGCACTAATAAATTAGTTTGACTAATGGTACCATGTGTGCCCTTCACCTGAAGTCTAAAACACAAATTAGCTTCCTTTAAGCTTTTTATCTTTGAATCTATTGTGCTGGCATTTCTCAGGCATATATTTTCACTACCAGTTTTTGTAACTAAATGAAAAAAATGAAGAAATGAGCTCTCCAGGAGAATCTAAGGCATCAGGTGGAAGTAGGTACTTGAAAGCAGTGGCAGACAACCAATTTAGGGATATTTTAAACTGCCAGAATGTGGGGAAGTAGCTCCATGATTTGTAATGTAATGTGCCAACATTCTTATGCTTAGAACATTAGGAGGAGAGAAAGCTTTATAAATTTAGGAATCAGAAATCTTGAGCTCCAACAGGTAAGCAGGCTTACCAAATGAGAAAATGACTGTAACTTGAGTTATACATATTTCAATAGAATAGAGACACCAAGCTACTACATTTTGTACTTCCCATTTTAGTGGCATACCCAGGGTTCCAAATTTAATGTGCAACATCTGTGCTTCATGAGAGACAAAGCCAAATGTTGGATGATATCCCATTGGTTGGCTATATGCAGAAACTAAAATATAATGTGCACAAAGTGGAATTTACACTTGCAGCACTCTAAGCAAACTCAGACTTCTTGGCAAACTAAAGGTCAGTTAGCACAAGAGAAAATGTAACTTGGGAAAATCGATCTTTATTAGTCTCATGTGTAGCCAGTTATTGTATAAGTGACCCAGTACTCCAAAGTCAGCTTCCTAAGTGCATTTTGCCCTCTAGAGAGACATGGAGCCAGTCATCCCTCTTTTCATGCAGATGGAAAAAGAGAAATTCTACCACTTCTGCTTAATCCTTCAGAGATCTTATTCTTTCAGTTTTATCAAATAGTCTCCAGCGCAAAAGCTTGGTGTCTATGATACATTCATAGTTATGAAAGTCATTTACTCATTCATAAATGTGATTATTCAATATACACCAACTACTTTCAGATGCCAAATTCAATGCTAGGTGCTATGCCATACTGTTCAGGATGAAAGGCATTTCTAGTAAAATTTCAACTGAAGTGAGAATCCAGTAGCAAATGCACTATCTACTGAATGACAATCATTGTATAAGTGATGTAGATACTTAAGAAGTTCTTAATGTATTAACTCTTTACATTTACAGTATCTGTCGGATATGAATATGAGACATGCCCAGAATTTATTCTCTGGGAGAAAAGAACAGTCATTTTACAAGGTTTTGAGATGGATGCATCTAACCTAGGAGGCTGGTCATTGAACAAACATCATATTCTGAATCCTCAAAGTGGTAAGTGGTAACTTTGCAAAATATTTATAAATACTATTTTCCTAATGTAATTTATACTTGATATATCTTTATATATGGCATATATAGAAATTGTTTTATCAAATGCAGTGATCTGATTTCAAATCGAAGACACCATAGACTTCCTTTTCACAAAGTATATGAAACTGAGTTTTAAATTATTGTCTATTTCAAGTGCTTGACTACTTTATTTGATATTTTAACTAACTTTTTAAAAGCTAAATAAAAATTATCATATTCCGTATAATCTAAAGTACCATCAATGGTAAGCCTTTATCATACATGAAATGCTACCATTTGAACTATTGATGTTCACTGGTTAAAAAATACATGCTTATTTTACACATGTTTAAATGTGAGGGAAAATGATCACTTTGGAATTAATAAACCATCTATATGATACATTTTTAAAGGGGATAATGAATTTTGTCCCATTTTAAATGCTAACCTGCTGTGTGAAATTAATCCTATTTAATATGTCACAAATATGAGGTTTAGTTGACTATATGACTTTCCCCTATAATACGCTATGTGGCTGGAGCCATATCCTCTTTCTCATAGGCTACAAGTAATACATACAAATGTCACTATATCCAATAAGAGGTATAAATAGAATAAAAAATCAGCAATAGATGCAAAAGAAGAGGAGAAAGGAGGAGGGAATCCAGGAAATGATTAAATCATAGATTTCTCTGAATTTTGTCTCCTAAGTCTCTGGATTTGGGGAAAGAGAAAAAAGGCAGTGAGAATAAAAGAAACTTTCATCTTTAACCTTTGTCTCTTTGAACCATTTTTCCACCTGCCACTTTCTCCTAGTTAGTCATCTAAATGTTAAATCAATCAGGAAAAAGAAATTCACCTGGCCCTTGAGCCCATATTTCTTTTAAACTATTTTTTTTTGCCCTGGCTGAAATAGTTCTTTTCCCATATTACTGGGAAATCAGTCATTGGTCTTTCCATCCATTTTCCATTTGAATCTACTGGTTAAGTTTGCCCTGTAAAAGCATGTTCTTTTTTATCTATTGAGGCAAATTCTTAGTGACTGTACTTGTAGCTGATATTTTTGGTTTTATCTCCAAGATTGGGGGTGTGAATATATTGCAGCACCTCCCCTTCCAACTACCTGTCCTTGTATCCAGAGTTCCCTTGTGAAATAGCTGGCTCTAATTGGGTTCTCTTCTAAGACCATGAACTGAACAAGACCAAGGAATCCATTTTTATTCATACCTTTCCTTATTTCATTTGCACAGTAGTCAACCAGTCTAGTCTACCAGCACATAGACTGGGAATTTTGTGCACGTGCGTGTTTTAATTTTGACCACTTGAGGTTCAGGGCTTACTCCTGGCTCTGGCTCTGTGCTTAGAGATCATTCCTGGCTGGGCTGGAAGTGTGGGCTTTGTGGTACAAGGAATTGAACTACGATCATCTGCATACAGAGCAAGTGCCTTATCCACTGTACTGTCCCTTGAGTGCCAGGCTGGGAAATTTCAACTGACAAGTTAACTAGGTTTGCTTTAACCATGGAATGTGACCACCTACCAGTCCCAGTTTGAGAACCTGAAGATGATTAAGTCCATCTCTGAATGCTCCACTTATAAATCCTTCCTTCTTTGAGGAAGATCTTGAATTCAATTTCAAATGTTTCTTTTTTAGAGCAAGATTTGGTCACAGATATAAAATGTCAGCTTTTTATTTCTGTTGTCAAAAGGCAAATCGCAGTTTTTAAAGTACAAAAACGAAAGGGTAGATGTCACTTATTAAATTATTAGTTTTTTTGTTTTGATTTGAAAGAGTTTGACATTTTAAGCAGCCATTTCTTTTCACTCATTTTTATTGACTGGTATGGATTGTCTCTTTCAAATGCCTGTCATTGACATTAAATACAAAGTGGGAAATGACCTCAATCGAGCCAGGCCCCAGCTGTGTGCTCCCCTCCTGCATCCTCTTACCATTTGCTCCCCATGGACTTAAAAAATCAGAACAAAGAGGAGCCCTTCAGAAAGTTAGCTTTGTAGGGCTCAGGGTCCCCTGATTTCCACAAATATGTTGTCTCCATTTTTGCTTTACTAGTAATACAATTTTCGGTCATAGTTACAAAGCAACTTCTGAAAAAATATTAGCAGGTCTATCAGACTATAATTTATACATCATAAAGTTCATTTATTTTAATAATGTACATCTGTGAATTGTAGTCACTCGTGGACTTTTGTAGCTATCCCAACCATCAACCTTTCAAAATATTTTTATTAATCCCAAAGGAGGCTTTGTGTTGCCCCCCACCGGCTAAATCTTATTCCTGTCTCTTTCTGGTATATTTACTTGCATTGGATAATTTTCTGGAAAGGAAATGTTTGTAATATCATCTCCTTTAAATTCACATGCTATTTCTAACTAATAACTGTTCACACTTTCCAGGAAACAGATCTGGAGGCAATTCTGCCACTGCCTTTCAGTCTGACCTTGGACACAAACACTTCTCTTGGGATGTTTTCAAAGTCCAAATCCCTCCCACAGAGGCAGTTGTAGAAGCAGAAATGATAAGTGTAAAGGAGCAGCTTTGGGAAGACCAATTTAGAAAGCTATGCTCTTTTCCCCCCTCAGGTCAGACACTCTTCTGACTGATTAAGGCAAGAGTGACTTCTTTCCAAATTCCCCCACATTTTGCTTCATTCTGGAACAAGACTAACTTGTTAGGAACCCTGCTTTTTTGATCTGAGACAGACTGCAGATTAAAAACAAGAATCTATCTTCCCCTAGTTACTTCTCACAGGTCAAAAAGACACCTGTAATTAGATTGGATGTCTGCTGCCATTCAATTCTTCAGTTTTTCTCGAATCACTATGCAATGGATAGTTTCTGGTAGACAGTATTTTCAGACCATTTGTCATTTCAGTTGTAGCAATTTTACTTACCTGGAAATTGACCAATGGTTTTGAAGAAGTGTTTCCCAATTATGCCTTACATATGTATAAATATACATGTGCATTTATTATCATATTCCATATTTTGAAAAAATGACACCAGAAACTAGTTTTTAAAATATATTTCTTGACAATGCATTTTCATAATTACAGTGTGCACATTCATTCCTTTTAAGATGAATCAATTCTTCTAAGTTATGAGGAAAATGTGTGCATAAATTGCCTATTAAGGAGGCAAGCTATTTGTTATAGTATATCTTAAATCAAACATATCCCTTAATGTTTTCTGCCAATTGAGTGTTAAGAATGATTAGAAAGAACAATCCAGGGTTCTAATTGGGTATTGTCATCTGTCTAACATGGATAAAAAATTTCTTTTACCTTAGCCTCCAAGATAGGCCCATAGTTTGTAGACAAATGGTTTTACTGGGAGGGGAAGTAAATTTCCATTGATCACACTGGCATATCTCCCAGTTCGTGTTTATATCCTTTCAGTCAAGTCCTGAGAGAAATATGTATTGTGTCCCTTGTTGTGTATAAGTCTGAAAAATGGTTTCTTCTCTGGAATCAGCATAAAGCACCACCCACTGGCTTCCAAGGGGAGTTTTTATTCCAAACTTATTTATAAGCTTCAAAAGAAATTCTGAACAAGGTAACAGGAAGATATGAGTGGTGTGTTTAAAAATGTGCTTAACTCATTACACAACAGACTTGGCTTTTAGGCAAACAAAAAGAAAACTTAGGAAGAAAATGTGTAATAGACCCCTTTCAGCAATTTCTTTGTTGACTATAAACAAGACACCCAATCTTTAGCAGGAAGTTGGCCTTCATATAAATAATGTGTGCTGTCCTAGGATCATTTGATTCTGTTTTCAAAATGAGTATGTGTCGCAGAATAAACTAGAAGGGAGGCAGCAGTAATTGATCAAGATTTCCAGGAACATAAACAAAATATTTTCAAAGCAACCTTTTGCAGAAGAATTGGTGTTAAATCATTGTTGCTAGATGGTATGCCCTGGTTCCACGTAATGGAAGGTTAAACAGATTCTTGAAACAACAAAAACACCCTTCAAAATGATCTATTTTTCCAGGGCAATACAAAAGGGGTTTGCCCATTTTTGTTTTGATTGCTTCAGCTTTAAACAGGAATGGTAATTTCAGTACACAGGCACTTTAGTACCTTGCATGAAAGCAAGACATCAATTGTCGAGATGTAATCAGAAAGTACATTGCCTTATGTTTTATTTCCTTTAATCATTCTTCTTCTTTGATAGAGTGCTGGGCTTTCTAATGGAAAAGGGGAGTTTTAGAATTGCAGGCTTAGAAGAATGGTTTAGAATAGCCATCTTTAGTTTTTAAATTGCCAGAAGCCTGGTAATAACATGTCATTTTGAAGGTAATTGTTAACTATACCGTATATTGATATAAAAAATGGAGATTTACCTGTGAAAATAGATGTTAGTAGTAAATCTGGTATACCCGCGCCAATAATTGGAAATATTTTTGAATGATAGACCTGATAACATACTGCTGAAATACTGACATGCTAATCATTTGGTTTCCTCACTTATTAGATAAAATGCAATAGCCTCATTGGTAGTATATTCAGTTAGTGATCATTAGGAGATTTTTTTCAATGTTGCACAACTGTCATTCCAGTTCTTATTCACTTTCTTCCAATTCATTTAAATTGCAATATTGATTGCACCACTATTAAGTGATTTCTGGGAAATGAAACTCAATCCTATTAATCCTATTTAATTAACTATTCTAAATCTTAAGACATATGTCTATTCTCTAATAAAGTTATTAATAAAATGAATAAAAAAGTAGCAATCTTCAAGTTATCTCAGAGTTCTGCAATAAAAGATCAATTTGTTGGTACCTAAACTTATAACTGCTTCTGCAGATGATATGTTGGAAAGATAGTCAGAAATTACATTGGGTAAAAATGTAAGAATGCCCAGATTTGAAATTAAAAAACCATATTATTTATGGGATTTCTTTTCCTGGAACACTCTCTTCCAATGATATATTTGGTGCCATGGTGTTGGGGATTTTTTTTCTCTTATTCATTTACTTATTTATTTTTCCACCAATGTTCTATTTCAGAGTAATCAGAAGTTTCTATTGTAGGACTATGGGACCTATAACTGGGGAAAAAACTGTGCAAGATATTTCAGGAAATGTTTAGAGAAAAATAGCGGGCAGTGTAAGGAGACAGATAGCACAGGCCATGGGAGAAAAAATTAGGCAGCACTGTATAACTGTGTTCATTCATTTGCTGTCAATTACTTCAGTATGACATATTGGCTTGCTTTCTCATGACATGGATATTTTACCTGCCCTGGCTCATTCTGAGCGGACTTGTGCTATTTAGCACAGCAGTACTTGTTACTTGGATTTCCTGCCCAGAATCAGCAGGTTTGCAAAATCATTGGGATTTGGACACGGAAATTACAAGAGACTCAAAGCCTATTTTCAACATTTACTGAGTTCTTATAATGACTTGGCCACAGGACTTGGCACTAAAATGCAGAAAAGGAATAAGACAGAGGATCTACCTACAAGGAGCTCATGTTCTAATGGGGAAGATAGAGTAGTAATGAAAAGTATCATGTGGTGTGGTCTTACAATAGAGCTATGGAAAACAGACTATGGACACACCAAATGGAGTAACTTGAAATAATTAATTCTGCCTGGACAGGGCAGGAGGGGGAAGAATTGAACTAAACTCTGAAAGATAGGTAAAAATTCCCCAGACAGGATGAGGGGGGCATTCCAGATAAAGGATATGGCATCTACAAAATTAGAGAGGAAGGAAGTATTTGAAATTAATTATAATTCGAAGTAACTGCAAATCAGTATTTTAATGAGAGAATATTAGAGAAGTGGCAAAGAGCCTAACCATGAAGAGCTTTGTATGCCTTAATAAGGAATGTGTCCTTTATCTCATAAGAGATATAGGACTATTAAAAAGCCTTAAGCCAGGCATTAAATTATCTCTATGAGAGGGATATGGACAATGGTTTGGACCCTGGGAGCCAAGAAATCCTAAAATACTGAATTAATTCAGTAGTCATAAGGAATTAAGACAATGAAACTGTTTCAACGTATTTTAAGAAAGAGACTTATGATATAGCAATTAATTGGTTTTAAATGAGGAAAAAAAGGCCTGTAGAAAATGTTGGGGCACGATGGAAATTATCCCGTTCCCCCTCTGTGTTCTTCTGAGACATGAAATATAATTTAACATGATCAGGCATATTTGATCTGGTTTTGCTGACACATCTGGTAGTACTAAGAAATTACTGCTAGCTCTATGCTCAGGGATCACTTCTGCTGGGGATTCAGGGACATATGCAGTATCAGGGAATAAAGCACTGTTGGTCAAATTCAACCCAAGTTTTTAGCCCCCTATACTATCTCACCTGCACGACTAGGCAGATTTTAAGAGAAAAATTTACCGTATCACTATATCACTGTCATCCCGTTGTTCATCGATTTACTCGAGCGGGCGCCAGTAATGTCTCCATTCATTCCAGTCCTGAGATGTTAGCAGCCTCTCCTTAAGCATCTTTCCCTAAGATTGAAGGCTCTTTCAGGGTCAGGGGAAGATAATTAATAGCATGCATACTTCTTCTATACAGGATAGAGATTTGGAAAAAGTGGGTAACTCGTGGCATATCTCTAGAGTCTATCTTCAAATAACCTAGAAAATATAGAAAAGAACATTGGAAAGGACAAAGAGAAGGTAGAATATCAATGAAAGTCACTCAAAAAATGCAGGTTTAAGCTCTACCTTCTCCATTTAAAGGCTAAGGAGATAACGTTCTCAAAGGAAACACTTTTAAGGGAGAAGTTCATTTGTCAATATATTTCCAAGAGACACTTTCCAACCAGTATTTTAGAGCTTCTCCCATAAAATTAGCATTTTGTCAGAGACATAATTTGGAGTGATGTACTTTTTCTCCCTATAATAATATACAATTCATGAGAAGAGAAGTAAACAGAGGAGGAAGATCAGGGTTAAGTAGAGTGTACAGACCAAAAATGACATCACCCAAAGAGAAGGAATGCACAGTTTTTTCTAGCATTTTCATGTCAGTATATCTATTTTCTGCATCAATGATAGTGGTCTATGGTCCAAAAGAGTGGAAAATTCAAGTCTCTTTCTCATACTTTTGAGGTGCTATTAACTGTTTGATTTCTTCTCATCGATGTAGATTACCTTCCTAATAGTATTTTATTAAGCTTACTACTAAAATCGACTGTCATGAAGAACAGGAGAATTGATCTTCAGTAGGAAGCATGCCACTAGGGGTGGGGGTAGGAAACACGACAATAAAGGGAACAGTAGACAATGATGGAGAGAAGTGGTCACCCAGGAGAAGGGGGTGCTGAAATGTGGTAAAATGTTATACATGAAACCCTATTGGTAACAATACTGTATACCAGAGTGCCTAAATTTCATTTTTAAAATGTCTGTCATAGATATAGGCTAGTGTGTTAGAGAGAAAATGGGATTACTGATGGAGGGAAGTGGACACTGATGAAGAAACTCATATTGTGATATTGTACTCCTGAAACAAAATAATGACTAACTTTTTAATTCATGGTTCATAAATAATAAAAAATAAAAGATGATAAAATTGACTATTGTTGACTTTTTGGAATCCAGTTGCACAGTGAGGGTAAGTTGAAGTCAAACAGATATAAACATGTGTAAGGGAAAAGTCAACAAAGGATGAAAATGAGCCGTAGATGATTCACAAGACAGAAGCAGTAAAATTTAAGAGTTTGTTATGAAATGCATATTGTGGCATTCAGAATAAACATTAAGTAGCCAGGATGACATTCCATTTTGCAGATGTGAAATCTGAGGCAAAATTCTATATTATTTGCTGTGATGGCTGTGCATTAAACAAAAATATGGGTGGTGTCTTTCACTTGATCTTTAATGGCAAGCCAATACTTCATGTTGTATCCTAAGGAAGAGAAATAAAATTGTTGCTAAAAATATTGTTCTGGTACATTATTCCAATCTTTTTCCCCTTTGATCTAGGAATCATACATAAAGGAAATGGAGAAAATATGTTCATTTCTCAACAACCCCCAGTCATATCAACCATAATGGGTAATGGACACCAGAGGAGTGTAGCCTGCACCAACTGCAATGGCCCAGCCCACAACAACAAACTCTTTGCTCCTGTTGCCTTAGCTTCCGGTCCTGATGGTAGTGTGTATGTTGGTGACTTCAATTTTGTAAGGCGAATATTTCCCTCAGGAAACTCTGTTAGTATTTTGGAGTTAAGGTAAGTATCCTCTAATATGTTTGCTTAGTGGATAAAGAAACAGCAAGAATGGGATAACATGAAGGAACAAGGCATTGCCAGAAGAAACAGAAAATGCAGTTGTTTGTATTGTAGTCCGGAACTAAGGGACAAATGATATAGGTCAACATATCCACTCCTCTTACTTAAAAGAATCTTTGAGCACTGATTTGGGGTGTTGAGATCCCTGAATGTATAGCTTTCCATATATGTGTTATGTCACTGACAGATCCACTCCCTCCAAGTACTCAGGTAAGTCGTGTAATGTCTTCTAGCCACTATGAAGACTAAACAGAAGTATCTATTTTATTCTAGCTCATGGATCCAAAAGAGCTAAGCTTTTCTAAATTCTCCATGTCTAATATTTTGAAGTGTTCACTTCATTTTTTAAAAAATGGAAGTTAGTGTTTATGTGGCATAGGAAGGAGAAATTTATTCTTTACCCTTAAAAGCTTTATACCATTGGGACAAAATGATTGAAGCATTTCATCTTTGTACTCATTTTCTCTTGTTTAAGAATTTTCTTAAGAGTTCAGATTATTTTGACACCTTCCAAAAGGAATTCATGCTTCTTGATATTCCGTATTCTAAAGCTACAAAAAGATTACAACAATGTATACCATAGCTTGTCAGCTTTATCTCTCCCTTTCTAAAGGCCATAAAACAAATATGTACTCTCTGGAGCTGTAGAAAAAGTAGAGCATTCACCTATCCCAATAGGGATAGATACTCTGCCCTGAATAAATTGGTGTAGCCTGTCTCCTAATTGGTTATGACAGCTTTATCCCTGATGCATGCCTTTGTAACATTAGGCTGAAAAGTTCTCTGTGTTCCAGAAGATTTTGATACCAGCCTATAAACCATTCAATAAAACAATTGTTGCTTCAGCCATCACCTCATTGACCTAAAAGATAGTGAGCAAAATACAGAAAATAGAGAGAGAAGAATACATTCATAGAGCAACTTCTATATACAGAACAAAATCAAAGCAGTCAAACTATGTGAAGTGTCTTGGGTCATTTTCAATTTAACAATTATGTTCACACAAGCTTAGACACTTGAATACACAGTGATGACATTCCTCAAAATTTTTCAGGGTCTCATACTTGCCTGGGAATCTACCTCATTTCTCAGTCATATTTCTTCACACCTAGCGGGGAAATCTAGTTTCAAGCCCCTATCTGTTTTTCAGATTAACTTACTCTAATTTTAATACATTTTAATTACAATTGTAAATGCTGTCATAGAGAAAAAAGCTGTTAAATCCCTTGGATAATAATAATAGACTGCAAAATTAAAGTTTTATAAATATTAAGTAAATGCAGAGAGTCTAGAAAAGTTCTAATTCATGTTACCCTACCCTAATAAAGTGTTCCTGTACCTCAGGACATTATACCTCATGGTGACTCTCAATTTCAGCTGATTATCTCTTTAGGTAACTTCTAACCAAAACAAAAATCAGTGAGGAATGCCAAGATGACTGTGTGCCTGAATTTGTAAACAACGTTCTACATTATTTTCAAAATTCTAGGGATGCTCTACCTGCATGATGCCAGACACGGATGGGAGCACTGAGAAATTCATTTCACCATCTGAATATTTCCAGTTATGCAAATATTTAATGTCAGGTAGACAGACTGTTTTGCTTAGCCTATATACCTAGCCTCTGCATGGTTAAATCCTCAAGGGAAATACCATAGCATTATCTACCTCAAAAGTGATAAGATTACCATAAAGAAAAACTAAATATTCTCTTAAATTTCAACTGAAATTTACCTCTATAAATTTTGTAAATTATAATAAATGGATACCAAACAGATTACAGGTAGAGTAGCTGCATCCACTGATGAGATTTTACTTTGGTCTAGAATCTATGACAGTTCAGAAATTTGCATTTCTGCAAGTACATTATCACCTTCAAAACAAAACCATTTGGACAATTATATAGAATAATTTGGACCCTAACTATTAAGATTTTCTCAGTGGTAGAAAAGGTAGCCTCTGGTAGTATGAAATATTGTCTAATGTCTCTATTTATTCTTACTCCACAACACGGTTTTCTCATTGTCATAGACCTTCAAACACGTAAGTGTGCACTCACTATGAGTTCCAATACCCAAAATCTCCCACAAGTAGTTCTTTATTTTTTTTTTTTTTTTTTTTTTTTTTTTTTTTTTTTTTTTTATTTATTTTTAATTAGAGAATCACCGTGAGGGTACAGTTACAGATTTATACACTTTTGTGCTTATACTTCCCTCATACAAAGTTTGGGAACCCCTCCCTTCACCAGTGCCCATTCTCCACCACCTGTAAACCCAGTGTCCCTCCCACCCTCCCCAATCCCATCTCCCCCCCACCCCACCCTGCCACTGTGGCAAGGCATTCCCTTCTGTTTTCTCTCTCTAATTAGCTGTTGTGGTTTGCAATAAAGGTGTTGAGTGGCCGCTGTGCTCAGTCTCTAGCCCTCATTCAGCCCGCAACTCCCTTCCCCCACATGGCCTTCGACTACAATGTAGTTGGTGATCGATTCTCTGTGTTGACCTTTCCCCGGAACGTGAGGGCAGCCTCGAAGCCATGGAGTCAACCTCCTGGTACTTATTTCTACAGTTCTTGGGTGTTAGTCTCCCACTCTGTTATTCTAAATACCATAGATGAGTGCAATCTTTCTATGTCTGTCTCTCTCTTTCTGACTCATTTCACTCAGCATGAAACTTTTCATGCCCATCCACTTAACTACAAAATTCTTGACCTCCTTTTTTCTAACAGCTGCATAGTATTCCATTGTATAGATGTACCAAAGTTTCCTCAACCAGTCATCCGTTCTGGGGCATTCGGGTTTTTTCCAGATTCTGGCTATTGTAAACAGTGCTGCGATGAACATACATGTGCAGATGTTGTTTCGATTGTACTTTTTTGCCTCTCTGGGATATATTCCCAGCAGTGGTATTGCTGGGTCAAATGGGAATTCAATATCTAATTTTTTGAGAGTCGTCCAAATTGTTTTCCAGAAGGGCTGAACCAGTCGGCATTCCCACCAGCAGTGAAGAAGGGTCCCTTTCTCCCCACATCCTCTCCAACAGCGGTTGCTTTTGTTTTTTTGGATGTGTGCTAGTCTCTGTGGTGTGAGGTGGTATCTCAAAGTTGTTTTGATCTGCATCTCTCTGATGATTAGTGATGCAGAGCACTTTTTCATGTGCCTTTTGGCCATTCGTATTTCTTCCTTGGTAAAGTTTCTGTTCATTTCTTCGCCCCATTTTTTGATGGGGTTGGATGTTTTCTTCTTGTAGAGTTCAACCAGTGCTTTATATACCATTGATATCAACCCCTTATCTGATGGGTATTGTGTAAATATCCTTTCCCATTCTGTGGATAGTCTTTGTATTCTGGTCACTGTATCTCTTGCGGTGCAGAAGCTTTTTAGTTTAATGTAGTCCCATTTGTTGATCTCTGTTTTTACTAGATTGCTTAGTTCCGTGTCACCTTTGAAGATACCTTTATCTTCAATATCGTGGAGGGTTTCGCCAACCTTGTCTTCAATGTACCTTATGGTTTGTGGTCTAATGTTGAGGTCTTTAATCCATTTTGATCTGACTTTTGTGCATGGTGTCAGGTCAAGGTCTAAACCCATTTTTTTGCATGTGGTTGTCCAGTTGTGCCAGCACCATTTGTTAAAGAGGCTTTCCTTGCTCCACTTCACATCTCTTGCTCCCTTATCAAAGATTAGATGGTCATACATTTGGGGTTGTGTGTAGGGATATTCCACCCTGTTCCATTGGTCTACGGCTCTGCCTTTGTTCCAGTACCATGCTGTTTTAATTGTTACTGCTTTGTAGTAAAGTTTGAGGTTGGGGATGGTGATGCCTCCCATCATCTTTTTCCCAAGAATTGTTTTAGCTATCCTTGGACGTTTGTTATTCCATATGAATTTTAGGATTGCTTGATCCATTTCTTTGAAGAATGTCATGGGTATATTTATAGGGATCGCATTGAATCTGTATAACGCTTTAGGGAGTATTGCCATTTTGACAACATTGATTCTCCCTATCCACGAGCAGGGTATATGTTTCCATTTCCTCATGTCCTCTTTAATTTCATGGAGTAGCGTTATGTAGTTTTCTTTGTAAAGGTCTTTTACTTCCTTGGTTAAGCTGATTCCGAGGTACCTGATTTTCTGGGGCACGATTGTGAATGGGATTGCTTTTTTCATGTCCCTTTCCTCTGCCTCATTGTTTGCATATATGAAGGCCATGGATTTTTGGGTATTGATTTTGTAGCCTGCAACTTTACTGTATAAGTCTATTGTTTCTAAGAGTTTCTTAGTAGAGGTTTTAGGCTTCTCTAGATATAGTATCATGTCGTCTGCAAATAGTGAGAGTTTGATTTCTTCCCTTCCTATCTGGATGCCCTTAATCTCTTTTTCTTGTCTAATAGCTATCGCAAGTACTTCCAGTACTATATTGAAGAGGAGTGGTGAGAGTGGGCATCCTTGTCTTGTGCCCGATCTCAGAGGAAAGGCCCTTAGTTTTTCCCCGTTGAGGATAATGCTTGCCGTAGGCTTGTGATAGATGGCTTCGACTATCTTGAGGAAAGTTCCTCCAAACCCCATTTTGGCGAGGGTTTTCATCATGAAAGGATGTTGGATCTTGTCAAATGCTTTCTCTGCATCTATTGATATGATCATATGGTTTTTATCTTTACTTTTGTTGATATGCTGGATTATGTTGATTGATTTCCGAATGTTAAACCATCCTTGCATCCCTGGGATGAATCCCACTTGGTCGTGATGTATGATCTTTTTGATGAGTTGTTGGATCCTATTTGCTAGTATTTTGTTGAGGATCTTCGCATCGGTGTTCATCAGGGAAATTGGTCTGTAATTTTCTTTCTTAGTGGTGTCTTTGTTTGCTTTTGGTATTAGGGAGATATGTGCTTCATAGAAACTGTTTGGGAGAGTTCCTGTTTTTTCAATTTCCTGGAAAAGTTTGAGGAAAACAGGCAATAGGTCTTCTTTAAATGTTTGGAAGAATTCGCCAGTGAAACCATCTGGGCCTGGGCTTTTGTTTTTGGGGAGGTTTTTGATTACCGTTTCAATTTCCTTAACATTGATGGGTCTATTCAGGTATTCCAGGTCTTCTTTCTTCAGTGCTGGGAGATTGTAGGAATCAAGGAATCCATCCATTTCTTTTAGGTTCTCCTTTTTTGTGGCATAAAGACTTTCAAAGTAGTCTCTAATGATCTTTTGAATCTCACTGGTTTCTGTTATGATGTCCCCCTTTTCATTTCTGATTCGATTTATTAGAGTTTTCTCTCTTTCTTTCTTTGTGAGACTTGCTAGCGGTTTATCAATCTTATTTATTTTCTCAAAGAACCAACTCTTTGTTTCATTGATCTTTCGGATTGTTTTTTTGGTTTCGATGTCATTAATTTCTGCTCTAATTTTTATTATTTCTTTCCTTCGGTCTGGTTTGGGGTCCTTTCTCTGGTCCTTTTCTAGGGTCTTGAGTCGTGAAGTCAAGCTATCTATGTGGGTCCTTTCTTCCTTCCTGAGGAATGCTTGGAGAGCTATAAATTTTCCCCTTAACACGGCTTTAGCTGCGTCCCATAGGTTTTGGTAGCTCGTGTCTTCATTCTCATTTGTTTCTAAGTATCTTTTGATTTCTTCCTTGATTTCCTTCTTGACCCACTCATTGTTCAACATGGAATTGTTTAATTTCCAGGTGTTTGATTTGATTTTCCGTATTTGTGGGTGGTTAGCTTCTATCTTCAGTGCATCGTGGTCTGAAAAGATGGTTGATACAATTTCTATTTTTCCGATTCTATTGAGGTATGTTCTGGGGCCCAGTACATGGTCTATTTTTGAAAATGTTCCATGTGCACTGGAAAAGAATGTGTATTCTTTCTTTTTGGGGTGTAAGGCCCTGTATAGGTCTATTAGGCCTCTCTCTTCGATTTCTTCATTCAGAGTCAGTGTTTCCTTGTTGAGTTTTGTTCTTGTGGATCTATCTAGAGGTGATAAGGCCGTATTGAAGTCTCCGACTACAATTGTGCTGTTAGTGATGTCCTCTTTGAAGTCTGTTAGGAGTCGTTTTAAATATTTAGCCGGTCGTTCGTTAGGAGCATATACGTTTAAGAGTGTGATTTCTTCCTGTTGTACATATCCCTTGATAAACAGAAAATGACCTTCGCTGTCCCTTTTGATCTTTTTCATCCTGAAATCTATGTTGTCGGATACCAGGATGGCCACTCCAGCTTTTTTAAGGGGGTTGTTTGCTTGGAGGATTGTTTTCCATCCTTTGACTTTGAGTCTATGTTTACTCTGTTTGTTCAGGTGTGTTTCTTGCAGGCAACAGAATGTTGGGTTTAATTTCCGGATCCATTTAGCCACTCTGTGTCTCTTGATAGGTGCATTTAGGCCATTGACATTGAGAGAGATTATTGTGATGTGGTTTTGTGTCATCTTTCTGTGGGATTTGTTGTTCTTATGGGGCTCCTCCTTGTCTTACAGTAGCCCCTTTAGACCTTCTTTCAAGATTGGTTTTGAGTCTATGAAGTTCCTGAGCTGTTGTTTATCTGAGAAATAGTGTATGGTTCCTTCGAGTTTGAGTGAGAGTTTAGCTGGATAAAGTATTCTTGGTGAGGCATTCATTTCGTTGAGTTTTTTCACTATGTCCCACCATTGTCTTCGGGCTCGGAGGGTTTCTTCTGACAGATCGGCCGTAAATCTGAGGGGTGCTCCTTTGTATGTGATTTCCCTCTTTGACCTTGCTACTTGTAGAATTGTGTCTCTATCTAGAGCATCCGCCATTCTGACTATGAGATGCCTTGGAGTCTTTTTATTTGGGTCTCTTTTTGCTGGCACTCTTCGGACTTCTTGTATCTGGACGCCTGCCTTCTCCAGCTCTGGGAATTTCTTAGCGATGATGTCTTTGACTATGTTTTTTTCATTGGCGTTACTTCCCTGTGGTTCTGGTACTCCAATGATTCTTATGTTGTTCCTCTTGAAGTCATCCCCCAGGGCTCTGATTCGCTCTATAGCCATTTTGAGGTCTTTGGCCATGATTTGTTGCTGTCTGTAAGCTTTCTGCAGCTCATCCTCAAGCTCGCTGATTCTGTCTTCGGCTGTAGTCATTCTGCTGTTGAGGGCATCTAGTGAGATTTTTATTTCATCTACCGATTGCTGTATTTGTGAGACTTCCGTTCGAAGGTTTGAAATTTCTGCTCTCATTTCTGCTCTGATTTCTTCCTGTATTTTCTTGGTAGAGCGTTCGAGCGCTTGATTCATCTCCTCCCTTAATTTATTGGATGTCTGTTCCATAGTTGCTTGGAGTAGGTCGAATCTCCTCCATATTTCCTCTCTGAATTGTTTATCTGAGAGGTCGTAGATGTTGGGAGACTCTTTTGAGGTTTCTAGTATCTTTTCTTCTCCCTCTCTTGGTGGAGGGGATTTTCGCTGTTTCTTCATATTGTCACGGAAGTGCAGAGTTGGAACCTTGTAGTTATTTATTCCTCTTCCTTTTTGTGGGAAGAAGGGGCTCCGATTGTGCTAAACTTCCGTTATTCCCTGATAGCTTTTATACTGTCAGCCTAAGCTAATGGCTATTTTACATAAATGTTTGAGATCGCAAAAGTGAGTTTTGAAAGGAATCCACAGTACGGATTGAGCTGAGGTAGCAAAGAATAACTGCGGCCGCTAACGCGGCCGCCGCTCCGGAAAGAGGCCACGCCCACTTTTAGGCCACGCCCCCTGAGATGAGGACACGCCCCTAAGCAGCAGAGTGGGGATTGGTCAGGATCCGACGGCGGCGGCGGCAAGGTGCCAGGCAGGGGCTTCAGGAGAAGCCCCGAGCCGCAGCGGGCAGGGGGCGGGGAGGGGGCTTCTCCGCGCTGAGGCAGGCTCTCCAAAGGATTGCCTGTTTACCTGCAGGATGGAGATTGGTCAGGATCCGACGGCGGCGGCGGCAAGGTGCCAGGCAGGGGCTTCAGGAGAAGCCCCGAGCCGCGGCGGGCAGGGGGCGGGGAGGGGGCTTCTCCACGCTGAGGCAGGCTCTCCAAAGGATTGCCTGTTTACCTGCAGGATGGAGATTGGTCAGGATCCGACGGCGGCGGCGGCAAGGTCACAAGTAGTTCTTTAAAGCTCAAATCGCATAATATTTTGTGTGTAGTGCCAGGAATTAGATGCAGGGCCTTACATGTAGTGCAAGTGCCCTGTCACTGAGCTAGATCTCCAGTTAAAGCTAACATATTTTATAAACATATTTCTTAGTACTGTTTTAAATTTCAAGTCTAAGACTGAGAATTTTGAAGAGTATAGAGTATATTATCCCCAGGGAGGGGTGAGGAGAAACCACAGTCACAAAAAACTATGATTTTCAGAGCTTATATATTTCCCTCTCTCTCTCTCTTAATCTCCTTACCCCCAGCAACATACCCCAGTGGATGAAATATTTTCACAAAGTCATAGTTAAAGATTCTTTCACTGGGGGGGGCTGGAGAGATAGCACAGCGGGTAGGGCGTTTGCCTTGCACGCGGCCGACCCGGGTTCGAATCCCAGCATCCCATATGGTCCCCCTGAGCACCGCCAGGGGTAATTCCTGAGTGCATGAGCCAGGAATGACCCCTGTGCATTGCCGGGTGTGACCCAAAAAGCAAAAAAAAAAAAAAAAAAAAAAAAAGATTCTTTCACTGGGATCCAGAAAGATAAGATAGCTCAAAAGTCTAGAAAACACACCTGGGATATGAGGCCCCAAGTTTGATCCCTGTAACCACATGGTAGTTAAGCACCACCACATGTAGGCCTAGTGACCACCAGGACTATAGGGACATGGCATTGACATAGCCAGGCCAAGTATCACCAGGAATGGCCCCTAGAACCTCTGAGAACTGTTTGTGTGCCCTCCAAAAGAATTTTTACAGTAGTCTCATCTCCCATCTCCAGGAGAAAAAAAAAATTCTCTCCCCTCTACATTAAAATTCTTGCACTTACTCATCAGAAAAATAAACTGATAACGTGTATGTGATCATTTTACTTTACTTGACAGATAACTCCTTATTTGACTGATACAAAATAGTCTATTGAGCAATTATATATCATGTTGCCGTGTTTATTCAGGAACTAATAAACTTATCTCTAGATTCACTTTGTTTTTAAAGCATCTATCCTGATCAGTATCCTATGGTATATACACTACATATTTCCCATAAATTGATGTTCTTTTATACATATACTTTGTAACTTTTGTATATTTAAATTTCCTGTGGAGAATTAAGTTACTATAATAATGCTTTGCTAACTTAGCAGTCATAATGTTCTTTGAGCTCTACTCAAATATATATAGAAACTTCATTTTACACAAGTCACTGTCATTGTCACTGTCATCCCATTGCTCATCGATTTGCTCGAGCGGGTACTAGTAATGTCTCCATGTGAGACTTGTTGTTACTGTTTTTGGCATATTGAATAAGCCACGGGTAGCTTGCCAGGCTCTGCCATGTGGACAAGATACTCTCGGTAGCTTGCCAGATTCTCTGAGAGGGGCAGAGGAATTGAACCCGGGTTAGCCGAGTGCAAGGCAGATGCCCTACCTGCTGTGCTATTGATCCAGCCCATTTACACAAGTATTTTTGTTAAAAATTATTTAATTTCCCTCCCACACATATTGTTTATTTTGCTGATTGATTCATCTGTTACCTTGAAACACATACTAAATTAGTCATTATGTTATTGGTTATCTTTAAAACTGAAAAGAAGAACAATATTGTCAATAGTAATAAAGAATGTAGATTTTTCATTATCTGTCAGGTAATAATTCTTTATGGAACTTGACTATTATCTATTTCTTTATCTATAAAATTGACTTCAAGTTTATATTTGAACATCTTTTTATAGTTTAACATGTTTTAAGAGTCAAGATGTGTAATTCTCAGTCAAAGTTTTATGACAGTTTGGTAAGGCATACTATGTGCTCCCCTAGATTTACTTCTCTTCCCTCTCTTGTTCCATATTATAGGGTCACATCAGACAATCTTAGGTACTTTTCAAACTTTCAAAGTTTATAATACTATGAAGTTTTCCTATCTCAACTTTATAAATACAAACTGTACCAAATTAATTTTATTTTATCTAACTTCAAAAATAATTTTATTTAATGTGTTGTTAAAATGGACTCTAGGGACTATAGTCATAGCACAGCAGGTGCATTTGCCTTGCACACGGCTGACCCGGGTTCAGTTCCCAGCATCCCATATGGTCCCCTGAGCACCACCAGGGGTGATTCCTGAGTGCAGAGCCAGGAGTGACCCCTGTGCATTGCTGGGTGTGACACCAAAAGCAAAAAAAAATAATAAATAAAATAAATTTTATTTATACTGTATTCTATCTGATTCTCCCATTGGCTTAATTGATATGGTAAAGGAAAGTGAGCTATGTCACTATTATTGGCGATGTGCTAAAACCAAGAATACTTTATCTTGTTATTTATGTATTTAGTACCCTATGCCCATTTACTCAAAACTTTATCTGCATTTCCTAGTTTTCTTCCAGTAGAATGTTGAGGCAACATAAGAAAGAACAGAGGCTTACAAAATCATGCAGATAGGATCACAATGATAGAGCAGGGATAAAGTGTTGCCTAACATATGGCCAACACCAGTTCAATTTCCAGAACCTCATGCAGTCCCCTGAGTATTGCCTGGAGTGAACTTTGAGTTCAGATCCAGGAGTATGCCCTAAGTACAGCTAGGTGTGGCTTAAAAATTTAAAAATAAATGACTAAAATATATTTAGTCAGAACCAAATATATTTGGTTCGTGAAATAAAAAAAATATATTCTCAATAGTATAAATATTTTCTCATAATCTGAATATTTTCTGAATATTCAGAAAATGAATATTTCTGAAGATTATTCTCATAATCTTAATATTTTTTGAATATTAATTTGGTTCATACCAGGGAGATGGCTCAATTGGCTGGAGTATATTCTCTGCATGTAGAAGCCCTGGTTTTCATCCCTATCATATGGTCCCTTAAGCAACAGGAGGTATAAGCCCCTCTCCTCCAAAAAAATAGATTCATTTATGAATGTTATTGTTTAAATCATGGAACATCTAGGGATTTTTTTCTCATGACAAAATTGTAGGCACACATTTCAGTAATACAAAAGTGAGCTGAAGTTGGCATTGGAAATGCACAAGTAGGTATCTGGTGTAACATAGTACTATTTCAGTACATCCCTGACAATTATTCATCTCCAGGCTAGTTAGTTCATTTCGAAAATATCAGGTTATTTAAATATCTCTCAAGACAACAGGTAATTGAAATATTTCTCAAGACAGCCATTGTATTTTTGGAATGCTCTGGTAGAAAATTCTTCCTTATATTGAATGAAAATATGGCTTCATGAAATATTCACTGACAGTAGCAAGTGTTAACATTTGAAATGACTTGACAAATGTTCACTAGTGTGAAAACAAAATAGCATAGTTTCCAGAGCTTTGTCTTCTTCAGTCTAAATATTTCGTAGACCTTCAACTATTTCTCATTGTCTATGATATTTTTCCTTTGGATTCAAGCCTCAGGGCCTCTTTTCAGTTTTATAAAATAGGGATAATTATATAAGGAAAATGGAAAATTCTTACCAAGTGGTTTTCAAGAATTTGAATATGTAAGATCTCTTTGGCCTCTCTCTTATTCTAATTTCACAATTCTATTAGAAAACTTATTAAGTATGACTGGAAATAATTTATTCTTTATTAATGTCCTATGATGTTATTGGTCAAGGTGTTGTTATTCTACAGAAATTTATTTGTCCTTTCACTTAAAATGAAAGAAAGGAGAAAATAAGAGCCTGGTAAATGCATCTGTTACCTATAGTAATTTGGACTTGACAAATGTCATTGTGACATGACACTATCTTTTAAGATGTTATTTGCTTCTTTTATAGTGACTGGTTAAGATTTCTTACACTGTTCTCATGACTTGACTCCTGTCATTTACTGAGGATTGACTATAATAACTGCCATAGAACCCATTTGGGGGTAATTAGCTAGCTGGCAGAGGGAGTACAGAGGAACTCATACAGCACTCAGCTGAAGGAATAGAGACTAGATTATGAGCACTCTGAAAATAACTGAGAAATTACCAAGAACCATCCTTTTTCGGCACTGGAGCTACACATAAATGCTATATGTAAGGAAGAAATAGGTGGTTACCTCCCATTTTGAATTTATGTATTAGCAATCACATTCATTCTAATATCCCCTTCACCTCATTTCAAAACATTTTTTGTTGGCCTTCCATTGTGTCCAAAATTTGAGTCATTGAAGCTCTAGGAGTTCCAGAACAATAACTTTTATTACAATAACCCATCAAACTAAAATCATCCATTAGTTCCTGGCCTAAATGTTTTCATAAAATTTATTTTGAAAAGAACTAGTAGCAGAAATCAGGGCCTTAAAACCCAAACAGGGAGGTGGAGATAAGGGTAAGGGACAGTGCCTGAGATTTTTCTTAGATAAGGATTGCTAGAATTGATAATACTAAGAAGTCAGCAAATGACAGAAGTGAGAATCATGTCTTTCTTCCAGGAAAGAATACCATGAAAATATGAGAAAAGAAAGTTAATTATCCACAATAAAAATATTTCTAAGTACAGAAAAGAAACAAAGCAATATGGAAGCAATAGAGCCTCCAAAACCAGCAAGCTTTTATGATGCCAGTAAACAAGAAGTCTGGAGTGGCTATGTCTCACCTATTTTCTATCTTCTAACTCATAAATTTATTTTTAAAACAGTTCAAACATTATACAAAGTGAAAGTGGCAAAATACAAAAGTCTACATGTTATATGATACCATTTATATGAATTGTTCATAATAGGCAAATCCACAGAGGGAGGGATAGGTAATGGTTGCCAGTGGGTCCAGGGTTTTTATAAGATAATAAATGTTCTGAAAAGCATGATGGTGATGGTTGCACAACTCTGTAAATGTACTAGAAACCATGAAACTGTACTTTTTGAAGGTTGATTTTCATGTAACATGACATATCTCAAAAATTAATTACAAGATAATCCTTTTAATCATGTAGATACTGAGGGATTGGGGTATCAGGGATCAACTTAGAGACATTACATCAGGTAATGACAATTCTTGATCTCGAAAAGATGCAATATTTCACATGTTTCTCCTCCTAAGTCTTCAAGTAAGTCCACTACAAGACAGTAATGGCCTCTGATGGGTCGAAGCATTTTGTGAAGAGCTCACATAATGACACTTCACCATGGAGTCACTTGCTAAATAAACAGCAAACTCTCTTTGGTGGTGGCTCAATTCTAAATGCTTAAATAAAAGTAATTCTGAGATAGAACAAGGTCACACACTGGGAATAAACTCCATCATTTTAAGTTTCTCCCTCTGAGCTGTTAATGAGAAAGAAGCTGCTCTGCATAATATGAACATATTTCCAAATTCACAGTGACATTATTGACAGGATCAGAAGCAACTGTGAAACAATCAAACCATTCCCCTTCCCACTCTTTGCCATCACCTCAGAATTTCAAAACACTTGGAGCCACATAAGTGATTCAGTACTACAAAAATTTGTTGTTGATGAAACATGTTTTAATGAGGTCCTGGTAGTACTTTCACAACTAAACTTCCTCCAGAAGAATCAACCATGCAACATTGATTAGTGTCAGCCTCAAGCATACTCACCCAGACCATGAAAACAAAGATAGTGTCTAGAGGCTCAGATTCAAGTGCCTTTGCCCAGCTTTCTTATCAGTGTTCCCCATTCTTACCTTTTATTTTGTGCCAAGTCACAGCACAACTGCCTATTTGAGCAGACCAGGCAAGCAAAAGTCAGTGAATCTTGACCTGTAACCTAACCAATAAAGTTCCCAAAAGAGTCTCTTGTGGAATGAGTACCTCCAAATTAAATCATTCTCTATCTTTTCTACTTTTCTAGCATTTCAAAGAAACAGCATATTTAAGTTTAGATAAAAAGATTTATTTTCATGTTTTTTTCAAAATGACACAAGGAATTTTAAAGAATTTTAAAATTTTAAAAATTTTAATTTTTTTAAAGAATTTTAAAATTTATATGATTGTATGCCTCAGCCTTTTAAGTCTGAGCTGACTTGAGCCAATGTCACAGATTGTATACTCTGTGTGAGAAGCCTGATACCAGGTCCTAGGCAATACCATGTGCTAATTACAGAGTGGAGTTCCCAATATGTTCTGCTTCTTCTCACATGACAATTTTTGCCCCCACCCCCAACCACCACCCCATTGTCCCTATGGATTGTGGACAGCTGGAAGACACAAAGCCCTGGTAATTGATGTACTTGTTTTACTGAAACTATTCTTGAGCAAAAGATTTGATAAGAGACACTCTTTCAGGGTTTTAATTAAATCTTTCTACCCGCCCACACAGCAGAGCCGTGACGTATTCAATATGCCAAAAATAGTAACAAGTCTCACAATGAAGACATTACTGGTGCGCACTCAAGCAAATCGATGAACAATGGGGTGACAATGACTCTAAATTTAATGTTTTTTTAAATATGACTAATCAATAATATGCTAATGTGCACAAGATATTCCCATCTTTGAGATCATGTGGATGGCTTAAGTTTAGGTTTAGGATACCTTTTTCACCTAAGCCTCAAGAGCACAACAGTGATTTTATATTTTGAGTAGGTCACTTTCAATCCAGAGTCTTGCATGAGCAGACACTTGGCACTAAACACTTCTTCCCTCAAACTGATAGTTTTTAAACCTTATTCTATATCAGGATCTCCAGGTGCGTTTGTTAAAATACAATTCCTAAGGTCTACTCTCCCACCTCAATATTTTTGATACAGTAGGACTGGGGAGATCCCCAGGAAACCACAGGTCACAGGAATACAATGATTCTGATAAAGATGGTACAGAATAGAACCTTTGGCTAAACCTGCCTTAGAACTTTGCAGTCACTGAAGAGAAATCCAATTAACTCGAGAGCATTGACAGAGAACCCAGGAATGTTTGTCTACTCGGGCTTATACATCTGACTTAAAGATCGCTATGGAATATTTCATTTCTAATAGCCACAAGATGAGTTTGTATTTGGTGTTTCTGGATATAGATGGCTTATTTAATGACACTGATGACTCTTTGTTTGCTTTTGCTTGCCACTCGTGGATACATTGTGCACCCTAGAAACAGAGATACCAGACATAGGTAAGCAAATCATAAGGGCTGACCAATTGTCCCTTCTTGCCTAAGGGGCCAATTTCTAACCGTGTGCTAATGGGAAAATCTTAGTTCTTAAATGAGGTTTAGAGGAGTAATGTGAATATTAATTTGAATAACTCAGGTGTCTTCCAAAACAATAGAATGTCAGTGAGTGAGAACTTGCTGAAACCTATACCCCAAAAGATAGTAAAAAAAGGTGCAAGTTGGAAGCCTGGACCTTTATGTGAAAGCAAGGCCTTAAGTCTCATTGTGTTTTCCTTAAGTGATACTGCAAATAATGTGATAAATTAATTAGATGTACACAGAAGTAATATGACAATTTTCTTATATCCAGAAATATATTTGATAGGTATAGTAAGAGAGAGATCACAATGCCCCTCTTGAATAAGACTTTTCCTTTCTCCTTATATGTGACCTTAAGATTTCTATTTCTTACCACCAAAAAGAAATAATGGAAAAACTTAAAACTGACCACTTACCAAGAATGCCATAAAACTCTGATATTAATTACAATGAGTATTTCAATTTAATTTGTTTGTGCAGTACACCTGTCAAAACTGTCCTAAATTACCTGAAATTGCAAAGGCAAAAATTGAGTCTATTCACTTCTGAATGCCAATTATCATCTAATGGAGCTGCTAAGGATTTTAATATGAATTTTGTTTGGGAGATTCCACTTCCTAAACACTGGTGTGCAAGATCAGGCTTACTGCTTTGGCATAACAGATTCTTTAAGAAATTTAGGTTTGTTGTAGAATCACTTATTGTTAAAGTGTCACATGGTATTAACTATAAATATTAATTGCCCATTTAATAATATATGTGATTTTAAATAGCAAGAATGAAGTGATCTCTACTGAATTGAAGATCATTGCCCAAATAGTTAAATAGAAGGGCATTACTCAAATGTAAAACTAACCTGAGGTAACAATAATTCTGACACTGAAGTTATGAAATAAATCATATCTAAAATCATAATATGTGATTAAAACTTTTGCTTAAGCACTCTTTGCTAAGAAATGCCTTGTCTGATATGGCTACCAAATTGATGCTTGAAATTAGAGAATGTTGGAATGTAGTTCTATAGTTTTTCTTTCTCAGATATAGCATGTCTCAGATATAGAAAGTAAGAAAAGTCTCAAAAGAGTTGAAGTGCACTTGGGAAATGGTGTGAATGGCAAGAAATTACATCTCAATATAGGAGACCTACTTGACAGTTGGCTATCAAGAAAATAACATTAATCAGGTTTGAATTTGGTACATTGAGCCATTCCATTTCCTAAAGGCCAGTTTGAAAAGTTTGGGGACAGCTTCCCTGGCAGAATACGATGTGTTGTTAGTTAGAAGAAGGCAGGGGTGCTGATTTTTTATATGCCACCTTCAGAACAAGAGTATTCAGAAGGTATTTTGCACACAGTCACATATGATTTAATCAAATCTTAGTCTAGGCACAGGCTTGTTAGTGACCCTGGGCAAGCCCCCTATGTGTCTGAGTTTCCCCAGCTGAGATTCGAAAAGAATGACAATTCTAACTTCCCTCACAGGCACATTGGGGATATTCAATAATAAATGAATGTAATGCATTCCAAAGTGCTTTTGTGCGAATAGCATTCCTCTTGAAAAAATAGCCTATGGACTTTTTCTAAACAATACAAGATTAATCTGGCTCAGTTGAAACTTCCATAAACTGGCTACCAAAGTATTAAAACCTGTTTCAGAGAAAGGTCGTGATCCTTTCTTTATTCTAGACAGGACTAAGGATACCCTAAAAACTTTTATTCTGTGTACAAAATTTAACCAAATATATGAAAACTTTTATTCAGTCTCCTATTTATGTGGTCTCTGCTATATAGATGTCTTGAATCCAAAATGAATCCCAGAATCCATTTATCTGATACGGCTGCCAAATGGATTCTGGGGTCTTTGGGGCACTTTACAGTTTATTTTCAGTAACTATCATAGTGATTCCTGGGCTGATGATGTCCCTTAAAGTCTATTGGATTTTCTTATTTGAGAAAGGTAAGTAAGAAAAAATCAAGTATTCCAATTAGGTCTGATTTCTCCCCCAATTAGAACTATAAACTGCATCCTAAGTAAGTACTTGCTACCCTTACTATCATTAGCATACATAAATATGCTTAGAGGCTAATACAATCAGAAACATGTCATCCTTAAGGGTGTCTTAATTACTTTGATAACCCTCTTCCCTTCATTTTTCTTGACTAAATAGCTAAGACTCTTCCATGTCTTTCATGTCCTACTATTCAGTTTAAGGCTCAATATTGACCAGGTCAAGCACAATTGGGACTGATGATAGAAAAATGAATATGATCCCTGACTACAAAAGGTCATAGTGGAGTGGGAGTATATTGGGGAAAAAATTATACTCATGCCAAACGCCACACAGATCTTGGTTTCTTATACCATTATACAATTTAATGTGAATGACAGAAACCCTTAAAGAAATGACTCCACTAGTACTGTGGAAATGGTTGTACAAGATGAGCCTGCAGCATCTTTTAGTTCAGAAAAGTAAAGAAGTGCTCAAAAAATAACCCCATGCTAATGGGCATATCAAAGGGGCACATAAGCCAATAACAGAAAGTGCTTCTAATGGCTAAAATTGGAACACTTAAGAAAAAACTAAGTAACAATATATTTTAATGAAAAATATAAAATAAATATCCATGAACCCCTACTGCTATAAATAAATGGTTAGATTTATAAATATCAAAGAAGAATTAAAACTCTCATGCAGAAGAATTACACATAGTCCTTGTATTCTACTCTCAGAAGCTGGAATATAACTCTCTACTTAAGTATTGCCTATACAGAATGACTTCTTTTTAAAATGTACAAAATATAGATTTGGGGATGAAGAATACATCTATAATGGGGGAAATTAATGCATGCTACCTCAGCCAGGCAATCAAATTAGACATCAGCAATATTAAGTCACATTGATACTGTGTGCCCTTGATTGAATTTGATGAGAATAGCACTTTACTCCAGAAATCTACAACCCACGTATAACTATGAAGGAAAAAATTAAGAACACTCCAGTGATTAAAAACTGACCGATAACCATTACAAGTGTAATGGTTGTCAAAATCTAAAACATGACTGTGAAACTTTCACAGATCATAGGGGCCCTAAATAGTTATGAGACTCAATATAATGTTGTATCCTAGATATAATTGTGGAACAGAAAAGGTACATAAATTAGAAAAAAAAGAAACTAATTCAGAAAATTATTTTTAAATAATCTTAATACGAGGTCTTGTGTCACTCCTTTTCTCTGCTCAAATGTCTTCCTCTCTGTTCTTCCCATCAGTATAAATCAGGTTGGTACAGTTATAGTTTATCTACTGACACTAGACTGTGAGTTTTCTTTCTGTGTTTCATTGTTTTGTGGCCACATCCAGAGGTGTTCAGGAGCTACTTCTTGTTCTGACCTCAGGGATCACTCCTGGCAGTGCTCAGGGGATCTATGTGGTGCTTGCAATTGAGCCAGGGTCAAGGAATATGCCTTAATCCCTGTATCCCTCCAGCCCTGGACTGTGAAAGAAAGGAGCTGTATCTGGCAAATACACAAATAGATTTCCAGATAATAACACAGCATTTGGGCACATTGAATTTAGAAAGTACAAAAGTTAATAAATAAACACATAATATGGAAATACTACCAAGAAAGGAGTTTGGGAGTCACATGATGGGGTGTTTTTGCCTAATGACAGTAAAAATGAGAAGAAAACAGGTTGATGTAGTGTTTAAGAGGTAAATATATTGCTAAATATGAGGAATGATGGAAAGACGGAAGAGTAAACAAATGTCTGGTTTATGGATTTGTCAACTGAGTACAAAGAGGAATGCTAGTCACATTAGAAATAAATAAGAAAGGGTTTCTCTCGTCCAGGTTCCCATGTTTATTTGGAGGAAGAGAGAGATAAATATAAAAGGTTAATGGTTAATATATGTAATTCCCAGAAGAGTGGTAAGCATAATGCAAATGACCTAGATTTAGGGAAGACTTTTTTTCAGATAATGCCTGAGTAATCCTTAATATGTTTGTGAGAATTTATTAAGATAAAAGGGCTAATAAACCACACCAAAAATTTTAAAGAGTTACAAATGACTTTGGAAGCATTGTAGGGAAAATTGGCATAAGATTTGAAAAGCACTTCATATGGACAGGATTGTAAGAACAAATATAATAGGGAGAAAGAAATGGTTCTAATAGCGAATTTCAGGCACAACTGTATGTGGAACAAAAAGAAAGGAGTAAGGTATGACTTCCAGGTTTGGTATTTGGATGATAACAATAGTATATGATCTTTAGTTTCAAAGAGAGTATCCCTCAAACAAAAGTTATTCTCGCCATCAAAAATCAAATTAGAAAGGATCATAATTAATTAATGATCTCAGTTACGTATGCAGGAAAAAATAATATAAATAATCCGTTGGGGATATGTAAGTGATGAATTTCAGAAATGCTAAAATCCAAGCCATGTAATTGTAGCATCACATTTAGGGTATAGGGCTGATTGTAATTATTACCCAAAAAAGGTCAAATATATTCTGTTCTGTTCTGTCCTGGGGAAGAAATAAATTATAGAAGTGTGGTGATTAGCTAAAGAATGGAAATTTAGGAGAGAACATTTGACAGTGTAGTTCCAGCAAAGAGCTTCCTAAGCACAACTCCTCTGTACATGTCTTTCAGTTTACAATAGGATCCTGGAAGGATCATATTGCCCCAAGTGAGATAGTAAGGCTAGAAGAGAAGGAGTAGTTTTATGAGGGAAGTGTAAAGCAAGAATAAACAATAACCTCTATTTGGGGATGAGTTTGAGGTGACTGTGAGACATCCAGGCAAGCATCTAGGAGGTAATTGAAGAATCATGTATGAAAGGTATGTATGAGAAAAATGATATCTTACTATTTCCTCTCATCTTTTTCTTTCTACCCCCAAATAGACGCTATTGAGATATCAGCATCATTACAGGTTATCAGTACATACTATTTTTCTACCCAAGCCCATTACTAGAAAAACAAAGAGGTATCCATGTCCTCAGTACATCAGAAGGAATATACATTCATTCTTTCGTCTTTTCAGAGACTTTTCCATCTTTGATAAAGGGCAGACTCTGAGTGGGGTGCATATGGAATAAATTGCTTTAAATAATTTCATTTTTGTCTTCCTTAGCACAAGTCCAGCTCACAAATACTATCTGGCTATGGACCCCATGTCTGAATCACTTTATCTATCAGACACGAACACCCGAAAGGTCTACAAGTTGAAATCTCTTGTGGAGACTAAAGATCTGTCGAAGAATTTTGAAGTGGTTGCAGGAACAGGTGAACAATGTCTTCCCTTTGACCAGAGTCACTGTGGAGATGGAGGAAGAGCATCAGAAGCTTCACTGAACAGTCCTCGAGGTAAAAAAAAAATAGTATTCACCTAAAGATTTAATTTGACTTCACAAAAATTTTACACTGTTGCCACATTGTGTCCATTCATCTCTGTATTCTGTCTCTGACATCCATGAAGTCTCCACTGAAAACAGGCATATCAAGAACTAATTTATAACCATTATGCATTAGTTCTAGTCATGACAGTTTTAATATTTAAGTGAATTTTTTTCTGATGTACAAATAATCACTAACAATACTCTGAGTGTCTTGTCTTCCTGATATCCCAGCCTTTCCCAGAAATTATTGCCTAGAAATTTCTTACAGTCTGACAGCTAAAGAGTTCACTCCTTTTCCAGAAAAGACCCTCAAAGTCAGATTTCAACACTGTGACTTGCTCTGATTAGAAATTAAGATATGCCCACCTCATACAGAGTTATGTTGAGTATCTAAAACTAGGCATTCCTGGCTTTTGCTTAATAACCAACTTTTAATGAACCTTTGATCCATTATTCTAAGTCACTCTTGAATACTTTCATTTTTCAGTCTATATAAACTGCAAGACAACAAATTCCTTTTTTACCTTTTGTAGAAGCTAGACTTTTTATTGAATTACTGTAAGACACACAGTTACAAAATTGTTCATGATTGGGTTTCAGTCATACAATTTTCCATCACCCATCCCTTCACAGTATACATTTTCCACTACCAATGTCCCCAGTTTTCTTCCCCCTTCCTTCCACCCTGCCTCTATAGCAGGCACTTTTATTCTCTCTCTGTCTCTCTCTCTCCCACTCTCTCTCCTCCCACTCTCTCTTTCTCTTGCTCACTCACTCTCTCTCACTCTCTATTTTTCCTTTTGGATATTATAGCCTTACTTTTATCTGTCCTAAATTTACTTCTCATTTATCAAGGAACAAGTTTAAATTCTATCATTTGGGATATAATTTAGCAAGTCTGTATTGACCCAATCAAATTTATGCTATAGATTTGAATCATATTCCCATCTTAGGACACTAAGTTGTCCTAAGTTGACTTTGTGTGTATATGTGTGTTAATTTGAGGGCCATTCCTGCTGGTGCTCAGAGCTTACTCCTGGCTTTTTGCTCAGGAATAACTACTATTGCTGCTTGAGGGATCATATATAGTGAAATGGGGTGAGTTCTTCGTGCAAGACAACTTGACTGTCTGGGCTGGTTGCCTTACCAACTATACTTCTCTCTGGTTTGGATAGGCTACTTTTAAATCTATATCACGTACCTTCTCTCTTTATCATTATTCCCTGTCCAATAAAATGGTGTATTTGTGGTCTTAAATATTAGATTCTATCAAACACTTATTTAGTAAATTTTAAGAATACAATATGTTTAACTATTACACAAATGACATATAGTTTTGCAGAATACTTAGAAAAGAGAGAATGGATACAAAGAATATGTTTGATTAAATCATCCATCATCCTACCACATATAGAAATGCCTTAATGTATATTCTTCTAGACTTAAATGTTTTGCTTAATAATGAAATCATGTTATAAGGTGATATCTTATAATATATTTTTCACAGTTACTATATTATCTTTACATGCCAAAATATAGTGATGTCAATGTATTTTATTTGTTAAATGATCAATTATTATTTCAGATATTAAGGGGCTACTTTTTAGCCATTTGATATTTGCTATATATGGGGATTAATTTTCAACTATTATCAGAGCTTAAAGCTTTTCCTTACTAAATGCCAAATTCAAGGCCTAAGTCTTTTACAGAGCCCACTGACTCATCTCAGCTCATTAAATCTAAATTTCCTTAACATTATCTATATAAAGCTATTAGCTCTTGATTATCTTTGACCTCTTTTACTTTATTGTTCTTTATTTCATGAATGGGGTTTTTGATTACTAGGTAAACAAGTTGAGATGAAAAACTTTCTAATATTGCTCTTGAATCTTCCCTACTTTGTGCCAGTAATATCAAGTATAGTGTGGGATCCACTCCATCTAACTGTATAATTGATCAACTAAGTAATTCTTAATCTATGTCAGCTATCCTAAAAGGAATTTTAATGGTGCTAAAAGGGGATGATCTTTTTTCCTTACTTTAACATAGGCCTTATACACACAAACACAACTATTATGGTGATTAGAAATGTTTCTTTTTTCTCTACTACCAGCTCTCATTCCTTACATAGATCTTACCTATAGTATGATATATGTATATATAAACACACATTTTATATATTTATATATATATGAGTGAATATGTAACTCAGGTACAACATAAAATCAGCTCATCTTTCAAGGAAAAATATCAGGCCAGGTCCTACCTTTTACACAGGTTTAAATCTCCTGCAGATATTATAAGTGTTTCTGCATAAGAAACTAGGAAGAATCAGGCTTGTATTGTGCTTAAAATTGGCATCCTCCTGAGTGCTGTTAGTATGAAAACCACTCATCTCACCTACTACATTCAACCTGCCATCTAGATGATGAATATCTTGACTTTTCCAAATAAAGCAAATAATTGGTTCACTACAGCTTTTTTCCCTAGGAAAGCAGCAATAATAGAGTCCTGATGAACAGGATTTACATGAACTCTTGAGGCATCAGTAATGAGAGTGCTAAAATTTATACACCTATTAAAGTTAATATTAAACTAAGTTTTTCTTCCTGTCACAACTAGTAGTTCATTTCCTCTTACTTGATTTACTCATTTTCCTCTCCAAGAGTGCCCTTTAAAAAATCCAAGACATTTTATTCATCCCAAAGCTGTACAGGACCCTAAGAACATCTGGCCCAATACTGGCTGCTGAATGTCTAATCCATACTAGATAGTTTTCTCATAAGATATTGAGGCTCCTGTCGGCAACATCTGCTCTGAATCAGTGTGTTAAAGAGGATATTAAAGTAAGAGAACGTGCTCACACTAAGTGTCTACCGCATCTCCTTCAGCAATGTTAACAGTGTTTGAAGATACTCTAGTGATCTTCAAAATCACTCAGATAGCAGAACCTATGCTCTGAAAATGCTGGTCAGAAACTAAGGTATTGAACTACCACTCCTTATCTCCAAGCTGCGTAGAGACAGCATTTACCCTTGGCAGTGAGCCAGATGTGAGATTCTCATTATAAGGAATGCTGCAGGGCAATTTCATAGACTCCCGCGGAAGAAGAAAAAACATGTAAGAAATCATTAAAGCATAGTGTGCAAATTGAGAGGAGAGTATTACTAATTGCTAATTATGTCTTTGAGGTTCTCCTGCAGGTTCTTTGTCTCAAAAAAAAAGCCCAATTTGTTTGTTTTTGTTTGCTTGTTTTTGGCTTCCCAACTGCCATGTACATCTGCTTCTTCTTCCTCCCCCCTTAGAAGATAGCAACCATTTAATGGATTTTTATAGGACAGGCTTGAGTTTTCTCTCTACATAGAAGCTAATAGAGAAAAGCTGTAGATCAGTGGAAAATGAAAATGTACACCTAGGATGTACCATTTCTAGGTTAGAAAAGAGAGCTTGCTCTAGACTTTATCAAGCAAAATATTGCAATTATAGGCACGCTCTCTAACATGTCCTTAATTATGCAAGGTGAATCAAATAAGTGTTAATCTGGAATACAGCTAATTTGTTTTTGGAATCTACTCTAAAAATAGAATGAAAAATTTTTTCTTTTGAAATTATTCTTCCTAAAATAAAATAATCAAATGGGACTAAAAATCATTCAGTAAAGTTAAACGGTCAATAGCTATGGGATTTTTTTTTGAGAAATGATAGAAAATTATGATGACTATCAGATTAAGGAACCTAGGTTCTCCTGTTCAGCCTATATACTGCCATTTTTTTCTGAATGTCTCTATGCTACCATGCCCTAGGGAGATTTAATTTCCTTAAATGCTACAATAGACAGTGATGCCAAAGAGTCTGTACATTGTGTATTTAAACAATGGGTTCTGAGATTCCTCAGTTGTAAATGCAAGGGCTAGGGATGTAATATTGTAATATTGTAATATAAATAACCACAGCTAGAGATGGAGTGATAGTTAAGCAGTTAAGGTGCTTAGCTTGCATGTATCTGACCTGGGATTAACCCCTGCATATGGTTGCCAGATACCCCCTCGGGTGATGGCTGAGTGGAGAACCAGGAGTAAGCCCTGTGCACAGACCTAAATAAATACATTAAATTAAATACAGCTATAAGTCACTGAGTGCATAGAATGCATACTGTATGCTAGATATTTTACACAGAATATTTCTAATTATCACATAATGCACAAGGTCTATTACTCCCCTTGTTGACTAGATAAGGAAACAGAGCCTAAGGTTAAGAAATTGATGCAACTAAACTGAGCATGTGCTTTGTGTGCAGAGGCCAGGGGTCCTATCTCTGGTATCACATGGCTTCCTGAGCACCAATGGGAGCAACTCTCAAGCACAAATCTGGAAATAGATGCCAAAGAATTAAAATGACCAAATAGGGTTCCAGGATGTAGTTCAATAGTAGAATTCTTGTTTATATATGTGATGCCCTAGATTTGAAACCTGGCACTGCAAAATATAAAGGAAGGGAGGACTTGACTGATAACAGGTCCCATCATTTAGATATAATACTGAAATTCAAGCCAGATCTTCCTAACTCCAAAAGCAGTGACACAAAAACAATTTTAAAAGACCCCATGATCCCACACTATACCAAACTACCCACCTTTAAGCTTTCTGTCGTCTTCTCTAAATGGGTTAGAAATATTGAAAAATTATTTTCAACATAATGACAAGTATTCACTAAGAACAAAATAGATTTATTTGCCATGCAAGATACTTTTAGTCTAGTTTCCCTTTCCTATTAAAACTATTTTTCTGATTTTTACATATGTAGTGATATACTACATAGTGCACTACATAATGTTTTCATGTATTTTTGCTATAAGAATTCAAATAAATCTCCAGAAAATCTGTCACATCTCTTCAGAGTATTCTGCAGTTAGGAATTTCAACTTTGTGTTAAGTAATTACAGCAGGAAAACTTTACCTTATTAAATTCTTGAATGCAACCATTAACATTTTGTTTAAATTAAAAATTGAAGTGTACTTAATAGAGTTACTCATAAGATAGCCCTAAGGTAGTTTTCTTAAGATAAATTCTCTATCTGATCCAATATTTCCCATTTTGATTCAAATCACAGTAAAGAGAAATATTTCCCTTTTTCTCATCAATACTTCAATATAAGGAAGCAATGAAAAAGTTTAGAAAAAATGCTAATCCCTAGCATTGTATATGAGTTTGAATTGACTTTGAACGATGCTTTTAAAACATGCATGGATGATGTAGTTGAAACTTAGGTTCCATTTATTATTTTTACTGCAACTTTCTTTAATTCTACAGAGAACTCAAACTAATGAGTCATGTAATAGATGACCAAGTACTTAAGCAGAATGTGAAATGGTACTAGGTGGGGATATAAAATAAAATTTGCGACAAGCTGAATACATTTATTTTTTAAAGTATATACAGAAGTTGAAGGAGTGACTGGACAAGATGAAATTAATCAGTGATTTAATTTGGTTCTCTTAGACATCACCTCAGATTATATCTCTATTTTCATGTGTTTCTTTAAGCAAACTGACCCCAGAACTCAGCAGGACTTAGGCAATATCCAGGTGAATGCAAAGAACTGTGAAACCATTCCCTAGGAGGGAAATGATCCTTAAATCTTGGCAGTTTCCAGAAGTGTTTTTAGGGTTTTCATGACACTAATAATATAGGAGTCACTTTAACTTTATTGGCAATTAAGAAATCTGGGAATGATAAAGACCAGACAAATTATCCTTTTTTGTCCCTATCCACATCTCTTAGAGATGCTCTGCTGATTCCCTGCCACCTATGTGCTCTTCTGAAAGACTAAGTTTGGGACTAATACAAAATTAATAAATCTCCGATCAGTCAGTAGGAGCTTGCTAATGTAATTAATGTCTGTAAGGGAATGTATAAGCAAAATCAGGTACAAGAATGTTCCTTTGGTCTTCCTAAGAAGTGGGGCAGTAAGGTTTTCCCAAATTCCATCAGTACGCAATCAATTCTGCTAACCTATCCATTTGCATTAACATTAGACCTGGCCCTTGACAACAAAAAATGCAAACAAGCCACAACATGAGTAATATGAATGATATTTTTTTCAAAATTACAAATAAATATGTTATTACTACAGTAAAAGTGTTTGCGGAGGAACGGGAATAGGAACTTTAGATTTGACCCTATATAAAAATGAACTTTTGTATTGTAAGTGACCTAATTAGTTAATGAATGCATTTTGGACATAGTATTTTGGTGATAGGATAATAGAACCACTGGAATAATGCTGAAATAAGTAAATTTTAGGGAATACTATGAATAGGGAAGGCATTGGAAATAATTTAATGAAAAAGACAGATGAAAACACCAGAGAAAAAGGAGTTAGGATTGCTAGGTATCTAGGGAGCCAAGGCAGTAATTTTTCTCAAGAAAGTGTGAAAATGGTATCACTCATTTATAGATGCTGATTTATGTAATTAGGAGCACATTGACAACCTTGCCATTGGTAGTTGGATGCTTCTACAGACAGAAACTAAATGTATTCATTTAATGAGCCAATGAGAATTGATAAAGCAAATATTATTAGTGAAGATCACTCTTCCAAGTAGTTTAAATCGGGGAGAGAATTACAAGTAGTGAAAAACCATGGTGCTCAGAGAGATATGTCATAATGTAAATGGAGGGATACCAAAGACAGAATAAATGATGAAACTGGGACTGAAGAAAACTGAGAGTATCCCTTGAAAAGGAAGAAAGATCAAAGATACCATCCTAAGATAGTATGTAAATGTAAGATTATGATATTAGTTTTAAAGTAGTAGAAAGATGATGGTACTCCATTCTGATAGTCTCCATATTCTTAGAAAAATCAGATACTATGCTACAAATGAAAGGTAAGGTTAAACCTTGAGGTATATTAGAAAGGTTTGGAAGCATCAGTTAGGGAAATAGACTTTCTGGGTAAGATCAACATTCTACTATCTATGGCAACATTTCCTGCTCAGTTTTAAAACCTTTCTCCTAATTCTACTTTCTTGTCTCATAGGCAGACATTTTGAAAAAATAAACATTTGATTGAGTGTAAAACATCCAAACCAAAGATTTGTTCTTTGGGGCTGGAGATATAGTAGAGCAGGTAGGGTGCTTGCCTTGCAATCAGCCTACTCAAGTTGAATCCCTGACATGGTATATGTTTCCCCAGAGCTTGTCAGGAATGATTCCTGAGTAAACAATCAGGAATAAGTCCTGCGCATTACTGGGTGTGGCCACAAAACAAAAAGTAATATTATTTATCACTGATAAAAGAAAAATATTAGTGATTCCTTGCTATTTATATTCTGAGAGATTTCCTAAATTTTGTTGTTGGTCTCTTAGTTTATGGTGTCTATACCAAAGGACTTTCTATGTCTGTCTCTCTCTTTCTGACTCATTTCACTTAACTTGATACTTTCCATGTGGATCCACATATATGCAAATCTCATGACTTCATCTTTTTTAACAGCTGCATAGTATTCCATTGAGTAGAGTATGTTGGGAGGACCCATTTGGGTTACAAGATGCATGCCGAAAGTTGACTATAGACTAAACATGATGGCCACGCAATACCTCTAATGCAAACTACAGCACCCAAAAGGAGAGAGAACAAAAAGGAATGCCCTGCCACAGAGGCAGGGTGGGGTGGTGGGGGATGGGGGGTGAGAGGGATACTGGGAACTTTGGTGGAGGAGAATGGGCACTGGTGGAGGGATGGGTAAACAGTCACTGTATGACTGAAATGCAAACACAAAAGTTCATAAGTTTGTAACAGTACCTCATGGTGATTCACTAATAACAAAATAAAAATAAAATAAAATAGATGATTTAGTGCCTGTATTGCAAAGAAAGGTAGTGTTTTCCAACCACATGTGAATAAAACAAGAAAAGGATAAAAAAGGACATATTAGCTTGTATGCAACCAAAATGAGTGCTTGTTATCTGAAGTTGGTCTAGTGCATCTGCTTTTGTAGGTCAGAAGATTCTGACCTTATTTCATGTCAGCAGCTGAAATTTGAAAATATTCTACCTTTATTTTCACCTAAATTGGGTGAATCCAGACAAAAGAAAGCCATATATTTTTAGTCTTTGTAATTGGTGGAAGCAACTCCATGGCTAAGAAAGAAATCTGTACTAAATTCATTCCATTTATATGAAGTCACAAATGCATTTTAATTCTGTTTTCTTATGCATTATTTTACATTTTTCACGTATGCATAAGAGTCTTGTAAACAGGCCTGAAGAATATGGCACAATGGTACAACACATGTAGTACATATGTGAGGCCCTGGTTTCAATCTCGGGCACTAAAGAAAAATAAAACTGTAACAAACACAGAAGCAATATTTTAGAGACAGAATACAACAATAGATCATATAAGAATCCTGATATTATTTCTGAGAGATCTCCATATTGCTTTCTATTGAGACTAAATCAGACACCATTCTCACCAAAGTTTCCTTTCTCATCGCAACCCTGTCAACACCGGCTGTTTCCAGACTTTTGGGTATGTGCCGTTCTCACAGACATGAGATGGTATCCCAATGTGGTTTTGATTTTCATTTTCCTATACATAATACTATGCAGCTCTAAGAAAGGATAAAATCATGTAAATTGTCGCAACATAGATGGAACTGGAGGATATTATGCTGAGTGAAGTCAGAAGGAAAGACATATATATATATATATATATATATATATATATATACGCACACACACACACAAAGCAATCTCTTTCATTGCACACCAAGGTAGCAATAAAAAGCCAAAGGGAGAACTGACCCACACTCCTGAGTTTGAGAAAAGAGGGTTTTGAGATGGAGGGGAACTGGGATCCTTGGGAGGAAGTAGGTACACTGTTAGTGGGGGTATTGTTGGAATTACGTGCATAGAGAACCATCGTTAACAGTATTGTTAACATCATTAACATCATTAAATCACTGTACCTCAAATTAAAAAGTTTTTTTAAAATACAATGACAGATACATTCTGAGGTTCCAAAGTAGAACAGAATTGGATGCAAATCCCAGATTTACTTCTCATTCAATGTATGAAATTTGGTATTTAACCTAATTTTCCTAAGCTTTAGCATCTTACTCATGAAGTTAGAATGCCAGCAATAGGTTCGACACAAGAGAGTCAGTACCTGCTCACTTGCTATCTGCCATTATGATCAAGTTTGCTGTTTTGTTGTTAGTAATAACACTGCCTATAATAGTAATCCAAACATGGAAAAAGTTACTTTCCCAAGGGAAAAGTTCCATGCCCTTATAAATCAGTCTGCAACTTGGTTGCAACTAGGTTGCAATGGTGTCACAAAAGAAGCAAAAGTCAGGGATTAGAGCTGAAGTAGAGCAGGTAAAGAAGCAAAAGTCAGGAAATGGAGCAAAAGTACAGCAGGCATTGCATTTGGCTTGCATTCAGCCCACCTGGGTTCTATACCAGACATCCCTTATGATTCTCCAAGCACTGCCAGGAGTTGTAGAATCAATAGTAACCCCTGAGCATAGCTCAGTTTGACCCAAAAACAAACAAACAAACAAACAAAAAGTCCAGGACCAGAGTGATAATTCAGTGAGTAAAACACTCGCCTTGCATGCAGCCTACCTGAGTTAAATACTCAGCACCCCTTATGGACAACTGAGTCTGTCAGTAGCAATCCCTGAAAGTAGGGCCAGGTATAAGCCCTGAGTACAGTAAGATGAGAAAATAGAGAGAAAAAGACAGAGAGACAGAGGAGAAAGCAATAGTCAAGGTAGACTGGGGTTTCGGGTATTGTATGTGATTTGATCCCTTGCAACCTGGAACTTCACTAAAACTATTACAGGACTTTGTGCATATTTTAGTTTTTCAAAACCTGCCAAAGTCCACCTAACCAAAATAATTCTTTTCCAGTTTACCATTTCACCATTAAACCCATTCCATAAGGGTTTTCACCGTAAATTTCACTGTTTAGTATAGAATGTTGCCTAGGAAATAAGTAAATTAATTCCTCATTAAAACACTTTATGGGATCCTTGAGGGCATAGAACACAGGATGGAGCACAAGATTACTTAAGGTGAAGAATTCAAGGTGGGAGCTACTGAGTGTAGCTCGTGAAGGTATTGTGTTGGTGTTATCTGGGAAAATGGCAACAAAGTAGTAAGATGAGGGAATAGCTATGGTCTAATTTTCCTGTGTAATATTGCTCAGACTGGAACATGGTCTCCTATATATCAAGACCGACAGTATAGAATTATGTTCCTTCCTCTTTTTAAGTTAACTAGCCAAAATAACTGATTGCCTTATCACAATCCCTTGCTGTCACATCTTTTTCATCTATTCACTTAGAAAGAGACTTGTTTTATATAAACCACCCTGCCCCACCAAAAAAAATGACAGAGATCACACTCTAACAGTCTTCAAATCACTTAAATCATATTTTGAGTGGTGTATTATGGTAACCTATAAATAACTAATTGCGTAAAATTGCTTTAGTAGTTTCTAGATGGCAGCTTTAATTAAAAGCACCAGAGACATTTAAAAGTTTAGAAATGGATGGCATGTAATTTGCCCTTTTACCAACCATAAAACGGTAATTAAGGAATTTGATTCACTTCTTCCTATTAAAAGTTTTATGAGAATAGCAAGTTCCTTCTAAATACAGTTTCTCTTTAGCAGAAGGTAGTACGTTTGCTTTATCAGTCTTTTCCAGCAGGGTAAGATGTTTTATTGTACAAATTCTTTAGAAGTTAATTAGGAAATTTCTTTCAATGCAAAATGTTTGTTTTTAAGTTTCTAAAACATGGAACTATATTACAGCTAGACCTTTGATTTTGGCTCAATGTTGGTCCACCATTAATACAAGATGACCCAGTAATTTCAAATTTAACAAATCACTATAAAATAAAAAAAATGAGGAACTCATTTTCTAATGAGTCTATAAGGAATCCAAAATCTATAACAAGCTGGTTTTTCAAGAAATCTGGAAAACTCACTTCATCACAGAAGAATCATCAGGCGATGTTTTAGCTTCATTGATCCCCGCAACACTGGATAAATTACCAGGTTAGAATATAAAACTCAGACAGCATGCAGTAAACCCAGATGAATTTGGAAATTCATGATTTAACATCACCATGGGCTAAAACACAGCTGGAAATGGAGCCAGGAAGCCCATTTCAATTTTATAACTGATCAATGATTACAATTTTTCCTCTTCAGCCCATGCAGGACATTTAAGGCAGCTTGTGAAGGCACTAATAATTTAAGTAATATGCACATAAGAAAGACAATTTCTAGTGCGTATAGCTGTTTGTAAGTCAACTAGATTCTCTAAAGTTCTCTAAGATGGATGAGCCTAAGCAGAAAACCAGTAAAGAAGGGTTATGTTTGAAATGTATCCCCTTCATTCTCTTTTGCAGTGACATTCCTAGGTAATTAATCTCTTTGTTCCAGCCTCTCTTCTCTTGATAAAAATCTACCCATTCCTCTTACCTCTCTTCTGATCATACCTGTGTGGGTGTATAGAGCTGTGATCAAGGAAGATGACAGTGGGAAAAATATTTTATCACTTACATAGTTTAGAATTTCATTGAAAGATGATAGTAAAAACAGATTTATAATTTTTTTTAGTGTTACTACCAAAATATACTCCCTTACTATGTGTACACAGAATAGACTTATCAACCAAGCCTAAACCATGTCATATACCTGCAGGTATAAGTAGAATATTAATATATTAATATTCAATGGAAAATTTATAATAGAAAAATATAAGTACTGTACACTGCTAAGTCTGTAAACATCCAGGGTAGTATGTGTATGCAAAAAATGTTTGAAATGTTTAAATATTAATAATTACAATTATAATTGCTGCTTAAGGAGATTTGAGCAGTTTTTGTTTCCTTTCAAATTTTATGATCAGTTATTATTTTAATAATTCAGCAAAAATAAAAATATATTATTTTAAAACTCTTCTAACTCTTTTCTATTTGAAAAATTTAGGCAGTGTTTAGAGTAGTTATGAAAGATATAGGTAGTATTAATATTGGCACAAATTCTAAATTTAAAGTGGCTCCAGACACTTTGAAATTAACCAGGTAAACTGATGTGTGTATATCAGTTAAAGTATATATATGTAATTTAAGGTTATATAAATGGTTGCACAACAATATAAATGTTTTATGCTACTAACTTGTTCAATTAAAATGTGAGTTTTATAGTATGTACATTTTTCTACCAAAAAATACCACTTGTTGAAGAGGCTTTTCTTGTTCAGGGACTAGAGTGATAGTACAGCATGTAGGGCATTCGCTTTGCATGCAGCTGATCTGAGTTCAATTTGCAGCATCCTATATGGGCACCAGAGCACAACCAGGAGTGATTCCTGAGAGTGGAGAGTCAGGAGTAACCCCTGAGTACTGTTATCTGTAGCCCAAAATCCAATGAAACTGAGTTCAGATGTTCAATGGTACTACTAGCATCTCTGAGCAACTATCTTTCACCTGCAAAATGGGGGGAAATCATTTACTTTCTTTCAAGGACAATAAAGGATGAAATGATAGCATATGGGTTTATCCAATAACTATCATAATTTTTATTTATAAGTGCTAAATAAAGTACAAAATACCTTCTTAACTTATGGGTAATAATGAGAGAAGTCTCAAGAATAGAAAAAAACTTAAAAATGCTTTTAGCTTCAGTGTCATGGAGAGTTCTGCCTACATTTTCCTCTATGTACCTTATGGATTCATGTCTGATATTGAGGTCTTTAATCCACTTTGATCTGACTTTTGTGCCTGGCATTTGACAGAGGTCAGAGTTCATTTTTTGCAAGTAGCTATCCAGTTTTTCCAGCACCACTTGTTGAAGAGGCTTTTCTTGTTCCGCTTCACATTTCTTGCTCCTTTGTCAAAGATTAAGTGGTCATATTTTTGGGGGTCTGTGATGGAATATTCATCTCTGTTCCATTGGTCTACAGGTATGTTTCAAGCCTAATAGCAGGCTGTTATAATTACTACTGCTTGGTAGTACAGTTTGATGTTGGAGAAGGTGATGCCATCCATCTTCTATTCACAATAGCCAAAATCGGGAAACAACACAAGTGTCCTAAAAGATGACTGGTTAAAGAAACTTTGGTACATCTACACAGTGGAATCCTATGCAGCTGTTAGGAGAGATGAAGTCAGGAAATTTGCTTATAAATGGATAAACATGGAGACTAGCATGCTAAGTGAAATGAGTCAATGGATAGACATGGAGAGTATCATGCTAAGTGAAATGAGTCATAAAGAGAGGGACAGACATAGAAGGACTGCACTCATGTGTTGAGCATAAAATAACATAACATGAGGCCGACACACAAGGACAGTATATATAAGGACCAGGAAGATTGCTCCATAGCTGGAAGCCTGCCCCATGAGCGGAGGGAAGAAGGCAGCTGGAATAGAGAAAGAATCACTAAGAATGAGATGGCTGGAGGAATTGGGCGGTGTGAGAGATGTGTGGTGAAAGTAGATAATGGACCAAACATGAAAACTTCTCAGTATCTGTATTCCAAACCATAATGCTCAAAAGTAGAAAGAGAGAGAGAGAGTATAGTGAATATTGTCTGCCCTGGAGGCAGGGGGAGGGTGGGAAAAGGGGGTATTACTGAGGAGATTGGTGGTAGAGAATATGCAGTGGTGGAGATATGGGTGTTTGATCACTGTGTGATTGTAACCCAAACATAAAATTTTGTAACTAGCTCACAGTAACTCAATAATGTTTTATAAAAAGAACAGGAAAAGCACCATTTTTTCTAACTTTTTTTTTTGCCATAATGTATTGTCTTGTCAAATTTAGCTGGTAGTCTATACACAACCTTAATTTTTTTTTTTTGCTTTCAAAAATATTTTCTAAGTAAAGGGTTTAAAATACTTTGAGAATGGTATTAATGAGAGCTTGACTTCAGGAAGCTGTATGGAAAATCATATGTACACACATTGATAAGAAGTCATGTAATAAAAGAATTTCATCATATTATAAAATGGAAGCAGTCTAATAATAAATTAGTGTTGAGTTGAATGATGAAACATTATATGATAATAAAATGAATTATATCAACATCTAAAACAATAGGAACATTTGTAGAGCATCTTGGGCTCCTTGGTGATGGTGGAGTCCAGTTACTTTGTTCCTCAATACAGAAAAAGCTTAACAGTATTGTAACCATGATATATAAATTGTGATAAAATAGGTATATAAAATTTAAAATAAAAATTTGTGATAAAACTTAATTAACAAAAGAAAAGTTGCAAAAGAATGCATATTTTGTGGCACCATTAGCATATATTTATTGTGGTGAACCATAAAACATGAAATTTTTCATTTTAAGTGCACAATTCTGAAGCATTAAGTATATAACCATTGTTGTACAACCATAGCCCCATCTATCTCAGATCATTTTTACAATTCTTGTTTTAATCACCATAATGTACAGTAGTGCTAATGGTAGATTTTTATGCATAAAGCATTCTAACACCACACCTTCCACCAGAGTTTTCCATTTTCCTCCAACATTGTCTCACAGTTCCACCCTGACCCCAACCTACTCTTCATTCCCACCATGTCCCTACCAAGGTAAGTTCAGTTCTGTAGTCCAGTTCTTGAGTTCCATTACATTTGGCCCTTTGTTATTCCCTTACTGTGCTTCTTTGTATCCTACATTTGAGAGAGGTCATTTTGTATCTGTCCTTCTTTTTCTGGCCACCTCACTCAGCAGAGTTTTATCCAGTTCCTACCATGTAGCAACAAATTGCATGATTTCATCTTTCCATATAACCAAGTAGTATTCCATTGTTGCAGAAATAGAATTTGGAAACAAATTGCAAATGTTAACCCGAAAATTTCATTCTAAAAAAGTGATTTGTTTTATTATGCTTTAGTAAATCCCAGGTTATATAAAGATACTAAAAATACCTACCTGTAAGGTGAAGATACCAACATATCAAAACATACACCAGCTTCTGTCATGGAGTAGAGTCTTTGAGGACTACTAAAGTGACCAGCATTAATCCATTGCTTTCTGAAGCAATTATGTTTGAGAATGTTCCATTAGCCTCAGACTTTACCAACCACTCTAGTATGTGCCTATATATGGAGTTCCCTAAATGGCTGACAGTGAACTTCCTTAAAATTAAAGAGCCTCAATATAATGAGTCAGCTTTACTGTTGACCAAAGAAAGTCACTGCTTCCTTGGGAGTCTTGGCCCATTTAAAACTTCTCTTGGAGGAATCAAAGGCTTAATAATTCAAATGTGAGGTTATCTTTAATCCCCAAATATCAAAGCCCAGCCAGGAAGTCCCAGTGTTATTTGGTCTATTTTTCTTCCAGTTTTATTTACTTGCTACTCCATTTGGTTTTTCAAAAAGCTTGTTAGACTGTGTAAAAGGATTTTGGGAAAAGGAAGGTGGGTAGGTGCCCCATTTTACCAGTATTTACTCAGGAAGGAAAGCTGATTACAGCAGTAATTTCCCTTAGAGGACAGGAATCATTTCTCTTTTTGGAAGGCATCTTGAACTCAAGGAAATTGAAGCCAAACTAACAGATTGATAGATCTGCTTTGTTCCTCCCCAAGCAAGAACCCATCAGAATGGCTTCTGTCAAGAATGCTACTTTGATTTCCAGAATATTTTTTCCCTTCGTTCTCTTGAACAATGCAAAATCATAACTATAGGCAAGTCTTAACTCTGCTTTAAGACTTAGATCTCTCAAAAGACACCTATGCTTTTTCTAGAATGATAAAACTGGGGGCACTTCTCAAGATAGTGGTAATAAGAAGGGCTATTTTAAAATCTGATTTCAACCTGATGGATTTGAAAAGTTTTGAGAAATGACAGATCAAAACTTAATGTCTTAAAAATCTTTCTTGTTGCTTTTAAAACAAATATAAAGCTGGGCACTATTTTATTTTTATGTTCTAGTTTAATACCTCTTTCAATAATCCATTTGAATGTTTAAAAAGTTAGCCAATTAACAAATTACTAGACCACTGTCTTCTGAGTTGGCCCTAAATTAACTTTCTACATCCTGGAAGTGATAAACAGTTGAATTTGGACAGTTAAATTACTAAATGTTGTGGTTGCAAAAATGCTATCTGGCAGTGTTTTAATATGGCTGTTTCCTTTTGTTTTCTTTCTTTTATAAGAGTCACTAGATGTTATTCATTGCTGTTTTCTATAAATGCTTATTTATTCCATTCACATATAACATACTCCTGTGTGAGAGGAACTGTGTTAAATGTATGGCCAAATACTGCAAAAACCTTCTGTTTATCAAATAGGTACCCAGCAATGCCATCATCTTAATCAATACTCCAACATACTTAATTGGTATCAATAAGACACTAGTGTTAATGACCCACCACACTACTTATAAGAATCCAATGGTTTTAACTACTTTGTCAGACACATATCATGCTCCCAGTATATATCATTAGAAAAGGTACCATGTTCCATGAGCTTCACTGCCCTGTTAGGTTTTTTCATATATGAAACAATCTGGTATGTAGTGGGAAATATTTTAATTGTAATTATTGATTTTATAATTTACCATTATTTTTTAATTGCCTACCCTCAGTTAGAGTACAGCCTGGCTAGGAAAACAAGAAAAAAATTATGACTTTAATCTAGCAATATACAGTGTGATATGAGTTATAAACACTATTGGAATTCAGAAAATGTAGAGGTGATTAAAATTGAAGAGGGATGAGCGGAAAGGTTAATTTGTGAAAGAAAAAAATTAGATCATAACCACTATTCTTGTACTAAGACAAGGGACAATAAAAGCAGAAAGGTATCAAAGAATAAAACAGAGAAGACAATATAGTGGATAAAAAGTGGATAACAAAGATATCATGCTAAATGGAAAATGAATGACTCGGTCAATTCTGTGAAATTGAAATGTTTTGAAAATGATTTGCTAAAATGTCCTAATTCTGGCATTGGAATTATGTGCATGGAAAAACCACCAATAATGATATTTTAATCACATAATCTCATTCAAAAATTAAAATTTTAAAAATAAATAAGAAACCTATTAAATGGCCCTCATTCTGTATGTGAAATGCACTCCACAGTGCAGTCAAAAAACTCCATGCCCCAACTGGACAACCACATGCAAAAAAATGGGTTTAGACCTTGACCTGACACCATGCACAAAAGTCAGATCAAAATGGATTAAAGACCTCAACATTAGACCACAAACCATAAGGTACATTGAAGACAAGGTCGGCGAAACCCTCCACGATATTGAAGATAAAGGTATCTTCAAAGGTGACACGGAACTAAGCAATCTAGTAAAAACAGAGATCAACAAATGGGACTACATTAAACTAAAAAGCTTCTGCACGGCAAGAGATACAGTGACCAGAATACAAAGACTATCCACAGAATGGGAAAGGATATTTACACAATACCCATCAGATAAGGGGTTGATATCAATGGTATATAAAGCACTGGTTGAGCTCTACAAGAAGAAAACATCCAACCCCATCAAAAAATGGGGCAAAGAAATGAACAGAAACTTTACCAAGGAAGAAATACGAATGGCCAAAAGGCACATGAAAAAGTGCTCTACATCACTAATCATCAGAGAGATGCAGATCAAAACAACCATGAGATACCACCTCACACCACAGAGACTAGCACACATCCAAAAGAAGAAAAGCAACCGCTGTTGGAGAGGATGTGGGGAGAAAGGGACCCTTCTTCACTGCTGGTGGGAATGCCGACTGGTTCAGCCCTTCTGGAAAACAATTTGGACGACTCTCAAAAAATTAGATATTGAATTCCCATTTGACCCAGCAATACCACTGCTGGGAATATATCCCAGAGAGGCAAAAAAGTACAATCGAAACAACATCTGCACATGTATGTTCATCGCAGCACTGTTTACAATAGCCAGAATCTGGAAAAAACCCGAATGCCCCAGAACGGATGACTGGTTGAGGAAACTTTGGTACATCTATACAATGGAATACTATGCAGCTGTTAGAAAAAAGGAGGTCAAGAATTTTGTAGTCAAGTGGATGGGCATGAAAAGTTTCATGCTGAGTGAAATGAGTCAGAAAGAGAGAGACAGACATAGAAAGATTGCACTCATCTATGGTATATAGAATAACAGAGTGGGAGACTAACACCCAAGAACTGTAGAAATAAGTACCAGGAGGTTGACTCCATGGCTTCGAGGCTGGCCTCACGTTCCGGGGAAAGGTGAACTCAGAGAAGCGATCACCAACTACATTGTAGTCGAAGGCCATGTGGGGGAAGGGAGTTGCGGGCTGAATGAGGGCTAGAGACTGAGCACAGCGGCCACTCAACACCTTTATTGCAAACCACAACAGCTAATTAGAGAGAGAAAACAGAAGGGAATGCCTTGCCACAGTGGCAGGGTGGGGTGGGGGGGAGATGGGATTGGGGAGGGTGGGAGGGACACTGGGTTTACGGGTGGTGGAGAATGGGCACTGGTGAAGGGATGGGTTCCCAAACTTTGTATGAGGGAAGTATAAGCACAAAAGTGTATAAATCTGTAACTGTACCCTCACGGTGATTCTCTAATTAAAAATAAATAAATTAAAAAAAAAAACTCCATGCCCTTAGTACAGACTAGATTATAGATTTGCAAACAGTGATATAGATACTGCAATCCTTATTGCTACTCAATTGGATTGGTATAGAACATCTCTTATAATCCTCTCAGATAATTCCTGCCATTAGGAAAAAAAATTATGAAATTGGTATAATTAACAAGAAAATTCTTCTATCAAGGTAAAATCTTTGACTCAGTTTATATATTGTACTTAGTGAAGCTAGACTTGAAAGACATTTTTAAAAACAAATTTGGTTCCATGATTTACAAATCTTAATGGCAGCGATTCATACAAAGAATATTCCAGCACCACATACTCCACCAGCGTCTCTCTCTCTCTCTCTCTCTCTCTCTCTCACACACACACACATACACACACACACACACACTTTATTCCCTCCCTTCCGTTATCCCCCATCCCATAATAAGCTTTCTACTGAAGATAAATTATCAGTTTCTTTTTCACTGGGTATTTGTTATTCTTGTACTATGTATCAGTGTACCCTCTATATGAAAGAGATCATTCTTTTGACTAACTTCATTCAACATGATATTCTCCAGATTCATCCTCATATCAGCAAATTGCCTGTTTTTATCTTTGCTTAAAGTCAAGTGGTATTCCATTGTGGAGATGTACCCTATTATCTTTATCCTATCATCTTTCCTTAGACACGTGGTTGTTTCCAGATTTTGTATATTGTGAATAGTAACATAATAAAAATAGGAGTGCAGATCTTTTTTTCTGTTTTTTTTTTGTGCTCAAGGCTTAATCTTGGCTCTTGGCTTTCTGCTCAAGGATCACTTCTGGAAGGGTCAGGAGCCATATAAGATATAGAGGATCAAACCTAGGTCAAACCTGCATGCATTGCAAGCCACCTATCCTTCGATGTATTTTCTGACATTTACGTCTCTTGGGGTGAGAGGCTAAGAAGTGGAATTGCTGAGTCATATGGGCAATAAAGTTCTAGATTTGGGGAAAGTGTTTATATTGTTTCCAAAAAAAGACTGAATGAGTTGACATTCTTCCAAGCAGTGAATGAGAGTCTGTTTCCCTCCACATCCACGCCAACACTGCTTGTTTTGTTCTTTGTCATGCCTGCTAGTTTCACTGGCATGAGATGATACCTTAATGTTTTGCTTTGCATTTTCCTGATGATAACTGGTAGTATCTTTGGTGTGATAAAAGAATGTATTAAAGAACTCAATATCAGTCCCAAGCCTATATTAATTTTTCTAATCTATATCTCATTGTTGTTCTCTTTTGCTGCAAAGTGATACAAAGCATTTTTAATATATCTTTTGGCCAGCTGTATCTTTGTTAAGGAAGTTTCTGTTACTTCATTCCCCATATATTTATGGGGTTGATTGTCTTTTTTCTAGTAAAATTCTACCAGTGATTCACATACCTTGGTTTTGAACCCTTTTTAAGATGAGTGGTGAGACAACATTCTCTCCCACTTTGTGTGGTACCATTTAATTTTGACTATCATTTCTCTTGTGGTATGGAATCTTCTTAGTTTGATGTATCCCTATTAATTATCATTTTTCATTTGCTTATTAATAACATTCAATATTAAAGTTACCTCTGGATTCAGTGTCATGAAATATTTGACCTATGTTTTCCTCAAAATAATTTATGGATTTGGGCCTTATATTGAGGTCTTTAATACATTTTGATTAGACTATTATCATGGTGTTAGAAAGTGGTGTGAATTCATTTTGTGTTTGCTTGTGACTGGCCAGTTTCTCCAATAACTTTTGTTGAAGTGACTTTCTTGTTTGACTTCATACCTTTTGCTTCTTCATTGAAGAGTAACTGTCCTTACACCCAAAGTTCTTTCCCTGTACTGTAAACTGCATTCCACCGGTTTTAGAGCATATCCTCATTCTATTGCCATGCTGTTTTTACACTACAGCTTTATATTTGGTTAGTTGGGACATTTTATTGCTCCAAATAAATTCCAACAGTGTTTGATATATGTCTTTAAAAAGTGTTTTGAGTAACTGTATATAAGCTACATTGAATTGATATAATGTTTGGGCAAGGATGTCATCTTCACAGTACTAATTTTTACAATCCATGATCAGGGGCTCTATTTCCATTTACTTGTGTTCTCCTTTGTTTCTTTTAGAAGTAATTCATAATTTTATTTTTATAAGACTTTCACTTCTTTTGTTAAGCTGACTCCCACTTATTTGATTTTTGGAGGCACAATTGTGAATAAGATTTTTTATTGCTCTCCTATATTTGATGATTTTCATATAGAAAGCCTTGAATTTCTGTGCGTTGATTCTGTAGCCTACTACAAGTATATTATACAAATAAGTCTTGTTTCTAGGAGCTTTTTGTGGAGTCCATAGCATTTTCTATGAATATCATGTCATCTGCAAATTGTGAGAGTTTTACTTTTTTTCCAATCTGGATCCCCTTAATATTGCTTTTTCACTTAATTGCTATGGCAAGAACTTTCAATACTATATTTGAATAGTAGTGTTCAGACTGGGCAACCTTGTATTATGCCTGAACTTATGAATTTATAGGTAAGACTTTCAGTATTTTACCATTGACTCTGATATTTGCTGTGCGCTTGTGGTAAATGGCTTCAACTATGTTGAGGAAAGTTCTTTCAAAACCCATCTTGTTGAAAGCTTTTATCATGATTTTATATTGAGTATTGTCAAATGCTTTCTCTACTGTTTTCTTGTATTGATATGACTTGCATATATTTAATCATTTTGTGAATACCCTGGGTAAATGCTACATGGTCATGGTGTATGTTTTTTTGATATATTATTGGATCAGTTTGCTAATATTTTGTAGTGGATCTTTACAGAACCAGAACATATACTAGTTTGGTGGGGGAATTGGATGCTCTATCGATTGATCATTACCATCAGCATGAGAGAGGTGTTGATATTTTATATAGGGTTCCTGCAATCTAAGTCAAACTATGTTGAGGCAGGTGATCATGTAATAGCTAAACCACATCATAATGCCAAGAAAGTGTTAATAAAATCATAAACATTAACACCACTTGTGTTAAACTTTCAGAGAAATTTCGCAGGTAGTGTGCATTTTATTTTATTTGGTCCTTACAAAAGTTCTTAGTTTTATTCTCATCATTTTAAAGGCAAATACTGAGGACTAAAATATAATACAAATTTTTGAAAGCTAGTCAGTCTCACAACTGAATCTTCTTGCTTTTAACACAATACACTTTTAAAATTTTATTTTACCTTTATAAACTTATTCACAATAATTTATTATATTGAATATTACAACACCAATCCCACCACCATATATAACATATATAACCATATATATGTTATATATAACATATATAACACAATACACAATACACAATACACTTTTAAAATTTTAACACAATACACTTTTAAAATTTTATTTTACCTTTATAAACCTTTATAAACTTATTCACAATAATTTATTATATTGAATATTACAACACCAATCCCACCACCATATATAACATATATGGTGGATTTCGAAGGAAAAGTTGCGAAAATGACCTTGGAAACATCACTTAGCCATAACAAGGCTAGAAAAGGCACCAGCCTCTTATTTACAAGGTATCTTAGTTTTTTCAATACCTTTCAATGTGATGTTATGCTTACATGATGTAAAATTCCAAGGTCAGTTTGTGAAAAGGTAGTTGAAAGAGTCAACATTCCCACCAACAGTAGATAAGGGTTTCATTTCCCCCCACATTCATGTCACCACTGTTTGCTTATGTTATTTATGATGTATACCAGTCTCACTGATGTGAACTAAGATCGCATTGTTGTTTTGATTTACATTTTCCTGATTATAATTGATGGAGAGCATTTTCTGTATTCCTATTGGCCATCTGTATGTCTTCCTTAAGAAAGTGTCCATCTCTTCTCCCAATTTTTATAGAGTCATTTGGGCTTTTTGCTGTTAAATTTTACAAGTGTTTTATAAATCTTGGATATTAACCCTTTGTCAGATGAGTGGTAGGTGAGTATTTTCTCTCAGTCTCTGGGGTCTCTTTTTTATTCTAGCCATAATTTCTTTCGCACTGCGAAAACTTTATAATTTTTTGTAGTCCCATTTGTTTATCTGTACCTCTGTAGAAGAAAATACAGTTGTATAGATGACAATAGAGTCATTTCTCTAATAAAATTAAGAATTGAGCTTCCACTGGGGCCAGATCGATAGTACAATGGGTAGGACATTTGCCTTGCAAGTGGTCCAACCCAGTTTCAATCCCTGTTATCCCATATGGTCCCCAAGCACTGCTAGGAGTAATTCCTGAGTGCAGAGTCAGGAGTATCCCCTGAGCATTCTCTAGGTGTGACCCAAAAAGCAAAATAAATAAATAAAGATTTTTTAAAATAATTGAGCTTCCATATGACCCAGAAATTCCACTTTCTGGCATCTACTCCAAAAAACATTTGGAAAAAAACACATTTGTTCTCCTATGTATATTGAAGCATTATTCCCAATAGCCAAAATTCAGAACCAATACAACTGTCCAAGAACATTGGACTAAAGAAACTGTGGTGTGTATATTTACACAACAGAATACTACTCTGCTATTAGAAAGGATGAAATTATGCAGTTTGCCACTATGTGATTGGAACTAGAGTGTATTATGCTAAATGAAGTTAGTCATAGAACTGGAACATACATAACAATGTCTCTCATATTTGTGGGATATAAATAAAGATAATAAGGTAAAATAAATGGCCAAAAGAAAGAAGAACTGAGACGTGATCCACAAAACTGAACTTAGCAAAAGAGAAAGAAGACAGTAGGGTTTCCTGAGATAATGGCGGAGGCAAAGTGGATCCTCTGGTAGAGATTGTGGGTTTGGAAAATTGTTTGCATGAAACCCTATCATAAGCATTATAGTAAACCATGGTGTCTCAACTGATGAAAGGAATTGCTTAGTAGAAAATGGTATAATATATAACATGCAGCCCAAAAAGTTGTTTTGTCTCATCAGATAGCTGTTTTGGCAGCCTTTTATACTCAATCTGTCATGTTTGTGTCTATATGTGTATGTGTGTTTTGGTTACTGTAGTAGTTGTGGTCACACCACACATTCTTCACCAGTACAAATTGGTTCTAAATAGCTCTTAAGATTCTGTTAAATCATTGTATCATTGTCATCTTGTTGCTCATCGATTTGCTCTAGTGGGCACCAGTAATATCTCCATTGTGAAACTTGTTATTACTGTTTTTGGCATATCAAATGTACCAGGGGTAGCTTGCCAAGCTCTGCCATGCAGGCGTGATACTCTTGGTAGCTTCCTGGGCTCTCCGAGAGAAGCAGAGGAATCAAACCCAGGTTGGCTGAACACGAGGCAAACACCCTACCCGCTGCGCTATAAGCTTCTATTAAATAGATGTATAAATTTATGCATGCAGTGTTTGCCTCCCTTCTTTACCTTTATGAAATAACTGTATACTACTTCCAACTTTGTGGACTTCTCTTCCAGTCATAGCTTCATTATTCAAGATATATGGATGTAGAAGAATTTTAAATGGACTTTCCTTATTGTTTTTGAATGGGAATAGCATGTGAATAATTATCCTACAGGAATTTCAATTCTTCTAGTTAGCCCACTTTTTGAATGGTGGACATTGTCAGGCTTAATTCCTCATATCCTATTTTTATTGAGTAATCAGGCCAAGGTACTCTACTTCATTTGCTTTTTTATTAGAACCTCTTCATTGTTCACACACCTTGAAAGATATTCATTTTCTCTAGAGTGTAGTTACTGCAATTACTTTTTGCTGGTCTATAGAAAATGAATCAACTTTCCTTCCTTGGGCTAATTGTTAACAAAGGTTACTGTGAAATGGTTTGCTTCCCTTTTAAGTGTGTATCAGTAATGTCCCAGATATAGTTGCTTGATGTTTGAAATTTTAATGCTTTTATTTTACTAAAGTAACGTGATCTACAAAGGTATTCATAGTTGAGTTTTATACATACAGCATTGCGTTACCCATCCCATCACGAGTGTTGACTTCCTTTCACCAATGTTTCCAAGTTCCCTCCCTTTTTAAGAAATTCAGTTGAAATCTAGTAAACTTCATTTGTCTTTTTAAAAAATTTTATTGAATCACTGTGAGATAATTACAAGGTTTTATCCTTGGGATACAATCACACAATGATCAAACACACATCACTCCACCAGTGTACATTTCCCACCACCAATATCCCTGGTATCCCTTTCCCATCCTCCCCCTATCTCCATGAAAGACAATATCCCTCATACTCTCTCTCTACTTTTGGGCATCATGACTTGCAACACAGATACTAAGATGTCATTATGTTTGGTCCATTATCCACTTTCAGCACACATCTCCAATTCAGACTGATTCCTCCAGCCATCATTTTCCTAGTGATCCCTTCTCTATTCCATCTGCCTTCTCTCCTCTGCTCATGAAGCAGGCCTTCAGCTATGGAGCAATTCTCCTGACCCTTGTATCTACTGTCCCTGGGTGTCAGCCTCATGTTATGTTATTCTATAGTCCACAAATGACAGCAGTCCTTTTATGTATGTCCCCCTCTTTATGACTCATTTCAATTAGCATGATACTCTCCATGTCTGTCCACTTATAAGCAAACTTCATTTGTCTTAACCCATATGAGTACCCTTAAATCTCAGTCTAAAGGCATCTTTTGAGCCTTCAGTTCAAAATAAAGCAAGATATGTACATTTTAACAAGAACAATAACCAACTATTTCTAATCTTTCTCATGATTTCTTATGATTTCTCATGATTTCTCTCTAAAGTAAGGAAACATAACCCATAGTTATTACTATTGGATGTTGCTATTAGATGTTGTGACCCTAACACCACTTGACAACACAAGGTCTGCCTGAGCTTCATTTATTTGTTATTTTATTGAAAACTTTAACCACAGTGCTTCATTTATTTGGTTCTCTCATTGAAAACTTTATCCATCCTATGAAAACTAGAAGGTTTTTGCACCTATAGTTCAATGGACCAATATTTTCTATAAGCTAACAACTGTCAATGTATCACTGTCATCCCATTACTCATCAATTTGCTCAAGCAGGCACCAGTAATGTCTCCATTGTGAGACTTGTTGTTACTGTATTTGGCATATCGAATATGACACGGGTACCTTGCCAGGTTCTGCCATGCGGGTGAGATACTCTCAGTAACTTTCTGGGCTCTCCGAGAGGGACGGGGGAATCAAACCTGGGCCGGCCTTGTGTAAGGCAAGCACCCTACCTGCTGTGCTATTGCTCCAGTCCAAGCTAACAACATTGTCTTTCTTGTGAAACTAGCTAACATAGGGCACTCTGCTAATGACAAGATCACCCTATTATTTTTCTGAAAAGAACACCAGATTATACTTCCCAGTCTCCTCTACAGCTAAGTATGTGCAAAATGCTTTCTGAACCTAAATATTATGCTGTCTGTCCAAAATAGAAAATCCAAAATTTTGAACTATGAGTCTAACTTAGAAAAGTCACATTCAAGAATTATAGTAGAAATTGAGAAATTAAGGCACTACTTATTACCAATATCATACTTCACTTTCTTCAAAGTACTTTTATTAGTTTTTCTGAGATTCACATCATTTTTCCTGTGTTGAATAGAATATTGTTATGAAATCATATACTTAGAAGTTAATGCCTTATCCAAAGTGCCACAGCTAATCTATAACAAAAGCCTGAAATCCAGATCACCTTATGTGACCCTGGTGCCAGTGTTCTCTGTTTTCTGTTATGTCATCTATAGTGGAACAAATTAAGGTAAAATCTTGAGGTTTTTCTGTTTCCTTAGAACTCAAAATCGTATGGTTAAAAGTCAAAGCTACAGGGACAGAACAAAGAGGGTTTGCAGGTGGAGGGAGCCAAAACTATTTAGTATAGCTATCCACATACTCAAAATTTATTTGCAGTCAATATAATCCATGGTCCTTTATCCTTGGTTGTATCACTGACTGATGTAAGACTTACTTCTAAGGGCTGTAGAAATAGTACAGTGGATATGGTACTTGCTTTGCACATGTCAACATAGGTTTGATCCCCTGAGACCTGCAAGGATTGATCCCTGAATGCAGAGACAGGAGTAAATCCTAAGAACTGCTAAGAGTAACCAAAAAAGACTTACTTCTCATAAAAGTCGTTTAACATGCTTATTTTTGCACTGCAATTTATGTTAAATAACATAAAAGTGTGAGCCACTGGTGGTATGCACCAGAATCAGTGTCCAAAGACATTAACATTACCTTCTTTATAAACTCATTTTCAGAGAAATTCAGATGCAGTTCAACCTCATATGATGTCTTTTTTTATTCACATAAGATGCAATTTGGTAAAATTTGTAGCAATTTAGTATAGATATATAGTTCTATGTTTGCATTTAGCAAGGCTTATTGAATATTTTGCCCAAGTTTAGTGAAATCATTGAGATATGAAAGTAATGTATAAATTCCACTTCTTTTCCTCAAGAAGTTTTTTTTTCTCTGAACAAAACTTGATTGAAGAATTTTCATTAGCATCTTCTTTTAGTTAGAAAGAGATCAGAATGAACAGAAATATGCAAGGAAAGCATCCTGGAAGAGAAACACCATGTACAAGCCTAAAATGAATGTCAGTTGGTGAATATGATAGACATGACAAGCTAACATATATATGTGTGCATATATATATATAGAGAGAGAGAAATACACACCGATGATTTATTGTTTTTTATTTGAGGGGAGGGCACACCTGGCTCTATTCTCAGCATCACTCCTGGTGGTACTCATTCAGGTAAGTGCCCTAGCTGCTTTACCATCTCCCTGACTCTATACACAACCATTATTTAAAATGACTTTAAAATGCTAGCTTATTTCTTGTTAATGCTAGTGTCCAATATGAGTAGTCTAAGGGATGGAGGAATTTCTGCTCCAAGGAGTAACTCTAATAACCAGATTCCTTCCATCAAGCAGTTTCTTAATCACTTATGTCTTCAAGACCAATACTGGATGCTCTGTATCAACTGTATCCATCTAGCCTACAAAATAAGTGTGTAGAGGAACTCAACAAAGCTTTCTGTAGGGGTAGGCCTAGAAGTGGAACACATTGCTTCTGTCCATATATAGCTACAGAGGAGACAGGGAGGTATAACATGGCTGTCCTCTCAGAAAAAATAGGATGATTTTAACACATAGCATACTGTACTAAAGAAGGTGCACTATGAAGAGAAACATTGATAAATAAGTTCAAAATTGAGTTCAACTTGGACACATCCTTTTTTGTTTTGATTTGACTAAACCTAATGAATGTGTCCCAAATTTTGAACTGTGAGTTTGCTGAGAAAAAATACTGTATTCTTAGCAAATACAGCAATATCACCATTCAGTTATTTCATTTTCCGATGTTAAGAATCACAACTGAATTTGATTATCTTGGTTTCACGACATTTGCACCAAGACATAACTATAATAGACTTCATTTTTTAGAGAAGCTATATTTATGTCTCAGAATTTGTGACCTATTTATCACGGCAGAGCCTGGCAAGCTGCCTGTGGCGTATTCGATATGCCAAAAACAGTAACAAAAAGTCTTACAATGGAGATGTTACTGGTGCCTGCTCAAGCAAATCGATGAACAACAGGAAGACAGTGCTACAGTTATCAAAAGTACTCAAGGTAGTCTCATCAGGAATTCAATACGATCCTTCAGATTTCTGCTAACATATCATTTACACTAAAAAATCACTTGTGACCTCCATGTCCCTAGCCCTATGCCCCAAGCATGATTATTCCCTTGTGCTATGAACTTACTCCTAATTGATGCTTATCTGATGGCATTGCAGTTGCCTGTTTATTTTTCATCTCCTCCACAAATTTCTGAGCTACTTAAGGGCAATTCTATGTCTATTTTTAATTCGGCTATACTTCCACACCAAGCACAGTGCCTGACACATAATACATAAAAAATAAATCTTGAATAAATTAATTATAGGAAAATTAGTTTCTACTATAAGTCTTCAGAATAACAGTAGTTGGTGGAGGTAGGAGAGCTGTTAATTCACTTTGCCTTGCCCTAGAGCCTAAAGCTCTGAAAATAAATGCCACAAAATGGCCTTATCTGCCTTTATCTCAATCAGAATTTCTGGTTAACTAGGAACAAGTGCATTGTTCTTTATTATGTCTCTTAGTACCTTCTGAGTCATTAAAGAATATTTCTTTGTCAAGCCATGTCAATCTTTTTTGCCATGGTATGTCAGTAGAATATTTTTTGGAATGCTTAACAGTTTAATTCTATTTAAATTCTTTGGAGATTGACCTCTATTGTTTATAATTTACTGTAGCATTTTAAAAACATAATTACCTCTAGTCATATAATATTATAGTGAGTTACCAGAATATCTTACTTGAAAAATCCTTTTCTTGGGCTGGAGTGATAGCACAGTGGGTAGGGCGTTTGCCTTGCACGCGGCCAACCCGGATTCGAATCCCAGCATCCCATATGGTCCCCTGAGCACCACCAGGAGTGATTCATGAGTGCAGAGCCAGGAGTAACCCCTGCGCATTGCCAGGTGTGACCGAAAAAAGCAAAAAAAAAAACGAAAAAGAAAAAAGAAAAATCCTTTTCTCATAGTAAAATCACATAGTGAAATCATTTCAGCTGGTGGTGAAGCTCTGCTTCATTTCAGTCCTAATGACACACAGATATTTGTAATACTTCTAAGTCTAGAAGCTCCAATTAATGACTGCCTATCAAGGTAACTTAATGGGTTTCTTGTGTACAAGTAACTTGGCCCATTCTTATCCCAGTTTGTAATTAAATGAATTGTAGTTATACTGGTTTGAGACTGGGCTTTTCTATTTAATGGAAAAGTTTTATACAGACTACACATACAATAACAATTTTTAAATAGTAAAGATGCACAGACACAGCAAAATATTTGAATTCATTTTTACTTTAAGGTTACTTAAAGCAAATCAGTTAACGTAAGTTACATGATTTAGCACTCTGTATTAGAGAGTGATCTGATGCCATATTGTGTCTAAGACATTCCCTGAATGCTTACTTTAACCATTTATCTCTGTCTTCTAAAACTAAAGAACTGATTGTGGTTGGAAGGCATTACAAAGCAGTATTTCCGTCTTCTAGTTGCTAGTGGTATAGAGGGGGATCATTTTATTATTCTTTTAAAAAGCTTATATTCTGGAAACAGTTCATTTTAATATAGAAATAATAAACATGTAGGTGGCCTATATAGCTGCACCTTTTATAAATTAAAAATAAAGATTCCTTCTACCAACATTGGGAATTGGCATTTCCAGCTGAAAATCCTGATATTCATTGTTATCTAATTTAGGATTTTAACTACTATTTCCAGGCTATTAACCTTCACATCTGGACTCCCAGTGTTCCCACAGCAGAATATCCCTACTGGTTCAATATTCATAAGCAGTTTCCTCTTCCCCAACAGGTGATAAATGTACTAGTAACTCTTTAGGGTTCTCTAATGTTAGGCAATTTCTTCTTAAGAATTGTAGTATTTATTCATTGGGGGATACAAAGGGAAGGAGTTAATTAATTTTACATCTAATATGTGACTGTTTCATACAGGTCAGTATTTCACAAGGAGCCAATAATCTAGATATTATATAATGTCCCCTACTTTGCATAAGAGATTATAAATAATTTTAATAAGATGCGCTTTATTTATGAGAATGTCCTTCCATATAAAGAGCTTGTTAAGATTTAATGCTGATTAATGGAGACAACATCATTCACACTTCTCAGTTATGATCTGTCAGTGTTTTTATAATAAATACTAACTTACAAGGATTTTGTTTTTTCTCACAAAACAAAAATATGTGTAACAATCTAACATGCTTTCTGGTCTAGTGTTTTCCTACTAAAGGTGACGACACACATTGTCCTGTATTCCTGTATTGTTCTTTCCATATATACCCCAACTTAATCCATATCACTACCAAACCTTATAGTAGTATCAGAGATCTAGACATTTTTCCCTTAAAATTAATTCTGTTTTAGATTTTGAACACTAACAAGTAGTTTTCTCAGTTCCTTTCTTAGTTCCTTGGTTTCTCTCTTATCCAATGACCATGTCTTTGATTTAAATTCCAATGAAATGCTGAAGATAAGCACATCAATGTATCTGATCATTGGAATATATTATGCTCACAACATTGGGCACCAAATTTTGTAAATCTAGTTATAGTAATGTCAATATCTGAAGTGAGTTGAACCTCATGATCTTGCTAGACCCCAAATGGCTTTATGTGGTGTGAAATCACTCACATGCCCATCTCTGCAGGATATACCTCAGTCCACTCAGTCTAACAAACAATACTATATCACACAGCATTGTTAATGTCCCTTTGCTTTGCTCTAACAGTACTCCTGATGGGAAAGGAATTATTTTTAATTTTTAAAATTTTATTGAATCACTGTGAAATAGTTACAAGCTTTCATGTTTGGGTTACAATCTCACAATAATCAAATACCCATCCCTCCTGAGGATACAAAAGAGCACAGTAGAAATGACATCTGTACCTATATATTACTTGCAGCACTGTTCACAATAGCCAAAATATGGAAACAACCTGAGTGCCCTAAAACAGATGACTGGTTAAAGAAACTTTGGTACATTTACATAATGGAATACTATGCAGCTGTTAGGAGATATGCAATCATGAAATTTGTTTATGAATGGATAAACATGGAGAGCATCATGCTAAGTGAAATGAGTCAGAAAAAGAGGGACAGACATAGAGGGACTGCACTTATTTGTGGAGTGTAGCATAACATCACATGAGACTGACACCCTAAGACAGTAGATACAAGGGAAGGGAAATTCTTCACCACTGCAAATAATGGCAAAAATAATACCTTCTTCCAAAAGGGGATTTCCAATTTGATTTGTAACCTCATTTAAAAAGACCTTTAAACCTCACCAAAGAAGAAAGATAGTAAAGCTAGTTGCTTAAAAGAGTATGTGTGCGAGTTGGAGCGGGAAAATTAGAGTAATCAAAGTTATGTTTATATAAAGTATGTCTAGATAAATTATTAAATCCAGTATCATGTAGTTGCTCACAGCTCTTTATACTATTTCTTTTCAACTTCAAAATAAAGAGTCTCGAGAGGAAAAGGAGTATATTTGGAATATGGACCATAATAAAAGGAATTTCTGCACAAATATGTGAAAGGAGAGTATACCACAAAATGTCAACCTAAACATCCCTGAAGACAAATATTATTTAATAAACTTTATCTGTGGGTTTCAGCTAGTGTGTACACATGAAGAATGGTTCATAATATTGAAAAGCTGGCAAAAAACTAAAAATGGAAAAACCATGAAAAGTCCAGAATGATTCTCTGGGCATGAATATAAACATTACTCTCTATTGGAAATAAAGAATGTGGCAGTGAAGGAACAGAATTGTCCTCCCTGGTGTGAGTATAAAGGTCTTGATCAGTCGGGATGGGAGATGTGTGCTGAAAGTAGATAAAGGGACAAACATGATAACCTCTCAATATCTATATTGCAAATCAGAAGCCCAAAAGTAGCGAGAAAGTATGGGGTAAATTGTCTTCTATGGAGGGTGAGAAAGGGACGGTATAATAGGGATATTGGTTGTGGGGAATGTATACTGGTGGAAGGATGGGTGTTTGATGATTGTGTCATTGTAACTCAATCATGAAAGCTTGTAACTATATCTCATGGTGATTCAATAAAGTTTAAAAAACGAAGGGTCTTCTCCAGGTATACCAGTTCCTGGGAGAATGAATTTATTTTTCTATCTCACCTTTTTTGAATTTGCTCCAATTTGCAGGAAATTAGATTGCTGAGTCTTACTACTCCTAGTTATAGCAATACCCCTAATTTAATTTCTAATACCTTTTAACTTACTAAATTTTAATAGAATAGTATTCCTCTTAGTCTTAGTTTTCATATAACTCATTCCTTTGTCCTTTGATCCTCACTGAACCTAGCACAGAGGCATTTGAATATGTGTTTAGTAAATAATTCATGAGTTCATGTACTTTATCCTAAGCCGTTTCCTCTCCATACTTAAGTTCTGATCTTTGAATTCTCTTATGAAAGACAACTTTCATAATTGAAATTCAATAATTTTAATATAGAGGCCATTGAAACTTATCCAAAATCATAAGGCTGCCATAAACCAAAACAAATTCTAGGCAATAAAGAAATTAATTTATCCAAAATATAAAAAAACTAAAAACTAAGAAAGCTAAGTACCCACTTTGATTTATCCTCGTCAAATGCTCTGGAGACAGAAGAAATGTTCAGGTGCCATCATCATTTGATTTGCTCCAAATTTTAAAGTCCTTAAAACCTCCGTAAATGCCTTTAGCCTCTAAAATGATAAAGGGATTAACTGACATGGAATTCTTGTTTGGACATGCTGGTTTCCTTGGAGAGCTCACCAAAATATAAATTACTTTAAAGGCATTCAGGGAAAGTTAAAATAAATCTGTAACTTTTATAGATGTTAAGGATTAATATTTCATGATGAACATCAGGATTAATCAAAGTATACCATAAATTCGAGTTTTAATATTAACCTCTTGCCAATGAATTTTGTAATGTAAAATCAGTTTATTAAGTTCAGTTTATAGTCTTTAGATGAGTTCATTCTTTGTGTGTATGCAAACATGCACATGTGTGAGTTTTTGTGTATATACAAACCTGTGTTTATGTGTGTATTTGCATTAAAAGATCATGGTTGTTATCTGAACTTTTAAAAAACAATTTTTATTTAAAGAAATATGACTTACAAAGTTATTGATAGTTGAATTTTAGGCATCTGATGTTCTAGCACTAATTCCAATACCAGTGTTAACTGCCCTTCACCGGTGTTCCTACATTCCCATCCAACCCCTTAGTCTGCTACCTTGACAAAAACATAATAAAGTTTGGTGGTTGTAATTTTGATCTTGCGTTTTCAGTGTAGTTAAGTTTGTGGTTTAAATATATAGTTATTATACTTTCCCACCTTACATAAAGACCTTCATTCCTATTCACCCATTCCTTCCTTTTCTCATCATTTTTCCCAGCCTAGATTTTTTCTCTCTGTCATTCTCCTACCTAAAATCTGGTATAAGGGTGATATAAGCATCCCCCACTTTAAACTAATATGTTCCTTTATCCAATTAGTCTGTGTACCACAGATATGTGAGCTCATCCTGTATTTGTCCTTCAACTTCAACATATTTCACAAGATTTCACTCCTAATTTCACAAGATATGAATTAGAAAAATATGGGGAAAACACTAACATAGACAAAAGTAATGCCATCTACTTATTATTCAAGAATATCACCAAAGCAGATAAAGCAATAATTGAAGCATTTTTTATATGAGTCTGATACATTTTTAGTGTTTTAGTATGTACAATACTTATAAAAACCTAACGGAGCATAAGGTAACCAAGTAATCCCAGTTTTTTTCAGAACAGTTTTGGTTTGAAATTGGGCTAGAGTGACAGTGCAGCAGGTAGAGAGCACTTGCCCTTCACGCAGTCGACCTGGGTTCAATCCCAGCATCCCATATGGGCCCCCAGAGCAAGTTGGGACTGATTCCAAAGCACAGATCCAGGAGCAAACCATGAGCATATCCTTGTGTGTCCCCACCATGCCAAAATGACCCCTACCTCATTCTCAAAAATGACAAAATAGTTGGTTAACTTAGCTAGGCGAGCCATGAATTTTATTAAAGAGGAAATGTGTTTTACAACTTTGGGGTCATGAATCGTTTGATCAAAGTCACACATCATCTGTAAATAATATGTTCATGTTATAACCCAATACTTGTAACTACTTACTATCTAATATTTTCCAAGAACCCAAGCTGTAACACAGTAGAAAAAACAATTGAAAATTTTATTAGTTTTAATTTTTTTAAAAACTTAAATACTACCTGTGTGATACCAAAGTTTGTTCTGACATACATACATACATATATATATATATATATATATATAGTTTGTATATGTATGTATGGGCTGGGGGCTGGAGTGATAGCACAGCGGGTAGGGCATTTGCTTTGCACAGAGCCGACCCGGGTTCAATTTCTCTGCCCCTCTTGGAGAGCCTGGCAAGCTACCTGGAGTATCCTGCCTGAATGGCAGAGCCTGGCAAGCTACCCGTGGCATATTCTATATGCCCAAAACAGTAACAACAAGTCTCACACTGGAGATGTTACTGGTACCCGCTCGAGCAAATTGATGAACAACGGGACAACAGTGCTACAGGGCATGTAGGGGCTGGGGGCTGGAACGATAGCACAGAGGTAGGGAGTTTGCCTTGCACACAGCCGACCAGGGTTCTATTGCTCCACCCCTCTCCCAGAGCCCGGCAAGCTACCGGTTACTGAAGTTAATGAAGACCTTTGCATATTTGGTCATCGGGAATCATAGTTTGTGGGGGTTTTATGCATGTGATTACTGATTTTGGCATCAAGATATTATAATCCCAAGGGAAACTGGAAGAATTTCTGAATCTTTCAATTTTTGGAAGAACTTGAAAAGGATTTATAATAGATCATCTTCGAATATTTGGTTGAGCTCACCAGTAAAACTATCTGGATTTAGGCTTTTGTGGAAGATGTCTCCTAAATTACTGTTCCAGTTGTCTTTCTTATAACTAGCCTATTAAAGATTTTTTCTTTATGATTTTGTCTGGTGATATTGTATGATTTCTAAAATGCATTCAAGCTTATCCAGTTTGGTGTCATAAAGGTTTTCATGGAAGTCTTTGATGATCCTTTATATTTTGGTCTATTTGTTCTTCTCTCCTTTCACCTTGGATCATTTTATAAGATTTCTTTTTTATGAGCCTGGAAAAAGGCTTGTCAGTTAGCTTTATTCTAAAGATCCAGCTCTTGGTTGTACTGACATTTTATACTCAATTTTTATTTCTATTATGCTTATTTCCACTCTAATTTTCATTACTTACTTTCTCTGCTGACTTTAAGTTTTATTGCTCTTCTTTTTCTAGTTCTTGGAGATGTGAGATCGATTATTTCATTGATCTTTTTTTTGTTTCCTAATGTAAATGGTTTTATTGCTATAAACTTCCATCTTAATGGTACTTATGCAGTGTCTCATAGATTTCGGTAGTTTATATCTTCATTCTTATTTGTATGCAAGGGTTTTAAAATATTTTCTTTAATTTTTGGACTTTTTTTGAAGGGGCACACCCAGACATACTCAGGGTTGACTCCTGGATCTGTTCCCAGGGATCACTCCTGGAGGGGTTCAAGAAATATTATGAAGTGTTGGGAATTGAACCCAGGTTAGTTATATGTAAGGCAAGTGTCCTACCCACTCTACCATTGCTCTGGCACCCTCTTTTTTGTTTTATTTTTTTGTTTTTTGGGTCACACCCGGCAATGCACAGGGGTTACCTCCTGGCTTTGCACTCAGGAGTTACTCCTGGCGGTGCTCAGGGGACCATATGGGATGCTGGGAATTGAACCCAGGTTGGCCGCGTGCGAGACAAACGCCCTACATGTTGTGCTATTGCTCCAGCCCTAACATTTTCTTATTGACCAAATCTCATCTAATATGATGTTGTTTAATCTTCAGTGTTTTGGGGTGTGTACATCCAGGTAAACTCAGGGCTTTCTTCTGTCTCTGTACTCAGGGATCACTCCTGGCAGGGCTAACAAACCATATAATGTTGGGGATTGAACTGGGGTTGGATATATGCAACACAAGTGCCCTTCTCCTGTACTATCTCTTTTTCCTCAGTCTCCAAATATTTGACCTTTCCCCAACTTTCATTTTATGTCAATTAGTGTTATTCTATTGTGATTTTTGAAATGCACTTGATATAATCTAAATCTTCATTTCTGTATTGACATTTAGCTTGTGTCCAAGTATGTGATTTATCTTAGAAAATGTTCCATGATCACTAGAGAAGAATATGTATTTATCATTTGGGGAATAAAAAGCCTGAATTATCTATTACGCTTATGTTCTTGCCTCTATCCCAGTTTTGTAAGTAAAGGATTTTACTTACAATTGTTGTGCTATTTTTTTGTTTACACCATAGAACCCTTTATTCTACATGGTAAGTATCTGCCTTAGTAAATAATCTCTTACTGATTGCAGTTTGTTATTATTCCAGAGTAGGGTTTCCTTCTTGGCGAGGGTGTGTCTATAATCATTCTTAGAATACTCTGTCTGTTCTTTGTCAGATATTCAGGTAAATTTGTAGAGCCAGTGCAATAGTACAGAAGATAGGGTGCTTGCCTCTCACAGACCAATGCGGGTTCTATCCCCAGCACCACATATGGTCCCCCAAGTCCCAGCATGTGTGATCCTGAGAACAGAGACAGGAGTAAATCCTGAGTACCACCAGATGTGGCCAAGTCTACTCCACCCCTGCCAAAAAATTCTGATTAATGAATGTTTGGGCATAGATTTTGAAGTAATAGAAGGACGCAAAAACTGATTTTAGTCCCAGCTCAAATGAAAATAGTTTTATGCTTTCTAAGTTAGTTACCTCCCAATACAATCATGAAAATAATTAGTGCCTTACTAATCTGCACTTCACAAGAAATTTCCCATAGCTTTCCTCACCTATCTTTTCCCATTTACTTAAAATAAGATTTTTTTTCTGTTTATGATGGTATTAGGAGCTAGAAATGTAAAACTGAACAGTACAAAATGACTAGAACTGATTATATATACCCATGATATTTTTCTCATTTCTTCTTAATACACAAATATGTGATTGTGTGTCAGAACAAACCTCTCACATTACTGTCCTGTCAGTACTGAACAAAATTGAATCCATCCATATGTCTTTAAAATGTTTTTCCATTTCTATTTCTTCTTTCAAAATACTGATCTTAGTGGAAATGTGGCCCACTAGACTACTAATGCCCATTTTCTCTTTCCCAACAGGCATCACAGTTGATAGGCATGGATTCATTTACTTTGTGGATGGAACTATGATTCGAAGAATTGATGAGAATGCTGTGATCACAACTGTAATTGGCTCAAATGGGCTGACTTCTACACAACCACTGAGCTGTGACTCAGGAATGGACATCACTCAGGTAGGCACCACTGATTTTTAAGTGTTATCACCGTTTGACATCATGGAAATGGATAACAATTTTCTCATACAGAAATCAGGTAGAAAGGAAGACTGGCATATATGTGATCATCCCTGGTAACAGAAATTTCTTTTTATATAGGTTTCTTTTTTCCTCACAAATCTCAGTAAGTGTTGAGGGTGGGGAGTGATAGTAAGTGGCATATTGTCATAGGAATTAAAGTCTCTCAAATTTGAATCATTTCAAGGGTAAGGTCAATCTCATTTATTGGGTATTTTCTAAGATATAATATTTTAGTATTTTGCATATTGTAATGGCTGCTATTTGGAAAAGTACTGACTACTAAAATTCTTTTTAAATCATTTAAAAGTGAATAAATGAGCATGATGCATTATTCACATATATGTAAATAGATGTTTCCAGGAAGTTTGAAGTTTTCTTAAGTCAGAGATCTATTTTACATTTATTTAGGAAAGCATTTTGCTAGTGAGAATAAATAGGAAGATTCAACACAGGTCTGAGTCCAAAATTTTTATTTTACCACAGAGCTACAAAATCTGGATTAGAGATCGAGAAAAGTTATAGAACATATTGCACAGTCTCCACACCCTCTGAATTCCATTTTTAGCCTGCAAACATGAAGTTATAATATAACATGAGAGAAAGTAACTAGATAGCCCTCGAAGGGGCTTTTAAATGTTAACATCCCATGAATCTGATTGTGTAGATTATTACATAGACTTCAAATGAATTAGAAGTTTTTTGTTTGGGGGTTAATTTATCTAAGAGATATTTGGGGAAAGATAATTTTTGACCAATCTAGCTTTGCTCAGGGCTTACTCTTGACTCTGCTCTCATTGATCACTTATGGTGGGCTCAGGAAACCATCTGGGGTGTCAAGGATCAAACCTGGGTCAGCCGCATGTAAGGCAAGCACCTTACCCACTGCTCAACCTCTCCAGCTCCAAGAGGGAATAATTTTGAATGCAAGTAATAAAATACCTTTAAAGTGGCTTGAAAAATAAGGTTTCATGATCTCACTAAATGAGATTACCAAAGGAAAGTAAAGATATGGGGCTTCCGATGTTCTTCTTTCATCACACTCACCAGAATCAAGTCACGTTCCCATACCTTCATCTGGTACTATTAACAGGGAAATGGAATATCCAGAATGCATTAATGCCTATGTAATGCCTGTGTAGGTCACCTTCCCTGATCATATTGCTATCAACTTCTTTTTTTGGGGGGTGGGGTGGGGGAAGTGGGCCCCCAGCAATGCTCAGGGCTTACTACTGGCTCTACACTCACGAATCACTCCTGGCAGTCTTGGGAGACCATATGGTATGCTGAAGATCAAACCTCGGTCAGTCACATACCAAGCAAGTGCCCTATCCACTACACTATCTCTCTGGCCCCTGCTACCAAATTTTTGAATGAAAATCTGGATTCTGTTAGTGAGGAATGAAGAATTCTTGATGGAAAGAAACCAATGATATCTTCCACCATTAGATATTCTTATTGATTCATGTTTAATTTTGTCTAAAATGCAAGATAACATGGAAAGTAGTTAATACATCACTCAGAAGCATTTCTTTGCATTTTTAATTAAAAGAAAATAAACTGAGGCCAGAGAGATAGTACAATAGTTAAGACATGTGCCTTGCACCAGACCACCCTGGTTCAATTCCATATGGTCCCCTGAGATTGCCGGCAGTGATTCCTGAATCCAGTAATAATCTCTGAGTTGATGTGGCCCCAAAACTTAAAAGTAAATTATTTCTTCACTTCTCAGCCCTAAGATTATCTTCATCTCCATTTTTCTTGCGTACATTTCTCTATAAAACACTATAAATGTAACTATTGGGTGGTAACTATTTTTTTTCTTTCTACATGTTTCTGCCTAGTCCTAGAAACTCAGAAAATATCAAACACCGTCAACTAAAATTAAAATGAGAATTGTAAGGCCTTTGAAACTAGAAAACAGAGCAAAATAAACTAACCATTCTTAAGAGAGATTTGAGTGTTTAAGACTCATTTATTTAGCACAGCCTAAGATTCCATGATGCAAAATCCTGAATAAATCAAGGAAAAGGAACATCATTTGTGGTAGTAAAGGTATAAATGTTTTTATATGGGAGGGGACAATAGAGTTGATGCATATATCCTATTCACTTGTGGGATATTTTTACTGAAAATATGAAACATATTGCAATCAATTGACTCAAAACAACGTATACTTCTGTTTAGAAAATTTATACTGTAAAATGATTTTTTGTCAAAATATAAGAAACATAAGAGCCTCATCACCATAAAAACAATGTTATGATACTTCGCAAGCTATTATTGTAGCCCTAAATTCTTTATCTCTTTCAGATTGCAATGTAGAGTGTAGACTATTGAAAAGGAATCCTGGAGATAGTATAGTGGGCAGGCACATGCTTTGCACAAAAACAACTTGGGTTCAATCCTAGACATTCCAAATAGTCCCCTAAGTCCTACTAGGGGTGATCCCTGAGCATAGAGTCAGTGGTAAGCCCTGAGTACCAATGGGTGTGGCTCCAAAACCAAAACGAGGGAGGAGAGAGGGGAAGGCAGGGGATGAGTTGGGAGGGAAGGGGAGAAGAGGAGAGAGGGTTGTTCTGGAAACTAGAAGATGGTATTATGTTTTCCTATATCATTAATTCCGAACCTCAGTTTCCTGGTTTCCGTCTTTTCCTTCTCTGTATAATACCTCAACTTTCTAAACAACAGAACTTCTTGTGAAGGTTCAGGAAAGGAATTAATTAATAAACAACAGAACTCTTTGAGAAAGAAAACAGCTTTATATCCAAATTATCTAGCAGTTATCTTTTTTCTATTCCTCATTGTCATTTCCTGTTCTGAGCTTAATATGCCCTAGAGTAGGGTAATAGTCCCAACTGTTCTATACCTCAGTCTAGATTATCACCCTCCACATTGATTAAGGATACCCTTCTTATGGCCCCATTCCCTCAGTCCAGAATTGCTTCTTCTGATAGAAATTCCATTCTTTACATTGCACACACCACTCTTTCCTTGGGATTTCTCTCTTGTGTTTTTAATCCTCATGCTATCTTATTTTCTTACTGAAATTGAGTATCACCATTATAAATATGTAATTTGTTTTCAGTTGCCAAAACTATGTATTCAGCTGGACTCTCAACTGGACTGAATGTTTTTTGAACACATGTCATAAGTGGTAAAAAGGCAAAGTCACTGTAATTACTGTTTCAAAAAGGACACTTTGGTGTAAAGAATGTCGAGAAAGTGAGAGCTGAAAGTGGAGACAGGAGGACTTCATTAGCATGCTAGCCTTCCAGCTATATCTGGGGGACAATATGGAGCCAATAAAATCATTAAACAGAGAAATGCATTTTTAAAATATGGGTTGGCATGTAAATGAATTTCTTAAAGATCATTTCAAGAGTATATCAAGAGAGGGGGGAAGGTTTAGAGGCAGGGAGATAGAAGGTGGTTAAACTGGGGATGGAGAGATAATGCAGTTGGTAAGGTGATTGTCTTGTTTTCAATCAAACCAGATTTAATCTTGAGCACCCCAATATGGTTCCTTGAGCCACACCTCGAGTGGTCCCTGAGCACAAACCAAGAAAATTTTGTGTGACCCAAATTTTTTCTAATGGTGATTTTAAAGGGCTGGGTATATTATAAGTGGGTTAGAGCACATAATTTGCATGTGGCTCATCCCAGTTCACTATTCAGCCCCACATGACCTCAAAGTGCTAGCCAGGAGTATCATTAACTGCAACTCCCAAGTAGCACCATACCCTAATTTGTGAGGTCCAGAAAGATAACTCAAATGGTCTGAACATGTGCTCTGCATGCTGAAAGCCTAGGCTTAACCCCTGGAAGTACATAATTTCATGAACAAATAACTTGGAATAGCCCATGTACTACTACAGCTATTTCTCCCCACTTCCCAATAAGAGATACAAACAAGGTTACATAAGTGACCAACAATAATACCTAAATCTAAATATGTATATCAGTATGGATTAAGAATCCTACATATGTTAGTAAAATATTGGACCTAAAATCAAAGAACTTCTTTACTAAGTTTCAGAGTTAAGAATGTATGTGTAAGTTAACATAATTGACTAATATGTAGAATATGAAAGGAGAAGAAGGAGGTTTGGATGAAGGTTATGAGAAGTCTACTTTTGGACTTGTTGAGAGGTCAGTGCCTATTTTTATAATGATATGTCAAGCAGATATGTATGCCTAAAATGGATATGGAAATTTGGGTTACCACTTATATTTGGTAATGGCAATTATATCAAGGCGCGGATACTGTTTCATGGGAAGGACTAGAGAGCAGTTTTAAAAGAGAACGTAAAATACCTTCTTCATGCTCCAAAGAATATCAGTATTCAAGAGAAGACTGAGGAATGGCCATCTGTAGAGTCTGAGAGGAATAGGATTTGACAAGTAGGAGGAAAAGCCAAGAATATATCCACACAGACACACAAAATATAAAAATAAATCATGGGTAACACACTTTTCAACAGAAAGGGAAATGTTACTATCAAATGCTCCTTAGAGATCACATAAAACGAGGTGTTTTGTAAGAAGCCCTATGGTTTAAAAGCATTCTTTCTCTCCATTGGCCTCCACAAAGGTATTTAGGAGCCTATGATTTTCCTCTTGTCAATCCATGGCCAGCTGAGCCAGAAGTCCAGTGTGAAGGCCCAAGGATGCAGTGCTGCTTAGTGGTGCTTGGAGGTGTTTGGAGGTACTTGGAGTTCTTGGGGACCTTCAGGGCTGCACTCAGAGCTGCTCAGAGAGTGTCGGGTATCATGCCTTGAATCAAAGCGGGATCAACCACATGCAAAGCAAGTACCTTAACCCCTGCGCTATCTCTCTAGTCCCTTGAGAGCACTCTTGACTCTGAATAAGTGTACCTTTGGTAAAAGTGCTAATTAATTGGAATCAGGTTGCAGTGGCATTGAAGCAAATCAATTCCAAGTGTAAATCAACACCCAGATGTGGCACGGGTAGGCAGAATTTGGACAACACTGAATGAAATCAGATAGGCCTGCCAGGTAGAGTCAGTGTGTGGCCTAACACCCCATTAGCTCCACCTCTGTGACAAGTTACCTGTGTGGACAACTGTGCCAGTTTTGGGAACCCATGTTTCCACAAGTGTGCTTAAAATTATGAACTGTCTTCAACTAAAGAGGAAAATGCTGAGTAGGGAGCTTCTTATCACCTTTCAAAAACAAAGCCCCAGTTGTTTATAGGAGTACTTAAAATGATCCAGCTGAGCTTACATGGTGCACAGTTTCATATGTCAGTAAATCAAAATATATTGATGGGTAAGGGTGGAGATAAAATGTCTAAATGAGAGCACACAGATTCTGCTGACATGAAACAGACAAGAGAGAAAAGAGAATCCTGTGCTGCAACATGAAGATTTGAATCAGACTTCATTAAGCACTTATGGAGACTAAGATTGTATGTGGCAGCATTAGACATTATCAAAAGATCTTACAGAATTTTCTTCTTTTGAAACGTTTTTCTGGCTGTGTCTAGTGATTATCAAAACTTTACCCCTGTACTTATGCCTAACATTTGTTCAGGGAACCATATGATGCCAGAAAATGAACCCAGTCCCCCACATTAAAAACATACATTAAAAAAAGCATATTCAACCCTTTGAACTATCTTTCCATCATGACTTTTAAAGTTTTGGTGAATATTTAGGCAACATCCAATGGATCTCAGAAGTTGCTCCTGGCTCTGGCTTTGAAGACTACTCCTGGCAGTATTTAGAAGACCATGTGATACCAGGACTAGAACCTGAGCCTCCTTCATGTAAAATATGTATCCAGCCCCTTAACCTGTTTCTCCAATTCTTCCTTTTTGAAATAATTAAAGGAAATTGTGGATAAATAATGTTAGGAATACTTGGGATGTAGATTTCTCTGAAGTCAAGAAGAAGTATCAGTTTTTCTCACATTCCTTTCCAGTTCCATGAATATTTTTCTGTAGAAACGGAATCTAATTATTCAAGTTCATTGTAATTTTCCCCGTATTTCAAAACCAAAAAGTCCCTTAAAAGGAAAATCCCAATGTGAGACTGTGACTGAAATCCCCAAGCTCTCTCAGAGCAGTAATGGGATTCATTCTCCCATTTCCCTAGTTTACCAGGAGCTTGGCAGTCATACCCACAAACTACCCCTGTTGCCATATAATCTCATCAATGGCAAAGATTCAGAGACTCAGAAGGAAAACTCCTGGAAGAGAGCAACATAGAATGACATGCCACAGGGATGCCTCCAGACTCCCTTCCACGCTGTCTTAACTTGGTCAACTTGGAGGAGCGCAGCTGAGTTTACCTCCCTACCCCAACAGAGCCCTGACAGCCAAAAACCTCCAGAACCCAACCATCGCCATATTCAAAGCAGCTCTCCACAGGCTCAGGCGAGCCTCACCCATGAGTGATTCTGAAGAAGTAAAACAAGTATGAAAGACCTGTGACTGAAATCTCCAAGCTCGCTCGAAGTAGGAATGGGCTCCATCCTCTTACCTCCTTAGTTTACCAGTAGCTTGGCAGTCACATCCACAAACCGCATCTAGCACCATATAATCTCATCAACGGCCTCACCACGAGTGAATTTCTTGAGCAACCTCTCATATTCTACACCACTGATGTACTAAATGTAGCACACAATAATTGATGGGGTTTAACAAATATGTTAGTGACACAAAGGTTTAATGTCTCCAGGATGAAATAAAACAATCTTCACACACTTTCCTCAAAGGAAACTTTATTGGAACATTTTTAGCAGATTATTCTTAACAAGCAATACAAAATTAATGGATTCGATTCACTTGGGGGCATGGTTTGGGATTTGGGGTGGAAACATTCAAAATATGGTGTTGGAAACCTGCAATGATTGGTGTTTGATTGTGAACAACTTTATAAAAATAAAATAAAATTTAAAAAGTAAAGGAATATGTAAAATTGCTAATAACAGAGAAATATGCTAGGGATTCTGGTTGAATTGCAGTCGCTAACTATGAGACAGCACAACAAGCTCTCCAAGACATAACTGTCACTGTCACTGTCATCCCGTTGCTCATCGATTTGTTCGAGCAGGCACCAGTAACGTCTCTCATTGAGAGACTTATTGTTACTGTTTTTGGCATATCCCAATACGCACGGGTAGCTTGCCATGCTCTGTCGTGTGGGCTCGATACTCTTGGTAGCTTGCCGGGCTCTCCGAGAGGGGCGGAGGAATCGAACTCAGGTCGGCCACGTGAAAGGCAAATGCCCAACCGCTGTGCTATCGCTCCAGCCCTCCAAGAGTGATAGCACAGCGGGGAGGGCGTTTGCCTTGCATGCCTAGTATTTAGAAGGCATGCAAGGCAAACCAGGGGTATTCCTAAGTGTAGAGCCAGGAGTGACCCCTGAGCATCGCTGGGTGTGACCCAAAAAGCAAAAAAAAAAAAAACCCAAGACATAACACTGAATAAAAATAAGAAAACTGAAATATAAAAGGCCCATACTTGATACTTCTATGGTATTGGATGCTAAAAAAATGATGTGAAAACAGTCCTCTGTTTGCCTTTGTTTTCTGTATGTCTCTTAGAACAAGCCGGAATCCCAAGAAGAATTAATGTTCAATAGCTAACCCTAATCTTCAACAACACATGATTTGTTCCAGATAGTCACTGTCACTGTCATCCTGTTCCTCATCAAGTTGCTTGAGCGGGCACCAGTAACATCTCTATTGTGAGACTTGTTGTTACTGTATTTCGGAATATAGAATACACCACGGTAGTTTGTCAGGCTCTATCATGTGGGCAAGATACTCTCGTTAGCTTGCCAGGCTCTCTGAGACTTCCAGATAGTAATTCTAATAATATCGGCTATCATCTATTGAAAATTTTCTATGCCCCTAGTACTAAATATCTTATTTATTCTGTTCAAATTAATATCTACAACTACCTTTGAGATGTAAGTATAATTATACCCAAATGCAGAGGATTAAACTGGAAGTCAAAAGTATTGCATATTGTGCTATGACCGTAGAGTTATTACATGATATAAACAAATTTGAGCACAAGATTTCGGACCTCCCATGTGCATTATTCTCAACTTCCATATCTTCAACAATTCAACAATTTGGAAATTTCCAAGTACTAGTGTGTTTTGTGGTTGAAAACTGTTAGCTGAGGAATATACTGCTTACTTACAGAATAATGTTTAGTGGCACTTAGGAAGTAGTTTATTAAAATCTAATCTTCTCAAGAACTGAAATTTTCCTTGACAATAAAATCAGCCATTAGTTCAAAATCAATATCTTTTTATTTGCTGGGATATAAAGCTAAATTTTCAATATAAACTCTGAAACATAACTTCCCTTTGTAAACACTACTGTAAACAATCAGGCATTTCACTTCAAGAGGCATCTTTAAGGATGAAACACCACTGACCAACCAAGCAAGTGGAAACAAACATAAACAAATGGGACTATATTAAACTAAAAAGCTTCTGCACCTCAAAAGAAATTATGAACAAAATACAGAGAGAGCCCACTGAATGAGAAATATTGTTTACTCAATACCCATCAGATAAGGGGTTAATATCCAGGATATACAAGACACTGATAAAACTTTACAAGAAAAGACCTCCAACCCCATCAAAAATGGGGAGAAAAAATAAACAGAAAATTCCTCAGAAAAGAAATACAAATGGTCAAAAGGCACATAAAAATGCTCTACATTATTTCCTAATCATCAGGAAGATGCAAAACAAAACAACAGTGAGATATCTCACACCATAGAGACTGGCACACATCAAAAAGAACAAGAACAACCACTGTTAGTGTGAATGTGGGGAGAAAGAGACTCGTTTTCATTGTTGGTGGGAATATCAACTGGTCCAGCCTTTTTGGAAAACACTATGGGCATTCCTTTAAAAACCATATGGGTATTCCATATGACCCAGCAATACCTCTTCTGGGAATATATCCCAGGGGTTCAAAAAGCACAGTAGAAATGATATCTGCATCTATATGTTCACTGCAGCACTGTTCACAATAGCTGAATCTGGAAAGAATCCAAGTGCCTGAAAACAAACAACTGGTTAAAGAAAAATTGGTCCATCTACACAGTGGAATATTATGCAGCTGTTAGGAAAGATGAAGTCATAAAATTTGCTTATAAGTGGATGGACATGGAGAGCATCATACTAAGTGAAGTGAGTCAGAAAGAGAAGGACAGACATAGAATGACTGCACTTATTTATGGAATATAAAATAAAATGAGACTAACACCCAAGGACAATAGAGACAAGGGCCAGGAAGACTGCTCCATGGTTGGAAGCCTGTCTCATGAGCTGGGGGAGAAGGAAGCTGGAATAAAGAATGGATCACTAAGTCAATGATGGTTGGAGGTGTCACTGGGATGGGAGATGTGTGCTAAAAGTAGATAAAGGACCAAACATGATAGTGTCTCAATATCTGTATTGCAAACGATAATGCCCAAAAATAGAGAGAGAGTATCAGGGAAACTGTCTGCCATAGAATCAGGGGAGGGGTTGGGCGGGGATACTGGAGATATTGGTGGTGGAAAATGTACACTGGTGCAGGGATGGTTGTTGATCATCATATGACTGAAACTTAAAAAAACTTAAACTGAAAGTTTTGTAACTGTATCTCAATAAAAGAAGAAAAAGAAAAAAAGAGGAAAAGAGCTTTGGAATCATTCTGTTCTGCTTACACTACTATTGCATGCCTGACTAGAATGGAATTGGAAGTTGGAACAGGTCTCTTGGATAACGACAAATTTGAGTGTTGATTTACTCCATGGAGGAAGCCTAAGGCTCTTCCAAATATCAGCCCATGACAGATAGGAAAGGAACATGGGCCTTTTGTACATGTGGATAATCCTATTAACTCGCTGTCTATAAGGTACACTTGTAGGTATGTATCTCCTGTATCTGATAAATAATAAGTGCTCCATAAATGTTTGCTGGATCATCTGTATACTGCAGGTGGTTTTCATTTGATAGTTGGTTCTAATGTGGACAAATCATCATGGTTATGATGGTTCTTTGTAAAAGCTTACTTCATCCGTAATATGTTTCACCTGTTTATCCTGCTGGGAATGCTAGTCATATCCTCATTAGATGCTGGAATTCACTCCATAATAGGAATACTACTGTTCATTTGTAGTCTAATCCCTCCTCAAATGTGCCTTGTGATAGACTTACTACCTTCTACAGGAATCTCATTTCATCTTTGCATATCTCCAACTGATGGAAAGCTCATCTGCTTCCTTTTAACTTTAAATTTTGACTTTTTAAAAATATTCACCATCTAATCTTACAACTCTTTAAAACCTATGCTACAAATTTAATGTTTTTTATAAAATAAATACTTTTATGAACCAAGCACTGTACTGGATTCTTTCATATATGCTATCATATTCAATCCTGGTGACAATCCTTCAAAGTGTTTTGTTTCCTGCTTTTTAATAAATGTGAAACACAGGACTCAAAGGAGTTGAGTAACTTTGTCAAGGTTACATAACCAATAAGTTGTAGAGTTGAAAATTGCACCTAGTCCACCTGATGCCAAAGTCCACATTCTTTTTACCAAACTACTTTATCAAACTACCTCCTCTACATGACAGCCTTCTTAGTGTGTTGTGATCAACTCTCTCAGACCTCCCGTGTCACAATCTCAATTCATTTTATTGTATCATGCCTGCCATGGTTTTTAGGTTTTTCACTCTCTTCAGTCTTCTCTCACTATGTTCCCATTTATCTATTTGAAATAGAGGCTTCCAGAGATGAACAAAACAATTCAAATGTGTTCTAACTAATGCAGAGGCAGCATGGGTACTAACCGACCTCCTTTATTCTGTTTTTTGTTTATTTTGCCTGGCAACATTTGGAAGGAATTTTACAAATAATTTTTACATGAAAAACTAAGTCCCACTTTATAAAACTGATTTAAATGGAAGATTAAAAGAAAAAGCACTACACCAGAACTCTCTATGTTCAGATTCAGGGACTACCATGAGGCACTTTTATAAAAACACTAAGAATAAGCAGCACAATTGAAGAGACTACAGTTAAAGTTAAATTAGATACTTAAGCATTTGGGACTATTTAATTATAGGGAACAAAAATTTTATGTGTCTCCCATCCTCATCTCATTTTGTATTTGCTCAGTAAGTTCTTTGCTTCATAGTGAAGCATCTTACATTAGTCTATATAAAATTCTGTCTCATTAGATTTGTATTCTATTCAGAATCTTCACTATTCTTTCCAGACTGTGTCACCTATGAATTTGATAAATGTTTTCTATGACTTCATTCATAATAAAACTGATAGATAGCTAGGCCACGATGATATTGTGCCACCACTAGACTGGTTCTCTGTTAGATTATGAACCCATCTATTTAAACTATCACCTATGGGACATGATTCATAGTGCATTAGGAAATCAACATCATATCCAGCCTTTTTCAAAAAGGAAACAGAACAAAAAATATTCAGAATACATCACCTAGAGTAAGTTTTGTTTCCTGAAACTTTTTGTTTGGATTACATATGTTATTGATGTTAAATATAATTTTTTCTTACTGGGGCTGTGGTCCCAGTCTACTTTGAAAGCCACTTACTCTCACCTACATTTCTCTCATGTATTTACAAAGGTATTTGAGAGAAATCTTATCAGGTTGCTCACTGTCATCCCGTTGCTCATCGATTTGGTCGAGCGGGCACCAGGAACATCTCTCATTGTGAGACTTATTGTTACTGTTTTTGGCATATCCAATATGCCATGGGTAGCTTTCCAGACTCTGCCATGTGGGCGCAATACTCTTGGTAGCTTGCTGGGCTCTCCGAGAGGGGCAGAGGAATCAAACACGGGTCGGCCGCATGAAAGGTGAACACCCTACCGCTGTGCTATCAGGTTGGAAAATCTGCTTGAAAGTGTCTGTGTTGCAAGCCATAATGCCCAAAATTAAAGAGAGAGTATGGGGAATATTGTTTGCCATGGAGGCAGGGGGAGGGTGGGAAAGGGGGCGTATACCAGGGATATTGGTAGTGGGGAAAGTTCACTGGTTGAAGGATGGGTGTTTGATTATTGTGTGATTGTAACCCAAACATGAAATCTTGTAACTATCTCATGGTGATTCAATATTTTTAAATAGGGTATGGCATTCCCACAAAATATTTTTTACTAACCATAGTTTTGTATAACCACCACTTCTAAGTTAAGAACTTAGAAACAAACTGCCTCCTTACTTTTATTCTTTTTTTTTGAAATGTTCAGAAGTCACACAATTGGGTGTGGTACCCATATATACATAATTGTGGTGCACAGGAAATCACACACTCTTGTGGTACCCAGGATCCCAATGACAATACCGCCAGAATCACACTCAGCTATTTTCAGCTATTTGGGGCAATCCTGGGGGGGATCAAATTGTGACCTCACTCATGCTAAGAGCGACCACTTAGTCATATCATCCTGGACTTCAAGAAACATTTTAATAATACATTTGATGATCTTTTCTCAATCACTTTGTTACTTTCATGCAGTTTTTGGGATACATAGAATTCTTCTTGAAGTTAAAACTACATTTAACCATGTTTAATCTGCCAGCACATCTTCTACTGTTTACTTAGTATTTCTCAACAATCACAAACTACAAACCTATTTGCAAGTTCTCTCTAAAAAATCATATCTGCTGAATATGAACAGGAAGATTGAATTGAGTATAAAGTTTGATGCCTTTCCACTGTATTTGCACATATGTTAGGCTAAAAGTCTTGTTATCTGGGAGCTCTTGGGGGGATGGTTTTTACTTTAATAACCCTTTATTAGTATACTGCATGTTTTCATTGTGGTAACATTAGTTTATAACACTATATGTTCTAGGTATACAATATCTTACCTCAAAATCTGTCTATATCATACCACACATCACTAAATGTCCAGTTACCATATACCACTGATGGGGGCACTCTACTTGTTCCCATCCCTCTTGCTCGTTCCCTTTAATAACCACCATGCTTTTGTTAGAGCTTAAAAGATTTCATTTGCTTTTGTTTTGCTAGTTCATTTGCATTGTTTATTTTTATTCCACAAATCATGCAGTAATTGACTCTTTTTCTTTTAACGTGTGTCATTTAGCATAATCCCCTTGATATTTCCATTCATGTTGTTGAAAGTGGCAAGATTTTACCTTTTTTATGCCTGATAGAATCCCATTATGTACATTTACCACATCTTCTTTCAGTCATCCATCATTTGGCACTTGAGTTGTTTGTATATTTGGGCTATTGTGATACTGGTGCAATGAACACAGGGATAACATAGACCACTTCTATTCCCAACTGTGTACAAGTGTGAGTTCACAAAATGTGGGTGCTGGATGAACGGTGTCTGAGAGCCACCTCCCATCCTCCCCAGGTCTCCCCAGCAGAGAGACAGAAAGACAGGGAACCACAGCCTGATGGTGAATATGGCCCAATTAAATCAGCCCTGCTAGCATACTTACACAACATCTGACAGGGTTAAGGTAAGAACATAGGTGTGATTGATCATTTATATATGGAAATTTACATAAATCATTTACATAGAACATAGGAAATTCTCTTGGGGAGAGAACATAGGAAATTCTCTTGGGGAGATTAAAGCAAGGAGACACCCTGTCTCACAGGGACATCTACATTGCTTTTATCTTTCCCTCTAATTATATGTTATCAATACTTGCAGTTGTTTGGATAAACACAGTAAGAGACAAAGATCCAAACACTTAGTTCTTAGGGCTCTGAGAGGAAGCAAAGATTTTACCTTAAATCCCAGATTAAGTCTTCTCTGGCCAGTCAAGTTTGTCCTTCCCAATAAGGCTTCTGTCTCTTAAAGTGTAACAGTTTGCATCAAGACAATGTATTTATGCTTTCTAGACTGCCATTTTAGTGCTGAGGTAACTTTGCAACTCACCCTGGGTATATCCCATCCCATTGTGGGACCTCCTCTTTGGGATGTTAGGAACTACACCAACTGAAGTCTGAGTCAAGTAATTAGGATCAATGCCAAGGAGTAAATATATTTCAGAGTCAATCAACCCCCAAATATTAGAAACATAGTATTAGCGGTCTTTCTGTGTTTAATCAAAGAACATTGCTCTATAGTAAAATATTAAAAGTCTATAGGGAAATATAAAATCAGGTACAAACACACAGCACTTCAAATGCAAATCACTACAAATGCAAAGTCCAGAATTACCAGAAAGTTTTGGCTTATAAGTAATCAAGACTGACTTGGGGAGCTGAGACAATGAGAGATAAAACACAAAGAAAAGTTAAAGACAAATTTTCACTAAATTAGGGATGCTAGCAATAGCATGCGAAGGTTCTCTGGAGGCGGGAAAAGGGGCAATTCACTGATGAAGCCTAAAACACTTAGGGTTAATATACAACATACAAGGCATTTTTCTCCACATCCTCTCTAACATTTACTGCTTCTTGACTTTTTCGTAACAGTCATTCAAATGAGTGTGAGAGAATCTCAGTGTTGTTTTGATTTGCATTTCCATAATAATATATGATATGGAACATCTTTTGGTGTTTCTCTCTACCATATCTTTGGCAAATTTCCTATTTATATCCTCTGGCCATTTTTTAATTTGCTAGTAACTTTCTTTAGTTGTTGGGTTTTATGAGGTGTTAATAATTTTTTATTAATCCATATCTATTATATTATTTTCAAGTATCTTATCACATTCAATGGTCTACCATTTTTGTTTTAATGACAATCTTTGCTTGCATGTTTTCCATTCGATATAATCCCATTTATTTCTATTCATTTTTGTTTCTTTTAGTTGTTGGAGGTGAATTCATGAAGACATAACTAGGCTGATATCAAAGAATTTACTGCCCCTGTTTCCTCGTATCTTATTATTTTAATCAAGTTTTGTTTAGTTTAATGTAAGGTATAAAATAGTGGTCTAGATTCATTATTTAACATGTGATTATCCAGCTTCTCAGCACAATTTATTAAAGAAAGTTTACTCCCCACTGTATGCTTTTGGATCCAATATCATAAATTAGCTGTGCATTTCTGTGTGGTCCATTTCTGGTCTCTTAATTTTTTGCCATTGACTTGTAAGTCTTATTTTAACTCCAGTAGCATACAGTTATGATTACTATCATTTTATAGTTTAGTTTGTAGTCAAGGAACATGATGCCTCTGGTTCTCCTGCCCCCTGAATTGTTTTACAATATATTTATATAAATATATATATATATATTAGGACTTCGTTTCATACAAATTTTAGGATTTGATGATTCTAATTATATGAATAAAATGGATGTAATCTCAATAAGGATTGCATTTGTCTATATATTACTTTATGTAAATGGCCATTTTAAACTCTGTTCCGTCTATTCATAAGAAAATATTGTCTTTCCATCTCTCTTTTTGTGTTTTTCAGTTTCTTTTAAAAATATCTTATAGTTTTCAGCAAATAGGTCTTTCACTTCCTTAGTTAAATTTATATGTAGTGGACTGGAAAGATAGTTCAGTGGATTATCTGATAGATAGTGCATTTTTTTGCATAGAGGTGACCTGGGTTTGATCCAGCATTTTATGATCCCCTGAGCACCACCAGAAATAGCTTCCAAGCATGGATCAAGATTACCCCCAGCACAACCAGGTGTGACCCTTCAAAACAAAACTAAATTTATGCGGAAATATTTCACTCTTTTGATGCAATTTTAAATGGTATTATTTTCTTCCTTTTTCTTTTTGATAGCTCGTTGTTTGTAGATTGACAAACAACATAATTTTGATTAAATGTTTTTATATCCTATAAGTTTACTATTATTTGTCTAATATTTCTAGCAGAGTGTTTTGTAGCAACCTTATGATTTTCTTTACCTAATATGTCATTTGCATATAATGGTAGTTTAGTTCTTCCTTTTTAATCTGGATAACTTTTGCTTTCTTACCTAAATTGTCTTTTTAAAAAGATACTAAAAAAATGTTTACAAGATATTTTTATATGTTTTCTTCATTTTATGCATTTTATGTATTTAGTGCCTCTTCATGTTAATTTGGATGATTCCCTTAAGTATTTCCTGCAAAGCCAACTTAGTGACTTTAAACAAACTGTTTATCTCAGAAGTTCTTGATCTATTTAAAATCTGAATGACAAAACTGCTGCTCATAACTTTCTCAAAAACACTTGAAGATTTTTCTTTTCATCACTTTGTGTTTGTCATGCCACTTTATCCTGGCCTCCCAAAGAAACAGGTTCATGTTGAACAGGTTGAAAAATTCAACAGGTTTATGTTGAAAAATCTGCCAATAGTCATATGAAGTTTCCCTTGCATGTAACATCCTGCTTTTAAGAATCTGTCTTTATTGTTACTTTTATTTTTACTTAGAAAGAGTCTTGGTATGAATCTCTTTAGGTTCATCTTATTTTGAACTCTCTGAGCTTACTGTACCTGAATATGGGCTTCATTTCCAAGATTAGAAAAGTTTTCATTAATTATTTCTTCAAATATTTTTCCTTTAAAGTGGGTCTATTTATTCCCCTTTATTTTATTTTGTAAAAGCATCATCATTTACAAAGTTATTCATAGTTGGATTATGGACATACAATATTTCATCACCAATCCTGCCTTCAGGTTCATTTCTCCACCAGTGTTCCTAGGCTCCCTCTCCCACCCACACTCCAACCCCATCCTGTCATCTAGATAAACACCTTTATAAGTTTGTTTATTTAAGTTCTGGGCTCATTATTTCAGTGTTGTTGACTCCATGGTTTGGATATTTAGATCTATCATTTCTTAACACCATGATGTACATTGAGCCTTCAGCCTATTCCTTCACATCTATCTCTTCTCCCCCATACCCTCCATTCATTATCTTCCCTTCTCTTCTGTATACTTTGGGACCCTTGGTGATCTAGGCATCCTATTTTAAACCATTACATTTACTCATCCATTTACTCACCCTATGAGTAAATTCTGGCTTACTTCATTTAACATGACATTCCACTCATGTTGAAGCAAATGGCATGATTTCATCATTCAATGCTACTGCATAGTATTTCATTGTATATATATATATATATATATATATATATATATATATATATATATATACCTTCATGATCCACTGCTATCTTGTCAGACATCTAGGCCGATTGCAAATCTTAGCGATTATATTAACTGCTGCAATGAATAATGGTGTTCATATATCCTTTTGAGTGAATGTCGTTCTGTCCTGGAGGGAAATGCCCCAAAATGGAAATTGCTGGATCATATGGCAGCACAATTTTTAATTTACAGAGAACATTCCACACTCTTTTCCAGAAGGTAGCACTGTAGCACTGTTTTCCCTTTGTTCATCAATTTGCTCGAGCGGGGCACCAATAACGTCTCCATTGTGAGACTTGTTGTTACTGTTTTGGGTATATCAAATAGGCCACGGGTAGTTTTCCAGGCTCTTCCGTGCAGGCGGGATACTCCCTGAGAGCGATGTAGGAATCAAATCCAGGTCAGCCACATGCAAGGCAAATGCCCTACCCGCTGTGCTATTGCTCCAGTCCTTTCCAGGGGATAACCAGATAATATTTACACCAGAAGCAGATGAAAGTTTCTTTGTCACCACATCCCTGCAAACACATATTGTTCTCATTATTTCTGGTATGCACCATTCTCATTGGTGTGACATGGTATCTCTTTGTCTTGATTTATATTTCTTCAAATTTCTGACTATTTCTCTCTTCTTATTGAATCCTATATTCTGGGTATTTGTCCTCTTGACATTTTTTTTAATTTATATATTTTTTAATTGAATCACCATGTGGAAAATAACAAAGTTTTCAGGCTTAAGTCTCAGTTATACAATGCTCAAACAACCATCCCTTCACCAGTGCACATATTCCACCACCAAAAAAACCCCAGTATACCTCCCATCCTCCCACCCCCCCACCCCCGCCTGTGTAACTGATAATTTTCACTTTACTTTCTCTTTACTTTGGTTACATTCAATATTTCAACAAAAAACTCACTATTGTTGTTTGGAGTTTCCTCCCTAGAATCAGACCTGCTGAAAAGGAAGCATTTGATAATTTGTTTTCCATTGCTGAGAATGAAGAGATATGAGGTTGTGCGGCCACTATCACAACTGCGCAATTTTGGATTTCTGTATTTTAGTAGCTAAGCCCAGGGAAATTTCTGCCAGAAATTGGATCATTGCAAGCTTGTACCTCTCATTTGTGGTCCTTATAACATGGCGGTCACCACGCCCTTCCCCCCGCCCCCCCCAGAGACATTTCTGCAAGAAGCTGCTGGTACCAAAAGTATTTTAGCTTGCCTCTGGAATCATGCTCGTGTAGCTGCAGAGAGGCCGCACACGTGTGACATTACTGGTGCCTGCTCAAACAACGAGAGACATTACTGGTGCCTGCTCAAACAAATCGATGAGCAACGGGATGACAGTGTGACAGTGTGACACTTATCCATAAACATTATACCATCTGCCACAAGTTATACACCTCTGCCTTACACTTTTGTTTGTCTTCCTTTCTCTAGAAAACTACAAAATTCATTGGTAATGGTTCTTAAAATTTTTTACTTTGAATATTTGTTTATTTTAATAAGCCAATACAGAGCTACTTAATTAAACAATATTAACACTACATATAGGTACTTTTGGGGAAAATGGGAACATTTTGCCCATTTGCATTTAGTTACATAAAATTCTTAATTATAGTTTAGGTAACATGCTTATAAAAGTGTTAATATATTATTGGTGTCAATTTTTCTGCACTCCACCATCCATCACAGCCTTCCAACTTTTTAAATTGTATTTGAGGCACTGTGGTTTAAAATTCTGGTAACGATAGGGTTTCCAGCACCATAACCCCCACCAAAGTGTCCACTTCTTTCCACCATTTTCTTATATTCTCTTTTATTACTCCTCATTCCCCAGTCATAAATGTCCTTGGAATGATTTCAGATAATTTTGACACAACTGGATAGAATTGGAAATATAAAGTTCAAAATCTATATGTCCTTCAACTTTATAGATTCAGCATTTTTGTTTTAAAAATATATGCATAATAAAATCCACATATAAAAGTTATAGTGATTAGGGGAGAAAGGAAAAACAGTAGATTTGGAACAGAAAAGACACCTTCTTAAACTCTTCGCTAATGTTTCATTGTCTCTTCCTTTCTGTCAATCCTTTCATGGCTATAGAAAAATTCTCCATCACTTTGAGTGATGCCTATGATATTGAAACTCAAGTTCTTTAGGGGTTACTTCCCTTTCTTTGTGCATTTCTATCACTCTTCTTCCATGTGCACACTGAAAAAGAACAGAATTAGATCTTTAGCATGAAGGCCATTATAAGTGAAATTCCCTGCAGGGACAGACTTCAGAATTTTGTGAAGTTCTGTAGGGAATCAAGAAAATCTGAATTATAATAAGTTTGCTTGAGTAAAGGGATCTCCTGGGGGGAAAAGAAAGTTTATTTTAAAAGCAATTGCCACAAGAGAGAATAATCTTTTCGCCGCCATTCCCTTATACCTGACTATACTTCAATGACTATGGAACCTCTCTCATTTTCAAAGCAAATGAATAGTCTATAGTTACACTCCAGAAATTTCAGACAGGAATATGGAGTATAAGAAAGGAGTTTCAAGTAAATTGCAATTCAGGAAAGATGAGAGCAAGTTATCTGACATAAATGTAAATCTATCTCTCAAGAGACAGAAATACCAGTGGACAGCAGGTGTGAGTAGGTGGGAGGAAAAGATATAAAAGGAAAAGAGAATATTAGAGAGTAGAGAAAGGCTCAAATTACAGTTCATAAGTCCCAGAGTTATGTGGTAGCCTTTGTATCAATAATTTTATCCTATTTGATCATGTATAGTTTAATCAATGGAGAACCACTTCTATGGTGGTTATCAACTGAGAACTCACCAAAAATTCACACCAACATAAAGAAAATCTCCTTTCTCTCTCTCTCTCTATATATATATATTTATATATCATATGTACACAGTGGATTATTAGAAACTCTTTCAAAATAATGAAATCTTGTCACATCCTATAACATAGATTGACCTTGAAAATATACAAAGTAAAATAAACTAGCTACAAAAAGAGAAATACTCTGTTATTCTACTTATTTGAAATAACTAAAGACTGGAGATATAGCTCAGCAGATTGGGCATTTGCCTTGCATGCTGCTGACACGGTTCAATTCCTCTGTCCCTCTCAGAGAGCAGGTAGGCTACCAAGAGTATCCTACCCGCATGGCAGAGCCTGGGAAGCTACCCGTGGCGTATTCGATATGCAAAAAAATTGTAACAAGTCTCACAGTGGAGATGTTACTGGTGCCTGCTCAAGCAAATTTATGAACAATATGATGACAGTGCTACAGTGCTAAGGTAGAACTATCATATAAACATAAAATTGAAAGGTAATTGCCAATAACATGTAAAGCCAAATTCTTGTTTAATGGGTATAGAAGTTTAGTGCTGCAAAGTCTAGATATCTATTGAAAAATATGAACATATTTAATTTTATTTTACTGTACTTTTCACAATGGTTATCATGATCACTGTCATCCCGTTGCTCATCAATTCTTGAGTTCAGGCTAAAGTTTTCCATTTATTAGCAAAGCAATGCCAGGAACTTACCGTAAGACGTGTATGTGTTATCTACTCAAGTTACTTTAAGTGTCTGTGTCTTAGTTTTCTTAGTAGGAAAAAGTAGGTTTAAATCACCTACTATTGGGTCTAGAGAGATAGCACAGCGTGTAGAGCATTTACCGTGCACGAGGTCCACCCGGGTTCAGTTCTCAGCATCCCATATGATCCCCCGAGCACCGCTAGGAGTAATTCCTGAGTGTAGATCCAAGAGTTAACCCCTGTGCATCACCAGGTATGACGCAAAAAGCAAAAAGAAAAAAAAGCACTTATTATTTCCTAAGGTTGTTATGATAAATAAGAAAAACTAATGAAATAATTCAGGTTTTAGATATAACTTTTTGTATATAAAAGTTAAATACCATTACTTTTATATCATAAATGTATGATATATTATTCATATATAAAATATAAATCACTGCACAAATTATATATAATTAAAGTATAGCCTATGTGACATGATGTAATAAATATAATTTTATATAATATATATATAATTTTATATAACTTTCCCCATTTCCATTAACGTTATTGTTGCAATGGCTGGTGCTAATTTTATTGCTCATGTATTTGATACAGTGCTCACTGAGGGTCACAAAGCATGTTGTGGTAGTCACACTTCTTCAGGGTGCTCTCCAGTGATCATATTCTAATTACAGTTCTTGCAAACTTGCTTATTGAGGAGGTCACTCTTCAGTTGTGGTGCTCCATCCACTTCTGGTTGTTGTACTCATAGGGAATCACTCTTTTCAGTTCCAGTGTTTCCACACACCTGGCTATAGTGCATTCAGAAACCAGTTTTAATGCTAAGGATCACAGATAGTAAAACTGGCAGGCTTAAACAACAGAGATACAGGCATGCTGCTACTTATGATAGCACGGGGATTGAACTTAAGGGCTCAGTGTTTTTGAGGCATGTGCCTTCGCCAGAGTCTTCTTCCAGCCCTGGAATTTCGGTTTATGAAAGTCACTTGCAACTGTAAATTATTAGTGTTGATCAGAACTGAAGGTAGATGTCATACCATGTTGTGTGTAACCTTGACTCTTAATGAGTTCATTGACCGCACCAGTTAGGTGGGTGGCATATAGATAGAATTGGCATAAAACTCAATCTATAATGCTATCAAATTATACTATCATAGAGTATAAAAGAGCAATTAATATTGTCTAGACTTTAATTTTAAAGCAGCACCAAGAATCATTTAAAAAGTTTTTCTAGAGACTTTGAAGAAACTATAGTGGTTTGGGCACATGTCTGGCATGCACCCAAACCTAGTTTGATACCTGATACAACATGGTGCACTGAGTATATACAGGTGCATCTCTGGAGGTCCCCAGCACCACCTAGGTGCCCCAGGTATCCCCAACATTATAAGACCCAAGCAATGTCACATCATCAGGACCTTATGGCGAGACAACTGATAGGTTAGCCAACAATTGCAGATGGGGTTCCCAGACCTCCTGAGCATTATTGGGTGTTGGGGGGAGCTCCACTGCATAAAGTTTTCTTTAAGAGTCTTTAGTCATCTTTCACATTATTTATCTGTAAATGTTAAATTGAGGGTCTTTTGTGAGGAACATGGGGGTTACATAGTAGTGCTAAATAAACTCTACCTTTAATTAATGTATCTATATATTTTTAAATCTGTTTTTCAATCATTCCATTTGCTTTCCTCTGAAATCTGGCAACATAGAAAAAAATCAAACTTTTTGTATGCTTCTTGACCGCAAAGTGTTTTCATTGTAATTTCAATGCTATACTTGCAAAATAGATACCAGAAATTAGATCAGGTTAATTATTTTTTCAAGCTACCAAGAGTATCGAGCCCGCGTGGCAGAGCCTTGCAAGCTACCCGCGCATATTGGGTATGCCAAAAACAGTAACAATAAGTCTCTCAATGAGAGATGTTACTGGTGCCTGCTTGAACAAATCGATGAGCAACGGAATGACAGTGGCAGTGACAGTGACAAAGACTAAGTCAGTGAATGATCCAAACATTAAGTATTCTTGCCATTTTAATGTGAAACACTCGGAAATTACAAAGTCTTTACAATTACGGGCTTTTAATTGGCATCTTCAGGAAATATTTCTGTTGATTCATTGTGCGCTTGCTCAAATTAGAGAACACAAGAAAATAATAAGTCTATATGGTTCTTATTCTGATTTTGTAATAACTTCATTTGGTATACTATAATTTAAATGCATTTCTGAAACCAGGGAGATTCTTCAATAGGAGAGAACATGCCTAGCATATACAAGGTCCTGAGTTATGTTCCCAACACCAGATGCCCAAATCGGCAGAGCACTGGCAGACCCCAGATTCCTTAAGTGAGAAGTGGGTTCCCTAAAACCAGCATTCCTGGATAAAGGTGTGTATTGCTCTATCAAATATAGGAAAACATCTTTAGAAATCAGAGCCACACCTTTATAATAAGAGACTTCTTATATAACCTTTATATAAGAAGAGACCAAATCAGGCTACTAAGGTAGACTATTATTATACCAATATATGGTCAGAGAAGTTAAAAAAATTCAGAAGTCTGCAAAGCATAATGGTTGGTAGCACAAACCACCTGAGCTAAAATTCTGAAATCACTGTTTGAAGAAGTGTAAACTCTGTGGGCAATTTCTTATATTTAAATAGGGATAATAATGTTATTTTTCTCCAAAGGGAAGATGTAAGAATTAAGTGAGGCTATAAGTGATTGAATAAGTAAAGTATCTGGGTCATATTCGGTCAATAAATTAGTAGTAGCAGTAGCTGCTGCAGCAATAATAGTAATGGTAGTATTTGACCTTGCATTTACAGAACAGACAATCGAACTGATAGTTTTCAGAACCAACTTAAAAAGAAAATAAGAACAAATTCAGAATGATAATAGAGATTCTATAAATTTCCCTTCTGTCCTTGGTACATTAGAGCATATTTTATAGGAAGGCAGGCATACATCTCCAGATAAGTTTGATGGGCTATTACATGCATCTGCCCCAAAGACTGTTCTTAACCTTCTGTGACCTTCTCAGAATGTTTTTATCTACCTAATGCTGATGTCAAGTTCTGTGTAGCTTGCTTAAAGGGTATTTGCTATAGTCATTGAATGTGCCCAATAGCCTTAATTTACTTTCTACTCTCAAGATGTATCATGCTGACTATGAAACAAAAGCTGGAAAGTAGTATGAATTTCATACATCTGTAAATTTAAGATATATAGAGTTTAGATCATCTTTCATTTATTTGAAATCAATAAATAAAAGAGTATTCCATTCAGTAGGTGGCCTGCAACCTTACTAGGTGGGTCAGTCTCACACAAAATTAAATATTAGTTAAGAATACACATTTATCTAAATCAATATGAAGAATAGGACTCTGGAAAGACAAAACACAGTGGCTCCAAGCTTAATGGAAAATCAAGAGGAAAGGTATTTGGATACTGATCTATTTCTTTCACAAAAAGAAAGCAGAATCCTCAGATTTTTAAAAACATATTTAGTCTCTGAGTTGTTTTGTCTAATGTCATTTATATTTTAATCAGTATATGTTTATTTTAAGCATGTCAATCAGTTTAAAAGTTATATATAAAAACCCAATTTTAATAAAATGATGAACTGAGCAAAATATCAGAGATCCTTGAAAAACCATTTTCTACTGCAAATTCATTTCAAAAATTTTTTTAAAAACTCAATTTTAACCCTGCTTTTGTTAGGTAAAATCAAAATTTGGGTAAAATTATCTATTATCAAAGATATTTGCATTTCACCCTAGGAAATAACAGGTAGGGTTGTTTATATGTGAAAGAGAGAACAGAAGGCCAACATCTTCAACTCTTGCATATCCAAATCCTGCTGAAATGTCTGCACACAAGCAAATAACCAGAGTTGTCAGGGGCCTTAAAATAAAAGTCAAGTACCGTGTTCAATGCTATATCGAAAACATAATTTATCACATAAATAAAACTCCCTCAGCAGTGTCCTCTTTCCACACAAAGGACAATGGCACGTTAGCTCTTATTAAAACTATTAAGCACCAGAGGAAAAGCATCTTCAAAGTTCAGAGAGAGTCACAAGATGCAAAGCTTGCAAACTACTTTTGAACTACTCAGTCTTCTACACATTTTGCTCGGCAGGCGCCTTGACCTGAAATAAAACTGAAACTCTGTAAAATACAGAAATACCTTGTGGATAAATTCAGTGGCTAGCTTCTGGGGCATAGATGGCAATGTAATGGTTTAAGTCCCAATATAAGTCAATTGCCCTAACTATATTTCCAACTATGTCCTCTAACAAAACTTCTTCCTAGACGGAGAAATGTATGAATCCTATCTTTACTAAATAGAAATACTGATTCAAAAGAATGTTCCGTTGGCTGTTATTAAGAAGGTTATCTCTTCATGTAGATGTTATTCTATTGGGAAAGGGAATATATAAAACACTAACAGTCACCCCTGCTGAGAAGTTATTTTCTTGAGATATATAAGAAGAGGTAGGAGTTCATTTTTCTACTGCAGAACATACTTCCAACAAAAAATTAAGGAGAGTATCGTACTAAAAAAACAAGAGAGAGATAATACAGCAGGAAGGGCATATGCCTTGCATGTGGCTGACCTGGGTTCGATCCCTGGCATCCCACATGGTCCCCTTAGCACCACCAAGAGTTATTCCTGAGTGTAGAGCCAAGAGTAACCTGTGAGCTTTCCTGAGTGTGACCTAAAAAGCAAAAAAAAATGTAAATGTTTGACAAGGAAACAGACAAGGACTATAAAAGATAAAAGTATTAGATATGCAATGCATTCTTATTTATAAGTAAATTCCACCAACATAGGCAATGTTACCATCACAAACTTATGAACCATGTAGAACAGAAATTTGTCTCCAAAGAACATATCAGAGAGTGTTATGATCCACTATGAAATATGAAATCATTCTCAAAAATCATAATGAGAAGTTTACTGAGACTAATAACATCAATATGGAAGTTCCAGAAAGCCAGAGAAGCTGGCCCCAATCAAAATCAACTTCATCTAGTACAAACACCAACTGTTTATTATTTATGCCATGTTTTCCAGACATGGCATCTTCAAAAGCTAGAAGTAAAACAAAAAATATTTGGGACTAACAAGTCCTCTGGGGACAAGATAGTCTTTGCTCATTCTAGTTCATCTTTACTAATGTTTCATTACCACTGGTGTGCAAAGAATATTGCTTTTCCTCTATCCTTCACTTATCTGTGAAGATAAGTCAACATCCATTCAGAAAATCACATGTCGCATTAATTATTAACATAGAGACTTTAATATAAGGAATGGTATGCACAAGTGTCAGAGCGTTTAAAGATTAGTTCATTTCTGAAGGAAACTTTTACCACCTAAAGGGTTGGGGAAACAAAAGGCAGAGATTGGGATTGATGGAATGTAGATAAATGGAGTATTTGCTTCACCGTTATAAGACCTACTCCTCTGACAAGAGTATACCAATTGGCTGCTGTCATGAGTATATGTATACCGATGGACATGTGGAGACTGATTCTCAGAATTTGGAACAGAATTGAAATATTCAGCCATTTAACTATTGCCTGGATGAAGGGCTGCCGATGCAGCAATGCTGACCAGAAGGAAGCAGGAAGGAGCAAATCACTTTTCCCTCATCTAGCCTTCCAGCATCTCTTTATTTCCATATTGTGGGGACCTCTCAGTAGTGGGCAAAAGATAAATGTATTTTGCAGAACCCCACAATTCAGCATCCCCAAACAGTGTTGTGAAGGGGTGAGTCTGGAGGTGTGAGACAACAGCTAAATAACTAGCACATTGTGCAATAAGGTGTTAGATTTCCACATCATTGTTGCTGCTAGAGTCACTCAGATATGTTTACAGTTTAGATGAAACACTAATTAGAGTGGACGCTTTGTCACAGAGGATTTCATCATTACTAAATCCATGCGAAGCTATTATTAGGTGATCTCAGCCAGAGCTGCTCAATGTGCTTTCTAGAAAGATTCTAATTCCTCTCTTGTTGAAGCTCGGATACTCAATATTCATCGCCACAGTTTCCTTTTGTTCGGGCTCAAATCTGTAGCCTGCACGTTTCCTTAAATGATTCTGTACACATGGTAAGTGGTCAGGTGGCCAGTCTCCAGAGTTATGGAAGCGTGAAGCATGAGCAGGGCCATCTGTTGAGTGTGTGCTATTTTGTATTACATGCTGGGAAGTGGTGAGCAAAACCCGGAAGCACACTGGAGGCCAGATGAAAATAGGACCAGTTAAATCTTCACTCTAAACGTTCATTATGCCATCTGTTCTTATTAGTGTCCTTATTCTTTGGAAATATTAGAGTTAAGAAAGAGAATTTGAAAAAAATAGTCTAACTTGAAATGAACTTAAAAATTTTCCCCTTCCTTTTGTTGTTGCTCCTGTTGTTACTTTGAAGATTAGGGATCACACAAACTAGGTTGCAATGCTCGCATACTTTTACTTGTGCTACTCTTGGTGAATCACACACTTCAGTACTGATGTTCACTTATGTTTTTGTTGCAGTACTAACCAGAGTTTACCCACTTGCTTGTGGTGCTCAGACCCTTTGTTGTGTATAATGAACTTTTGGATGGAGCAATCATGATTTGTGATATTTCTTGCAAGTTAGATCTCTGCCCACTAAAATCTTAACATCTCCTTGGTGAAATTTTTAAATACTCCCTTCCTGAAATATTATACCAGAAGGAAAAAAATGGCAGTAGCTACAAAAAAGGAAAACATAATCTCAGAGTGGCTGATCAATGAAATCATACCATTTCATAAAAGCTGTGCAGTCATACTTCTAGCTTGTAAATTGCTTTAGGTGCCAAAGGGAATTAGAAGCTTGGTCTATCCTGTTGAGCCAACACTATAATATTAACAACCTGCAACAGACACATTTCTGTAACTTCTCAGCAGGAAAAAACTGTAGAATTAGTCCAGTGGCTTCTTCCAAGTCCCTATCTCCTATGCAGGCAAAGTCTTCAGTGTTAGGAAAATAAAATCCCCACCTCCAACTCATGAAGATCCATAGTTATCCTCATTTTACTCTGATTTCTCCCATAATTTTTGGTCTTACCACATGAATCAATATTTGATTTACCACAGACTGTTCTATACTTGTTTTCATCAATATACATGTCTTCCACTGTGCTCTATATACAGTAGGAACTTAAGGGAAAGCATGTAAAATTAAATCAAAATACAGAGTCAACAAGAAAGAATCAGTAAAGGTTTCATGTTCCTCTCTCTGACCTCAGAAGTACTGAAATAGTTAAATTCTTTGACTGTAATGATAGAACCCAAGATACAGAGAGATGCCAATAGTAAATAGGCAAGTAGCATCATGTACAATATGTTCTTCTTACAATAACAATCAAATTTACAAACAAATTAGCTGTGGAGTCTGAAGGACATTCTGTAGTTTTCACACTGGGCCTTCATCTCCTGCTGATAGATGACTTTGACTGTAAATTGAAAACTGGAAGTGGTTAAACATTCTGTGTATTCACAAGTGCCATTTTCAAAATTGAGGCTTCAGAGAGAAGATGCAAGAAAGGGTTGACGGAAACTCAGAGCAATTATGCCTGTTATTAAGATGAGGTAGTGGCAATTACACAGCAGACTCATACAGAGTGTGTACGTGCTGATTGCTCCAAGGGAGCCTGCAAGAACAAACTTTTATAGCACCCATCAGGCCTTGGGTTGCTAGAGAAAGTAAAGATATCCAACCACTCTGTCAATGTGTGTTTAGACAAAGCATATGTCCCAGGAACCATTTTAGAAACAATATAGGCTTTTTTCTTAATAAGTTTGAATGAAACTCATATACAAGAATGACTTTGTTTGCTATTTCTTTCCTCTTAAATAACCATTCTCTCGTGTTTATTTCAATCAAAAATGTTATTGAGGTATAATGATTTATAATAGTATTAAATTTTAGGCTTGCAATTGTATATAACACCTGGCACCAGAGTACCAACATCTCTTCACTACTGTGTCTAGGTCAATCTCATCCCCCCAACACCTATTTGCAGCTCCAGTTCTCTTGTCAATATTTCAGGGTTTGTTTTCATTGCTCATTATCTATTCCTTCATTGTTCATTATCTAGTCCCTTGATTTGTTTCTTTATATACTACATATGAATGAGATCATCAAGTATTTGTCTCTCTTCTCCTGACTCACTTCACGTCATATGATGCCCTCCAGTTACTTCCATCCAAATTGAAGCAAAATGAACAATTTCAAAATTTCTTATAGCTAAATAGTATTCCATTTTATATATGCACATGTATATATATATATAAACGTCTTGATCCACTCATCTATTATTGAGTATTTGAGCTGTTTCCAGATCTTGACTAATTTTTTTTCTATTTCCTTCTCCCTTTTTTCAATTGAATCACCATGAGATACATGGTTACAAAGCTGTTCATATGGGTTTCAGTCATACAACGTTCCAATGCTCATCCCTCCACCAATGTACACTTACCACCACCAATGTCCCCAGTTTCCCTCCCACTATCCCCACCTCCAGCCTGTTTCTGTGGCGGGCACTTTTCTTATCTCTCTTTCTCCTTTTGGAAATTACAGTTTGCAATACAGATACTGAGAGGTTATCATTTGTTCTTTTTCCTACTTTCAGCATGAAGATCTTATCAAAAGTGATCCTTTTCATACTATCTTTGTCATAGTGGTTCCTTCTCGATCCCAACTACCTTCTTCCCCAGCACTTGAAACAGGCTTCCAACAATGGACCAATCCTCCTGGCCTTTGTTTCTACTGTCCTTGGGTATTATTCTCATATCATAATTTTATATCCTGCAAATGAGTGTAATCATCCTATATCTGTCCCTATCCTACTGATTCATTTGACTAAACATGATACTCTCCATCTATTTATAAGCAAATTCATGGCTTTATTTCTCCTGGCAGATGCATAGTATTCCTTTTTGTATCCAGATCTTGACTATTGCAAACAGGAGAGCAATGAACATAGGTGTTCATGTATCCTTACTAATTAATGTTTTAGATTCTTGAGACAGATATTAAGGAGTAAAGTCACTGGGTCATATGGAAGTTCAGTTTATATTTTGGGGGGGCCTCTCCAAAGGAATGCTCATAGAACCAATGAAATTTTCTTTACCTAGCTTGTTTAATAGTGGGGCTGAGACTTGGATGTAAGAATCCTCCCAGACCATGTCAACACACTTAAGAAATCTATTTTCTGATCAAGTCTTGCCTCTGTCTCTCTCCAGAGCATCCTGCAATAAAAATAAATACATTATTTCCATGTTTGTTCATAGACTTTAGGAATTACCAAAACCCTTTTTAGAGGTACATGACATAAGCCATTTTAAAAACAAAAGTGGAGTCTTTTGGAGAGTAACTGAGATGAGTACATCCTTGTTTTTAAAAATTTACACATTGGTGGAGGAAAATGTACACTAGTAAAGTGATGTGTTAGTATACTGTATGACTAAAACTCAATCATGAGCAACTTTGTAACTGTGTAACTGTGCATCTCACAGTGATTTAATAAAACAAAAAATGACTGTCATCCCGTTGCTCATTGATTTGTTCAAGCAGGCACCAGTAACGTCTCTCATTGAGAGACTTATTGTTATTGTTTTTGGCATATCCAATATGCACGGGTAGCTTGCTAGACTCTGGTGTGCGGGCTCGATACTCTCGGTAGCTTGCTGGGCTCTCTGAGAGGGGCGGAAGAATCGAACTTGAGTCGGCCGCGTGAAAGGCGAAAGCCCAACCACTGTGCTATCGCTCCAGCCCAAAACAAAAAATAACACTTTAAATATCTAATAAGGTGATTATGGTAGAGCAAATCTCTTTAGTGTCTTCCACAATCTTTAGGAGTATAGTGGGTGCTGAAAAAGCAATCTACCAAAGCAGAAAAATACGTTGTATTTTATAGACAAATAAAAATAAAGAAGAGAAAAAATTTAAATGCCATTCGAGTCTGTCCAAAAATTCACATACTTAGGACTCAATTTAACAAAGGAGTTCGTGAAAGACTTGTTTAATGAATACTATGAATAACTACTGAAGAAAAGAAAACACAACAAAATATTCATTTTTCATGTCTTTTTCATGGTTTGGAAGAAGTAATATCACTAAAATGTCCATCTCACCTAAAACTCTATATAGCAATCTCCATGAAAATGCGAATGCTTTTTTTCATATACTTTTTTTTTACGAATACTTTTTTTCAATACTCCTTTTCAGAGCCCTGTCTGTACTTATGGCTTACTCCTGACTCTGCACTCATAGATCAGTCCTAGAAGTGCTCTGAAGACCATATCTAATGCTGGTGATCAAAACTATGTCAACCATGTTCAAAGTGTCCTAACTACTGTACCATGCTTCTAGACTAGAAAAAAAAATAAACTCTTTTTTAAAACCATGAAACTCAGAATAGACAACTTAATAGTGAAAAAAAGAGGGAAGGTGAAGCATTCCTGGACTTTAAACTATAGTATTTTGCTATTGCAATTAAAACTGTTTGGCACTGACAGAATGGTAGACTTTGAATCTATGGAATAAAATAAACAACCCAAAGTTAAACTGTCTGGTATATGAACATTTAGTTTTCTGATGAAGAAATTAGGTACATTAAGTAGAACAAGGAAAGCTGCTTCAACAAATGGTGCTAGAAAACCTATTTAGACACATGTAACTGAATGCAAATTACACCATATACAAAGATTACTTTAGAATGGATTAAGACCCACATACATAAAATGACTCAAGGAAGACACATTCTGAATGCTTGATGATATTGGCCTCAGATATTTCATCATTTATTTGACTCCACTGGCAAAATAACTAGAAAGAAAAGTATACCACTGTAACTACATGAAACTAGAAAATTTTGTACAATTAACCTCTTGATTAAATCAGAAGACATCCTAAGGAGTGGAGGAAAATATTCACACATTTATCTGAAATGAGGCTAATATCTAAGATATATAAAGCTCAACAGCAAAAACCAAACAACACTATCAAAAATAGGTAGAAGAAATGAACAGACACTTCCACAGAGAGAAATCACCATGGAAACTACCACAAACTTCCATAATATAGGACTAGCTTATACGTTCTTAGCCCTAAGCAAGTGTGGCTACAGAATCAGGATTGTACTAGTAAAGGGCATGCCTTTCCCTCTGACTGACTGGCATAACCCTTGGCCAGATAATTCCAGTTCACAGAAGAACGACTTCCCTCTCCCCCTCACAATACCTCACATTCCCATATTCCGTACTCTTACAGATTTCTGCCACATTTACTCAATTCTAAGATACCATAGGTTGTAAGATGCATTAATTTTATAAATTTTTGTGGTAGGTAGAAATGCTCCAGTAAATGTATGTTGATTATTATGAAGCAGACTCTGACTTCAGAAAAGTTAATATACAGAGTGGGAAAAGCACCAATTAAAAATAAGGATCTAGGGGGGCAGAGAGATAGTTCAATGTGTTGATGCATACTTTTCATGTGAGAAGCCCAGATTCAATCTCCAGCAACACATGAGCCCCCAAATACTGCCTGGTGCACGCTGGGAGGACACCCACTACTGCTCATTGTGGCTCTGGAGGCCCTAATCCTCCAGAATGGCTAGGGAATCACCAGCACTAAGGATTTGAGCTTCACCTTACTCTTGGATTCTTCCATTGAACTACCAGCCTGATTAGACAAGATTCACTTGAAGGGGACCCTAGGCCTCTAGAGAACTGCTTGGGAGACCCAAAAATTTGAGATACTCTGAGGATTTCCACTAAGATCAGTGAAACTTTGTAAACCCAGATTTATTTATCTATTGATGAAATATAGCTTTTCTTATAGTCTAGCTACATTTTATATTTTTGTGTTTTCATGGACTGAAAAGGCTGCAATTAATGAGGCACTACTACTGTTTACATTCAGCAAACACTTGCCCACTGTAGTACCCGATATGTGGAATAAAATATGAGTGAGGCCTTATACCTTCTCTTGAGAACCCAATGGGCTACTGGAGGACATTCATAGTATGATGGAGAAAAAAATGGATCCAAATGGCTCTGGAAAAGCAGATTGAAATACCCAAAGATATAATACTATGTCAAAGATATAATACTAGATATCCAAGAATTCTTGACTACCACAGGACTGGAAGGTGGTCACTGGAACAGTGGAGACGGAGGATCTCTAGTGTACCTTCTGGTACCATTAGAGGGAGCTTTCTGTTTGTTTTGGTTAAGATGTTAGAGATCCAAGGGAATGCTCTTACCATAAAAGGAGGTTGTAGCCCAGATCAGTTTGGAAATCTCCAGTGTCCCAGGTGTTTAGTCTAAATGTATTGTCCGGGACTAGAATGGCAGCTCCATGTTGTCATCTGGAACACAGGTTTCTATTTCTGCCCTGCCATCTTGGCACATTACTTGTTTGGAAGATCATCTCATTATCTATGATAGCTGTTAAAATTCTCACCAGTATACCCATATTGCAGAATGGAAGGAAAGCTAAAGAGACTCTTTTCATGTGAGTCATCTCTCTTTAAGCAGTCTTTCAAAACATCGCTTTTTAATTGTATGATTTCTATTGAAGAATTTATTGCATTATAATATATAAGCTTATGGTATGCATTTTTACATCAACACATATGTATACTGCATTAAGCTCTCCATTGAAAGCCCAGTTCTTGAATTCACTATACAGCTGTCCACATTGTCCCAGTTTACCCACCTCTCTTATTCTCTCCCCTTCTAGTAACAATTGCTTTGGTCTTATAGACTAAAAGTGTAATTTTGTTTTATTTTATTTGCCTGATTTCTGTATAGCACACATTAGCATTGTATTTCTATTTCTAGCTCATTTCACTAATCCTAATATCTCCTAAGACTATCCATGTTTTTGCAAATGGAAATATTTCATCTTTTAATAGCTAAATAACATGTCATTGTGTGTATATATAGTACATTATTTTTATCCACTAGGTGTCAATGAACCATGAGTTTTTTTCAGCTCTAACTTATTGTAAATAATGCTGCCATAAATATGGAGTGCATTTATCTCTTCAAAATAGTGTTTTTGTATTTTATAGATGAATTGATACCCAGAACCCAGAAGTGGAAAGACTGGGTTGTGTTTCTATTTTAAATATTTTGAGAAATCACCATACTGCTTTCCATAATGGTTCTACCAATCTACATTCCCACAAACAGTATATAAGGGTTCTCTTCTCTTAATATCCTCTCTACATGTTGTTTCGTATCTTTTGAATAACAGCAATTCATGTAAGTATGAAGTAAAACATCACTATAGTTTTTAACATGTGTTTCCCTAATAAGAGATGACTAACATCTTTTCTTGTGATTTTTGACCATCTGGATATCTTTGAAGAAGTATCTTTTCAAATCCTCTACCCATTTTTAAAATCTGATTGTTCTGTTAAGTTCTGTGAGTTCTTTATATATTTGGATGTTGACCCCCTTTCAGACATAAGTATATTCTCTCATTCCATAGGGTGCCTTTATGTTCCAAGTACAATTTCTTTTACAAAGCATCAATTTAGAAGTATGGATTAGGAGCACCAGGGAGATCTCACTGGAAAGAGTGCCTTCCTTATGGGCATGGCACCATGAGTTCATTCCCCAGCACATGCCACCTGCCCATAGATAGGTATTATTAAGTGCAGTCATGACCACACTGGAATTTGGGATCCCAGTCATTACAACAAACAGAACATACATATATATTTTTGACAGTTGAAGTATATATAAGTATATAATATATAAGTATATATGTAAGTATATATATATATATATATATATATAAAGCCTTGACAATTGAAGACCTCTGGAACCCAGCCACAGCCATGCTCAAGGCCACTCTCCACACACTTGGACGAGCCTCAAGCATGTAGGGACCCAGGTGTGTGAGACTGATCCTGCTAGGATTGGAAATGGGCCTTCTCCAGCCAGACCCCCCATTTTCCAGTAGCTTGGCAGCCACACTCACAAACTGCCCCCGGAGCCATGTAATCCCACCAACAGCCAACATCCAGAGACTATAAAACCAAACTCCTGGAAGAGAGTGATACGGCCACACAACATGTAATAGTCTTGTTCTCCCTCTTGGAGAACCTCACAAGCTATCAAGAGTTTATTGCCTTCATGGAAGAGACTTGCTAGCTTCCTATGGTGTATTCATATCCCAAAGTACAGTAAAAGATATATGCATACCTCTCGGAGAGCCTGGCAAGTTACCGAGACTATCCTGCCTGCACATCAGAGCCTGGCAAGATGCCAGTGGCATATTCAATATGCAAAAAACAGCAACAATAGGTCTCATTCCCCTGACCCTGAAAGAGCCTCCAATCATTGGGAAAGACAGTAAGGAGTGGCTGCTAAAATTTCAGGGCTGAGTGTAATACAGACGTTTCTGGTGCCCGCTTGAATAAATCGACGAACAACAGGATGACAGTGATACAGTGATAGATATATATGTATATATATATGAGTGTGTGTGCTCGTGTGTGTATACATATATATACATATATATATATATATATATATATCTGACATATCGAACCAAATGTGTGTGAGCACTGCAAATGTATGTTTTATTAAAATATAAAATAAAAGTCAGGGCCTGGGGATATAATTGAAGAGTACATGCCTAGCATGAAGAAGGCCATTAATTTTATCCCTAGTGCCGCATAGCTCCCAAACACCACCAGGTTTGACCCAGAAGATCTCAGAGTACCACTAGGCCTGAGAAGCCTAGAAGTAACTTAGATATTATTGCCACCTTGAACTTTGTCAAATGGCTGTAGATGCAAATAGGCTAGAAGACCTATTTGCAACAATGTGTCTAGATTTATTTCTGTTTTGAGCCATTCCTGATGGTCTCTTAGCTCTGCACACAGAGAGCACCCCTGGCAGGACTTGGGGAACCACATGGAGTGCCAGGGAGCAAACCACAGTTGGCAAGGTGCAACTATCCACTACAATATCTTTCCAGCCCCCGAGCCTAGATTTCTTTTTAAAAACAGAATTTTCTATTAAGAAGTGTAAACCAAATGCAAACATGAAAGTTCATAAGTTTGTAACTGTACCTCACGGTGATTCATTAATAAAAAAATAAAAGAAAAAAAGAAATTAAAAAAAAAAGTGAAGAAGGACTGAAGCGATAGCCCAGCAGGTAGGGCGTTTGCCTTGCATGCAGCCGACCTGGCTTCGATTCCCAGCATCCCACATGGTCCCGCGAGCACTGCCAGGAGTAATTCCTGAGTGTAGAGCCAGGAGTATCCCCTGTACATTGGCGAGTGTGACCCAAAAAGAAAAAAAGTGAATAGATAGATAATAGGCATTTTAGTAACCACTGATTCACATTTTGTTTTGATCTTGATACTGCCCAAGACTCTTCAAATTTATAAAAAGCCATCTAGAGAGAGTTTGATTTTCTGCAGTTGTAAAGCATGGTGACACCTTTTAGTGTAATGGTCCCTATTGATCATGCTTTTAAAAAGTTAAACTTTTTAAAGATGAAATACACCAGAACTACCTTGAGGTTTTAGTTTCGTTTTTGTTGATTTGTTTGTTTGCTATACTCTTCTTTGTTTATCCCAGCTTCCAAGATGTTTTTGCAACATTGGAGTAGGTGCAATTTAATCTCTAACCTTGGCTGCAGATGAAGTCTAAAGACCAGTTCAGTGGCAACTCGTGACTGGATTGATCCTGGCAATTCTTCTACAATGAATAATGTTTCTTAAGTGTCAGTTATTCTGATTGGGCAACCATGGAGACAGACCAGGCTGATGCATTTGACCAAGGTTGAGAGGTCCTTCAAACTCCCCAGACATTATTCAGAGAAATATAAGAGTGTGAATTTGAGATAATGGGAAATAATTTGCCGGTTGACAAGTCCATGTGGTCCTAGTGTATTTCATCTTCTAATAATTTCCACTTTTTAAAAGCAAGATCAATAAGGGCCATCACTCTCAAAGGTGTCATCATGCTTTTTAACTGCAAAAATCTAAAATTTCTTCATACAGCTTTTTCCTTCTTTTATAAATTTGAAGAAGCTCAGACAGTATCAGTGTCAAGAAATGAGAAGGCCGTTTGAAAACTGACAAAAAGTGATGCTAACAATCTGGAGTTGTCAGCCTTTGAGAAGCATGGGGAAATCTAACACAGAGCTGGCAGAATACCTGGCAGAGAGCACTCAGTTCCGTCATTCTGCCTTCCTCAGGGCTGGCATACTACTGAAAATGATTATCATAGACTTTCTGGAAATTCCTGCAGAAAAGGCCTCAGAGATCAAAATCAAACAGTCATTTTTCAAATAAGCCTTAAGACTGAAAATGTAGCAAAGGAGGGGGATTAGAAATGTCATATTTGGGATGCGGAGTCTGGGGTTTTTGGAAGATAACTGATTCCTTCAGTATCATTTAACTTTGGGGAAAGAGTTTTACTAGCACTTGGTGGCAAATGTATAATATAATAACACTAATTACATGTTCATGAAACTCTACCATGAAAGTAAATTTCTTAAGAATAATGGAACATAGTCTACTGACCTATATCACTAGCAATCCCCTGTACATATAGGAAAATTAAAGAAACAAAGAGGGGTAAAAAGATCATACATTCTATGAGGGTTGGTTTATGTCATGTCTAAAATAATATAAGTAAATATGTATTAATGAGAGATGAAAAATAACTAAAAGAGCAAGTTATGCTCTTAATATTGTATCAGAGTATTCTTACATATAACAGCATGGACAATAAGCTAAAATATTATGTATTGGGACATAAAACTAGTTAGCAAGAATATGCAAAATAATATCCCAATATATGACAACTATTTTTAGAGGTCACATAGCTTAGAAGGATTCTCAAAAAAGTGGGGTTAATGAACAAGGAAGAAATGGCTAGTGACATAGATGCAGGAGAAACCTTTAAAGAACATGACTATTTGACTTCTTTCAAGAGCTAGGAGCATAGTCATTCATTTTAAGGGCTACCGTGAGTATAGTTGAGTACTAGGGCATGCAGGAGCCCTAGTTTCAATCCTGAGCATATCATGGTTCTCCCAGTGTGACTGGGTGGGTCCCAAAACTTTAAAATATATGGGCAAAGATGATCATTTTAGAAAATAAAAAGACCCTGAGACAATGGTGGAGGAAGTATGCTCTGATGGCACATGCGTTGTTGAAACATTGCACACATGAACCTCTATTAACAGAATTTTAAATCACAGTGCTTCAAGTGAAAAAAGTTTAATTTTATTTTAGGCACTATGATTTACAGTGTTAATAATGTCAAGGCCAAGTGTCCAAGAACTGATAACTGGATAAAGAAACTATGGCACAAATAACAAAATAGTGCTAATGAGATGTTCCCAAGGAAGGGAACACTGTAATATAGTCAGACAAGAACCAGAAGAAATAATTAACGTTCTATAATTTTTTAAAAATATTTAAGTTTTTGATGGACGAGAGCAATAATACAGCTGATAGTATAGTTGTTTTGCATGTGGTTGACCTGGTTTTGACCCCTGGTACCTCATACAGCCCCCAGGAATACAACAAACAGTGATCCCTGAAAACACAGCCCAAAGTAAGCCCTGACTACCACTGGGTGTGCACCCCCAAAAAGATCTAAGTGCTTGATGCAGATTTCATATATAATTTTGATAATTTTTAAGAAAATACTATTTCTGTGCCCAATTTCAAGGTGAAGAAATTGAAGTTCAGAGATATTAACTTATTTTATCCAAGGCCACAGAGCTAGAAAATCACATAGAACTTTGCTTCCTTGATTTTTCTTTTGCACTCTGAGAAATTTAAACCCAGGGAAAGGTTTTTTTTAAATTTTTTAATTTCATTAAAGTTCCGTGATTTACAAAGTTATTGATAGATGAGTTTTAGACATTCAGTATTGCAGCACAAATCCCACCATCAGTGTCAGCTTCCCTCCACCAGTGTTCCCAGGTTCCCTCCCATATTTACCTACCAACCCCCCCCAAAGCCTACCCTCTTGGCAAGCACCTTTGGTTGTTAAAGTTTGAGTCTCTTGATTTCAGTGTTGTGGGCTCTGGTCTGGATATTTGGTTCTATCATTTTATTTTTTTTTATTGAATCACCATGAGATACATGGTTTCACAAAGTTGTTCATGATTAGGTTTCCATCATACAAGGTTCCAACACCAGTCCCTTCACCAGTTTACATTTCTCACCACCAATATCCCCAGTTTCCCTCCCCGCCAACACCATTAGCCTGCCTCTATGGCAGACACTTTTCTTCTTTCTCTCTTTCTGGCTCGCTCTCTTCACTCTTATTCTCTCTCACTAGCTCACTTTCGCTTTCTCTTTCCTTCAGACATTATGGTTTGACTACTTTTACTGAAAGGTCGTCATATATATTCCTTTACCTCCTTTCAGCTCTTAGTTCTTGACAAGAATGATCATTTCCAACTGTCATTGTCATAGGGGTCCTTTCTTTGTCTTAACTTCCCTCTCCCCCCACCAGACACACACACACACACACACACACACACACACACTCACTTGTGGCAAGCTTCCAACGATGAGCCATTACTCTTGCCCTTTGTTTCTACCATTCTGTTCTTGGTATTAATTGCAAATTATGTTTTTATCTCCCACAAATGAGTGCAGTCATTTTATGTTTGTTTCTGACCCTTTGGTTCATTTCACTCAGCATGATACTTTCCATGTCCATCTATTTATAAGCAAATTTAATTTCTCCATTTTTTCCAGCAGTTGCATAATATTCCATTCTGTAGAGGTTGTATTCCTTCATAGTATTCCATTGTGTATATGTAGTTTTGCTGGTGGCTGCATAGAATTCCATTGTGTAGTTTCTTTATCCAGTCATCTGTTCTAAGGCATTCAGGTTGTTTTCAGATTCTGGCTATTGTGAATGGTGCTGTGTTTTTGGGTCCCTAGTGTATGTTCCCAGGAATGGTATTGATGGGTTGCATAGAATTCCCTGACTTGGCCCCCTTTGCTTCTTATGCATCGTCTCCCCCCTCCCCTCGCATCTTTCTTTCCTTCTCCCTATACTCTGGGACCAAGGTTGATATGGCATCCTCCCTTTAGAACATTGCATTCCCATATCCAGTTATTCTAAATACCACATATAAGTGGTATCCTATATTTTATCCTTCTTCTTCTTCTGGCTTACTTCATTTAACATGATGTCTTTCCATTCTACCCATGTTGCCATGAATTGCATGATTTCATTATTCCTTACAGCTTTGTAGTATTCCATTGTGTATATATATAACACATCTTAATAATTCACTTATCTGTCTTTGGACATCAAGGCTGATTCCAAAACTTAGCTACGATAATGAGTGCTGAAATTAATAATGGTATGTATGCATTCTTTTGAATGGATGATTTTCTGTCCTGGGGATAGATACCTAAAAGTGAAATTGCTTGTTTTGGGGAGCTCAATTCTGAGATTACTGAGTACCCTCCATGCAGTTTTCCATATGGGTGGACCAGACCGCATTTGCACCAGCAGTTAATGAGGATTTGTTTTTATCACATCTGCACCAACAGAGATCGGTTCCAGTAATTTATATGTGCCTTTCTACCATTGTAAGATGATATCTCATTGATATCTCATTGTTATCTAATAATAAGTGACAATGAGCATTTTTTCATGTTTGTCATCCGCTGGTCTTCCTCAAAGAAGTATCTGTTCAATTCCCTCCTCATTTTGGTTGGGCTTTTAGATATTTTACTTGATCTCTGTGAGTACTTTTTATATCCTAGATATCAACACTTAATCTAATGTATTGAGTGCAAATATTTTCTCCCACTCAGTTATTTTAGACAATATTTCTTTTGCCATACAGAAACTTTTTAGTTTGATGTAATTCCATTTGTTTTGTTTTGATTCTGTAGAGTTTGCCAAAGGCATTGCATTGTTGAAAATTGTCTTGGGGAACACCTAGACCTCATTTTTGACCTGCTTATATTTTCTTCAATGTACTTTATACATTCAGGTCTTATCTCAAGTTCTTTGATCCACTTTGAGTTGACTTTTGTGTAAGGTGTGAGATACAAATAAGTCTTTCATAGTACTTGTATCTGATTATCCAATTCTCCCAACACCATTTGTTGAAAATACTGTCTTTATTCCATTTCATGAACACAGATCCTTTGTCAAAAATTAGATGACCATGTATATGGGGTTCTATCCTTGGATATTCTGTTCTAACCCATTGGTCTAGAGTCTTTATTCCAGTCCCATTCTGTTTTGATTACTATGGCTTTAGAGTATTAATTCAAATTAGTGAGTGAGATGCCTCCCAGTTTCCTGTTTTTCAGTGTGGTTTTGACTATGTAGGGGTTTGTATGATTCCAGACAAACTTTACAATTGACTTGAAACCATAAAATCTTAACTCCAAAGCTTGAGCTCTTAATCTGCTCCTTCTATATTTGACTTTTTTCCTAAGAAGAGAAAACTGCATTCATCAGATTCCCAAAAGGGAATGTAAGTCACATTTGTAAGTCAAAGCAAGTATGAAAAGAGGTTTTCTGAACATAACATAAAAGTAGGACTGTCTTTCTGGATTATCATCCAGATATTTGTTAGTTGATTTAGTGGAAAGATTTGTTAATGATGCAAGTACTGGTGAATAGGTTATCTCCAGATTGCATCTTCGGCATCAATTTTGGTCTCTTCTAGCTGGCCCTGAAGACTACTATCCAAGACAATCGTTCTAAGAGACTAATATAACCATGTCAGCCCCCAGTTTTAAAGATCTTTATAGAAATCTTAACATCCACAGTATTTCTATCAATTCCTTAACATACATAACTCTCTATGACTTAGTCCAGTGTTTCTCAACATGAAACAGTTTAGTTCATTAGAAAACATTTGGAAATGTCTTGAAACATTTTTGTTTCTTGGAGATTGTGGGGTGGTGCTATCAATATCTAATTATTAAAGGCCAGGAATTCTACTATTTTTATGATACATATGCACCAGCCCCCACAACAAAAACTTCTTTGACCTTAAATGACTATAGTGCTGCATTGAAGGAACAAGTCTAATATTTAACAAATCTATTAACTTCATTTAACAACAATTGCTACCCTATTTCATGCTATAGTAATTCCAGGAACTTGTTTTTCAATCTATATGTCTGATTTTATGATTATGTGCTTTGGTTTATTTTCCCCCTTTACCAGGATCAGTTGTACATCTTGTTTCTTTTCAAGAAATATTCCAAGATTAAGTTTACATTTCTCTTCTTAGAATATTCCCCACCTTCTTGTGTGCTCCTATGTCATGCTGGCATTTCACGTTATACTTGAATTAGCTCATTATGCATCTGTCTTCTCCCACTTGAATTAATCAAAGATAGGACCTGTATTAATTTAATGATAGTGCCAGGCACAGAGTGGGCACTTGTGATGCACTGAACTGAAAGGAAACATCTGACAAAAGAGAAATTACTCAATTCCTAATAAGTCTTGATCTTCTTTGCCAAGAAAATCCCTTGAGATTGATTCAAATGAAATTATGGTGAGACAAGACATGATGCACAGGGTATGAAGAAATGTGTCCACTCTTCTAAATGAGCAATTATTATGTACAGAGAATAAAAGCACATATCTGGAATAGGAATATATTGATAGTTTCTTTTTCAAGTGATTTCTTTAAGCATAAAAGTAATAATCCATGTGAAGAACTGACAAGGAGGAAGCACTCAAGGAGTAGAATTCACTTACTAGTATTAAAGTTTCCTATGAGCGGGCCTGTAATTTTACATGTGTTATTGATTAGTAACAGTAAAGTAAGGAAAAATACCCACTTACATCTTAAAGGTAGGCCAATTTAAGAAAATTGGTAAGCCAATAATAGTGTAAGTGGTGTAGTGGTAGGGCAAAATACATGAAGATGCTTTGTGGATACTGAAATCTAGAAAACAGACATAAAATATAACTGTATTGAATGGTAATTGGATTAGGCTCCTTATACCTCTGAAGTTCTATGACTCTGAAGCCATTATTAATGTTAATACCACTTACCATCCTTTATGTTGTTTATGCAATGGGTAGAATATCTTAATGCTATCTTGTTCAATCCACATAGTAATTCCAAAATATCTATCATTAGTCATTTATCCTTGTAGCAGATGAGAAAGTCAGACACTCAAAGAGGATATCCCATTTGTTCATGGTTTTACACTAGTAAAGAAAGACATATTTAAAACCTTCAAATTGCTATCTGTGGAGGGGGTGGTACTGGAGATATAGTACAGGGGTACTGAATGTGGCCAATCTAAGTTCAAGTCCTGGCACTACATATGGTCTCTTGAGAACAACCATGAGTGATCCCTGACAGCAGAACTAGGATTGAGCCCTAAGCACATCTGGGTGTGACTTAATTACCCTCCCCCTACCACCAAAAAATGTTAGAGATGGCCCAAGTATACAAATGATGACCTTTGTCTAGTGTGTGCTATTAAACTAATAATTCAGTCCTTTTCTACTTTAGTCTAATCTAGGGCTGATATTTAGATATTGTTTTTACACATGCCTTTTCTCCAATATGATTTGGCAGCTTCACAAACTGCTCCTTAGCTCAAAATTAGCTGGATCCTTAAACCAACCATGGGACTGGCTGACCCAGAGTCAAGTTTCTTGAAGGCAGATTTTCAACTAGCAGATGAAGACACAGTGCTGTTGAATCCGGAATTCAGACAAATATCACCTTTATGCTCAGGATTATTTTCTAGGACAGGTTTTTGGGAGGTGGGCACATTTCACCAGCTGGCAGCTACAGTAATGATTTTTAATGCTAGTTGATATTTAAAAAAAATTGACATTTCAAGCATATTAATGTCTTTCTACAAGGTGGAGCAACCACTGCAAACTAAAAGACCAAATCGCAGACCAGAGTGATAGTACAGTGGCTACAGCATTTGCCTTGCATGTAGCTGACCTGGGTTCAATCCCTGGCATTCCATATGATCCCCTGCGCACTGCCAGGAGTAATTTCTGAATGAACAGCCAAGAATAACCCCTGATAATCAACGGGTATAACCCAAAAAGGAAGGAAGGAAGGAAGGAAGGAAGGAAGGAAGGAAGGAAGGAAGGAAGGAAGGAAGGAAGGAAGGAAGGAAGGAAGGGAGGGAGGGAGGGAGGGAGGGAGGGAGGGAGGGAGGGAGGGAGGGAGGGAGGGAGGGAGGAAGGGAGGGAGGGAGGAAGGAAGGAAGGAAGGAAGGAAGGAAGGAAGGAAGGAAGGAAGGAAGGAAGGAAGGAAGGAAGGAAGGAAGGAAGGAAGGAAGGAAGGAAGGAAGGAAGGAAGGAAGGAAGGAAGGAAGGAAGGAAGGAAGGAGAAAAGACCAATGGTTTAACTGTTGGCTGCTCCTCCATCTCTTTCTGCTCCCACTGTCAAGGAAATCATTTGCTTCCCTCTCCCCTAGAAACCACTTGCACAAATTCTGGCAGCCTCAGTGATGACCTTGTATCCCAGTTAATTAGTTCATAATTCTGGGTTCTCTCTGCAACTGATAATGCTAATTCTGAGTACCTGAATCAATGATTCCTATCCAAACACCATGTTTCTGTCATATGTGACTGAGGCACCAATTCCCTGAGAAATTACCTGGAAATGGGAATATTTAATGTGAAAAAGCAATAGAGAAGCTGATAAGCTAAAAGAGGTGAACAGATCCCATTTCTTAAAAGGCAGGCCCTAGACTACTAAGGAGCCACATATCTTTCATCTGAGCAGATTTCATAGACAAGCTGCCCAGGCAAATCAAATGGGAATTAAAGGTATTCTGTGTAGCTAGTAGAGAAAGTGTCTCTGAAGCACAAAGGCCACTTTAGTCACAGGAAACTGCCAGAGGGTGACTTATTTGATGGAAAAGAAAACAAACTGTCACAAGAGCTGGTGTACTTTTGAGACAATATTAAATCTAATAAACATGACACCAATAGTATTGACTTAAACGAGCTTGAGTGAGTTGGAAAATTTAACAGCTTATCTTCCGACTACCAGCCATTATCTCAGAGGCGGCCTTGACAGCAAGCAACAGAAGCCAAAACACTCTCGTCTCTGCCTTCTGCCAGGTGTGTGCCATCCCTAGCCTCTGCCCTGGCCTCCGTTCTCAGAGCGAGGATAATTAGAACGTCATTTCTGCCAGCTTTGTTTTTTCTGGGTCACTGACTTCAGACTCGATCAAAATAGGAATGTTGTGCTGAAATAAATTCATTTCCTCTTCTTCAGCCAGCCTTCACTTATTTCCTAGGGGACCACACTCCACAGAACCAATGCACACAAACAGCTTTTATACGAGCATGATTGTAGGAGCATGTCTAGAGGTCCAAAGTGGGGGGGCATGAGGCACAGGAGGAGAGCACCTCTGCAGCAGCAGGTGCTCACTCTCCTTCCTGGTGGCAGGACACTGACATGCAAAGGCCTCTGACAGACATGCTGAGGAGCACATCATACACTGCAGCAAAGTGCTCTGGGAGCTGTTAAGGCTGGTGTTTAATGTTTATCCAATGGCCTCCATTTGAAAGGCTCTGTAGAACATGCATAACATAAGCTCGGCTTTATACTCCATTAGCATTCCAATTCCTAGCTGCCCAAAGGCATATGGTACTGACCAGAGCAGGATAGACTTTGTGGAGGTTGAGGGCATGCAGATACTTGGGGACAAAATGAGGTTGCTTGGGGTCTGGAAGAGACCTTCAGGGACAGGAGGCAGACAACACTAAGTGCTACAAGACGGAGGTCAAAGACAACCTTGGTCTGTTTTACAATATCCCAAACTGCTTTCCATCGAGAGACAGAATTAGAAGGGGGACTTTATCTCACACTAAAATTTGTCTATTTGATTATTAAGTAAAGACCTCTTCTAGCTAGAAAAATATAGGGACTCCGGATGCAAAAACAGTTCATAATTTGTATTCAGACTTTCAAAGCCAGTGAGCAAAGCAAAGCTTTTCTGGGGCTTCCTTCACTCAAGGCCATAAAAAAAGAGAGAGCAAGAACATTGCTGTGAATGTTTTGGCCAGGAATGAATGAATAATACAGATTTTTTTCTATCCTTGTCTAGCCTCAGAGAAGAGAAATAAAGTACAGAATAAGGGAGCAGTGGGTGGAGATTCTGTGTAACCTAGTTCTTCCAGAGTGGCCCGTGATAAATAGTAGCTATCAAGGGGATGTCAGGACACAAATTGGGCTAACTCCTATGTCTAGAAACAAACAAGTGGAGCGACGTCTCATTGCTCTTTATGTCCCTGTTGTCTAGCACAATACTTGACACAAGGCACCACACACACACACACACACACACACATACATACACCATCATCATCATTATCATCATCATCATCATCATCATCATCATCATCATCATCATTATCCTTATGCTTCTAATTCCTGTACATGTCTCAAATACATCTACAACTCTCCATTCTCGTTGCTGCCATTTGACTTTAGGTTATTATCATTCCTAATCTGGACACTATACTGAGCCTGCTAACTATTGACCAGCCACCCATATTGTCTCCTTCAACTATGGAGTCAGTGGCATTAGTGTGATGCCTTTTACTGTATCACTGTCATCCTGTTGCTCATCAATTTTCTCGAGCAGGCACCAGTAACGTTTCCAAGTGAGACTTGTTGTTACTGTTTTTGGCATATTAAATATGCCATGGTTAGCTTGCCAGGCTCTGCTGTGTGGGTTATATACTCTTGGTATCTTACATGCTCTCCAAGAGGGACGGAGGAATCGAACCTGGGTCGGCCGCAAGCAATGCAAACGCCCTACCCGCTGTGCTATCACTCCAGCCCAGTGTGATGCCTTTAGAACCCAATATTATGCTTTTTGGTATTTTTCCAAAACAAGTGTAACGAAATTGAACATCTTTATCCCTGCATTACCCTTCATACTAGTATGCGACAGCTACCGTAAAAAAATCTCATAGACTAGGTGGCTTTACCAAGGGAACATGTTTTTTACTCAGTGCTCTAAAATCAAGGTATCAGCAAGTTTAATTTTTGCAGAGGCTTCTCTTCTTGGCTTAAAGCTGGTAATCCAACTTCGTACTGTGTCCTCACATGGCCTTTTTCTCTGTACATACTCCTGGTGCCTTTCTTTTTTATATGAGATTCGAGTATCACCTTCATGAACTAATTTAACCATAATTACTTCCTTTAAGCCTTTCTTGCCAAATATAGTCAATTAGGGGAGAGGACTTGAATATGAGTTTAGGAGGGACTCAATTCACTCTTTACCTCCTGATTGTCATTGCTTACCACTCTCATACACTCTGCCTGTATTAGCATTTACTGGATTGTAATTAACCTGGATTGAGCATGGCATCTCCAATCTCTGGACTTTACCATGGTATTCCAACCTCAACAAACACCCAACACCCATTTTACTCATTTCTCTCCTTGTAGTCACTTCAAAACCTACTTAGATAGAACCATCCCTGAGAATATTCTGCCTCCTAACTCCTAGTCATGTCCTAGATGTATACTCTTTTTCTTTTCTTTTTTATTTTTTGCTTTTTGGATCACACATGGTGATGCTCAGGGGATAATCCTGGCTCTGCACACAGGAATCACTCCTGGCAGTGCTCGGGGGACCATATGGGATGTTGGAATCGAACTGGGGCTGGCCTCGTGCAAGGCAAAGGCCCTACCTGCTGTGCTATCGCTCCAGCCCCAGGTATATTCTTATACACTCTCTGCTGCCTAATCCCAAATGATTCCTATGAGGGTTATTCTTCTAGATGATGGATCATATAAAAGCAGAGGCTGCATCATAGTATTCTTTTGAGTTTCCAAAGCCTAGCACAAAGATTAGCTCAAAGAAGGGTCTCAGAAAATATTTAATTAAAAAATAGCATCTTGTTTATTTGCTGATGATAGGGAGATATGGAATAAACCCACGTTGAGCTAGGTGCGGAGCAAATTGCAATTTAGCATCCCAAGTCACCACCAATGAACTCGACTTGAGTATTGCACAAAATGAATGCCAACTCAATGATAATGGAAGGTCTTGTTCCTAAAGGTAGCTGATTGAGTCAAATTTGGTTTTTCCAGCATCCTGTTTTCCAGAGTATAACTTTGCTTTTTCATGTATCTCTGAGACAACAATAGAGATTTTTCATATCACAGCAATCAGGGTGCACTAGAGCAGTGATCTTCAAACTTTATCATGAATCAGATTCACTAGGAGGCTTGCTGAAACAAAGATAGAGGATCCCTATCTGAGAATTTCTGACTCAGTAGGTATAGAGTGGGACCTGAAAATTTTCATTTCTCGCAAGTTCCCTGCTGGTATGCTGCTATTGGTCCAGAGAGCATCTTCTGAAATACAGTGCTCTAGGACAACTTTTTTTCAAATTCAAGTCAGTGGACTGGTGCTGGTCCACACGTGAAGATAGGGTGAAAACTACTGGTCTATCACCTTGGTTATAACTGCCAGTCCATTGAATGTAGGACATTGAATGTAGGACAGGTGCCAGCTAGCTGATGTAGAAAGCTTGAAAAATACTGCTCTGGAGGATCCTTTTGAAATTACTGAGAAAATTATATTATCATGGAAATGACATAAATGATAAATTTTTTCCAAGACATCTAATTAGTTCTCCCCCTCCGATTCTTACCACATAACATTAATGTTGCTGAAATTCATGAGACAGAAGAATAAGCCCATTTTTCTTGTAAGGTAATACATTCCCTTGGAAAAAATATTGTAACCTAATGGTATGTATTTGGGATTATTTTTTGTAGGTGCGATTAGAGTGGCCAACAGACCTTGCAGTCAATCCCATGGACAATTCATTGTATGTCTTGGATAACAATATTGTGCTGCAAATTTCTGAGAACAGACGCGTGCGGATCATTGCAGGTCGCCCCATTCACTGCCAGGTGCCAGGCATTGATCATTTCTTGGTCAGCAAGGTGGCAATTCATTCCACTCTGGAGTCGGCTAGGGCCATCAGCGTCTCCCACAGTGGGCTACTCTTCATAGCTGAGACCGACGAGAGGAAAGTGAACCGCATTCAGCAAGTTACTACCAATGGGGAAATCTCCATCATGGCTGGTGCCCCCACTGACTGTGACTGCAAAATTGATCCCAACTGTGACTGTTTTTCAGGTATGACCTTTTTAAGCAATTCACTACCTCCTTTACACTGTTTTCAAAGAAAAAATATGCATCAGAAAAGTCGAAAGGAAAAGTGTTAACTTAGGAACACTAGTATGAGCTAGTAGACAAAGTAATGGGTTTGTGGTAGATTGTTTGTTGTTCAACTGACTCACTGAAGTGCCTATGAAATTACTTCTTGACTTATTTCACTTGCTAGAGAAATCACTTGCCTCAGTTATGTCTCTGTTTTTTGAGAATAAGATAAATTTGTCAATACTCTAAGATCACTATCCAAATGTAGAGAGTAATATTATTTGTACTTTGAAGAAGAGAAATCAAGTCAAAACCACATGTAAAACTCCCATGTACTGGTGTAGCTAAATAAAATTTTTCTTCTCCTAAGTGACTCATTTCCAGATCAGGGGCACATGTTATTTGAAACCCTAAAAGGCTAGGAACACTCTACATTTAGGGTTTCTAGAACAAAATTAAATTCTGCAATGGAGGATTCTCAGGACATTAGTCTACTTTTTACATTACTTTTAGTTTTGGGGGGTGTGATCATGGGTGACATAACCAGTAGTGCTTAGAAAACTGTGCAGTGCCAGGCATCAAACCCAAAGCATATGCCCATGACAAATTGCCCCAGTCCTTGGTTTAATCTTTTAATCCAATACTAATAGCATTCTTTATTCAAGTTAAAATAAGAAAACGAGCGTTTTTCAAACTAGATAATGGAATATATATTCCAGATCACACACAGTCCTCTGAATATGAATAGTTACACATGTTACTGGCATGTAGAAATACTTAAAACTATTTGCCGTCCTATTAAACACTTCATCTAGGCTTGAGTATTTCTCATAACCTTTGCCTTTGCTTGAACTTGTAGAAACAAGAGTGGGGAACTTAGTAGATATGACTTTAGATCAATAATTGTGATGTTTTCTGACTTGACTTAATTTTTGCAATTAATTTGCTAATTTTATCTTTCATTCAAGATAAATATAATGTTAATGCCAGCTATCTAATTTACGTGTTCTGAAACCCTATAGTACTTAAAGTCTTTGCTTACTTTTACAATGTGGCAGGGGGATTTCACAGAAGAAAAGTCCCCTAGCCACAGTAGGATTTGAAAATCCTGAGGTAGATCCCACAAGTGTCAACACACACAAGTTTTGTGGATTTCCAACCAAGTTTTTGTATTTGTCATCATTTGTTTGTTTTGTATCTTACAATACAATAGAGACTGAACAGCAGGATTAAGGATTTCACAAAATTGTGTTAACTTAAATTATTGCACATTACTATTCATCTCTGGTAATACTGACTCAAGAATTCCTGATAATGTATTTCAGAAACATCAAGGGGGGTGTGCATATAATGTTTGTTCACTGAATGTTTATTGGAATATCATTACTTTCTAACATAAAATATTTTAGGTATGCATCATTGAAAATCCAAATGTGTATATACATTAAATTCACCACTAAAAATACAGTGGTGTTTTATTTATATTTGTATATCTTGGTCAGTATATCCCATCCCCTTCTTCCTCCCTTCTTTTAACTGTTAATTTGGTGTAATAGTCTAGATGGTTGTTTTGGGTTTTGATTTTTGTGATTTTTTTCTCTAGAAGTACACATAGAAACCATATGAAGGGGCCAGAGCAATAGTACAGTATGTAAGGCAATTGCCTTGTGCAAGGCCAACCAGGTTTAATCCCTGACACCCCATAGAAACACCTGAGCAATGCCAGGAGTAGTTTCTGAGAAGAGAGCTAGGAGTAAGCCCTGAGCAATGCCAGGTGTGGAGAAGAAAGAAAGAAAGAAAGAAAGAAAGAAAGAAAGAAAGAAAGAAAGAAAGAAAGAAAGAAAGAAAGAAAGAAAGAAAGAAAGAAAGAAAGAAAGAAAGAAAGAAAGAAAGAAAGAAAGAAAGAAAGAAAGAAAGAAAGAAAGAAAGAAAGAAAGAAAGAAAGAAAGAAAGAAAGAAAGAAAGAAAGAAAGAAGGGAGGGAGGGAGGGAGGGAGGGAGGGAGGGAGGGAGGGAGGGGAGGGAGGGAGGGAGGGAGGGAGGGAGGGAGGGAGGGAGGGAGGGAGGGAGGGAGGGGGGAGGGAGGGAGGGAGGGAGGGAGGGAGGAAGGAAGGAAGGAAGGAAGGAAGGAAGGAAGGAAGAGAGAAAGAAGCCATATAAAAGGATAACACAGAAAATTATTCTGATACACAGTAATTTCTGTCTATGGTATACTCAGATGCTGTGATGACCATTATTAAAAATCATAGTCCTTCGAAATTTAACCTGCACCTACCAGTCTTTGAAATCTGCCTGACGAGGTGGCTAACGAGGGTGGGCAGGGGGGAGCATTGGGGTACTGGTGGAAGGAAGTTGACACTGGTGGTGGGACTGGTATTGAAATATTGTATGCCTAAAACTCAACTATCAATTACTGTGTAAAACACTGTTTTTCAATTTCAAAAATTTAAATAAAATTAAATCTTGGTCTTTCATAGGTGATGGTGGCTATGCCAAAGATGCCAAGATGAAAGCTCCTACTTCCTTGGCAGTGTCACCTGATGGTACTCTCTATGTGGCAGACCTGGGGAATGTTCGAATCCGGACCATTAGCAGGAACCAACCTCACCTGAATGACATGAACCTTTATGAAATTGCCTCACCTGCTGATCAGGAGCTCTACCAATTCACAGTCAATGGGACTCATGTACACACCTTGAACTTGATAACAAGGGACTATGTGTATAATTTCACCTACAACGCCGAAGGAGACTTAGGGGCAATTACCAGTAGCAATGGCAATTCTGTACATATCCGCCGTGATGCAGGCGGTATGCCCCTTTGGCTCGTGGTACCTGGAGGACAGGTGTACTGGCTGACCATAAGCAGCAATGGAGTCCTGAAAAGAGTGTCAGCCCAAGGCTATAATCTGGCCTTGATGACCTATCCAGGAAGCACAGGACTTCTGGCTACCAAAAGTAATGAAAATGGATGGACAACTGTTTATGAGTAAGTTTCTAATTTTCAACATGAGCTTTGTCAGGTTTTTATTTGAAATTGTATTATAGTGGAAAATGGCTTAGTAATTGCTAAGTGTTGCCTGCTATTTTCTCCTAACAACCACAATATAAAAAATTAAAAAGGAGAAAATTATTCTCAACTCCTAGGGCTCAGACCCATTTCTCCATAGCAGTTTTGCAGGGCATAATACTAAAAACATAGACTGAATGACTGAAGTGCAGCACTGCAGGAGACAGGATTGAAGTAAAAGTCCTTGTACTCAAAAAAAATTATTGCACAGCTGAGAAACAAGGTAAAATTTCATTTAAATAACAAAACTAGAGAATGATTCTAAGGCAGCAAAGAAACAGTGTGGTTTAACAAGTATTTATTGATCCCTGTGGAGTTTAGTGAATGAATAAATTAATGTGTGCCCAGCACAGCCCAATCTAACTCAGTATAAGTTGCTGTAGGAGCAAGAGAGAAGTTAGAATAGAAGTAGACCCTTGACAGCAAGTGTGAAATGGTGCAGGGCGGAGGTGCGGGCAAACACTGAATAATAGAGCATTTGCACTCCATTGATTGCTTCTTTGAAATGTAAAGCCAAACACTCCTATACAGGCATGGACCTTGCTAGCATCCCTGCACAAATCTTAACAATTGGCACATTTTAGCACTCACAGACTCAAACTGAGCTTACATTTTATAAGTAGGAATTAACACAAGATGTGTAAGCTCTTAGACGATGTCATGATATGGAAATACAGACTGTTGTCCTTACCCTTAAAAGCATGGTCCACCTTGTTTGCAAGTCAATCCCTTTAGAAAGCTAGTCTGCAAGTACACAGAAAGAACTTTCTCCCCAAGGTGAATGTTTAAGCAATTTAATAAGAATAATTCATGGAGTCTGAACCCAAAATCTAAAATGGCATCAACATTGAATAAAAAAGAAGAAATAGTGATTATTAAGTATGAGAGTTTCCATATGTAGTAATTCTGTGAGGCAGTAGAGTGTATTAAGAAAATATGAAGGAGGGACCAGAGAAAGAATACATGGTAGGGCAATGCCTTGCAAATATCTGACCCATGTTCGATCCCCAGCCAACCCGGTTTCAATCCCTAACACTCCAGCACCTGAGTCTGACAGGAGTGAGATCCCTAACTGCAGAACCAGTAGTAAGTTTTGAGCGTGGCCGGTTATGGTCCCCAAATATACATATATGTGTATTCTACTATAAATATACATATATATATATATCCCAGATAGATAGTGTAGTGGATAGGGTGCTTGCCTTTCATGCAGCCTTCATAAATTCAATCACGGCACCATATATAATCCCCATACCCACCAGAAATGATCCCTGAGACCAGAGCAAGGAATAAGTCCTGGGCACATATACCCAAAAACAAAGATGTTCAGTCACATTAAGGTCTCCTGAGAACAGAGACAAAACAATTGGCCATCAAAGTTTGAATCATTTTCCAAATAAATGCCAATTATACTAAAGAACAGGACAGCTATTAGTTTCACTTATACAAATAATTTCTGTTGTTTTTCTATATATTTTAAATTTCTCTAATATCTTAATAATATTATTAATAATAAAATAGTTCTTCACTGAAGCTTAACTAGTCTGTGCCAAGTCTGGGGTAAGGGGGAAATACATAGATAATTTTATCCCCCAAATAAGTGCATTAGAGAACTGCTCCAAGTATCCTGTTTCATGGGCAAAGGAAGAGAAGAACAAAATGGTGAGTTTGTCCTGATTTGCACAGATATCAGGATTCAAAATCTCACAGTCTGATTTTGTTGACTGCATCTTTTAATATACTAATCTTAAAAAAGAAATTTTCTGATGAAAATTTTTAACATTTTTATGCAAGATCGCACAGTAATTAAACTGTTTTGATAGCTAATAGTTGGCTTCAGTCAAGGAGCAAAAATTACCAAAGTAGTAAATTATTTTCAAAGTAGCTAGGTCACTCATTCATTTAGTTATGAAATAGTAACATGAACACTTTCCATACATATAATTTTATTTGAAAGTTTTATACCAATTAACCTGGAGAAAAAACACAGAGTAACCAGTATAACCATTCATTCTTTTAATCCAACAAGTATTTATGAACACCTACTATGTGTCAATGAATGTTTTGATGCTGGGGGTATAATCACAAACAAAAAATATTTTTAAAGAAATGTTTGTAGCTGACACTGTGCTGGATGAAAGATGGTTTTCTTTAGGCAGGAGAGAGTGGGAGAGATAGAAAGATGAAAAGTGCCTTCCATAGGATAGGCTGGGCTGAGGTGGGTATACAAGTAGATTGTGTGGCAGAAGGAAAACTGAGTATATCGGTGGTGGGATATCTGTACTGGGGAAGGGATGGGTATTGGGATATTGTATGACTGAAACCCAATTATAAACAACTTTGTAACTGTAAATTATAGTGATTCAATTAAAAGAATATCTTTTAACTTTGACTTAGTGGTTAAGGAAGACCTCATTAAGTAGCTGATATTTGAGTATATCAGTAGGGTTGAGACAGTGAATCATATGGATATCTGAAATTTGGGGCAAGGAAGAGTAAGGGAAGAGAACGTTCCCAGAAGAGTGAATGGCAAGTAAAAAGACCCTGCCAGAAAAGCAAACCTAGCATATTTAAGGAAGAGCCAGCAGCCATTGTGTGGGGTCAGAGTGTGGATAGTAGAAATCAATGAAGAGTAAATGGAATCCATGAAAAGACCTATTTCATGTAAGACCTTACCGACCCCTATAAAGGACTTTGACTTGTGCTCTGAATAAGAGGTAGAATGAGTGAAGAGTTTTGCGTAAAGGAGGGATGTGATCTTCTTTATGTTTTTGAATAATCACTATAGTAGAAGCATATTATATTATGGAAATGGGGAACATAATAGTGAAGGTGAGGAAGGTAGTTGAAATAATAAAGGCAAAAGCTGATGATTCATAAGCATAAGGATGGTAAGAAGTGGTAGTTATCAGAATTTCTAGATTGTATCTTGGGAAAGGGAAAAAAAGAAAGATCATAAATAACCTCAAAGTTTTGTACCCAACCATCTGAATATTTAACTTTCTGTTTACCCAGTAGGGAAGACTATTGTCAGAATACATTATACTTAGGGAGAGGTAAGGAATTCAATCTGGAATATCAACTTTATTAGAAATACAAGGGAAAATAAATATGCAATTGGATGTATGAGTTTGGAGTTGATAGGAGAGGATGGAGATTTGAAAATTTGAAAATTGTAGATCCAAATTTGGCATACATATTTGTATTTAAATACATGGAAGTGAGTGTAGACAAAAAAGAGATCTTCTGAAACACACCAACCTTTAGAGTTGAGGCTATGGAGGGGAAGCATAAGAGACTGGAAAGGAAAGCCCAGGAAATCTGGAAGAAAACTAGGAGATGTGGGATATCCTGGGAGCCAAATAAAACTGATGATTCAGAAAAGAAGGAATGATCAACTATATTAAATACATCAGAGAAGTATCAAGTACAACAAAAATTGTTGACTATCTGGCTGTTTGATGTAGAACTGTGAAGATTACTTATCTTGACAAGAGAAAGCACACAAGGAGACAAAATCTTGAGCAGAACAATTGTTGTTTGTATAAATTTGGACTGGAGCAATAGCACAGCGGGTAGGTCATTTGCCTTGCATGAGGCCAACCTGAGTTTGATTCCTCTGTCCCTCTCGGAGAGCCCAGCAAGCTACTGAGAGTATCCTGCCCACACAGCTGAGCCTGAAAAGCTACCTGTGGCATATTTGATACGCAAAAAAAAGTAAGAACAAGTCTCACAATGGGCATCATTACTGGTGCACACTCTAGCAAATCGATGAACAATGGGATGACAGTGCTTCAGTGCTTGTATAAATTTGAGTCACACTCAATGATGTTCAGGACATATTTATTTCTGGCTCTTGGCTCAGAAATCACTCCTTATGGTCCTCTAAGGACCATATGGGATGCCTGGTATTGAACCTGGGTTGGCCTTGTGCAAGGCAGCAAACTACACACTGCACTTATCTCTGAAGTCCCCTTAAGCAGAACAGATTTAAGAGAGACTACATACACACACTTTATGGAAGTATTATGCATAATAATCAGTAATGAACAATATGATCATTAGTAGACCAACAGAATGCAGTATGTCCATACAGTGGAACATTAATCACTTATTTAAAGGAATAAAGTTCCAGTGCTTGATGCAATATGGAGAACCTCAGAAGTGAAAGAAGCCAGACAAGGAAGAATGAAGAGTATATAGTTACTATTAAATGAACTTCCTATAAAAGGAAAACCCATAGTAAAAGAAAATAAATTTGTGCTTTCCAAGAACAGGAGCAAGGGAGAGATAAATGAATAGTGAATGGCTGCTAATGATTGTGAAATTTATTTGAAGACCAATGAAAGTATTCTAGAAATTGTTTCTATGGATGTAGAGAATATAAATCTACTGAAATTCATTGGATTGTATACCCTATAATGATAACTTTTGCAGATCAGAGAGATAGTATAAGACTTAAGGCACTTAGCTTGCATTTGGCCAACCCCAACTCAATCCCAACCCCATAAAAGAATCCCTGAGCACACCAGGAATCACTCTGAACACAGATTCAGGAATATAGTCCCCAAGCATCATAAGGTGTGGCTCAAACCCCCAACAAATAAAACCATCACTTTGGCGCTATATATAATAGTAAAATAATGGGCCTGGAAGAAAAGTACAATTTTTTCTTAAAAGAAGAAAATATAATATTAAATGGATCAGAGAAACTGATCTTTAGGGAGAACAAGGTAAACTGTAGTTATTAAAATGATGAAACTAGGAGCTAGGGAGAGAATCGGAAAGTCTTAACTGCATGTGTTGCATGCTGGAGATCTTGGTTTGATCCCCAGAAACACATGGTCACCTGAGCACTTCCAGGAGTGGTATTCTAGCACCAATCTGCAAGCACTTCTAGGTGTGGCCCAAAAGACAAAAGGTAGAGAGACAAATAATTGTGCATCTGTATGCTGATGAAAATGACCCAATTCAGAGGAGAAGAGAATTGGTGGTCATATCATTCATGGTCCTGCTTTCTGTTGGTGGCACGTGTGTTCAGTAAGCAGTATATTTTTGGTGCGTGCAGACCAGACTTATTACCAGAAGTGAATGATGAGGAATATTCAATATCTGTAATTGGTATTGTTAAGCAACCAATCTTGTGACACTAACGTAATACAAATATGAACAACCACATGGAGGTAATCGATTTTGTACATAAGACACAGAAGGTCATTTTAAAAATCATAGGGAAGTAAATTGCTGCTCAAAGAGAATTTGAAATCACATGGGTAAACATGGAATGTCTGGAAAGCTAGATGGTTTCCCCTGGTCTCCAGAAAAGGCAAGTATTGAGAGAAACATGTGCCAGAAAAGAAAGTTTAAGTTCTATTTTCCCCCTTTTCATTCTGCGTTCTTAACCAAGATTATGGTGAACCCCTCTGGACCAAATAGCATCTCTTATTTTTGCAGCAATCCTTGCTGAGCTGAGCAGAAGTTACTAAGGAAACACTTCTCTTGTCTTTCTTTGCCTGAACTTCCAGGAACTAGCGATTTCCCAGCCTTTAAAATATAACGAATATTTCCAGTGTTCTCTTTGCAAAGTCAGACTTCTTTCATTTTGGACTACTGCAGTAGTACAGTGGATTGGATGCTTGCCTTGCCCATGGTTGATCCAAGTTCAATCCCTGGATTTCTATATGTTCCCCCAAGCCTACCAGGAGTGCTCCCTGAGCACAGAGCCAGAAATAACTTCAGAACACCACTGAGTATGGCACCAAACTTTCCCCCACCCCGCCAAAACAGACCTTTTTCAATTTTGTATTCCAGTTCCTGAAGATTCCTTCAAGTTTTTCCCTCCTTCTTCTGAAAGTGGGGAACACAGAATTAGACCTTCTACTGTAGTCAGGGTGAGAGCCAGACACCAATAAAGCAGAAGGATACCATGGCCCTCTACTAGCTGTCTTAATAGAACTTCAGCACTTCTCTGAGGTCAGAGGAAGGCTACTGTCTGTGATTGAGGGGCAAAAATTATTTGCATGGCAGAAATAGAAATTCTAATTTGAGGTGAGAGACAAATAGAAGCATAAGCAAATTTCAGCAGAACAGAGGGCTACTATATAGAGGTAGATCCCCTCCCACCATCCCACTCCTATCCCCTGACATAGTAATTCATCCAATTCTTGATTTTTTGTTGCCAGGTAAAGATGAAGTGACACACAGGACCCTGAAAAGCAGAGGACTCTAACGGAATTTGTAAATTGCCTCTAAGTGCAGTTGCAGTATGTGGACTTTTGTGGTATATAGTGGTATTGAAATCATCAACTGATCTTTATAACTACATTTGACTTGGACTAAGATCTGAATTGCATATCCCAAATACTAGTACTTGGTGCTTGAATAACCATTACTGTCTTGTGTGACCAGGGGGAAACTGACCTCAAAAAAACGTCTAACAGGAGGAAAGTGACTGCCAAGTTAAGAATACTGTCTGGGCAAGGCAGGAGTTGTGGCTTAAGGGACTGCTGTGCTCCTAATTGCAGTGCCCATACCACAATTAAGGTCCTGGGAGGGCCCCCCAGCAGTCAAGCCTTCTTTGCTCACATGGCTGCAAGACTAACCAGGGTGCTCTTGCTGACTTCCCAGGCATTTTTCTGTCAGACATTAACAGAAAAGTTCCCCTTGATTCAAGGCACAGTATCCAGTCCACGCTGAGCTGACAGTTCCTCAGACCCTTGCCCTCTGTGGAGATTGTACACTTCTAGGATATTGTGATTATTGGTGGTTTATGTGTTTTCTGTTTCCAGATTTAGCCACACCTCTCACCCTCACTTTCCTGCAGCCCCATCCCACCACCTGCAAAAATATGCCATACATTAACCAGTTAAAAAAGCCTTCAAGTAACCCTGGGACCTTTAAGGTTGTTTTACTAATGCTCTGATTTATGGAATATGGCTGATGAGGGGTTCAAGCTTTTGGAAGATTAAAAGCCGGAGAAGGGAACTAAGGAAAATAAGCCCTGTCTCTGGGTGACATATTTGCTTGGACCAGAGGATATGATTCTCATGCAAAAACAATGATTATGTAAGCAAACTTAGTCCAAACATTTGAAATGTCTCTGAATTTTTAAGAATTTCAAGTGAGGAGGAAACTAAGACACCATGGAATCTAAACTAATGCACCTCCCAGCAGGGGAAGGATTTCAATGTAGGAGAGAGGAACATTAATTGTCAAGTGTTACTTCCATCCTCCAGAGAACTCAACACCTTTGTTCAGTCCCCTGTTCCTTGTGCTATATGCCCTTGATAAGGATTGCAAACGGGCAGGCTGAATTGTTACCTGAGCTCTTGCTGGGGAGAAATGCAGTAGAGGTGAGAAGGTAGGTAGAAAGCAGAGAGACTGTTAGGGAAGAGTAGTCACACTACAGAGGACATCTGTCTAAGCTGAGCTTGGCCTCCCTAAACCACCATAAATGACTCCATCTGTTCTCTAGCCACATAAACTCTCATGTCTGTCCCATCCCTTCCAGTAGCACATTCTATTTCACACATTAAACAGACTAAAGGAGAATATGACTTGCCAGACTCTAAAAATACAGAGTTGAATGAGATCGTACCCTCCCTCTAAGGACCAGAGAGTCCCTAACCTAGTAAGTAAATTAATTCCAAAGATAGACTATCACCATACGCTTAATCAAGGCAAGAAGCTGCCACCTTCTATCACATAAACTGAAGCTATAAACCCTTTTTACCCCCACAGTATCTCCATGCCCTCTAGTTACTTTTCCAAGATTCATTGTCACCAAATAACTGCTTGAAGTATGTTCTCCCGCAGAAAAGTTTTCTATGCCACTCTACTCTATGCAAACTATAGGCTTCTCTCCAGTTCCCCCACAATCTTGATCCTATATACCTTTTCAGTCTAATCTCCCACAACCCTTCTGGATGAAACCTTGTACCTCAACAGCTGTGTTTTCTCAATGGACATCCCGTTCACCACCTATGTGCTTTTACTCATATTATTGCCTGTCTTCATAATGCCATTCTCCCTACCCTGATTTCTACCCTTTCAAGGAATGCATTTCTCTCTGCCTTTCAGTATTGAATAACTTCCCTCTGTGTAAAAAACTAAGGCATGCCGAGGGGCGCGTGCACTCTCGGGATCTCCAGGCAGCTCTGTCTCACCTCCCGCGTTCGGTGCTCTGGAACCGCTGTGTATGGGCTGGATCGGGACAGCCGGTGGTCAAAAACAGGCAAAGGAAGAACGAGGACCAAGATGGTTGCTGAGTAGTTACCATTTATTCAATCTTCCACCTTTCTCATCTCCCGCACTCCCAGCTCCGGCCTCTCTCTGGATCTACTCCAGCCTCTCTCTCTTCTCTAGTCTCTCCTCCTACTTGTCTCTCCCACCTTGCCCTCTAGGCTACACCCAGCCAGGTAGCAAAATCAACATAAGAAAGCCCTTCTTGAGGCCAGGGCATTCCAAAGCCCTTCCTGACTCTTAAGTTTTTTTTTTCCTTTCCTTAGTCCAAACACTTATTAACATCTTAATACTAGTTATTTTTGTATGGACATAGCAAGAGATACATTGAGGCTTGCAAGGCAGCTCTCCTGGCAACATCTTGCCACAGACACAGACCACAGCACTCACGCCAGATTAATCATTCCTCACCCTAGCAGGGTCCAAATCTAGTTATCACTGTTTGGATCATGACAACATTTGTCCATGATCAAGCTCTTAACTTATAGTTAAGCATTAGGCACTTTGGCCAGGCCCATCTCGATGCCAGGGTAGCACACAACTCACCTCTTGCCCTGGGTTTGTCTTGTCCCTCGTCGGGACCCTGCTTTTGGGGGTTCTAGGAAGTAAGGGCAGCTGAGGCTTAGGTCAAGAGAACAGATGCCCAGGAGGAAAATATCATGTAGAGTCAAATGACTCCCAGGTTATAAAAGCATAGCATTTGCTAAGTCTTCCTGTGTCCATGCAAAAAGGACATTGCTCTGAATAAACTATACATAAGACTCAAGGAGAAGAGAAAAACAGTATTTGCAAGTCAACAGAACACAAAGAAAGAAGCTACAAATAAACAAAGAGGAATAGGAGCACTGTAATGGGAGTAACCCAATAAATCTAAACTACCTGAGGCTATGTTATCCTACACCTCTGTCCTTCCTTCTGTTCTTTTCAGTCCAGCTAGAGATGACTTCTGCTTCTCCTGAGCTGCTACATCTCCTTGCTCACAGAAGTACATGGCAATAATCTTGCAACTGGAATGATTCGTGTCCCTATCTTGTCTGCCCCTGTAGAATTTCAGTTTTCAATTTTATTTGGTGTTGCATCCCCAGTACCTAACAAAAGACGACATTTACTAAATGAAGGACAAATAAAGAGGCCAGGGCATCATGGACTTGGAGTTGAATCATTGGAAGCCAAATAAAGTCATTGGTAGGGAAAGGGAAATCCAGAATTTCTGAAAGAATGCTAATTGGACTGCTCAGGTCTCAGGCATGAGAGAATAAAGAGGATCTCTTTCCTTTTAAACCATTGATTATGAGGGCTAGGAATGTGGCTTATTCAAACTGCCTTGCACATGTCCCCAGAAGAAGTAAAAAAGTAATACATTTTTTTTCTTCTGTAGTTATCAATATTTTCTTAAAATCAAAGATGGGGGAGTTTTGAGTTTTTACTTTGCATACTTCAGCTAATTCTTATAGTGTCAAGGGACACAGTAGGTTATCCATTTTGAGAAAATATCAGACCAAATACATTTTAAATAAGTAATTTCTTTAATACTCATCTTGCTTCTTAGATAATCTGATTACTGATGTTCTACCTTGAATTTTCTGTTCCATTTCTCTCAAATTTCCTTTTTATTTTTGAAGGTCTAAAAGATGTCAAGCTTTCCAATAGACATTTTAGTATATCTGTGCACTGGTGTGTCTATTCTTAGGTCAGAAGCTGAAAATTCGAAGAACTGCCCTATAACACATTCTTTTCTAAATTCTGACATCTTTCCAAAATCTACTTGCATGTCTTAAACTTCAATGAATTCAGATAGTTTTGGGTTTTTGAGGGAAGGGTGATGTTTTGGTTCAATTTATAGTTGTTCTTGCTAAAGTTCTAGTGCAATAGGAACTTATTTCTCTATAGAAATGCCAATTAAACTACAAATAACTTATGTCAATGTTTACTATTTGAGGGTCTGGAGATTAGGTACAGCAGATAAGGCAATTGACTTGCATGTGGTTGACCCTAGTTTCATCAGAAGCACCCCATATATTTCCCCAAAGCCTGCCAGCAGTGATCCCTGAATGCATAGCCAGTAGTAAATCCTGTGTACTTTTAGATGTGGCCCACAAAACAAAAATATCCTGATAATTTACCACAAACTTACTCCTATCTAGCTTCTATGATATATCTTTATATATTTTCCTTTATCTTATTTGCTCTTAATTACTAACAATACTGGTCTTCCACATACATTCCAAATAAGTTCTCTTTCAAACATTTATTTTCTGATCCTAATTCTTTAAAGGCATGGTTGTTCATTTTACTATTTTATTATCCTTTTATGTCAAAGATAAATAAATACATTCTTGTTAATTTTTGAGTATCATCTTCCCAACTAAACTACATGCTCCCCAGAGACAAGAATGAATTTCAATTTTCTTGACAACCATTTCCTTTGCTTCTTAGGGACATGTATATGGGCATGCACCCATTAGTAATCTGTAAAATCAGAATAGGAAGGGATATTGTGATAGCAAATCTCCTTCTATGAAACTCACTTCTGATGATAATAAAGACAGTGTCATTGCCTGGTACCACATTTTGACACACAAAATGAGTGGACTTGGTTAAGTGAGTGTTACAGCCCACCTGGAAAAGGAGGGTGATGCTCTCATGTGTTATCGTCGGGAGACCTGTTGCAGAATTTTGAATTGTACTTTATTTCCAAAGAATTCAATCCCAAGAGGGAAATAGATAGCCTAAGAGATTTTCATTAGATTTCTTTCTTTGGCATTCATTCTGGAAACACATTCCCCTCTTATTAGGTGGGGGGAAATCTCAAGCAAGTCATAGGAAATAGAAGCTCTCTTTGTGTCTTTGGGTTTTTTGGGGGGTGGATAGGTCATACACAGAGGCTGTTCTGGTTCTGTGCTCAGAAATGTCCTGGCAGTGCTGTGTGGACTCTATGCATTGCCATGTCAGCCATGTGCAAGGTGAGTGCCTTACTCCTGTACTATGTCTTAGGCTCAGCTCTCATTATTTCATACCTAGTTTTGAAAAACATTTCTCAAGCTGTGGGAGTTGCCCCCTGGTAAGCCCATGTTTTTTTGCTCTTATTTGGAAATGACCCTGAAGAATTGAGGTAGACCTATATCTTTTGACACAGGGCCACCCATGTACATGAATGAGCGGTCAAAGAGGCCCTGTGTTGCAGATGTCACAAAATGTGATGCCTTTGATGGTGACTAGTAGAACTGGAATGACTAAGTGTGTGGGGACTATAGTGCATAGTTAATGATAGAGTTAAAGTCAAATGTGCATTTTCAAATAAGGATGCCTAAGCAGCTACAAAGACGGGCAATATAAATGTGTGTGTAGTTAGCCAATAGATGGGCAGGACTGCGGGAAATGCTACCTGATCTCTATACCATTGCTTCTCTTACGAGAAAAGGACCCGGCGGCAGTCTTCTAGCTAAATCTATTGAGGTAATTACAGTCTTGTCCATGACTACTTTACTTTGATCCCCCATGTATTCCTGTCAGTATGAGGAGTAGTAATGGGAATAGAATATGCACTTGAGAATTAATGTTTTAAGTACGATATCAGACAAAGATCACCAGGAACTGAGTTTAAAGGTGGTGGGAATAGTTTGGGAACAAGTTTAGAAAATCAGATTTATCCACAGCCACTGCTAATGTTCTTTGGGATATTTGACTTAGACCTCTCTCATGAAGGAAGGATTCAGTTGGTATCTCATCTTGCCATCTTGCCCTGTAGAATGAATACAACTAGTGTCCTCACCTTTATATGAAACCTTGCTCTAAAACAAGATGTGGATGGGGCTGGAAAGAGAGTAGCACATAAGGGTGTTTTCTTTTCATACAGTTGGTCCAGGTTCAGTCCCCAGTGTCCCATACGATGCCATGAGCCTGCCACGAGTGATCCCTGAGCAAAAAGCCAGGAGTCAGCCCTGAATATCATCAGGTGTGGCAACCAAAAACCAAAAATTAAAAACAAGAGGTTGGCTCCTGGAAAAGGGGGAAGCTGCTTTCTTTTCTTATTTTCCTATGGAAAACTCACAGGAAATCTGCATGTATTGCATTTATGGTCAGAGTTCCTGAAGGAGGAATGAAAGTGGCTGTGGACTGGCTAAGCCTGAGGGAACCTGTTAGAATTCAGGGAAGGAAGTCATTGAGATGAAGTAGCTGGTGATGGATGTGAAATGGAGAGAAACTGTCTATAATCACCACCTCCCATGTGAAGAAGGCAAGGAGTAGCTTCCTGGTGTCTGCTGCCTGGAAACTCCTCCCTACATAAAAAGAGCAGGTGTCTTAGGAAAATCATGACTAGAAATTGTTTTTTTTTTCTCCCAGAAGAAAACAAGACAGACAAGGTTGAGCTGTGCTGGGAATTCAGGTTCTTCCATTCCTCTCTCTCATCAGAAGCCTGGTTCTCGCCACCCTAGAGCCCTAGAGCAGCTGATGGGCGAAGGAGCTGAGCAGAAAAAAGGGCTTTGCCACTGACTGGAGGCACTTCTGCCTTTTCTTGATAATTAGGTTTTCCTGTAAACCATTTTGACTGCAATGCACTTAAACAAAGTATATATCTAGTTAAACTAGGCTTGACATATCTACAGTGCCATATCACTGATTTGGTCATTGGTATTTGTGTACATGACTGTTTCAGCTGATAAATTTGTGTGCGCATACCCAAATTATCTCGTACACACAGAACCAAACCTGAGGTGGCGTTGTGTATAGCCTCAGGTATAGCGCTTTTCTCTCTACTATGGTGTAGCTTCTTTTCCCAGGCCTACCACAGGCTGATCTAGGTTTAAAGATTTGAGCAACTATCCAGACTGAGTTTGTTAAAACCCGGTGGCTTCACTCTGAATCACTATGCCATTTTGCATAACTGTTAGAGAACAAGGCAGTAGAGCCAGACTCTGCCATTGTGTCCTGGCTATATCCTGCTCACTTTTGGTAAAAAGAATATAATTGTTTAGCATTTTAAAAGCAAATAAAAGTGCTTAAATATTTTGTAATTTGCAACTTGAAAAGAAAACAGTAATGGGTTTCCAAGTGCATGTCTTTACTTTTAATGAAGTGTTTATTTTTCATGGTTCTATTGGCAATAAAAGAACAGCTCCGCATCAAAAGCCTTCAGGGAAGCAGTTTCCATTTGGAGGACAGTGAGATTGCCAACAATTTTGATTTTTTAAAAAAAGTAAACTCACTAGACTATATTTCTAGATCTAGGTTATTGCCTTTTTCCCCAGGTAATTATTTTTTGTGTCTCACTCATATAGGCAAATTGCAACACATTGTGTACTATCTAAAAGATAAAAAAAAATTAAGTGACATTGAAATCAGGGGGCTCCAGAATGTTTTAATGAACATGTTTCCATTATCCTCTGTGCTTGTTCATTTTGTTGGAAGAATGATTCATTCATTTCAAATTTGGCAACTTAAACAGCAGCAAATATAATTTTCCAAGCACAATGCAAAGTCGGTTTATTGGCCTTTTCAGCCTTTCAGGGGGTGAAGCGGGGGGCGGGAGGGAGGGTGTGGAGATGGAGGGCGGGGGAGAGAGAGAGAGATAAAGAGAGAGAGAGAGAGAGAGAGAGAGAGAGAGAGAGAGAGAGAGAGAGAGAGAGAGAGAGAGAGAGAGAGAGAGAGATTCGTGCTTGTTTTCTTTGCCGACAGCACCCTCTGCTGGTATTTAATGTCCAATGCAGGCAATGGGATCGACCCAATTTACAAAGGGAGGCCTCCCTGCAACATTGCACACAGCGGGACATGATTCATAAATCAGTTTTCCACCCTGGTGATTCATTACCAGATATATTTTTTCCGTAAAACAGCACAGCTCAAGAAAGTCATCAAGAATTCAGAAGCTGCAAAAAATACCTTCATTTGATTAATCATCCCTCTGACCTTTTTCTTCTTATTGAACAAGGTTAATAATACTTGTTATCGCTCAAAGTTAAACTGTATTAGCTGCTGCAAGTGATTTTTATTTTGCCAAGGCCTGTTATCACTGCCAAGAGGCTTCAAAACTGGCATGTGTTATATTCCTCAGGTATGACTCCGAGGGGCATCTGACCAATGCAACATTTCCCACCGGAGAGGTTAGCAGCTTCCACAGTGACCGGGAGAAGCTGACGAAAGTGGAGCTCGATACTTCCAACCGGGAAAATGTCCTCATGTCAACCAACTTGACAGCAACAAGTACTATATATATTTTAAAACAAGGTAGGCATATCTCCAGCTTCACAAGAGTCTCTCAGCTTCTACTGTCACATCTCTGCACACAGTAAAGGGATATAGATGCTGACCTTTCAGCATCCATATCACAAACCATAATGCCTAAAATGAAAGATAGAGAGTGAGAGAGAAGAAAGGCGTCTTCCATAGAGGCAGGCTGGGGTGGGGGTGGCTTGGCGGGTGAGAGGGAAACTGGGGACACTGGTGCTAGGACATTAAACTAGTGGAGGGATGGATGGTGGAGCATTGTATGACTGAAACACAATCATGAACAATTTTGACATGCTTATCTCACAGTGATTCAATAAAAATAAAAATGAAAAACATTTAAATTTAAAAAGTCTCTGCACACCATTAGTAAATATAATTCGCTTTTGGTTGATAAGACGGATCGTTCTCCTGATTTCCAGCTATGGAGGCTGGAACCAAATCCCACCTTTCACAAGTTTGCATAGTAGCATTGCATACCATCTCTTTTGAAGCCATGGACCTAAATCTCTGCCGTATTTATTCTTCCATTAAGTCACTCCCTATACCCAGATTTTTGTGACATTCATTTAGGCTCTGATTGGATCCTACTAAAGAAAGGAAAGTTATGACCCATCTGAGACTACTATTCTGGCTCACACGAGAGAATAAAATGGATCAATTATGATGTATACTGAGCAATAATTTAAGGAAAGAGTTAAAAACTTGTTCTACACTGGGGATATAGCTCAAAGAAATGGAGTGGATGCTTGGCATGCACAAGGCATTGGGATTGATCACCAGCACTTTATGGAGGCCCTCCCTAAAAGTTCTTGCTATTGAAGGAGAAAGTAAGGGGAAATAAGGAAAATAAGGAAAGAGGGAACAGAGGGAAGAGGAGAGAAGAACAGAAAATGGAAATAGGAAGGTGGTAGGTAAGTAGGTAAATAGCATTTAGAAGGAATGACTTGGAAACTGTAGGGGAAGTAAACACTAAGAAACTGTTTTCTCTATGCCTAATAATTAAGGATTCATTCTGTTCTTAGGTTGTAGGGTTATGGAACTACCTGACATTCAGATTTTCCTGGAAAAGGATCATTGGCAACCTTTGTCTGGGTTACTTATGGGTTTGTAGGGTATAGCAACTGAGCTGGTGTCCCCAGGCTATAACAATGCCAAGTTGAACTTCATACCCTTATTCTAGCTTCTAGCATAGCAAGTTGAGGATGCAATCCAAGAAGTCAGAAAGGGAGTTAGTGAGGGAATTTTTTAAATAAAAAAAAACAGCATTCAGTAACTGACAGGAATCTTTTATCTAAGATGCAAGATATGCCAGCTGTGAAAATAACAAGACCCAAATGTGCAGAGATCCCGTCCGCCTGTCAGAGTTGGTGTCTTGTCCAGAAGGCAGTTAAGTCCAGCTGCTCATGCCTTCCCATACTGGTCTCCCAAACAGGTGTCTCCACTGATTCGTGAACATTGCTTTCTCCCCCACCTTCTTATTCCTCTCGCTCTTCTGTCTACAGAAAATACCCAAAGTACCTATCGGGTGAGTCCAGATGGCTCTCTTCGTGTCACTTTCGCCAGTGGCATGGAGATCAACCTCAGCTCAGAGCCCCACATTCTGGCGGGGGCAGTGAACCCCACCCTCGGAAAATGCAACATCTCCCTGCCTGGAGAACACAGCACCAATTTAATAGAGTGGAGACAGCGGAAAGAGCAAAACAAAGGCAACATTTCAGCTTTTGAAAGGAGGCTGAGGGTAAGGCATGACCTTTGCTTTCCTTTTTTGACAGCTGCAGTGCCTCCCAAATCTGAAGTCCTCTTTTTCTGAAGCCTTTTTATGTGACTGGCTAGATTCTATGATATACTAATTCAAGAAAGGGTGCTAATGGCTGATAATGGTTCAGTATCCTTAAATGAACATTCTAATAGGAGCTTTCTTTGTCATTAGCCAGCTAAAGTGCTCTAATAGTAGCAATTTCAGGCACCAAGGATGTCTGGATGAAGAAATGTGTTTAGTCAGGAGGCCTTTCATGATCTCTCATAGCTTGCCTTGGTGATGGTAGGCAGGTCCACCAGATTGACCCAGGTTCCTGCTTTTGGGCAATTTATTCTTTAGTTGGAAGGACATATGTCATCATTCCAAAAAAGATGAAGGCAAAGATCATTGAATGATATCATTGTTCTGAATATAAGCTATAGGGTCCAGAGGGCTAAAGGACTGGTATTGAATTTAGGTTAGACATTCTCAGAGACAGGCCCAGAATAAAGTTTCAAATTTTAAGGTCCTTACCAAATTCAGTTCACCACAGTTTACCAGCTAGTACTCCCTTAAAAACGGCCTTTCTTCTCCCCAAATCCTCCCCATGGCATTCTTTCCACCAGTCCATTCTTAAACATTAACTGGTTAGGTTAATATATAAGAACATGTGGATGACGTGACCAACTCTTCAAATATAGTAACATTCAATATCAGTCCCAAAGCAACTGGCCGCCTGAGGGAAGCAATCACTCACTATTGAGGCCAGCCTTGCCTTGTCATGCCTGTAAATCCTAAATGCTTGCATTTTCTTTCTTACTATACAACAGTGGCAACATTTAAGCTGTGGAAATGCAAGGCCAAACAGCTATTCCATTCCATCAAGGAACAGTCAATACAGTCTTAAAACTTGAAAAAAACACCATATTCCATAGTGGTGCTCACTTTCCAGTCCAGATTTCAGTGGGCAGGTTTTGTAACCACCACTGCAGAGATTCACATGCACAGGTGAATTTGTGTGTTTTGCCTCTGGTGATCATTCTCTAACAGAAAAGTTAGCAGGTATTCCACTTGACTGAGAAGCCAAAGCAGTCTAAATAGTCAAGACTCTTTGTGTGCGTTGCAATCAGGGGTTCTGGAAGCTTTTAAAAATGGGATTTCCTAGATAAAACTCCATGTGGGAAAGTTAGATGAACTGGTTTTCTTCATCTGTGAAATGAAGATGTTGTACTAGATAAAAGAAAGCGCAATCTTGCAGCTCTACAAAAGAACAAAATCATGCAATTTGCCAGAACATGGATGGAACTAGAGGATATCATACTGAATGAAGTCAGTCAGAAAAAAATGATAGATGCAGAATGATTTAACTCATGTGTGGAAATTAAAGATACAAAGCAAGGTAGCAACAAAGGGCTAAAGGCAGCACAAGGGAAAAACTGAACCCCAAAACTGAGTTTGTATGGAAGATGTCTAAAGGGAGGGGAATTGGTATCTTTGGAGAAGAGAGGTGGGTATACTGGTTATGGGTGTACTATTGGAATATGTGCACAAGAAACCATGATTAACAATATTGGAAATCACAGTACATCAAACAAGAAAATTAAATTTTTGTTCTTTGTGCCACATCTGACTGTGCTCAGTGATTACTCCTGGCTCTGTGCTCAGGGATTATTTCTGGAGGTGTTTGTGGAGTATATGGGGTTCTAGGTATTGAACTCACATTTGCTATGTGCAAGACAAACACCTTATCTGCTGACTTTTACTCTAACCCCTAGTTACTTATTTTTTAAAATAGAATAATCTGCATGTGACTTCTCAATATCATGGACTTACCACAGAAAAAAATGTGTCAAATGAATAATGTCTTAATGCCTTCCCCAATTTATAACCTCAATAAAACATGAACCAAGTCATATACTATGCCACCCTTAGATTTTCTACACTCTAAGATAACCCATCCTGTTTTCTCCACTAACATGCATGGATAATGGAAAGAGATTATAGATTGTAATTTTCACCTCATTTCCCAAATTATTGTTGCTGTTGGGAAGATAATGGTAATAAAACATTTGGGGAATCTGTAGGGTTAAGAAGGAAAGTGTAATTTCAAAAATACTATTCATAATTGACGTGTTTCACATCCTATGGTAAATTGATCATAATTGTGAAAAGGCTTAGGAAGGCAACAAATTCCTAGCCTTCTCTACTATGTGGCTTCAGAGCTATTTCCAAGTTCCTGGGACTAGACAGTGGAGCCCCACGCTGCCTAACAGGTGTTATTGTGCATGTCCTTAGAAATCTAATAACAGTAATACTCCTTTACATATGTGTAGTGCCTTAGCATTAACAAAATGCTTTCATAGCCAGGATTTTATTCGATCACCACAACCATCAATTGCCATTATTCCCAATTTACAGATAAGGAGACTAAAACCCAGAGAGGTTAAGTGATTTGCCCAAAGTCAAACAGCTATTAAGGATCAGAGCAAGCACTAAAAATGCAGGTCTTCGCCTAATGCAGCACTATTTCCACTACATCATGCTGTGCTGCCTTGTTCCTTAAAATAATTAATCTATAAATCATTGCCCCACTCAGGGAGCCACCTTGGCAGGGTCTGACTCCTCATTTCAATGCTGACAAAAAGAGACAAATAATCGACTCTAATGTGCTAGCAAGTGTGGGTGGTACAGGACAACTGGCCAGTCTCCAAACAAAGTGTGGAAAAGGCAAGAGGAAGAGGGAGGCTGGGTAACTTGTTCATTCTTACCTGATTTCCCATCCTTACACATATTGCTTTGACCACTGCCGTAGTTTCCCCAGATTAGGCAGAGCCAATTTAATAGGATACATGCACTCCCCCCAAAAGAGACATGAATTCAATTTTGATAAGGAAAATTCTATTTTCCTACAGACTATTATTTCAGAAACAGTGCCCCCTTCACCTCAGTTAGCTTTTCAAGGGGCAAGCTGCTGACACATAGGCTATAACGTTTTCTCTTCCTGAACTCAAAATGCAGTGACCCATTTGTAAGCAGACTTATAAAGGATACCATGGAACCTCAGAAGGAATCTTTTAATCTCATCATTTCAGAGTGAGGGCAGAGCTCTTAAGATAGAATGCCAGGTTCAGAGAACCACAGGATCTTGAAACCCTGCTGTACTGTGGGAAATAGGGCTTCTCTTTGAAAACTACACAAAGGTGTGGTGATCATTTTGAAGTGTGCTTGGGCAGTAGGTCACAAAACATTAATTGTTCAGGTTCAAAGTGACAGGTTCATTTAAGGGCCAGTTGTTAAAATGATGGATGTCCCCAAAAGCTACCAAGTGTGTCTACCTGGGAAACAAATATGAGAAAAGGAAGATTGTCTCTTACAGATAAAACAATAAGAGTTGTATTTTGAAATGAGAGGTGATATTTTTTCATACCAAGTCAGGATCTCCTTCAAAATGAGGAAGACAAAGTCCTGATAGCTGTTCAGCCAGAAAAGTGAGAGATTCGTTACCTCTGGGCCATCCTGCACCAGCTCCATTAAGTGAAATAAATTACATTAACTCCTGAAATTTTGTTTATTTAAAACCCCATTTCCCCCCAGTCTGAGTTATATTTGAATCATCTTCCTTGCAAAGTACTTTTACATCCAGTCCATGTATCTTCTCATCTGCTGCATCATTCTGTCCCCATAAATACATTTCCCTCGACAAAAGGGAAATTAGAGTGCAGATAATAATAGAGGCAGTTGTAAAAGAATTGGACGTTCACCAAAAGCAAACTGGTTTAGGAACTAAATCCAGATTGCACCTTGCTGTGTTCATGGGTAATAATGCCGTTACACGAGACTTATTCCAGTATTGGATCCCAGAGCTCTTTATAAGATTTTGCAGACTGAGATGTGAGGTTATAGCAAAACCCACAACTGCAACTTCCTTTATAAAAAAAAAGCCAGACGCTTAGCACTTCAAACCCGAGTCATAAAACCAAGTAAGATGATTATGTGTTTACAAGCAAAATGAAACAAAGACTAATCTGAATTCCTCACAATTGATTTTCTTCTCTTCACTCAAAGATTGGTTTTTAAGTGCGGCATGTGACTTTTCATATGCAATCCGGAGCTCTGAAAGGGAAAACAAGCCTGGTTACACTGGGACATTTTCAGTCCCAGAGTGATAAATGACAAGGAATAGGGGAGGCAGTAAAAAAAAAGATTGCGCATCTTCCTCCATTCTCTTACACACCAGATGCAGGCTGCTCAGAGTTGAAGTTCCCATTTTCTCCATTTGATTTAACTCCCTTCTCCCTAGATTCCCTAGATGGATTCGTTGGGTGAAAGTTTAGATAAGGAACGGATAAAACTCATCAGTTTTCAAATATACATGGGGGTCTCAATCCTAAGAAATAGCATATTAGTTTCTAAGGTTTGTCATTCTGACGTAGGAAATTTTAAGTGTCAAGGCCATTGAACACTATTTTGAAATCAGTGATTTTTAGGCCTTCAAACTATCAAAATGACTATTGTCTCTCCAGGATTTGACTCAAAGGGCTGGAGCACATATTTTCTTTTAAGAGTCCTATTTTCGATCAAGCATTCTATGGAACCCTCTCTAGCACATTTGAGGCCTCAAATGCGCTTGAGCACTGCTCCAGTAATAACCTTCAAGCACCTCCAGGGTTGTAGCTTCCCCCAAAGAAAGAATATTATAAATATGTTCATTTTCTTGAATCATGCTACAGAACTTCTATTTTATTTTTTATAGTTGCAGTTTTATTTTTTAATTTGTTTTTAATTAAAACACTGTGATATACAAAGTTGTTGATACTTGGGTCAGGTGGCAAAACTTTTATTTTTAAAACACTCTATTAATTCATCTGGGCTCAGTTCTGCTACAGTAACTAAAAAGAAGGTATTATTTCACATGTATAGAAACATTAATAATTTGAGTTTTGAAAAAACTAAAATGCTGGTTGCATTGTTACACCAGTGAATTCACCAGCAGGAAAGTAAACAAGGATGAATTGAATAGTGGAAGAAGTAGCCAAGTTAAGTTACATGAATGAAGTCAGGAACAAAGAACAAGTTAAGATTTTGAATAAAATAGGCCAGAGAGATAGAACAGCGGTTAACAGAAATACAAAGAAAGCATCTTGGAAATTAAAAAAGAAAGAGTAGTTAAAAGAAAATACCAAATACAGTAGTACAGATAGATTCAAACACTATGTACACGTTCTGTTAATTTTTGTAAAAGTTTATAAATTAAAACAACAAGCGTTAGTAGAATTTAATTGTTAGTCTGGTGACAATAAAAAAATAATTTTTAGAATGGTGTTAATTGATTTCTAAAAATCAGGTAGTAATTAAAACCAGTGAGAGAGCAGTTTCATGTACTGATTTAAAATCAGCTATGATTTTTCTATTCATTCTCAAAACTTCATGGAAATTAAATGCAGTTGCATCTACTAAACTGTGATGTTCTAATTTGGCCCAGCTAACTTATTCGCCTTCGGACTTCTTCAGCAAAAATTAAATGTGTAATATAGTTGCATTGTGAGGGGAAATGCTAGGTAGTATCCTTGAAATCTCGGACTTCTCTTCCTTGTAGAGGAAAGAAAATCAACCACTGTGATGGCAGTTTACAGTCCAGTACATTGTGTGTGAGAGCGCGCGCGCACACACACACACACACACACACACACACACACGTATGAGCAGAGGAACCATAGCAAGCTGCCCTTTTAAGAGCCAAAAAGAGTGAAATATCAACAGTTGACTATAGATCAACCTAATATCTTTATCCTACTAATTGAATGCCTTAAATTGAAAGGATTGAAAGAACTTTCTTTAAAGTAATTGAAACACAAACTTCTAGGAAAGAAAGGGCTCTGGAGGGGAGGCAAAACACACTTTCCCTGGGAAAGTCTATCTGTGCCTGCCTTTTATAGGCACTTTGAGTCTTCCCAAAGATGCTAGTTCCATGAGTACACTCTTCCATCTTCTGGTCTGGTCCAACAATGAACAAAAGGGAAGCCCTTCTGCTTACTTCTCTTTTGAAATGTTGGAAGAAAAAATGTAAGGGAAACCAAAGGATATATTAAATCTTAAATGCTTCTTCTCTTCTTTAAAATATTACCAAGTCCAGCTGTTTTAACCACAACGTTCAGCCCATTAGTTGACAAACTTAAAAGTCTTGTTCATTACATAATAAAGAGTCATGTTTAACCTCCAAATTTCAATACTTTTATTTTCTCCTATCTTTTATAGGACAATCAGAATAGATTATTTCAAGAAAGAGTGAAAATAAGGATTGATTACCCACATTTAGGTCAAAGACTACCTTTGTATTCAGGCAAACAAGTGATTCTGTGAACGTAGAATTGGTCTGGCCTTGCTCATGAAGCCAGCAGTCAGAGGTATCCAGTTCACCCAATGCCAACAATTGAAGCTAAAGGCACATAACACTCAAAAAGAATGGGAGTACTCCCTTGTAAATGCATTTTCCTTTCTAACTTCCTCATACATAATTTCCGTAGGAGACCCAAGGGACCTCTGAGGCATGTTCAATTCCTTTATCCCCTTTCCACAATAAGCCTAATTTTACATTACTTTTGAAACCTGACTTTGAAATCAGTGATTCAGCTGCATCGGAATATCAGAATGTGCTATAAGAAAAAACAGAAATATGGTTGTAGAAATCTTGACAGGCAGAGAAAGAACATTAGGCAGAGTTTTTCTCCGCTTGCTTTAATAGTGATCCCTGCTTATGTAGTGATAATGACTTTATTAAGAAATGTGTTCTTGAGTAGTAAACGTAATCTATCAGACAAATAAAACTACAATTTCAGTTGAACTGGAAATCACTTGTTACTTTGGCTCTTTAACTATCATTATAGCATAAATTGTAACAGTTACAACCTTCTCTGGGAGTACATGGATATTTTACAGCGATTGTAAATGAACAGTATTACAGTTGGAGATATGTGCCTATAAAACCACAGGAAAGATAGTTGAAGAAAGAACACCTGGTATCATATAGTTTTCCAAGCCCTCTGGATAAAAAAAGCAAAGTATGTTTTTCTTTATCTCCTTTTAGGTGATAACAGCAAGTTTTTGCATATTTATTTATGCACTAAAACACTTCACACATTGGTTTCAAGATGGCTTAAAGAGTCATGATTCCCAATCTATGGCTGTTTCCTGAATTAAACCTTGCCCTGAGACCAGCAGCTCTTCCCTCCCTCCCTCAATGCACACCAATAATTTGAGTATCGCTAGCCTTCTGGGTATAATTCATGGCGTAGAATATTTAATAGGTCTTTTGGTTGTCTTTATTTTTTCTCAAAAGCTCAAAAATTTAGGGCAAGTATAATTAACCCCACCTCCCTCAAGAAGAATCTGAAACCAAAAGAGGTATCTTTGGTTGTGATCATTTTCATTTCATTATTTAATCATTTATATTGGCTTGGGGGCCTTATCCAGTGGATCTTAGAGGCTACTCCCAAATATGTACTCATGAAACACTCCTGGAAATAATTCTCAAGGAACCATGGAGTAGATCAAACCTGGGCCAAAAGAGGCTTTAAAAAGCAAAGCACCACAGTCAATAGAAAAATAGTTGTATCATGAGTAGATAATTCATATAAGACATGCATGTGACCAACAGACATTTAAAAGAATTAAACCTCACTAGTAATCATATGTTTAAACACACGTTTAAACACAGTAACATAGAATTTTCCCATTATCATATTCAGAAATATTTGATAACAGTGATAATAGTCATTGCTGATAAGGATGAAATGAAATGGACTCTCCCAATAAATACTAGTTAGCTAATGGGAGCATAAATTTGAAATGTCATCATGTCCTATAAAGTACTATCTCAAGTTACATTAGGAGTTTTTAATGTGTTCTTATAATTTTATCCAATTAGTTCACTTATAGGATTACATATTAAGAAAATATCCATTTGCGTGTTTAAAAAATTATTATATAAGAAAAATGTAAAACAAAACTGTAATTTCCAAAAATAGAAGGAAGGATATATATCATCTAGTTATGTATCATATTAATATTAATATTTTAATAATACATAAGAATATGAAGATTGCTGATGATGAAACATTAACTAGAAAGTAGTGCATACTGAGGCCAGAGCGATAGTGCAGCAGGTAGGGCACTTGCCTTGCTTAGGGTCAAACCACGTTCAATCCGCTGGGCCCTCTACAGTCAGCTGTACCCATCAGGGCTGATCCCTGAGTGCAGAGCCAGGAGTAAGCCCTGAGCACACCTGGGTGTAGGCCAAAAACCAAATAGAAAAAATTAAAATTGAGCCTAAAACACTGAGCACTATTCCAGTTGTTTCCTTTCAATGTGTGGGTATAAATTATGGGAAAAAGTAGAATAAATGGGAGGAAATGCAGCAAAGTACTATCAGTGATTTGCATTGGAAAGTGGGATTATAAGTAACTAGGATTGCATACTTCTATGTTTTTCAATTTTCTTCAATGAAGCATATCACTTTTATAATTTGGGGGTGAGGAAGTATTAATATTAGCAAGGAGTGAGCAAAGGAAGATGAAAGTCTAAAATGAAACTCTTGGGGTTTTTTACCCACTTTAAACACCACAGTTTACAAAGTTGTTTATGATGATTTGTTACAGGCATTCAATATTGCAACACCATCCCCACTGTCATCTTCCCTCTACTATTTTCTTCATTTTCCCAACCACCCCTCAAACCTGCCCCTGTAGCAAGCCCACAATAATTTATTTTATATTGTTTGTTACCACTAAATGGCTGATGAAATGACCAAAATCATTTCTGTAGAAGAAAATTTGTGAAAATGGTTGTATCTCACCATGAGGACATTAATTCCTTAAGCACTTGTTGCAAGCTAAGCCTTCTCTGTGACTGTTTTTATTAGTCAAGATTGATTGGCTTCTGCAGTCCATTCCCATCCAATCTGGTGTACTACTACTGGGATGTAAGTACTGTAGATTTTTAAGATGTTGCACAGCCACAAATGTGGATGTGCACTATAGAAAATCCAGAATATTTAGCTGGACAGTCCAACTGGAGGCATGGACATGGGTTTGGGGTGCGGGAGTGGCTGCTTGGGCTTTGTGTAGGTGGAGGCTGGCCCACCTGCCTCCAAAAGTGTCCTGGAGGTCTCAGCTGGGAACAGGTGTCCAAGAAATTTTTGCAGCTAGGTTATATCTTCTGATATTTATTTATGAGTCTATTTGACAGACCAGTAGATGAACTTAAACAGAGGGCAGTGATGGGGCATGGACATGTCTTCCAGGGTTTCTGGAAGTATGGGGACGTCGGGGGAGGTCACCAATCCCATCTTCAAGAAGGGCTGGAATTAAATTTTGGAATTTTTGTTCATTGAGGCTATTAAAATAAAAATACTATGAATCTCATTTATATGTAAACAAAAAAGCCAAACTCATACAGAAAACAGATTGATAGCTGCTGTAGGAGTGGTTCACCAATGTTATTGAAATGTTCCCATATGTACCGGTGAGCATTTTGCTAAGGACACAATTTATAGTTTTAAAATATTTAAAGTAATCCTTGACCACGAAAGATTAAAATGAATATAAAATGTAGTTGAGTAATTGGTGAATAAATTTAGTCCAACTATGATTAATGTAGTTAATCATAGTCAAATCCTGAAGTTAGTTTATCTCTCCTACCTCATTGACCACATATTAAATATTCTATCTAGGATTATCTTGACAATTCCTACATACATATATCTGGCACAACAAACCAAATTCATCTTGAACTCTGACACATGGGCTCATTCCAAATCCTAACTGAAATGAGAAAAGTAATCATTATATTCTAAAATAATTATTTGTAACAGTGTTCTTTATATTGTATATAGTTTGCTTATATTTAATTTAAATATATGCTATATAAATTAATAATTATACTTTTATAAATGTTTTTGTTTTGAAAAGTGTGTATTGTGGGGGGGCACCCAAGCAATTTTCAGGTATTACCCCCGAGTAATACCTGAAAATCAACATGATGTTACATGGCCTGATAATTCAGTTCAAAGGCTCAGAAAAGAGACGCTGCTAGAGACACTTGACACTAAGGGCTACTGGGGCTATACTGGATGTGCATGGGTGTGAGGGACCACAGATGCTAGGAATATAACTCAGGTCGCAAGCATGCAAGGCAGCACTGCCTCAACCCTTTGAGCCATCTCTCCAGAACCTACTTTTATATTTACTCTTCACCAAGTATTTGTATATAAAATCTAATTTAATTGTTAACACCTCTCTGTGATGGTAATACCCCTCCCATATCATAGATAAAAAAGTTAAGACCTGGGTAGAAGAAATGACCTGTGCACAAACTTAGGGCTAATTAAATATCTCCTGAATCCTAGCACACTTATGTTTTCTTTGGTTGGTTATTTTTTGTGGGGATGGGAAACCATACCTGGCAGTACTCCGGGCTTACTCCTGGCTCTGCACTCTGGAGTCACTCCTGGCGTTGCCTGGGGACCATATGTTGTGGCAAGGGTCAAACCCTGGTGGGCTAAATGCAAAGAAAGCATCCTATCCACTGTATTATTGCTCTGGCCCTCATTCTTATCTGAGTCTCCTTTTTCATTCTTGCCTGGTTCCTTCCAGAATATTCTTGGCCTCCCTCTATCAAAGTTAGAGATCTATCCCTTGAAAGTACACACACTAATTCTGTGCTGGTTTTACAATTTCTAAGTGGTCAGATTCTTTCCAAATAAAAGTCAAAACAGAGCAAAGCAAAATGAATGAGGAACCTCCCTAAAACTAAGACAACCAAACTAAACTTTAAAAATGAATTTTTGAAGTCCTTAGCCCCTTCATTGTACCCCTTCCCCTCTTACAGAGAATAGCCATGCTTCTACCAAGTCTTCTTCAGCTTTGTTATGTGAGGAGCTGACTGTTACAGTTACTGGTGAGGTTGCCAAACATTGACACTGCTAGCTGAAGAGTGGAAGATACTGGGTCTAAAGTCCAACTGTTTTTTAAAAAAAATAAATATTGGCTTTTTTCTGATTTTGTTAAGTTGTTTAGTTATGTTGTGTGGCCTGCACTGAATTCTCTCACAATCAGGTAGTACCAAGCACTGTCTTTCATGCACTGCACTTGAGTGAGGTCCCTTGCATCAGACTCATTCTAGACAACTTCATAGTTGTGAGCTACACAGGGAATGTTAGCGGGTAGTCAAAGAACCCTACATCAGAGCCAAGCCAAACTAGCAATTGTTGTATCCAAATGTAATATCTCAATTTAGTTCTGTGTTTTAATCCCCATTAGTGATGCCAACATTGCAAATACCAGGGTACTTACCAACACCTCCCATTTTTACTTGCTGGCATCCATGAAAACGTTGCTGAGTACTATTCTATCATTAGGTAACCAAAGTTCACTTGGGAAAAGTGTTCATTCAGGGAACTCCATGTCCCAAAGAACAAGGAAGCCAAAGACGGGAATATCTGTGTAAATTAGAGCGATTCCATATTCCTTTTTCCCCCTGATTTCTAATCTTATAACTGAGTTTTTATTCTAGCAATTTCCTACCTTAGTGGAAAAAGAAAAAGGAAGCCCCACTCTATAGGAAGTATGTAACTCACATAAAATAAAATAATATAGCTATTGATATATATATAACACTATTGATTATATAACTTGTGTCTACACTTGAAACTTCACTTGAGGTGGCAGGAAGGACCAACAACCATATACTGGTGATCTAACACAGGCTAGGAATAAACAGAGCCCTAAACTCCAAGATTATGCACTCCTGTAGGAGAATAAAAAGAGGCAGCAGCATGAAGCGATGGATAGTCAAGGGTGAGGAAGACTCCATTATTGGAGAAACAGGGTAAAACTTCACTCCAGAGATGTAACTCAGTATTAGAGCACTTGCCTTTAATGTGCGATGCCTTTGGTTTGATCCTCTTCGTGAAATGGACAAACAGAGTCATTAAAATCAAGTTCTTGACATGCCTCAGGGATGCTTTCAGAACCCTCGTCAGGCTGTCTCATTCAGGACAACCTGGAGAGGGATGGGTGAGTTCCTCCCCCCTCCCCAATAGAGCCCCAGAATCCAAAAACCTCCAAAACTCAATCGCTGCCATGCTCACAGCCACTCTCCACAGGCTTAGCTGAGACTCACCCATGAATGAATCTACTGTATAACCGTATTTCAAAATTTAGAATTCCTGGAGTGCGCAGCCACATTCACAGCTACACGACAACTCATACTTTGCACTACTGACGTACCAAGAGTAGCTCACCACATTTGATGGGGTTTAAAGTAGAAAGCAACCAACCTCAGGGGGAAAAATCGACATTATATATATATATATATATATATATATATATATATATACAAGTAAAGCTCAAGTTTTAACAACATGTTAGTAATCTCTTACACAAGGGCTTAATGGTTCCAGGATGAAATAAATATAACAATCTTCAAATACTTTCCTCTGAGGAAAATTTTTTGGATCATTTTAGTGGATTATTCATAACAAGCAATACAAAATAAATTATATCAACTCTCCTTTGGGAGCAGGATTTGGGGTTCAGGTGGAAACATTCAAAATAAGGTGGTATTAAGGTGTAATGGTGATAGAATTGGTGTTTAAATATTAAATGTAATAAATAGCTGCAAACAATTTATAAAAAATAAATTAAATTAAAATTAAAATTAAATCAGGCTCTGCTACGCAATACTAAGTGCAAGGGAAACGGATTAAAATATTTTTTTTCCAGAGAGATAGCTCAAAGAGCTAGAACACATGTTTTCATGAAGGAGGCCTAGGTTCTATCCTGACACCAAATACTTGCCCCAACACTGCTTGTTGTGGTCTCCAGGGGAAAAAAAAAAAAAAAAACTTCCCAAGTATGAATGCACTAGATGAGGTAAACAGTGTTTAATATGGATTTAATATTTCTTTTTTGTAGACTCATAACAGAAACCTGCTCTCCATAGATTTTGATCATATAACTCGCACAGGAAAAATCTATGATGACCATCGAAAATTCACCCTTCGAATTCTTTATGACCAGACGGGACGACCTGTTCTGTGGTCTCCTGTAAGCAGATACAACGAAGTTAACATCACATATTCACCTTCAGGATTAGTGACATTTATTCAAAGAGGGACATGGAATGAGAAAATGGAATATGACCAGAGTGGAAAAATAATTTCAAGAACTTGGGCTGATGGGAAAATCTGGAGCTATACTTATTTAGAAAAGGTAAGTATATAGGGAAAAAACTGGTTCTGAGTTTCTGGATGAGAATATTGAAAACGATCTTAATTATGCACCTGGGTGAGAAACCACAGAAGAAATGTCTCTGTTTTGGCTTTTCTGCTCTCTTCAGAAGTGGTTTTAAAATGTTGTACATGTAAGAATAAGTTGTTCTTTAGCTGAAAACTTTCTCTAACCCTACATTCTGCCAGACACTCTTTCAAACTGAAGCCAGGAAAATAACTTAGTTTTCTCCTATTTAAGCATATTTTCCCTGCTCTTTAAAGGGTATATTTAGTATTATGAAAGTAAATGTTGAAGTAAAACAGGTAGAAAAATTACAAAATTATCTGTTAATGCATATGAGCTCTGAAAAACAACCTCGCACACAGAAGGTAAGAAATTCTAATTTTGTTCATATAGTCAGTGGAATTGTAGTAGAATATATTTGAGAACTACTTTTTTATAAGTACTCAGTTCAAGAAACTCGTATCTATGGGGTCTCATTGGTAATTGTCCTTTGCAATAAGGCTCCAATAACATCCAAAATGGGGCTCATAGTCTCTGGTTGGAGTAGACAAAGATTCTAGTGCTGACTCCAAACAATTTGCCAAACAGCAGCCCATGCACACTAAAATGTTTTCTGGTCAGATCTATACCAGGGAGCAATAAGACAAAATGATCCCCTATCTGTCATCTCAATTCTGGATGCCCTAAGATAGTGTCTCTTGTTTCCCAAATATATGTATTCAACTGAATTTATCAGTCTTGAATTAATTTCTGAGAAAGTTACAAAACATTTTCCATTAAGACTTCAAGAGTAACTAATACAATGTAACCCATATAAATTTGTAGAAAAGTCATAAGAATTCAGAGCTCACTTGACAAAATTCACTATTTGTACCAAGTGATACAAATCCTATCTGTTATACCAAAGTTTTAAAAATACAGTGTGCCACTACTGGTGTGTTATTATAAAAGTATTTTTCCATTCTCCAGTTAGTTGCTATGGAATTTTCAAAGTTAGAAATTTCTAGGAGATAAAGATCTGACTAGGGAGGTGGTAGGAGTCAAGGTAAAGCTGCATCCACCCTGTTGTCTTTTCATGCTAAGGAAATTATTCATACCATAATCTGAACTCGACATTGAGAATTCTCTGAATCTTATAGAGTCGGTCTTTCCTGTTGAATTTTAATAACAAGTATGATTGACACTGTCATATGACTGTAGTCCACAAGGTGTGAAACTTGTGTCCTATGCTTGCAGGCGAAAATCATAAGTATTGTGACTTTTGAATTGAAACTTGTGGACAAAAGTCAGTGAATCCATATGTTGAGTGGTGTGTTTTAATCACAAAGCATGTCATAATGACCCTCTTATGAAGATTCAAGACATACTTATTATTATCAGACTATAGGTTGAAGTGTTTTTCAGAAATGAGACAAGGTTTGCACTGATCCTTCCGCAATTCCTACGGCTTATTGCACCCTCACTCTTTAAGAATATGCGAGCTTGAACTCCTAACCTCAACCTCATTAGTACCATAGCCTGGCCACTAAACTAATTGCCAATAGAGGCTTGCATCTCACTCTCCTAGGACTTTCTCCTTGGGTGTCTCTACAATAACAAAAGAGCCTATTGAAAACTGACACTTCAGCCCTGCATGCAGTCATGGAGCCTCTTCTCTGACACCATTGAAGCAATTTCATTGTTTCTTTTTTCTGAATTAGCTGATTATTTCATCAAGCTTCCTTGAGTAAAGAATTATGTAAAGTGAACTCCACATAAGTTCTCTTTGCTATACAAATGTAGTTGGCAATAATTCTTTCAAAACAAAAGAAAACTGTAAAACTGTCAGTGTCTGCTGTAGACATTAAATAAGGCTTTATTGACCCAGAATAATGTTATCATGAAAAGCCCCAGTGACTTCCAAAGACTAGTTTACTGACCAGTGACAAAAACCAAATCACATTTGTCTTTTGTTTGACTTTTGACCCTTTTCTTGGTTTCACATTCATTCAATGTATTCTTTAATTAAAATGTAGTCTCTGACTTATGCAATCTTATTATGCACAACTGAACCAACAAAGCTCATAATTGTGGAATGGACCTTCACTTTCCCAAAATCACTTATCATAAGATTTATTTTATAACATCTTTATTACCAGTAATAATAATTAATTCACTGAATAAGTGCAATGATTAAATGAAATAACTCAATATAAAGTACCCAGCACCTCCATCCCTTAATAAAAGGTTTCTTTCCATTTAAATGGTGTATTTAGGTGTTTCTATTTGAGACCTTAATACTATTTACTGCTACTTCAAGTTAAACAGGAAAGGAAAGAAAAGAAGAGAAGAGGAGAGGAGAGGAGAGGAGAGGAGAGGGGAGGGGAGGGGAAGGGAGGGGAGGGGAGGGGAGGGGAGGAGAGGGGAGGAGAGGGGAGGAGAGGAGAGGAGAGGGGAGGAGAGGAGAAGAGAGGGGAGGAGAGGAGACGAGAGGAGAGGAGAGGAGAGGAGAGGAGAGGAGAGGAGAGGAGAGGAGAGGAGAGGAGAGGAGAGGAGAGGAGAGGAGAGGAGAGGAGAGGAGAGGAGAGGAGAGGAGAGGAGAGGAGAGGAGAGGAGAGGGGAGGAGAGGGGAGGGGAGGGGAGGGGAGGGGAGGGGAGGAGAGGAGAGGGGAGGGGAGGAGAGGAGAGGGGAGGGGAGGGGAGGAAAGGGGAGGAGAGGAAAGGGGAGGAGAGGGGAGGAGAGGAGAGGGGAGGGGAGGGGAGGGGAGGAGAGGGGAGGGGAGGAGAGGAGAGGGGAGGGGAGGGGAGGAGAGGGGAGGGGAGGGGAGGAAAGGGGAGGAGAGGGGAGGAAAGGGGAGGAAAGGGGAGGAGAGGGGAGGGTAAAGAAAAGCATCTTTGAAAGTGTGATTGAAGAAAAAAAGGAAAGAGTATTAAATTCACCAAAATCCAATTTATATGTAACATTTCGAGTGGGGATGAAGTGCTCTTTCCAGACCTCTCTTTAGTATAACCTTTGCTGGCCCATTCTTTCACTATGGCTGGGACAGAGCAAGGACAAAGAGGCTGCCTCTTAGATATTTTAAAGTAAAAATTCTAAAACCTTAAAATGTGCATTCCTTTTAAAAGGTATAGTTTTATACCTCAAATATTTCTGCATTGCCTCTGTAAAGCTGCTTGACATTCTTACACAATATATTTTTTAAAACAACACAAACATTCCACCCTAAGGTGCAGGAATTTAGTAAAAATTGTTCAACTTCCTCTTGAGTACAGGTTGCTCGTATCATTTTCATGTACAATGGCCAGTAGCTATTAGGAGAAAAATATTGGGTAATAGCTGTGGTTGCTTAAATGATCTCCTCTCTATTAAAAAAATCAATTATTGTTTCTTAATTTTTCTCTCTGTGGTCATTAATTCTCTATCTTGATTTATGAAACTTCTCTGAGTTAATTATATTTTGAAGACTTGTAGAGCTAAAATTTTGTATTACGGTAAATGTAAATCTTTCAGTTTCCTAAAATCATTTCGAAGAGCTTCATTTCTAAAACGCATTTAAGTGTATTTCATAATTGTTTAATAAGATGCTTTAGTCTGATACATTTACACAAAATTGCCTCTTTGTGGCTGAAGTTTTTTCAAAAGCTGCCTGGAGGGACAAAATACAGCTTTGGGTTTGCTCCTCCAGGTGGTCCCACACTGCCATCTGGTGGTGATTCAATGCTTTCACTTTTCACATTTCTACAAATTGTTCAAATACAGCCATGATTGTGCTTTTCTTCTCCATCTTTGCGATGATATTTTTATAGGATCTCACAGTCAATTAAGAAAATAGAAGTTCTCACAATATATTATTTATACCAATAAGATATGGCCTTTTATCCTGCATCAGCTCTCTGGGCCCATACGCTGAACACATGGATAGTAATGACCACCCAAAGTATAAACGCAGCCAAGTGAGAACCAACTGGGATTCTGGCAACACACCAGTTACATTCACGAGATTTCTAATCACATCATCTACATTCTTGACATTGGCAGGAAGCTTTAAACCAGACATGGGAGCTTTGGGGACAGAGCAGTCTCAACACTACCTAAGAACAGGGTCACTTGATGGTTTGCTGTGGTATAGAAGATGAAACAGGGGGAAAAACACACTGGCAATGTACTGTAAATGTTTGGCAAGGGTATAATCACAGCTGGAAAAGGCTTGGCCCCAGCAGGCCGCTACTAGAAAATGTGTAAGAACCATATGATAATTGTCCCTGGCCCATGTCACAGGTGACAGATGTCATTTGTGGCAAGTTGACAGAAGAGAGTGGAAAGGAGCTGAGGAATCTGATTTTCTGCATAGATACTCTCTACCAATTCCCGCATAAAGCCGGTCCACCCCTGCCCATTACCATCCGCATCTTATTCAAAGGAAAATTCCCAACCTCCCCCCACACACACCCCCTACACACACACCTCTTTTATCTTCCTCCCTTCTATCCCCTTTTACTGCTTCTGTGAATGCTGTGTTGTTGTTACAACGACCAGGGATCACATGCTTTAGTTGTGGTGCTAGCACTTGAGCTCACTGGAATTTACACTCTTAATCACACATTCCGGTTGTAGTGCTCACCTAGGATCACTGTGGTGCCCACCAATGTGCTCAACAGGGGTTGCACTCCTGGCCAAGGTGTTCGCAGTTCTATCAGCTGCAGTACTTGCCAGAAGTAACACATATTTAAAAATTTATTCCTTTATTTTCTTATAAACTTGTTTAGTTAAATCACTATGAAATACACAGTTATAAAGTTGTGCATAATTAGGTTTCGGTCATTCAATGTTCCAACACCCATCCCTTTATAAGTGTACATTTCCTACCACCAATGTCCCCAATTTCCTTCCTTCACCCCACCCCCAGTCTGCCTTTACAGCAGGCATTTTCTTCTCTCTCTCTCTCTCTCTTTTGTTCATTTGCTCACTCACTCTCTTGCTTGCTCACTCTCTTGCTCGCTCTCTTCCCCTTTTCCTTTTGGCATTGTGGTTTGCAATACAGGTACTGAAAGCTTATCATGTATACCCCCTTGCCTACTTTCAGCACTCAATTCTTCCCCAGAGTGATCATTTCCGACTTGACTATTTTTGTCATAGTGGTCCCTTCTCTATCCTCCTCACCCCACCCCACTTGTGGCAAGTTTCCAGTTGTGGACCAGTCCTCCTGGCCGTCATGTCTACTCTCCTATGGTAATAGTCTCATTCTGTGTTTTCTTATATCCCACAAATAAATGCTATTTCTGTCTTTCTCCTTCTGACTCATTTTACTCAATATGATACTCTCCATGTACATCCATTTATAAGCAAATTTCTTGACTTCATTTTCTTGGTGAGTGTGTAGTATTCCATTGTGTAGATGAGGTAACACATTTTAGTTGTGTTCACATATCCCTGGTGTGAAACTACAGATGTTTCACCTTCTGTCATTGTACTGAATAGGGGGGATGGCCGAAGGAAGACTCATGAGAGCTGTGCTCTGTGCATGTGGGCAGAATGGGAATGCAACTTGAGACCGTATGCTTGCAAGGCAGAGCCTTGCATTGAGATATTTCCTGGCATGTCCCTCTTCCCCTTCCTTTCTACCTTTATGACTTCAGACCTATGCAGGAGCTCCAAGTTTCCTTCTGCTCAGCCAGGCCTCCAGTGTGGCAGATTGTCCACAGGTGACAAGGAAGGTTTCCTCTGCATTCTTGAGCAGAGTACTTGGTGGAAAAGATAGAAAGAATGAGGGAATGCACAAATAACAGCTGGATAGTCTTTTTTTTTCCCTTTTGGGTTAAACCCGGCAATGCACAGGGGTCACTCCTGACTGCACTCAGGAATTACCCCTGGCGGTGCTCAGGGGACCATATGGGATGCTTGGAATCGAACCCGGGTCAGCCGCGTGCAAGGCAAACGCCCTACCTGCTGTGCTATCACTCCAGCCCCAGCTGGTTAGTCTTCACAGTACTGACATGTGTTTTGAAATCAATGATTATCAGAAGGGCAGGGAGGATAAGATTTTCAGGAAGTATATTCAATATTAGAATACCATTTCCTGTTTGGAAAGTTTAAATGTATATTATGTGTTTCTGTAATTCATATTCAAAAATATTTATGTAATTTATATTTAGAAAATAAAAGAACACATTGTTTTCATAACGGAGGCCAGAATATAAAGCTCAGCTAAATCCTTTTTCTTGAAAATATTTTTTTTTTTGCTTTTTTTGGGTCACACCCGGCAATGCACAGGGGTTACTCCTGGCTCATGCACTCAGGCGTTACTCCTGGTGGTGCTCGGGGGACCATGAGATGCTAGGAATCAAACCGGGTCCGCCGCATGCAAGGCAAATGCCCTGCCTGCTGTGCTATTGCTCCAGCCCCGAAAAGGTATTTTTAAGACAAGAAAGGTAAAGCTCCCTTAAGATGTTATAGCAGAATCTCCAGAGGTGAGCAATTTTAATTTTATTAAAAAGATGAGATTTAAATGCTTTTCAATTTGGAAGAGAATTGAGTTCTCCCTAAAACAATGCTTTTTTGTATCTGAAATTAAAATAAGATGAGCCAGTGTCAACGAAATATCTAATACAGACAAGGCATTATATCTCACAAATAGCTGCTCATGAAATACAGATCAGTTACTGGGAGAGTGTTTGCATAGCTACAGATTTTCACTTTTTGTACCATGACCCCATTTTGTTGATTAAAACATGAATTTCAAAGCAATGATAATAATAATATTAGGGGGAGGATTTGGGCCACAGTCTGTGGTACTCAAAGCTTACTTCAAGCTCTGCACTTACAGATCCATCACTCCTGGTGAATCTTGGGGGACCCTATGTGATGCCAGGGATCGAACCAGGGTTAGCCATGTGTAAGCAAGTACAGTCTCTCTGACCCACTAATAGTATATCAAATACAGTTTTTCAGGAAGACTTCAATAACCTAAAGTTAATATGTGCATTTTAATGATTATGACTTTATGTGTCATGCCTTGCTCTGCATTTACTTTCATCTAATCTGTCTCTCCATTGAAGCAACAGTAATCATTCTAGAATACAAGCTTAACTGCTTCTCCCAGATCTGCAAGTGTCCTGTTCTTTGACTAGATTTCAGTGCTTCCTGTTACCAACATGTAAACTCCAGATACCTTATTATGATTTAGAACATAGAGCATGATTTGGACATCAGCCTTGTGTTTTCTGTTCACTACCGTCCTCCCCAGTATATCCTTGCTTTGGCTACAGAGGTCCTCTCCTTTTGTGAAAAGGATGTGCTTTCTATATTATCTACACCCTCACAGTGCTTTGTCCTCTGTCAGGAGTATTCTGCCTCTACTAGTCCCACATACCTCCACACCTCCCAGTGGTCAGTATTTTGTCTTCCTTTAAAGTCTCAAGTCAGATGTCACTATCTCCAGGAAGCATTTCCTGACCTTTTTTATAATGTAGGAGCACTGTTACTTATTCAGCCATTGATTAAGCTGACTGAATTTGGCATGAACTCCACATTACTATTTTTTTATTTCCTCAACTTTTAAGTGTAGGTTAGCTACTGTTTCTCTGCCTCCCAGTAAGCACTCTGTGCTTCGCATCACAACACACTTGACACTACATTGTAGTGGCTTGATTACTTGTGCTTCTGCTCCATTAGAACTCCAAGTTCTGTGAGAATAGTCAGCAATATTGCCCACTGCTTGCATCCGTTAGGGACCACTCTGGGGCCTGATTGACAGTGTTCGATACAGTAGTGTTGAATGGAAAAATATGTGTTTCCTTTAATCTCCTCAACTCTATGGTACATTTTATGCTATTTTGCCTTTGTCTCATTTCAGTCTGTGATGCTTCTCCTACACAGCCAGCGACGTTACATCTTTGAGTATGACCAATCGGATTGTCTGCTCTCTGTCACCATGCCAAGTATGGTGCGCCACAGCTTACAAACCATGCTTTCAGTAGGCTACTATCGGAACATCTATACCCCACCTGACAGTAGTACTTCTTTCATCCAAGATTATAGTCGAGATGGGCGACTACTACAATCCCTGCACCTGGGGACAGGCCGCAGAGTTTTATACAAGTATACCAAACAAGCACGGCTGTCTGAGATTCTCTATGATACCACTCAGGTCACATTAACATATGAAGAGTCTTCAGGAGTGATTAAGACAATACACCTGATGCATGATGGCTTCATCTGCACAATCAGATACAGACAAACAGGTTTGTTGCGACTGAGTGTAATGTATACAGCCACATTGCTATTTTCTTTTAAAACTTGGCAGATCAGTCTGAGATAAAAGCATGAACCCCTAGACATTCCGTTCAACCAACTTGCACTTTAAATTTCAAATTATCTTCCATTAAAATTAAAAATACATTATGGGCTTCAGGAAAGCTGATTTCTCAGAAACATATAGTGTATTTCCCTTTCTTCCTTTCAGCTCCCAAGAAAGTTAATATCTAAGTACCTAGTCTAACTGTGTACCTGTTACCACACACCCCCAAATCTTCCCAAAGATGCAGCTGCAAGATAAGCGTCTCACTGAAACTAGTTCAACCCCCATGTGACCTCTATAAGTCTCGGTTTATGTCTAAATATCCTGTCAGAACTTTTAAATATAGTTTATTATTTGGGTTTATTAAATGTTTAAATCCAGTTACTTGAATTCTAAACTTTGTAGCACAGGTAAAATAAGTATTTTTGGTTAAAACAATAAATAATATAATACCATTTTTATCACCACAGCTACTGACTTGATTAGTTATGATAATTCACTTATTCAATAACTTGTATTTTTCTCATTTTTGTGAACAAGTATAAGATAATATATCTATGAAATTATTTGCCCAGATATTAGATACCAGAGTGCAATCTCTAACATTGGTTTTGAATATAGAAACATCTATACAAAAGAAAATAATGATAGGGACCAGAGTGATAGTATGGCAGGTAGAGCACCTTTCTTGCACATAGCTGACCTGGGTTCAATCCATAATAGTTCCTATGGTCCCCCAAACCCACCAGGAGTAATGTCTGAGCATAGTGGCATGAATAAACCCTGAGTACCACCAGGTATGGCCCCAAAACAAAAAATATATATAGAGATAAGATAGTGCTAGACTTTTAAGCCAATATCTTTGTTCTTATTACTTTTATTTTGATTCCTTCAGGACCTCTTATTGGACGCCAGATTTTCAGGTTCAGTGAAGAAGGCCTAGTGAATGCACGGTTTGACTACAGCTATAACAACTTCCGTGTCACCAGCATGCAAGCTGTAATCAATGAAACCCCTTTGCCCATAGATCTGTACCGATATGTTGATGTCTCTGGTAGAACAGAGCAGTTTGGAAAATTCAGTGTAATTAATTATGACTTAAATCAGGTCATAACAACTACAATGATGAAGCACACCAAGATCTTCAATGCCAACGGACAAGTTATTGAAGTCCAATATGAAATCCTTAAGGCAATTGCCTACTGGATGACTATTCAATATGATAATATGGGCCGTATGGTAATATGTGATATAAGAGTAGGAGTAGATGCCAATATCACAAGATATTTTTATGAATATGATGCTGATGGACAACTTCAGACTGTTTCTTTAAATGATAAGACACAGTGGCGTTATAGTTATGATCTGAATGGAAACATCAACCTCTTAAGCCATGGAAACAGTGCTCGTCTCACTCCTCTCCGATATGACCTCCGAGACCGTATCACCAGACTAGGAGAAATTCAGTATAAAATGGATGAAGATGGTTTTCTGAGGCAGAGAGGAAATGACATATTTGAATATAATTCTAATGGTCTGCTGCAGAAAGCTTATAATAAGGTTTCTGGTTGGACTGTGCAGTATTACTATGATGGGCTCGGGCGACGTGTCGCCAGTAAGTCCAGTCTAGGGCAGCACCTCCAGTTCTTTTATGCAGACCTTGCCAACCCCATTAGAATTACTCATTTGTACAACCACACGAGCTCTGAGATAACTTCCCTGTATTATGATCTCCAAGGTCATCTTATTGCCATGGAGCTAAGCAGTGGTGAAGAATATTATGTAGCTTGTGATAATACAGGCACACCACTAGCCGTGTTCAGCAGTCGAGGTCAAGTGATAAAAGAGATACTGTACACTCCTTATGGAGATATCTATCATGATACTTACCCTGACTTTCAGGTCATCATTGGTTTTCATGGAGGACTCTATGATTTTCTAACTAAATTAGTGCACCTGGGGCAAAGGGATTATGATGTTGTTGCTGGTAGATGGACAACGCCTAATCATCACATATGGAAACAGTTGAATCTCCTTCCTAAACCATTCAATCTCTACTCCTTCGAAAATAATTACCCAGTTGGCAAAATTCAAGATGTTGCAAAGTACACCACAGGTATTAAAATTCTGTAAAACTCACACTAAACTTGAGATAACTCAGTAGTGTTTATCACATAATCTCAATGTCTTTGTGAGTATGCTTCCTCTTCCTGCCACTTAGCAGGAAGTTATTGAGTAGTTACTCTCTTCCTTCACCTTCTAGAGTGAGCAAAACTATGCAAATAGAAAAAAAACATGATGTTTTGCATCCTGGTTCTTTTTTCTTTTATTTCAAAAGTTTCTGTCTGTGGACTGAAAAGATAACACAGTGGGTAGGGTATGCTTGCTTGTATGCAGCTGACTAAGGTTCAATTCCTGGCATGCCATCTGATCCACCAAACACTGCTAGGAGTAATTCCTGAGTGCAGAGCCAGGAGTAAACCCTGAGCATCACTGGCTGTGGCCCAAAAAGAAACAAAAAAATCTGTCCATAGTTGTCATTCTTATCTTAAATGCTTACATGAATAATTTTACAAAAAAAACCTGGTTTATGTTACATCCAATAAATCTAATATTTTAGCCTATGTGACCTTAATATCATTCTGTATTATAATTTTATTACAGCAAACAAAATCACAATTGCTGTGATTATCCTTGAGACAGAAGGTTTCCCTATAGTAAGGCAATCATATGCTTTAGAATGGGTAGTATAAGAGAGAGGGTTTTATTTTATAATTTTAAATTGGCCAAATACATTGAATGCAGGAGAGGAATATTTCAAGCTTTCCACAAAAGTTATCAAGTATGGGTCTTAATTTTTTTTCTTTTAAATCTTTTCTCTCACAGACATTGGAAGTTGGTTGGAACTATTTGGTTTTCAACTACACAATGTTCTACCTGGATTTCCCAAACCAGAAATAGTAGATATGGATTTGACTTATGAACTTCTACAACTTCAGACAAAAACTCAAGAGTGGGATCCTGGAAAGGTTGGTAAAAACATTGTCATCTCTATTTAGCTGAAAATCCATAAGAGCATTCAAAAGTTGAAATTAAATTTTACATATACTTGCTCTCTTATTTTTGAGCCTCCTTAAATATCCACTAAAACGTTTATTATTAGTGAGGAGATACAAAAAGTTTTCATAAAGAAAGAGTGGGAGGATATTGGAAATTTCTGAATACAAAACTTAACATGTAATTTGGTAGCTGCTGTGATAGGTAGCAAGAGGGAAAAGGAGCTGAATTGTTAAATTCTGAAGTGGGCTAACAAGAAAAATTATGTGTTTGGGGGCCTGGAATATAGTATAGCAGGTAGGATATTTGCCCTGCATATAGTTAACTCAGGTTTGATCCCTAGTACTCCAGATGGTCCCCTGAGCTTGCCAGGAGTAATCCCTGAGCACAGAGCCAGGAGTAATCCCCGAGCACAGATGAATGTGGTCCAAAAATAAACAAACAAAAAAATCCAAACATTACGGTAACAGAATTCTGATATAAAAAAAATTACCGAAAGGGTATTATGCATATCACTTTACCTTGTTTCAGCACTCGGTTTTTGTCCAGAGTGACCATCTCCAGTGATCATTATCATTGTGGTCCCTTCTCTGTCCTAACTGCACTTTCCCACACTCTTGTTTCCACTGTCTTGGGTATTATCCGCACACTGTATTTTGTTATTTAAATCCCACAAATGAGTGCTATCATTTTATGTTTGTCCCTCTTCTTGTGACTGATATTACTCAGTGTGATACTCTCCATGTCTATCCGTGTGTAAGAAAATTTTATTACTTCATTTTTTTAAACAGCTGTGTAGTGTTCAATTGTGTAGATGTACCATAGTTTCTTTACCCACTAACCTGTTTGTAACTGTTTATCTCACAGTGACTCAATTTAAAAAAAAATAATTAAGTGGGCCCTGCAATAAAAGCATGATGACAAATGAAATTAGATTTTTCTAAGAAAAAGTATATAAGAGCAATAAAGAAAAAACAACATTGCAGAGATAAGTCTGGAAGCATGCCAACAAAAATTAAATTCAACAGATAATTTCATCAGGAGTAGTCTGAGGTACAAACATAAAATACAAAAGAAAAAACTGAACTTTTAGTTTAATTGAAAAAAACAAGAATCAAGTGCTCTAATGAAATAAAACTGGCTTAGTTGGGAAGGCTTAAAATTAAGTATAAATATTATAAAAGGAAATTCATTTTATATAGATATTATTTATAAATATAATATTAAAATACTTTGTGTAATTTAGTATGAATTTCCAAGAAATGACAAAATTAACTCCAAGATATGGTGAAAATTGTTGGAAATGGTTCCCTGAGGGAAAGGGGAAGAGTTTGTGAAAGGAATGAGGAAAGAGATTTGGGGAAGTGGGGACTGAAATTTTGGTAGTAGGAGTGGTGACAGTCACACATATTACAGAGGTGTGAAGCTAAGCCCCTTAAATTAGATCACATTGTAAAGCAAGGATAAGCCAATAAAAGTTTAAAAATATTTAAAATAAAGTTTAGCAGTTGAAAATCAATGAAGCTTTTAATGGATACTTAATGGCTCATCTTTCATTTCTCTTTATTTCTTACTGTGTTTGAAATTTCCCATAGTGAAAATAGTATTTTCCCCAAGACCACATAAAACAGTAAGTGAAATTCTTGCTGATTACCTATTGCTATTTATAAGGTTATAAGCTGCTTGAAAGCAACAGAGCCTTACATATCTCTTTATACCCCTCGTACCTAATGTTCTGCTCTACAAACAGTAAGTAATAACAACTAGCCAGTGTAAGATGAATTGATGAAAATGAGATGCCTTTGTTTGAGTGGCACCTAACTTGAAATGACTTCCAGGTCTGATATTCTATAATATAAAGTTTGAGTGTTTCCTTGTATGTAATTAATCGAGATCTGAAGAAATAGAGGCCGGCTGATGTCACTTGTTACTGTTTACTTCTCCAAATCACTGATGAAGAGATTCCAAATTTGACTTGTTTTTAAATTACAAACTAGCACATTAGAGGAGGAAGCAACCTTGCAAAACTTTGCTTCCAGTATCAGAGTATTTCTGCGTGTCTATGTGTGTGTGTGTGTGTGTGTGTGTGTGTGTGTGTGTGTGTGTATGCTCACACACATTCCAGGTGTCTAATCCTCTGTTGCATTTGCTTTCCTAGACTATCCTGGGTATTCAGTGTGAGCTTCAGAAACAGCTCAGGAACTTCATTTCCTTGGACCAACTTCCTATGACTCCCCAGTTTAATGATGGACGGTGCCTTGAGGGAGGGAAGCAACCCAGGTTTGCTGCCGTTCCTTCTGTTTTTGGAAAAGGTATTAAATTTGCCATCAAGGATGGCATAGTAACAGCCGATATTATAGGAGTAGCCAATGAAGATAGCAGGCGGCTTGCTGCTATTCTCAATAATGCTCACTACCTGGAAAACCTACATTTTACCATAGAGGGGCGGGACACTCATTACTTCATTAAACTTGGGTCTCTGGAGGAAGACCTGGTGCTCATTGGTAACACTGGGGGGAGGCGGATTCTAGAGAATGGTGTCAATGTCACTGTATCCCAAATGACTTCTGTGTTGAATGGGAGGACTAGACGATTTGCAGATATCCAACTCCAGCATGGGGCTCTATGCTTCAACATCCGGTATGGAACAACTGTCGAAGAGGAAAAGAATCACGTGTTGGAGATTGCCAGACAGCGTGCCGTGGCCCAGGCTTGGACTAAGGAACAGAGAAGGCTGCAAGAAGGGGAAGAGGGTACCCGGGCATGGACAGAGGGGGAGAAGCAGCAGCTTTTGAGTACTGGGAGGGTACAAGGTTATGATGGCTATTTTGTTTTATCTGTGGAGCAGTATTTAGAACTTTCTGACAGTGCCAACAATATTCACTTTATGAGACAGAGCGAAATAGGCAGGAGGTAACAGAAAAAATCTCTGCCTTTGCGTCACCAAAGACTGCCTGTTTTTAAAACACAAAATGGTTTATTGTATTGGTTTTCTAGATCAGAACTCTCTATATGTAAATATGGAGAAAAAAAACATATCCAACTGCCTTTCAATGTGACGGAAGATGGTATTTTAATATTGTTTATTTAAACTCTTTAAAAAACGACAGCGATTTTTAGTTCTTGTGTGGCAGTATTCAAAATAACACAAGTAGAACTCAAATAGCTACAACGAAGTTTTCAGAAAGCACCACTTTCAATTTGTTGAGCCATGCATATGTTTAAATACTAAGAAGGAACCCAAGGTTCTCTATCTCTATATTGTGACACAAAGTTTCATGTTTCACTGTTGGCAGAATTTGCAGGCTATTTGATAAGGTGGTGCAATAGTATCTGAACCTTGCATTTCGAAAGACTGCCAGCCCTTTCACATTTTCCAGATCTCTTAGAAGAAACTTAAAAAGAAGTGTAAAATGTCCTTAGCCAACATCTGCTAGTCAGGACCCTTTACCCTTCCTCCCAGATTATTCCTTCTTGCTTGTTAGAGTAAATGCCATGTCATTGTGCTGTGTTTTGCCGTATGGTGGTTTGGCTGTCTACCATGCTTCCCAGTAGGTGTGGTAACCAGACTGAATTGCCACTATTTGCTTGTGTGGACATGGTACCAAGGCAGCTGGTCAATGTAACTTTATCCATACAACCTGTTTTGACTACATTTCTTTTGCCAATTTGCCCAGCTATATTGGCGTCATGGAAACATAGCTTTTATTAACCTGGGTAGGAATTTCTCTTTTATATATAGGGTGTGTTTTGGTCATAGTTTCACATTAGTCCTTCAGTGTGTATACAATAATCCAACAGTTTTGTGCACATGAAAGGTAATTTACTATGAAGTATCACTCTGGCTCTAAAAAAATGAGGCTTTAGCAGGCATACATGACTGGGATGCCAGTAAAAGCACTCACTACCACTTCAGAAATTCTTAAGAGCCAAAACCTTTGAAATGTATACTAGTACTAACATGAAAGAAAGTTAAAAGGAAGAACAAACCAAACATTTCAGTAATTACCACTATGTTGTTTTTACCCACTTAGATTTATCTTTCAAAATGTACAATCCTGTATTAAACCTCTCCCAGTCATAGTCAGGAAATTGAGTTTAGTTAAGCAAGCCCTTTCCAATTTATAACTTCTGTCTTCTTTGTGGGGGGGAGGGGGGCACATGATTTGTCTTATTTTGGTGGGGGGGTGAGGGGTTACTCCTGGCTCTGCACTAAGGAATTACAATTGGCAGTGCTGGGGGACCCTACGGAATGCTGGGGATCGAACTTGAATCGGCCTTTTGCAAGGCAAGTGCCCTACCTGATATGTTATCACTCTGGCCCTGAAAATTTATAACTTTAGAACTCAGTATAGGGAAGCAGATTTTTTTTACTAAAATCACATATATGGCCAGTAATTTTAGTTCCCTTATGTATTTTGAGTTAATTATCTCTCCTGCCTAAGAAAAACTATTTTCTAGGAAGATTTCTTTTGTTCTGTGATCATTTCAACTTGGGGGAAAGATCAGGATTCATGTTACTACCTATCAGTCACAGTTTCTTAATCTCTATTACTCCTATAGTAAAAGAAGACCTTTGGTGAACTAGGAGGTTTATATCCAATGACAGAGAATTTGTAAAATGCTGTGCAACTGTAAATTACCACAAATGAAAATACATGACAGCACAATGTGGCTTGTAGAAAATCCCCCTGATCCAACTTCAGCACTTTCATAGCCAAGTCTGGACATTTTGCTATGTCTGAAGGAGAATTTATGGTGAAATGTTCCAACTACTACCTACACGCAGTGTGGGGTTGTTGCCTTGCTTTTGGATGGCAGTATCTTTAATAATATGCAGAGTCAGAATCAAGGCTCATTGTAAAGTTTTGAAAGAATCTGGCTCATTTTACAGTCAATACTGTGAGGGAAAGACAAGGACCCAAAGACAGTAGAGGAGAGTATATTCAAACATTTCACCTTAGGGTGGGATTGCTATATTCTTAAATATGTATTGATAGAGGATTCATAAAGAATTCATCTTTTTTTAAAATTAGAAGTATTTCAGTTTGAGAGATAACTAATCCAGACTCTAACCATATTACTCATTTTTTTATGAATCAGGCCTTTGTTAATGGTACAGTATTTACTAATAATGGAATTCTAAAATTACTAATAAACTTGTTGAAAATTTGAATACCTCCACACCAGCCTAAAAATGGACCTTAATTCTTAGAACCTCTGATAACTCTTTTAAATCAATGAAAATATAATTTGTGAACTGTATATAGAGAATACATTCATAAATGTAATGATGTATTTTATCACTATTCCAAGATGTCAGTATTAGAGTCTATTTTGCTTGTATTTTAAGTGATTCTACGTTTTTGCAATTCACTGATGATGTATCATTTTCAAACTACTTTAAATACCCATTAGCAAAAATATTTAAAGCTTTTACTTAATAGTAATTACCTTGAACTGTGCATTTCTAGTTTGTAATACATTTTTTATTTAGTTTGTGCCTTTAGTTTCTAAAAGTTATATTTGTATTATATTCAGGAAATGCACTTTTTATCACTTCTAGCAGTGGTTTTAATACTGCTTTGAACTTTTACTGTTCTCTTTATTACTTCCAAAGTTTTGGGGAAGAAAGAGAAAAAAACCCAAAAGGTAAGCACTAACATCTAGTAAATTTAAAAGAAACATTTTGGCATTTCTTAATGAACCTAACATATTGAGTATATCACTTCCTACTCAGCTGAATACAAAGAATGCCTTTATTGGCTTATAGTTCTGAAGTTTAAATTAATGAGAGAAAAATTTGTATTTCTTGACAAAAGTAAATCCACTTTAACATGTTGATGCTGATGTGTACCACTGGTGGCTCACATTTGAATGTGGTTTAATTAACACACATTGCAGCACAGGGATCAACGTGTTGGATTTATCGTACCCAGGAAATTCACGGCTGGCACTGCACAGCCAAATACCATTCAAATCGATTAGATTGAGAGTGCATAGGCTCTCTTATGAAGAATATTCTGGGCTGGAGGCAGGGAATACTTTGTGGCTGTTTTTTTACCCTAACTAGGTTCATTTTATTTGTGCTGAATTTTTGTTCCTTTTATTTAGTTTTAACTCTTGCACTACAGTCTAGAGATCCAAATGAGCTTAAAAGTTCACAGTTTAACAGACATTCAAATATATTTATTTTAGTTGTCATGCTAGTCATTCTGATTAGAAGCATGACTATGGGAGAAAAGAGAAATAAAGCCCAATTCATACACCTAATTTTTGGCAACACTCACCATATAAATAGGCATATGTTTTATTTTTAACCCAACAAATAATGTATAAAATAAGCGTGTCCTTTACTGTCAATTTATCTAGAAAATCTATAATATATAGACTATATATGTAATATAACATAGTATATACAACATAGCCAAATATTTGAAAACTTGACAATGTAAAATTTGGAATTCCCTAATAGAAAGGTATAAAATTAAATTATAATTTTTATAATATTTTTCTTTTTATCACTATTGACACAGTTTTAAGCACTCTATTATATTATTTCTACTTTTTTCCCCCTTTTTTAAAAATATTTTTTTAACCAGACCAGGCCCCACTGTAATATCATTTAAGTCAGGGCAAAGTTTTGCATTTATAAATATATATTCCCGTAAGGGCAAATGTAATGGAGTTCAGTGATAATGGGAGCAAAAGGATAGTAATCAAATATTAAAAGGAACTTTTGAAGAAATTGGAGCGTGTGATAGCTTATAAAAAAATAGAAGGCTACATATTGGATACAATATCCTTGTTTCCTTGAAGGAAATTACATACATGTAGCTGACCTGACGAATACTTTTGATCTCAGACTGCTCTTCCACAGCCTTCTGTAAGGTTCTTATTCTGCAAAACAAAAACAAACAAAAAACAAAAAACAAAAAAAACCCCAAAAAAATTTAAAAAACAAAAAAAACCAAAAAAAAACAGAAAATAACAAACAACAAAAAAGAAGTAAACCACAAAATAGTGACTGTTATTTCAGTGTGTCCTTCCTGTGAAAACTATTAAGGACCAAATATACTACTGTGTGTAAGAAGAAATTACTTCCTAAACAGTAACTGAAAATAGTTAGAGTTAAACTTGCTGTGGATTTTGTCTTGGCAGTTGTCATCTTACATTATTTGTCAAAGGAAATGTGTTTGGCAGTTAAAATCTTTCCTTAGATTTAGTGGTGGACTTTAACCTCTTAAATAAATGTTAGTATATCAGATTGTGTCCTTGAAAAATATTTTACTTGTATGAATCATGACAATGTCTAAATCTTTACTATTCTTCTGGCAAAAGCATCAGTAAGAGAGAAGGTGAGAAGGAGAAGTATAGCCTTTACGTCAGAAACATATTCTTTTTAGCTGCTTACTTTCTCATGAGAAGTAAAGATGTTTACAGTGTATGCCAAGATTTTCAGTTTCTATATAACAACAGTTAGAGGTTCTAATCATACTGAAAATTGTGTTATAATGGCCTGAGCCATGTTGCTAGGAAACAATAGGTTCCAATTTTGTATTCCTGCTCTCACTCCTGTGCTGAAAAGTGACTGGATACTGTACAGGTTCGTGTTCTCTGGCTGCAGTTAAATGGTCTTTTGCATTTTGCTCTGGCTTTCAGGCCAGAAGCATGCATTTTTCTACAAGAGCATCACAACAACTTGCTGTAAATATTTAAAGTTAAACATTATGTGTCGATATTTGAAAGAAAAAAGTACTTTGAATATTTGTTTTTAAAAAATAAAATTGCAAATGAACACTGTGTCCTATTTTATTTATGCGCCAAGTTGTATTCTCAAGTCAATCTGGTCACCTTATGATATGAAAGGTGGTCCCTTAACAGGGAACAGTAAGACTGTGTCATCTTGAAAATGTAGTCACAGTAATCCAACAGGTCCTAATCTTAAAATGATGTATCTTCATTTTTAGTTTTCATACAAATAGGATCTCTGACATAACCACTTAATAAAAAAGAGTAGCCGGTTCAAATTTAAATGTGTCTAGACTATGATTTTCTGAAGGCTTTCTTTCTCTTCTCAATGCCTTTATCAGCAATTAAAAAAAGAAAGACTGTCAAAACCAGGGTGCTGACGGGCTAGGAGATGGGGTCATAAAAATGCATTTGAAAAAATGAATAGAGGAAGATGCCATCATGAAAGACTAAAAATCAACAACTTTTCCCAGGAATACGTCCTGGGCATTACAATGGCCAGTTATTTGACACTATATATCCCAAGATGACATGAAAAATTAACACTGGAACCCTGAGGAAGCAGGTCAACACACTTTCCAATATTCAACTTTACAGTTATGGGGCACCTACAGTACACATAGCCCATTGCTGAAACTTGCTTAGGATCCTGTGATTTGTACTACTCTAATATGCCGTGATTCCTTAATATTCACTGATAGATGATAGATAGATGATAGATAGATAGATGATAGATAGATAGATAGATAGATAGATAGATAGATAGATAGATAGATAATATACAGGTATAGTAAAAGATTTCTGTGTAACAGAAGACAATCCTCTTTGTCTAGGATCAATAAGTAAAAAAACATTCAGTATGTAAGGGATATTAGCACACATGAGGTCCTGGGTTTCATCCCTAGTGCCAAAAATCAAGCAAAAAACCAGGAACACACACATTGAGAGAATTGTTGAAAGAGGATAATTTTCTCCACAATTCTTCCCTGTGCACCTCACTTTCAGAGATCTTTGAATAAAAATGCTAATTCAACATTTAGTAATATTACCACCTTTAGTGTTTTATGTATGTATTATGTAATTCTAGTACCTCAAAAATCCTGTTTGGTACAGAAGACTCATTTGTTCCTATTTGGCAAATGAAATAATAGTTAGAGATGAGCTTAAGTAACATGGTAATCAATGAGAATGCTGGAAAAATGTAATCTCACATTACATTGATGAGCTATCGGCCTTGCTACATTTTTCCACAAAAAATCATTTAAAAGGCAAATGAATTAATGATGAAAATTCAGTCTACTGCAAAGTTTGGCCAATGATCCCAAATTATGGAAGTGTCCAAACTGGGTAGTTTAACTCCACCCCTAGCTGCAAACTGCAAAATTATGATATCCCATTTACTGCAAGGGCAAACATAGGCGACAAATTTGAATTTATAGCCCACTAACAGAAAGACCAGACATCTTGCAATCTTGAAATACTCAAGGGCAAATCCGTGTTTTATTATCAATAGACTTTAAATTCTAAACTCAATAAAGTGAGTCAAATAAATCATAAGCTGATGTCTAAACATTCTTAATAGATTTTAAAACTGTTTCTCTCATTCTTAATTCTCTATTTGTTCCAAACAAAGAATATCCTCAAACCAGCTCTCTAGATTTAAGATATTGTTTAAACAGAAGATTCAATCAGAGGAATTCTCTGTAGGTTTATTCTACCTGTGTATAATCATAAAGGAGTCCTTCCTATAACAACTAAACGACAATTACCTAAGCTGTCTCCCCACTGACCTTGACTCTTAAGAAAAAATATCAGAGGAAATTAACAAGAATTTGATAAGCTGTCATGTTGCTTTGGGTTTGTGGAGATACTTTGCTTCTGAAGAGAGATGTATACTTGAAAATGTATGTGCATTATGTGCATTTTCTACCTTGACTAAGCATCTTAGAGCTATATGTTAACATGGCAACATTTTAGTTATGGAAGACATATGACCTTTCTGAAAAAGTGGAAGTTATTTTGTACTGGAAAATAGGAAGGATGCTCATTCTGAGAAAGAAAAAAAGTAGGAGAATAAACTTGATGAATAAAAGGCCAGCAAAAGAAGACAGTGGACAGGCACATCAGCTGGCAAGTTTGACAGCAGCAAAATCAGAAAAAGCACTTAACCTTTTTTCAGTAAGTCATTTCACTATGATTCATAAGATGGCCTTTATCAGTGCTTTTCTTGATATACTAATATCATCTCTCTCTGAAAATGTTTTGAAGAATATTTGAAGATAATTTAGGCAAACAAAGCTTTAAGGTACTTTATTAAAATATGAAAGACCATTCATAATTTTAAAAAGCTTCAAAACAGGCTCTCATAAAAGAACATGCAAACATAATTCATATGTTTAAGATTATTCCAGAATGAACAAATTAGAATGAATATTAGTTGAAACTATTAAAATTTAAACCCAAGTTACAAGTAATTTAAAATTATCTAAACATAATTTTATTGAACTTTGGCTTTCTGATGCCATTACGAATGAAAGGGATACTTTTACTTCCAGAAATAGCAAAACTCCCACAATGCATTATTGAGACTCTATTCTGCCTTTGAAATCCAGAGCATCCATTTTAAATGCTTAGAAATCAGATATTCTTGGAACACAGAGAGGAGCTCTGTCTCTCAGCAATTCACCAATTATTAACTAAACTAACCACAGTTCCTGTACAACCCAGAACTTCAATTTATTAGTTTAAAATAAAACTTTTCTGTGGACCATGAACCAAAGTTATTTATGTTATATGCTTCTATAAAGATTTATCTACCTGCACATTGGGACCCTCTCTTAAAAAGGTGATATATCTATCAGCTTTTCTTTTATATTCTTGTTTTCTCTTCCTACTTTTATTGCTTTTTTATACCCACTGTTCTCTTTCCCAACTAAAAAGTAACCTACATGAGGGCAGATCAAGGTACTTTTTATTTCTCCACCCTAGTAACCATTCAATAGAGTGAATGAATTATGTGAAGTCCTAAAACAAACTGACATATAATCAAATTACAAAAGTCATGAAAATATAAATGTGAGATAAAACACAAATACTCTTCTTCACTGCATAGTATCTAAAATCTTGGCTCTTGGTTAGGTTTCATTCACTTACCATTATTAAAAATTAACATAACCATAAACCTTCCAATAGTGTGTAGGGCTATCAAATAGGGAGCTGCCTGTAAATCAGCCATTCATAAGCCACAGCTGCCTCCATTTAAAATGAAGTTTTTCATGTAGTAGCAACAGCTGGGGCAGAACCACATGAAAAAAGAAAAGCCTCCTACATCATATTTATAAATTTAGTTTCAAATCCTATACTAGCAACTGTAATAAACAAGTGTATTTTAAATCATGGGGTTTTAGACTCCAAATTGTCTGTGAATTTTATTGTCTATCATCAGAATGCTAGGCAAGAAGATTTCTTTCAGAATTAAAGAGAAATTCTCCATTCCATGTCTAGTGCTTGTTTTAGCATACAGTACACAGCTTCATAAATCCCAAAAGAGCCTATACAACCATAGCTAACAGAAAGCGTATAATTTCTAATGTAGAATTGCATATGAAAAAGACAAGGAACAAAAATCAGCTTCCTGCTTTACAATCAAGCAAGACATTTTAAAATCAGTAGCTATCAAATAATATCTCACTAAAAATGGTGCTTTGTGAAAAACTAAAGATTATTTTAATTTATTTTTGACAAAAATTTAGATTAATATTTTTATGAAGTATTATGTTTTAAATTGTTTTCCATTTGTAAATAAAATAACTGAAATAACTTGCAAAATATTTTTCCAATTCTCACTTCAAAACTCATTATTCACAAAGTCCATTTGAGTTTTAACATCATGCCAGATGCTCCTATTATAGGACTATGATGGTTTTAGAACTACATTTATAACTCACAGAACTGTATTATCCACAATACATAAGACAAAATATACTTAAATTATTGATAATAAAGTATGAAGTTTTATTTTTCTTCATGGTGCTTTCATGAAGACATCATGATGGTCTCTTTTACCTAAAAAATAAAATCAAAACATAAATTTATAAGCTACTTAAACTACAGATTAGCTCAAATTTATCGTTATAAAATTCCCAAAGGCATAAAACTCAGATATATAACCTAATGATATACCTCAAGAAACCAATATTTAAAACTGAATTCTAGAGAATGAACTACTGATCAGAAAAGTCAATTCATAAAATGAAGTCCTATTTACATTTCTAACCATGTATTTGGTTCATCACTTACTTGATTTTGTCACTTTGTATCCTAAGTCTAGATTTTCATATCAAAAGAATATGCAACTTTTATATTATCATAAGTAGTTATTATTTTAGTCAAAGCATATCCTTTGGAAATGTGGAAAAAAGATGTGGAAACAATCATATCTAATAGGCATACACACTCTAGTACTTGGTTATTAGTATGACACATATGTTTAAACTAGCTTTGCTCAAGAACCAGAGAGAGATAGTGTAGAGAGTAAGACGCTTAGGTTGCATGCAGCTGACCTGGAGTTCCATCTCCAGCACTTCATATGGTTCCCTGAGTCCCATCAGGAGTTATTCCTGAGCAGAGATAGGAATAAGCCTGAACACTCCTGGATATGGCCCCCAGACCAAAATAAACAAATAAATTAAATAGCTTATTCTGGAGATAAAACAATTTGTGCCAGGGATTAATAAAAGTCTAATAATTTTGATACTTATGCTATGATAAGTTAACATTAAACCAAGTATCACAAATGTAGAAATCAGGGTCAAGTAGATCAGGGTAACCTTAGGAAAATAAAGTTTATGAAGACAAGGTAAAGGAAGATACAGGTGTTTCTTGAATTGACCTATATTTGAATTATTTGTGTCTAAATTAGTGAAGTGAAATGGTGATCACATATCAACAAATGGAACTAGGCAGAACAAAGAGGGGATGAAATATGTTAAAATGTACTGTGAGTTCATAGAATTTTATACATATTTTTCAATTTTATTATATTTTATAGGACATTAAACTCATAGTATACAACTAGTTCCTTTTCATTTCACTTGCCAACTGCAACTATTTTCACATTTTTCCTACAAAGCTTTCCATAACTATATATTTATAAATAACATAAATATTTAAACTTGATCAAAAATTAACAGAGCCAGAAATATAGTAAAGAGATGAAGGCACTTACCTTGAACATGGCTGACCCCATTTTACTCCCCAGCACTATATGTGGTCCCCCAAGAACACCCAGGAGTGATCCCTGAGCACAGAGCTAGGAGTGAGCTCTGAGCACCACCAGTGTGATCCAACCACCCCCAACATTAACAGTAAAACATTCCTGAACTACCTTGTGTATCTCTGTCTGAGGCCTTCTTTTCAACTGGATACTGCAGAGGTACTACAATACCTTGATTTGGCTTCTGAAATGCTGAAATGAGATTTTTTACTTTGCGGAAAAATCTTTTATGTACTCCAGGTGCTGTCTGGAAAATAAAAGGCCATGCGCATTATTCACCTACCTCATAATGATTTTTAAAAAATTACAACACGTATGAGAGATGCTCAGACAGATAATATTTGTGAAACTTATTTGAATATTTTAAAACATAAGGAAGAAGGAAAAACAACATTCCAAAGGAGTTTACTCAGTTGGCTGAATTTCCCAGCAAGAGGAGCTAATGAGCTGTCATTTCAGTTTTCCCGAGGGTGGAATTAGTTTGTACAAGCCCTTGCTCATCATCCTTCCCTTCTGCCTGCTACCCATCACACCTCACGAACCTCTAAGGGTACACAGGCCATTACCCACAATGAATTTACCGACAGAGAGGAGGCAGTTAAACACAGGAAAAATATACAGATCATCCTACAGGTCATTAATAAAAAGCCTGGGGAACTAAAAATAAATAAACCCTAATACTGCCTACAACAGCCCATCCTTCTTGTCATCATTCCACAATACAAAATGCTACATGGGAAAATTAAAAATTGTTTTCATACACACAGTGCATGGCTAGTTAGCCTTACAATCTTTCACCTCACCATATGTGCTGCCTCACCCTTCACTTTAAATTTTTCTTCTTTGGGAAAGTTACCTAGTCTCCCAAAAATTGTTTTCTCCATCAACACTTCACTATGACAAGTTTCTCTCCATCACATGGAAATGAAAACTAAACTCTAAGTCACCTTTATTTACTTACCTGTTTGTGTCTGAAGATACCATTATTTGCAGGTGACTATTAAAATGTATTCCTTTCCTGACATCAATTCTCCAGCAAAGACTCTGCCTGAAATCAACAATTTCCTATAAAAGCTTATGAGCAAAGCTGTAAACATTAGCTCAAAACTGTCATTTTACATAAAATAAAAGTTTATTGTGATAAGCAATTGGACAATGACTAAGGTTGTTGTTGGGTTTTGGGGGGTTTTTTTCGGTTTTTTTTTTTTTGGTTTTTTGTTTTAGAAAGCTGTTTTTCAGTTATTCCATCTGGAAGATTTTAGAGATTTGAAGCTGCTTGTTAGCATTTAATGAGAAGACATGAAGACATGCATACAGACTTCAAAAACTCAAGTGAGTACACTGTCCATAGCATTCTCAGGCATTTCCTATATTGGTGCAAGAAAATTTTCATTTAAAAAGTTATTTTTCCACTCTAAACTGTTATCTATTCATAGACTCATAAAGCTCACAAGCCTCAGTGATACATTCACTTTCCCACTTGACTTCACAACGATGGTCAAAACATTTTACTTGAACTCAACTGAGACCAAACAGACAACCATTCTTATAGGAGTTTAGTTCTTTGGCTTCAAGATTGAATCCTCAAATTGCACAAACAGGTCATAGGCACAGAACACCTCTTAAATGCCTTTCTTAGAGCACTTTTTCAAAGCACTGTCCTATCTCTTCCCTCCCCTCCATTTTTAATACAATCTGTCTCCTCACAGTCTTATTAGCTGTGGGTTATTCCTATTTGGCCTATAAGAAAATGGAAAAAAATGGGAAGCATGGGGGAGGGTAAGGAATTTGATTTGCATACAGCTGACCCAGGTTTGATTCCTGGCACCCAGTATGGTTCCCCAAGCACGCCAGGAGAAGTAAGCCCAGTCATGTGTGAGCTAAAAATGAAAAAAAGGAAAAAATGAAAGAAAGAAAATAGAAACACTAAGAGATAGTTCAGATTGCCCAAGTTCACATATGTAGTTAGAAACCAAATCAGCTCTGGGTCCTAGGAGCCAGTCTTACAGTCTGGGACAGAACCAAACAGGCTCTAGGGAAAGTTGGTGCCGCCAACCAGAAGAGAAACTGTATACACCCCGATTGTGGAAAAACATCAAACCACACATCTTTTTCAACTGCTCTTGTGGCTTGTAAAATCATTTATCAACAGAATCATCCTTTTCAAGGGAAGCTGTATGCAATTAACACTTGACTATCCACACTAACATAGAAAAAAAAGAGAAGTGGAAGTCTAAAATCAGCTTAGATTCTGGATTCAATGTGTTTGTTGGCAAATAACTGGCCTAATTTACAGTACTTTGTTTAGGTTAAAAAAGAGAGATAGTAAGGTGTTTATCTTGCAGTGGCCAACCTGAGTTTGATACTCGGCATCCCATCTGGTTTCCTGAGTACCCCAGTAGTGATTCCTGAGTGCAGAGCCAGGAGAAACCTCTGAGCATAGCTGGGTGAGGTGGTGCTCCCCCCCAAAAAAATAAAACTGTTTAATATCACTGATAATAAGGTACCCAGAAAGCCCAAAATCACTGAAATTGGTGGCAGGGATGGAGGTGGGAATACAGTTTTTACAATGTATTTCTGGCAATGCACATATCAATAAATGATAGTTCATTGTATAAAGAATTTTCTAAAATAACAACAAATTTTTTTCTTGAGTCAATGGAGTAAATACACAAGGCAATTGTAAAGCCAAAGTCTATGAAAACCTGAAATGTCACATTATTATCTTTATAATACTGTGGAGTTGAGGTTTAATTGCTTTAAACTCCTTGAAACAAATCTCAGACTTACCTAGACTTTTAGCACAATTCTTTTGTACAAAGAGTGGAATGCTACTGCCATGTTTTATTCTGTAGTGTGGTAAAGTATTGTTTCAGAAAGCAGGATAAATATGCCGTGTACCAATTTTGAAAATATTTACTACAAAAATTATACCATTGACAGCTCCTATTCTGTCAGTGAATTCAGTTATTGTTCACATATGCACATTTCCCATACTCTCATCTCTTAGTTATCTAAAGAAACATTTTTGGATCACAGCTGGTCTTCAATATGCTCTAGAGTAATTTCTTCCAGTCAGGTGATTTGAGCTCTGAGAATACACACTAGTTTAATATTAACCTTAGCAAGAAAAATTAACTAAGAAGGCAAATTTAGTAGCTAGGAAAAAATGCAATATGCATTTTTAAAATAACTGCTTTCCCTTTAGAGAAAACATGCCAATCTTCTGCTCTCTTGGTGCAGATAATTGCAATAATATTATGAAAACAAGGTCAGACCAGAGAACTGGATAAGAGGGCATTTACACTCAATAAGTTCTTTCTTCCTTAACATGACCATAAGAATCTAATAATCTACATATGATATTGTATTTGAGATGGAGGATAAGAAGTTTAAAGACAGGTAGCTAAACTCCAAAAGAATGCTCTTCAGCAGCTGACACCTACTTCTTTAGTAACAGGGCTGTTTCTGGTCAAATTATATACAAATATAAATGCATGTATCACATAGAACAATTATTTAGGCCAAAGTTTCTGGTGTAGAAACCTCTATCTTGGTAAAATATGATATATAACCCTACAGGTACATGAAAATCAATTCACAGTACAGGGATTTATTATAATGATTTTCAGATGTACAATGACTTTCAAATGTTTTCAGAGCCATAAGAACCCATTTTTAAGTGAAATTTTATGTTGAGACCTCCGTTGATATGGGAAATAGAAGAGAATTACTATATACTGAAGAGAAAGAGATGACACAAAAGCATAACCATTCACTGGGTAACTTCCTCTTTCTCTGCATCCCTGCGAGCAACCCCAAAGCTTTCATAAAGCAGAGCTTAAAAACCATTGCACTGTTCCATCTATCTCTGTTCTTCCTATCACGGTTACTCCCTCCACACATAGAGCAGTCCTGATTCTCCTGATACTTGGGAAAGTCGGCCTTCTTTGAACTCCTATGCTAGGTAACTCAGTTCCTGATCACATACAATTATACTGTTTGAAAATTTGGAGGAGTTCTCAGTTTTTAGGAAGTTCTCTATGCTAACCCTATGGCTAAGATTTATTCCTATGCATTTCTCTCATTTAATCTTCAAAATGAGCCCTCCAAGTAAGCTTAGACTCATTTTACAAGTGAAGAAATTGGCTTAAAGAAAAATAAAGTCAACTTCCCAAACTCACTGACTGCTTAGGGAAAAGTAGGGACCAGATCTAGAACCCAGATTCACCTGACAAATAAGTCCAGCCTCTCACACAGCCATTCAATTCATGTCGCACTGCTCCTGAGGCTTTTAGAAAACAAATCATGTTATTTTAATATCCTCATAAGATGGATATTGTCATTTGGTAAAGTTGCTAATTTAATTATTCTACATATTTTATGCTTTCTACAATTTTGCAAATACCTAAAAGGTTTATGCAGCCCTTCCATTTTTTGGGGGGCGGGTGTGGTTTACACCTGGAGATGCAAAGTGGTTACCCCGGCTCTGCACTCAGGAATTACTCCTGGCAGTGCTCGGGGGACCATAGGGGATGCTGGGAATAAAACCCTGGTCAGCTGTGTGCAAGGCAAACGCCCTACCTGCTGTGCTATTGTTTCAGCCCCAATCCTTCCATTTTTATCCCACTTTTACACCCCACCACTCAGTAAAAACATTCAACTCAATGGTAACTGAAGAAATATAAACAACTAACTAGAATTCTCTAAAAGTTTCTTAGTGACTCATGAACAATTTTGGGCTGAAGGTTAATGATATATATATATGTATATGTATGATGAATATTTGGGCATGTTTGATTTGATAGCTCTTTTATAAAGTCAGTCTAAATTCCAAGTATGTCCCTGATACCCAGAGAAGCAAAAAGAAATAAAAGAGCTATACCTCGGCACTCCAAGAACCTGTTTCTGTCTGGGACACTCGGTATGTAAAAATGTAACCTTGATACCTGTGAAAGAATAAACTTTTGTTACTGAAAAAATTCTAAAAGAACAATGAATACTCTAAATTTATGGTTAAGTACAAATAAATATTACATTTATATCGGGACACACATTGGTGATACTATTATTGCACTCACAGGAAGAAAAGGCAGGAGAACTCAACTTACTTGTAAATTATATCTGGAAAATCAGTTTCTAGCAAGTTATCATTTTTCAGTATTTTTTAATATGGCAGCTTATACTCCTAAGAATTTGTCTAGTTGAGGAACTATTTGGATAAAGGAACTAGACATCTGTTGCAATTAGTAAGAATCATATATTGCCTAATTGATTTTTTAAATTATAGTTTAATTATTCTTAAATACCAATAGTCTTATGGTGCCCACATGGCAGAGCCTGGCAAGCTCCCCGTGCGTGGCGTATTTGATATGCAAAAAACAGTAACAATGATGGGTCTCATTCCCCTGACCCTGAAAGAGCCTCCAATGTGGCACTGTTGGGAAGGACAAGAAAAAAGAGGCTTCTAAAATCTCAGGGCTAGGACAAATGGAGACGTTACTGGCACCCACTCGAGCAAATCGATGAACAACAGGATGACAGTGATATAGTGATACAGTGATAGTCTTATGATGAAAACATTTATTTTACTTTTTTTGCATTTTTTTAACTTTTTATTAAATCACCATGTGGAAAGTTACAAAGTTCGCAGGTTTATATGTCAGTTATACAATATTCAAACACCCATCCCTTCACCAGTGCCCATATTCCACCACCAGAAACCCCAGTATACACCCCGCCCCCACCCCCTACCCCCTACTGTATAACTAATGAATTTCACTTCATTTTTTCTTTACCTTGATTACATTCCATAATTCAACACAAAACTCACTATGGCTGTTAGAGTTTCCAACCAAGAGAGACAGACCTACTACATTTGATAATTAGTTTTTCATTGCTGAAAATGAAGAGATATGTAGCCCCACTGCTACAAGTACATAACTCTCTCTCTCTCTTTTTTTTCCCTTTTTCCTTTTCCCTTTTTTTTTTCCCTTTTTCCCCTTCATCCTCCTTCCAGCGCCTCATAGTATGGTGTACGCCACGCCACATCGGCCAGCGTGGGGCTTTTGCTTAGTTCACAGTCCAGAGAGGTGGCTGCTACATTAAAAACCTTCAATATTTCAACAAAAACTTACTGTTATTATTTGGAGTTTCCCCCCCAAGTCAGACCTGTTCAAAAGGAACCGTTTCACATTGCTGACAATTATAAATGTTAAGTTTTGGATTTCTGTATAAAGTCCAGGGAAAATTCTGCCAGATGCTGGAACCCCAATTCCTAAAGCTGTCTCTGGTTCCCGCTCGTTGCACATCCACCGGCTCTGCAGAGACATGGCCGGAGCAGAGCACCGGCCCCGGCGGGGGCTGGCCCTGTATCCCGCGGCTGTTTCAAGTTCAAAGCACATTATGGTGAAAACATTTAGACCTGAGTTCAATGGACTGAGCACATGTTTCATGCAGAAGACCTAAATTCAATCCTGGTATCACATGACCCCCCAACCACAGTTGGAAGTGACCATTGAGCACAGTGGTTCTGTAGTAGTAGCCTGCTGAGTGTTGCCCCCAAACACTCAAGTGTTGCCTCAAAATAGAAAAGGTGCAAAAATTTCACAAGGATGGTGTACTATCAGGACCACTTAAATTAACAGCTATAATAATAATAATAATAATAATAATAATAACAATAACAATAAAGAATGTGGGGGCTGGAGCAATAGCAGAGCGGGTAGGGCGTTTGCCTTGCATGTGGTCGAACCGGGTTTGATTCCCAGCATCCCGTATGGTCCCCTGAGCATCAGCAGGGGTGATTCCTGAGTGCAGAGCCAGGAGTAACCCCTGTGCATTGCCAGGTGTGACCCAAAAAGCAAAAAAAAAATGATTATAAATGAAGATAATATTCATATCACTATTATTGTTACTTTATACTAAACTATGCAGTAGCACAGTAGCAATAGTAACTTTAATTCAAAATGAGTCTTGCTAAAGTACTTGAAAGCAGTTAGTGCTTTTATGTGGGGTAAGCAATCTCCTTCATTATTCACTATGCATGCATATGTGATGTATATAGAGTTTATTTCTTCTGCTAATTTGGGGCTGTTTGGTTTGTTTTGTTTGGGGCCACACCCGATTGTGTCTACTCCTGGCTGTATTCTGAGGAATCACTCCTGGCAAGGCTCAAGGAATCATATGCCATGCCATAAATTGAACTTAGTTTGGCCACATGTAAGAAAAGAGCCCTACCGACTTTTTATCACTCCAACCGCTTGAGTTGATTTCTGTACATCAAGAATTTTACTATATTAGGTTGTTTGGGATTCCAAAGCAAAATACCATAGATTGGGAGGCTTATACAAGACAAATATATTTTTTCTTACACCTCTAGATGATGGAAATCAAAACTCAAAGTGCCAGAAACACACATTTCATTCTCAGCTGCCCTCTTATTGTGAGTTAACATGACCTTTCCATTGGTTGCATGGATAGAGAGACTTCTCTTCAGCCTTCTCTTCTTTCTCCTCTTTTTGCCTCTCCTTTTTAAATAATGCACAACAATCCTGTTTGATTAGGGCCCCATATCTCTGAGTTCATTAGGCTCAATTTCCACTTAAAGTTCCTATCTCCACGTTGTGGCTTAGGACTTGAAAATATTGAATTGAGAGAAAAGGGAGGAACACATGGTTCAGTACATAACATTACACTTCTGGCCCTTAAAACTCCATGGTATCTCAAGAAAAATGCATTTATTTCATCCCCAAAGCCCCAGGAGTCTGAATTTGTTAAAGGATCAACTCGAATTCCAGTCACTTCTAAAATCATGTAATCAGATATGGACAAGACAAGGTAATGATCCTCTCTAGTTGTAAACATGTGAAACTAAACAAGTTATCTGCTTCCCCAATACAATGGTGATTCAGGATAGACGGATATTCCCATTCCAAAAGGGAGAAATCCATTCCAAAAGGAAGAAATCGCAGGGGCCTTAAGAAAGTTAAAACTTTCTAAAGCAAATTTCATGGCATCATTTTTTTTTCTGTTTTTGGTGGGGATAATAAGCAGTGGTGCTTTGGAGTTACAGCAAGCTTGGTGGGTTCATGTGGTGCCGGGAATCACATCTGAGACTTCCACGTGAGCTCCCTTTGAGCTCCAACCCATTATATCAAAGGCTGATCGCGACATTTTATAGCCTAGTTCTCCCTTTCAGAGAACCTGGCAAGCTACTGAGAGTTTCCTGCCCACATGGGAGAGCCTGGCAAGCTCCCTGTGGTGTATTCATATGACCAAACCAGTTAACAATGATGATTCTCATCCCCCTGACCCTGAAAGAACCTCCAATGCGGCACCATTGGAAAGGACAAGTAAAGAAAGGTTGCTAAAATCTCAGGGCTAGGATGAATGGAGACGTTACTGAGACTGCTTGAGAAAATCCACGATCAACGGGAGGATAATGATGATAATGATGATCCTTTTTGGATTGATGCTTTGCCCTCTATTACCACTTGGTGGCAGTATCGACCTCACAGTTCTACAGGTGTGCCCCCCACCTACTCAGTTGTGTTGGGCTGGTCCCATATTTGAAATGAGGGTGGAGGAAGCTTAATTTCTATGAGCCTTCTAGGAGAGTGGTGGCCTTGATAACACCTGAATAGCCTTGAGGGGATTTCCACTTTCTTGAAAGATAAAGTATGCTTGTTTTCAAATTGCTCCGATTTGCTCTGTCCTGTCCCCTTTGACCCAAAACGGCAGTGTCTCTAATGTGGTCCAGATGTTTTGGCCCAAACTATTTCTGGCATCGGTGGAGCTGGCTTGTTAACCTCATGCATTATCTCTTTGCGGACTGATTGTTCAGCCACAACTTTGGTGTTCTCTCCAAAGCAAACTTCCTCGTTAAAAAAAAAAAAAAAAACTTCCTCATTTTTAACTGTATGATAGACTAAGAATATTCCAAATCTTTTAACTTTGGGTTTCATTCTTTTCTTAAGTGTTTGGGTAACACCTTGTGTTGCTTAGGGGTTACTTCTCGCTCTGCACTCAGGAATTACTCCTGGCATTGCTCGGGGGACCACAAGGCATTCTGGGAATTTAACTTGCTTCAACCCGTGCAAAGCAAGCACCTAACCCACTGAACTATCTTTCCAGCCCCAGTTTCTGTTTGTTTTTGGAAACTATTTCCTTTGTGGCAGGGTGCCTCCCTGTTCATGCTCAGGGGGCCCAGGGGAAACTCCTCGTGATTCTTGGCCAACCAGATTGGAGGATCAATGTGAAGGCTTGAGGACGTGGTACTACTTAGGCCCTGGAGTGTTGGGGTACCAGTAAGGAGACTCCAGCGGTACCCAGAGACTACCAGAGTTCCACTCAGTCATTCTAAGAGAGTCACGCTGTGCCTGTGCCAAGCCTACGTCAGGCACATATGCCTTGTGCTAACTCCCCAGCCCATGCAATTCTTTCTTGAGAATTTATCTCTCTTTTGCCCCTTTCAGCAGTCAGGAGCGACAAAGCCACTTCCTCAACAGTTCACTTAGAAATCTCTCTGAGCATACAACTACATACTTGCAAGCTCTGCTTCCTTAAAATGCTAAAACTCCATCCAACCACATTCTTTGCCATTTAGGACAAGGGTGATCTTCCCTCCAGTTTTCTAGAACATAATGCTCATCTTCCTCATTTACACCTCAGACCTCGCCCGAATGAGCTTTCAATCCTAATAGCTACCAAACTTTATGTTCGGGGCAATAGAGGCTTTTTTCTCAAATATACCCACAAATGCAATCTATCTATAATTCGGTTTCCGTATCACTCCCATATTTCAAGTTTTTATTACAGCAACACTCACCCTTAGCCCTCAAATCTGTTTTTGTTTGCCTCAAGCTGCAATAAGAAAACCACTTGGATTGGGGGCCTAAACAAACGAAATATACCTTCTCACATTTCTGGAGGCTGGAAGCTTAAAATCAAGGTGCAAGTCACTAAACTGCATTCTGAGGATTCTTCTTTTGGATCACCGGTGGCCACCTTCTTGCTGTAAGCTCACATAAAATGTGCATAGAGAGGGAAGTCTCTCCTTCTTCTTAGACCAATAGTTCCTTTGGATAAGGGTCTGAATTTTAACATCCCATTTAATCTTAGTTTCTTTATAAAGACTCTATTTCCAAGCACAGTTACATCTCTGGAAAGAACTTTAATATGTGAGTGGCAGGGGTGGGGAGGACATAATTCAATATATATACACAATCGCCTCGTCCTCCCACAATTTTATCAGAATTAAATTATGAACTTCATTTTATAGACAGGAAAGGTGATACTGAAAAAGTAACCAGTCACACAAGAGATCAAGGAAAAAAGGGTAAAAGGGTATTTGAGTCAGTTCTAGTTGACACTAGAACCCTGCTCTTAACCCCTACACTGTAATAGAGATAGATTAGTATACTTCAGTATATTTCATAATGCTGTATAATGTGCCTAAGAGTTTAACTTTCTCAGAATTTAAGATAAACTTTATATTCAATTATTTCAAATTGTTCATTTGAATTTGGACCAAAACTTTTATGTAAGACATTTTCTGATTGTTATTCTTAAGAGTAAGTTAGATCAGATAGATCACTGGATAGAATACAAGTTAAATTCTGGTCAAAAATGTATTTATGAGAAAGATTGCACTCATTTGTGGAATATAAAGTAACAGAATGGGAGATTAACACCCAAGATTGGTAGCAATAAGTACCAGAAAGATTACTCCACAGCTTAGAAGACACCACACATGCTGGCATGCTGGGGGTAAAAGCAGCTCAGATAGAGAAGGAACACCAAGTAAAGGGTGCTAGGAGGACCCGCTCAAGATGGGAGATGCGGGCTGAAAGTAGACTATAGATGGAACATGATGGCCATGTAATACCTCTATTCCAAACCACAACACCCAAAAGAAGGGAGGGAGGGAGGAGAGAGAGAGAGAGAGAGAGAGAGAGAGAGAGAGAGAGAGAGAGAGAGAGAGAGAGAGAGAGAGCAAAAGGGAATGCCCTGCCACAGAGGATAGGTGGGGTGGAAAGTACAGAGTGGGGGTTGGTGGGAGAGATGCTGGGAACATTGGTGGTGGAAAATGGGCAATTGTGGAGAGATGGGTACTCGATCATTGTATGACTGAAATGCAAGTACGAAAGGTTGTAAGTCTGTACCTCATGGTGATTCACTAATGAAAAAAAATAATGTAGGGATCAGAGTGGTAGTACAATGGGCAGGGCACTTTTCTTGCACATGGCCAACCCAGTTTCAGTCCCTGTCATCCCATATAGTCCCTCAAGCACTGCTAGGAGTAATTCCTAAGTGCAGAATAAAAAGTAACCGCTGAGCACTACCAGGTGTGGCCCAGACCCCCAAAAAACACATTTAAATTTAAAAGAACAGATGATGCTAAAGCATTTTTAAGGGAGGATCACCCTAAGGTAATTGTATAAATCTTAACTCCTTTTAGAATTAAAAGCCTTCCAATATGTGTATCATAACCCCATTTAGAATTAAAAGTCTTCAAATATGTGAATGCAGCTTAGTGAGAGAGCAGTTTACGTGGGTGAGGGATGAGAGGCTTTGGCTTCACTCCACAGTATATAAAAATAGATGATAGATAATATAGTGGTAACATTAAATTGCTCATCATTACTGATATTTGCCAGTATTAACAACTTAAAGGACAAAAATATACATCTAAAAGTACTTATGAGGGGCTAGGCAGGGTTAAGCCATACCCAGTTTGTGGTGCTGGGAATCAAACCAGTGTTGACAGAATGTAAGGCAAGTTTCTTACCCATTGCACTATCTCTAAATCCAACTCTAATGAGGTTTATTCCATTTGCAAAACTAAAAATGTTTTAAAATGACAGTATCATTGTTGAAATGATTACAGGAAATTTTGTTATAAGGGTTCACATAAATATTTAGATGATATATAAAACAGCTTGACTTGTGCATATATAAGATGTTAAATAAATATAATATGCTTCATTGTTAAAGTCTTTTTTTAAACAAACAAAATTACTTCAGAGCTCACTGATTTCAGTAAGTACTCTATGGAGAACAAGGCAAGAATTATGATTTTTCATCATGGGAACTTGAAATGTAAGGCTTTAAGTAATTTTCTTAAAATCACACAACAAAATTAAGATAGAAGCAGGGTAATGACATAGACCCTTAGTTCCATTTGTAAAGCAATTTACGGTAATAACTCAGTATTATAGGTAATGTGGAAATATACTATTTAAAATCTTAGCAAAAAATCCAGCAAAATCATATGCAAGGGTTTTCCACTTTCTAAAACAGTAGATCTCTAAAAAGTAGATGACTCTATCACCTTACTATCATTCAGCCTCATTTCATCAAAATACATGAGTGTATTTTGAAAATAGTTTCCTAACGAATCTGATCTTATCTCACTTTCAGTTAAGCAGCAGGAACCTGAGTACCACTTCAAAAGTCCTTACCTACTTCAGTCTAAACCTGGTGTTAGAGGAACATAACCCATCTGATTAACCCATCTAATATTAACAATTTCCTGCTCCCCAAGACCTCAAATTTCTGAATGAGCAAAATCATTTCACCCTCCAACCAGCCAGTAATTCATTATTTCCACATTCAAGTCACTGGAGTAACTGACCAAAGATCCTCTTTAAACAATTTCCCTTGTCATGTGCCACCCACGGGTGGAAGAGATCTAAAACACTGTCATTCAAATTAGATTCTCAGGGTAATGGCATGGGTTTGGCCTGAGAGTTTGTTAGAAATGTAGAATTTCAAGGTCCAGAAATGCTGAATCAGATTCTATCTTATAACAGAATTTCCAGGTGATTTGTAAGAACATTAAACCTAACATAGGACTGGTTAAAATACAAAGAGACAATGGTGGGGGAAACAGACATGCTAGTGGGTAGGTATGGTGTTGGAATACATTTAAAAACCCTTTCATTGACAGTATTGTAAATTCTTTTTAAAATGCAAAGAGAGAACTCTGAGTTACTAAGATAAGGAAAGGATCTGCAGATGGCTGGACACAAACCCACTGAGTAGAGGCTGAAGAGATAATAAAGGAGTTAAGGCAGTTGCCCTACATGCTGTTGACCTAAGTTTAATCTGCCACACCATAGAGTCCCATGAGTAAGACCAGGAGTGATTCCTGAGCACAGAACCAGGAGTAATACCTGATCACATCCAGGTCTGACCCCAAACAAATTAGGGAGAAAATATAGTACAGGTTATACTGGGTACATTAGTGGTGGAGAATGTGCACTGGTGGAAGGATAGACATTTAATCATTGTATGACTGAAACTCAAACATGAAAGCTTTGTTACTGCATCTCATGGTGATTCACTTAAAGAAAAAGACAACATAGTACAGGGGCTAAGATATTTGGTTTTAAGATCTGCCAACCCAGTTAGATTCTCAGTACCACCTAGTCCCCCAGGACCTCCTGGAGCAACCCCTGAACAAAGAGCCAGGAGTAACCCAAGAACACTGCCAGGTATGAATCAAAACACAATCATGTCCAAACACAGCCAAAAAAATCATAGATTTGAAAGCTTTGGGAGGAGATATTACCCCCAAACCCAAAATGTATGGATTCCCTGAGGTCCTCGATTCAAGATCCTCATTTCCAGGTTGGCAACTCTTCCTGAGAAACCACACACTATGAACTGGATTTACTACAGTACAATGTAGGGAAGGATGGCTTGGTTGATGACTTTGAGAAGAATTTTAATGCCCTGAAAGTTACTGTCCCAGAGGATAAATTTACTGCGTGGGTGTATGCTATAGAAAAAGAAGACATGAAAAGCTGTGCTGATTCTTTTTTTTTTTTTTTCAATTTTATTGAGTCACTGTGAGATAGTTACAAGTTTTCATGTTTGGGTTACAATCACACAATGCTGCGCTGATTCTTATCTCTCTCAAAGATCAGGATTGAGGAGTACCAGAAACAGTTGGAGAAAACACCAAATATTTGGATCAGATGCCCACTGAATATTTGAACGAAGCCTTCCCAGAGGCCAGCTTAGACAAGAAGTATCTCTACTTGGCTGCACAAGCTAATTGAAAGTTTGCAAACGTTGAGTCAAGAGAAAGTGCTCACCCTCATATTAAAGACGCTGGATATTAAAAATAATAATATAAACATCTTTTACCAAAATGGATAGGTCCCTTGCTTTGCACACAGTTGACTGGTATTCAATCCCTGCCAGCCATACAGTCCCCAGATCCCCACCAGGAGTGATCCTTGAGCTCAGAGCCAAGAGTAAGCTCTGAGCACTGCCAGGTGTGGCCCATAATTTTTTTTTTAAAATGCAAAGAGAATGCACACACAAATTGGAAATACCGATGTTATATTCCTTGAAGTCAAACTGATTTCTTCCAATCACCTAAAACATCCCATCAGCAGGATCATCTTCCATTCACCTAGAATATCACCTAGAACAATCACCTGTGCTATCTGTCCTCATAATCAAGGTATCTATTTCTTTATGATGATAGGGCAACGGGATGTAATTCAATGCATGTAAAGCACATGCATTGCTTGTGTGAGGCCCTCAATTCAATCTCTCTCTCTATCTCTGTCTCTCTCACACACACATACACACTATAATTATATTTAAATATAAGATGAAGCTTTTTCAATTAATTCGAACTTCATAGCAGTATTTCTGAACTACTTGCTCCCCATTCCCCCCAAATATTCTATAATTTTGTAGCATGTAGTATGGTGCAATTTTATAACATAAATTAAAAATATTGACTAGGTGTTTATAGCTCTATCCCTGTCCACAAAAAATCACTCTTCTAGAAAACAAATCAACAAGTTATAGTAAAAGATACAATAAAGCCATGTTCATTTAACCTATAACCTTGCTTATTTTCATACACGTGAAGGAATCAAAGGGAAAGAGTAATTGCATAAAGATTTCCAGAGTAGTTGTATTTTAGAGTAAAATAGAATTAAGTAAGTACCCCTAAATGCACAATGTTACTCAAAATGAGGTAATATGAGAAGGAAAATGGTTTAAAATTATACCAAAATATGGGGCCAGAGAGATAGAAGAGCAAATAGGGCACTCACATTGCAGGTAGCCAGCCTGGATTTGATCCCTGGCATCAATTATGGTCCCCCAAACACCTCCAGAAGTAATTCCTGAGTACAGAACAATGAGTAATCCCTGAGCATCACTGGTCATGGCTCAAAAAACCAAAAAAAATTATACCAAAATTCCAAGGTAAATGTATATGTGTGTGTGTGTGTGTATATATATATATATATATATATATATATATATATATGTGTGGATGTGTCTGTGTGCTTGTATGCATATATATTTTAAAATTCTATCAGAAGCAAAAGGTATTAGAGTGTCTGTAAATATTAAATACACATGAATTTTGTTGATATAATATCATATGAGACACTCTGATTACAACCACCCAATCCCATCTAGAAGTCAATTTAAGCTAACAAAATGCATATTTACATTTTAATTTTTTGTATAAAGCTATACAATCCCAGGGGCTCCCAGTGGTGTTCAGGGTCCCAGGGCCCATGTGAACATATTCCAGTGATATCTGATCTGCAGTGCTAGCTTGACAGAACAGTGCTTAGCCTGGCATGCCGTGTTGCTCAGAATTGGATATTCTGGGGCACTCAGGTCATACCTGGAGGTGCTCAGAGAGCCATGACATGCTGTGGATCAAAGTAAGGGCCTTTCACATGCAAGGCATGTACCCAATAACTTTAAGCTACTTTCTTGGTTCTAATTATATTTTTAAGAAAATAAACAAAGAGCATTTGGAGCTTTACAAATCTAGTCTAAGAAAAAAAACACAAAATTATAATTCATTTTAAAAACCTATTACAGGGGTTGGAGAGATAACTGGTTATTTTTAATGGCTGTGAGGAAAATCTAAACAATAAAGAATTAGGAGATGTAATCAAGTTTTTTGTTGCTGTCATAAATTAACTTCCTTAACTAATATTTTGCATTTTAATGATGGCCAAGTATCTCTGGTGGCTCATATGAAGTAGGAGAAGAGAGGAAGTAGCCTGAAGAAGGACATATACCACTTCCCTCTCTACCCACCTAGTTCACCCAGAGAAGTGCCTGGGGAAATCAAGGTCTGATGAGGGTCTTCACAGTACAGACATCACGCCTCGCCAGCCCCAGGAGATGTCATCAAACCACACCTGAGTCCCACTTATTTAATCCACCATTGGAAATTATACCTGTCACCCAATTTCTCAAGAGCCCTAAAACACAGACTGGAGCTAGGAACTGCTCTTTGCTAGAAAGGAAAGTGAATCCTAAATTCTACCCATGCTTTCCAGAAATGTTGCTTTCTCTCACAGAAAATAATTTCAGCAAGAAACAAAAATTGAAGTAAAATTGTTTTCATTAGAGATTCATGAGGAAGGAGAGAGACAGAGAAAGAGTGTGTGGATTAGGGTGACAGGAATGCTAGCTTCTCCAAAGAGCAGAGCAGAGAATACTCATTTCAGGTGCAGATGCAGCCAACCACCCAGAAAGGGTAAGCACCCTCCTTGTCTTTGCAGAGTTCATTTTATTGGATTCTCCCCAAGCTGCCCCAAGATGGGGTTTTCTTTGTGAATAAGAGTCTATTGTCAGGGGTGGAGAGATGGTACTCTCCAGTACAAGCTTGTACGTGGACAACCTGCATTTGATCCATCTGGTACCCCGAGCAGTGCCAACTAATGATCCCCTGAGTAAAGAACCAGAAGTAATCCCTGAGCACCACAAGATGTGTCCCCGAAACCAATAAATTAATGAATTAAATTCAATCAGTGTTTTTTTTTAAACACACACACACACACACAGAGAAAAGAGTCCATTACTAAGATTGTTCTCAAGAAAAGCTTGAAACTTTTTTTTTTTGCTTTGTTGGGTCACACCCGGCAATGCACAGGGATTAACTCCTGACTCTGCACTCAGGAATAACTCCTGGGGACCATGTGGGTTGCTGGGAATCGAACCCGGGTCAGCCGCATGCAAGGCAAACGCCCTACCGGCTGTGCTATCCGTCCAGCCCCAGAGCTTGAAACTTTTGGTGGTCCTACTTCATGTCCTTATCACAACCCTTTTTTCCTGCTGGAGCTTCTCTCTGAAGGGGGTTCAGCCATTTCTGGGCCAAAGGTGGTACCAGTTAGAGTTATCAGACCTCAGTTCTTGTGTCCACATATAACCATATTTTGCTACTTTTGGGCTAGCGACAAGATCACTTCCTTAGATCCAATCTTGGTTATATTACTTCCCAAGAATTCAATGTGAGGGCTCTCTTACTTGCCTGCTTCAGAAGCATGTGTTGATTCAGTCCCTGATAATATTAAACTTTTTCCTTATTTTATCAAAAGTTGTACCCAAAACTTACAACAATAATCTGGTTAGAAACATTTGGGTCAATGAAGTGGCTCAAAAGCTGGATACAAGCTTTGCATGTAGAAGGCCTGGTTTTGATCCCTGGTTCCTAAAACTGTTCCCTGATCCCTGGCCCCATGATCTCTCAAGCTCAGAGCCAGTAGTCCATGAGCACTTCAGGGTGTGGTCCAAAAACAAAAAGAATAAAAATGAAATAGACAAGAAAAAACAAATTGGGTTTACTTTTTATCTTCTAAAAGGGTCAGTGCTGAGGACAGATCTTTGTTGGAATTGACAAAACCACATCAATACCTTGATTCTACCACTTCAAGAACTACATGAAACAAAAGATTTAGCTACACAAAACTAGCTCTAAACATTGCAAATAAAGCAAATTACGACTCATGGCTACAGAAACGAAGATATCTTCAAAATGAGAACATGACAGATATGTTAAAATATATTTAAAGAACCAGAGGATTATTATCCTACACAAAGTTATTGTTACTAAGAACATACTCTGATTCAAGAAATTTCCAATTTCCTATAACACAAGTTTCATTTTTTCACAAGGTGATTTTAAGTTTTCAGAAACACCGAAAGTCATTCAGTTTCGAGTCTGATGGTAAAACTGCAATACCAGTTTCGATGAGTCATGATAATAAATATCATTTCTTCTTCCCCTGCACTGCCATATAATGCTCTTTTTGTATACTTCTATGGTTTAACTTAGCTTTCAAATTATTTATAACTCTTTTATTTATTAACAAATACCTCTAACTTGTTAACTTTGCAGTTATTAAGTTATGGACTATCCTTCACAAAAAGTCCTATGAAGGAAATACTATTGTCATAGTACCCCTTTATCAAAAATAAGAAATCTTAGACACGGAAAATTTAAGGAACTTGTCTAAGTGTAAAAAAACTAGTAAAAGGTCAAATTTGAATGCACAGCCAGAGCATAGTATATGAATGGAAGATCTGGGATCTTAACCATCATTTATATTCCCTTATATCAAAAAAGTGCATTAAAATGGTCTTAAGGTGATTCCAAAAGCAAAGTTCTCAAAAAAAAAGCATCTGATTGACTTAGCGCTAGAGGTATATCCACTGAAGTAAACATATAGAGAGAGAGCTCAAAAGAGGTCAACCCATGGAGTCAGAGCAATAATACAGTGAGTACGGCATTTATCTTGCACATAGCCAAGCCGGGTTCAATTTCTGGCATCCCATATGGTCTCCCTGAAGTCACTGGGAGTGATTCCTGAGTGTGGGTCCATAAGTAAGTCCTGAGCACCACCTAGTGTGACCACCTCCCCGCAAAAATAACAGGCACACAAAAAAGTATATAAAATTGGCTCAAGGGCCATAAAGATAATACATTGGACTAATGCACCTTGGAGACGGCCTACCAGTCTCGATCTCCAAAGCACTGTCAAGTGTGACCCAGGAGACCCCGATGAATGAAGAGATGGCCAAGGTAATCAGCACTAGCACATAGCATCCCATATCCAGACCCTCATAGTCAACCACCAGCCTGAGACCTCCTGAGCACTGCTTGAGGGAACCCCACAAACAGACAAAACAAATTTACTAAGATGAATTTTGCTTTTTAATGTACTGAAAGTCTTGCAATTTCAGTTGTCCATTGTCAACCAGGGATAACACTTGATTTACTAACCTAAGAATTGTCCAATTGGTGATTTATATGTTTCCAGTTGAATTCTAGGATGGCCTTCAGTATCACTCTGACAGCAGAGATTATATTCAGAAAACCCAAAAATAATTCTTGTGACCTTAATGATCATGAAGATAAATCTAGTGCCAACGCACATATTTTAATTGTATTCAAACACTAATCATAAGTTTAATTAGAATTTTTCATTCCTTAGATTTCTTTACCACACTGTTTCCCTCTATTAAAAGTGATAAGTTGGAATTTTTTTTACCACCCTTTCCTCCATTTCTCCAGTTCAGTTGCTTGACTGACACTTTATTCCTACTCATCCTTAAAATTCTAAAGGAAAAAGATAACTATCCATTATTTAAATAAATATATGGTAAATGACTTCAGTATGTACTTACAGCTAAAGAACAGAATTAACAGAATTTCTTCAAATCTTACATCAGATACTTATCAAAGTAAACAACAGATATGGACAAAAGAATGAGAATCATGGAAATCAACTACTTATTCGAGATACTTGTATTAAATATCTTAAATTAGTTTTTCTCTTATCACCATGAAACTGGTCATTTAGGGCTTTCCTAATGACTGCATACATTGAGGGAGAGAAGGGAATAAATGTGAGTGTTCATAAACCTTAGTGAATAGAGACTTGATCTATCAAGGAAACCAAACATAATAGAAATAAAATTAAAACTATTTTCACTAACACAGGCATTAAATGTACTGGAAAAAATACAAATAAATTAGTCGATAGCTTTTCTATATGATAGTAATATGAAGTGATAGCACAGTGGGTAGGGCGTTTGCCTTGACCTGGATTTGATTCCTCCGTCCCTCTTGGAGAGCTGGGCAAGCTACTGAGAGTATCCCGCCCATACGGCAGAGCCTGGCAAGCTACCCGTGGCATATTCAATATGCCCAAAACAGTAACAAGTCTCACAATGGAAACATTACTGGTGTCCGCTGGAGCAAATCGATGAACAATGGGATAACAGTACTAAAGTGCTATAGATAAAAGCAAAAATTGATAGTGATACATATGATAACTTGAAATAAATGTAACAAAAAAAGATCAAAGATATAATAGAGCAGGAATGGTGCTTGCCTCACACATGGCCAAGCCAATACATAAAAATTTTTAATTAGGGTACAGGAGATAGTTCAAATGCTGGAGTCCATGCTTTAAATGTAGTCCCTCTTGGAAATGATCCTTAAGCACTGAACTCAGAGTGATCCTGAAAACTGCCAAGTGTGCCTTCTAAACCAAAAACAAATAAGAGTCATCGGATTTTAGAATGGGAAAATTTCATTCTTTAATGAGATAATTTCTCTCAATGCATTAATGAATCTAATGCAACCTCAGTAACATTATTAAAAACAATTTAATAAGATTAATGTAGATTTCAACCCAAAGAACCAACAGTTAAGAATAGTAACCTTTGGGGACAGAGTAATAGTACAGTGGGTAGGGAATTTGCCTTGCACGTGGCCGACCCGCGTTCAATCTCAAGCATCCCATATGGTCCCCCAAACACCGCCAGAAGTAATTCCTAAGCGCAGAGCCAGGAGTAACCCTGAAGAATCACTGGATGTGACCCCAAAAGAAAAAAATGAGGAAAAAGAATAACAACCATTGTCAGGGAAAAACCCTGGCAAGCTACCCGTGGCATATTCAATATGCCCAAAACAGTAACAAGTCTCACAATGGAGACATTAGTGGTGTCCGCTGGAGCAAATCGATGAACAATGGGATAACAGTACTAAAGTGCTATAGATAAAAGCAAAAATTGATAGTGATACATATGATAACTTGAAATAAATGTAACAAAAAGAGATCAAAGATATAATAGAGCAGGAATGGTTCAATGACTCCTTGTAGTACACAGGGGACCAACTGTATGTGGATCTGCGGCTGGAACCAGGAGAGACTGCATGTAAGGCAAGCACCTTAATCCCTGTGTTATCTATCCAGTCCAAGAATAACAAACACTATTTTAAAATATATTAAAACATTAGCTTACTAAACTCTAGTAGTATAATAAATACATTGTGGAGCTGAAGAGATGGTTCAACAGGCTGGATCAAAAATTTTACATCCTGCAGGGTCAGGTTTGAAATCCAGCATCACATAATCCCCCTAGCAACCTCCAAGCATCTACAAGAAGTATTCCCTGAGCTCTACTGGAGGTGGTCCAAAATACAAAATAAGATTATTAAATTTAATATAAGGTAAATATATCAATTAAGCCAATAGAATAGTTTTATATATACATAATAAGAAAATTAATGGGTAATTGAAGTTTTAGTTACAAATTTCATATATATAGCACTGTAGCACTGTCATCCCATTGTTCATTGATTTGCTCGAGCGGGCACCAGTAACGTCTCCTTTGTGAAACTTGTTACTGTTTTTGGCATATTGAATACGTCACAGGTAGCTTGCAAGGCTCTGCTGTGCAGGCGGTATACTCTTGGTAGCTTGCCTGGCTTTCCAAGAGGAAAGGAGTGATTGAACCCGGGTCAGCCATGTGCAAGGCAAACACCCTACCTGTTGTGCTATTGCTCCAGTCCTATACATACATATATATATACATATACATATACATATACATATACATATAATGTGTATATATATATATATATGTGCAGGGATCAAACCTGGAGCCTTACACATGCAAAGCTAGCATTCTGCAGCTGAGCAAATCCCATTCTAGTTATAAATTATATTGGAAGAAACAGCTATTTCCAAACAAAATAAGATTAGATCCTTTCTCCACATCTAAATAAAATTCTAAGTAAAATTAAAGAGTTAAATTAAAGAGTAAACTAAGCAATTCATAAACTAAAATTTGAAGATATATGCAATCTTCAAAGAAAAGAGAACTTTTGTAGCTGAGGAAACAAAAAAAGAATCAAATACAAAGACAGAAAGCAATGGGTTTGATGATTAAAAATGTGAAAATTCATGTTAAGGGAAGTGGTAAGATCCAAATAATTAAATGGGCTGACTACACAAAGTGCCATTTAATTAATGAGTAAATAAAATAACTTACCGATTACATAGGAGACAATCATTAATCACATCTATAGTGAATAAGTAAGAGATGGAACAAAAAACTTTTTGGCTTTTTGGGTCACATCCAGCGATGCACAGGGGTCACTCCTGGCTCTACACTCAGGAATTACCCCGGCGGTGCTCAGGGAACCATATGGGATGCTGAACCCAGAAATCGAACCCGAGAATCGAACCCGGGTTGGCCACATGCAAGGTAAACGCCCTACCCGCTGTGCTATCGCTCCAGCCCCAAGAACAAAATATTTTTAAGAGAATCTTTAAAAACATTACAAGTATGCACATTTCTAGGGAGAATAGGGTGAGATGGAAACAGTAATACATGACTTGTGAGCATTTGTGTAAACTGAAACAACCATTTAGAAAAACATATTATTATCATCTACATATCAGGTACCCCAAGCTGTTCATGATGTTGTTTTTGTTTCCCCTTCCCTGGATCCTAGACATGAGACTCTCCTGATCCCTGAATTGCATGTGGCAGCACTGGAATTTGGATTCATGAACGTATACTTGCAGGCTAGGACTTTAACTAGCTGAGTCATTTTCTAGGCCGCTGTTTATGATATCTAAGGTAGAAATTGAATGTCTTGACATTCACTACAAGGAATTATAAACATAAAGAAACTTTTATGGTTTGGGGCTAGAGGGATAGTAGAACGCTTCTCTTGCGCATGATCCCCCTTGGTTCAATCCCTTGCAACCCATATGGTTTCCTGAGCCCACCATGAGTGACCTCTGAGCTCAGAGTCAGGACTAAACTCTGAGCGTGGCCTGGTGTGGCCCCAAAAGCAAACAGGAAAAAAGAAACTTCTGTGGATTGTAATATGAATCATATCAGAATATCTAATAGCAAAAAAATGGTATGATTCAAATGTCTGAAAATAGATGACTGGTTCTGGAAAATATAGTACATTCATTAGCTATACTAGAATGCTAGTCTATCATGCTAGACTACTGACTAGACTATTAAAGACAATGCTTAAAATCATTCATAAGAATATTACATATGAGGGAGTTTTTATATTAAGAGGAAATTATAGCAGAATACAATATGGTAAGCACACATGTGTGCTTACAAAGCAATTTAACTTATTAAAATGCAGAAGACAATCTACATAGTTTTTAATAAATGCCTTCAGGTTATAACAGTAATGTTTTCCTTATTTGTTTTATCTACGTTTTGCAAATTTTCTGTACTATGACAAGTTAGTAGGAACTATTTTTAATTCACTTTAGCATTTTTGTTCTTTTGGGCCATATCCAGCAGTACTCAGGGCTTGCACCAGGCTCTGTGCTCAGGGATCACTCCTGGTGGGGCTCAGGGACCATATGTGGTGCCAGGGACCCAACCTGGGTCAGCCATGTGCAAGGCAAACGTCCTACCTCCTGTACTATTGCTCTAGCCCCAGAAACTAGTGTTTTTATAGAATTATACAAAAATCTACAAGTATTTGTTGAAAGATTCATTTCTCAGTTTAAATGAAAGTCAGCAATCCTATATAGATGGAGTGTTTCTTTAGCAATTTATGAGGTTCAATTTTCTACCACTTATAAAAAGGAAAGGCCTTATTTAAAGGCCGGGGTTGGAGATTCAGAACTGGAGAAAGAAGCAAGCACAATACAAAGAATCAATGCAGTTTCTAAAGTACCATTTGAAAAACATGTGAAATATACTGCTTCTATAATAAAAATATGGACCTTAACATGTGACTGAATCATTTTCAACATGATAATAAACAAAACACAAAATGAGAAAGTATTCTGTATCATCAATGTTAGTTAAGTAAACCTTGTGATTCATGTGCATATGACACCGTTTACACTGTTATTTCTACTGCATATCATATATGAGTATGCTTTGGTTTAAAATTAATACAGGGTTTATTTTTAAATAAAATTAAATTTTGCCAGTAAAGTATAGTACTGAAAGGGGGAAATAAATGTTTTTCAAAAGGGACCCTTAGCTCAAAAGTTTGAGAAACTATAACTTTAAAAAAAATAAACAGGAGCTGGGGCTGAAGCGATAGTACAGTAGAGAGGTGTTTGCCTTGCACGCAGCCAACACAGGTTCGATCCCCAGCATCCCATATAGTCCCTCAAGCACCACCAGGTGTAACTCCTGGGTACATAGCCAGGAGAAACCCCTGATCATTGCCAGATGTGACCCAGAAAAAGCAAATAAATAAATAAATAAATAATATAATATACAGGAGACAAAGAGATGGTATGGGGATAAGGTACTTGCATTGCATGCAGTCGGCCCTAGTTCAATCCTTAGCATGGAATATGCCCCTGAGCACTATCAACAGTAAACTCTGAGCACATAACCAGGAGTAGTTTCTGAGCACTGCCAAGTGTATCTCAACATCTCCTCAAAATAGGTACTGGTTTCCTTGGGGCCCCTAGTACACTCATCTAAAGTCATATTTATGAAATTCTCAAATGTGCCTACTATTTTCTGCTATTTCCTAGCAGAGAAATTAAATTTCATATGTACAAGATTCACTTTGGGTGGAAAATGTCCAAGAATTTCCCACCCACATAAATTAATTCCTTATGTGATCCAGGACTACCAGGGTAAAAAGCTTAGTTTTCATCCTCTCTTGCATATTTTAACAATAAAATACTTATTCAAACTATTCTCAGTTTACAAATATGGAAACCAAGACCCAGAAGTGTAGGAAATTTCCTAGAGTACGTGCTCTGGCTTCTTGGCATCAGTTCAAAGCTCTTTGCAGTTAAAAGAAACAAACAAAACAAAACAATGTTGTCTTGACAGTTCATTATTCATTTTAAAAATTGAGAGGCCAAAGATACCTGTGGGCACAATGGGTAAGGCATTTGTGTTGCATGTGGTCAACCCAGGCTCAATTCCTGGCATCCTATATTTTCCACCTGAGCAACACCAGGAGTGACTGCTAAATGCAGAACCAGTAGTAAATTTTGGGTATTGCAGGGTTTGGCCCAACCCCCCATCTATTACCTGTTTTTATGTTCCTTACCTTGGAAATTACATTTAACAGGAGAACCCAGCAATAAAAGAATAAACAAACGTTAGAGAACTTCAAGCGCCTTGAAGAGAAAGTGTAAACAGGGACAAAGAAAACTCTTTTCTCTTCTGTTCATTGAATCATTGTGAGTTGCAAAGTTACTCATGATTCAGTTTCAGATGTACAATTTTACACCACCAATCACTACATCAATATCCACATCCTTCCATCAATGTCCCCAGGAGGGAGCTTTCAGATAGGGTGGTCAAGGAAGTCTCCTCTTAGGGGAGCAGTAAAAGGGACCATAAGTGTAAAAACCCATAAGGGCTAAGCATGCTAAGCAAGCTGACAAACAACAATGTCTTAGGGACATCTTGCCACACACTGTTCCATGCTCTCCCTCTCTCCCTACCAAGGCATTTTTGATATCTTATTTGCATGGCTCTAAAGGTGCCCATTACGACTTTCATCAGCTTTCATTTTTAAAAATCCATTTCATTTATCCACTCACTCCTCCACCTTCTTTTTTAAATAAGAAACGAACCTAAGAAAACTAGTTGGTTTTGATTGACCTTCCCCAAATTCTACTAAGGAAAATCATAATATAAGCAAGCAAAATCTGAACCCAGAGAACCCATGGTTTCCACCAAGTTCCCTTGATCTCTCTATAACAAATGTGTGCCTGACAGTAGCCAAAACATGCCTTAACTAACAATTTGAAAGCAAATGAACAATAAAATCCTCTAACAGTAATCTCAGGCAAATCTTTTGTCAAAGGCCTAGAAGATACATCAAAAGCTTGCAATATATCATTAGATACCAAAATTACCACCAGGCATTTCTCCCTTGTTTTCTTTCTGTCTATAGCCTACTGTGCAGGGTTGGTGTTTGTATAAGTGTTTTTACCCTGCTGACAAGAGTGATTAAGGGACTGGAGCAATAGCACAGTGGGTAGGGTGTTTGGCTTGCACACAGCGGACCTGGGTTCGATTCCTCTCTTCCTCTCGGAGAGCCCAGTAAGCTACAGAGAGTATCCCACCCACACAGCAGAGCCTGGCAAGCTACCCATGGTGTATTTGATATGCCAAAAACAGTAACAGTAAGTCTCACAATGGAAACATTACTGGTGCCCACTTGAGCAAATTGATGAACAATGGGATGACAGTGCTACAGTGCTACAGACAAAAGTGATTACATCACATATTTCCTTACAATGTCCCCTGCTCATGAAAAGAAAACAACTGGGGGAAAGACTAGAATAGTAGTAGTTCAGAAAGATAGTACAGGAGGTAAGGTGATTGCCTTGTGCACAGCCAACCCTGGTTCAATCTCTGGAATCACATACAGTTCCCTGAGCTCTGCCGGGGTGATCTCTGAGCACAGAGAAGCCAGAAATAAACACTGAGCACTTCTGGGTATGGCAAGATAACAATAATTATTATTATCATTTAAGATGTTTCATGTATTAATTCCTATGTAATTATTTTTTTACTTGCTGTTATGGCATTTGATCTTCACAATCCTATAAACTAAGTAGCAATGTTTTGCCTGTTTTGTGGATTTAAAAACTGAGGAACTAGGAAGTTGTCTTGCTGCAGTCGCAAACCTAATATTGCACTATCACAGGTCTGCCTGTTTTGAGCTAAGAAGAATTTTAAAATGGTTTATCACACTGAAGAAAATGAATAATTCCACTATGGCATGTCTAAGTAAAGGGCAAAGCTGAATCATAACTGAATATTATCCTTTCATGGCCTTTCTTTAACAAGTATTGTCATTATTCGCTTTTCTCAAGGAGGGTCATATTTCTGGGGGAAAATATTCTCCCCGAATACAACTACATAGCTTCTCTAAAAAAGGGCATTTTATTATTAAAAGTTCATTCAGAGGGACCCAGAAAGACAATAGACCAGCTAAAGTGCTTGCCTTGCATGCAGCTGACCTGAGTTTGATCCCCGTATCCCCTAGCCCACCAGGAGTGATTTCTGAGTATAGAGCCAGGACCAATGCCTTAGCATAGCTAGGTGCAACCCCCAAACAAAGCAAAACCAAAAACATTCATCCAAAGGCAACTTTACTCACAAACAGTCCCTTTTCAAATCCTGTCTTCCTGAAAGACCTGGTTTTGGTAAAATATCCGATTCCATTTGAGCCTTTGTCTTCTAGTTGGATTTGATGGTAATTTTTGGGAGGACACATGCACAGTCATTTAAAGAAAGATCGAGATAGGATTTCCGATCAATTTCCAGTTCCGCCTGATGTGCAAGAAAAGAGAGGAGCCAAGACTACCTCCTTCACTCAGCTGTCAGCAACCTGAGTCTGGCCACTCCACCATCTCAGGGCTCCACCTGTTCCCCTTCACCAGAGATAGAAAGGGAATTCATGGGCCTGAGCCTTTCTCTAAACAAAATCCATTTCTAAGTTGGTTTTCTGCACCTTAAAGGCTCTTCTCTGCAGCTATCATGAAAGGCAGTGGCTAGGTCCTTCTAGAGAGTGGAAGGCCATTCTGATGAATGACTTCCCTTCTGATCTGTGGCGAAGGGATCATGAGGGGCCCAGGTCCGTGCAAGAACCGCCACAGTACTAAGATGACCATGATAAAGACCTTGTGACCATCGTTCTGGAGTGGAGTAGGTCTTCTCTGAATAAATGCCAACCACATCCTGCCCACCCCTCAGCCTCCAGTCCCCAGCTGCCCTCTGCTACCAGCCCTGTGCTCCACAGGCCTGGCCACAGCATCGCCATGTACTTACAGAACACACAGGCAGTACACACCAGGAACGCTCTCGCTGTCCCTCAGTAAGTAACTGCCATCCAGACCTGTGGCCAGCAGGAGTCTCTCCCCTGTCTCCCGGCTGATTTTGCCATGATACACAGGCACTGTGTCCATGGTTTGGTAGACTACTGGGCAGTCAAAATGTGGGATTGAAGCAGAAAATTTTTATAGAAGCTGCAGTTGTGCAAGAGTCAGCCACCTGTTCAGCCAGATGTGCAGAGAGAGTGAGAGAGAGTGAAAGAGAGGGAGGGAGGGAGGAAGGGAGGGAGGGAGGGAGGGACGGACAGAGGGAGGGATTTGCATATGCCAAACAGGATGTTCTGTACCTGCCTTAAAACCGCCTTCCTCCTCAACTTCAATTAAAACCAGCTCAGCACTTCAGCAACTCAGGTATTGTCATAGGATTGGACCCCACCACAACCCTGGTACCCCCGGCCTCCTGTCACACCTTCTACCACACTCCCCAACACTGGATAGAAGGGCCCATCAAGATTTAGATTTGTGTGATGTTATACCTTGCATCCAGACAGGAATGCTGGGCAATGCTTCTCTGTTTGTCGTGTCCTCACGGGCCATGCCTGGGAGAAGGAACAGGGCCAAAGCTCTCAGAGCAAGCACAGAAACTATCAATACTCTCAGAGTATTAACAGCACGATAACTACAGAGCACAGCGAGGAGAACCTACAAAATCAGAAGGTTTGAACCAAAGATTTGGAGCAAGTTCCTCTGTTCCTTTCTCTAAACCTCCTAAAGTAGTCTCTATCTTAGCAATAACTGATTTTTCCTGTCTTTTAGTCAGAGATCCCAAACTGCTAATTGAGGTACAAAAATTAGACTATGTCTAAAGATGTTCCAGATGTTACTCTTTTGTGGGTTTTAGAAAGAAGTTGCATTTCATTGGTGTCTGACTTTATATGGATTTGTATGTGCCCTTTGATGTATAGGAACCACCTTTTAGCATCTGTACATAAAACTTGTTTTAAGTTGTATTGTAAGTGTTGCTAATTGTGTGTAATTCCAACCCTCTGTTGCTAATAGAGAACATGTTTTTACTTCAGTTGATGTTCGATTGTCATTAATTTTTTAAAACCTTTCAATCTCCTCTAAAATAAATTATTGCCTCAATTTCAAAATATGGTGTCAGGTAATGTTTTCCCCAAACTTCCTTCCTTTTCACAATTCCTACTTTTATAATGAAACTCTGTTTAATGTTCAAAGCTGAATGATGCTAAGCATTTCCTTTTGATTATGTAAAATACCTTTAACATTTGGGTTTCCACAGATGAAGTTATATGTTGTTCCTTCCACGACTTCAGAGTCTAGTTCCTTGAGAATGTGGCAAGTCTGGGAGTTAATAGGGAGAACAATTTTTAAAACCTTACATGTACTACCAGTGGATTTGGATACACAGAGCAGCTTTGCTACATAGATCTTTGCTCTCTATCATTAGGACTGAGAACAATCCCCTAAGACTTAATTGGCAGCTTGTAGTAACTGTCTGTCTTGATTGAAGCATGCTCAGCCTAAGGATATCTCAGTCTTCTAGATAAGCCTTCTAGCCATTTGCAATATTCAAGATGATATCTAGAGATGGCTCTAGGGAACTAAGCTAAAATTCTTTCATCTTCTTCCTACTACTTCTCTCATTTACAGCTTACTCCACTTCTCTCGCTTTTATGTGCTTTGGGCCAAGTAAGAAATTAACAGCTTTCTGAATGTATGTAACAATGTTGATGACTTACCTGAGCTCTATATAGTTGAAGTGAGCAAATGACTTGCCCAGAGATATTCTTTGCAATGGTGGAATCTTAAACATATAAGAATATAATGAAGGTTTTTTTCATTCAGTCCATACGGGAAACAGCACATCTGGGCTGTGAGACACTCAATGTCACATAGGCAAACACAAAACTTAAGCTTTCTTTGTCTCTGAACAACCATGAACAAATCATCCACAAACTTAAGAACAGAGCAACCTAGATCTGACAGCAAAAGTATACCATGCACTCTTCGTTTTGTTCTGTGTTTTGTTCTGTGTTGCTAAAATAGCATACCTGTCAAATCAGCCAGGTACACTAGGGTTCAGCATTACTAAAATGTATTTTTTAAGAACAGATAAATTATAAGGTAATAGTACGACTTTCACATCCAGTATCTCATTGTCATCTTACGAGCAAGCTGACAGCTGAGCCAACCCGCAAGTGCAATGTTGATAAAAAATACTGACATCTTCACTCTAGTGCTACACAGGTACTAAGCTTGATTTTAGCAAATTTAAAACTTCTTAATTAACTTAAAATGTAAAGAATTATGGCTTTCATCCAACTGTCTTTTTTAACCAAGAGAAAAATGGAGGGAGGGGAATAAATGATGGGAACAATGGAGATAAAGAATTGGGAAGAATACATTAAAGATATTTTACAATATCTAAGGTGTTTGCCTTACATATGACTTATTCAGGTTCAATCACTGGTACTGCATAAGAGTCCCTTGAGCCTTATGTGGTCCCTAAGCATAGAGCCAGGAATGCACCCTAAATATTGCCTGGTGTTACCCCAAAAACAAATGCTAATAATAATAATAATAATAATAATACATTGGAAGAATAGGCCCCAAATACAAGTATAATATATTTAGAAGCAGAATTGTCTGCTTTATGGTGTTCTCTACAGTGAACATGGAGTCCATTATGACAAGTAGTTTGTTCACATTGCATAGCTGGTGTCTGGACTATCTTAGATGCTAAATATTTGTTATATAGGTGGATGAATAAATAGAAGAAAGTCACACACATTTGATTCTGCATTCTACTGCTCATCTTTGAAACGGAAAATGAATTGAAAGGACTAGTGCAGCAAGAGTTTTATTATACTTCTTGCTTTGTCTCTAGGTCGTGCCCTTGGAGCCTCAATTTCTCTATAATATGAGGGAACCTGAGTGATAGTACAGTGGGTAGTACACTTGCCTTGAATGCAGCTGCCCTAGGTTTGATCACTGGCATCTCATGTGGTTCCCCAGAGAACCGGCAGGAATGATTTCTGAGTGCAGAGTCAGTAGTAACCCCTGAGTACTGCCAGGTGTGGCCCCAAAAGTTTTCAAAATAGCAAAAATAGGAGTTGAACAAGATGGTCTTTAATGCCATTTCCAGCATGAACTTTCTATGCTTTATATGAAAGCTAACATTACTTTAGTGAGAGTAGAGGAAATGGACTTAGCTCTTCCTCTGTGTAAAAGAAGCAAGGGCTGTTTTGTCAGACCCCACCCAGAAAGGAAAGATTTTTATTCTTGTTGTTTTTAAGTGACCTAAGAAATAAAATCATGTGGTGGAGGAAAAGAGCTTCACAGTTTAAAAGCAAATAACAACCTTTTAGACTACAGATGCCATTTAAATCAAATATAAAAGCTTTGAGAAACTGTCAGTCAAGGTTGAAAGTGTCTTCTTATCTAAACTTGTCACCTCCTGAGCTCTCTGAGAGGTGACAAATTTTGCATGTTGATGTCCTGTCTGAGGTGCTAATTGTCTTCATTTCAAATGCTCCAGGCTATTCTCAATCCCAGGTAGATTCAAAGGAAGATGCCAAGGGTGGTCAGTTTTATAGAGTAGATCTGACATTTCAAAGTCTTTTTTCTCTAACCTTTCAAAACTAACTTTGTTCTTCAACTAGCTCATCTAAAAGTGTGAATTCTCCTGTGACAGTGTTATGATAGTGTTACCTATGGTGAGTTTACACATTCCCTCTGCACTTAGTAAAAGTCACTTCCTTTACCAAAATGAGAAAAGAAAAACATTTCTAATGTCTTTTTAAAAAGAAACACCTCCTTTTGATAATATCTGGGTTTATTCAGGAGGCTAAGTTTGCTTATATCCCTTCATAAATGAGAAAACAGAGACATGGTTGTTATGTATGTTTATTTAAGCCTATTAAAAATATTATTTGGGGGCCAACGGTTTTGTGCCTTTACTATATGATGTAAACACCGTAGTTGGTATTTAAGTTAGAGAGAGGAAACGCACATACATGCCCTCATAGTCCAGTAAAGATGACAAACAAGCAATTAGGGAGTTCACTTAATAAAAGCGGTGCCAATGGAAACAATAGGAAACAATGGAAACATCTAACTCAATTTATATTCCAGACTGGGATAACCTACTTGAATCAGAAAGTTCATTATCTTTCTGCTTTCTATTTATGGCTCTTTTAATTTTACCCCCTTTATGACTAAGATGGAGCTCCCTAATTATGCTTAAAATCTGTCTGCTTCTGTGGTTTCATCTTTGAATATAGCCAATATTTGTTAACTGTATACTATATTCCATGAATTATTGTAAGCACTTGACATGTATTATCTGGATTCTTATTTTTGTTTTCTTGTTTGTTCAGGGGGTAATACTTAATGGTTCTCAGGGAGACAAATTGTTTCTGAGATCAAACTTGGGCTTTCCAAATGCAATGTATGTATCCAACCCATTGAGATATCTCTCTGGCCCCATCTAACTTATATATGTGAACAACCTATGAAGCAAATATCACTATTCCCTTTTTTATCAATGGGGAAGCCACAACTCAGAGGACCTAGGTAATCTGCTCAATGCATCACAATTAGTCAGTGTCAGGGCTAGTTTTAAACATAGGCCTCTGACTTCACTTTACCAGTATCTTTCACCAAAAATCTTGCATTTCAACACTATCCTCTTTTGCTCCCAATATTAATTCCAAAATCACTGAACTGGATAGACTAGACTTTAGGCTGCATGAAGGCAACTACATGTTTAACCTCTAGAATATTCTTCTTACATTTTATAAGTATTAGCTGTTTCCATGTCCTGACTTGTAGCATGTCTACATCTAGCCAGATGCTTTATAAGAACAGATGTGTTATTAAAGATTATCTCATTCCTTAGTATATCTTAGCAGACTCTTACAGAGTCAAGGTCTATTTTTTCTGGCTTATGATTTTGGAAGCTAGATCATAGTTTATACATACAGTACTGTGATTTATAACAAGATATATATACGCTTGGTCATAATCCTATTTTCTGGACCAAGACTCCTAAAACCCTTGGAATTGTGATGTGAATGATTTTTTAAAGTGTCTGTTGGTTGATTGAGATAGCTTTTAGGCCTCACCTAATGATGGGGTCTGGTTTCCAGAAGAACCAGTCATGTGATGAGAGAATTAAACTTTTCAGTCCCACCACCCTCTAACATCTGGGGAAGAGAAAGGGCCTGGGGACTGAATCAGTTGTTATTGGTGAATGACTCATCAATCATGAATGCATAAGGGAGGCTTCACAAAACCCCAAAGGACAGAGTAAAAGTTTTCTGGTTGCTGAACATGTAGAGATTTGGGAAGAATGATGTACTCCAAGAAAACATGAAGTCTCTGCCCTTTCTGTGAATCTTTTGAATATGCTTTTTGTACAGAATCCTTTTCTGTGCTCTTTTGAATATCTTCCAGCTGGCTTTCCTGAGTTGCATTTTTCTATCATAAGTCAATAGTATAGTAAGCAAAACATTTCTCTAAGATTTGCTCTACTCTAGAAAATTATATTTTGTTTTTTGGGGTTATACATCCCTCAGTGCTCAAAGGCTACTCTGTCCCTGTAGTAGAGAATCATTCCCAGCAGTGCTCAGAGAACTATGAGTTGTAAGAGATGGGACCTGGTCCCAAAGTATGTGCTCATCCCATTGAACTACCTCTCTGATCCACTTTTGTGTTAATTGGTCTCAAAGAAATGTTCATGAAAGTTTCTGGTTGCTAGTCAGCCAGATATATAAATAACAGCCTAGACTTGCAACTGAAATCTTATGTCCAAAGAGGAGATGTTTTGAAATCTTCCTTAATCAACAGGCAGTTGATCACAATCACAATTAATAACCTAGACTTGCACTGTCACTTGAAAAGGCAAGGCACAAGGTCAATCTTATGGCACTGAACTTTCAACTTATGGAATCTTATGCTATCCTCAAGTAGACAGTGTTAGAACTGAGTTTAATTCTTAGACATCAGAGAATTTCCTGTTCAATTGAAGATATCACTCTCTCACATATATACACACATTTGAATGAGTATCAAAACCTATTTGCCTCCCCAAATATTAGAACCCTGAGCAATTTAATTTTTCAAGTTGTCAGAGCATGTATTCTGAGCAGGTGTGAATGTACAGGAAAGCTTTTATTGTCCAATGAAGTCACTCTTCATCAGTTTTTCTCTCTCTTTTTGAAGAGAAAAGGAAATGACCTAATGATGTGTCTGGATGACATACATGATATGACTGGAACCTCAAGAGGCACTCAGACTTCCATTTTTAACTAAAGTGTGAACTCTTGTAGTACAGCAATATTTCTCTCTTCACATCCAGATCCTAATACAGCACTTGTATATATATTTAAAAGTCCTTGCTCTGCCTCTCATCTTCCTTTCCAGAGAACCCTTGTAGAGAGTGTGTAGGCTCATTCGGACGAGCCTCACACATGAAGGGACCGGCAGAGGAAGCCAGGTGTGTGGGACCCAGGGCTGAGATCTCCATGCCTGCTCAGATTGGGACTGGGCGTTCTCCACCCAGACCCCCCATTTTCCAGTAGCTTGGCAGCCACACCCACAAACTGCCCCTGGTGCTGTGTAATCCCACCAACGGCCAACATCCAGAGACTATAAGACCAAGCTCCCGGAAGCACGTGGCCGCAAAGCCTTGTTCTCCCTCTTGGAGAACCTGACAATCTACCAAGAGTCTATTGCCCTCACAGGAGAGCCTTGCAAGCTCTCCATGGCATATTCATATCTCAAATACAGTAAAAGATGTATACATACCTCTTGGAGAGCCCAGCAAGCTACTGAGAGTATCCTGCCTGCACAGCAGAGTCTGGCAAGCTACCTGTGGCATATTTGATATGCCGAAAACAGTAACGATAGGTCTCATTCCCCTGACCCTGAAAGAGCCTCCAATCATTAGGAAAGCCGAGTAAAGAGAGGCTGCTAAAATCTCAGGGCTTAACTTTCCACATGGTGACTCAATGAAAAATTTAAAATAAATAAATAAATAAATAAATAAAATCTCAGGGCTGAGTGTAATAGAGACATTACTGATGCCCGCTTGAGTAAATCGATGAACGACAGGATGACAGTGATAGAGTGGTTTTTTATAAAGTTGTTCACAATATTTTATTACATTCAATATTCCATCACCAATCCCACCACCATTATTATGATTTTTCCCAACCACCACCCAAGCTTGCCCCAATAACAGATTCTAAATAATTGATTTTGTATTGTTTTTATTAATAATCCACTAAATGATCAAAAAAGTTTCCTTAGGAAAAAGTGTGAAGATTGTTGTATCTCACCCTGGAGCCATTACGCCTCAAAGGACTTATTTTATATATAAAATTTATCCCAACTAATTTGGGGGTGGTTTTGAGCAATGCTTAGGACTTACTCTTGGCTCTGTTCTCAGAAATTGGTCTTGGCGGTGATCAGGGAACTAAATGAGATGCCAAAGATCAAACCCAGGTGAACTGCTTACAAGGTAATTGCCCTACTGGAGAAAGTACTACTGCTCTGGCCCCTTAACTCAAATATTTTTAAGGTAACCTCTGATGATTTGAAATATGGATAACTAGTTTGATCTATATATACCACAAACACTGAAATTTAGCAAAGGACTGGAGTGGAGTGAACTATAAACAGTTTTGTAAATACACATGAAATATTATTGTTCAGCAAATAAACAACTAGTTGTAAATTTCAAAATGTATTTTGCATTTACAGGTGCAGCATTTTATTTTTCTCCTCAGTGATAAATATTTCACTTAAATATGCTAGACACATACTTGCTCTTCAAGCCCATGTGTCTTTCTTGTTTGTCTGTCTCTTTGCCTTCTTTTTCACTCTGATGAAGCCTGTGTTCCTCTTGAACACGTTGTTGTCTCTTTCTCTCCCTCTCATCTTTCTAAATAAGTCTCAATAAAACTACCTTGCGAAAACAATGCTCAACACATTGATCAGCAGGGAATTCAATAGAATGAATCTTACAAACAGGTCACATGTTTTGAAGTTTCAAAACAGACTAGACAATATCAGAACTGTAACGGTTAAGGTATAAAATTCACAATACTTACTCTGTCTTTTTCTATCCTGGAACCAATATAGCTCGCTGAAATTATCAAATTAAATGTATGGATCAAGGAAAAAATAAATATGATATTTAATCTTAAATGGTCACCAACAAAACCCTCAAAAAAGAGATCTTTTTATTGTTTTTAAAACACTTGGGTATGTTGGGCATGGTTTAAAGCTGTATACCACAAAATTAATCATGAGTTTCTGCTTTGTGTGCAATTATTTTGTAATGTGGTGCAGAATGAAGAATAAAAGTTAAGATAGCAATTTTAAAAATAAAAATTGAGAAATGTTGGGGCTGGAGTGATAGCACAGCAGGTAGGTCATTTGCCTTACACGCAGCCAACCCGGGTTCATATCCCAGCATCCCATATGGTCCCCTGAGCACCACCGGGAGTAATTCCTGAGTGCATGAGCCAGGAGTAACCCCTCTGCAACGCCGGGTGTGACCAAAAAAAGCAAAAAAATATATTGAGAAATGTCATGAGTGAAGCTGTAAAATTGCATATTATTTTGAAATAAAGCAATGAACTTAACTAGGATTCATTGACTTCTGGCACAATTTGAAATCATCTGGTTCTTGTTGAAATTTTGCAACACAATGGTACACATCAAACTCCTTTAAAACCCTTTATCACTTGCTGATATTTAACATATATTAGGGCTACTAGCTTTCTGCAGAAATAATTCTTTACTTGTATTCCTAGTTTATAGAAGTTTAGAAAAAAAGGTAATAAGTTCTGTGACAGTATTACAAAGAGCCTAGTAAAACATTAATTTGCCTTGTATTCAGCTACATGTAATAAAACAGCAGTAGTAATAATAGTATTTATTAAATCCTAAAAAATCCTAAACCTAAATGGCAAATGACTGTTTTAGCTATATTATATCAACTTCATGTGAAGAAATTTTATAGATATATACTTTCTTGATTTTAAATAAGAAAATAATTATTTATTAATTAATGCTGTTTGTTACACAGTATCTTTTTGAAAACTGTTATGTACAAACCAGAAAATTATGATGGAAAGTGGTGAAAAGCCTTGTAACTAGTGCTTAGGGTGCCTCTATTTCTTCTAGTAAAACATATTATTAGTGGCTTTTACACAGTCTAACACAGTGCCCAATGCATGAGACACCTGCTCTATGTGCATGCTGCTTGCTCTATAAAATAATACAAAGATGCTAGAGCTTTTATTGGCACTTGTTACCTCTATAACTGACACTGGAGAGGGATATTTTCCATGATTGCCTTATGCATCAGGAAATTGGGCTAGATAAGCCAAGATCTGATCTATCAGAGAAATTCTTAGCTCTGCTGAATAGCTTCCAACAGCAAACCAAATAATGAGTTGTACTCAAACAATTGTACTAAGTCCCCTACAGGTATTGATACCTAGTGCAGTAATATTCCTAGCCTATTTCATTTTGGCTCTAGACACTTGTTTTAAAAAAAGTACCAATAAGAAACATTGTCAACAAGAAAATCTGTTCACCGACAACTTGTCAGATCAGACACCAGGCCAATGGGTACACTTTTGAGCGAGAATTCCCTTCAAAGACTATGCATATTGCCTGTCACATATAAGAATTTGCTAGTCTTGGGGCCGGAGCGATAGCAGAGCGGGTAAGGCGTTTGCCTTGCACGCAGCCGACCCGGGTTCGATCCCCGGCATCCCATATGGTCCCCCAAGCACCGCCAGGAGTAATTCCTGAGTGCAGAGCCAGGAGTAACCCCTGAGCATCGCTGGGTGTTACCCAAAAAGCAAAAAAAAAAAAAAAAAGAATTTGCTAGTCTTTAATGTTGACATTTTACAAAGGATGTGATAATGAATATATGTATTTATTTGTCCCTCTGACATAGCTGTTTAAGATCATGATTTTTTTGGGTGAGGAAGCAGGTCAATTATGCAGCCAGTAGGGCATTTGCCTTACATCCCACCGACCTGGGTTTGGTCCTTGGAACCCCATGTACTGCAGAGCACCACCAGGAATAAATTGCTGAGTGAAGGGCCAGGTGTGGTCCCAAAACAAAAGCAAAGAAACACAAACAAATATAACGATGTTTTTATGCCAGAGCAATGATACAGTGGGCAGGGCACTTGCATTGCATGCCAGGGATTTGATCCCTGGCATCCCATATGGTCTCTTGAGCATGGAAATGACTGATTCCTTAGTGCAGAACCAGGAATAATACCTGAGCACTACTGGATGTGAACTAAAAGCCAAAATAAATAAGTAATTTTAAAAATCATGATTCTTTTAACAGCAATTCTATTATCCATTTTGCAGCATAAATCTGGTGATTTTGAAGTCCCCCCTTCTTCCACTTCTGTGCTGAGAAGCATATGTGTATGTGTATTGGACTGTTACAGCTGTGATCTTATCTATTTAAAACAAAAATGAGTAATTCAGACTGCTGTAAAATAAGCAATCAAGATGGGTCCTATTTTAATAGTATTGAACTGAGATATGTATGAACTTTTAACAAGGCCAGTCAGCTGACTCAAATGCAAAGTCACTACCACTATCTAATTACCACCCTTTTTTGCACTCCTGAAATAGTGGCTCTTGTCACTTGTCACCTAGGTAGTCACACATCCCAAAGCTTGTGAGATTATAAAAAGAAGAGCTCCAGGATAACCAGATGGACAAAATACCTCAGTCTACTTATTAGAATCAATACACTAGGTATAGTTATTGTACTCCATGTAAATATGCAAATGTGTTACACAGTAGGAGTAAAAGGTTAAGGCAGTGTAATATAACAGAGCACAGACCTATTAGAACTAGCAAAATTTCATTTTGAGGTCAGGATTTACAACTCCTAAATATGAGCCTAAGTTTACCACATCTATTAAATGGAGGCAATACAACTCTGAAGAACTAGACATACCTTTACAAGACACCAAAAGGGGTAATTGAGTGCTTAGCACATATTAAGTTAAAAGCTACTATTTAGTGCTTACTATCAATAATTCCTTACTCTTTTTGTTTGTTTTGGGGCCATAACCAGCAATGCTCAGGGTTATTCCTGGCTCTTGCACTGAGAAATTAGTCTCAGCAGTGCTTGGGGGATCATATGTGATACCAGGAATCTAACCTTGTTCTGCAACAAGCAAAGAAAGGGCCATACCCACTGTACTGGCACTACCAGGCCCCTATAATTCCTTATTCTTATTAACACTGAATCCAGAGCCCAACTCTGAGGGTAGTATAAGTGAATTCATTAAGGTTCAGAGAAATTTAGAGTAACTTGTACAAGGTCGTGTAGTGAATAGCAGACCAAGAATCTGAACTCACAATTCCCTAGCTCCAAAGGCCAGATTCTTGCATCAGAAAACTGGACCTTGAAGCTGGAACAATAGCACAGTGGATAGGGTGTTTGTGCTTTGCATGTGACCAAACCGGGTTCAATCCTTGGCATCTCATACGGTTCCCCAAACACCACCAGGAGTAATTCCTGAGTGCAGAGCCAGGAGTAACCTCTGAGAATCGCTGGGTGTGACCCAAAAAGCAAAAAGAGAAAAGAAAACTGGACCTTTTGTTTCTTATCTATCTAGCTCAAAACAAATTAGAGACTCAGCAGTCAATAATTTGGGTTGCTTTGGATTAGTCAGCCCTAAAAGACTCTAATCACATTGAACTATATAAAAAGCTATGTACCCGTTGACTTTCCTTTCATGAAAATCTACATGGATGCCAATGAGCCACACAGTAGTCTATTTGAAGTCATGAATAAAGCTTGTAGAAAAAAACATATTGTGCTGGAGTACTCCTAAGTCTCGTCTGTATCTCAGGTTTCCAAATTTTAGGGAGCTATCACTACACACAAAAGTATCCAAAACCCAGCTACTAGATAGAATACCTAGCTTTATGGTTAATGGTTCTTTCCTTCTTGATGCCTTCCTAAATAACCAAGACCTCCTTATTATCAGTTTGCATGTTCAAATCACTTTAATTCTCTACCCCTTTACTATTCCCAAAAGAAGCAGATGACCAGACTCTAACTCTCTTTGTTTTAGGTAAAACTTATCTTATTAGTGGATGATGTAAATCTGGCTATTTTCAAAGTCAACAATCAACAATTTGACTGGATTATACATAGATAAGGGTGGACTGTGCCATGCAGGGCAGAATTGGAAAGTGAATTTTTTACTCAGAGATGGGGTCTCAGTTCAGAAACGTCTTCTCTTGGGGTCAAGTGATAGTATAGCACACAGGGATTTGCCTTGCAAGTGGCCCACCCAGGTTCGATTCCTGGAATCCCATATGGTTACCCAAGCACTGAGGAGTAATTTCTGAGTGCAGAGCCAGGAGTAACCCCTGAGCATCACTGGGTATGACCCAAAAAGTCCAGAAGAAATGTCTTCTTGGTGCAGAGTGGTTGGACAAGCCTAGACAGAAGCCCTGCTCTTACCTCCAACTTATGCTCCAATGGTCCAGGAGAATCAGTTATTCTCAATTTTGAGACTAGATGGACTCGGACAACAAGTACAACAAGGAAAATCCATCATGAAGGACCTCATTGGTGAGTAACTCTCAGGAAAATGAGAAACCCTCTAATGATACAGCAGAAGGGTAAGTCAGATTAAACACCTTTACCTCAGTAGGAAAGAGGGAAAACAGAGATTTAAGCTGTTTCCTCTGAGAAAAACAGCCACTAAAACACACAGGACACAGCAAGCAAGTGCACACTTCATTAATGGTTAGATTCAGGGAAAAAATAAAAATGAAGGCTGAGATAGGTGAGCTAGGATCCATAGGATCAAGAACAACTTTTATTCAGACCAAAGACTCATCTAACTTCTCACCCTTTGGTCTCCCCTTGCTTCTGGGAGAGTGAAGAGAAAACACCAGTTGGAAAGGAAAAGGCATAGAGGTAGCCTTAACTGTGTTTATCCAGTTCAATTCTATTTTAAGTCAGTTTGTCCTTCCTAAAGCAGCACCATCCACAGCACTGTGATCTGTTCTTGAAATTCATTTTAATAACTCTTGATAAGGAAGGGACTTTGGATGGTGGCAATCCAAGGCTGAGAGCTTAAATATACAGGCAAATTTTCCTCAGAGCATTGTCCCTCTTAAGAACGACCCAGTGATCTTCCAAACAACCAAAAACTTTTCTGTCCTTCTCATAAGGAAAAATTTAACAGAATACCAGAAAGTCCATCCTGTACTTATGTGAGGCCACTTTTTGATCTTTGCTACTACTCATTTTTCTTACAAAGGATTGATGACATGACCAGGTTCTTTAATGTTGTCCCCACTCCAAACTGTAAGAAAAAGCTGTATGCTGTACCAATTTCATTTACCTGAAGGCCACACTATAGATCATTTTATTCCGAATAAGGCTTTCTCCTACGAGTTAACCAAACTCAACCAGTTAGAATGTGCATATCCAATAATAATATGCATTTCTTTCTGTTGATTTTACTTTAGGGCCACACCAAGCAATGCTCAGGGGTTACTTCTGGTTCTGTTCCAGGAATTACTCCTGGCAGTGCTTGAGGAATCATATGAGATGCTGGTATCTAATCCAGGTCAGCCATGCTCAAAGCAAATGTCCCACCTACTGTACTACTACCCCACTACTAACAGATACTAAGCAATATTCATTTAATGAGGCAAATAAAAGGAGAAAAATTTTCGGCCGGCTATATGATTTAATAATGCAACCAATAACACTTACACACTATTTTGTCTCAAGAGAGAAGTTCTAACAAAAGTATAACATGTGTCCTCTGTCCAGTGATGAATATTGAAGGTATTTCTTTCTTCCTGACTTCATCTCATTCTTTAGCTTCTCAAGTGATGGTAAGAATATAGTTATAATTCCTTCAAATACTTAGGATGTCGACAACGAGGACAAGGTTTCTTCAGATTTCTTCAGCTATTCAAAATTTCTAAGACTCTGAGACAAAATTTCACCTACAACACTAAAAAAAACAAAGATGCAAACATGAGCAATGCAATAGTTTACAAAAGGAACAAGAACACTGTAAAGGAAACTGCAGTGCTCCCAAAATTCAATATACTTTTTAAGTAAAAATTCGTCACTTCCTAGACAAAGATGATGTTTCCAGGAAAATAAGGTTAAGAGGGGGGAGAAGGAATAACAGAAAAAGTTGAACTTTCAGTCTGTAGGGTATCAACCAATCATTAGTCATTCATCTAGAACTTACCTATGTATGAACCTAAGTGTGATTTGAAGAAATATCATATTCAAAGAGTGTGGTATGGTGCTAGAGAGGTTGTGCAGCAGATAAGGTGCTTTCCTTTCATTTGGCCAACACAGCTTTGATCTCTGGCATCCCATGCCTGCCAGGATCGATCTTTGAGTGCAGAGCCAGGAGTAACTCTTGAGAATCACCCGGTTTGGCCACAAATTATCTCCCCCAAATACTGTAATGCTCAAAAGCAAACCCAAGAACATTTAAAAAAATTAATTACAAGGGACAAGGGGAATGGTGTAGCTTCCCCAGTGGCAGTAGCAGCACCTGCGGAGGTAGTAGAAGCAGTGACTGGACTCAGGGCGGCCATTCTTAGGAAGCAACCTTGCAGGCTCTAATACATGCAACTCTGCTAGTACCTGACCCCCAGGTTAGAAAGGCAAAGGGCATTGTTTCCCCAGCAGGCCGCCACTATGCCACCAGTTACACTGCCCATCTATGGCCCATAAGATCCATTTCCACAGAGGCTCTACATAGTTACAAATGAACACCAAAAAAGAAAGGAATATCCTAGAAGGGAAAGAAGAGATTACCACAGGCACTATGGGAAAACAGCGCAGAACTCTATCACAAGGAGTGGAGGAAGATAGAAGCCATGAAGCATCAACAGGGAGTACCCACAGACAAAATCTCTCTAATAAAGAATTCAGAGATGAAATGGTGAGGATGGGGCTGGAATAATAGTACAGTGGGTATGGTATTTGCCTTGCATGAGGCCAACCTGGGTTTGATCCCCGGCATCCCATATGGTACCCCGCACCGCCATGGGTAATTCCTCTGAGTGTGAAGCCAGGAGTAACACTTTGAGCATTGATGGCTGTGATCCAGAAAGTAAAAAATAGAAGTAAAAATAAACTAAAACTAAAAAAATGGTCAGGTTGTTCAATGAGTTCAAAGAAACTGTGGAACAGACATTCTATAAAATATGGCAAGATCTGAGAGCAACAGTGGAACAGACAACCAATAAAATACAGGACAAAATGAGAGCAGAAATAAGAAAACTACAAATCAGAAGTGTCAATAATAAAAACTTCGGTAGAAGAAATGAAATACTCAATGGGTGCCCTCAACAGTAGAATAATGACAGCCAAAGACAGAATCAGTGATATTGAAGATGAGCTGCAGAAAGCATCCAGGCAACAAGAGAACAAGGAAACAGTCTGCAAAATAGCTAAAAGGTGGGCAAGAGAACTAAGGGATAAATTCAAAAAGAACAATATAAGAATCATTGGAGTTCCAATGGGAGAGGGAGGCAACTTCAATGAGGTAGTTACAGTTAAAGATATTGTAGCTGAAAGGTTCCCAGAGCTGGAGAATGCAGGTGTTCAGATTCAAGAAGCCCAATGGGTGTCAGCTAGAAGAGGCCCCAATATAAAGACCCCAAGACATACCCTAACAAAATTTTTGAGTATCATAGAGACACAATACTGAACAAGATAAAAGAAGGAAATTATAAAGAAGAGTCCCTTATATTTACAGTAAAAGAAAGGAAATTATAAATATAATTATAAAAGAAGGAAATTATAAAGGAGAGTCCCTTATATTTACAGTAAACATATCACGAAACTCTCCAAGTCTGAGGTTGATGGTGGGATACAGTTACTGTCACTGTGATCCCATTGCTCATCGATTTGCTCGAGTGGGCACCAGTAACGTCTCCATTATGAAACTTGTTGTTACTGTTTTTGGCATATTGAATATTCTACAGGTAGCTTGCCAGGCTCTGCCATGAGGGTAGGATACTCTCGGTAGCTTGCCGGGCTCTCCAAGAGGGGTGGAATACAGTTAAAAACAATGAAATGAAGGCCTCACCAACAATATTTTACCCAGCTAGATTCTCGTTCAGATTTGAAGGAATGATACACAACTTCATGGATACACAACAGTTTAGGAACTACATAGATACAAAACCAACCTTAAAAGAAGGACTTAAAGGGCTACTTTAAGGCAAGACAAACCCCACAAACAACAAATTTCTACAAAAAACATGTCAAAAAACACCATGACAATAATTTCTCTTAATGTGAATGGACTGAATGCACCAATCAAAAGACACCAAGTGCCCAAACAGATTAAAAACTAAATCCAACATTCCTCTGCCTACAAGAAACACATTTGAACAAAGAAAACACAGAATAAAGTCAAAGATTGGAAAACAATTCTTCAAGCAAATAACTCCTTCAAAAAGGCTGGGGTGCAACACAAATATCCAATGATACAGGATTCAACTGAAAAGGGTTAGAAGGGACAGTGAAGGCCACTTCTTAATAATAAAGGGCTATGTATATCAGAAAAAAATTACACTCCTAAACATATATTCACCAAATGAGAGGCCAGCAAAATACTTAAAACTGCTGATAGACTTTAAGGAGGAAATTGGCTGCAACAAAATAGTAGCTGGAGACTTCAGTACTGCCTTGTTATCTCCTGATAGATCAACAAGAGTAAAACACAGTTAGGAAATATTGGCTTTAAAGAAAAAATGGAAGAGAAAGAACTAACATATATGCAGGGATTTTCATGCCCCCAAAATCGAATACACATTCTTCTCCACTGTATGTGGGGCATTCTCCAAGATAGACCACATGTTGGGCCACAAAATGTATCTCCACAAAATCAAGAGGATAGAAATGCTATCAACTTTCTTTTCAGACCATATTGCACTAAAAATAGAAGTTAATCAAACACAGAAATGGAGAAACAAATCAAACACCTGGAAATTAAACAGATCAGTACTTTAGAACCAGTGGGTTGAGAGGAAATTTAAGAAGAAATCAATACATATCCTAGAAAAAAACAAGAAGGAGGACACAAGCTACCAAAAATTGTGGGTCACAGCAAAGGAACTGTTAAGAGGAAAGTTTACAGCTCTACAAGCATTCATTAGGAAGGTCCACATAAATGACTTGACTTCACAGCTTAAGATCTTAGAAAATGAAAAACAAATGGAGCCTAAACCAGGCAGGAGGAAGAAAATAATAAAAATTAGAGCAGAAATCAATAAGCTGGAATCCCAGAAAAGAATCCAAAGGATCAAGGAATACAAGAATTCATTCTTTGAAAATATAAATAAGAAAAAAAGAAAATATAAATAAGATTGGTAAATCACTAGCAAGATTTACAAAGAGAGAGTGTGTTTGATTCGGCAGCACATGCACTTGATAAAGAAAGAGAGAGAGCATACCAATAAACCAAATCAGAAATGAAAGGGGGAGCATCACAATAGAAGCCACAGAAATTCAAAAGATATCAGAGATTACTTTGAGAAACTCTATGTCATGGAACAAGATAACCTAGAAGAAATGGATGAAATATGGATTCTTATAATCTCCCAAATCTGAACCAAGAAGATATGGAAAAGCTGAACACACCTATTACTATCAAGAAAATCGAAATTGTTGTTAAAAGTCTTACCAAAAACAAAAGCCCTGGCCCAGATGGACTCACTCGTGAATTCTTCCAAACCTTTAAAGAGGACCTACTGCCAATCCTCTTCAGATTTTTCCAGAATATTGAAGAAACAGAAACATTCCCGGTTTTCATGAGGCAAATATCACCCTGACACCAAAAGCAGAGAGAGATGCTATGAAAGAGAATTACAGGCTGATATTCCTGATAAACACAAATGCAAAGATCCTCAACAAAATTCTAGCAAACAGAATCCAAAGACTCATCAAGAAGTTTGGACACACCATAACCAAGTAAGATTCATAGCAGGTATGCAGAGCTGGTATAACATTTGCAAGTTAATCAATATAGCACATAATATCAATAAAAGAAAAAATAAAAACAATATGATCATATCAATAGATGCAGAGAAAGCATTTGAGAATATCCAGCACAATTTATGATAAAAATGCTCAATGAAATGGGAGTTGAAGGAACTTTCCTCAATACAGTAAAAGTCTTCTACCACAAGCCCATAGCAAGCATTATTCCCAATGGGGATAAACTAAAATCCTTCCCTCTAAGGTCACGCACAAGATAAAGTTGCCCACTTTCACCACTTCTGTTCAATATAGTACTGAAAGTACTTGGCATAACAGTTGGCAAAAGAAAGACATCAAAGGCATTCCAGACAGAAAAGAATAAAGTCATGCTCTCACTATTTGCAGATGACATGATGCTATACTTACAGAATCCTAAAAACTCTACCAAAAATGCTCCTAGAAACAATAAATTTATATAGTAGAGTGGCAGGTTACAAAATCAATGCCCCAAAGTCCATGGTCTTACTATACAAATAATGAAAGAGAAGAAAGATATTTTTAAAAATCCCATTCACAATTATCCCTCATAAAATCAAGTATTTTGGAATCAGCTTAACTAAGGAGGTAATGAACCTGTACAAAGAAAACTGCAAAACTCTACTCCAAGAAATAAAAGAAGAAACGAGGAAATAGAGGCACACATCTCCTGCTCATGGATTGGGAGAATTAACATTGTCAAAATGGCAATACTCCCCAAAGAATTATATAGGTTCAATGCTGTTTCTATAAGGATACTCATAACATTTTTCAAAGAAATAGAAAAAACAACTCCTGAAATTCATATAAAAAATAAACCCCCATGAATACCCAAAGCAATCTTTGAGAAAAAGAATATGGGAGACATCAACTTCCCCAACTCTAAACTGTACTACAAGTGGTAGTAATCAAAATAGCATGGTAATGTAATAAAGACAGACCTTCAGACCAATGGAATAGAGTTAAATATCCTGACACAGACCCACAAATATATGATCATTTAAAATGTGATAAGGAGCAAGAAATATGAAGTGCAGCAAGAAAAGCCTCTGAAACAAGTAGCTGGGAAAGTTGGGCAGCTACATTTAAAAAAATGAATTTATAGTTACTAACAAAAATTTACACTTACTGTACAAAAAGTCAGGCAGATTAAAGAAATAGATTAAAGATTTCAACACCAGGCCTGAATCCATAAGGTACATGGAAGAGAACGTAGGCAAAACCCTCCATGACATTGAAGCTAAAGGCAACTTCAAAGATGAAACACCACTGACCAAGCAAGTGGAAGCAAAGATAACAAATGAGACTACATGAGACTAAGAAGTTTCTGCACCTCAAAAGAAATCGTGTCTAAGATATAGACAGCCCATAGAATGGGAAAAATTATTTACTCAATACCCACTTGATAAAGGGTTAATATCAAAGTTTTATAAGACACTGGCAGAACTTAACAAGAAGAAAAATCCAACCCCAGCAAAAAGAGTGGAAATGAACAGAAACTTTCTCAAAGAAGAAATTCAAATGACCAAAAGGCACATGAAAAAATGCTTTAAATCACTAATCATAAGGGAGATGCAAATCAAAGCAACAAGATATCATATCACACCACTGAAACTGGTGCACATCCAAAAGAACAAGTGCTCAAACTGTACTACAAAGTGGTAGTAATCAAAACAGCATGGTATTGGAGTAGAAACAGACCAGCAGACCAATGGAACAGAGTTGAATATTCTGACACACCCTCTCAAGTATACGATCACTTAATCTTTGATAAAGGAACAAGAGATGTGAAGTGAAGCAAGGAAAGCCTCCTCAACAAATGGGGCTGGGAAAACTGGACAGCTACATTCAAAAAAATGAACTCAGACCACTGTGTAATGCCAAGCACAAAAGTCATATCAAACCGGGTTAAAGCCCTCAATATCAGACATGAATCCATAAGGTACATGAAGGGAAATGTAGGCAGCACCCTCCATGATATTGAAGCTAAAGGCATCTTCAAGGATGAAACACCACTGACCCAGCAAGTGGAAACAAATATAAGCAAATGGAACTACATTAAACAAAGAAGATTCTGCACCTCAAAAGAAACAGTGACTAAAATACAGAAAGACCCCACAAAATGGGAAAAATGTTTTACCCAATATCTATCAGATAGGGGCTTAATATCCAGGATATACAAGACACTGATAGAACTTTACAAGAAAATAACATCTAACCCCATCAAAAAATGGGGAGAAGAAATGAACAGAAACTTCTTCAAAAAAGAAATACAAATGGCCAAAATGCACATGAAAAAATGCTCTACATCGCTAATCATCAGTGAGATGCAAATCAAAGTAACAATGAGGTATCAGCTTACACCACAGGAACTGGCACACATCAATAAGAATAAGAACAACCAGTGCCAGCTCGAATGCGGGGGAGAAAGGGACTCTCATTCATTGTTGGTGGGGATGATGACTGATCCATTCCTCCAAAAACTAGAAATTGAGCTTCCATATGATCCAGCTTTATCACTCCTGGGAATATATATCTCATAGATGCAAAAAAAAACAGTAGAAATGACATCTGCACTTGTATGTTTATTGCAACAATGTTCACAATAGCCAGAATCTGGGAAAAAAACCGAGTGCCCGAGAACAAATGATTATTTAAAGAAACTCTGGCACATCTACACAGTAGGATACTATACAGCTGTTAGAAGAGATGAAATCATGATATTTGCATATAAGTGGATGGACACATAGAGTATCATGCTCTGTGAAATGAGTCAGGAAGAGAGGGACAGACATAGAATGACTGCACTCATTTGTGGAATATAAAGTAGCATAGTATGACACTAACACCTAAGGACAGTAGAGATAAGGGTCAGGAGGATAATACCAAGGTTGGAAGCTGGACCCATATGCTGAGGGAAAAGGCAGTTGGGATGGAGAATGAACCACTAAAAGTAAATGATGATTGGAGGGATTGCCCGGGATGGGAGATGTGTGCTGAAAGTAGACTAAGGACCATACATGATGGCCTCTTAGTATATGTATTGAAAATCATAATGCCCAAATTTAGAGAGAGAGTAAGAAGGAATGTAACTGCCACAGAGGCAAGGGGTATTATGGGGTGGGGTGGTAGGAAGGATAATGGGAAAATTGGTGGTGGAAAATGTGACTGGTGGAGGGATGGTGCTCAATCATTGTATGGCTGCAATGTAATCATCAAATTTTGTAACTGTATCTCAAGGTGAGTCAATAAAAAAAATGGATGGACATGGAAAGTATCATGCTGCGTGAAATGAGTCAGAAGGAAAGGAACTGATATAGAATTGACTGCATTCGTATATATATACATATATACTTATATAATTATATATATATGTATCACTGTCACTGTCACTGTCATCCCGTTGCTCATTGATTTGTTCGAGTGGGCACCAGTAATGTCTGTCATTAAGAGACTTATTGTTACTGTTTTTGGCATATCCATTACGCACGGGTAGCTTGCCAGGCTCTGCCGTGCGGGTGTATTAAGACTAGTATCCAAGACCAGGGAAAACAGGGTCCAGGAGGGTCTGTTTAATGGTTGTAAGCTTGCCATAAGAGGTGTATGGGGGTGAGGGCAGTTAGGATAGAGAAGGAACCAGTATGAAAGCAATAAATGGAAATTATTATTTTTGGATAGAAACTGAGTGTTGAAAAAGTAGGTAAAGGTATATACCTGATAACCTTTCAGTATCTGTATTGCAAACTATAAGAACCAAAAGGGGGGAGAGAGAAAGAGAGAGAGACCAAGAGAGAGAGAAAGACAGAAAGACAGAGAGAGAGAGAGAGAATAAAACTGCCTGACATAGAAGCAGGAAGGAGGGGACAGAAGGAGAGAAACTGGGCACACTGGTGGTGGGAAATGTACACTGGTGAAGAGACGGGTGTTGGAACATTACATGACTGAAACCCAATCACAAACAACTTTGTAACTGAATTTTACTGTGATTCAATTAAGAAATAAATTAAACATTTTTAAAAATAAGTGGTGCTGGAAGAATTGGATTAAACATGTGATCAGTCAAAAGAAATACTAAGTGATGGGTCTTGGAACATTGCTTGACTGAAACCCAATCACAAACTACTTTGTAACTGTGTATCTCACAGTGATTCAATTAAAAAATACTACAAAGATATTATATACAAGTAAATAAATTACTTTATTACTTAGTTATGTATTATTTATATAAATTATTTATTATAAATAAGTAAATAAATCATTATCTATACTACTTTTTATATATCATTTATTTAAATTATTATTTATTATAAATAAATTATTTATCATTGTGTGTATGTTTACCCACAATGATAAAGCATTGCTAGTTTGGGTACTTGAAAATGGTTTTCTTTTCTTTGTAATAATTTTGTTTTCAAATTATCTGTGAATTCAATGTTACATTTTTATCAGAAGATTACCTTAGGACATGCATTTCTCTTTGAAATGTTTCCATCCTAACTTACTTTCATGAAAATATTGAGTGTGTTCTGGGTCTAGACCTAAGTTCTCAAGTGCCTTAAAAATCTTTTTACACTTATAACAAACTGTGCACCAGGAAAAATTGCCAGCCTTACACCCTGGGCAGTTCCAGTTTAAAGAAGAAAAAGTAAGTACGCACCTGTCCTTGTTCTGAAACTCAGACTCTTTTCTTCCCTTTAAATTGTTTGGCCCTCAGGCCCTGAGCCTGCTGTTTCTTTCCATTCTGTTTGGGTCCCTGGCTCTTGTTGTTAGAGATCTTCACCTGGGGGTTCTTGCTGTGGTTGCCCCTGAGGTAGATTGCCTTGGGATTGCTACTACACTGCACAGGCTGGGAACTTTCTTCCTGGTTGCACCTGATGTCAGTCAAAGGCCCAGTTTCCTGCTCTAGGTCTGGAATTTCTTGTTGGATGCATTTTTTACGTGCCCCCAGCAGGGTATTCCTATGAGGTTGTTCCAGATTATCTTCTTGGTGTTGGGCCCTGTTGTCTTTTAGGGGAGGCAACTCCTGAGGTTCTTCTATACCTTTCTCCTGGCTCTGAGTTCCACTGTCTTCCACCAGAATGGGACCTTGGGAAGCCTCTGTATCTTCTACATGACTATGGATAATGACACACCTCCTGGGAGTTAATGCTTGTGGCATCTCAGGATTTTCACAGAGGAAGTGTATGTTTTCACCGATGGTATCCACTTTCTGGGTTTTCTCTGGATCTCCTTTCTGGTGGTGATGACAGCAATTCTCAAGCGGGGTCAACCCCTGGATTCTCTCTTGATTTCTTCTGCTCAAATTCCAAGCATCTTCACCAGAAGTGGGCACCTGTTGGGTATTCTCTGCACCACCTATCTGGATGTGGCAGCAGTTCTCTTCAAAGAAGATCTGGGACTGATCTGGATTTTGCTCGAGCTGGATTTTACTCTCTTCTGGGATGCCAGGATGCTGATGTGTACAAGATCCTTCCTCAGGTTCATAGTTTCCCTCGTCCCACAGTGAGGCCATGTCATCCTGGGTTCCCACTGATGCCCATGGGTCAGCTGGATAGATCCCCGGTGGAGTGGACATCTGAAGTGGGGCCAAAGTTGTTTCTGTCTCCATAACTATAGCTAATGGCTGTGCCAAGAATGGAACTGGAGTCGAAAAGACTGTGGGGCACAGACATGGCCAAGCTATTGGCATCAGCATTGGTGTTTGCATTGGTGGGGCCCAAAAACTTAGGGGTCCAGGTACATAAAGCATAGTTGGCATTGGGTCCTCAAAGTAGGACCTGCTATGTATTTCCCTGGAATAATCACCCAGCTGCTCTGTATTTGGGGACCGTGGTGTTATTCCCGGTTGATCAGCTTGAGAGACAGGCACATCAGGGATCAGAGAGGCCCTCTGAGCCATTCTCTCATGGAGCAGTCTGGCGTGGAGAGCATCCCGTTCCCACAGGACTTGCTGCAGGGTGAGCCCTGTGCAGTGGAGCTGGGCAAGCGTGGCCTCATAGTCTCCTCGCACTTGCTGCAGCTCGGTCTCCAGAGCCCAGGCCGTGGCTCGGCTCTCCTCAACCTGTGCTTCCAGCAGCCGGACCCGCTGTGCTTGCTGCTCTTGCTGCTGGGCAGCAAAGCGAACGTTCAGCGCTAACCCGCTCCACGTACAGGCCTGCTTGACGGTGTGAGGTACCTGCGGGTCAGCCACCACGGTCTGAAGGCAATCTTCCACCTCATTCCAGGAGCGGGAGCGGAAAGTGGTGTAGATATCACGGCCGCCTCCGTTCGAGTGGACTTCGTTGTTAATGAACTGAACAACTTCGTTGTGGCGGAAGCCACTGCCCTGGTCTCCAGACTCTATAGACATGGGGGCGGCTGTCCTTCCGGTGTAAGCAGCTTAGCAGACTAACGGCCCCAGATGCTGGTGGGAAAGGCTATAGTCACCAGTTGGTCTTCCTAGCATCCCACTTAATCCTACTTTAGTTCTTTTCTAGTCCTGACTACTTTGTGGGCAGCTGTTCTTTCTCACCTCCTCTTTACCCTGGCCCAAGGACTAAAGCCTGTTTCTTGCCTGGCCAGGCCCTGGGGACAGTGGGCAATGACATCACAGAGGCCAGGAGGCAAGGTCTGATGCGACTGGCCAAGCAAGCAGGTTGCCATGAACACAGTTACCAAGAGAAACAGTGTAGTCAGAATGGGGTTGGTGGTTTATTTTTTTTTAAGAGAGAGAGAAAAAGAGCATTCACTGCATCAAAGAACTTCAGCAGAAGGATTAATATCAGCCTCAGAGAATAAATTCCTTCCTGGATGGTGGCACTGTATATATAGGTTAATGCCATCTTACTGTTCTCTCAGATCCATACCCCATTAAACCTCAAGACACCTTGAGATCTTTTCACTACTCTTTGACCAACTGTCTGCATCCTTCCCTCCTCATCCTGAACAAACGAACTTCAAGTTCATGACTTCAGGAAAACCTAGTAACTGATTAATTCCCTGAATTCCTCTATAAATTCACTCAGTCTAGAGACATAGCTTGCAGGGCTAGAGTGATTACCTGGGGTTAGGTCGCTGCCAGGGCATGTCCCCTTAGCCTCATAGAATGCCAAGTAGTGAACCATTTTGCCAGGTTGGGCAGTGATGAAGGCGAGTGGATTCCCAGGCCATCTGAGCATTGCTTGGGTGCCTCTGCTTCCAAAGCAGATATTTAAAATTTTACTCTCATGTTTACCTCACTGGGGCTGGAGCAATAGCACAGCGGATAGGGAGTTTGCTTTCCATGAGGCCAACACAGGTTCGATTCCCAGCATCCCATATGGTCCCTTGAGCACTGCCAGGAGTAACACCTGAGTGCAGAGCCAGGAGTAACCCCTGTGCATTGCTGGGTGTGACACAAAAAGCTAAAAAATATCTGTTTACCTCTTGTTCACACTTGTTCTCAGTTAGTGTCTTTTTTGTACAGATTAAATGTTCCTGGCATGGTCTGTATTTTCTTTATAAGAAATGGTAATGGAGTCTTTAGTTACTAAAGAGTAACTGAATTCTCCCAAATAAACATACATATATATGAAAGACAAGTCCAGGATATAGTACAATGATTAGGCCACATACAATGTCAGAATTCTTTCCTTAGAAATGATCACATTAACTCTAATTAGTGCATGAAAATGGAAGAATGGATACTTTTATTTTTTTTAGTTTTAGGGTCACACCTAGTGATGCTCGGGGGTTACCCCTGATTCTGGACTCAGGAATTATCCCTGGCAGTGCTTGGAGGACCATATGGGAGGCCAGTAGAATCAAACCTGAGTTGTATATGTACAAGGTAAGTGTCTGACCCACTGTACTATCTCTCCAGTCCCTGATATTTTATTTTAGAAAAATATATCCATGGAGTCAGAACAATAGTACATCAGGTGAGTTGCTTGCTTCACACAGCTGACCAGGTTTTGATCCCTGGCATCCCATATAGTGCTCCAAACTCCATTAGGACTAATTCCTGAGTGCAGAATCAGGAGTAAGCCCTGAGAATTGCTGGATGTAACACCCAAACAAAATAATATAGTCAAATATGAAAGTGATTTTAAGTAAAAAAGAGGGAGAAAATTATTTCATACAAATGGTAGCCATACTAAAAGATTTTAAAATGTTAAAAATTATATAATTTTAGAAAGGGTGACTGATCTTTCAAAAAACTATCAAAGTTATGACATTTGCTGCTACATGGAGGATCCCAGAGAACATCATGCTGAGTGAAGTTAGTCATCACATTGACACAGAATGATCTCTCTCATATGTTGGATCTAAAGAAACAGAATGGTGGTATAACAAAATATACACAGTCAAAGGGAGATGAAAAACATGAGAACTGTCATTCAGTAGGAAACATGCCAGTTGAGGGGGCTGGGGGACTGGACACCAACATCTATGGTGGAAGGAAATATTCAACTGGGAAGAAAAAAGAAGTGCCTTTCACAGAAACAAACTGGTGGGTGAGTTGGAGGGTGGCTGGGCACTGGTAGAGGGAAATGGACACTGGTGAAGGCATTAGTGTTGAAAAATTGCATTCCTGAAACCCAATCATGAAGGACTTTGTAATTTTATGGTGAATAAATTTAAAATAAATAAAAGAAAAACAGAAAGAAAATGTACCGTGGAGGGAGACATAGTACAGCGGGTAAGGTGTTTACCATGTACATAACCAATCCAGGTTCAATCTCGGCATCCTATATGACTCCCCAAGTCCACCAGGAGTGATTCCTGGGTGCAGAGCCAGGAGTATCTCCTGAGCACTACTGGGTGTGGCCCCCAAAAGAAATTATAAATATATTTGTACTTTATATATACTTCTAAGAACAGAGCCCCCAAACACATGTTAAATATAATGAAGGGAGATAAATTCAGTTCTACAGTTAAATATTCCATTTTTTTGTAATTGACAGAAAGATGACAAAATGCCAATAACTATAAGATTTGAGATATACTATAATAAATCTAATAAATCTGACAAACAGATATAGAGAAATCAACCCAAAAGAGCACACAACTTTCTCTTCTCAAGTACACATGAAAGCATCTTCAGGATAGACTATATACTCACTAGACCTCACAACAGGTCTTAATAAGTATGCAAAAATGATGGAACTGGTGTGATAGTACAGAGAGTAGGCTGCTTGTCTTGCACATTGCTAACTCAGTTCAGTCTCTGACACCGCATATTTTCCTGAGTTCGACAGGAGTGAACCCTAAGCACAGAACTAGGTGCAAGTCTTGAGCATGGTTGTGTATGGCCACAAAGCAAACAAAAATAGTTTAAAAGGTAAAACCATACTGGGATAGAGCCCCAGTACAGTGGGTAAGGCAGTTGCCTTGCACGCAGCTGACCCGGGTTTGATCCTTGGCACCTCTATATGGTCCCATGATCCTGCTAGGAGTGATCCCTCAGTGTAGAGCTAGGAGCAAGACTCGAGCACTGCTGGGTGTGGCCCCCAAAACCAAAAAAGTGAAACCATACTAAATATACTCTATGTCAACAGTTGAACAAATCTGGAAAAACTAACGAAGAAATTTACAGAATATATGAATATGTGAAGAATTGAACAATATTATCCAACAACCATTAGAGTCAAAGAAAAAGACTTTAAGGGAAATTGTAAAATACGTTGATTAACAAATACAAAAATATAACATACCCAAACTAATAGGATTTAATAAAATCAATATGCAGAAATAAATGCATTGTGATAGGTGCCTATATTAAAAAAGAAATATGCCAACTTAACCTAACTATGCACTTTAGTGATTTACAAAAAAAGAAGAGAAAACTAAATCTAAAGCAAGCAGAAGAATGGAAGTAATAAAAATGTAAATGGATATTAACAAAATAAAGAGAAGAAAAATTTAAAAATTAATTAACTCAAAAAAGTTCATTAGAATTAATTTAAAAAATAAGGAACTCAAAAGATTTTTTTGAAGGATGAACAAAACTGACAAATTAAATAGATTGTTCAAGAAAAACAAAGATTCAGATGATTGAAATATGGAACAAAAGCAGAACATTTATAATTGACTGCACAGAAAAGAATGATTAAAAGAATACTATGAACCAGCAATTTAGATATGCCAACAGTTTACATACATGAATGAAACAAATTCCTAAAAACACACAAACTCCCAAAATGGTTTCAAGAAAAAAATGGGAAACATAAATGGATATGTAGTAAGTACAAAGATTGGAACAACAATAAAAATTCTACCAACAGGAAAATGTCCAGAACCAAAGTGCTTCACAGATTGAGAGAGAGACAAAGACAGAGATAGAGACAGAGAGAGTTAGAGAGAGTTAGGGGTCACACAAGGGACCAGTGGTGTCACAAGAGCACTTGGACACCACTTTTGACTCAGTGCTGGAGAGGTGTTCAGGGAATCAGACTGATAGAGAATTTCAGTAAAATTATACTGTTTTACAATGCTATCTGTCAGTAGTACAGCTTCACACCTTGCTGTGTATGTCTATGTGCTTTTATAACCTACCACCAAAGTTCGAGTTTGCCATCACACCTTCAAACTTATCTCCTCTACCATTTCTACGAAGTCCTCTTCTCCTCTCACAATTCTGTATTTTTCACATAGACTAAAAGTCATTTTTGTGATGTTTGCCAGTTTGTTTGGTTATTTATATCTAACATAAGTGAAACTATCTAGTAATCATCTTTCACTTTCTGTCTTATTTTGCCTTTCATAATCATCTTAAGTTCCATCCATGTTGTCACCAAGATTTCATCTTCTTTTAATAGCTGAGTAGAATTCTGCTCTGTTTTTTTCCAGTTATCTGTCAATGGACATTTACATTGATTCTACATTTTCACTACTGTGAATAATACTACTATCAATAAACCGTTGCAAATATCATTTTAAATAATGCTAGCATGAAATAGAGAGCAAATATAATTTCATAATCTTTGGTCAGATACCCTGGATGTATGAAAGTGTTTGTTTATGTTAAACAGGATAAAACACAGGGCCTCACACATGCAAAGCATATGCCTTACCACGGAGTTACATCCCTGGATATTTCGCTTTGCTGTTGTTTTCGAATTTTTTTCAGTGTCAGGAATCAAACCCAGACCTGGCACATGAAGATTTGTCTATTCTGAGCTACATCTCCCCTCCCCACCTACTTTTGCCTTAATTTTATTTTTTCAAATGCTACTCAGGAAGCTGCTCCTGACCTGGGAGTGGGTGAAACAAAGACAAGCACTTATACCAGTTCTTTACATGAATAGCCAAATAGAGCTCCTTGAGAATAGGTCCTTATGGCTCTTTCAGACACCTGTGAACTTGCACCAAGAGTACAGGCTGCTGGGCTGGAGAGATTGTACAGGGATTAAGGCACTTATTCTGCATATGGCTGACTTGGGTTTGATACCAGCACCACATATGGTCTCCTGAGCCCACCAGGATGATTCTTGAGCTCAGAGCTAGAAGTTAGTCCCAAGCAATGCTGGGGGTGGCTCAAAAAATGAAAAAAAAGAAAAGAAAAGACATATTACAGGCATGTACATTCCTGTTTATTTGGCTGGTTGTAGTTATTGTCTTCAGAATTTTTATAGCTTATGTAATATGGTTACAGTATTGTTAAAGGTTATTGAACAACTCGCCTCTGATCTGGTAATGTGTGATAGACAATTTCAAGCATCAAAGAATCCTTTTGCTGCAGTGTAGTGGCTCTTTTCTTCATTAACTTTTCTCTGGTTGTTGGCAAGTTTTTGACTATATTCTAGAATTTTATACAAGTTGCTTCTGACAGTTTTGCCAGCTCGTTAATTGCTTTAATGGAGGGATAGAGCCCTGTAGTTCCCTATTCTGCCATTTTTGGTTTTAAAAAACATCATAGGGACCCAGGGGATATCTCAATGGCTAAGAATATCTGTATTTCAAGGTTGAAGCTGTACATTCGGTCCCCAATGCCATTAGATATGTGTGAGCACACAACTAAAGCTATGTGACCACTTTGAGCACTGTAAGTAAAAATCATGTGAGCACCATGTCCTGGCAAGCATGTATGGGGACACCACAGCAATGCTCAACATTTCTTTGCTAAACATCCCGGCCTTTCCAGGATGTGTTCAGGTACCACAACTCCTGACAAATACTAAGATTTGCTGTGTAACTCTCAACTAATGAGTGAGCACCACAGCCAGGTTGTGTGTGTGTATGACTCCCGACCATAAATAACAACCACAACAAAAGTAAGTGGGGGAGGACACATAACATAGCCCCCCAAAGATTAGTATTCTAAAGAAGATGGGGAGAGGTGAATCATACCCAGCAGTGCTCAAGTGTTATTCCTGGGTCTGTGTTCGGGATGACCCCTTGAAGTGCTCAGGGGCCATGTCTGGTGCCATGAATAGAACCACCTTCAGGGTGCACGCAAGATAAGTGCCTTACCCCTGTACCAACTCTCTGGCTCCTTCAAATAAGATTTAATTCAACTCTTTGTTATTATCACCTGAATTGTTTCTGGCCATTTCACCACCAATACTATAATTACATTTTATTCTTATTTCTCCCAGCTAAACTTCTCAGTGATATCAGACACAATATCCTTTTATCCATTTTTACCTGGCAAATAACATCAATCCAGTTATATGAGAGTACTTATAAATCCCAACAGAATAATTGAAGTGAGGGGAAGGTGAAGCAAATATAGAAAAAAACTATTCTATGATTCTTGTAATTGTGGTTAAAATTAAAACTGAATCCTATAAAAGGATATCTGTATCATTTTCACAGCCCAAAATGCTGGTGGGTGGGGGGATGGGAGATCAGAGATATGGGACATTAATGAAGCACATAGTTTAAAGGTGTAATACTCTCAGGTTGAAACCTGGTACCACACACACAAGAGGTTAAGTTTCAAATAACTTATTAATCTTTTTTTTCTTTCATTCCTCCTTTTATTGTTTTGGAGCCACAACTGACAGTGCTCAGAGATTACTCCTGGTGGTTCTCAGAAATTACTCCTAGAAGTGTTCACAGATCCAAGTTGTGTTGGCTGTGTGCAAGGCAATTGCCTTACCCACTGGACTATCTCCCCAGCCCTGTTTGGTTGTTTTATTTTTTCAAAATTAACAGTAATCATTTTGCATGCAAACTACCCTGGTTTGATCTCCATCACATACCTGGCTCCCTGAGCACCATAGGTAATAACCAATGAGCACAAAACTGGGAGTAGTCCTTGGAGGACCCTGTGGTAGAGCAGCCCCTGAAGTAATTTTTAATGATATATCTGCAAATAAAAAACATTTACCATAACTGGTGCATCTATCTTTTGTAAAGGAAGGTTGATAAAAAGTTAAACTTTATAGCAATTTCAAACCATTTGCAAATTAATACAATACATCATAAATGCCAAGTTGTTTTAAAATTATTATTACATTTAAGATACTTTAAAACTTCAAGACCTCCATGGAATCAGTTTCCATCATTGAAGCAGAGAGGTGGTATACAGTGGCATATACCGTGAGATTCTAAAGGAAGCCTGAGTTGCCATTCTTGATGAAACAATGATAACGTTGCAAATACCACTTTATTTTGCAGGTGTGCAAGTTTGCAAAGAATGAATATATGTTTACAACAGAGTAGAAAAACTCAATTGCATAAATTAATCAATCTGAGAAACCACATTAGAAACACTGCTAATTTTTACATAATTTTCAGTAAGTTCATACTTTCAATTTTAGTGTAACCTCTGTCATAAAGCCTTCATAACAACTTTAAATGATAATCACTGGTGATAAAGAAAGGAAAATAACATATAAAAGTTCATTACTTTATTATGTACCTACAATTGTGCATATTTCAGCTCCCACAAATCAAAGGTGATAAATAAAATAGAGAAAAAGCATGTACAGTAAATATAAATCAGACTTGCTGAGTACAGAAAAACAGTTTTTGATTGCCTTGGGAAAATTTAGAATTTTTATTATTTATACTTTCTTTTCTTGTGTTTTGCACCCACTATGACTTCTGCAATGCCAAAAGAGAAGAGGAGTCACCTGGTCAGTTACTCTCAGAAACACTGAACTTTTTCTCCAGTGAGCAGAATACATGGGTGAAAACCACTGTAGATAATCAGCACAAGTGAGAGCATAGCTGAATACAATGTCACATCATAAGTAAATATAGCTAGCAATCAATTTTTCTGACCCATATTGATAGCATGAATAGTTATTATTGTGTATAAGATAAAATGAACCATGAAGTGTAAGCAGAAGGTCATAAATTTATTTTGTGTCAACACTGGAGTCTCTTATTTCCTTTCTCCTTGTTCTCAAGCATATGTAAGTAACATCACTGTTACACATTTTACTGAAGTCATTCACAAATTTTGGTCTTCCCGCCCCCACACCTGTTACAGACATACTGATACACATAATCTCTTACATCTGCTCACATTCCAAGGTTCCCTGGAGAATTGAAGGAAGCAGGGACTTTAGAACATTAAGCTCCAGCCAACAAACAAGTCATTCCTGGCTCAGCGTGTGTACTTCCTCATCAGCGAGGACAGATGATTCATTATTCAAGTGCCCTAACATGAAATTGAGAAGGAGGGACTTTCAATTAATTGTCAGGATCTAAGTGACTTAGGGTTAAATCAGAAGGTAGGAGACTGAAGCGGAAAGCCAAGAACCAAGGCCAATAACCAAGCAGGTGCCAGAACTGTGAGCAGCTAATTATCTCAGAAAGCCACCGAGCAAGAGGGCCTAAGAAGAGACTACTCTGCCCTGTGGTTGGTGACCTAGGTTTTTGTTTGTTTGCGGGGGCCACAACTTGCAGTGCTCAGATGCTGTTCCTGGCTCTGTGGTATGGTTTCTCTCAGGTCAGTATTCAGAGGATCATGCAGTAGCAGGCATCAGTCCAAGGCCTCCTCATGTGCTCAGTTCCTTGAGCTATCCGAGCTATCTCTTTGGCTAAACTTAGGATTTGATGGGCAATAAGCTTTCCATGTTGTCACAGATCCAGACAGCCCATATTTGGTCTGATCTCAAATCTTTTTCTGATGTTGCACACATCCCTCAGAATGGATTCTGGTGTGGATATTGGAGCATGGGTTCTCGGATTCTGTAGGTTCTATTTGTAGTTGTTTCCATCACCTCCTTGTTTTAGTCCCTGCTAGATCCTTGGTTTCAGTAAATGCTTCTGCTGAGAGTTTCTAGTTCCCATAATCTGATGGTTAACTGGAGGGACTTTTTCAGGTAGCTATACTCTAATGCCTACCTGGTATCCCCACTACGGGTGCTATTGAACTCCTTATGGTTGTTTTTTTCCAGTCTTTGGGCCACATCCAGCAGTGCTCAGGGCTTATGCCTAGTAGACTCCACAGGGGGACTATACGGGGTACAGGGGATCAAACCCAGGTCGACCGAGTGCAAAGTAAACACCCTACTCACTGTACTATAGTACCAGCCCCATGAATTTCTTATGCCATGTCTCTATACTTGCCCCAGCTGCCATTAGTGACCCACAGCTAAATGAAAACTTTGGACACTTCCTTGCTGGTAAGAATAACAACTAAGATTTGGGGTAAGCTTATATAGTGACACCATTATCTATTTTATTTTTTTAATTTATTTTATTGAATCACCAAGTGGAAAGTTACAAACTTCTCAGGCTTATATCTCAGTTACACAATGATCAAACACCCATCCCTTCACCAGTGCCCCTATTCCACCACCAATAAAAACAAAAACAAAACAGAAACAAAAGCAAAAACAAACAAAACAGTATACATCCCACCCCTCACCCCCCAACCCCCCGTGCATGAGTGATAATTTCACTTCCTTTTCTCTTTACCTTGATTACATTCCAGATTTCAACACACAACTCACTATTGTTGTTAGAGTTTCAAAACAGACTCACTATTTTTGTTGGAATTTATCCCCCAAGAATACAGCTCTATTAACAAGGAAATATTTGATAATAAGTTTTCCACTGATGAGAATGAAGTGATAAAATGTCGCGCAATTTCTGTATTATAGTAATTAAGTCCGCGAAGATTTAAGTTGGAAAATGAATCATTTCCCTTCCTGGAACAGCATGTAGCCAAAGTTAGTTCACAGTCTCCATACATGGGTGCAAGCACTTGCTGGAACCCCAAATCCTAAAGCTGTCTCTGGTTCCCGTCCGTTCCATATCCACCGGCTGTGCAGAGGCACGGGCACCCGGCCGGAGCCGAGCCCCGGCCCCGGTTGGGACTCCCATTATCTATTTTAATTCCCAAAATATCATTATCTATTTTAATTCCCAAAACAACAAACTGAAGGCATGACTACTATCTCATTCATAGATAAAGTCACTGGAACTTATAAATGTTAACTAATTTGTCCAAGATCACATAGCTCAAACACTTGTGAATACTTTATGTACTTGCTTTAGCTCTCTTTCTTTAATGAAATTTAATGTTGGGACCAGAGCAAGGTACAGCAGGTAAGGCATTTGCTTTGCATGTGACCAACCTAGGTACAATTTCTGGCACTCCATTTGTCCCAGAGCTTGCCAGGATTGATCCCTGAGCATAGAGCCAGAGTAAGCCCTAAGCATCACTGGATGTGGCCCAAAAACAAAACAGGAAGAAAGAAAGAAAGAAAGAAAGAAAGAAAGAAAGAAAGAAAGAAAGAAAGAAAGAAAGAAAGAAAGAAAGAAAGAAAGAAAGAAAGAAAGAAAGAAAGGAAGGAAGGAAGGAAGGAAGGAAGGAAGGAAGGAAGGAAGGAAGGAAGGTAGGAAGGAAGGAAGAAGTTTAGTGTTAATGATATAACTAAAGTTTCCTCATCATGCTTTCATTCTTTTCTTCCCCCCCCACCCCTTTAAAAATAACCTAAATACTGGGAACATTGGTGGTGGAGAATGGGCACTGGTAGAGGGATAGGATCATTGTATTACTGAAATGTAAACATGAAAGTTTGTAAGTCTGTAACTATCTCATGGTGATTCATTAAAAAAATAAAAAAGAACCTAAGGTTGGTGTCACTCTTCCTGTGTATGCTTTTATAAACATGCCCTGTAGCACTGTCATCTTGTTCATTAACTTGCTTGAGCGGGCACCAGTCTCCATTGTGAGACTTGTTACTGTTTTTGGCATATTGAATATGCCACAGTAGCTTACCAGGCTCTGCAATGCAGGCGGAATACTCTCGGGAGCTTGCCAGGCTCTTTAAGAGGGATGGAGGAATTGAACCCAGGTCGACCAAGTGCAAGGCAAATGCCCTATTTGCTGTGCTATTACTCCAGTCAGATTTATAAACATATTTACAAATATATTTATTCATAAACTATGAATAGTACTGCCTTTATGGTTAATATTAGCTACTCTTCAAACTTGAATTTTTCATTTTTAGGTGTTCCTGTGTTAGTAATTAAACTAGTTCATTCATTTACACTGCTGTTCATTCTGTGGAGCTGGGGATATAGCTCATGGGTTGGGATTGCAGTTACAAGTCTCTGGGTTTGATTCTCACCACCAAAAAATGAGTTGATTCTTTGAATGTGCATTTTCCAGTTTTGTTCCATATTAGCAATGGCACACAATTGAACAATATGTACACTGGTGTTTATCAAGAATATACTCGCAGAATTTAGTATGTGCATTTCTACTTAAATTTTTTGGCTTTTATTTATTTTTAAATTTTATTAAAGAGCCATGATTTACAAAGTTACTAATAATTACACTATAGGTATACAATAATTCAACACCAGTCCCTCCACCAGTGTCAATGTCCCTCCATCAGTGTTCCCTATCCCAATCCCCACTCCATCCCTACCTGCCTACTTGATACACATATTACAAAGCTTTAGTAGTTACCACTTAGATCAGTTACCACTTAGTTTTAAGTTTTGTTGAATCTGTGTTATGGATATATGGCTGTACTCCTCACTCATATCACTTGTACAATTGAAGCTACTTTTATTATTTGGATTTTCAGCCACACCTGGTGGTGCTCAGGACTTACCCCTGGTGCTGTGCTCAGGGATCATGCTTATAGATGTCCAGAGGACCTTATGTGGTGCAAAAAATTGAGCCAAGGTCCAACGCATGCAAAGCCAGCACTGGTCCAGCTGTACCGGTGTTAAATTGTTATATTGTTAAATTATTATATTGTTAAATTATTATCCAGAATGGTCTTACTAGCTTACATTTACTCAACAGATCCATGTTAAATGTAAGAGTACAGTTGAGTAAATTGGTGCTGAGGTAAGATAGTTCAAGATATTGATTCCTAAAGTATCCATCAGAATCACCCGAAGAACTTTATAAAATACATAATTCTAGGCCTGGCTCCCAAATGTTCCCCCTGTGATCCTGATAAAATTTATTTGTGTACCAGAGCTTTAGCACAGTGGGTAAGGCATTTGCCTTTCACGTGGCTGACCTGGATTCAATTCCTCCAACCCTCTCAGAGAGCGCGGCAAGCTATCGAGAGTATCTTGCCTGCACAGGAGAGACTGGCAAGCTACCTATGGTGTATTCGATATGCCAAAAACAGAAACAACAAGTCTCAAAATGGAGACGTTACTGGTGCCTGCTCAAGCAAATTGATGAGCAACGGAATGACAGTGATAGAGTGATACAGTGATACCAGGGTTTATAGGTCACTGCCCTCAGCTACTTTAAGACTATACATTAGTTCATATTTATATACTTAGCATAGATATTATGTTTTCATTTATAGTAGTGGTTTTACCTTATATATTAATAATGGTGAACTTCCATTCTTCTTATTATTGACCCTTCATTTTTAATGTGGTAACTGCTTATTGTGTTGTCAATATTCAATGCTTTTGAGAACCCATCATTCTGTATACAGCATTTTAAAGTGTTTTAAGTTGAAGATTAGTGTTTGAATAAACTGCTTCATTACCAGAAACCAGAAGATGTAAAAGTACACTGAAATCTGTGTCTGGTATTCAAATGTTACCCTAAACTCCATATCTCATGATGAAGAGACAACTCCTCTTTTTCTAGGAATCTCATGGTGTCAAGTCCAGCCCACCCTCCCTCCAGAATTCTGTAATTTGTCTGGGAAACAGCTATGTAACTGAAATGACTTCTCAAATACCTGCACCAGGATGCCCTTTTATTGCTTTATTCAAAGTGATCCCCTCAAGGTTCACCACCTCATCATGGTGAGGGGTGGCAACGGTGCCAACCAGCAAAGAGTGAACCAACAGGTGCTTCCCAGAGACGCAGGCAGGTACGTGTTTGTCAGCGTGCAGAGAGTTACAACATGCCAGTCAACCAAAAACTTGCATTCAGTAAACTGAGAGCACCTGTAAGGGAGATTAGAGGCCGCCCTAAAAGACTCTGTACCTCTCAGAGAGCCCAGCAAGCTACTGGGGATATCCCGCTCACAAGGCAGAGCCTGGCAAACGACCTGTGGTGTATTTGATATGCCAAAAACAGTAACAATAATGGGCTTTATTCCCCTGACTCTGAAAGAACCCCCAACAGCAGCATTGGGAAGGACAAGCAAGGAGAGCCTGATAAAATCTCAGGGCCGAACTAGGCTGCCAAAACTAAGAGGTAATACAATGTCTGTACTTTCAATGCACGTATGCTGGCATTGGAAGCATCCATAGAAGACTTAATGTTGCAAGCACAGAAGATCAAGTACAACATCATTGGATTGACCAAGACGAGCAGACATCAATCACATCACGCCATTTTCGACACTGGAGAAGAACTGTTCCTCAGAACATGCAACAATAGAGGTGTTGGTGGTGTCAGTGTCCTCATCAAAATGAACTTGGCCATGAACATTGATTTGTTTGAATCCTAACCACCCAAATCAGACGCTTACGTTTGAATAGATGTGGTTCATTGCTGGCAGTTTCTATTTTTGTCTTCTATGCACCAACACCCAACTATGACAAAGAAGAAATTGAGAAGTTCGACACGGAGCTGGAGAAGTTCTATAAAGAAGACCACACCTACTACAAGGTCATTGTCAGTGATTTTATTGCCAAGATTGTACCAAAAAGGTCACCCCAAGTACTCCACATATGGCCTAGAATGGAACAAACAGGGTGAGAGACTGATTTCATCTTGTCGACCAAGATCATCCATGGTAACTTGCAGTTCCAGAAGACCGAACTTAAACGTTGGAACATGGGAGTCTCCCAGTGGACAGTTCCACTGGGAGATTAACCACATCATATTAAGGAAATTAACCACATGATATTCAATCAATGGTTTTGCCTTATCAATGTTGCTGTTGTCCCAAAATTCCAAATGGGATCAGACCACCATCTCCTTCATGCAAAATTCTACTTCACAGAGTGGGGAGAAAGGGCTGCACAGTTTAAGAAAAGAACTCCCAGAACAACCACCAACTGGGATCTCTTTGGAACTATTGCAGCAATATGGGAAGATGCTGTCATTGACAACACTGACAAGGAATACAATTGACTGGTTCAGCACCTCCATGACTGTGTGAGGAATGCCGAGAGTGAGAAAGCCACAAAAAAATGCCTGTCTTCGGAAACTCTCAAGCTCATTCACCAACGTGGTTTGGCATGAGCCTCAGGCAATTACAAGCTAACCTCCGAGCTCACAAAGCTCTGCAGAGAAGCGATAAAGGAAGACCTCAAAGAGAGATTGTAACCCAAACATGAGAGCTTGTAACTATCTTACAGTGATTCAATAAAATTTAAAAAATTAAAAAGAACAATATTGTAAATAAAGGTGCCTCAATTAAAATTTTAAAATACAAAAAAGAGAGAGAGATATGAGAGCAGCAGTGTTGGATAATGTGGCAGAAGCTGGGAAAAGTATTCACAACTCCCACCTTCCCCTTGCCAACTACAAGACCAAAATGACTGCCCTCCAACGTCCTGATGGATGTATCACATCTTCCAGAAGAGCAATGGAGAAGGTTATCCACAACTTCTACTCGAGTCTCTTTGATAGACATGTCCACCTGCCCACATACCAAATTCGGCAGGAAGGATATGTCATTCCCAGCATTGTCCATTCTGAAATCCAACATGCCATTTTGTCAGTACAGAAACATGCAGCACACAGTCCAGACAAGGTCAGACCCAAACACCTTAAGAATCTGCCGCCAGTACTCATCAATACACTGGCTCAGCTCTTCACATTTGACCTGTCTAAATGAAAGGTTCCAATCCAATGGAAAACCAGCAGGACCATTCTGGTGTTTTTTTTTTTTTTTATTAATGAATCACCGTGAGGGTACAGTTACAGATTTACACATTTTCGTGCTTGTGTTTCCGTCATACAATGTTCGAGAACCCATCCCTCCACCAGTGCCCATTCTCCACCACCAATGAACCCAGTATCCCTCACACCACCCAGTCCCATCCTCCCACCCCATCCTGCCTCTGTGGCAGGGCATTCCAATTTGTTCTCTCTCCTTTTGTGTGTTGTGATATGCAACAGGGGTATTGGATGGCCATCGTGTTTAATCTATACTCTACTTTCAGCATGCATCTCCCTTCACGAGCGGGTTCTCCAACCACATTTTACTTGGTGTTCCCATCACTCTCTGAGCTGTCTTTTCCCCCAGCATATGAGACAAGCTTCCAAGCCATGGAGCCAACCTCCTGGTACTTATTTCTACTATGCTTGGGTGTTAGTCTCCTATTCTGTTATTTTATATTCCACAGATGAGCACAATCTTTCTATGTCTGTCTCTCTCTTTCTGACTCATTTCACTTAGCATGATACTTTGCATGTTGACCCATTAATATGCAAAGTTCATGACTTCATCTTTTCTAACAGCTGCATAGTATTCCATTATATAGATGTACCAAACTTTCTTTAACCAGTCATCTGTTCTGGGGCACGTGGGTTTTTTCCAGGTTCTAGCTGTTGTAAACAGTGCTGCGATGAACATATAAGTGCAGATGTCATTTCAACTATACTTTTTTGCTTCTCCAGGGTATATTCCCAGAAGTGGTATTGCTGGGTCAAATGGGAGCTCATTTTCTAATTTTCTGAGAAGTGTTCCATATTGTTCTCCAAAAGGGCTGAACCAGTCGGCATTCCCACCAGCAGTGTAGAAGGGTCCCTTTCTCACCACATCTTTGCCAGCAGTTGCTTTTGTTCTTTTGGACATGTGCCAGTCCCTGTTGTGTGAGGTGGTATCTCATAGTTGTTTTAATCTGAATCTCCCTGATGATTAGTGATGAAGGCATTTTTTCATGTGCCTTTTGCCCATTCATATCTCTTCCTTGGGAAAGTTTCTGTTCTTTTCTTCGTCCCATTTTCTGATGGGGTTGGATGTTTTCTTCTTGTAGAGTTCAATTAGTGCCTTGTATAACCTTCATATCTACCCCTTATCTGATGGGTATTGGGTGAATATCCTTTCCCATTCTGTAGATTGTCTTTGTATTCTGGTCACTGTATCTTTTCCAATGAAGAAGCTTCTTAATTTAATATAGTCTCATTTGTTTATCTCTGTTTCCATTTGGTTGATCAGTTTCATTTCATCTTTGAAGATACCTTTAGCTTCAGTATCATGGAGGGTTTTGCCGACCTTGTGTTCAATGTACCTTATGGACTGTGGTCTGATGATGAGGTCTTTAATCCATTTTGATCTGACTTTTGTGCATGGTGTCAGGTCAAGGTCTAAGCCCATTCTTTTGCATGTGGTTGTCCAGTTATGCCTATACCATTTGGTAAAGAGGCTTTCCTTGCGCCACTTTATGTTTCTTGCTCCCTCATCAAAGATTAGATGATCATGCATTTGGGGTTGTGTGTAGGGATATTCCACCCTGTTCCATTGGTCTGCAGCTCTGCCTTTGTTCAAGTACCATGCTGTTTAAATTGTTACCACTTTATAAAAAAAGTTTAAGGTTGAGGAGGGTGATGCCTCTCATTGTCTTTTTCCCAAGAATTGTTTTACCTATTCATGGGCATTTGTTGTTCCATATGAATTTCAGGACTACTTGATCCATTTCTTTGAAGAAGATCCTTATAGGGATCACATAGAATCTGTATAATGCTTTAGGGAGTATTACCATTTTGACAATATTAATTTTCCCTATCCATGAATAGGGGGTATATTTCCATTTCCTCGTGTCCTCTTTTATTTCATGGAGTAGTGCGTTTTATAGTTTTGTTTGTAGAGGTCCTTTACTTCATTTTTAAAAAAATTTGTTGAACCACCATGACATAGTTACAATCTTTCATGTTTTGGTTACAATCTCTGAATGATCAAACACCCATCCCTCCACCAGTGCACATTCCCAACCACCAATATCCCGGGTATACTTCCTTAGTTAAGCTGATTATGAGTACTTGATTTTCTGGGGCACAATTGTGAACGGGATTGCTTTTTTCCATGTCCCTTTCCTCTGTCTCATTGTTTGCATATAGGAAGGCCATGGACTTTTGGGTATTGATTTTATAGCCTGTGACTTTACTGTACAAGTCTATTGTTTCTAAGAGTTTCTTGGTAGAGGCTTTACACTTCTCTAGATATAGTATCATATCATCTGCAAATAGTGAGTTTGATTTCTTCCATTCCTATCTGGATGCCCTTAATATCTTTTTCTTTCCTAACCACTATTGCAAGTACTTCCAGGACTATATTGAAGAGAAGTGGTTAGAGTGGGCATCCTTGTCTTGTCCCTGATCTTAGAGGAAAGGCCCTTAGTTTTTCCCCATTGAGGATGATGTTTTCCATAGGTTTGTGGTAGATGGCTTTGACTATCTTAAAGAAAGTTCCTCCAAAACCCATTTTGGTGAGGGTTTTCGTCGTGAATGGGTGCTTGTCAAATGCTTTCTCTGCATCATATGGTTTTGATATGATCATATGGTTTTTATATTTATTTTTGTTGATATGATATATTATGTTGATTGATTTCCTAATGTTAAACCATCCTTGCATCCCCGGGATGAATCCTACTTGGTCATGGTGTATGATCTTTTTGATGAGTTGTTGTATTCTATTTGCTAATATTTTGTTGAGAATCTTTGCATTGGTGTTCATCAGGGATATTGGTCTATAATTTTCTTTGTTAGTAGTGTATTTGTTTTCTTTTGGTATTAGGGAGATATGTGCCTCATAGAAACTGTTTGGGAGAGTTCCCGTTTCTTCAATTTCCTGGAAAATCTTGAGGAGAACTGGCAAGTGACCATTCTGTTGTGCAAGAAGGGAGACATCCAGGACATCGGCAACTAATACCCAATCTTCCTGTTGTCCATCATCTACAAGTTGTTAACTCAAACATCCTGAATAGGATTGGTAGAACACTAGATTAAGGACAACCATGCAACCAAGCTGAGTTCTGAAAAGGATTCTGCATGACCAGCCATATCCACATGGTGATCAAGTTTGTTGAGGTTTGGCGAGAGTTCAAGATGCTGCCCTGTCTAACGTTCATCGATTTAAAGAAGGTCTGGGTGGGCGTGGTGAGAGGGATACTGGGATCATTGGTGGAGGTGAATGGGTACTGGTGGAGGGATGGGTAAATGATCACTGTATGAGTAAAATGCAAACACAAAAGTTCATAAGTTTGTAACTGTACATCACAGTGATTCTGTAATAAAAACAAAAAAATAAAGAAGGCCTTTGATTCTGTTGAGACTGAAGCGGTCATCAAAGCCCTAGCCAAACAGGGCATTCAAACTCAAACACATCAGGATCCTCCATGAGCTGTATTACAGATTCACCACAGGATCTCACTATTCTACAAGGAAGTGGTCATCGACATAAAGAGAGGGGTCCGGCAGGGCAATACCATTTCACTGAAACTCTTCAGTGCCACCCTCCGAGAATTTCATGCGACGACATGAGTAGGAAGAAATGGGAATGAAGATAGACAGTCAGCAACTACACTATCTCTGTTTCACTGATGACATTGTTCTAATAACACCAAACATTAGCCAAGCGGCACAAATGCTGGCTGACTTCAACTGTGAGTGTGGAAAGGTCGGACTGCAGCTGAATCTCACGAATACGATGTTCATGAGAAACAAGCTAGTTCCTTACATTCCATTTGCTCTCAATGGAACGAACATCTCTGAATGCAGCAGTTGTGTGTATCTGGGTAGGGAACTCAACATGAGGAACGACTTGGTGCCAGAGCTGTGCAGGAGGAAGAGAGTGGCATGGAATCCCTTCAAGAGCGTCAAAGAAGTTGTTAAGGGAACAAAGAACCTCTGGCTCCGGGAACATCTTTTAAACTCCACCGTTCTTACACACCCTTACCCAAGTTTGTGGGACTTTGTCCCCCCTATCAAAAATGTCCCAGGAATGTTAAATGCCCCTAGGTAAAATAGTTTAAGTATTAGAATGCTAAGGGTTTGAAAAATGTACTCAGGAAAGAATAAAATAGCAGGAAAGAATAGAATAAAATTGATAACAAATATCTGCAAGCATAGAATCAGTGTTTAGGGTCTTTTAGTTATAGGAGCAGCATGAATACAATAGGAACCTTAGGACATTATTCTATATTTTAAGGGTGTCTTCTGATAGCTATGTATAATACCCCAGCCTCTGACCTTCATGTACCTACTGAATGTTGATGTGCTTACTAACTGTCCTTAATCTTTCTGTCAACAGGGGCTCACATGTTGGAAGCTCAGGGGAGGGGTTGGGGAGCAATATTGTATTGAATAAATGGCCTGCATATGAGACCTCTAATGGCTGTCCAGAGGATCTAAAGTTTGGACAGTTCATGTGTGTTGGCCTATTCCTTATCTGTTTGTTTTTCTCATTTTCTGTGACCTTACTGGACGGGATCCAAGGTGCCAATCCAATTGGCTTTAGACAAAGGTGACCTCTTTTTCCACTAAAATATAACCATGTTAGCACATACCTCTAAGTGAGAGAACTTTCGCTAATTCTTCTTTTACTTTGATCCTCTGCTGACATACTCTATTCAGAAGTACAGTAACTTCACGAGTGTTACTGAAATCCATGCTTAGCACCGGTGAGAATGGTCATTTCAAAAAGTCCAGAAACAAGTGCTGGCAGAGATGTGAGGGGAAAATATCCTCATCCATTGCTGCTGATAATATAAACTGGTTCACCCATTGAAATTTCTCAGAATATTAAAAACTAGGGACAGGGAGGTATTTCAGTGTTAGAGCACGTGCTTTGCATGTGTGATGTCCTGTGTTCAATCGCTGACACCTCAAGTTTCCTCAGCACTAATGAGAGTTACCCTCAGATACAGTGCCAGAAATTTCCCCTAAGCACAATAGGTGTGGCCCAAGAAACAAAAAAATAAGTTCAAATTAACTGTGTATATTTTTTCAGGAAAAAAAAAGCATTCTAAAACAGAGCTAACATATGATTCAGAAACTTCATGCCTGGGTATCTATCCCAACATCACAAAAACACCAATTTGAAAGCTACATGCATACCTATCCTCATTTTAGTGCTATTTAGCCAAGATTTGGAAGGAACCCAAGTGCATAATGGCAGATGAGTGATAAATAATTTATGATCTACATACACCATGGAATACAACTCAGTCATTACAAAAGATGAAATCTTGCTTTTTGCTACAACATAAATGGAGCTGGAAAGTGTTGGGCTAAGAAAAATAATGCAAAAGGAGACAAATATTGGATGATCTCACTCTATAGTATCTAAAGAAACAAAGGCAGGGAATAGATCATCTCTGATTTAAAAAATGATTAAATTCTGATAACAGAACTGAATTTACCAAAGTTTTTTTTAATGTAGGATTGCTGCTGTTTATTCAGTCATTAATTAATCTGATTGAATTGGGCATGAGCTCCACATTACTTTTTTATTCTATTCTAAATGTTAGTTTTATTTTATTATTTTATTATTATTTTCCCATTTTCCCTTTTTTTGATTCATTGTGAGACAGTTACAAAGCTTCCATGTTTGAGCTTCGGTCATACAATCATCAAACACCCATCCCTTCACCAGCACACCTTTCCCACCACCAATATCCCCAGTATTCACCCCCGCCCCTGTTTCAACCCTTCTCCTGCCTGTCTAACAGACAATTTCCCCCATACTCTCTCTCTATTCTGGTTATATTCGATATTTCGATACCAGTCTCACCAACACTCAAACCTGCCAAAAAAGACAATGCTAGATGGTTTGTTTTGTATTGCTTGTTATGAATATAATATAATGTCCAGGAAGGGGCTGGAGCGATAGCACAGCGGGGAAGGCATTTGCCTTTCACACGGCCGACTCGGGTTTGAATCCCAGCATCCCATATGGTCCCCTGAACACTGCCAGGAGTAATTCTGAGTGCAGAGCCAGGAGTAACCCCTAAGCATTGCCAGGTGTGACGCAAAAAGCAAAAAAAATAAAAATAAAAATAAAAAATTAAAAATTAAAAAAAAATGTCCAGGAAATTCTGTGTCGTTCTCTTCCGGGAGTTTTAGTTTATAGTCCCTGGGTCTTGGCCATTGATGAGATTAAGTTGTACCAGGGGCAGTTTGTGGGTGTGACTGCCAAGCTACTGGAAAACTGGGGACGTGGGGTGAGGGGGTCCAGTCCTGATCTAAGCGGGCTTGGAGATCTCAGTCATGGGTTCCCGTATATCTGGGTTTTCCTGCCAGTCCGCTCTTGAGTGAGGTTTATACTGTCTTTGATGAGGCTTGTCCTCTCTTGGGTGAGAGCTCGAAAAGCTACTGAGAGTATCCCGCCCACACGGCAGAGCCTGGCAAGCTCCCCGTGGCATATACTACATACCAAACATAGTAACAACAACTCTCACAATGGAGATATTACTGGTGCCCGCTCAAGCAAATTGATAAACAACAGGATGACAGTGCTACAGTGCTACCCAAGGCAGACAATGGAAGGGAAGGCTTTTATGGACTATGATAGAGGATCATTGGCACTTTGATGGTGGGCATGGTGTGATTAACACTATACCCTTAAAATATGAACATTTAATCCCTGAGCCTGCCCGGTGTCATCCCTGAGCATAGAACCAGGAATAATCCCTAAACACCATTTGGTGTGGTCCCAAAACAAACAAAACAAAATAACCTCCAAGACCATGAACATTTAAAGTCATGTGATTTTACTCAACAAATTAATAATTTTTATTTTTTTTTGGTTTTTGGGTCACACCTGGCGATGCACAGGGGTTACTCCTGGCTCTGCACTCAGGAATTACTCCTGGCAGTGCTCAGGGGACCATATGGGATGCTGGGATTTGAAGCCGGGTCGGCCGCATGCAAGGCAAATGCCCTACCCGCTATGCTGTCACTCCAGCCCCAACAAATTAATAATTTTTAAACCCATGCGTAGAGACTGGAAAGAGTAGAGGAGTTAAGGAAGCAGGCCTTCCATTAGTCAGCCCTGGTTCAATCCCTCCAGCACTGAACTTGGTCACCTGAGTCCTCTTAAGGATCACTCCTAAGCACAGAGCCAGGAATAGTCTCTGAGTACTACCAGGTATGGCAAAAACTTATATATAACTATATATACATAAATATAATCCATGCTTACAGTGGTATGATGATTTGTGATGGGGATAAGGATGAAGGTAGTAGTTATGAAGTCTGATAAAAGAGAACACTTGGTCACTTGTCACATATCATTTAATGTCAAAGATAGCCTCCATTTGTAATGCAAGAAAGCTTGATTTATAACAGATGAAACTCAGTGGACACAAATTATGACAAACTATATTTTTGGTATAACAGTTTTTCCAGGAACTGCCCTCAGCGCTGTTTAATCTCACCAACGGCCAACATCCAGAGACTTAAAACCAAGCTCCTGGAAGCGACATCTTATAGCTTACTTCTCCCTCTAGGAGAACCTGGCAAGCTTCCGAGAGTTTCCTGCCCACATGGGAGAGCCTCGCAAACTCCCCATGTGTATTCATAGGCCAAAAGCAGTAACAATGCTGGGTCTCATTTCCCTGACCCTGAAAGAGCTTCCAATGCGGCATCCTTAGGAAGGGCGAGTAAAGAGGGTCTTCTAAAATCTCAGGGCTAGGATGAATGGAGATATTACAGAGACCACTCAAGAAGTTCTATGTCAACAGGATGATGATGATGATGATGACGATGAACAGTTTTTCCAATGTCCCATATCCCCCTAGAGATTGCAAAATTCCTTTTCACTGTATAAAAAATTAAAAAATAACACTGCTAAACCAACCAAACTACTAACAGCTCAATTGTAAACCTTCTGGGGATGAAGGTGAAATACCTGGCAATTTTTCCATTCAAATATACATCACTTAATGACTGATGTTCAAGAAAGTTTTGTTTTAGAAGCTATAGGCTGATAAGTTGAGCAAGTTCTAAAGTGAACAGTAAGGGAAATAGGCTCTTAATCTTGAGTTATTTTTTGGTCATAAAGTATTTCTGTAAACACATGGAGTCTATTTTCAACTAATGGGATATTGAACTCAAGAGGGAGAAGTCACTTGTATTTTTATCTTAAACATTAAAGATCCTAATAAAAAGCCAATCTGATAGCTATTGCTTCTACAACAAATAGCATTAAAGCCCAAATTTCATTTCTTTTTCAATGTAGAAATACTGCTTAGAGCCCAAATTTCTTTAGGCCTTTCTAGCTTCTGGATACTACAGTGACCTTGTGAAATGTAACCACCAAATTTTATTATTTCAGTGTACCCAAAACCCCGGATTCTTTTATAGCCCTGTAGGGTTCTTCTGGGTGTTCTTGTGGAGTCCTCTTATCTATGAACATAAAGAGCTCTAGCTAGCTACCCAATTAGATACCAAATGTATTCTGCAATTTCTTCTGCTTCCACTTCCTTTTTCCATTTGTGTGTGTATGTTTGGACTGGAGCGATAACACAGCCGGAAGGGCATTTGCCTTGCACACGCCGGCCCAGGTTTGATTCCTCCATCCTTCTTGGAGAGCCTGGCAAGCTACTGAGAGTATCCCGCCCACACGGCAGAGCCTGGCAAGCTCCCCATGGCATATTCGGTATGCCCAAAAACAGTAACAATTCTCACAATGGAGACGTTACTAGTTTCCACTCAAGCAAATCAATGAAAACGGGATAACAATGACAGTGACAGTGTGTATGTTTGTATACTGGACAGTGCTCAAAGGTTACTCCCAGCAATGTTCATGGGACTACACAGAGCTGACAAGCAAACCTAGGCCCCTAGTAGTAAAGCATGCCCTCAGCTTTTTGAGCTATTCTTCACTGGAAATCACGGTATCAACCCAGTATCACTGCGCCCAATTAGAAATTTCCTGCCATTTCCCTTCAATCTTCTTGAAATTGAGGAAGAAGAGACTAGTCACATTAGATGGGCTTGGTAAACCCTTCTGTCAAGTGAGGAAGAAGGCCACTTGAGTCCAAATATCTTTTCTAGTGAAAGGAAGAATAGTGAGAAGTTACATATTTTACTATATAATTGTGGCCACTACGCATATTTGCATGGTATTCATAGTTGTTTTTTCAGGAAGACATAACAATTTTTAAAGCTTCACATAATGGTCACAATCCCACTTTTTTGGCCAAAAAAGTCATAAAGTCTGTGACAACTATGCAGTTAAACACAGTATCCATTAACTACAGCTCCATTGCTCTTATTGGGAGATTTTATGTATCATAATCTATTCAATTTCATGTAGATGGACAGGGAAACAAATATAAGTAATCTTTTCCCCTTAAACAGGAGTTTCTAGGGCCAGAGCCATAGTACAATGGGTAGGGAACTTGTCCTGCACAAGACCAACCTAGATTTGATCACAACTTCCCATATGGTTCCCTGAGCCTGCCAGGAATGATCTTTGAGTGCATAGCCAGAAGTATGCCCTGAACCTAGCTGGATGTGGCCCAGAAACAAAAAGAAAAACAAGCAAAGAAACAAAAACCCCAGAGGTTCCTGACTATAGTGAGTGCCATGCACCCTTATGGCAAAAAAATATCTAGTTTCCATCAACTGTCATACAGTTGACTCCTTTACCTGTTTCACTTGCCTCCCATCTCTTGCAGTAACCACCAATATGTTCTCATAACCTAAGAGATTTTGTTTTGTTTTGTTTGTGTATTTGTTGTTTATCTTCCACATATGACTGAAATAATACTGTATTTGTAGTTTAAGAGTCTTTTCAGGGCCTTGTTCTAAAAGATGTAGAATTGTCCATCCCTGCAGTTTATTGCATAAAAAATGAGATAAATCTGAATCCCAGCCAGGAATAAAGTTAGGAACTTTACTACACTTAGAGGAAGGGGAAAATTAAACATATCAGTCTATCTATAATTAGGATATTTCAAGATAATTAAACAATTTCTTTGATGGGATCAGTTCTGGCATTGTTTTAAAATCTACATAATCCCCATGAATCCATCTACCGCTATATGATAATGGTAATCTCTTAAAATCTCTTAAAATGGGGACCTTGATGTGCCGGAGAGATAGTACAGGAGGTAGAATTCTTGCCTTCCATGCAGCTGACCTGAATTTAAGCCTCAATATTCCTTATAGACCAATATTCCATATAGATCATTCCATATGAGCACCCCACCAGTAGTTATCACCTAGCACAGGCCCAAGCACTACATGTTATGATTAAAAAAAACAAAACAAAAATGGGTACTTTGGGACACTGGTAAAGGGATGCTGACACTGGTGGTAGATGTGGTATTAGAACAATGTATACATGAAATTATTAACAGTAATTTAAATCACAGTGCCTCAACAAACCTGAAAAAAGTAATTAATTAAATAATAAAATGAAAATATGATTATGTCACTTGCATGCTTAAAACACTCAATTCAGGCCCTCTATCACTTTCAGAAAAGTAGCACTTCTTAAGCACGGTCCTAAATACTACCCCATATCATTCTCCTGTCCAAATGCAGTTCACATTTCAGTGATTTGTAATCACAGAACCATATGCATTTACTCACACACATCTCCTACCTTTACACATGCTGCCCCTTTCCCTGGAAGGTCCTCTTACCCCACCCTTAATTGGCAAATCCCTGCTAGTTCTCTAAAATCCTGCTCAAGCACTAATTCCTCTGAGAGAAGGTGTCAGACCTTGCCTGGCCTCCCTGGGAAGAGTTTATTATTTGTATGTGCTACCACTCACTGAACCTTGACTATACATATAGTGTGGCACTTATATAAACTAGTTTATTGAAAAAGCTAAACACAGTAGGGTGTAGGCAAAAAGCAATATAATTCTTTCACACCACTGCCTACACCACAAGCTCTGTGGAATCAGTTCTCCCAACCCCTGCATGAAATTTCAGACAGAGCTCATACCTTTTCCAGTCATTCTCAGATATTAAAACACAGTTTTTTCTTATGCATTAAAAATTCCAGTCCAGATTAATAAATCACAGCTTCATTCTGAAACCCCTTCAAGCATCTCTCCTTCTCCAGCTCAGGTCTAACTAAGCTGAAAACATGTAGTAGGAAAAGGCAAGTAATGATTTGGCTTCCCCACTCATCCCTTTTTTCCTCTGTTACTCCTCACCATTCTTGTGCTGCCTTGAACCCTTTCTTCAGGTTTGAAGCATAGAAAAGTACTAGAATAGCCTAAACCTACTTTACTCTACTGAATTAATGTTGACCTGGAATGGGAGAATGATAGACATATTCAAAGTTTATATTTCAAAACATCACAGAACTCCTCTGTCACTAGAAATTTGTCACAGCAGCTTCCTCAACCTAGGCAACATCTCACTGGCCTCTACAAAGCTGACATCTGGGAAACCATCTTTAAAATGGAGCTGGGGGGCCCTTACAGAGAAATAGCATTACTTGTTTCATTTTGATTGGGTCAAAGGCTTTGGACTGGGCCGGAAAGCAACTGTTTGAGAAGATATCCATATTCTGGAAACTGATGATTGTGTATTATTTTAAGTCAGAGGGTAAATCAGTCAGTTATCCTCTCATATTTTCTATACAAGTAGTAAACAATTACATATAGCCCCAAATTGTTTAAGCTTAAGGCTGGAATAGAGAGCGAGTATTGCAGGTAGGGAACTTGCCTTGTACCAGCCAATTACAAGCAACACATATGGTTCCCTAAGCCTTCCAGGAGTGATCCCTGAGCACAGAGCAAGTAGCCCTGAGTACCACAGAGTGTAACCTCCAAGACAAACAAATGATAGTTTAGTAATACTAACCAACACTTCTCTTCACCCACCTATCTCATTCATTAAAACCTCAGACTTCATCCTCCTTGGGGAACATTTTAAACTTCATACCTGAATCTACTCGGATAAAATTGGACACAATGGCGGTGTCATTGTAGAGAATTTGGACTAAGACAAAAGGGAAAAAACCTTCCCCCTTTTGTGGCTGTGAACAGCCCTGTAGATGCAGCCCATCTAACATTCCAGTCCTACTTTACCCAGTAGACCATAACAAACACAGTAAGTTCTAAGGCCAGTAACAAATAACATTTATCAAAAAACCTAATGATGAGTTTTTAATCTTTTAATTTGCATTTATTTGTACCTAGAATGATTCCTGTCTCATAGATAATGCTCTCTGAGTTCAAAATTTGTATTATGTTCAGCCAGAATATTACAAATTGCATATGCCTGCCAAAGACAAATGTGTTTTACTCTAATGATTACCTTAATGTAAATTTTTCCTCTGTGAGAATAACCCTCCTGTTCCAACTCTATGTAAGTTGGAAGTAAACTTAAGGGACTAGGAAAGCCCCTAATCAGAACTCTCTCTGCTAATTTTTCCTGCAGGCAGTCCTCAAACTAAACTTTGTAAAAATGAAACTTTATTCATTTTCTCCATGCAGCCATGATATTTTATCTGTTAGTAAATGGTGTAACTTGATTTTTAATTATTTGATTCCAAATAAATGTGCCTTACTTTTGTAATGGTCTCCTGACTTTTTAAGCAAATATCTCTTTCATCTTGTCCCTGGTTTCTATCAGTCCCATATAAGTGATTTCTTAGGTGAGATCCCTTAGAAGAAAACCCAACTCTAAGTTTTTACCATTGGTATTACATCAGGTCACTGAGAAACAGAAAACTTTGCCCATGTGCCTGTGGAAATAGAGGTTCCTGAAAATGCAACCCTTCTCTTGTTACAAGCTGCTTAACCAGAGACTCTCTTATCTTAAAACTTTGCTTTCAGGGAATGGAGCAATACAGCAGGTAAGAATCAAACCTGGATCTCCAGCACCATGTATGGTATCCTGAGTCCACTAGGAGTGATCCTGGAGCACAGAGAAGAAATAAATCCTAAGCATATGTAAGGTGCCCCCCTCAAAAAAAGACTGTTTTCAGGCCAGATAGTATGGAGGTTAAGACAAATGCCCTGCATGTGACTGACAATGGTTTGCTCCCTGGTATTACCCTGAACACTGCTGGAGAGGTTAAGATACCTGAATAGCATCACATCCTTAGATCCTTGCATGGAGCCACCAGTCTAAACGGCTGAGAAGTGATGGGAGGAGGTTTGGGGCTTCCTGAACAAAGCTTGAGAACATCCCACGTACACACACAAAGACTGGTTTTTAGATAGAAGTCAGTTGCCAGTCAAATGTTATAAATATCAAATGCCATAGAATACGTGAGAAACACTTTCCTGCAGAGTCATCTTTTGAATGACAAGAACTTCCTCCATTTCCCTATGAATAAGAAAAACTCCGAAGTATTCTCCAAACTTTTTGGAAGCTATCTTCTTTTCTTTTTTAATCAATCCCCTAGCTTCTTTTTATATACCTTCAGGCTGATATGATAAAGAGTACTACATGTTTATTATTTAGCAAACTCTACAAAGATGGTGTTTCATTTTCTCTAAATTAGGGGAACCTCACCTCTTTATTTTCAGCCTTGACTTCTCATCCAATAAAAAAGATATCAAGAAAAATCCAATTTTCATCTCTCACACATAGGGCTGTCCTTCCTACTATGCTGAACTTCTTAGCATCAGGAGATACATTTAACTTATTTTTATAGATCCAGTATATAGCATCAGAATACTTGATATAGGAAAGTTACTCAAAACTATTATTGACTCCAGTTCAAGATATTGGACAATGTGGGGCTGCAGCGATAGTACAGCATTTGCCTTGCACACGGCCGACCCGAGTTCAATTCCAACCATCCAATATGGTCCCCTGACCCCCTCCAGGAGTAATTCCTGAGTGCAAAGCCAGGGATAACCCCTATGCATCACCAGGTGTGACACAAAAAGTAAAACAATGATATTGGACAATGTATATCATAGGACAACATTGGTTTGTCGTTTATCCCTGGATGTGGGGAGCTTACATTTATTGGGTTACACCCATCACAGTGCTCCAGAGGCACTCCCATTTCTCTGTGTTTATCTTTAACCTCTTCTATGTGCTCTCTTCCCCAACTAGTTGATCACCATTTTCCCCAAAGCAATACATGTGACTTGTAAAGTCAAATTCCTCAGAAATCTCTGATTTTGTATTTGTAATTGAAATGTTGCTTTTCTCCTTCTCTTATGTCCTTTTTCATAGTTTACTTCAGAGCAATGTCCTTTTGGTATAGACACAGGAAGACAGTTAATGCTATGCGTAATCACAAAATAAATAAATGAATCAATGGCGGCGGTGGCAGTCTCTCTCACCTGCCACGTGTGTTTGGTGGCCATGAGCTGCTTCCCTCACCCCAGCCTGTAACTGCCACCAACAGATGCATGAAGGAGGGAAGAGGGCTGCCAGGCTGGTTGGTTATCAGTTGCCTTTTGTTCCATTCTCCCCATGCACCTATTTCACTCTCACTAAGTTACAAAAGCATAGCATTAACTGTCTTCCTGTTAAAAGGACATTGCTCTGAAGTAAACTATGCAAAAGGACATAAGAGAAGGAGAAAAACAATATTTCACTTACAAATAGAAATCAATAGATTCTGATTTGGGGATAAAGGTGATTTACTGGTTGGGGAGGCAGAAAACAGAGAAGAGGTTAAAGATAAACACACAGGAATGGGAGTGCCTTGGGAGCACTGTGATGGGTGTAACCCAATAAAGTTCCTGAATCCAGGGAGAAACGACAAACCAATATTATCCTACAGTGCTATGCTTTTGTAACTTAGGAGTTAATTGACTCTAAATAATATTCATTCCTGGGCATCTGTTTTCTCAACTTAAGCCTCAGGTGCCCGTAGTTCCTAGCACCCCAAAAGTAGGGTCCCGACGAGGGACTGGATGGACCCAGGGCAAGCTGTGAGCTACCCTGGCATCAAAATGGGCCAGGCCAAGCACTACAATACTTAACTATAAGTTAAGCGTAGAGTCATGGACAATTTCTTCATGATCTCAAGAGTAACAACTGGATTAGGACCCTGCTAAGGTTAGGAAAGACTAATCTGGCCTGAGCACTAGAGTCTGGGATCTATAGCAAGATGTCCTCAGGAGAGCCACCCTACAAGCTTAATGTGTCCATACAAAATGACAAATATTAATAAGTAGGATTATGATGAATGTTTGAATGGTTATTGGACTAAGGAAAGGAGAAACAAACACCTAGGTGGTATTTTGCCCTTGAAAGGATCTCCTGGTTGCAGGAGATCTTTGTCTTATCTTAGAAGAGCTTCCATCAGAAGGATGGGCCATTACATATGCTGATTGTGCTACTTGACCTAGGTGTAGCTGCTGCCCTCGGTGTTGGGATGTTGGGCATGAGACTAAGGCTGTGAGACAGAGCGTGAGGAAAGTAGCATGCAGGACATAAGGAGACAGGAATGGGGGCACTTAGGGAGACAGGAACATACATGTGGGGAGAATGAAATAAACAGTAACTGATCACCAACCAGCTTGGTGGCCCTGTTCCCCCCTTCATGCTTTGTTGGAAGCAGCTGCAGGCCAGGGTGGAGGAAGAGGCTCATGGCCACTAATCGTACATGATGGGAGAGAGAGACTAGACTGCCGCTGTGCTCACTTATTTATTTTGTAAGCTTACACATCTATGAATTGCTTGCAATCCTCCTGGAGTCCATAAAAATAAAGGGGGCTAGGATTGTAGTTCAGTGGTAAAGTGCATGCCATGTATGTTTCATAATCTGGGTTCAGTTTCTAGCATTTGAGAAAATAAAAGTACTGCCACAAATTAAACCTCTAGCAGAAAACAAATGAGATTAATGTAAGGATATGGCATCCAACACTTCTGGGAAGGAGAGTAGAGTAAGTATGTTGGCAGGTAAACGGAGAAAACCGCAGCCACAAATATGTTATGAGAACGCTGCAGTACTGAAAGCTGAAGAGGAGATGGTAGCTAGCCTATTTGGCAGTAACCTGGAGATACTCTGCGCTGAGTCAGCAAGTAGAGAAGGAAACAGGAATAAGAAAAGAGGATTTAAACTGAGGAATTAATTGAAAATTTGTAAAATAGAACAACTGCTTCAGTCTCCTCCACCATATTCTTCCCCAATTTGCCCAGAGTATCAGTTATTGTTTAGAACCAAGCAAAACAACAACATGAAAAGCAGATACTTTGGGGATTTTTATTCCTCAAATAATTAAATAGTATGAAGAAGTGACAATTTGGGGTTCAGGTTCTGGCTTCTCAGATAAATATCCCTCTTAGTGAGTAGGTAGAGGGATAATAACCAGACAGCCAATTCCCAACGTGCAAACCCTAAAACAAATTCTGCCAAGAAACCAGCTCCTCCTGCCCTACCTCATAGAGACTTCCCTGTCAAAACTCTTGCTCAGCCACTAGAAGAGAAAAGCACCTGGAAACATGCCTGTTTTTTTTCTGGAAATAGATCTGTTCTCCAAAACAGCAAAGGAAAATCTACATCAGCTACCCTGTAATTTTTCATTAAACAAATAGACAGTGTAGTTATATCACAAAAAAGGCAGTATAGGGAAATCCAATGTTCCATTCCTCTATAAAGACTACTAAGTTGACAAAAAACTGTCAGAACAATTTCTTTCAGGTTTCTGGAATGAACTCAAAAAATAAAGCATACAGGAAAGGCTTGGGTGAAGAAAATGTGTGGCTCTAAGTGAAAGGAGAGAGATGCAGTGGGGGCAGAGATAGTACAATGCACTTACCTTGCACACAGTCTACCCAGTTCAATCCCTGGCACCCCATATTGTCTCCCAAGCACTGCCGGGAATAATCCCTGAGCACAGAGCCAGGAGTGATCTCAAACACTTCTGCTATATCCAAAAGAAACAGAGAGAGAAGGAGAGAAGCAGCATTCTTAAATGCCTTCCCACAACTTAAGACAGCAATGGCTCTGAGATTGTAGGCCACAGTATTAGAGCGTGTTATTATTACCAGAGGGTACAATCAAACTAATTTTCAAAGACTTGTGGTGATTCGTAGAGGTAAATAGATGGTGTCATATCAAGTAAACTAAGGCAGAAAGAGAAAATCATACCAGATGATCCCAGTCATAAATGGTATATAGAAATAAAGCAAGGAAACAGACGATATACATTGAAAGCAAAACCTTAGATTCTGACCACTAAACTGAATTTACCCATGGGGATAAGTGCCAAAAGGGTTTAGAGACTGTGATGAAAGGATGTTGGCACTATAGTGATGGCCATGGTGTGATCATTGAGTCCCTAAGGCCAAAGAGATAGTACAGCAGGAATTTTCTTATCTTGCTTGTGGCCAACCAGTGTTCAATCCGCAACACCCTATATGGTCGGTCCTCTTGTAGCACCAGGAGTTATCCTTGAGCACAGAAGCAGGAGTATGCCATCAGCACAGTTGAGTGTGCCAGCTCAAAAACATATGGTACGCCTAAATTGCAAACATTTACATGCTTATAAGCAATTATTACTTCAATTTTTAAAGAAAACATGATTATCTCTTTTTACCTCCTGAAGCACAAGCATAAGGACTTAGCCCAGAACATTCCCAGGATAGGCGCTACTTCTTAGACAGCGTTTACCAAAAATATATTAAAGGCATAAGCATTGGCTGCATCAGACTGTGCCAAATGACAATAGGATGAACAAGTAATATTCTGTCCAAGAGATATAAGAGGAAGAAATTGCAAAAGAATATATGTGTGGGCATCTTTTTAAATTTTTTAAATTTTATTGAATCACTGCGAGATAGTTACAAGCTTTCATGTTTGGGGTACAATTACACAATGATCAAACACCCATTCCTCCACCAGTGCACATTCCCCACTACCAATATCCCTGGTATACCAAATATTCCAGGGGCAGGAGGCAGAAGCTGTGGACACATTCTTGGTATATCTGTATCTGAACCAAAGAACCAACAAAACTTGAGATCAAAAGCATGAAATAAAAAAAAACAACAATCAAACTGAAAAATGTGCCTGTCAAGAAGGCAGGCTGCAAGGGTCATGGAAGGGAAACTGGGGACATCAGTGGAGGGAAATTTACAATGTTACACCAGTACTGAGATTAGTGCTGGGTCATTGTATGCCTAAAACTCAACGATGAATAAACTGTGAATAACTTTGTAAATCATGGTACCTTAATAAAAATTGATTTAAAAATAAAGCATTTCCTTACCAAAAAAGAAAAGAAAATCCTGGTCACTGCCCTGGTCTGTTCAAATTTGAGCTAAATTTTCTCCAGGCAACTGTAATCATGAACTTTTGATTGCAAGGGTTCACTTAAATTTGTTAATAAAGATCTTTGCAAATACTCATGACCTCACACCACAAGGTGCTTGTCCAGCTCTGCTTGATGTTGGCATTCCAGCAGCTGATAGCATTTTTTATCATTAAACTAGTTATGTAGAGAATACTATAAAAGGGGAGAAAGCGCCACTTGAAAACAGCAAGATAACTAAAATACATCAGACATGAAAAAAGGGAGAATATTGCTGGGGTTTCTGAGAAGTTATTTGGGGGTCAGAACACCTAAAAGAGACCCTAAGTTTGATCCATAGAACCGTGGACAACAAAAAACCCTATTGCAGTTTGGTGGCCCCCAGCATCACCAAGGTGACCTTGTTATCCCTTAGCACCACCAGGCATAAGATGCATGTATCAGACGTGATCTCCTAACGATCAATCCTGGCACCACTACACCAAGTATTTCCAGGCATTCCCTAGAATGTCTAGGCACAATTGAAAGCCCCCCAAATATTTTACATGTTTTCACTTTTAAAATGATATGTTAGTCTTGAAGAGTTATTATAGGAGTTAAGGCACTTGATTGCATGCAACCAACCCCAGTTTGAATCTCTGGCTCATATATGGTTCTCCCAAGCACTATCAGGAGTGACCCCTGAAAATGGAACCAGTAGTAAGCCCTGAACAGTGCAGAGTGTAGCCCCCAAACAAAATGAAACAAAAAGTTGTATAAGATTAGAATCCAAGATATGAAACTCATGCTAACATCAAAACAAATTTTTAAAAAATATTTAGAAAAAAAAACAAACGAAAAAGAGGCATATGTAATGTGATCACTATACAAAAGGGAGGTATCCAAGTATAGGGAGAGAAAATGAGAAAATAGCAAGAGATATATCCAGAAATCACACAGAAAAATGGCAATGAATTATTTTATGTCTGCTATTGACTTAATGTCAATGGACTGAACTAAACAATCAAAATGTGGAATGTGGCTAGATGGATCAGGGAGGACATACAATTTCTAATATCTATTAGAAACCATTTGAACTATAATAGTAAACAATCTAAAAATAAAAAACAGTCATGCAGACAAATGGACACCTTAAAAAGGTAAGGATAGTCATATTAGACAAAACAAATTTCGAGACCCACAGCAATTGTACAGCAGGTATGGTACTTGTCTTGCACACAGAATATCAGGGTTCAATTCCTGGTACCTGGTACCAATCCCTGTTACCCCTGAGCAACACTGTGTGTAGCCCTCCCAAATAAACCATAAATTAAATGAAAACAGGCAAAAAATACTTTAAAACTAAAAGCAGATATGCAACAGGGATGAATGTGATATAATGATTAAGGAATGAGTACACCAAGATTGACCCTCCCAAAAAACAGAATGGAGAAAAGATATTTGCACTCCTATGTTTGTTGCAACACTATCCACAGTAGCCAAAATATTGAAACAACTGAAATGTCCAAGAATAGATGACTAGATAAGAAAATTATGGTATATATGCACAATGGGATATTACCTGACCATCACTTGTATCATTTGTCATCCCGTTGCTCATCGATTTTCTCGAGCAGGTGCCAGTAATGTCTCCATTTGTCCCTGTCATGTGCTAGTGTAGCCTAATGGCATCTGCTCGCTCCAGGAACACAAAGAACCTCAAACCATTCATTCAGGGTCTTGACGAAGAAGTCTGACCATCTCGTAGGCCACGCGTTCTTTGGACATCCAGTGGAATCCAGTCAGTAACAGCTTTAGTCCAGTGGTTGTCTCCAAATCACATTATGTGTCTGGCCCATCTGATTTTCGACACCTTGGCGAATGAGACAGCGTCCCTGATTCTCAATCATCAATGGAGGTCAGAACTCTTACCTTACTTACTTGACCATAAGAAATATAAAATCCAACTATGGGGCAATATTCCTGTCCTTGTGTCAACTGTCTTTGGGTGTCTGTCTCATATTACGTTATATTATATTGCACAAATGAGTGCATGAGCTGGGGGAGAAGGCAGCTAGAATAAAGAGGGGATCACTAAGTCAATGGTGATCTAATGACTATTAAAGACAATTTGAACTATAATAATATACAATCTAAAAATTTTAAAAATTAAATTATAGTCATACAGGCAAATGGAGGCCTTAAAAAGGTAGGGACAGTAATATTAGACAAAACAAATTTTGGGGCCCAGAATAATTGTACAAGATTGGAGAAATCATTCAGAATGGGAGATGTGTGTTGAAAGTAGAAAAAGGACCAAACATGATAGCCTCTCAGTAACTATATTGCAAACCATAATGTCCAAAAGTTGAGAGAGAGTATGGGATAAATTGTCTGCCATAGAGGCAAGGGGAGGTTTGAAAAGTGAGAAGTAATACTGAGGACATAGAGAATGTACACTAGTGGAGGGATGGCTTTTCGATCATAGTATGACTGAAACGCAAACATGAAAGTTTTGTAACTGTATCTCATAGTGATTCAATTTAAAAAATATAAAATATAAAATCATACAATTTGCTGCTATATTGATGGACCTGGAAAGTACATACTGAGTCAAGTTAGTGAGAGGGAGAAAGACCCACATAAAATGATCTTTCTCAGATGCGGGAAATAAATAAAAATAATGGTAGAAAATGAATGCCCAAAAGCAATGGAAACTAAGAACATGAAAACAAGTTTTCAGTAGGGATCATGATGCTTGCTGGGCAGGGTTGGGAAATAGGGGAAAAAAGGGGGCTACAAGTGTGGTGGAGGGAGGTTTTTCAACCAAGGTCAGCTTTTTGAAAAGCTCGAGGGGGAGCCTCAAGGAAGTAAAATGTTATGCATGAAACTTTATAAATAGCAGTACCATAAACCACAGTGCCAAAAGTTATTTTTTAAAAATGAACCTCTCATAGAGGCAGACTGGTAAGTGAAAATCAAATGGGAAGGCCGCATTGGAAACCGATAAATAGATTGGAATTAAAACATTGTATGCCTGAAACTCAATCATGAATAACTTTGTATACAATCACTGTATCACTATCATCCCATTGTTGTCTATTTACTCGAGCGGGCACCAGTAACGTCTCTATTACACTCAGCCCTGAGATTTTAGCAGCCTCTCCTTACTTGTCTTTCCGTGAATAACTTAGTAGTAGAAAATTTTTTAAAGATTGTTTTAAAGTGATCTATGTTCATTATTATATGCACCAAAAAAGGGAGCAAAAATCATATAAAAGGGGTTGGAAAGATAATACAGCAGGTACGGCACTTGTCTTGCACTCTGTCAACCCAGGTTCAGTCCCTAGCATGCCATAGGGTCCCCCAACTACCTCTGAGTATGACCAAAAATCCAAACTAGGGGTTGCAGTGATAGCACAGCAGGTAGGGCATTTGCTTTGCATGCGGCCGACCTGGGTTCTATTCTCAGCATCCAACCCTGAGGACCGCCAGGGGTAGTTCCTGAGTGCAGAGCCAGGAGTGACCCCTGTGCATCGTCGGGTGTGGTCCAAATAGAAAAAAAAAACAAAATAAACAAAAATCTGTAAAAAAAAAAACTAAATTGACAACATACCTGAAAAGAAATATTGACTGCAATACAAAAGCAGTAGACTTTAACACAAAACTCTCAGTAATGACCAGAACAACCAGACGGAAAATTAAAAGAAAGCAGGCTTAAATGAGTTGAACTTGTTGGGATTAATAAATTAATAAATTAATAAATATTTGTAGCACCCTCCACACCTCTCCAAAAAATAAAAATGAATATATATTTTTTTCTCTAGTGCACATAGAACATACTGAACACATGCTATAATGAAAAGCAAGTTTCACTAAGGTCATAAGATTGAAATTATGGAGTTATCAAATATATGAGACAAAAGAAGAGAGAAGTTCATAACAATAGAAGTTTCCATCAGGAGATAATAAAGAAAAATATCAAATAAATAACCTCAAATCTTAATGATTTAGGGAAAAAGTGAACAAATAAAACTTAAAGTCAATAGGTGAAAGGAAATAAAAAGTACAGTGGAAATAAAACAGAAGTAAAAAATAAATACAAAACAAAGATTAATGAAACCAAGATCTGGTTCTTTGGAAAGACACATAAGATTGGCAGAACAATCACTGGAAGGTCATGAAGTAAAAAGTAGAAAATCCTGGTACATAGGTACAGAAATTAAAGGGGAGAATTTATAACCAGTAACACAGAAATACAAGGAATCATAAGATGCTACTAGAAAATGAGTTTATGACAGTAAGTAGGAGAAACTAGAAGACAATTTTTTAGAATCATCAAAAGAACTATGACCATAAGATGGATAAAGTCATTTTAATTAATGGAGAAAGTAAAACTAGATGGTCACATGCAAAAAAATAAAATTGGACAATTGTCTCACAACATGCACAAAACTTAAATTTCAACTTTTGAAAACTTCAATGTTAAACTTAAATCAAAACATACACCAAAGAACATATAACAGTCAATTATATTAACTTCAAAGGTATCTTGAACAATTCTACCTCATTGGAAAGGAAAGCAAAATGAAAATAAGCAAACATAAATTTGATTTTTATATTAAACTGAAAAGCTGCTACACATCAAAAGAAACTACCATTTAAACAAAAAAATCAATATCCCACATTCACTATCATGCAAACTCATCCATTGACCTGACTCTTTATATTCATAACTAAATCTTGGAAGAGATGCAAGGCAAGCCACTACCTATATCACAGAACACAAAAAATAACAACAAGCAGTTTAGTAAACCATCAGACAAGGATTTAATGACCCTGTGGTGATATATAACAATTTTCAAAAATTTTATTTTACTGTAGTATTTTTTAATAATTTCATTAGCCATGTAGTTGCAATAAGCAATATAAAATAATATGGTGTACCTGAATAAAGGGGTTGGGGGTGGTTGGGAAAATGCAGACATGATGGAGGGAAGCTCAGTCTGGTGGTGGGATTAACGTTGGAACATTGGATGCCTGTAACAGCTGTATTATGAACAGCTTTGTAAACAACAGTGTTTAAATGAAGTTAAAAAAAACATTCTCACTGAATTGGATATTCACACACCATACATATTGCACTGTAGCACTGTCATAGCACTGTCGCTCCAGTCCTACCATACATATTACACAGGGCTGATATCCAAAATCTACAAATACACAAAACACAATAAAAAGATAAACAACCACATCAGTAAATGGGGAAAAGAGATAACAGACACTTCTCCAAGCATAATAAACATTCAACAGACACATGAAAAAAGTACTTTTTTACCACTGGCCATCAAAGAAATGGAAATCAAAAGGATTTTTAAATCTCACACCTGTGAGAATGTTCTATATCAAAAAGGCCAAAAACAAGTGTTGGTGAAGGTGTACAGAAAAAATAATCCTCATAAATTGTTGGTGCAGAGAGTCACTTGCCTGCACACCTGGCTGTCTTCCCGGGGCTCCTCGGAGGGGATGGTCTCCAACTTCTCTCCCCGCCCCGAGCAGAGCTCCTGGCGGCCGAAGACTACCCTACAGCCATGCTCGAGGCCCCTCTCCACACGTTCGGACAGGCCTCACGCATGAAGGAACCGGCACAGGAACCCAGGTGTATGTAATCCCATCAATGATCAACATTCAGGGACTTAAAAGCAAGCTCCCAGAAGGGATATCTTGTAGCCTACTTCTCCCTCTGGGAGAAACTGGCAAGCTTTTGAGAGTTTCCTGCCCACATGGGGCAGCTTTGCAAGCTTCCCATGGTGTATTCATATGCTAAAGCCAGTAACAAGCTGGATCTCATTCCCCTGACCCTGAAAGAGCCTCCAATGTGACATCATTGGGAGAGCTGAGTAGAGAGAGACTTCTAAGATATCAGAGAAAGGACGAATGGAGAGGTTACTGCGCCCGCTCGAGAAATTGACGATTAACGGGATTTCATGATCGTGAAACTGTTGGTAGGAATGTAAATAAGTTCAAGCTTTATGATGAACACTATGGAAATTTCTCAAGTGATAAACTTAGAACTACGTACAATTTGGCAGACCCACTTCTAGGGGCTTATCCAATGAACACTCAAAACACAGAAATTATATGCACAGATATGTTCGTTGCAACACAATTTACAGAGGAATGGTAAAGAGGAAATGGTGTTCATATTAGAATACTGTCATCCAAGAAAAGATAAATTTTGCTTCTTGCTACAATGCAGATAAAACTGAAGGTGGTCGTGGGAATGTTTCCATTCTTTTTAAAATTGAATTTAATCAAATGTACCTTTGCTATTTGTACTTAGAACAAAATATTTTCTTCTCTAGTCCCATTGATGTGATGAATAATGTGGGCAGGTTTCATCATATGTTAGTACACTTATATTTCTGAAAGAAGTGGCATACTCTTTTTGTATGCTGTTTGACTCACATTGCTATCTTAATGGAAATTTTACAGTGACATGCAAAGTTAAAGCTGGTATTGTGCTATGAAATTTTGAAATATTTATTTACTCAATAATTTATGGATTATTTTGTTTTATAATCACAAAAGTAGCATAAAAAGTACATCATTTTACTGGATGTGATAATTAAAAGGGCAGGCATAAGTCCTAGATTTGCACGCAACTCTTTCCAGATCCTTATAGCAAACATATAAAAAGATAGTCATGGAAATGATTATACCGGTAATAGGCTTTAGAAATTATGATCAGGGGCTGGAGAAATAGTACAGCAGGTAGGGCACTTGCAATGCAGTTGACAGGGATTGGATGCAACATTCCATATAGTCCCTGAAGCCCTGCCGAGAATGATCTCTAAGTGCAGAGCCAGGGCTAAACTGTGAGCACCATTGGGTGTGCTCCAAAAATTATTTCTTTCATTTTTTTCTCTCATTCATTTAAAAGTTTTATTTCTAGTTTCTTCAATTAAAGAGATTTCACGAGGACCCAGGATAACCTGCCTTGTAATCCTAAAACTGTTAAGGCTTAAAGTTCTATTCCTGGCATCACCCCACATGCCCAAGTGTGATCCCAGCAGCTCTGTTCTTTGGGAGCTCTGGTGCCACCAAAAATGGATGAAATATCCAGAGCACTACACCTTGTATGTGAGCATCACAACTAAAAATGTGTGTGGACCCTAGTTATCATAAGAGCAAAGGAAAGAGAGGCCGGAAATGTGGCTTAGAGGTAAAGAGCATGTTTTGCAAGCATGACACTTGAGCTCAATCCCCAGCCCCATGAAAGTGAAAAAGGAAAAAAAAGGAGGAAAATATTTTTTACATTCATAAAGTTATGTACAATGCTGAATGTGTAAATATAATTAAAAATCATTTCGTTTTTATACAAGGTACCATTTTTTTCAATTTTTAAAGGCTTTTATTTCATTTCCCACAAAAAGTACACATGCTATGATGGCCTATTTTTAAAATCCCAGTGTAAACCCAGAAAAACATGCTAAGAGGAATATGTAAAATCTTGCTGGATCATTTGTCCATTATTAGAATCAGTAAAGTAAAACCAAAGGTACCTCATTCAGGACTGGGTGGAGTGAGCCCCACAGGCCAAGTGTGTTTCCTACATACTGGGAGGGTTTTCTTTTAAAAGTACCATTTTTAAATTTTTTTAATGTTTTAATTAGCGAATCATCATGCGGGTAGTTACAGATTTACACATTTTCGTGCTTGTGTTTCCGTCATACAATGTTTGAGAACCCATCCCTCCACCAGTGCTCATTTTCTACCACCAATGAACGCAGTATCCCTCTCAAACCCCAATCCCATCCACCCCACACTGCCTCTGTGGCAGGGCATTCCCTTTTGTTCTCTCTCGTTTTGGATGTAGTGGTTTGCAATAGGGGTATTGAGTAACCATCATGTTCAATCTTTAGTCTACTTTCAGCATGGTTCTCCCTTCCCGGGCGGGTTCTCCAACCACATTTTACTGGGTGTTCCCTACTGTATCTGAGCTGCCTTTTCCCTCAGCATGTGAGGCCAGCTTCTACACCATGGAGCCAACCTCCTGGTACTTATTTCTATTATTCTTGGGTGTTAGTTTCCTATTCTGTTATTTTATATTCCACAGATGAGCGCAATCTATGTCTGTCTCTCTCTTTCTGACTCATTTCAAACAGTGCAGCAATGAACATACAAGTGCAGATGTCATTTCTACTATACTCCTTTGCCTCTCCAGGATATATTCCCAAAAGTGGGATAGCTGGCTCAAATGGGAGCTCAATTTCTAATTTTTAGAGAATCAGCCATACTGTTTTCCAAAAGGGCTGAACCAGTCAGCATTTCCACCAGCAGTGAAAGAGAGTCCCTTTCTCTCCACATCCGCACCAACACCGGTTGCTTTTGTTCTTTTGGATGTGGGCCAGTCTTTGCAATATAAGATGATATCTTATTGTTGTTTTGATCTGCATAGCCCTGATTATTAGTGATGAAGAGCATTTTTTCATGTGCCTTTTGGCCATTCGGATATCTTCTTTGAGAAAATTTCTGTTCATTTCATCACCCCATTTTCTGAAGAGGTTGGATGTCTTCTTTATGTAGAGTTCAACTAGTGCCTTGTATATCCTTGATATCAACCCCTTATCTGATGGGTATTGGGTAAATATCCTTTCCCATTCTGTTGACTGTCTGTGTCTGGAAAAACCCAAGTGCCCAAGAACAGATGACTGGCTAAAGGATCTTTGGTACATCTAAACAATGGAATACTATGCAGCTGTTAGAAAAGATGAAGTCATGAAATTTGCATATAAATGGATTAACATGGAAATATCATGTTAAGTGAAATAAGTCAGAAAGAGAGGGAGAGACATAGAAAGATTGCACTCATCTGTGGAATATAAAGTAACAGAATGGGAAACTACCACCCAAGAATAGTAGAGATAAGCAGTAGGAGGTTTACTCCATGGCTTGGAAGCCGGCCTCAAATGCTGGGGGAAAAGGCAGCTCATATAAAGAAGGGAACACCAAGTAAAGAGTATTTGGAGGACCAGCTCGTGTTGGGAGATGCGAACTGAATGTAGACTATGGATCGAACACAGTGGCCACTCAATGCCTCTAGTGCAAAGTACAACACCCAAAAGAAAAGAGAGAACAAAGGGGAAAGCCCTGCCACAGTGGCGGGGTTGGGGGTGCTGGGAAGGGATACTGGGACCATTAGTGGTTGAGAACAGGCACTGGTAGAGGGAGGGTACTGGATAATTGTATGACTGAAACACGAGCACGAAAGTTTGTAAATCTGTAACTGTACCCCATGGTGATTCACTAATAAAAATTTAAAAAGAAATAAAGTACCATTTTAGAAGAACCACGCAACTATAAAAATGTAAAGATGCAGCGTTATTTCTGATCATTTTGTGAAAATCCAAAGTCTTAAGGAATTTACAAATTTTAGTAGGAGATAACTGTTTTATTCAAGTGTGCCTATTATATAATTATTCATCTTAATGCATCAAAGTATGTGCTAGTGCCCACAGACCATATAAATTTTAACATCCCACATTTTGTTGAAAGTCCCAAACCACCTCCCACTATGAAAATACAAAAGCCTATTTTCAGATAAGACAAAATTGCATGCAGAAAATCTTAGAATGTTTTCAAAAGAGTTTTTGCTCTTCTCTGGATATAATATCCACTTTGGGAACAGAATACTTAAACAATGATATATTATTTACCATGCCTTTGAAACTGTGCAGTACTTCCATAAACAAGAGAAACTAAATAAAGTAAGAAACCATAATAGTTTTGTTTAAATGCAATTACAATTTGGAAAGCTTTCAAATGTAAGGATTATGAAACTAATATAAAAAGTATCTTGTTGGCTTAGCCATTTTATTCAAGCATTATTCGCATCATTGGTTTGCAGCAGTTAATGCTATGAGATATACAAGTTGGGGGAGAAAAGGAGCTTTAAACATCCCTGAGGGAGACACATCAAAACTCTTTATTTGTTTTAAAGTAAAAAGTTGCCTATGTTACTTAACAATTATTTTCCCAGATACTTATGACCTTTAAGTGTTTACATAAGTAAGTTATAAATTGGCAATATATATTCATTTAAATAGCTTAAATAATAATAATATATATACTTTAAAGTTTTCAATCTATATATGAATAATTTAATGAGAAGTTCAGAATCAGAATTACTACATAATAGTAACCTAAAGAGAAAATAATGATTCTATGATGGTATGTAGGTCTAACACCTGAATTTTCAGACAATCTTCAAATTCTTCATTTTAGAAATTGTCAATTACAATTTAAATACATATCTTTTCTATGTGCAAGCATAAATTTCTCAAGATATTTACCCCATTTAAAAATTTTATTTTAAAATTTATTTACCCCCATTTTATTCCTTTGAAAACAATATGGTCAGAGGCAATGTAAAAGTAAAATGTTAAAAAAAAAAGTTAAGGTGTCAGAAATGTTGCTCTCTGTGAACAGGGACTTAAAAGTATTAAATAATAAATAATAGTTGGATTGTAAGCTGCTACATGGCAATAATATTAGCACCAAAGGCTTTAAATATTAAGATATTAAGTTTAGGGGCAGGAAAAGCTGAAAAGCATGCCTTGCGACACCCAAGGTTTGATGCCTGCACTGATGGAAGGGACCCACGCACCACTGAAACCATTCAGATCTACTTTCAACAGAGACTCCTAATTGCCCAGATGACCTTGACTCAGTTCTTACTTTATTGCTTTTTCTGTAATAATTAATATTGCCAAGGTCTGCAGAGGTAGTACAGTGGGTGCGGAGCTTGCCTTGCATGCATCAGACCTGGATTTGATATTCCTCACTCATAAGCTCCCCAAGCATCACCAGAAGTAATTCCTGAGTGTTGTGCCAGGACTTACCGGTGAGCATCACTGGGTATGACCTAAAACTAAAAACAATAATTAAAATATAATAATTGACATTATTTATATCTTTAAATTCTCTTCTTGGCTTTTGACACTGTGCCATTCTTTTTTGTTCTACAATCTCTAACATCTCTTGTCTAATGACAGGATATAGGTTAAGTCACTTCGATTTGGTGTAATGCAGTGTTAAAGGTGGGGACTGTAGAGAACAGAAAGGGTATACTATATATAGTAGGAAAGGTATATCAACAAATTATCATGCAAAAATGTTGATCCAGGAGCTAGAGTGATTCCTTCCAAATCCAGTCATCGCATGACATTCTTAAGGGTGGCACTGAAGAGTTTCAGTGAAATGGTATCGCCCTGCACACACCTCTCTTTTTTTTCAGAGTTTTTAAAAAAAATTTTATTGAATCACCATGTGGAAAGTTACAAAGGTCTCAGGTTTATGTCTCAGTTATACAATATTCAAACACCACCACTTCACCAGTGCCCATGTTCCACCATCAAAAAACCCCAGTATACCCCCCGCCCCCACCCCCCAACTGTATAACTGATGAATTTCACTTCATTTTCTCTTTACCTTGATTACATTCCATATTTCAACACAAAACTCACTATTGTTGTTGAAGTTTTCCCCCAAGAAAGACAGCCCTACTACCAAGGAAGCATTTGATAATTAGTTTTCCATTAAAAGATTGTATGTTTTCAGTTTTTAGAAAAGACCGCGTGGTTCGGTGCTGTCCCAGTCCTGCATCCCGGAGCTGTGTTAGTTGCTGCTCAGTGTTGCCGGGGCTCCATCTGGAGAAGGTGTGCTGGCTGTACCTCCTCCGTCTGGATCCCCGGTGTTGCTGGCCCAGTCTCGGGTCCGGAGCATTTTCCGGCCGGGTTGCTCACCAGAACGCCCAGCTTCTTCTCTGTTGAATGTGGCAAGATGTCAACGAGGGTGGGTCGAGGGCGTGACTTCTGGTGGCCGGGGCCACGTGGAGGCTGGGCTGGCACCACTCCACTCCAATGCCCCCCCACCCCGTGGTTCGGAACTGTCCCAGTCCCGTATCCCGGAGCCATGTACACACCTCTCTTTATATCAGTGATCACTTCCTTGTAGAATGGTGGATCCTGGTGGTGAATCCACAATACAGCTCGCGGAGGATTTTGATATACTGAGTTTGAATGCCCTGTTTGGCTAGGGCTTTAATGAACACTTCAGTCTCAACAGAATCGAAGACGTTCTTTAAGTCGATGAACGTTAGACAGAGTGGCATCTTGAACTCTCACAAAACTTCAATGAGTTTGGTCACTGTGTGGATATGGTCTATCATGCTGAATCCCCTTTGGAACCCGGCTTGGCACATGGTTGTCCTTCATCTAGTGTTCTGCCTATTCTATTCAGGATGACACGAGTGAACAACTTGCAGATGACAGACAGCAGGCAGATTGGGCGATAGTTGCTGATGTCGTGGATGTCTCCCTTCTTGTACAACAGAACGGTCCTACGGGTTTTCCACTGGGGTGGAAACTTGCATTCATACAGGTAGTGTGTAAAGAGCCGAGCCAGTGTATTGATGAGTACTGGCGGCAGATTCTTCAGGTGTTGGGGTCTGACCTTGTCCAGACCAGGTGCTTATACGCATCTTTACCAACAAAATGGCATGTCGGATTTCGGAAGGGAGGACATTGGGAACAAATGTATCCATCCTGCAGAATTTGGAATGTGGGCCGGTGGACATGGCTGTCAAAGAGATCCGAGTAGAAGTCATGAATAATCCTCTCCATTACCTTTCTGGAAGATGTGATAGATCCATCAGGACGTTGGAGGGCAGTCATCTTGGTCTTGTTGTTGCGAAAGATAGGCAAGCATTGAGAATGCTTTTTCCGGCTTCTGCTGCATCGGCCAACACTGCTGCTCTTCTCTCTTTGAGGTCTTCCTTTATCTCATCTCTGCATAGCTTTGTGAGCTCGGACGTTAGCTTGTGGTTGCCTGAGGCTCACACCAAACCACGTTGACTCAGCCTCTCTTTTCTCATCCTTCTTAACGCTGCCGTATTGGGGGTTCTTTTGGTGTCAGGTGAATGAGGCCAATTGTTGTTAATGTTGTTGGCATATTGAATATGCAACGGGTAGCTTGCTAGGCTCTGCCATGTGGGGGGGATACTCTTGGTAGCTTCTCAGGCTCTCCGAGAGGGATGGAGGCTATTATGGTGGCCTCCAATCACCCTTAGAGGTGTTCCCATGGTTCACACCATATTTGAACCCCATCAAATATGGGTATTAAGTGTCTTATAGTGTGTTGCGGGGCCGCAAAGTGGCCGTGCAGTCCAGAGAGTGGCCTGGAGTGTGGCTGTGGCTGGGTAGTGGAGGTAGTGGGGGTCGGCCGGTGAGGTATTTATCTGGCTTGAGTAGATAAGGGGCGTCTGGGTTTGGCCTGCTCCCTAAGGTGCTGGAGATTGGTGGAGGCAGACAGAGGTTTGTTTCCAGGTCTCATTGAGCCTAGAGTCCAAGGTCGCAAAGTTCTGCTTACTTGGTTCTGTGGGGCTTCACTCGTGCGTGAGGTTCAGCCCAAGAGTCCGCAGAGCGGCCTGGAGCGTTGTGGTGGTTTGGTAGTGGAGGTAGTGGGGGTCGAACTGGTCCCTGAAGCTCCATTTGCTCTCAATGAAACGAACATCTCTGAATGAAGCAGCTATGCGTACCTGGGTCAAGAAATCAAAATGATGAATGACTTGGCACCAGAACTGCGCAGGAGGAAGAGAGCAGCGTGGAATTCCTTCAAGAGCGTCAAAGAAGTGGTTAAGAGGACAAAGAACTTCTGACTCTGGGCACATCTTTTTGATTCCACCATTCTCCCTGCACTAACATATGCCTCAGAGACTTGGGCCCTACGCAAACAGGATGAGAACAATATTCGGGTATCCCAAAGAGGAATCAAAAGAGCTATGCTAGGAATATCACATCTCACTCAAGTGAAAGAAGGAATCCAGAGTTCTGGCCTCCATCAACAGTCAAGAATCAGGGATGCTGTCTCATTTGCCAAGGCATCAAAAATCAGATGGGACGGTCATGTAATGCAATTCAGAGACGACCGCTGGACTAGAGCTGTTACCGAGTGGATTCCACAGGATGTCAGAAGACCGTGTGACCACCCACCAACTAGATGGTCAGATTTCTTTGTCAAATCCCTGAATGAACGGTTTGAGGCTCTTCCTGTTCCTGGAGCAAGCAGGACAGGGACAAATGGCGATGTTACCGCCGCCCGCTTGAGCAAATTGAAGATCAACGGGACGACAAGTGATACAAGTGAAAACATACATGGGCTACATATTTGCCATCTCTAAAATATAGTTTCAGAACCATAATTAAAATGTAATCTTCCTTCTGTAGTTTTTACAAATGTATTTTTAAATTTAATTTTATTATATTGAATCACCGTGAAAAAAAATACAAAGCTTTCAGGTATAGGTCTCAGTCATATAATGATTGAAACCCCATCCCTTCACCTGTGCACATGTTCCACCACCAAGAACCCCAATATATCCCCCTACCACTCAGCCCCCACCTAAGTAGCTAAAGATCTTCATACAAATGTATTTTTGAGGTAACAATGGCTTACAATATTGGGAATGTTTCTATATTTAAGAGTTACAATATAGACCCTCGGCGCCATCTTGCCACATTCAACAGAGAAGCGGCCAGGCATTCTGGTGAGCAATGCAGCCCAGAAAATGCTCCAGACCTGAATTGGGGCCAGCAACACCGGGGAGCCAGACGGAGGAGGTGCAGCCTGCACACATTCTCCAGATGGAGCCCTGGCGACACTGAGCAGCAACTAACACGGCTCCAGGATTCGGGACTAGGACACGTCCAAGCGGCGTGGCCGCGTTAGACCTTTTCTAAAACCTGAAAACATACAATCTTTTAATGGAAAATTAATTATCAAATGCTTCCTTAGTAGGTTTATCTTGTTTGGGGGTATAACTCCCACAACAATAGTGAGTTTTGTGTTGAAATATGGAACGTAATCAAGGTAAAGAGAAAATGAAGTGAAATTCATCAATTATACAGTTGGGGTGGGGGGCGGGGGATATACTGGGGATTTTAGTGGTGGAATATGGGCACTGGTGAAGGGATGGTGTTTGAATACTGTATAACTGAGACATAAACCTGAGTACTTTGTAGCTTTCCACATGGTGATAAAATAAAAAAATATAATAATAAATGGAAAAAAGAGTACAATATAACCATATAATACTCACCACCAAAGTGCCAATGTATTGAACCCTTTTAGCTCATTCCCCTCATTGGTTACCTCTGTAGTCAGAGTCTAAGGATTTGTTTTCATTGGACATTATCTGTTCCCTCACTGTGTTTCTTAATATACCACATATGAATGAGATCATCCGGCATTTGTCTCTCTCTTTTTGATTTATTTCACTTAGTAAAACATGAAAAATGAACTCGAACCATTACGAGGGTCAGAGGTACAGCTCAGCAGTAGTGCATTTGCCTTCCACGTGTGAGGTCCTAGAGTCAATTCCTGGCACCACACTCACAAAATAAAGCTGTTAGAAACACGACTCCTGGAAACAACACAGAATTTTATTTCTTTCAAGTTATATGCTTATCTTCCTAGAAATGCCAAAAGAACCAATCAACTGGAAATCTAGTAAGAGAATTAACAAGGGTCTGCATATAAAATACATATTAATATAAAAATGAAAAGTCTTTCAAATACTTTCTGAGAAATCAAATGGGGCAAAAAACACTCATCCACCCTACCCCAATACATGAAACAACTAGAAATGCCTAAGACCTATTTAAGGACAAGTACATGAACAAACTAAAAGATAAAAATAGAAAACCTAAATTAATTGGGAGACAAACTGTTTGGATGGTAAGCATAAGGTTCATAGTCATTAAGACTATCTATTGTTCACTAATGTATAGATGTTAGACTATTTCAATCAAGGTATATAAAAGTGGAAAGTTAATTATTGTAAAAGCAAAGTAAAGTGAGAACATGAGAACATTTCTTCAAAATTAATACCGAAGCAAATTCCCAAGGTATTCAACATTTACCTTCTTTGTCATGGTTTCCAGTGATACTAATCCTAGGCATTTACCTAAGGAATGTTCAAACAGTAATTCAAAAGGATATTTCTATTGCAAGTGCTCATAGCAGCTTTATTCACAATAGTCCAAACAGGCCAAACAGGGAATCAAGCCAAATGTCCAACAACAGATGTCTGGATAAAAAAAAAAGTTGTGGTTCTCAATGAAACATTATTTTGCCATTAAAGTGAGGAATTTGGGGGGCAGAGACATGGCTCAAAGGCCTGAGCACATGCACTGAAGGCAGGGATCTGGGTTTGCTCCCCGGCACTATGTGGTCTCCTGAGCACTCTCAGAAGCAACTCCTTAGCAAAGGCCAGGAGCACTGCCAAGTTTTGACCAAATCTCGCTTTCCCCTGCCAAAAAAGGTGAAATTGTGTCATTTGGAGAAAATTTATGGAATTTTAGGTGATTATGGTAAGTGAAATAAGGAAGAAAAAGTCAATTACCAGAATGGAAGGAAGGGACATTGTCCCACCCACCCGAGCAGGGTGCTGCCACCGTCACTGAGATTCAAACTCCAAGAACCCCATCTCATGAGTTATTCTCCCCCTTCATATACCATAGGACCACAAATTAGCCTCTTATGTGGAACTTTCACTAAGGCAGCCTTCTCACCAAAAACACATCAGGTCAATAATTCATTAGCCCCACCTCAGTTACTATTACACCAAAAACACAACAATAACAGCGAGCGTGAAAATCTAAACAGCACAGACCACAATGGAAAAGCAATGCAGAAGCCCACCAAGCTTACTTGGTGAAGAAACTAGCCCAGAAGACCCAACCAGTAATAGTGAGCTAGACAACTTCTCTGACAAGGAATTTATTAGGGAGCTACTGAAGAAGCATAGGGAGCTGAAAAAAACAATGGGACACACCACCAAAAAATACAAGAGGACTTGAGAATAGAAATGAGGAAAACACAAACAGAATTGCAAACAGAAATGATAGATCTGAAAAACCTGGTAGGTGGATTGAAAAACTCAGTGGAAGTCCTCAGCGTCAGAATAACACCTGCTGAGTACAGAATCAGTGAGCTCCAAGATGAGGTGCAGAGAATCTACAGACAACACTAGAAAATGGAAAAGAGTCTCAAAATGAACCAAGAGATGTCAAAAGAAAATTGGGATGAATCCAAGAGGAATAACATAAGGATCACTGGAGTCCCAGAAAGACAGGAAGAAAACCCTGATGAAGAAGAAACTGTCATTATTGCTAAGACGTTCCCAGAGCTGAAGAGCACATGCGACCAGATTCAAGATACAAGCTAAAAAATGCTCCAAGACACATCCTTATCAAAAAAATGAAAACCATAGACAGAGAAAAAATTCTGAAAGCAGCAAGATCAAAGAAAGAAATTGCCTTAAAATTTTCAGCCAACTTATTTGATGAAACCCTCAGAGCCTGAATACAGTGGTGGGATATAATGAAAAAATTCAATGAAATAAATGCCTCAACAAAAATACTTTACGCAGCTAGACTCTCATTCATATCAGAAGGATCAACACACAGTTTCACGGACAAACAACTCAGGAACTTCACAGACTCAAAACCATGGTTACAAGAACAAACAAACAGTCTACCTTAAGACAAGACAAGCCCCTAATCACATAAAACTTCAGCAGAAAAGTGGGACAAAATCCCATAACAACAATCTCTCTCAATGTCAATAGGCTAAACACACCAATTTAAAGTCACCGAGTGGCAGGATGGGTCAGAAAACTGAACCCAACATTCTGCTGCCTGCAAGAAACAGATTTGAATAGTCAGAGCAAACACGGACTCAAAGTCAAAGGCTGTAAAACAATTGTACAAGCAAGTAACTTCCTCAAAAAAGCTGGGGCGGCCATTCTGATATCAGACCACATTGATTTCAGACTGAAGAAGGTCACAATGGACAGTGAAGGTCACTTCTTATTGATCAAGGGATCTGTACATCAGGAAGAGCTTACACTCCTAAATGTATATTCACCTAATGAAGGACCAGCAAAATACTTAAAAAAACTACTCATAGACTTGAATAAAGACATCCATAGCAACACAATACTAGTGGGAGATTTCAACACCGCTTTATCACCTCTCGATAGATCAACCAGACACAAGCTTAGCAAGAACATACCTCATCTGAGGGAAGACATGGAAGAAAGAAAGGGGCTTAGTAGATATATACAGGACACTTGATTCTCAAAGAGCTGAATACACATTCTTCTCAAGTATACATGGCGCATTCTCCAAGATAGACCACATGCTGTGCCATGAAACATGTGGCCATAAAATTAAGAAGATAGAGATTGTATTAATGATCTTCTCAGACCGTGATGCACTGAAAATAGAAGTGAATCACACACACAAAGAGAAAATCAAGGGGCTGGAGTGATAGCAAAATGAGTAGGGCATTTACCTTGCACACAGCCAACCCATGTTCAGTTCCCAGTATCCCATATGGTCCCCTGAGCACCACCAGGAGTAATTCCTGAGTGCAGAGCTAGGAATAACCCCTGTGCCTTGCCAGGTGTGACCCAAAAAACAAAAAGAAAAAGGAGAGAAAATCAAATCAAACACCTGGAAATTAAACAGCTCATTACTGAACATCAAATAGCTTAGAAAGGAAATCAAAAAGGAAATCAAAAGATTCCTGGAAACAAATGAAAATGAAGACACAAGTTACAAGAACTTATGTGACACCACAAAAGCTGTGCAAAGAGGAAAGTTTATAGCTATACAAGCTTTCCTCAGGAAGGAAGAGTGAGCCCACATAAATAAACTCACAATTTAAGATCTTGGAGAATGACCAACCAAAGGGCCCAACCCAGGCATGAGGAAGGAAATAGTAAAACTTATTGCAGAAATTAACGAGATGGAAGCCCAAAAAAATAATCAGAAATATCAATGAAACCAAGAGCTGGTTCTTTGAGAAGATAAATAAGATCTATAAACCTCTAGCAAGACTCACAAGGAAAGGGAGAGAGAAAACAACTCATCAAAAAGATCATACACAATGACCAAGTAGGATTCATTCTGGGGATGCAAGGATGGTTTAACATTCATAAGTCAATCAACGTAATCCATCATATCAATAAAAGAAAATATAAAAACATATAATCATATCAATAAACAAAGGGAAAGCATTTGACAAGATCCAGCAACCATTTATGATGAAAACTCTCAGCAAAGTGGGCATTGAAGGAGCTTTCCTCAATATAGTCAAAGCCGTCTACCACAAGCCCACAGCAAGCATCATTCTCAATGGAAAGAAACTAAAAGTCTTCCCTCTAAGATTGAGGACAAGACAAGATTGCCCACTCTCACCACTCCTATTCAATATAGTACTGGAAGTTCTTGCCATAGCAGTTAGGCAAGAAAAAGATATCAAGAGCATACAGGGGCCGGAGCGATAGCACAGCGGATAGGGCGTTTGCCTTGCACGTGGCCAACCCAGGTTCGATCCCCGGCATCCCATATGGTCTCCCAAGCACTGCCAGGAGTAATTCCTGAGTGCAAAGCCAGGAATAGCCCCTGAGCATCGCTGGGTGTGACCCAAAAAGCAAAAAAAAAAGATATCAAGAGCATACAGGTAGGAAAGGAAGAGCTCAAGCTATCACTATTTGAGGAGGACATGACACTGTACTTAGAAAATCCTAAAGACTCTACACAAAAGCTCCTAGAAACAATAGGTTTGTATAGTAAAGTGATAGGCAACAAAATCAACACCCAAAAGTCCATGGCTTTCCTATATACAAATAATAAAAGAGAAGAAAGAGATATTTATTTGTTTTTTTAAATTTATTTATTTTTAATTAGTGAATCACCGTGAGGGTACAGTTACAGATTTATACATTTTTGTGCTCATGTTTCCTCCATACAGAGTTTGAGGACCCATCCCTTCACCAGTGCCCATTCTCCACCACCGGTAAACCCAGCATCCCTCCTACCCTCCCCAATCTCATCTCCCCCCACCCCACCCTGCCACTGTGGCAGGGCATTTCCTTTTGTTTTCTCTCTCTAATTAGGTGTTGTGGTTCGCAATAGAGGTGTTGAGTGGCCACTGTGTTCAGTCTCTAGGTTACATTCAGCTCGCATCACCCTTCCCCCGCATGGCCTCTGACCGCATTATACTTGATGATCCCTTCTCTGAGTTGCCCTCTCCCCAGAATGTGAAGCCAGCTTCCAAGCCATGGAGTCAATCTCCTGGTACTTATTTCTACTATTCTTCTATTCTTGGGTGTTAGTCTCCTACTCTGTTAGAAGAAAGAGATATTTAAAACAAACAATCCCATTCACAATAGTGCCCCAGAAAATCAAGTACCTCAGAATCAGTTTAATCAAAGAGGTGAAGGATCTATACAAAGAAAATTACAATACACTACTTCAATAAAAAAGAAAGACACACTAGGAAATGGAGACACATCTCCTGTTCATGGAAAGGAAGAATTAACATTAAAAAATGTCAATACTCCCCAAAGCACTATACAGATTTAATCTGGTCCTTATAAAGATATTCATCACATTCTTCACAGAAATAGACAAAACACTCCTGAAATTCATATGGAACAATAAACCCCCATAAATAGCTAAAGCAATCCTTGGGAAAAAGAAGATGGGTGGCATCAACTTCTCCAACTTCAAACTGTACTACAACATAGTAGTAATGAAAACAGCATGATATTGGACTAGAAACAGACCTGCAGATCAAGGGAACAGAGTTAAGTACTCTGTCACAGACTCTCAAAATATATGATCACTTAATCTTTGATAAAGGAGCAAGAAATGTGAAGTGGAACAAGGAAAGCCTCTTCAACAAGTGATGCTGGGAAAACTGGACAACTACTTGCAAATAAATAAACTCTGACCTCAGTCTAACACCAGACACAAAAGGTAGATCAAAGTGGGTTAAAGACCTCAATATCAGACCTGAATCCATAAGGTAGCTGGAGGAAAGTGTAGGCAGAATCCTCCAAGAATTGAACCTAAAAGCATCTTTAAGATGAAACACCACTGACCAAGCAAGTGTAAACAATGATAAAGGAGTGGGACTATATTAAACTAAGCTTCTGCACGTCAAAAGACACAGTGACCAAAATACAGAGAGCCTATAGAATGGGAAAGATCATTTACCCAATACCCATCTGATAAAAAGCAGGATATGAAAAAATGCAGGATATACAAGACACTAGAAGAATTGTTCAAGAAAAAAATCATTCAACCCCATCAAAAAATGGTGAAAATAAGTGAATAGAAGCTACCTCAAAATAGAAATACAGATGGCCAAAAGGCACATGAAAAAATGCTCTACATCACTATTATCAGGGAGATGCAAATGAAAACAGCAATGAGATATCATCTCACACCACAGAAATTTCACACATCAAAAAAAAAAAAACAAGAACAACCAGTGCTGGCATGGATGTGGAAAGAAAGGGTCTATCTTTCAGTGTTGGTGGGAGTGCCAACTGGTCCAGCCTTTTTGGAAAACAATATGGACAGTCCTTCAAAAACTAGAAATTGAGCTTCCATATGACCCTGTAATACCACTTCTGGGAATATATCCTGAGGGTTCAAGAAAGCACAGTAGAAATGACATCTGTACCTATATGTTCATTGCAGCACTGTTCACAATAGCCAAAATCTGGAAACAACCCAAGTTCCCGAGAACAGATGAGTGGTTAAAAAAACTTTGGTACATCTATACAATGGAATACTATGCAGCTGTTAGGAGGGATGATGAAGTCATGACATTTCCTTATAAGTGGATAGACATGGAGAGTATCATGCTAAATGAAATGAGTCAGAAAGACAGAGACAGACATAGAAGGACTGCACTCATTTGTGAAATATAAAATACATAATATGAGACTAATTCCCAAGGACAGTAGATACAGGGCCAGGAGCATTGCTCCACAGTTGGAAGCCTGCCCTGTAAGCTGTGTGAGAAGGCAGCTGGAATAGAGAAGGAATTATTAAATCAATGACGGTTGGAGGGATCGCTCAGGATAGGAGATGTGTGCTGAAAGTAGATAAGGGGCCAAACATGATGGCCTCTCATTATCTGTATTGCAAACCATAATGCCCATAAGTAGAGAGAGTAAGAGGGAAATTGTTTGCCATAGAGGCAGGTGGAGGGGTGTGATGGGGGGAGGGAAACTGGGGACATTGGTGGTGGAAAATGTACACTGGTGGAACAATGGGTGTTCCATCGTTGTATGACTGAAACTCAAATATGAAAGCTTTGTAAATGTAGCTCATAGTGATTCAATAAAAAATGGAAGGAAGGTCATTGTGTTCAGTCTCTAGTCTACATTCAGCACGCATCACCCTTCCCCCGCGTGGCCTCCAACCACATTTTACTTGGTGTTCCCTTTTCTATCTGAGTTGCCCTCTCCCCAGAATGTGAGGCCAGCTTCCAAGCCATGGAGTCAACCTCCTGGTACTTATTTCTACTATTCTTGGGTGTTAGTCTCGTACTCTGTATAAATCTGTAACTGTACCCTCACGGTGATTCACTAATTAAAAAATAAATTAATTTTAAAAAATTATTAAAAAATGGAAGGAAGGAAGGAAGGAAGGAAGGAAGGAAGGAAGGAAGGAAGGAAGGAAGGAAGGAAGGAAGGAAGGAAGGAAGGAAGGAAGGGAGGGAGGGAGGGAGGGAGGGAGGGAGGGAGGGAGGGAGGGAGGGAGGGAGGAGGGAGGGAGGGCAGAAGGAAGGAAGGAAGGAAGGAAGGAAGGAAGGAAGGAAGGAAGGAAGGAAGGAAGGAAGGAAGGAAGGAAGGAAGGAAGGAAGGAAGGAAGGAAGGAAGGAAGGAAGGAAGGGAGGGAGAGAGGGAGGGAGAGAGGGAGGGAGGGACAGAGGGAGGATTGCAGGGAAAACTATCACAGTAAGCAATAACTATCTTACAATTACAAAGGACAAGTGTCTGATTTATATTCAGTTTACTTGAATGTTTATTTGTAAAATAAAATTGTAATCAATTTATGAATATATTATTGGACATTTACAAGTAAATTATAAAATGCATATTTGCATTTATATAAAACCATATTTATTCCTATTTTATCTTATAAATATTATATTTTTAATTTTTATATATGACTTCTGAGTATTTCTTTCCATAATAGTAATTTTATAAACATAAATCTATTTTAATATATAGAATATAGTCTTTTTTTTTCTTTTTGGGTCACACCTGGCAATGCACAGGGGTTACTCCTGGCTCTGCACTCAGGAATTACTCCTGGCGGTGCTCAGGGGACCATATGGTATGCTGGGGATCAAACCCAGGTCGGCCGCGTGCAAGGCAAACGCCCTACCCGCTGTGCTACCGCTCTAGCCCCAAGATAAAATATAGTCTTTTAAGGAATTAATTTCTGAAATTTTGGTGGGAGTCCCTCACAAAAGGTGGATAAAAAAGCTTTGGAGGCCTGGGCCCCCACCATTGGATCTTGGTTAAGCAGTCCACTGGTTCATTGTAAGGGCCTGAGGGTGTAATGTTACTAATAAGGTGCAGGGATTACCCTGGCCTCTCAGGCTTTACTGAAGGCCTTCACAGCCACAACCCGCAGTACTCATGATGCACTGGAAGTCATGTGGTGCTGCAAATTAAACCCATATTTTGATTATTAGGTACATGTTAGGCATGTGCCTAATCACTGTACCTCCTGGTCCTGAAATATATTATTTTAAGAGCCATTAAGACATTTGAGAAATGAGGCATTGAGGTATTTCATTCTGGATTTCTGATTTGCCATTTTAATTTCCAGAAATCAAAGGAAAGAAAGAATAGTTTCCTCATCTTATGTGCTTCAGAAGAACACATGTGTGATAAACTCACAAATATGCTAAAGTCATATATATGTGTGTGTATAAATATATATATATATACATACATATGGGCTGGAGCGATATCACAGTGGGTAGGGCATTTGCCTTGCACGAGGCCGACCCGGGTTCGATTCCCCCGCCCCTCTTGGAGAGCCCAGCAAGCTACCAAGAGTATCCAGCCTGCACGGCAGAGCCTGGCAAGCTACCCATGGTGTTTTCAACATGCCAAAAACAGTAACAAGTCTCACAATGGAGACGTTACTGGTGGCTGCTCAAGAAAATCGATGAGCAACAGGATGACAGTAATACAGTGATACAGTGAGATATATATAATATATATATATATATATATGGTCTGCTCCCATTCAGCGTTTCTTTAGTGCCAAGTATGTACCAGTCACTGAGTAGGCTTTGAGAACTAAGAAATGAGGATCATCAAGGACCTTCACAAAGAATTTTCCAAGCAGATAAATGAACTAGAGCCAAATCCTGTCAGTGAGATAAAGTCTGCAGTGTGAGTGTCCTGAAAACTAATACAAAGTCAGAGATCCTGGAGCACAATAAATGGGGATAAACTGTACAAGATGAAATTAAGGATATGGGCAAGAGAAAGTCTCTTGAAGGTTTAAAACCAGGAAAAATGTCTTCTTTTACTTTATGGATTTCGTTGTGTGTGTGTGCATGTGCATGCCTGGTCTTTGGTTTTGATTTTTGGGGACTTCCAGGAGAAATCTACAGCTGAAAAGTGTTCTGAGGTCAATCAAAAGGAGACTTCAGTTCAAGGAAAGCAACTTAAGAAAGAACAAAGTTTAGGGAAAACTAGAAACATGTTGCTCAAACTCTATCATCACTGTTTTGGGCCCTGGTTTGTTGACTCTTCCTGAGTCACACTGAAAACTTTTTCAATCTCTGTCCCAAGAGTATTCAGCGTCCTAACACTCAGGTCCAAACTGGGCCAACAACACATATACAGATTGGAGCCAGCACAAATTTGTGACTTGATGTCTGGGACTTAGGTATGTACACCTGCATGGGAACACTTCACTCCCAGAGCAGGGGACAGCCCCCACATCTCTAGTTTGAAGTCATTTCAATTGAGCATTACATCATTGACACAGCTTAACAGCCTCCTGGGCCCCCTTGCTATTATTCAAACATCTGTTTCCTCCCCACTCCCCTGTCTCCTTCTGGGGTCCAGGAGCTTTCTTTTGTACATGGCTTCCATCCTGAAAAGTCAATCATTCTTATTTATTTTCCAGAAACTGGAAGGCCTGGCCATCTCCCTCTGGGCTCTGCTTCTCAACTGTTAAGGCCTCTGACACTGTTGGATACCATAGTCTTTTTTTTAGAGATAATAAAGCCTATTATAACTTTGCTTCTTCAATCCTGCTGTTTGCTTGAACACAAGGTTCCTTGCTCAGGGCCTGATTTTTTTTATCTCTAGTCATTTGAGACAAATAGGAAAATATCTCTGGTGACCATATATTATAGCTAGCTTAAGTCTCTACTAGACCAAAGCTGGCAATCTATTGCAAGGTGAAGTGCCCCAGGCTGGCCAGTCCAAAGAACCAACTCTCCACTGACAAGAAACCAGAGTTTTATTGTAGGAAATGTGCCAGAATGTCCACAACTTCATTCTCAAATGTGAAATAAAGGAAAAAGCAGTCTTTGGAACTTCATTCATAATAGATGTCAGTTGCTAGATTAATAAAGTTCACACTATTTACCAATAAAATTTAATGTTTAGATCAAGCAATAAAAGATGCTTATGTGTAATTGGTTTCAGATCTAATGCAGGATGGAATTATATTTTCATTAAGTGATTTTTTAAGTCAGCTACTCCAATTCTTTCTGTATCTAATATAAAACTACTATTTTCAAGACAGATTAGGAAAAAAGGAAAAAAAATCTGACGAGCAGTGGATCAAGTATGCATGTTTTTGTGATTCTCTGCTTCTAAAATTCTATTTTACATCTCTAATTCCTGAATCTGCTGGAAAGGCAGATTGCATGGAGGTGGGAACAGTTCTATCCCCAAATTATTAAGCACCTGATTGTCTCTTTTTTTATTACATGAAATAATTTGGTCTAATCCTAATAGAAAGGCTCTACTCCCCATAAAGAGCTAAAAGAGCCACCTACATTCCCAGCATGGAATTTGAGATCACTCAAAACACGTTTCATTTCACAGCCTCTTCAATGCATGTTTTTCTCTTCACAAGCACATTTCTTCATGTCCCTCTACACCCACACATTCTCATAGCTCCCTCTAAGAAATATGTCATGAATGAGAAAAATTATCAAGAATGAATTTTTCAGCTTTACAGAGGTACAATTGACAAAAAAATCATAAGAAATTTAAAGTGTACAGTGATTTTTGAATTATATACACATTGAAGAATTTCTTCCATGTAGTTAATCAACACTCATTACAATACATTATATTACATATATATGGGTGTGAACATTAGAGTTTTACTCTTTTAGCAAATTTTACTTATAATACAGTGCTATCAAGCATAGCTGCCACGTTATACATTCGATTTTAAAATTTTATTCATCTTGTAGCTGAACGTTTGAACTCTTTTCCCAATATCTCCCAATTCTCATACCCCATCCTACAACTTCTTTTCTCCTCTGTGTTTATAAATTTGAATTTTTTAGATTCCACATATGTGATACCACACAGCATTTGTCATAGGTCTCGCTAAGAAATGTGTCATAAAAGAAAAAAATCAAGATTAAACTTTATAGGAGTTGAGAGGAATTATTAAACTTTAACCCTCAATTATTTGGGCTGTCATTTTTATCCATGATCCTTTCTAATTATAAACAACTCATTTCTTTGAACCCTCCTCCTACTCCTGGGATACTGAAGCATGTCTTCATTTGAATAGCCTCTTCCTAGTGCCAGAGTCCCATGTGGTTATAACTCTAGGTATCATTATTTGTCTGACCCTCAGCTGGTCTGGAAAGTGAACTCTCCCTATGAATCATGCCCAAAGACTCTTTTTAGACGAAACTAACTTTTTGACTAAACTAACAACTAGAATAGTAATTTCTAAGCCAGTGAAAGAGGAGATGTCATTGCTGGTGAAGTGCCCTAAATTAGCCCATCCTTACATGGAATGAAGAGTCCAAAAAGAGAGAAAGATGTCTAACTGTTCATGGAGAATTGAAACCAAAAACCTGGCATGATTTATTGAGCAACTTCTTTATGTTAGCATATTTGAATTCTTTCTCTTATCTTATTTTTTTGCAAATATATGTGACCACTTATCAAGAAAGAGTTACTTCTTGTCAGATCCTACAGTTGTGTAGAAAACAGTTTGGGAAATTTTGCCTAGTACATCATATGAAGGAATCAGAAAAGTATTTGATAACATTTTATAATATCCTTGTGAATAATAATGGGTAATGAGAAACTGATGGAAACATTTATAAGTTTGCCAAATGAGCTACAGGGCACTAAATATTGCTTGGGACAGACTTATGTTAAAAATATATTCATGTCATGAAATTTGCCCATAAATGGATGGACATGGAGAGTATCATGCTGAGTGAAATGAGTCAAAAGGAGAGGGACACATATAGAATGACTGCATTCATTTGTGGTATGTAAAATATAAATATATAGTATCACTGTTATCCCATTGCTCACCAATTTGCTCGAGCGGGCACCAGTAACGTCTCCATTGTGAGACTTGTACTGTTTTTGGCATATAGAATATGCCACAGGTGGCTTGCCATGATGAAGTGATAGCACAACAGGTAGGGCGTTTGCCTGGCATGCGGCCAACGAGGTTTCGATTCCTCCGTCCCTCTCAGAGAGCCCAGCAAGCTCTCTCAGAGAGCCTGGCAAGCTCCAAATATATATCTTCTATATGTTTGCCAGCATGGCAGAGTCTGGCAAATATATAGAAGAAGACTAATATCCATGGTCAAGGAAAAGAGGGGCTAGGAGGACTAGTCAATGACTGGAGCTAACCACAAGTGTGTGGGGAGGCTGAGGGTAGCTCAGATAAAAAAGAGATCAGTATGACTATAGTAGCAGGGAATGATCATACTGGACAAGATCTGAGTATTAGAAATAGGTAAAGGGATATTTTTTATAACCTTTCAGTATCAATATTGAAAACCAAAATGCCCAAAAGGAGAGAGAGGGAGATAAGAAAAGCACGTGCCCTAGAGGCAGGCAGGGAGGGGGCTAGGGGTGATGGGAGGGAACCTGGGGACACTGGTGCTGAGAAATGTACACTAGTGTAGGGATGGGTGTTGGAATACTGTATGACTGAAATATAATTATAAACAGCTTTGTAAGGGTCTGTTTCACAGTAATTCAATAAAAAACTAATAAATATAAAAATATATTCACTATTATCTAAAAATCAAAAATCAAATTTACTTAAATATATTGGGTCTTTTGTTTTCCTCAAATATAGCAACTCCTCACTCCTGATGAGGTTTTTGAGTCCCCTGACAAACATATTGGTTCTGTTTTTACAAAATAAATTCCATCCTTCACCATTGTTCTATTACCATGAGGCCCAGTACAGAAAATTAGGTCTTGCTCAGTATTATGAGTGCGGTCAACTGTTAATTTCCTGTATCTTACATTCTCTGCCAAAGCAATACCTTTCATCCTATGAAAGAACTAAAAACACTACCTGTTCTTCAAAAATAACTGAAAAGTCAATCTAAGCTTCTTTAATTATATCCTTGTTCCCCGGGAATCAGTAGATATGAGTAGAGGTCAGTGAACTTGACATATCTTGATGGGATCTTTGTCTTGCAGCCTTATACTTCAGAAAGAAGTGGCACTTTTCCTGCATTGTCTTCTGCCCTCCTCATCCAAAAGCTTCTTGATCACCCAAAATGTATCAGGCACTGAAAAGCATTAGGACTACATAATAGCAGAGCAAGATAGAAAGGACCCTTGAATTCTAGGTTTCATTATAGTGGAGAGGGAAGATGGTAAATATAACAAAACAGTGAATGAAATCAATTATTTCAAATAATTATGTTTCTATGCAAGATGAGAGAAGAATAAATTAGTCATGGTAAATAGGCTGGTGATGTGAAATTTCCAACATATATCCTACAGACTATCCCCCAAATGTACCTCTATTTTGAGGCTCCATACTCTAACTGAATTTTCCCTCTGTGGGATGTCAAGCCTCTTCTCATATCACCATCCTTTCTAAATGTTGAGTCTTCCTCCGGGCCATGGTCTATACTAGTTGACTAGTTATCTTTACCTCTCACAGCAAAGAATACAGAAACTTACATTAGATGTGGTCAAGGTAGGATGCTTCGAAGAAGTAATACATAACTGAGAAATGAAGAACATGCCAAATGCCAAAAAAGAGCAACTCAGGCAGAACACAGGACACAGTGTTTGTTCCTAGAGTTAGTTAACAGGACCAGTGGTGATGTGACGGGTTAATAGCATCCCATAAATCCCAAGATGCCAAGCCTCACAGCACACTCATTTTCACACTTCCCACTGAAAGACTGCAACTTAAAAGACTGAAGCGAAAGAAACAGTACTGAAAATTGGTCGTGAAAGAACTGAGAAACGAATGGCATTTGACCTGTATTGCCATTTAATATAAGAGAGAAAACACAGAGGCAATAGCTGACGAACAGTATTTTTATCACATTTAGCCTTAATTTTCAAAGAAGTTCTGGAAGTTCTCACCTGAAACCTACTGTGATTTCAGATTCCCTTTCCCTGGCTTGTTCCTTGGGGGAAATATGCAGCAGTGTTTTTTGGACTCAGCACATGAGCCAGATGATTTGGCTATGAAGAGTGGAATGAAAATAATTCTCAACTCATTTGGGGGAACTTTCCTTTCCTAGATTGAGTAGCAAAAACAGCAATAGCAATTAGTCTTCAAGTCACTTTTAAGCCCATTTTGGCTTTGAGTTTTCAAATTTATTTTATTGTATTTCTTCTTAATAACTTCAAAACTACCTGCTCTCTGAGGTGACAAAATGATCCACTACATTCTCATAGTTTGGTGTGGTTTACTACGAAGTTACAAAGAGTTACAAACAGTGAAGAATGTGGCCAACTGAAAAGCAAAGTGTCAAATACCACAAGTAAGAGATGAAGACAAACATAGGTTATTTAGAGGTGGTATTTCTAAGATGCAACACAGTAGATGTAGGCCAGATATAAGTGTGAAGAAAAACTCTTGATTATCTATTAAAAATATGTAAAATAATTTCAGTTTTCAGATAAGAGTAAAAGTACTATTACTGTCAAAAAAGTGATCTGGGAAAAGTTCTAAGTAGAAAAAGATGTTAGGGACTCTTCAAGAGCTTTGCTGCATGTTTTCCAAGAACCCTTTTGGGGCAATAACTAGTAACATACCGTTGTCTTTCCTTCACTCAGGCTTATGATCCCAGAAGTCTTACTTTGTCAGCAAACCCAGAGTAAACTCCATTTCCAAGAAGTCTCACTAGTTTTCATTCAGCAGTGTTCATTAAAAGCATATGTTCTAGACTCATGTGCTTTAGGCAATAAGAGCAATGATGATCAGGCAGACATTAACAAATCCCTTCTTAAAGCCCCATTCATACTTTGATTTAGTTAGTAAACTTAAATCCTAAATATCTCTGATCTCACTTGTTTCTGAGGCCACATAACCTTTTAATGACCGCTGAGCATACAGTCCATTTAACTGCAGAAACTAGTCTTTTGCTGAAACCTTCTCCCCAGGAGTTATTGAGACTCCCTAAAGAATACTTACATAGTCCTTGGATTCATCCTAATTATCTGGCTCAGTAGGTATTTAGCAAAAAATTTTATGTGTGAATGAATTTTGATAATCCCTTATACAAAGCACTTTCATGATTCTTTCATCTTAATCACTTACTATATGCACTGCAGAATACACGACACCTTCAGATGGGTCAAATCTCATTTGTGGAAAGCAAATAAAACCATACATCACTTAGCTAAAAATACAAATGAGCATAAAGCTAGTCAGCATTGTAGAAAAACTCAGTGGAGCAGTTAGTAGCTAAATAAAGTCTCACATTTAGAAATTGGAGATTCTAAACTAGCGAAACAAAAAAAGAAATTTTTTGGCTATGCAGTATTTAGAGTCCAAAGGTATGGCCATCTTACCTTTGGATTTAGATGGCTCATGTGGGGCCAGGTTAAATGCAAGTTCTTTAAGGCTAGGTTCAGGGGTTTTGCTGACAAATATGGAGGAGTCATTAAACAGAAGCACAATAATATTGCTAACATTGTTCTAATAGTGTTGAAAAAGACAGTCAAGTATTTCTAACTGCACTGATAAAGAGAAAAGTCAAAGAGCTGAGGATGTGGCTCAGCAGGAAAACACATGCTTCACAAGTATGAAATTGTGAATTCAATCCCCAGCACTGACAAAATATATTGATTTCTCTGATAGAAATAAAAAGATTCTTATACCTCAAGGAATGAAATATGCATACTATATATGAAAAGAGTTGTTTCAATAAGATTTGAGGTTAAAAATTCAGACTGTCTTTCCTAAATAAGTTATTTAGCACGGAGGAGGAAGTAAATGGCTTAAACTTTTCTAATTTCATTATGCACTAGATTCCCAAATCACCTTGTCCTGTTATATCTTTCCCAGTAATTCTATTAGAACCCCTAACTCTGGTAGGCACTGTGGGTATAAACATGCATTAAAAATGTATAGAGCATCTAGCATACATCCAACCATCAGGAGGCTACAATTTGGTGAATAGTGCTTATATTGAGTACTTGCTATATGCCGGATTATTTCTAAATGCTCTCCAAAATTTACATAAATATAATCCTCTCGATCACTTTGAGAGATGTGTGTCTCTATTTTGTGTTTGAAAGAGCTATGATTCAAAGTATAGTGGCTGGAGTGGTAGTACAATAGGCAGGGCATTTGCCATGCATGCAGCATAGCCAGGTTCAATCATTGGCATCCCATACCATTGGCATCCCATCTCATCCCCTGAGCACTGATAGGAGTGATCTCTGAGTGCAGAGCAAGAATTAAGCCTGAGTACAATTAAGAATAAGCCCTGAGCATTGCCTAGTGTGGTCCAAAAATAAAACAAAACACAAGGATTAAATTAGACTCAAAAAAGTTAAATTGCTTGCTCTAGGTCAGAGTCCACAACCAGTTGATCTGGAATTCAAATTAAGGTTGAATTCCAACCTTGCTTTTGACAACTACCCACATTATCTAGGGCTTAGTGCATAAAGCAGTGAAGGAACAATAACCAAGAATCTTACTCAGCACTTTTCAATTCTCCTTGTGATTTTATTTGATTGTGTGAGTGAAAGCTGTTTCATAAGAAGAATGAAATGTGCTGCAAAGTATTATCTGGAGATGACCTTTATGAGGACTAAACATCCGTTCAAGGTGAAAATGATGAGTAACACAGATTTTCAATCACACATAATCTCAATTTCTCCTCTACTTATTTACCTAAATTCATTATCTAGTACTATTTCAGCTTCACTCCTTCATCTTGGGCCTAGATATACATCTTTTTAGTTTTCTAATTTGAGCCAGAGGTAGAACACATGATACCCACAGAAGGAAGAAAGGTAGCATACTCATTGCTTCAATATCAGTTCTTTCAACCAACCTTTTCATAGAACTTAGACAGATAAATAAAGATTATGTTCTCTCTCAAAGATATGGAGAAATTAGGTAGTCCTACTGGTTTCCAATTTTTTGTTGACTTGTTGACATTACTGGGGCTAGAGAAAAAGCACAACAGGTATGGTCTTTGCCCAGCACATGGCCAGCCCAGGTTTGATCCCCGCCATTCCATATGGTCTTCTAAGCATTGCTGAGAGTTATTCCTGAGTTCAGAGCCAGAAATAACCGCTGACCATCACAAGGTGTGACCCCCCAAATGAAAAAAAAAGAAAAAAGGAAAAACTAAATTCCTGCTGACATTAGTTAAAATGAAAGCACATATATAAATAAAAGCACATGTAAATTCATATACAAATTATATAATATGCTACTAAAAGATCACATATATGATGATATAAACATATACAGAGATTAAAATATTAAGGGTGAAAAAAATCAACAGTACTTAATATATATATATATATATTTTTTTTTAAGTTGGGGGCCACACTTCGTGGTGCCCAGGGTTTACTCCTGGCTCTGTGCTCAAGGACCAATCTTGGCAGTACTTGGGAGAGAATACGTGGTGTCATGGTTGAACTTAGGTCAGCTTTGTGCAAGGCAAGCATCTTCCCCACTGTCCTACCTCTCTGATCCCAAATTTTTTAATGGTACATCTAAATTATTACTAAGCATAATTTTCAAAATGAAAGGTAAATAAGTTAACATGGCTCCTTAATTTTTAGACTTATGAAACACTGATTTAAAGGACCGCTTCTAAATTTAGGTTATTTTAATAATGATTACTAATGTAATTCTTGGTTGAAAAAGACAAGTCACAAAGATATATAGATTCAAACAGAAAAATATATTGTCTGCTTAATATATCATCATGATAAAGCATTTTTTAAATTCTGTGTTTCAGCAAGCTAAGAGTTTAATTACAATTTGTCTACTACATTGCTACGCTTCCTAGTGTTAGTCCACTATGCCTGCAAGCTAATCATCTGGGATATGTGAGAAAAAAAGGTTCATATTTTATTAAATGCATTTGACTTAGAAAAGTATAATAGAAGCTAGAAATATTTTTCAATGTTTAAAAGCTATGTTGATAACAAAATGGTTATGTAGATACCATTTTCTTAGATGATGAAGCAATTATATAAAATAAATGTTTTCTAGTATTCATGTTTAGAATATATTTTAAGCAGTTGCTGGTCCTTTCTTAAAACTTACATGGAAAAGGTAGATTGTATTTTTCAAAATATCTTCTGAATAACATACTGTTGTCAAATAATTAGCATGAAATATTCAGAAAATTTTCAATAACTGATATTTGTTCAAAAGAATAAAATGTAACTCCAAGGTTCACAACCTATTGATTTGGTTTTGGGACCACACCTAGTGGTGCTCAGGAGCTACCTCTGGCGCAGTGCTTGGGGAACCATGCAGTTCTGAGGAGGACAAACCTTGGGGTCCCCCTTGCAAAGCTTGTGCTCTAGCCCTCTGAGCTCTTTTCCCTGCCCCAAAGTTAAACAACTAAAAAGATTTAGTTCAGAATGACTACTACAGAAGCCAGAGAGAGAATACAGGAGGTAAGGTGTTTGCCTTGCATGTGACCAGCCCAGACTCAATCCCCTGAGCACTGTCAGGGGTTACTCCTGAGCACAGAAGCTGGAATAGCCCTTGACCAATGCTGGATATAGCCTAAAAGGCCTAAAACTGCCATGCCTAAAAAAGATGACAAGTAAAAATGATTCCCATATCATTCTTACAAAACAGTCAAAAGATCTATCATTGAATATTATACAAGCAGATAAAGGGAGGTGTCTGTGACAACTAGCATGCCTTGAAAGCTTGAAATTTAGACACTGCAAAAAATCTTCAGCACTGCAAATATGCAATTATATATCTATATCTATATATATATGTGTGTGTGTGTCTATATCCCTCTCCCTTACTGTATGCTACTATATGCTAAAATAAAAGCAAATGAAATCACTGCTGATGACCACTTTGAATTGTGACAATGTTTCTTTCATGAAAACACTGATGGACATATGTGCACATTTAACCCAACAAACGGCCTGTGAGCAAGCAGTGTCCATCTAAATATTAAACATCAATAATAATCCTTCATTTTAATTTTATATAAAAATAATTGTAAAAATAAATATAATAAAAATACTACACTTCCCCCCACTTGCATACCTCCTGACGGTCCATACATTCAAACTTTGGAAATCACTCCCCTAGGTTACCCATTAAGTGCAATCCATGAGCTTTGGCACCAAAGAAGTAGGCAGGTCGTAGAGAAGACACGTACTAAGAGTTGAGAATTATGCACAGTGCCTTTAGCCAGGGGTTACACATCCCTAGCTTTGTTTAGAAATGTGCTGAGGGAATAGCTAAGATGAAATAAGAACAGCAGCTAAACTTAATATTATCATGTACTAAAAACAGTATTTTCAATGCCATACTGGGAGACAACTTGTGAAAGCAATATACTTGTTTCTGAGAAAACTAATAAGGAAATTTCATATAGACTGCAACCTAGATAAAATGTAATCATTACTAAGTAACATTTCTAATGCCCTATATGGACTTTAACACACTTTACAGACTCAATCTCTAATTTCCTTTCTTTTCCTTTGCACGGCTAGGCAGGGAAACTAGGGTCTCACACGTGCAAGGCAAGCGCTCTACCGTTGAGGTCCATTCCTGGCTCTCAGTTTCATATTTACTCATTTTAGTCATTATAAGTTCATGAAGTAGATGTAGTCTCAGCCCCACTTTATAAGTGATGAAACTGAGTCCCAGAGGGAAGACTTTACTTGCCCTAGATTGCACACACCTCAAAAAGTAGTCAGGCTGGGGTTAGAAAGATAGTACATCAGGTAGGGCACTTACATTGCTCACAGTTGACCAGTTGACCTGGATTTGATCCCTGGCACTGCATACGATAGCCCAAGCCCTACCAGGCATGATCCATAAGTGCACAGCCAGCAGTAAGCCCTGAGCACTGCCAGGTGTGGCTCAAATGAACAAAAAAGGTAGTCAGGCTGAAGATCCAAGTGTTACTGTTCTACCTTCTGTCTCCAGCACAGCATGGCACGAAGCAGAGTCGAGCAGGAACCAACAGCTCAGTTTCAGCACAGAACTAATGATTTCTACCTTAGGAATCATTTCACTCCTCCTTGCTGTCAAATAATAAAACAAATGCTTTACCCTGGTGTTTTGATTTTCCAGACTCAATTAAATCTCCTGAAAATGTATCATGTTGTCTGCATTCCCTCAGTTCTCTAAGAACAAGAACAACTCTGGAAATGTACTTTCCATATGGAAGTGCACAAACACTGCAAGTTGCGTGGTATGCTTTAACCCATAATGTACGCTTACACTTATTCTTACTAAAAGACCATAAAAGGCCACAAAGGGACTTAGGGTTTATTCAATGGGGATGTGCAAACAGTTCCTTTAGCGCCACCTGACAGCCTCTAGGACAGAGAGGCATGCACAGAATAGAAACTACTGTAAAATTTTATCAACTATGACATGTGGCTAGAATAAAGGGGAAAACATTTAAATTCTTTTGGCTTCAACACTTTGAAACTTAATGTAGCATCCTTCATAGAACTAATATGTTCTTCAAGGCAGCTTATTAATGGAAAAGAGAAATGGAATATTCCTAAGGGAACAATAGCTGCACAGATGAAGGTCAGTCTCGTTTTTTAAAAGTATCACTGCTTCAGTATGGCACAAAGTAGCATGCAGATTTTTAGCATATTTACCTGCATATATTTGTGTATATATTGGTTTGGGGGCCACATGTGACATTTCTCAGGGCTTACTCCTGGTTCTGCACTCAGGGACGGCTCCAGGCAGGGGGGCACATCATGGGGATGTGCTGGGGATGAAACCTGGGTTGGTGCATGCAGAGCAAATGCCTTACCTGCTGCACTATCTCTCCAGCCCATATTTTCCAATATTTAAAACAACAAAGTATGGCAAACCCTTGGCCTTGGAATATAAATCACCCAGCAGTGGGAAGATGGGAAAGGGAGAAAGAAAACCAGACTAGAAGTGACAGAAGGACAGTGGTGGAGAGTCATAGGGATTTTGGTGCTCGGAGGACACAGTAATTTTGTTCATTAGTAGTATAAGCATTAACACTATTGTGACTAACTAAACTCTAATAAATAAAATAAAAAAATTTGAAGGGGGAAAATTATTTCTACCTGTCCAGAACTGTTGAGAGGAAAAAATGAGCTATTCTTAGTACTGTGCCTAGCAATTAGTAAGCATTCAATAAATTTTAACTTTTTAAAAACTGACTTACCTAATATTATTATTAATATTATTATTGTAAAAGCCAGAAACCATAAGACTCATTTCTCCTGCAGTGAACTGAGAAAAGCTTATATTGTCACTAGAGAAACTTAATTAGCGTAGAGAAGACTTGAGGAATATGGATCGACAAGCCATGAAGGGATTTGATGAGGACGATGCTAAGAAGTTATCCTCAATGTAAATTAAACCCTGGCCAAGGATAAATGAGCAAAATCCAAGAACAAGTGACATGACTGGAAATTTTTTTAAGTTTCTTATTTCCCTTGAAATGAAAAAGCTCCTGAGAAAGCTGGTGACACCCTTATCCCTAGATAGTGCCCCAAATTTGGAAGAAAGCAGGTCTCAGATCTCAAGAATTCTATGTACAATCTCTCATAAGTAATATGCTCACAGCTCTAGAGGGAAATTTCCATTATCAATCTATGGGAAACCACACCGGAACCCTTGTGTCTGCCTTTGACCAAAGCCAAATTACACAACCACAGTGGTAGCTCTGCCTCGACACCATGAAGATCATAATCCCCAGGCACACCTTCCCAGCAACACTATCATTTTCACCTTTAAATGTCAGCATCTGAAGACATTAATGGGCACATTAAATTTTCCGCCTGTAAATGAGCAAATCCAATTTTTTCAGATGACTCAAACTGAGAAGAAATCTGAATTTTCCACCTAACACTAAAATGTAGAAAGGCCAGCATCACACCCACGTGGAGCTTTGTTGGTTTTCTTTCCCCAAAACCAATCTGAAAAGTACATATTTTTCTGAATAAAGTCGACTCAGTTGTAGAATTACCAAAGTGGGCTAGGATCATAAGATGATCAATGAGCTATTTTATGTCAAACAGATATCATTCATTTTTGTTCGAGATTTTAAGTTCTAAGAGAACTTCTTTGCAAGACCAACACTCCTTCTATATTCTGAAGATCAAAAAGGTCTCTAGAATCCAGAGAGATTAGACAGTAGGTAAGGCACTTGCCTTGCACACTGCTGACCCAGGTTTGATCCCCAGCGTCCCACGTGGTTCCATGAGTTCCTCTAAGATTGATCCCTGCGCTAGACAAGATCGGAGTGTTAAAATTAGGTAAAGGGATATTCTTGATAACCTTTCATTATCAATATTGAAAACCACAAAGCCCAAAAAGAGAGTGAGACAGAGAGAGAAAGAGAGTCATAGAGAGGGGTGGGGTGATGGGAGGGAACCTGGGGACACTGGTGCTGGGACACTACTGGAGGGATGGGAGTTGGGAAAAATAGGGAAAAAGAGCAATCTCTGATAATAAGTCCTAAGCACCATCAGGTACGGCGCAAAAACAAATAAACAAAGGTCTCTAGATTGGTTTTACTTAAACATTTCAGAAAGTTAAGTCCAATATTTCTTGAGATCCTGCCCATCTTCAGAGCTTCTCCTATTTCAAAAGAAAGAGAGCTTTATGCATTCTCCCAGCTTCTGAGGTTAGATAGATTACTAAAAATAGTTTAGAAAGAAGACCCAAGAAACAATTTTATTTTGAGAAGGTCAGTTTTCAGGATGCCTTGCATCCTACAAGGCATACCAGTGTATAGGATATAAAGAAAACAAAGAACTTTACTTTCCTTATTAATTCATTTGTTTGGAAAGCTTGGAGCTTCTGGCTTTTATCATACACACCAAAGAGTCCTGCTTATAACCTAAATATCTAGGTGATTTGTAAAGACATGACAACTTCTCTAGCGACCAATCTCTCCTCTTATCATGAGTTTCACACCCTTGAATTTGTTTCCACTTTCTGTGGAGGCTGGCTGTAAACTATTTAAGTAAGCTCTCTGCGGTGGTCATGCCAAAAATGTCTCAAAAGATCATCTTCTTAAACACCTTTTTAATTTGTTATTTTGGCATCATGATTTACAATTAACCTTATACCAGCTGCTACTAGGGAGACCTGATACCTTGGAGAACTAACCACTGCAGACACCAAACATATAGACAATTTACTGAAAGATGTCCATGTGTGTTAGTGCAATATGCTAGTGAACCATTTGCAAAAACACTGACTTTCACCAGACATTCACAGACTGCATGCAAACATACATACATACATACATACACACACACACACGATACCCTGGGTCCTATTCTTCCCTTCAAAGCTGCTAAGCTGATTAAATAAAATGTCCCAAACCAACTAATAACTATTTCCATGTTAATGTGATAGTATTCCTCGACATCCAGTACTGTATATCTTAAAGTGGAACTCTAGAATACAATATTTTGTTTCTTTCCCTAATAGGAAGTTCAGACCTTAGGGCTTGCCTGTAGGGGAAGAATTTGGCAAAGGCAGATTCTTTCCCCACACTCTACAAATCACAAGGCTTGGGTGACTGCCTATTCCCTTGACATAAACCTGGCTCCAAGTCTAAACACACACATATGGTGTCCAGCTGCTTCTCACTTCAGAGTCAGAGACTTGGCCTTCATCTTGTCTTCCCCAACCTACATTCCATCACCTCCTCATAGATCACTGATGGGAGCCATATGTTCAAAATTTACATGCACTGTGTTCATAATGGAAAATACTAGTCAGACTTCTGCAATAGATATCTGGATGTCAGCTTCATTAAATTTCTCTGGACAGAAAGCAAAGCCATTTGGCAGTCATGTCTCTCCAAGTATTATACAGTAAAATACTAATGTTTTGTGCTTAGACTTCCTGGACTTTAGATTCTAAAGACTTTTGTAAATATTCTCACATGCATGTGATTACCTTTCATCTGTTTAGTCTAATATATCACATTCAGGGGTAAAACTTAACTCTTTATTTCTCAAAATACATCCTAATCTGCCCTCATACATGCAAGTAGTGTGTCTGAATGGTCCAGAAGCCTATATTCTAGCATGGATAAATGCTTCCCCATCTCCTGAAATTTGAAAATTTTTAGTACTTGCTCATGCAGTGTAATAGATATCCCTCTAATTACTTCTCATAATCTGACCTTGCCAACCACATTGCAACATCTTTGAATCCCTTCTCAAAATATGAAACACCTCATATAGCCTGGAAAACCTACCTTAGTGGTAAGATACAATAAGGGCTCTAAAGTGAATGATCAAATCAAATTAATCTTCTCTATATTATTCTCTGAAAATATTTGGGAAGTGATTTTAAAATAAATAAAGTCAAGTCATATTACTATCAAAGGATAGCACAATAGTTTTCTGGGAAAATGTAATGTGAATATATACATGTGTTACAATTCAGGGAAGTTCTATACTATTGTACTTTTTGTCAATTTTACTGTATTATTTTAAATACTTATCAATTTTTACTTTAAGGACATTTGTGTCACAAATCTAAAAATTTACTCAAACCCTAGTTTCCTATCCATGCCTTGAGTAAAATTCCCTTTCCAAATCACCCTAAATCTCTTACATTCAATTTCCCAAAACAACTTTTATATTAAAAAGGACAATAATGACACTGGTTTCAGATACCAATAAAGGCTAGTCTCTTTAGTGTGCCAGAGGTTACAACATCAAATATGAATAAAGGATACAACATCAAATATGATGAAAGGAAACTAAAGTTCTAAATCTATTGAAATGAGCTTCGATTAGAAACTATTACATGTCCAGTGATTAAATGTACCACAGAGAATAATGGAGGGTTTTTCTATTTGTATGTTTATATTCTTCCTTATACCACAAAGTAAAATAATAACTAAAGCATATTATTGACAAAATTTATGTTAAGTAAAAATTAAGATGAGGAAGCAACTATCAGTTCTAACAATAGGATAAAGATTCTCAAGTCATAAAAGCCTCCATGGTTAATAAAATTAGAGCTGCAAATTTGACTCTGAGCATTCTGGCAGCTCAAGCATAAAGATCATGTTTCCACATGATCCTTTACCGGATTTGCATGAGGAATAAAACATACCACTTTCTCAGAATAAACGTAGTTTTGCCTAGCTTTTATTCAAAAACTTTTTCACATGGAGGTGTCAGAGTGGACATATTATAATAAAATAGATGACATAAAAACAATATTAAATAATTTAACTAGTTCTCCAGAATTCTCTAAAATGTTCCAGGGTCAAACAAGTTATGACCTTAGCAAATTAACTGCTTCCCTCTGAACTTTATTCTTCACATCTGTGAAAATTAGATATGGAACAAGTTGATCTCCTAGTTTCCTACCAGATTTCACATACTTTGACTCTGTGACAACTTATTTCCATTGTATGTATGTGTGCCTAATGTATCTTCAAATATCTACTTCAGTTTCTCATGCACATCCTGAGTCTGATACAATTGTTTAATGATAGAAAGAAAGGCTCTCCCATAGCCCCCAAAGGACCCCACAAAAGAAACCAACAACAATGCACCCTTCTCTACAGGTTCCAAAGCCTGAAATTAAGCTACAAATAAAGATATTCGTAGCTTAATTTAGATACAAAAAGGAAGAAAAAGTTATTCATAACCCATTATATTCTAGATAGTTTTCCATAGATTTCATCTTATTTATTTATTTTGTATTGAATCACCCTGAATTACAAAGTTACAAGATTAATCATGATTGAGTTACAGTCGTACAATATTCCAACACCAATCCCTTCACCACTGTCTACTTCCCTCCACTAATGTCCCCAATTCCCAATTCCCCTCCCACCAAACCCACCCCCACAACCTGCCTCAATGGTAGACACTTTTTTCTCCTTTTTTCTTTCCCTTTCTGCACTATGGTTTACAATCCCGTTGGTGATAGGATATCATGAATATCACTTTACCTCCTTTTAGCACCTCATCCTCTTCCAGGGTGCCTGTTTTCTGCACCATTGTTATGGTGCTCCCTTCCCTGACATTTGAGGAAGTATAATGACTTACTTTGTAGGAGCTACACTCAGTGGTGCTATAGGGCCTCAATGCTATTGGTATTTAATTCTTTACAAGAGTCCTATGAGTTAGGTATTATTATCCCCAATAAGAAATGAATCAGAAGCCAGAGAATTAGTATAGAGATTAAGGTGCTTGCATTGCATTTGACCCACCCTAGTTCAGTCTCCAGTAGCACATAAGTTCCCCTAAGCACCTCCAGAAGAGACTTCGAAGCACAAAGGCAGAAATAGGACCTGAGCACCACTAGATTTGACCCAAACCTCCTACTTCCCCTTCCACCGCAAAACAGAGACTCATGTCTAGAGACAGTTCAGTGGTTTTTAAAAAAACCTGCCTTGCAAGTGTGAGGCTGCAAATTTTATCTTCAGCATCACCATTTCTTACAATTCTAGCGACATTTGGAACCCTTGCACCACCAAAGTATGTGATCTCTGGCACATTGCAACCAAGTGTGTGAAAACACCACATCTAAAAAATGAAACCCTGGCAAATGAAACAGCTAAAATGTGAGAGCAATGAAACAAAATGTGTATGGACCAAAAGTATGTGTAATCTCTGGTCACTGCAACAACAACAAAAGTGAAAGAAAGGGAATAAAAATAAAAGAATCGAAGTCATGTCTAAGCTAGAGGTGGGGGCTTCTGCTTTCCCTTCCCTAATCCAGTGGGCCATAAAGAAATGTATGAGATTTGAGAATGCAATTGAAGTGATAGCCATTGTTTTCACGTGACTGGATGGCTAATGTGGGGGGCCAGCTATGATTATTTTTAGGCACATTGTCTCTTCTGGCTGTTGTTTTTGGCACAAAGAAGTTTCAGAGCCCAAAATATCTACCATACCTCCCCATCAACTGCCCTAATTTGGGAGAAAACAACACACTTAGCCCCAATGTTACCAGCTCCCATGGGATCTCCTACTGACTCCGCAGCTCTCACCTCTGAAGTCAGTGGCAAAGAGGCCCTGAGAGATTGATGTGAATTCTTATTTGTTCTCATGAATTCCAGAAAGTCCCCAAGAGTACAGCTGGTCCTCATAAGTTCTCACTTGCTCTCTTATACTGTACCTCCATCTTTTCAACCTCTATTGATGACTTCAGGCCCAGTTCCAGATAGAGATGTGACAGTCTGATGTGAACTATTGAATTTCCCACAACTGAATTAGATCAAATCTCCTTTATTTTCTATCATTCCTAATTGTCCTGCTTCTCTAATTCAACGTTGACAGAAGACAAAATGAAAAAAAAATTTGCCCAAGATTGCAAAACTGGGTTCTAAATTCGAATTTAAAATGGGCATAAACTGACTCCAAAGCCCTTGATTGACTGCCTACATAAGAAGTTTCCTGTTACTGGAGGAAGGAAATAATAAAACTCAGAGCAGAAATTAATGAGATGGAAACAAAAAAAAAAAACAATCCGAAAGATCAATGAAACCAAGAGCTGGTTCTTTGAGAAAATTAACAAGATCGATAAACTTCCAGCAAGACTCACAAAAAAAGGAGAGAGAAAACCCTAATAAACCATATTATAAATGAAAAGGGGGACATTACAACAGAAATTACAGAAATTCAAAGGATCTTCAGAGATTAACTTGAGAATCTTTATGCCAGAAAACATGAAAATCTGGAGGAAATGGATAAATTCCTAGACTCCTACAGGCTCCCAAGGCTGAAGCAAAAAGACCTGGAATACCTAAACAGACATATAACCATCAAAGAAATTGAAACGGTAATAAAAAATCTCCCCAAGCACAAAAGTCCTGGCCCAGATGGATTTACTAGTGAATTCTTCCAAACCTTTAAAGAGGATTTACTCCCAATCCTCTTTAAGCTTTTCCAGGAAATTGAAGTATCAAAAACACTTCCAAACAGTTTCTATGAAGCAAATATCATCATGATACCAAAAGCAGACAAAGATACCACAATGAAAGAGTATTACAGACCGATATCCCTGATGAACACAGATGCAAAGGTCCTCAACAAAATATTAGCAAATAGAATCCAACGACTCATCAAAAAGATCATACACCATGACCAAGTAGGATTCATCCCAGGGATGCAAGGATGGTTTAACATTCACAAGTCAATCAACATAATTCATCATATTAATAAAAGACATAATAAAAACCATATGATCATATCAATAGATGCAGAGAAAGCATTTGACAAGATTGAGCACCCATTTATAATGAAAACTCTAAGCAGAATGGGCATTGAAGGAACTTTCCTCAATATAGTCAAAGCCATCTACCAAAAGCCCACAGCAAGTATCATTCTCAATGGGGAAAAACTGAAAGCCTTCCCTCTAAGATCGGGTACAAGGCAAGGTTGCCCGCTTTTGCCACTCCTATTCAATATAGTACTGGAAGTCCTGGCCATAGCAGTTAGACAAGAAAAAGATATCAAGGGCATACATATAGGAAAGAAAGAGATCAAGTTATCACTATTTGCAGATGATATGATATTATACTTGGAAAACCCTAAAGACTCAACAGAAAAGCTCCTAGAAACAATAAGTCAATATAGTAAAGTGGCAGGCTACAAAATCAACACCCAAAAGTCCAAGACTTTCTTATATACAAATAATGAAAGAGAAGAAAGAGACATTAAAAAAACAATCCCATTCGCAATAGTACCTCAGAAAATCAAGTACCTTGGAATCAGCTTAACCAAAGAGGTGAAGGACCTATACAAGGAAAATTACAAAACACTACTTCAATAAATAAAGGAGGATACTAGGAAGAGGAGACACATCCCCTGCTCATGGATAGGGAGAATTAACATTATCAAAATGGCAATACTGCCCAAAGCACTATACAAATTTAATGCAGTCCCTATCAGGATACCCATGATATTTTTCAAAGAAATAGACAAAACACTCCTGAAATTTATATGGAACAATAAACCCCCATGAATAGCTAAAGCAATCCTTGGAAAAAAAGAAGATGGGTGGCGTCACATTCCCCAACTTCAAACTCGATTACAAAGCAGTAGTAATTAAAACAGCATGGTATTGGGATAAAAACAGACCTGCAGACCAATAGAACAGAGTTGAATATCCTGTCACAGATCCCCAAATATATCGTCAATTAATCTTTGACAAAGGAGCAAGAAATGCAAAGTGGAACAAGGAGAGCCTCTTCAACAAGTGGTGCCTGGAAAACTGGATAGCTACCTGCAAAAAAATGAACTCTGACCTCTGTCTAATGACAGGTACAAAAGTCAGATCAAAGTGGATCAAAGACCTCAATATCAGACATGAATCTACAAGGTTCATAGAAGAAAATGTAGGCAGAACTCTCCATGACATTGAAGCTAAAAGCATCTTTGAGGACAAAACAGCACTGACCATGCAAGTGAAAGCAAACATAAACAAATGGGACTACGCCAAACTAAGAAGCTTCTGCACTTCAAAAGAAACAGTGACCAAAATACAGAAAGAGTCCACAGAATGGGAAAGAATATTTACCCAATAACCATCTAATAAGGGATAAATATCCAGGATATACAAGATACTTGTAGAATGGTATAAGAAAAAAACCTCCAACCCCATCAAAAAATGGGGAGAAGAAATGAACAGAAGTTTCCTCAAAAAAGAAATACAAATGGCCAAAAGGCACATGAAAAAGTGTTCCACATCACTAGTCATCAGGTTGATGCAAATCAAAACAACAATGAGATATCACCTCACACCACAGAGACTGGCATACATTTAAAAAAACAAAATCAACCAGTGCTGGCATGGATGTGGGGAAAAAGAGACTCTCCTTCACTGTTGGTGGGAATGCCAACTAGTCTAGCCTTTCTGGAAAACAATATGTACAGTCCTTCAAAAACTAGAAATTGAGCTTCCATATGACCTCACAATGCAACTTCTGGGAATATATCCTGAGGATTCAAAAGAGCACAGTAGAAATGACATCTGTACCTATATATTCATTGCAGCACTGTTCACAATAGCCAAAACATGGAAACAACCTGAGTGTCCTAAAACAGATGACTGGTTAAGAAACTTTGGTACCTTTACACAATGGAATTCTATGCAGTTGTTAGTAGAGAGGAAGTCATGAAATTTGCTTATAAATGGATAAACATGGAGAGTATCATGCTAAGTGTAATGAGTCAGAAAGAGAGGGAGAGACATAGAGGGACTGCACTCATTTGTGGAGTGTAGGGTAGCATCACATGAGGCTGACACCCAAGGACAGTAGATACAAGGGCCAGGGGGATTGCCTGATAGCTGGAAGACTGCTTCATGACTGGAGGGGAGAAGGCAGATGGAATAGAGAAGGGATCACGAAGAAAATGATGGCTGGAGGAACCAGTTGGGATGGGAGATGCATGCTGAAAGTAGATAATGGACCATACATGATGACTTCTCAGTGTCTGTGTTGCAAGCTATAATGCCCAAAAGTAGAAAGAGAGTATGGGGAATATTGTCTTCCTTAGAGGCAGGGGGAGGGTGGGAAAGGGGGGGTATACCCGGGTTATTGGTGGTGGGGAATGTGCACTGGTGGAAGGATGGGTGTTTGATCATTGTGAGATTGTAACCCAAACATGAAAGCTTGTAACTATCTCACAGTGATTCAATAAAATTTTTAAAATTTTAAAAAAAGAAGTTTCCTGTTACCTAAACTTGAACACTGATTTCCCAGGGAGACAGCAAGCAACTGTGCTTATCAATCCATATGTCCACATCCTGTTTTATTTTCTACCTAGAATTTATCATTTATCATATAAGCACCATGAGCAAAACATGCGTATGTTTTGCTCATTGACCTTATCGCCAGTGCTTAGATAATATTTTGTACAATGTAAACATTCAATTAATATCTGTGGTTGAATGAATGGAACTAAGCCATACCAGAAAATAAGAACAGTATTTTGGAGTATTAAAAAAATTAAATATAGTCATGAAAAATTACAAATATTCTGATTATCAATTTATCTTCAAATAAAAGCTAATGACAACAAAGTATTTTAAGAGTATTGAGCATATTGGTAGGCTAGAGGTGTGGTGTATGTATATATCTAAACCACAGAGCCAAGAACACTGAAATCATGAAACTCAAAGAATAACTAAACTTAAAATGTGCATATTAAGGAGGTAGGCCAAGGGGTAGGAGGGAACCTGGGAACACTAGTGGAGGAAAGTTGATATTGGTGCTACCGCACTGCATGCTAAAAATTTTATTGTGAATAACTTTGTAAACAACAATGTCTTAATAAAAAATATTTTTAAAGAGTGTCAAGAACTCATATCAACCTTTTCAAAACAATAGCACTAATGACACACAAAAATTAAATAAATGTACTGTCCATGGTAAGTTGCCATCTAAGTATGACAATAACTCAGTCTCTACATTAGAACTTTAAATAGGCCTACTTTCAAGTCAGTAATTATTGTTGACAACTGAGTTTTAACTCTTTAAGAAGCAGCATCAGGGGGATGATGGGAAGGAAACTGGGGCAGGGGGGAGCATCAAGGGACCAGAGATATAGTACAAAAGGTAAGACACTTGCCTTGCATCCCATACTTCATCATCCCATACAGTCCCTGGAGCACCACTAGGAGTGATTCCTGAGTGCAGAGCCAGGAGTTAACCTTGAACATCATTGGGTGTGGCGGAAGGAAAGAAGGAAGGAAGGAAGGAAGGAAGGAAGGAAGGAAGGAAGGAAGGAAGGAAGGAAGGAAGGAAGGAAGGAAGGAAGGAAGGAAGGAAGGAAGGAAGGAAGGAAGGAAGGGAGGGAGGGAGGGAGGGAGGGAGGGAGGGAGGGAGGGAGGGAGGGAAGGAAGGGAGGGAAGAAAGAAGGAAGGAAGGGAGGAAGGCAGGGAGGAAAGAAGGAAGGAAGGGAGGAATAGAGAGAGGGAGGGAGAGAGGGAGGGAGGGAGGGAGGGAGGGAGGGAGGGAGGAAGGGAGGGAGGAAGGGAAGAAGGAAGGAAGGAAGGAAGGAAGGAAGGAAGGAAGGAAGGAAGGAAGGAAGGAAGGAAGGAAGGAAGGAAGGAAGGAAGGAAGGAAGGAAGGATGGGAAGGAGGGAGGGAGAGAGGGAGGGAAGGAAGGAGGGAGGGAGGAAAGAAGGAAGGGAGGGAGGGAGGGAGGAAAGGGAGCAGGAGGGACGGAGAGGGAGGAAGGGAGGAAGGGAAGAAGGAAGGAAGGAAGGAAGGAAGGAAGGAAGGAAGGAAGGAAGGAAGGAAGGAAGGAAGGAAGGAAGGAAGGAAGGAAGGAAGGAAGGAAGGAAGGAAGGATGGGAAGGAGGGAGGGAGAGAGGGAGGGAAGGAAGGAGGGAGGGAGGAAAGGAAGAAGGGAGGGAGGGAGGGAGGAAGGAAGAAAAGCAGGGAAGAATTAAGAAAGGCAGGGAAGAAGGAAGGAAGGAAGGAAGGAAGGAAGGAAGGAAGGAAGGAAGGAAGGAAGGAAGGAAGGAAGGAAGGAAGGAAGGAAGGAAGGAAGGAAGGAAGGAAGGAAGGAAGGAAGGAAGGAAGGAAGGAAGGAAGGAAGGAAACATCAAAGGCCTAGGAGATAGCTCAAGAGCTTTGCATGCAGTAGTACCAAGTAGAATTTCCAGCACCACATGGTCCCCCAAGTACTGCTGGGTGTGGCCCAGAATCAGCACATAGATAAAAGCAGAAAGCTGCTGCTGCCTTTTATACAGCCCACCCTGGTTCAATACCATAAGGCCCCCCAAGCACCCAATTACTCAGGAGTAATTCCTCATTACACAGCCAGGAGTAACCCTGAGCATCACTAGGTGTGACCCCCAAACAAAAAATAAAACTAAAAGTAAGAAGCTGCTAAGACACATAGAATCGCAAAAAGTACATATATTTTTTGGTTTGGCAGTGCGCAGAGGTTACTCTTGGCTCTGCACTCAGGGATTACTCCTGGCAGGGCTTGGGGAACCATATGGGATGACAGGCATTGAACCTGGGTCGGCCTTGTGCAAGGCAAGTACCCAACTTTCTGTGCTGTCACTCCAGCCCCAGTCAAAATACTTTAAAATAATGTTTCATTTTATAGGGGGTTGGAGGGAACTATAGGCCCAGATGGGGATGAGTTGCCTAAGGTCACACAGATAAATGTGGATTTGGATTTCCTACTACCTAGAGTCAAATTTTCATTGGGAGCTTTCTAAGAAATAAAGAGAATGATAGTATTTACCTCAAAGTTAATATGAGAATCAACTGAATTAATACATGGAAACATTTATCACAGTCCCTGCCACATTGTAGACATGTTATTCATCTCTCCCTGCTGCAGACATACACACACGCTCACTCACAAAATATCCCATTAATAAAAATCTTTCTCCTATTCTCTTTTGTCCATATACGTTATGACCCACACCAACAAAACAAGTTTTACTACTTACTATAACTACCTGTTGTGATGATAATTCTGGAACCACTTTAAGAATCTAAGGAACCCCAATAAGAGTTTCAACTTCAGAAAAAAGGACACTTATCTGCTGAATAAACAGATTCCTAGCTCTGTTTTTTTAAACTTGCATATTCCACTGGTACATTTAAAATTTAAATTGTTTACCAAAAGTACATTTACTGACTACCATTTCAGGATGAGGAGGTATGGCATTGTTCCAGGCACACCTGCATTCATTTCAAGCCATCTGGAAAAGTCCTGATATGATCATTTCCCCCAGTGTAAGTTTGATGGTCCCCAGGCTGTTGTCTGCCCTTCAAACATTGATGAAAAGGAAAAGAAGCCACTTTCCCAGGAGGTCTAGTCTGTAAAGGCTTTAGCAGAATCTCTACAAATTTGACATTTTGCTAGGAGGTTCTTGGGGGTACAAATAAATTAAGAGCTGGTGGAATGACTGGCAGTAGAATTTGAAAGGAATAATGTACTAACAGCTGCTTTCTCAAATGTCATTCTAAAGATTATCACATATTTTGTTACTTAATGCTAACTCTGTTAGGGTTAACTTAAAGATGTTACAAGGAAGCCTAATATGCTCTTGAACTGTTGAAAATGCTGTCCAAACAACCGGGGTGAAAGCAGATATCAGTCTCATCCTTCAAGGACAAAACTGAATTCATGTTCCTAATTTCAGTCATCAATCACTAATAGTGTGTCCTTAAAAGACTGCCCTTCTCCACTCCCCTCAAACACAAAATACTTCATCTTATGTGCACACACGTTCCATGACAGATAAGAAGGATGGAAATTCTGAGTAGGCACTGCTGTGCTCTGGTGACAGGGAAGAAGAGAAAAAAGAGAGACTTAAATACAATTTCTGGTCCATTCCAGGCCCACATGAGCACCAAAACCAATCCGAAATGCAGATACGCCAACATAGACCACTGCTGCCTCTCTCTTTGGACCTGAACCTTGTTCTGGTCCAAGAAGTTTAAAAGGCAAACTTCTAAGAGGATCAAAATCAATAACAAAGCCAGCCAACTACAATCTACCAATGGACTAACCTGCAGCCACTGGTAATGTGGTATTCAGAAGTTTCTTGTAAACACATTTTATATCTGAGTATATGTACAAATGGTTTTAGTAATGAAAAATAGTGACCTAACCTAGCATCATAAATAAGAAAATTGTTTTAACTATGTAAGTCATAATTGGTGATAATTTCACAATATATATATTCAGTCTTTAAGTTGTGATCTGTGAGCTAATTCAATATTATATATGCAATTATATCTCAAAACTATAAAGTGTTTCAAATGGGCTCTGAAAAATTGAGCTATTTTAGAGACAGCCCCACTCTTACATGGACAGGGCTAAAGAATAGAGGATATGCTCAGTGAAATCAGTTAAAAGGAAAGGAATAGCTACAGAATTATTACTCTTATATAAAGTACTTAAAGATACACAGCAAGGTAGCAGCAAAGGGCCAAAGGAAACAAAATGGGAGAATTGATCCACACAATTGAACTGGGGAGTGGTGAGAAGGAGGGGTGTTAGGGACCTTGGAAAAAGATAAGGCACACTGATAATGGGTGTGGTGTTGGAATTATGTGCATGAGAAACCATAATTAATAGCATTGTAAACCACAGAATCTCAATTTTAAAAATTCCCCCAAAGAATTATATAGAAATCCTTGGGGAAGAAGCAATATATATATATATATACATATATATATATATATTAGCACAATTTTCTTGCACACTAAAAAACTGGGTTCCAATCCAACCCCATCAAAAAATGGGGCGAAGAAATGAACAGAAACTTTACCAAGGAAGAAATACGAATGGCCAAAAGGCACATGAAAAAGTGCTCTGCATCACTAATCATCAGAGAGATGCAGATCAAAACAACTTTGAGATACCACCTCACACCACAGAGACTAGCACACATCCAAAAGAACAAAAGCAACCGCTGTTGGAGAGGATGTGGGGAGAAAGGGACCCTTCTTCACTGCTGGTGGGAATGCCGACTGGTTCAGCCCTTCTGGAAAACAATTTGGACGATTCTCAAAAAATTAGATATTGAATTCCCATTTGACCCAGCAATAACACTGCTGGGAATATATCCCAGAGAGGCAAAAAAGTACAATCGAAACAACATCTGCACATGTATGTTTATCGCAGCACTGTTTACAATAGCCAGAATCTGGAAAAAACCCGAATGCCCCAGAACGGATGACTGGTTGAGGAAACTTTGGTACATCTATACAATGGAATACTATGCAGCTGTTAGAAAAAAGGAGGTCAAGAATTTTGTAGTTAAGTGGATGGGCATGAAAAGTTTCATGCTGAGTGAAATGAGTCAGGAAGAGAGAGACAGACATAGAAAGATTGCACTCATCTATGGTATATAGGATAACAGAGTGGGAGACTATCACCCATGAACTGTAGAAATAAGTACCAGGAGGTTGACTCCATGGCTTCGAGGCTGGCCTCACGTTCCGGGGAAAGGTCAACTCAGAGAAGCGATCACCAACTACATTGTAGTCGAAGGCCATGTGGGGGAAGGGAGTTGCGGGCTGAATGAGGGCTAGAGACTGAGCACAGCGGCCACTGAACACCTTTATTGCAAACCACAACAGCTAATTCGAGAGAGAGAACAGAAGGGAATGCCTTGCCACAGTGGCAGGGTGGGGTGGGGGGGAGATGGGATTGGGGAGGGTGGGAGGGACGCTGGGTTTACGGGTGGTGGAGAATGGGCACTGGTGAAGGGATGGGTTCCCGAACTTTGTATGAGGGAAGTATAAGCACAAAAGTGTATAAATCTGTAACTGTACCCTCACGGTGATTCTCTAATTAAAAATAAATAAAATTTTAAAAAAAAGAGCAAGGAACATGGATATAGTTAAAAAAAAAAAACTGGGTTCCATATCTGAATCACATATAGTAGTCCAGTGCTCTGCTGGTAGTGATCCCTGAGCACATAGCCAACAGGATGCCCTGAGCACTGTTGGATGGTGTCCAAAACAGAAAATATAAGAACTCTGTAGTTATTTTTTTATTTTTTGTTCTTAGCAGGTCTCAGAATTTTATTTGACTTTCTGTAATAGATACATTTATCTGATTTTAATGATACAAATATTATATACTTTTATTTTTAAAACTACAATGTAAAAAACATACAACCAGAGAGTTACTTTCTACTCCTAGAGGGAACGTACCACCTCAGCCCTGTGAAAGGTCTGACTTGGGATTCAGGGGTCCTGGGAGTGAGGGGGTCTTCAGTGTCTTCTGAAATTTTCCCTATAGGAAAACCCTAGGCACATACAGACCCTCCTTTTTATTTATGGTCTCACGAAGCACATACTCTTTCACCACTTCTTCATAACCTGAATCCATGAATAGCTGAGCCAGTAATTCAGCAGTGAAAAAATACAATCTGGTTCTGTCTTGTCGCACATAGAAGTTCGCTCCAAGCTTGTTGCCAACTTTAAATCTGAGCATGGCGTGGTCATTGAGCCCGTAATCACAAAACAACACACTTTTGCCTGGTTTTAATACCTTGTAAATGTTCTGTATGACATGGTGCATCTTTTCTGAGTGCATAGCAGAGAGCACAAACATCAGTGTGACCAGAGCCACTGACTCTGGGGAAACAGGTTCCAGAAGGTCATCTGTCATCAGGTTACAGTGGAATGCCCTGCATCTTTCTATGTTATATAAAGGATTCAGCTTGACATTCTCTACTGCTCTTGGAGAAAAATCACAGGCATAGACAAAGATATTCCGATCATCTAAAAGTGGAAACAAACAATTTCTAACACTGTCAGCCAGCTTCAATCTAGTCCACTTTTGATCTACAAACTCCCTACACTATCTGAGTTCCTCAAACTCTCTGGTGGTCCAGTGTCTGTCTTTGAAAAAAAATTAGTACTCTATCTCTTATGAAAAAGATCCCAATTCTTCTGTGCCTCTTTTTCCAGCTTTTGCTGTTTAAAATCAGATACTAAAATCTAGTCTCTTTTGGTTTCTCCTCTTTAGAGCTGAAAATCCATGCCTGTGGCTCTTTGTTCTGCAGAAAAAAAATCTTATAATTTGATGGTAAGACATTCAACACAACGGAAAATGAATAACTAAGCTGATTGATGAATAACTAAGGAATCCCATCTGACAGCAGGCTGCTTGTTCTTGGAGGTAGTTCCTTAGGTTGGGTTAACATGTAGCTGACACATCACCTGGTACTTGTGGGCCAGGCCGCACACTCAAACCTCAGCAGGGTCCAAGTTGTGGGAGTGGAATTTGTCAGTATCTGCTGCCACTGCTGTGCAGAACCCGGATCCTTACAGGCCAGCCTCGAACACCAAGAACCCTGTCGTTTGTAACTCTTAGAAAAATACTTGAAAAATAATATCTAAAAAGTTCTATTTCACACATGCTGGGGGGAAAGGCAGATGAGATAGAGAAGGGAACACCTAGTAGAGAATATTGGGAGGACCCACTCGGGTTGAAAGCTACGTGCCGAAAGTAGACTATAGATTGAACATGATAGCCACTCAATACCTCTATTGCAAACTACAACACCCAACAAAAGAGAGAACAAAAGGGAATGCCCTGCTGCAGAGGCAGGGTGGGGTGGTGGGGGTTGGGGTAGGGATGGTGGGAGGGATACTGAGAACATTGGTGGAGGAGAATGGGTACTGGTGGAGGGATGTAAACAAAATGCGAACATGAAAGTTCATTAGTTTGTAACTATCTCACAGTGATTCACTAATAAAAATATTTTTTAAAAAAGTTCTATTTCAACTAGTGTTGACATAGTAATGAAGGATTTGGGGCAATTGAGTGGTGGGGTTTATTCAATAACATATTTTTTTGCTTTCTTTGGGTCACACCTGGCAATGCACAGGGGTTACTCCTGGCTCTTCACTCAGGAATTACTCCTGGTGGTGCTTGGGGGGACCATATGAAAAGCTGGGAATCGGGGCTGGAGCAATGGCACAGCGGATAGGGCGTTTGCCTTGCACGCGGCCGACCCGGGTTCGATTCCCAGTGTCCCATATGGTCCCCTGAGCACCGCCAGGGGTAATTCCTGAGTGCAGAGCCAGGAGTGACCCCTGTGCATCGCTGGGTGTGACCCAAAAAGATAAAAAAAAAGAAAAGCTGGGAATCGAACCCAGGTCAGCTGCATGCAAGACAAATGCCCTACCCACTGTGCTATCACTCCAGCCCTGGTTCAGTGACTTTTTATACCAGTACCATACATGTTAACACTGTTGTAACCATATTACCTGAATTACAATTTGAAAAAAATACTAAAAAAGAGAAAAGATTCCTATTCCAGATATCGATCCATTTTTTTCTTGGTTATCTACTGTCTACTACAAGGAACAAAAAGCCTGTTTTGGGAAGTGATGTCACTGAAAATAGAGTTGCAAGTAATGACCATGTCAAAACAACAACAAAACAAACCTGTCTGAATCAACAATTGAAGAGAAATTACATACAAAATTTAAAAATTGCCTAGAACCAGAAAAAGTCTTCAAGAAAGATACTGCTTTTTAGCAATAGAGAAAAGTGTTGTTTTAAGATGTTCATCCACCATGCCCTATACAACTGATTATCAGTAGCTGTGAAGATGAAAACTGTCACTTCTGGTGTAGAATGCAACTGCCAGAGGGAAAAAATATTGTCCCTATTTTTTTAGTTCCCTCAATGATGAGAGAAAAAGCTATTCTCTCTTTTGTCTATCTCAATAAGTTCCCGGTACTGGGTAATTTCCCAGACAAAAGTACTTTTTAAGGCACAGCTATTGGCTGCAGCAGTGTGGAACAAGAAATAGAATAACAAGCCTGGGAAATGAGACTAGAGAGATACTACAGCAGGTAGTGTACTTGCTTTGTATGTGGTTGACCAGGTTTGTTCCCTGGTACCCTATATGGTCACCTGAGCACCACCAAAAGTGATACCTGAGTACAAGCCAGGAGTAAATCCTCAGTTCTGCCAGGTATGGCCCCAAATCACAAACAAAAGAAGCCCAGGAGGAAGTGACTAAGGAAAGCAGTCATATGAGGGAATAAGGGCTTTACATTCCCAAGTATACTGAGAAATGAGGAATGCACATAATTGCACTATATGGCATACATACTAAGAAAAGACATGAGAAAGATCAGAGCTTTAAACAATCCTGGACTAGCCTTCAGTCTCTGTACAAGTCAGAAGCTAAATGTGTTGTGTGTTGGAGCGATAAAATAGAGGGTAGAGCACTCACCTTGCACACCCAGGTTCAATCCCCAGTATGACACATGGTCCCTGGAGCCTTCTAGAACTAGAGCCTTCCTGAGCACAGGGCCAGACGTATGACCAGAGCACTACTGGGTGTAACCCTCCAAAAAATAAAGTGTGTAAGACCAGGCTAAGCATTAGAGTTCCTTCACTTGGTATGAGAGAACCAATCTGTAAAAATTAATAAAATGGTCCTTTTTATTTCTTCACCTTTTCTTTTTATCTTTCTTGGATCCAGGAATTTAACATAACTCTACAATCTGATACACAATCTGACCTTTAAGCTAAGAGATAATTAAGAGACTAATAAAATAGTTTGTAAAATTCTACAATAGGCAGCAACAACAAATTCTGGGAGGTGTGAAGAATCTTATTTCTATGAACTGTCACATTATAAAATTGAAAAAGACGGTTTTCATAAAGTGATACAAGGAATGTAAAGTGTAGGAAGTATGACCCATCCATATGGAGAAAACACAAACTAATCCTTAGGATGCTCAGACATTGGAATTACTAAACAAAGACTAAATAAATTGGCAACTGTAATCAAAGGCCTAAAGGAAACTATGGGCAAAAAACTAAGTGAAACTGGTAGAATGATGCCTCAACAAATAGGAAATAACAATGAATAATTTTTATCTTGCAATTATTAAAAAACAGAAGTAAAAAAGATATGCTAGAGGTACGACCTTGCAGTGATGCAACTTCTGGCAGAAATTTCTCTGGACTTAGTTACTAAAATACTAAAATACAGAAATCCAAAACCTCATGGACTCTATTGTAGCCACACGACCTCATACCTCTTCATTCTCAGCAATGGAAAACAAATTATCAAATGCTTCCTTTACAGCAGGTCTAACTTTGGGACTGGGGGGAACTCCAAACAATAATAGTGAGTTTTTTGTTGAAATATTGAATGTAATCAAAGCAAAGAGAATGCAAAGTGAAATGTATCAGCTACACAGGTGGGATGGGGGGCTGTGGGGGTGGGGGGTGGGGGGGAGGAGTACTGTGGTTCTTGGTGGTGGAATAGGTGCACTGGTGAAGGGATGGTTGTTTGAGCATTGTATAACTGAGACTTAAGCCTGAACGCTTTGTAACTTTCCACATGGTGATTCAATAAAAAAAATTTAAAAATTTTAAAAAAATTGTATGTCTGAAACCCTATTTTAAACCATGTATGTTGTAAGCTTCAGTGTGTAAATAAAAACATTTTTAAATGGAAGATTATTTTTAAAAAAAATATTTGCTAGAGGGGTTTATCAGCTGATTGAGGACACAGTATAAAGTATCAGAAGAAAATTAGCACACTTAAATTCAGGTTAGTAGAAATTATTCAGTCAGAAAAACAAAGAATAAAGAACTAGAAAAACAAAAAAAGAATGAAGAAAAGTGATCTGAAATGATGATATCCCAGGGACATCAAATACACCAAAATATTCATAAATGAAATCCCAGAAAGAGAGGTGAACAAAAAGCACAGAATATATCAGATAAAATAAAGGTTCAAACCTTCCCAATTTTGTTGGAAACCATGAATGTGCACATGAAAGATGTAAAAAAAAGTATAGTCAAGAAAAATTCAAAGATCTGCCCACCAACATTTATAAAGGTCAAGTTTTCAAAAAACAGAGAAGCAACCTAGCAAATATGATGGCTCCTTAATAAGATTAACAGTTTCTCTTCAGAAAACTGGGGCAGAGAGAAAGTACAGGGGGCAGAGCAGTATAACAGCAGGTTGGGCATTTGCCTTGCATGCAGCCAATTGGGTTCAATCTCCCATATCCCATATTGTCCCTTGAGCACCACCACGAGTATTTCTTACGTGCAGAATCAGGAGTAACCCGTAAGCATCGCTGGGTGTAACCAAAAATAGACAAACAGAGATAGTATAGTTAGCAGGTTAATGGATTGCCTTGTACAGGCTTACCTGGGTTGATCCATAGCACCACATATGGTCCCCCACCCCCTCCAGTAGTGATTCCTGAGCACAGAGCCAGGAATAAATCCCAAGGACTACCAGGTGTGGGCCAAAAACTAAAAGCAAACAAGCAAAAGAGATCCTAGATGAAGTAGTACAATATACTTTAAGTTTTGAAAGAAAATAATGCAAGCCAATAATTCTATGTCTAGGAAAACTATCCTTCAGTTTGAAGGAAACATTGAGGCATTCTCAGATAAAAAGAGAGGAGTTTATCACCAGAAGAGCTGTCTTATAAGAAATATTAAAGGAGATACTACAAAGTGAAAAGCACATTAGAGGCGGGTGGAGTGAATGTACAGTGAGTAGGTCATGTGCCTTGCAAATAGCAGACCAGGGTTCCATCCCCAACACCACTTATGTTCCCCTGAACTTTGCCAGGAGTTATCCCTTAGTACAGGCCAGGAGTAATCCCTGAGTACCACTGAAAATAAAAAAGCACACTAAATAGTAATCCATAGCTATATGAATATAAAAGATGGTAGTATGATTTGATAAATAAGTATAAAAGTTGGTAAAACTGTATATGTGGTTTGAATCTTCTTTAACTTTTATCATTTTGAGTCCACATATGATTTAAAAGGAAAATGCCTAAAATAGTACTTACAAAGCTATTTAACATACATCAATGTATAAATAGGTAGTTTGTGGAAACAATACAAAGCAGGAATATGATCTATATGAATAGTTTTTTATATCATTTACATTAATTTGGCATCAATTCAAACTCACTAGCACAAAGTTAAGATGTCAAATATAATCTCCACAATGATTAGGAGATCTCCAAAGTGCTTAGGAGCCTTTAAGGAAAAAATAAACATCTAAATATACAAGAAAAGAAAGGGGAATCAAACTGCACAATACAAAAAAATTCAAGGTATCAAAACAGAGATAAATTGGTCCAGAGAGATAGTACAGAAGTTAAAATATTTGTCTCGTACATGAATGACCCTGGTTTGATCTATAACACCACATAGGGTCTCATGAGCACCTCCAGCAAAGAGCTAGGAGTAAGTCCTAAGCATTATTGGGTGTGGCCCCAAAACAAAATCAAAAGGTGGAAAGGGAAAAACTAAGGATCAAAAAGATCTAACTCCTGGCTGTACAGCATGTATGCCCTTTCCTTGCATGCGGCCAGACAGGATTCAATCCCCACATCCCATATCATTCCCACCCCCAGCAACACCAGAGTGATTCCTGAGCACAGACCTATGAGTTACTCCTGAATATCACCTGGTGTGGCCTTAAAGTGAAAAATAAAACTAAACTGAAAAATATCTAACTCAACAAGAAAAAAAAAACTATAAAAAGGTTCAAGAAAGATATACAAATGGTTAGGGCTGAAGCCATACTACAGTGGGTCAGGTGTTTGCTTTGCACGTGGTCGACCCCAGTTCAATTCCCAGCTTTCCATATGATATCCCCAGAAGTAATTTGTGAGTGTAGAGTCAGGAGTAACACCTGAGCATTTCCGAGTGTGTCCCAAGAACCAAAGAGAGGAGAAAAGTATATATACACAAGTGGCCTAATTAGCACATGAGTCATTAGGAAAATGAACCAAAAATTACACTGAAGCAATTGCCACTTTATACACATTAACAAGGCTGTAACAGGAGAAAAATGAATGATAATAGGCTTGCACTTCATGCCTGTGTACTCCCTTCACTCATATCTCACTTGCTTTTCTCTTTCTTTGCTCACCTTTTTTTCACTCTGAAGAAGCCTGTTTCTCTCTCAAATATGTACTTCTCCCTTTCTCTCCCCTCAGACCCCTCTAAATAAATTTCAATTAAAACTTTCTTGCTTTACAAAAAAAAGAAAGAAAATAAGAAGTATTGGCATGGATATGGAGAAATGGGAACCTCCTCACACATTGCTGGTAGGAATATAAATTGTTGCAGTCCAGGGTAAAGTAATTTGGAAGTTGCTCAAAAAGATAATACAGGGGCTAGAGTGATAGCACAGCGGGTAGGGCATTTGCCTTGTATGCAGCCAACCCAGTTTCGAATCCCAGAATCCCATATGGTCCCCTGAGCACCACCAGGAGTAATTCTTGAGTGCAGAGCCAGGAGTAACTCCAATGCATCACTGGGTGTGACCCAAAAATTTTAAAAAAATGATAATGCAGTTATCATATGACTCAGCAATTCTATTGCTGGCTATATATACAAAACATATGAAAATACTTATTTAATTAAATATTTGCACAAAACTGTTCATAACAACACTATTGACATTAACCAAAATGTGTAAATAGGTGAAAAATATCTGTCAAGAAAGTTTAAAATGTAGTATAGGGGGCGGGATGTGACTCATTGGTGGAGCACTTATCTTGCATGTGTGAATGCCAAGTTTCAAGTCTAGTCATGGATAATCCCCTGAGCATGGTCAGGAGAGATACACAAGCACCAAGGCAGGCGTAGCTACTGAGTACTGTTAGGTGTGACCCAAAAATCAAAACAGGAAAAGAAAAGAAATGTGGTTCTACCCAACATAGTAAAACACTAGTAATAAAAAGGAATGAAATATTGATTCACGTTACAAGGATGAACTGTGAAAATATGCTAAGAAAAAGTAGCCAAACACAAAGGTCACATTTTTTATGATTCCATTTGTACGAACTTTCCAAAATAACAGCAACAATAAGTAGATAAGTGGTTACCAGGGTCTATGGAATAGAAAGGTGGGTGAGAAATGACAGCTTAGTAGATATGTTTGTCTTGGAGGGTGATAAAAATTTTCTGTAATTAGTGCTGACATTTGCAAAGCACTATGAATACTATAAAAGCAACTGATTTTTGTAGGGAGGCGGTGGGTCATACCTAGTGGTACTCAGGAATTACTCTCAGCTCTACACACAGATATCACTATTGCAGGGCTCAAGAGACCATATGGGATGCTGGGAATCAAATTCTGGTTGTCAGCATGGAAGGAAAGTGACCTCTCTACTGTACTATTTCTCCAACTCCCTAAATGCAACTAAATTGTATACTTTAAATGTTATTTTAATTTTTAAAATGGTCAATTCTATGTCTTGAGAATTTTACTTCAATAGAAAGATTGCATTCATCTGTGGAATATAAAATAAAATAACAGAATAGGAGACTAACACCCAAGAATAGTAGAGATAAGTACCAGGAGGTTGGCACCAAGTCTTGGAAGCTGGCCCCACATGCTGGAGGAAGGGGCAGCTCGCATAGAGAAGGGAACACCAGGTAAAGTGTAGTTTGTGGACCTGCACAGGATGGGAGATGCGCGCTGAAAATAGAATATAGACCAAACACGATGGCCACGCAGTGCCTCTGTTGCAAACCACAACACCCAAAAGGAGAGAGAGAGAGAACAAGGGGGAATGCCCTGCCACAGAGGTGGGGTGGGGTGGGGTGGGGGGATGGGATGGGAGGGTGGGAAGGATACTGGGAACATTGGTGGAGGGGACTGGGCACTGGTGGAGGGATATAAACAAATGCAAACACGAAAGTTCACAAGTTTGTAACTGTAACTCATGGTGATTCACTAATAAAAAATTAAAAATTAAAAAATTAATAATAATAATAATTACTATAATTTATTTAATTATTGATCTGGAGGACCAGGAATATACCTCAAGAAGTACCTTGAATTTTCACAGAATTGCATGCCACCTACCCACAAACACTTCCAGTTGTGGCCCCTCCAATAAAACATGCCATGCTTCTGAAATGAGGCCGTATCTACCTCCTATGAAGTATTGTTTAGACATTATTAAGTTTGTAGAAAAGGTTACATGAACTATTTTGTCACCACTATTAATTAATATCTCTTTAACAGATATTAATGAGCAGGACAGAATGTAGTCAACAATTATTTTTGTTATAATCTCATAGATTAGTATGGAAACATTCTTAGTTTTTACCCATCTTCTATGACTACCATTATTTCCAATTAAATAAATATAGATAAAATCAAATTGACTAAGGCAAGTTTACTATGCATAGGGTTCTGAGGATATTATTTATTATTATGCTTCAAAATAAATGAGGTCCTGAAGAGTAAGTGAAGTGTTTGCCTTATATATGGCTGATACTGGTTCTATCCCTGACACCCCATGTGTTCCCCTGAGTTCAACCAGAAGTGATTCCTGAACACAAAGCCAGTAGTAAGCCCTGAGTACTACCAGGTGCGGACCAAAACCAAAAACAAAAGAATTGTGCAGTATTAAAATATAAGGTCATTGGAAAACAGGGGAGGCTATTGGTGGAACTAAAAGAATTTTCAAGTAGATCGCATATATATGGACAAAAATTATACAGAGCAGTGCTTTCAGAAGGTCACCTCACCATCATCATGCACAATTACAAACACTGCAAAAAGAAGGCCTGAGAAGTTGTCAAACACCTCTAGGAAACAATTTAAATCTTATGCCCCTCCCGCATGGCAGAGCCTGGCAAGCTACCTGTAGCATATTCGATATGCCAAAAACAGTAACAACAAGACTCACAATGGAAATGTTACTGGTGCCTTGAGCAAACTGATGAACAACGAGACGACAGTGCTACAGTGTAACACAAAAGCAAACTTGCCAAATCCTAGTGGTTAAAAAATATATAACAGAAAAAAAGAATGTTTTCTTGAGGGGCCAGAATGATAGTATAGCAGGTATGGTTTTTGCCTCGCATGTGGTCAACATGGGTTCAATCCCCCCACACCCAATATGGTTCACAAAGTCTGGCCATGACCGATTCCTGAGCATAAACTCATGAGTAAATCCAGAGCAGTGCTGGGTGTAGTCAAAACCAAAATAATAATAATAATACCTCTAATCATTTTATTTCTACATCAATGTGAGATATAAAGGGCAGGCATTATTCCTATTTTACATATGAGGAAACTGGGTACCATGAAAGATAGTGATTTCAATAAAGGTACAAATTGGGCTGGAGAAATAGTGCAGTGGGTCAGCCTGGGTTCTATCCCTGGCACCACATATGGTCCCCAAGCACAACCAGGAGTGATCCCTGTGTTCAGAGTCAGGAGAAAGTCCTGAGCATCTCTGGGTGTGGCCCCAAATCAAAACAAAACGAGAAGTACAAGAGGTGCCAGCGAGATAGTACGGCAAGTAAGAAAAACATATTCTGTTTTAATTCCCTATTCTCCCAGTTCAAGGCTTTTCTTCAACTCAGCTTCCAGTTAGATAGGTTTGGGTTCAAATAGGTTTCACAAGAATATCACAATTGAGATAAAGAACCATACAATTCAAGAAACCCAAATTATATGAATCCACAAAGCAAATTATGTAATGCGTTTTTCTCTGAAAAAGAATTACACTTTAGTTTCATTTGCAATATCACATGTAAGAAATTTGGCCATACTCCAAAACAAGGGGAAAAAAAAAGAAAAACATTGCCACCTCTTTCTACCATAATCCAAAGCCTTTACTGCTGTGGTGGACAGGCCACTAAATGTAAGTTCAGAACCACAAAAAGTCAGGCCTTCACCTTGCCCCAAGAGTGGGAACAATAGAAACTAAGCTGGAGACTCTGCTATTCAAGTAAAGTCCCTGAAACTCAGTATCAGAAACTACCCATGGAAGCATTGACTGAATGAACTTATTTTATTTTGTTTTATTTAATTTTTGGTTTTTGAGTCACACCCAGCAATGCGGGTGTGGGAGGCAGGGAGAGAATATACTAATTTAATCCTAATAGTAGCTCTTAGAGTTAGAAATCAGTCTTATTTCAACTTCACAGACAAGGAAACTGAAACTCAGAAAGATAATGCAAAATTACCAAAGAAACGCTGGTAAAATCTTGAATTCAACTAGGGTATGTCTGAATTCAAAAGGATAAAATTAATTGAGACTACTCCTACAGGCCCTACTGCTTGAACCTGGCTTTAAAAGATCAGAACAACTGGTGCTGCAGAAAAAGTGTATCAGGTAGAGTGCTTTCTTTGCATGCGGCCAGCCCGAGTTCAATCCCTGGCTCCTCCTGTGGTCCCCTAACCCTGTTAGAATTCCTGGTTTTTCACTCAGAAATCACTCTGGTAGGGCTGAGGGGACCATATAAGGTGCCGAGGATCAAACCTGGATCAGCCACATGCAAAGCAAGCGACTTACCCACTATACTATTGCTCTGACCCCTGAATTCTGTTTTTTAAAAGAAAGAGAAAGGGGGGGGGCAGGTGCTAAGGCACTTGTGTTGTATGCAGTCTACCTACCCAGGATTGATCCCAGGAACTGCATACACTCCCCCATTACCAACAGAAATGAACACTCAGCACAGAGCCAGTTGTAAGACCTGAACACCACCAGGTGTTTCCCCCACCATAAATAAGAAGAAAGAAAAATAAAAAAGAAGTAACTCTGTATGAAAGTTCCATCCCTTTGATCAGCAGACAGTTATTTCCTGCATGCTCCTATTGTCCTTCTGGGTTGTGCTACTTAATATTTACAAAATTGGCAAGCCTCCTGGAATGGCCTCTATATTGGCTTAGCATGCAATAGAAGGAAGCAGAAGGGCATATGATAGCAGTTTGCAAGTACAATACCCTGAAAAAACGGTTATTTTTCCTAGTTCCAGTGAACTGCAAGATTCCATTTTTTTCTTTACAGCTGCATAAATGTTAACACTATTGTAAACATGCTATTTAAGTACAAACAGCAATTAGAAATTGTTTAAGTTTTCTCATCAAGTTGGAGAGAAAATATCCTCATATCCATGAAACAATGAGCCCATAGTACAGGACACTAGATAATAAAAGGATAAGTTATTTAGCAAGGAGTAGGTAACATAAAAGGCCAGAAAAGAGGCAGGGAGAAACGAAACTAATTTAATCCTAATAATAACTCTAGGAGTTAGAAACCAGTCTTATTTCAACTTCACAGACAAGGAAACTGAAACTCAGAAAGATAATACAAAATTACCAAGGAAACATTAGTAAAGTCATGAGTTCAACTAGGGTATGTCTGAATTCAAAAGGATAAAATTAATTGAGACTACTCCTACAGCTTGAACCTAGCTTTAAAATATCAGAAGAACTGGTGCTGCAGCAAAAGTATATCACGTAGTGTTTTCTTTGCATAAGGCCAGCCTGGATTCAACCCCCGGCTCCTCCTATGGTCCCCTCACACTACCGGGAGCAATTCCTGAGTGCAGATCCAGGAGTATTGCCATGTGTTTCAAACAAAAATACACCCCCCAAATTGGAAGGACTTGAAATATAAAGAATGTTAAAAATGAAGTAGGAATTGTGTAACTATCAACAGCACTGTGCAGTCACTCGGAGCAAACACTGTCTAGGGCTGGAACAATGGTACAGTGGGCAGGGTGCTTACCTTGCACGTGACTGATCCAGGTTCAATCCCTAGCACCCTATGTGGTCTCCAGGCCCTGCCAGTACTAATTCCAGAGCACAGAGTCAGTAGTAAGTTCTGAGCACCTCCAGTTATGTCTCCCCCCCAAATTAAGAGAAGGACATCAATGACTACCTTCAAGGTAACCCACAATTATGATGCAAAAGAAAAACTAAGCTATAACATAAAAGATATATAGTCAAAAGGATGAAAGGAAAACTCACATAAAACTGTGTCACAAAAATCAAGGTATTCAAAATTTAGTCAGCATAAGTAAGAACAATATAGATTGAAAATAAAAAAGGTTATTATGATTTGGTGAGAAAAATGCCTGGGACTCTATGGGATGTATTTTCCCAAGCAGACCCAAAGCCTCACGAGGAAGTATTTCTCAATCTAAGTTACTCATACTTTGCTATAGGATCTTCGACACAGTTGACTGCTTAAACGGAAAATACTGTTTTTAGTCAATGTAGTGCTTAATAAAATCTCAACACCTCTGTTTTCAGTTTGGTTTATAGCCACATTATCAGCTTTGGTGATCCCATACTGAATAGAGACCCGACCAAAGTCAAGAGTTATTACCATCATCTTGAAACACAGTAAACGTAGCCGTAGAGGAAGAATGAGATCAAATTTTATTTGCAGGAAAGTGAACTTTGGGTGTCAGTTTCCTCAAACACAGAACAGCACCTGTCACAAACACACCAGGTGGCAAGAAAAGGTCACCTGCTCGAAGCCTTATTTTCTTGCTGACAAGTCAATGGGGGTTTCCCAGAGTGGTGCACTCTCACTTAAGACACTCTAGAGCCCTAATTTCCATTTCAAGCTGTCAGTTGTCTCTACTTTTGGTTAAACTTTAACCCATTGCCATGAAATTCCTCAGCCTGACTTGGGTGTCTCTAAAAATGGTAGGTTTCTGGGAAGGACTCTTGGGGAAAGTCCCCTTCTATGGTGCACAGGCTCACTGACCCAACCAATAGAATGCACTGACGATTGTACATAACCAGTACACTCAGAGAACACTGTGAGGTCTGTAGGAATCCATTCTGATCTCTAAAAAATTAGCTGGGAAATGTCAACTCCCCCATAATGTTGGCATAGTCTCAGAAATGTATGACTACAGTAGTAGATTTATGTTGTTGTTATTTTTTACTGTGAACCCCCAGGACCATATCCAGTGGTGCTCAGGGTTTACTCCTGCCTCTGTATTCAACAATCACTCCTGGTAGGGCTTGAGGGATCATATCAGTTGCCAGAGGTTAAGCCATGTTGGCCATATGTAAGGCAAGCACATTGCCTCCTGTACTATCTCTCCAGCCCCTGTAGTAGTATCCTAATTTCATTGTCTAGAGTTTCTCATTACTATTCATCCTCTTAGTAAGATAATAATGTACATATTCTAATTTCCCAAGTCTACAAATATCTTAAATGGCAAGAAAAATTTTCAAGTTATGATTAAGTTAATATATTGAAAATACTTTATCCTAGATTATCTGGATGGGTTAAATGCCACTCCAAAAACCCTCATAGAAGTGGGTTAAATGCCACTCCAAAAACCCTTATAGAAGTGAGGCCTGAGTAATAGTACAGTGGGTTGGGCACTTGCCTTGCACCTGGACAACCTGGCTTCAGTCCCTGGGATCACATATGGTCCCCCAACTACCACCAGGAGTGAGGAGTAATTTCTGATTGCAGAACCAGGAGTAATCCCTAAGCATCACTTTTGATATGATCCCGAAGCAACAACAAAATAGATTACTTATAAAAATGATGCCAGACTTTTCAGAGTCAGAAGATTTGATGACAGAAGAGAGGGTTCTAGGGCAGAAGAAAAAGAGGCAGGAAATATAAATAGAAGGAAAAACTAAGAGGGAGAGAAAATGGGATTTTAAACATCCCTGCTGGAAGGAGAGACATGCAACTGACCCCAGTTTGATTCCTGGCACCAAATATAGTTCCCCCAGTCTCACTAGGAGTGATCTCTGAGCACAGAACAAGGAATAACCTCTGAGTACTGCCAGGTATGGTTCCCATCCACCCAAAAAGTCTGCTGATGGTGTTGAAGATGGAGAAAGAATGTGTGTTGCCACTAGAAACTGGAAAGACCGAACAAATTCTTTAATGCCTCAGAGAATGGCTGCAACCATGCTGACAACTTGATATTAGGACTTCTGAATTACAGAGCTATAAATTTGTTGTTTCAAACCACTATGATTATCCCAATTTGTTACAATAGGAAACTAATATACTTGCCATCATAAATTCTTTTGGAAACAATATAACTAAATGATCAAATAAATGTGCTGTGCCTAGACTTCTTTTGGAAATTCACGGTGCGTCATTGGTTCACTGAAGCTCTGAGAAATCCTACAGGAAAAAATCTAAGTATAACTAAGTGTTTGTCATGGAGAAAAAATTTTAACTGCAAATGTCACTTGCAATCTTGAAGAATCATGTTCCTTTCTCAAAACACTGGTTTTGAGGTAATGCTGCTTATAATTGCATGGTAATTTGACTGAAGCTGGAGCTCAATGTGTTAACCAAAGGAGAGGTTAGTGTGGAGATCTAGAAGGTGGTGAGGCAAAAAAAGAAACTCAGTATGTTGCTCAACTGGTCCAGAAAATTTCTCACATATAAACTTGAGAATTTAGCCCCTACTTTCAGATTCCTAGGGTAGAACTATCACATGTGAATGACAGATGCCCTTAAGATAATCCAAGGAGTTCCCTTATTAGTCCTTGCTCCCATAATAACCTTCTGCTATCATTAAGATTTAAAGTCTGGACTGACTAGCTGACATGCCAAATCCAGTCTGTATTATACTTATCTATGCACCTAAAAATGAATACATTAATATTCTAGATTTGTATTGCTATCCCCTTGTGAATTATGGTGGTTAACATGTGTCCATCCATCCCCAAGAAATTACTGACCTGTAAGTATCTCTGACAAAATTCAGTTTCTGAGCCTAGTTAGTGTCCTGAGATCCTGCCTAAATTCCCTTTTTAAATGACACTTCTATCCTGCTGTATTCTTTTAATGAGTCAGACCACATCCATCTTGGGGGCAATTTCCTTGTCCATAACATGTTATGGTATCTAGGTAAAGCTCCTTGACAGCACAGCTAATTTACCCAGTTTACCTGAGAATGGATTCAGGCAGTAGTAAAAGAGTAAGCCTCAGTTTATACTTGCCAGCTGCTGTGAGCAGTCCCAGTTTGGGGCTGGCCCATCCTACATTTTTGACTTCCTACACATTCCTGGGCTTTTCTTATAAACAGGGAGTTAACAATTTTCTATCATAAAATTCTGTCCCAGAGCTTAGGCTCACAGGGAGGCTAAGATAATGGGAAATACCTAAGGTAATGGCCAGATAAGGATTTGTTAGATCCTTGAATCCTCTTTAATCCTTGCCAAGATCCCAATTTTTCATTTAAGAGGGTCTACAGTGGGCTGGAGTGATAGCACAGCGGGTAAGGCGTTTGCCATGCACGCAGCCAACTCGGGTTCGATTCCCAGCATCCCATATGGTCCCCCAGCACCGCCAGGAGTAATTCCTGAGTGCAGAGCCAGGAGTAACCCCTGTGAATAACTGGGTGTGACTCGAAAAGAAAAAAAATAAGGGTCTACAGGAAACTCTTTTCTTTAATTTCCCTGCATTCCCTGTAATACAAAGATGAAGTTTTTCTACTAAAAACCCACAAAAATAGGCATGGTTAACTTAGTCCTATAGTAAGTTCCTCCCAACAGAGTTGCTTTCTCTTTTACTTTCCAATAAACTTTTCTATTCGAACTGTGAGTCTGAGCATCTTTATTACTCAATATTTTTGAAAATATTATAGAACCTGTGAAGAGTGAACAAAGACTCCAGCATCATTTGCATCAGTGGTGACCTGGAGTAGAAAAGCCCTTCAGGCGCAGAGAACAAGGAAGGAGCTTTTCGCAGATTTAAAGATCTTCCTTTGGTTTCTGGTTTGGGGCCATACCTTGGGGTTCTTGGGAGCTACTTCTGGCTCGGTGCTAAAACTGAGTAAATAAGCCCCTTCTGAAAGATTGTTAAATTAAGAAAAAGGGTTGGTTCTCTTTCTGATCAGATCCATATCATATAAAACTTGGTTTATATGTTTCCACCAACTTGGAATTCATGCCCACAGCCACCTCTGGCTGGCGCCATATAATCTCATCAACGGACATTATTCAGAGACTCATTATAAATCTCTAACAGATCTAACAGAGCATAAAATGACTTGGCATAGCCATGCCGCCAGACCCTGCACCAGGCTGTTTCATTCAGGGCACCCCGTTGGGGGGCAGATGAGGCCCCTCCCCACCCAAGGAGACAGCCTCAGCAGCTGAAAACCTCCAGAACTCAACTGCCACCATGCTCACAGCCACTCTCCACACATTCAGATCAAACCTCACCCATGAGTGAACCTATTCCTGGACCACGCAGCCATGAATGCCTCATATATATCATACCTCACACCACTAATATTCCAAGAGTAGTACACCACATTTGATAGAATTAAAAGTAGAAGGCAACCAATCTTATATATTGAAATATATATGTATAGAAATATGTATATTTTATATATGTATATATATGCACACAAGGCTCAACCTTTAACAACATGTTAGTAGTCTCTTATAGAAGGGCTTAATGGCCCCTGAGTGAAATACAACAATCTTTACACACTTTCCTCTAAATAAAATTTTTTGGATCATTTTCAGCAGTTTATTCATAACAAACAATAAAAAATAAATTATTTTGATTCTGCTTTGGGGCTGAGGTTGGGGTTCAGGATGGAAACATCCAAAATAGGGTGATGGAAAGGTTTAATGGTGGTGGGATTGGTATTCAAATATTAAATGTAATCAAATATTCTGAACCACTTTATAAAATAAAAAAGTTTTAAAATGGTGGTAGTAATTGGTGTTGGAATATTAAATGTAATCAAATACTCTGGAATACTTTATAAAAATAAAATAAAATAGAAATATTAAGTGGAAACAAGAAACGTAATATGATCCAAAGGAAGGATAAAAATATCCAGTTGCCCCCCACACACACACAAAAAAAAAACTTGAGTTGTAGGAGTCTTTTTTCTTACAAGGCATATGGTAATATACAGAATATAAGAGAGAAGAAAGGGCTGGAGCAATAGTAGAGCAAGTAAGCATTTACCTTTCATGCACCAACCCAGGTTTGATCTCTGGCATCACAAATGGTCCCCTGAGCATTGCCAAGAGTGATTCCTGAGTCTAGATCCAGGAGTAACTTCTAAGTTATTAAAACACAAGTAATGATAATCACCAGAAGAGTGCTCCCGACCCATGTCTCCCAAAAGTCCCTCCTTAAAAAGAAAGTCTGGATCTCTGTGTTCCAAATAGAAGTTCTGCTATTACTGCAAAATTTCCCCATTCCCTCTAATAGAAAAGCTGTAAGTATCCTATGCCAATGGGCACATAATGCTTTATATCTTTGCAGCTAAAGGGCCATTCCAATGACTTTGCCTAGACCAAAGGAAGAAACCATTATCTTCACTAAAAACTTCCAGCAACTTCCAAAAAAGCAGCTTATGACGGCCAGAGGGTAGAACACCTGCCTTGTACACTGCCGACCTAGATAACATCTTGAGCATCTGATATGTTCCCCCAAGTATCACCACGAGTGATTCCTCAGTGCTAAGCCAGTAGCAATCCCTAAACTTTTCCGAGTGTGACCCCAAAACAAAACAAAACAAACGTCAGCTTCCCTCCTTAGAAAATTGTCCCTCCATCGGCACTTCCCGTACATGACTTAGCCATCCCTGGGTTAGAGAATGGAAAGGCACTGACAACCAAAGGGAAATAGATGGAGGTAGAGGAGTTGGTGGAGATTAAATAAATAAACATACAAACAAACAAACAAATAAATAAATAAATACTGTAACCGCTCGGGGGCTGGAGCGATAGCACAGCGGGTAAGGCGTTTGCCTTGCACGCGGCCCACTCGGGTTCGATTCCCAGCATCCCATATGGTCCCCTGAGCACCGCCAGGGGTAATTCCTGAGTGCAGAGCCAGGATTGACTCCTGTGCATCACCGGGTGTGGTGCAAAAAAAAAAAAGACTGTAACCGCTAGTCCAGCATTTTTCTTTCTACCAATTGACAGCGTCAAGAGGGATGGTTTGGGGAGGTTGCCTAAAGCAGTTCAGCCATGTTCATGGCAGGGCTCCAGGGACTGTAAGCAGAGCCCAGGATTGAGACCAAGTTTCACTACATGCAAGGTAAGCACCCTACCTGTGAATCTGGTGGATCCCCATGAGTGGCTTAATTGAAGTGGATAGGAGAGAGATGGTCAGTTTCTCCCCATCCATCTCCGCCACACCGAGACCAGCTGGGGAGGCTAGGATTGATAATCTGTGGATGAACCCCTGTGCTGCAAGGGCCAGAGCCCCACCATCTCCACCAGGTGATTGTCAAGCCACACCTGTCATCTGCTTGGTCTTCTCAACATGGGAGTTAAGCCCCACTACCAGTTCTCTCCAGGAGCCATGGATTCAGGTTAGAGAGGAATTGCTATTTGCAACACAAAAAAGCCAGTCCTAGGCCTTACCCAGGCCTTCTGGGTCCTCATCCTATATCACAGAAAAGATTGTTAGGAGTAGACAAGAAGTGAAGTAGAAACAGATTTTATCTGGAGGTTTTGGCGAAGGGAAAGGAGGGAGAGAACAGTGGTAGTAATGCATTCAAGAGAGAACACTCTTCTCCAAAGGCAGAGAGCCCCAGTACACATCTCAAGAGGGGCGATGAAAGTGCCACATGTGTTCAGCCATGTGGGCACAAGTAGCATATGGGTTCAAGCAGCATATGCACCCGCTTTGTTTGTTCAAGGTAGCTTTTATGGGGTCTCTCCATATGGGGTTTTCTAGCTTGGTTATAGTCCTTTGCTAGTGTGGTTGCCAAGAAAGGTAGAGTTGATATGGTCTTCTTTGAAACTCCTTCTCTTCATCTTTGTTCCCACTGATCTGCTCTTGGGTGGGTCCAGCTTTTTCTGGACTGGAGTAGCTCCAGGTAAAGGTCTTATCAGGTCTTAGTTGCTGTAGCCACAGGTGGGTCCTGACAACCTTAGGGCTAGGTGGTTTTACTACTCCCCAGGAATTCCATTGCCATGGCAGCAGCAGGGTGGGAGGGTGGGTGGAGGGAAAGGGGGTTTCCCTAATCTACCTTCCTACATACCTGTTATGCTATCTCTCTGGCCCTCTGCTTACATTTTTACCAACTTGGCAATAAAAGCTTGCTTCCATTTGGCTCTATCAGCTGAATTTCTCCTGGAGCAATGATTTTCTAAGTTGGTCCCCAGATCAGCAGCAACATCACCTGAGTACTGGTGAAAAATGCAAATTTTCAGGCACCTGTACTTGCTGAATCAGAAATCGTGGGGTTGGGGAGAAGCGGACTTAATCACCTCCAGGTGATTCTGATGCTTGCTCAAATGTGGTAACTACTGGTCTAGATCTATTTTAGCCAACAAGACCTATGCTTTTTGCTGGAGTGGGAATGAGGGTGGAACTGAAATAAAATTTGAATTTCAGGTAAACTACTCAAATATTAGTGTATGTCCAAAATATTGCAAGTTGGGACCAGAGAGATAGTACATCAGGTAAGACCCTTGCCTTTCACCCAGCGGACACCAGTTTAATACCTGGCACTCCATATGGACCCATGAGCCCTGCCAGGAGTAATTCCTGAGCTCAGAGCCAGGAGTAAACCCTGAGTATGCCAGGTGTGGGCCCAAAAGTAAAACAACAAAAATATTGCAGGAAATATATTTTTATTCATTTAATTACAGGTATATAAAAGCATTTGTTGTGTGTCTGGAATTTAAATATACTGGGCATCCCTTATTTTATTTACTAAATTTGGAAATCCTAGGAAGAGGATACTCCAGAGAGGATGATGATAGCACAAGTGCAGCCCTTGAGAGGGAGAATTTGCCACCCCCAAAACTTGTCTTTTAGCAAAAGTATTATTGTAAGCTGGTTATTTTTAAGAATTGGCAGTCACAAATAAAGCTCAGAAATCTAAGCAGAATTTACCTTTACATTAGAGACACATTTATATGAGAAATCTCCATCTATAAAGGACTCAATAGAGAATCCTTTATAGATCCATAGCCAACAGAAGAGGAAGTTTTATCAATGTAGAAGGCAATGAAAGAGGTTTTCCCAAGCTTTATCATTTTGACATGTCAATTATTTCAAGTTAAGATCAATCAGCCCTGCAAGGTTCACAAGAACTTTACATTTCTTTAAACTTCTTAGAAGAATTAAAATTGAAATTATTACTCAGAATTAGGACTTTTGTAATAACTAGTCTATCTAGAGGGCAGAGCAAACATATATAATGTGGTTTTCATATTTTTAGTGTCCCTTCTCCCTCCCTAAAACCTCACGTCCCTAGCACATTTCTTAATTAACGGTACAACCTTGTTTTGCCTCCATTGGCTTGCAAATATACATTCCCGTAAATTCTTTGTATGTATATTATTAAATTTCATTTTTCTCCTAATCTGTGTGGTGTTATTTTGCGTATGATAGTGGGGTTGGGAGATGCCACACCCAGCAGTGCTTGGTGAACCAAGGATCCTTTGCCAGCAACACAGTACCAGGGAAGGACGCAAAGCCTCACTTAGGCAAAGCATGGGCTCTACAAAGCCACATTCCCTATCTGATGTATTTTCATTGGTCAACCATTCTGAGACGAACCTAGGTATAGGACCCCTATAGCAACAACTTTGATCTGTAAAATAATCTTACCTGGGACTCAGGATATAGTACAGCAGGTAGCACTCTTTTCTTACATGCAGTTAAATGGGTTTCAATCCCCAGCACTATATATGGTCCTCAGAACACCGCCAGGAGTAATTCCTGAGTATAGGGCCAGGAGTAAACCTTCAACTCAGTCAGTTCTCACACAACAAACAGAAAAAATAAAAAACAACAAATTTTATCTTATTTTACTGTGCTTTTATTGCTTGTGACTCAGTTGAAGTTGAAGCCAGTGGGCCCCCAAGGGTGGCTGATGAAGCAGAGAGGAGAGAGATGATCACTTTCTCCTGATCTGCCTCTGCCCTCCCAGAACCAGTTGGGAAGGCTAGGACTAATAAATTCTGTGATGAGCCTCTGCACTGCATGGACCAGTGCCTCTCCAGCCCCACAAAAATGGCCATCAAACCACACTTGACTTCTGCTTGGTCTTCTCAGCATGGGAGTTGGTCCTTACCATCAAATTTCTCAGGGAGCCATGGACTTAGATTGCAGCGAAGAATTGCTCTTTGCCAAAAGGGAAGTCAGTCCTAGGCCTTACACAGGGTTACTGGATTCTTGTCTTACCTCACAGAAAAGAATTTCAGGAGTAGACAAACAGTGGAGTAAAACATTTTATTTAGAGGGTTTTAGGAAGTCAAGTGGGGGAGAGAAAGTGTGTGTGTGAGAGAGAGAGAAAGAGCAACACATTCAAAAGAGAATGTGGGCTTCTCCAAAGGTGGAAAGAGTCCCTGCATACATCCCAGCATTAGATACAAAAGCATGAAAGTACACGTCTAAAGAGGGGAGATGCAGGTGACACATGTGTTCGGGTACCACATTTGCTTGGCCACATGGGAACAAGTGTAGGATAACACTGGGTTTGTCCTTTCAGCTTTGCCACAGGGAACTTAGTTTACCTTAGAACAATGGCCTTTCTGTATGGACACAGGAAGATACAGTGACTTGGAAGCTGATAGACTCCAAGATTATTTACTCCCGGGCATCCGCTTTCTTAACTCAGTTGCCATTAGTTCCTAGCACCGCAAAAGCAGGGTCCTGACGAGGGACAGAACGGACCCATGCAAGCTGTGAGCTACCCTGGCATCGAAATGGGCCAGGCCAAAGTGCCACGATACTCAACTATAAGTTGAGAGCATGGTCATAGACAAATGCTGTCATGATCCAAAAGTAATGACGAGACTAGGACCCTGCTGGGGTTAGGAAGACTAACCTGGCCTGAGGACTGTGGTCTGGAATATATAGTGAATGTCCTCAGGAGGAACCAAACTTTAAGTGTGATATGTCTCTTACTGTACTCATACAGAATGACATTGCTAGAAATATTAGAAATAAATTTCCTATAACTATTTAAGTGGATTACTAGCTGAGGAAGGAAAAAAGGGACACACCCTTACACACCCTTGTTTGGATACCACCCTTGAGCGGATCTACTAGTAATCTCCTTAAATGAGATTTTGTTAATCTCCTCCAGAAATGGTCTTACCCTTCTTTGTTGATTTGTTAATGTTCAACCCACCTTTGTGTTACCACCCTATGTGATTGCTATATAAACTAAGACTGTAACAGAAGTGGGGGTAAGACACAGAAGCAACAGAGACAGCAGAGACAGAAGAAGAGGCAGCAGGACACAGACAGAAGAAGCAGGACACGGACAGATATAGAGAGACAGACAGAAGAGAACACAGCGGCACACACAAAAGGAGGAGCCATCCCGATCCGGTCCATACACAGTGGCTCGAGAGCATCGAACTCAAGTGCTGCACGTGAAAGAGAACTGCCCAAAAGCCTTCAAACAACGACACGACACACATCACATCTCCTCCTCTGGCGCATGTGCGCCTTTGTAATTTTTTACAAGCATGGACTCCAGCAGCATGTATGCACCCTTCCTTTGTTCAAGGTGGCTTTTGTAGGGTTTTTCCCAAGGTGCCCCACATGGAGTTTTCTAGCTCATTGCTAGGGGAGTTGCCAAGGGGCTAGAGTTGGAAGTGGTCAATGATCCTCTTTAAAAACCTTTTTATCTTGACCTTTGTTCCTGCTGAATCTTCTCTCAGAGTGTGGGCTGAGCCTGCTCTGGACTGGGATAGCTTTGAGAGTTAATCAGATTAAAGGAAGCAATTGAAGGTTCTCGGGGAATATACTTCAGGCCCTTTCTGCAGGGAGCAGTCCAGTCTCCTCAAGGTCTGCTGCTGGAGAAGGTCTTATCAGGTCTTGCTCTCTGTATGCACACAGTGGTTCAGCCTTAGGACTAGTGGGACTACTTCCCAGGAATTTCATTGCCAATATGTGGAGGTAGACGGTGCGGGGGGGGGGGGGGGGGGGGAACTTCCCTAATCTACCTGCCTACATGAAAGTGGGAAGGGAGGGATGGAGGTAGTTTGGAGAAAACAGTGCCTCTAATCTCTGCTCCACTGACCTTGGCCACCTGGAGTTAGACTGACATGCGTTAGGACTAGTATAGTCTGCTACAAGTACTGACAGGGTGCAGACACTCACACCCCACCAGTCCCGTGAAGCCTGTTCTTGCTCTGCACTGGTCCCAACAACTCAAGTTCTTGGGGAGCCGTGAACACTGGCTGGAGCAAGGAATTGCTCTTTGCAGGAAAAGGCAAGTCAATCCTAACCACAGCACAGGCATTCCAGGAGCAACACGTTACCTCACAGAAAAGAATTTCAGAAGACAACAATAGGTTTAAGATGTTCACTTGGAGGGCCAAAAAAATAGTACAGTGGATAGAGTGCTTACCTTGTATGTGACCAACCCGGGTTCGATTCCTGGCATCCCATATAGTCTCTCGAGCCCACCAGAATTAAGCCCTCAACACTGCAGGGTGTGGACCAAAAAGAAAGAAAGAAGACATTCACTTAGAGAAATGTGAGGGGAGAGAAGAGGAATGCAAGTTCAAGAGAGAATCAGAGCTTCTACACAAGTGGGAAAAAGTAAAGTATGGCTTTTGGGAGGAAGCTAACTACAAGTTCTCCAAATTGTCTAGGCTTAGAGTTCTGTACATACAAAAAGTTGCCAATCTTTTCATATTCTGATCATGAGCTTTTCTTCCTCAGGTAGCCTCTCCTTTTCTGAGTTCAAGCTTCTCTGGATGGGGCCTCTGCTCTTCAAACTACAAAGAGTTCAGAATTTGCATCTCAAATGGGTGTGGTTTCTCATGTCTTTGAGCTATTTCAAGGCTAGGCAGTTTCCTCTTAGCTTTATTATATACCAAAAAGTTCATTATTATCCCATCTATCATCCTGCAACATTTATTATGATAGTAGCCTCAGTCTTTTCAGGGCAAATTAGCTTACCTAGGTCTCTCCTATGTATGACTCTATCATGTATACAGGAAGTATACATATTGTTAACCTTCTACTTTACTCCTGTTAATCTGGTGTGGGGCCCCATTTGGCAGTGCTCAGGTTCTGACCTCAGGGATCACTTCTGGTAGGACTGGGGATGCCATATGGGGTCCTGGGGATACAACCCAGATCTGCCGCATGCAATGCAAGCACCCAACCTGCTACCACTCTGGCCCTAATCTGATTTTTAGTTTCACAGTTGGAAGCATTGTAATGGAGTTTTTTTGAAAAACAGATGAGGGCCACTCAGAGCGGTGGAATAAGGAATCTTGGTTACAGCAAACTGCAACCTCAAGCAGACTGGTGTCCCAAAAAACTCGCATCCCTGAGAACTGTCAGGGCTGAATTTATAAAGGCAAAAATATCATTCTAGTCAGACAGTGGGTAGTTGGGTAAGGGGCTGCAGGAGCTGTGATCAACAAAGCAAGTTACAGAAGCAAAATAAACTAGTTAATGGTTAAGCTGGATTACTGCCACAGGGTATCTGAACAGTTTGTTTATGAGCTGCCTCCCTGGGACTGGTTGGAAAGTCTAGGACTGATAAAATCTGTGATGAGACCCTGCATGGAATGGATCGCAAATTCTGCCAGTCCCACTATGCAGCCATCAAGCCACAGCTGACGTCTACTTGTTCTGCACCACCTGATTTCTCAGGGAGCCGTGGACTCAGGCCGGAGCAGCGAATTGCTCTTTGCAGGAAAGAAAAGCCAGTCCTAGATCTTACCCTGGCCTTTCAGGTCCTACCGTTCTCACAGGAAAGAATTTCAGGAGACAAGCTGTGAAGTAAAACAGATTTTATTTGGAGGTTTCTTGAGGAAGGGGAATTAGACAGAGAGAGAGAGAGAGAGAGAGAGAGAGAGAGAGAGAGTAACATGCTCAAGCGAGAACACAGGCTTCTCCAAAAGCAGAGAGAACCCTTGCACAGATACCAGCATGAAATACAAAAGTACACATCTCAAAAAAGGAAATGCAGGTGACATATGTATTCAGGCACCACATGTGCTTGGCCATGGCATGTGGACACAAACAACACATAGGCTCAGGCAGCATACGGGTGCATTTTCTTTGTTCGAATTGGCTTTCATAGGATCTCTCCCCAAGTTGCCCCATGAGGGGCTTTCTAACTAGAAAAGAATCCAGTTGCTAGGGTGGTTGCCAAGTGAATAGGGTTGGAATTAACTGACCATCTTCTTTGAAATTCCTTTCCTTGACCTTTGTTCCTGCCTGAGCTTCTCTGGGTGAAGGGGAGGGCGGGGCCCAGTCTTCTCTGGTCTGTGATGGTGCCTGAAAAAAATTTTATCAGGTGGTGTGTTCATAAGGTGGGTCCTGACAGTTTTGGGGCTATTGGTTTTATTACTTTCCAGGAATTCCATTGCCATGAGAGCCCTTCCATATCTACTGCCTGCCTCACCTGGAACAATGGAGAGGAGTCTCTTAAGTCAAAAGTCCTTAGCCATTCTTTTATGATCATGGAGTCAAATTATTGATTCCTCCATGTCTTTTTTTAATGTAGAAGTACTGTTATTTATTCAACCATTGATTAAGCTGATTGAATTGAGCATGAACTCCACATTAATTTTTTTATTAAATCACTGTGAGATACAGTTACAAAGCTTTCATGTTCGAGATTTAGCCGTACAATGATTGAAAACCCATCACTCACAGTGCACACTCTCTACCACCAGTGTTCCCAGTATATCCCTCCTATCCCAGTCCTCACTCTGCCTCCATGGCAGACAATTTTCCCAATACTCTCTCTCTTCTTTGGGGCACTAAGTTTTGCTCAAATTTTTCCACCACCATTGAAGCCTGCCTGCCAGGAACAGATGCTAGATCATTTACTGTCCATTGCTCATCCTGAATATCATGAGTGCTGTGGCTGTGCGCTCCTGGAATCCTAGATTGTAAATGTTTGGGTAACAGAGACATTTCTGTAAGACACCAATCCATTTGGGGATTCAATTGGGCATCTCTGGACCAGGGCTATTAGTGTGCTAAGATGGTGTCCAGAGGCACATTGTGGGTGTGACAGCCAGGACGATGAGCAGGCAGGGAGTTGGGGAGGGAAAACCCGGAGCCTCTGCCTCCTTGTGGCATGAAGATCTCGTCCTGGAACCCACATACATTGCTTGTGGAAGCTCTTGGTCGCTGGGATTCCATCTGTAGTAGGCAGAGAGAATGCATCTGCTCCATCTGGGGTTCCCCAGTGAAATAGGCTCGCTATAGGGCCTGGAGAGATCTCCAGCTCTGTGGTGTCTTCTGGGACTCGCAGCTGTGTCTCTGGATTTTGATCTCTTTCAAGATTTATTTATGGGTCTCTGAAGCAAGGCCAGTAATAAGAGTTTACAAGGTGGTGCTGGAGTTAGTTTGTGGGGGTGACTGCCAGTGCTTCCATGTGTATTGGGAAGTGGGGAGAGGTAGTCCACCCCAACTCTGTGAAAGCCTGGATATTTCAGTCACAAAACCTGCATACCCAAATTTTCAGCAGATTATATCTTGGTGAGGTCTGTCCTGAGACGGTGGAGACAGGCCAGGGGTATAGTGGTGATTTTGTATTGTAGAAGCAAGCGGCTGCTTGGGGCTCTGCTTGGGCAGACACAGGCCAACTAGCTCCCCTCCAGTTTACCCCAGTCTGTTCAGCCATGTGCGGGTCTGAGATTAACTGTGGCTTTTGATCTCTTTTGAGATTTATCTATGGGTCTCTGAAATAAGGCCAATAAATGAGCATGTATAGCTGAGTCAGAGGTGGTTTGTGGGCATAGCTCACACATAACTAACTTTTGGCAGTTTAATTTCTTGTGTATACTTGGTTCCAAGTTGCCAGGGTTCGACCAAATGCACAGCGGCAATTTTGGGGTATCAGGAAGCCTGAAGGCACCATCAGGCTACTGATGCACTTGCCCCACAATCCACCGTGACTTTCTCTGCTGTTAAGTGGTTATAATGCCGGTGGGATCCCTGGGTGACTTGGGGAGGAAAGAGGCAATAGCCTCGAAAAGGAATTCTGCCACTTTCTCCTAATCTATCTCTGCCATCCAAGGAATCACTGGGAAAATCTAGGACTGATAAGAGTCTGCTGTGATATTTGCTTCTTGCAGGAAAGGAAAGTCAGTCCTAGACTTTACTCAGGCCTTATAGATCCCCAACTTTCCCTCACAGAAAAAAAATTCAGGAGGATACAGTAAGTAAAGTTAAAACAGGTTTTATTGGAAATTATGAGGAAGAGGAGAGAGATAGTAATCTGCTCAAGAGAGAACATGGGCTTCTTTGAAGGTAGAGAGAGAGCCCCAGTACATATTCTAGCATTAAAATATGAAAGTACACATCTCAAGAGGATATATGTGGGCAACATGTGTTCAGAGACTACATGTGCTTGGCAACAACACATGAGAACAAGCAGCACATGAGAATGCTTCCTTTGTTTCAAATTGACATTTATAGAGTTTCTACCAAGCTGCCCCATGTGGGGCTTTTTACTTAGGTAAGAATCCATTGTTAGGGTAGTGGCCAAGGGGGTGGAGTTGGAAGCAGTTGATGGTTTTCTCAGAGGGGATTCAACCTTCTCTAGATCCGTGCTGGTACCAGGCAAATTTCATATCAGACTTTAGTTCCTGTGTACACAAGGTGGGCTAGTTGATTTTATTAATTTCCAAGAACTCATTACCATGGAGGCCCTTCCCTTTCTACCTGCCTGCCTGTTTCAGTTATATTGCTTCCTCAGCACTAAAAGTTTTATTGAGTTGATATGGCTTTAGATAAAATTTACCAAATCCATTAACAGAAATCTATGGCCACCCAGAGAGATGTGGAGGCAATTGTCTGCCATAGAACCAGAGAGGCAGACTGGAGCAGGGGAACGGGGTGGCTGGAGAGAAACTCGGATCATTGGTGGTGGGAAATGTACACTGGTGGAGGGATGGGTTTTGGATCGTTATATGAAATGAAACCAGACCATAAACAGCTTCAAAACTATTTATCTCATAGTGACTCCATTAAAATAATAAAAAATAAAAATAAGTTTAAAAACCCTATGGTCAAACTTAGAAGTATGGTTAAGGGACTGATATTGCCGATATGAGGGTAATTGGTGATGTGCACCACCTAGACACCATTTGGCTTAGATTAATAGCTTTCAGTGTCTGAACACAGGCAAAATGGGCGTCTTTTTAACAAATATTTTATTAGTGAATCACAGTGAGGTACAGTTACAAACTTATGAACTTTCGTGTTTGCATTTCAGTCATACGGTGATTGTTTACCCATCCCTCCACCCGTGCCCATTCTCCTCCACCAATGTTCACAGTATCCCACCCACCAGCCCTAACCCATCCCCCACCACCCCGTCCTGCCTCTGCAGCAGGGCATTCCCTTTTGTTCTCTCTCTTTTGAGGTGTTGTAGTTTGGGATAGAGGTATTGAGTGGCTTCCATGTTTGGTCTATGGTCTACTTTCGGCACACATCTTTCAACCCGAATGGGTCCTCCCAACATCCTCTACTTGGTGTTCCCTTCTCTATCTCAGCTGTCTTTTCCCCCAGCATGTGAGACCAGTTTCCAAGTGGTGGGGCAGAACTCCTGGTCCCTATCTCTACTATTCTTGGGTGTTAGTCTCCCACTCTGTTACCTTATATTCCACAGATGAATGCAATCTTTCTGTGTCTGTCTCTCTCTTTCTGACTCATTTCACTCAGCATGATACTTTCCATGTTAATCCACTTATATGCAAATTTCATGACTTCATCTTTTCTAACAGCTGCATAGCATTCAATTGTGTAGATGTACCAAAGTTTCTTTAACCAATCATCTGTTTTGGGGCACTCCAATTTTTTTCCAGATTTTGGCTACTGTGCTGCAATGAACATACAAATGCAGACGTCATTTCTACTATACCTTTTTGGCTCTCTTGGATATATTCCCAGGAGTGGTATTGCTGGGTCAAATGGGAGCTCAATTTCTAATTTTTTGAGAATCATCCATATTGTTTTCCAAAAGGGTTGGACCAGTCAGCATTCCCACCAGCAGTGGAGAATCCCTTTCTCCCCACATCCGCGCCAATACCAGTTGCTTTTGTTCTTTTGGATGTGGGCCAGTCTCTGTGGTGTGAAATAATATCTCATTGTTGTTTTAATCTGCATCTCCCAGATGATTACTGATGAAGAGCATTTTCTCATGTGTCTTTCAGCCATTCAGATTTCATCTTTGAGAAAATTTCTGTTCATTTCCACCACCCCCCCATTTTCTGATGGGATTGGATGTTTACTTCTTATAGAGTTCAACCAGTGCCTTGTATATCCTTGATATCAACCCCTTATCAGATGGGTATTGGGTGAATATCCTTTCCCATTCTGTAGACAGTCTTTGTATTTTGTTCACTGTTTCTTTTGAGGTGCAGAAGCTTCTTAGTTTAAGATAGTCCCATTTGTTTATCTCTGTTTTCATTTGCTTGGCCATTTGCATGTCATCTTTGAAAATACCTTTAGCATCAATGTCGTGGAGGGTTTTGCCAACCTTGTCTTCCATGTACCTTATGGATTCTTGGTCTGATGATGAGATCTTTAATCCACTTTGACCTGACTTTTGTACAGGGTGTTAGGTAGAGATCTAAGCCCATTTTTTGCATGCAGCTGTCCAGTTTTGCCAGCAACATTAGTTGAAGAGGCTTTCCTTGCTCCACATCACATTTCTTCCTCCCTTATAAAAGATTAGATGATCATAAATTTGAGGGTATGTGTCAGGATATTCAACCCTGTTCCATTAGTCTGCCTTTGTTCCGGTACCATGCTGTTTTAATTATTACCGCTTTGTAGTAGAGATTGAGGTTGGGAAGGGTGATTCCTCCCATATTCTTTTTCCCAAGAGTTGCTTCAGCTATTTGTGGGGGCTTATTGTTCCATATGAATTGCAGTAGTGTTTGCTCCATTTCTTTGAAGAATTTCATGGGTATGCTTATAGAGATTGCATTGAATCTGTACAATGCTTTGGAGAGTATTGCCATTTTGACAATGTTCATTCTCCCAATCTATGAGCAGGGGATAACTTTCCATTTCCTCATGTCCTCTTTTATTTCTTGAAGTAGCGTTTTATAGTTTTCTTTGTACAAGTCCTTTACCTCCTTAGTTAAGCTGATTCCAAGGTACTTGATTTTCTGAGGCATGATTGTGAACGGGATTGCTTTTTTCATGTCACTTTCTTCTCTCTCATTATTTGCGTGTAGGAAAGCCATGGACTTTTGGGTATTGATTTTATAGCCTGCAACTTTACTATACAAATCTATTGTCTTTAGGAGTTTCTTGGTAGATGTTTTGGGGTTCTCTAAGTATAGTATTATATCATCTACAAATAGTGAGAGCTTGACTTCTTCCTTTCCTACCTGAATGCCCTTCATATCTTTTTCTTGCCTAATCACTGTTGCAAGTACTTCCAGTACTATATTGAACAGTAGTGGAGAGAGTGGACATCCTTGTCTTGTCCCTGATCTTAGAGGGGAAGGCTTTTAGTTTTTCCCCATTGAGGATGATGCTTGCCGTAGGCTTGTAGTAAATGGCTTTGACTATATTGAGGAAAGTCCCTTCTATACCCACAAAATGGGGGTCTTATAATCAGCAAATGGCCTGCAACCTGAGGGGAGTGGGAAGGGATACTATCCTGCCGCAGGATAGTCTCAACCAGAACTTAAATGGGGCAGCAAGAAAATCATCTTTCATCTTCTAAGTCTTTAAACATCACCCAGACCATTTGGGCATGCAAACTTTTAACATAAAGCAGATAGAGAAATGTACTACAGAGTGTAATACTTGCCAAGAGATTCAAAGAAATTGGTTCGAGTGGGGGACAACCGAGAAAAGGATTCATGAAATAGATGGAGTTCACAATTCAAACCCCCGGGGTCAGGGACCCAAGTATTTTCTGGCAATAAGCCTTGTATTTTCCCCTTTTCTCTGACCATAGTCCTGCCTTTTGTTCAGATGTCAACTTTGTGTCGATTTCAAAGGTGTCCTTCTCATTGGGTTGGGTCACCTACATGCACAGCATGATGTTTGGATCTGCGGATACACTTCAGCTCCATTTGCTCCCTCGGATAGGCACAAGCTATTCGACCCTTCAAGACAAGGCAGCTGTACTAATGGTAGGCCCGCCTCTTTGCCAGCTAACTTGGATCCATTTATATCAGGGCTGCGTCCAGGCAGCCATCAGTGGGTGGACTCTCTATCCCACCACCTGAGACTCAGCTTTCTAAAGTCACGTTGTCAGGAGCATCCCTGTGCAAATTCCTTTGTTCCTAATGGTGGTATTCAAGTTGAATTGCGCATGAAATTGTCTTGCTAAAAAATCTTTCTCTATATAAAAAGGGCAAGAAAAATGAAAAGATCTGATTAGTTAATAAGAATTCTGAGTAGTGAACTTCCAGATTAGCATAAAACAACTTCTTGTTCAGAGCACGTGCAACAGCAGAGTAAAAGAATTCTTTTATTCCATTTCTTTTTTTGTTAAAGCATTTTGTTCTAAAATAGTATAATCACAATAAGACGTTCCAATGTGTGAATTATAGTATATTAAGTCATGACTAATTGCATTGATTTGCATTCAGGGCTTTTTAACATCTGTGTGGTAATTATCCTAATCCAATTTGTTATGCAGAATACAATCAACTTTATGTATGTTAGCATTTAGGGTCCCTGACACAATATCCTGTAATAAAACAATGAAATTTTTAAAAAGTTGCTCATGTGGAAAGGCACAAGCATCTTTTAGGTATACCCAACTCCCTGTCTTCATCTCCAAAATTAACTGGGAGTCCAGGGTGGCAGAGATCAAGCAAATTTAATTATCATTTAAAAAGAAGGTTCAAGGGGGGGAGAGAGAGACTAACAGCCCACCTGGGTGAGCACAAATGAGCAAATGAGCATTAGCACGTGCTGGTGAAAATAAACCCTCAGGAAGACTTTTAAACCCTCAGGAAGAAGACTTTTTTCAAATAGGCTGTAGCTTTCAGAAACTGCCCAAAATAAAGTCCTGACCTCACTCAGTAATGAGCCAATACGACCTTGTTCTGCTGCCATTGTGCTATTTTCAGTAAGGGCTGCATCCTACCTGCAAGTCGGAGTTGAGCTTTCAACTCTTCATTTTTCTGTCCTTTTAGGAAAAAGATAACACTCTGTGTCTAATATCTGCCAGCAAGTCGAGAGAATCTGGGGCAGAGATAAAGTATCCGTGCTGTCAGTGAACCTAGGCAAAGTGGCAACAAGCCCTACACACATCACACACAACACACACTCACAGCACTATGGGTTTTCTCCTCAGAGGTGTTATTTTCCTACTTTGGGTCATCTAGTGCTTCTATTCCAGATATTTTCACCTTTAAAAAAGAGTTAATCTGCTTTATCAGAAACACAAACCTTAGTAAAAAGACTTACCCAGCCAGAGTTTACTCTTAAAAAGAAGAGAGTAAAGAAGTAGGGTGGAGTTGGAGCCATAGTACAGCAGGGAGGACATTTGCCTTGCACTCGGTAGACCCAGGTTCAATCCCCAGCATTCCATATGGTCCCTCAAGCATGGCCAGGAGTGCCTCCTGAATGCAGAGCCAGGAGTAATCCCTGAGAATTGCTGAGTGTGACCCTAAAAGCATAAAAAAAAGAAGTGAGGAAACCAGACTTCTGATATTCAACAGGGGCTCTGAGGAATGGGGAATAAAAGGTCTGAAAAACAGAGTATAGATATTACAATTATATTGGCCACTTCAATGATTAAAACTGCCACCCCATAAGGGTGAAGGAAACTGATGTCTCTAGGGAAAGGGACAAATGAGACTTGGGGTTCCTTTCAGCTTTCCTCTACTATTCTGTACCACTATCCATTCCCTCCCCAGTAACCAGTTCCCACGCTTTATCACCATTTTGGTTAATCCATGGAATCAACTATTGGGTCATCATCCTGGGTAGCAATGTGAATCACCAAGGAAGATTGTTAAATACGTAAATACTACATCCAGTCATCAACTCAGATTCATCAGGTGTGGATTGGATTGGTTCAGGGATGTATTTTTAAAGCTGTTCCCAGGTAAATCTAAAGAACAGATGCATGGGCAATTGCTGGCATTTGCTAAGGTTTTCCAGAAGGTGTGCCTGCTTTTGCAAAATTTGGTTAGGCAAATGAAGATTCCAATAGTGTGGCAAAGGCCAGAGTTAATGAGCCAACCTATACATCATCAGATGAGGCCTGAAAGGATTATTACTCAGGCTCTTAAAACCCTTGTTTCTATTCAGCCTAGTCCTTAACCTGCCTTCAGCAAAGAATCCTGTTTAGTCAGTTTAGTGAAAGCCCTTCACCTGAGCTATCTTATCACACACACACACACACACACACACACACACACACACTTGATTTCCAAATCTTTGCTTTAGATTTCTAAATTACTTAGCAACAATCCTGTTAAACCAATTTAGTAAGATTCCCTTATGATCAATATCTACCATAGTCTGTTTCTGCTGCTGGAAGGAACTCCCATAGACTGGGTGGCTTACATAAAAATATTTCTTCCACTGCATACTCTGCAGATTGCAAAGTCTAAAATCAATAAGTTGACAGTCAGGGATGGAGCAATGGAGCAATATTACAGTAGTTGGGGTACTTTCCTTGCATGTGACTGACCCAGATTTGAAACTCAATACCAAATATGGTCCCCTGTGCCTCATCAGGAGTGACCTCTGAGTGATGAGTCAGGAGCAAGCCCTAAGAACCACTGGGTGTGGCCCCAAAACCAAAAAAAAGAGAAGTTGACAGATACAACTCAACATGTGGTGAAGGTTAGAAAGTTTTTCTAGTTTACAGGCAGGTGAGGGAGAAAGAAAGAGAGCTCTGGTCTCTTATCCTCTTGTATGGCCAGTTCTGTTGCTCATCATTGGACCTAGCACCTAGTTCCCAACCAGGCCTAGTTTCTGACCAGGCTGACTTGTGATTAATTATGATTCAGCCAAGCTTATGTAACTCCCTGTTATGTAACCACAGGTGCCCATACACATGGGGCGGAGGGCGAGTGGATTCCCTGGCCCTGTACCAGCTTTGTTCACTCCCCTATATAATGTCAACCCAACATAAACACATGGCAGCAACAGCTGCAATAAAGCCATATCAAACATATCCTGCAGCTCCTCACTTCTGACTGGCCTGATTATAAATTTGGGTGCTCAGCACAGAGTGGTGCTTGACACTCTTAGAGGTTTGTTAATTCCCTCCTGAAGTTCTCACTGTTAAGATTTAAACCAAATTTCTTCCCCAAAACCCACCTCTAAATACCATCATCTTCAGGATTAGTGCTTTCACAATTGAAGTGGGACCCAAACAATCACTCTCTAACACTGAATCATGTGCCTTTAGTAATTTACATCCACAAAACTCCTCTCTTTACTGATTAGCTCTAAGTCCCTCACTTCTCTTTCTCCCCTATTGCAACAGTCTTCAAGAAAGTCTTTATCTAGGCTGGAAATATAATACAGCAGGTAGGGCATTTGTCATGCATGCAGCCAACCCAGGTTCAACTAAAAAGATTCATCGAAAACATTTTAATAAAGTCTTTATATTTTAATAACTTTTGGTACCAGAGATGAAATCTAAGGCCTCACACATTTAGCACATGGGCTGGAGTGATAACACAGCAGGTAGGGGTGTTTGCCTTGCACGTGGCCAACTCTGGGTCAATTCCTCCACCTCTCTGGCAAGCTACCGAGAGTATCCAGCCTGCACAACAGAGCCTGACAAGCTGCTCGTGGCATAGTCAATATGCCAAAAATAGTAACAACAAGTCTCACAATGGAGACGTTACTGGTGCCCGCTTGAGCAAATCGATGAGCAAGGGGATGACAGTGACAGTGACTCTACCACTGACCCACATAACTAGCCCCCTCTTTATCATTTTAATAAATGCCAGAATAATTTTTCTTAATATGTAATTTTTAAAAAGCTACCTCTGCTAGACACCAGACTCCTGCCAGTGCCAACTACTCTGTCAGTCAAGGTCTTATTTAGTCCATTAAACAGGGTCATACAGGCTCGACCAAGGTAGAGAATGGACACCGGTGGAGGTATGGGTATTGTTTGACTGAAACACAATTATGAAAGCTTGTAAGTCTGTAACTGTATCTCATGGTAATTCATTAAAATAAAAACTAAATTGCTTAATTAAATTAGCAAAAAAGATGCCTAATACAGAAACAGAAAAGACTCTGCTAAGAATCATCTGCCCTTTGAACAGGAGAGATAGTAAAGCAGGAATGGTGCTACCCTTTCACTTATGAAATGGATCCCCAGCATCCCATATGGTCCCCTGAGCACCACCAGGAGTAATTCCTGAGCATCAGCAGGTGTGTCCCAAAACAAACAAGAAAAAAGTTATCTGTCCTTGATGGGAATTTGTTGGCAGTATTAGTAAACACAGGTATGAAACACCCATCATTCAAACAAGCATTTACTATAGGTCTTACCAGGGTGACAACTGCGGAGTAAGACTTGACCCTTTGTTCTCAAAACTCTTAGATTAAGTAAGAGAAAGCAGACATGTTAACATTCCATTCCAACACACTTGAGGGCAGTGGCCAGTTTATTGTGACCACTTACTGGAAAGAAAGGAGCCAGTGATAGCAATTAATTGGCACAGTCTCTATTGAATCACATCTTACATGAGTCCTTAACCTTGTTTATTCTCGCAGAGCTGCTCCAGTCTGCTTATTCTTCCACAACAACATCTGCAAGCATTATTTTCCCAGGTGTTTTATATGTATGTGTGTTGTGGGGTGAGGGTGTATTTAGGTCACACCTAGAAATGCTTGGAAGCTACTCCTGGTTCAGTGCTCAGGGTGTCACTCCTATCAGTGCTTAGGGGACCATGTGACACAGTGGATATAACCCAGGCCTTCTGCATACAAAAAATGTACAGTAATCCTTTGTATTATCACTCTGGCCAGTATTTTCTTCTAACTTCATCACATTGACCCTCCCATGGCTAACAACAGCCTAGAAAAGAAAGCTTAATATTATGCAGCCGCCATTTGAAGCGCTCTATGTCCCCAAAGGAGGGCTTTCTTCCGGTGAATTTCATCAGTCACTGAAGCAATGCGGGGAATCTAGCTCATGAAGCTAGAGACAGGACAAAACAGAATAATCCTGAGTTCACCCTCTTGCAGAGGTCCTTGGACAGTGGCAAAAATGGAAAACACGGAATCTCTGACTATGGAGAAAGATTCTGAACTCAGAATGGAGGAAATTGAAGAACAGAGTCAAGGCAGATGAAAGCACCAAGAAGTTACAAGCACTGAAAACCTCTAAAACACCTCAACCCTCATGAAAAGCACATTGCAGAGCTCTGGTGCTTTTTCTACTAGCGACCAAAACATCTCTACTTTCTCCAAAAAAGCCATTGAAAGAGATAGCAGAAGAGCTATTAGAAGCTTCCAGAAGCTTTTGGCCATTCGTATCTCTTCCTTAGAAAAGTTTCTGTTCATTTTTTCAGCCCATTTTCTGATGGGGTTGTATGTTTTCTTCTTGTAGAGTTCAACCAGTGCTTTATATACCGTTGATATCAACACCTTATCGGATGGATATTGGGTGAATATCCTTTCCCATTCTGTAGATTGCCTTTGTATTTTGGCCACTGTATCTTTTGTGGTGCAGAAGCTTCTAAGTTTAATATAGTCCCATTTGTTTATCTCTGTTTCCACTTGGTTGGTCAGTTGCGTCTGATCTTTGAAGATATCTGTAGCTTCAACATTGTGGAGGGTTTTGCTGACCTTGTCTTCGATGTACCTTATAGATTGTGGTCTGATGTTGAGGTCTTTAATCCATTTTGATCTGATTTTTGTGCGTGGGGTCAGGCCGAGGTCTAAGCCCATTCTTTTGCATGTGGTTGTCCACTTATGCCAGCACCATTTGATGAAGACACTTTCCTTCTTCCACTTCACATTTCTTGCTCCCTTATCAAAGATTAGATGATCATACATCTGAGGTTGTATGTAGGGATATTCCACCCTGTTCCACTGGTCTGCGGCTCTGCCTTTGTTCCAGTGCCATGCTGTTTTAATTGTTACCACTTTGTAGTAAAGTTTAAGGTTGGGAAGGGTGATGCCTCCCATCATCTTTTTCCCAAGAATTGTTTTAGCTATCTGTGGGCGTTTGTTGTTCCATATGAATTTTAGGATTGCTTGATCCATTTCTTTAAAGAATTTCATGGGTATTTTTATAGGGGTCGCATTGAATCTGTATAATGCTTTGAGGAGTATTGCCATTTTGACTATGTTGATTCTCCCTATCCATGATCAGGGCATATGTTTCCATTTCCTCATGTCCTCTTTTATTTCATGGAGTAGCGTTTTATAATTTTCTTTGTAGAGGTCCTTTACTTCTTTAGTTAAGCTGATTCCAAGGTACTTGATTTTCTGGGGCATGATTGTGAATGGGATTGCTTCTTTCATGTCCCTAAAGGATAACTAGGGAGCTAGATTCCAGTGAGAAACCGCTCAAAGATATCTAGAGATGTCCTCAAATATGGCATCTTCACCATTAAAACTAAGATGACATTGACATACTCTCTACCTCACAACAGGTAAAAGTAAAGACTGGGCTGGAGTTCTAGAACAGAGTGTATAACACTTTTGTTCACCCCCAACCTGGGTTCGATCTCCAGCTCCCCAACTGGTCCCTTGTGTCTAGCCAGGAGTAATTCCTGAGTGCAGAAACAGTAACACACCCTGAGCACCACGGGATGTGCCCCTCAATAAAAGAAGAATAAAGAAATACCAAGTAGTGTAAACCACAACATCCAAAAGGAGAGAGAGAACAAAAGGGAATGCCCTGCCACAGAGGCAGAGTGGGGGGATGGGGGTGGGAGGGATACTGGGATCATCGTTGGTGGAGAATGGGCACTAGTGGAGGGATGGGTACTTGAGCATTTTATGACTGAAACACAAACACGAAAGTTTGTAAGTCTGTAAATGTACCTCACGGTGATTCACTAATAAAAAAATTTAAAAACAAACAAAAAAGAAAAACCAAGTAATTGGAAATGCTCTATAAATTACATTTGGTCTTTGAGGCATGAAGCTTTATTTCTATTCTGATGACCCATGTAAGGCATAGTGAAAGATTTTATATTTTATCACATGAGGGTAACAGGTTGGGTCCAGTAATAGTGAATAAGGAGAGGGGAAATACTGCTTCAGACATGGACTCTCCAATTCACCTCTTACCAAGGGAGGGGTTCTCAGTGTGATAAACAGCCTTTGCCACCACCCTCCCCCAGCTACTCTCAGTATGGCATTCTGTCAGAAAAGCACCTGCTTTTTCTCTCCAACTGAAGATGCCAAGACCTAACCACAAAAAATTACTCAGCGGCCTCCTCCTTCTTTCTGAAGGGTTATCATCATTCTCAAAAATACTGCTCCTAGCATGCTCTGAGAAACATCTAAGACAGACATTGTGCTGATGAACAATCTTTGCAAAGCTTCCTTTCTGAATTTGCAGAGAGGGCCACAGGCAAAGAGAAATAACTGAAATGTGTCTGGCATGCCTGTAACTTGTCAGCAAACAACTCCCCACCCATCAAAACATCCCTTCCCTGCACTTCTCTGGGGGCCTCAGGGGAACCATGGGCAGCACTTGCAATGCTGACACTGACTTGTCACCACATGTTGGCTCACAAGTAAATAGCACAATCTCACTCTGAGGTGAGAAGGCATCTCAGACTTTCCACAAGGTCCAGGGGGAGAAACATTGTTTTTTTCTTTGTTGGGGAGGAGCATGGAATCTTGTCAATTTCCCCCTAAAAGCTACCTGTTATAAGGTGATCCATGGTTAGTCTTCTGAAAGCCTGAAAAACTCTCTTTTGGTAATCAATGTCATTCACTGAGTAGCCTTTTCCAGCCCTGGGAAATTTTGTGGTCAAGTGTACAAAATCCTATAACACATGCCAAATAGACTACAGACGTTAAGGCTCTTGGTTTGCACACAGCTGAATCCAGTTCAATCTCCAAATACTACTAGGAGTGATTCCTGAGCACAGAGACACAAGACAAGCCCTGAGCACCACCAGGTGCAATGCCCAAAGCAAAATAAATAAATGAATAAATAAATCCTTGTAGCAGAGCACTGCTGCAGATTCTATTCTGTGACCCTTAATTGGAAGATCCATTCTTTTTCCCCTCATCCAGTAGGCTTCACATGGATCTAATTTGATAGTGGTCAAGGCCTGGAGACAGAAGTAACAAGTTGCTAATAAGCAAATCCCCCCTTGCCATCTTTCCTTTTGCCACTTTGACTTGAGGTTTTTGAAAGAGGGCTGGACACAGCAGAAACATCATCTGCACTTCTATGTTCATTGCAGCACTATTCACAATAGCCAGAATCTGGAAACAACCTGAGTTCCCAAGAACAGATGACTGGATAAGCTATGGTCCATCTACACAATGGAATACTACACAGATGTTAGGAAAAATTAAGTCATGAAATTTGCCTATAAATGGGTAGACTTGGAGAGTATCATGCTGAGTGAAATGAGTCATAAGGAGAGGGACATATATAGGATGACTGCATTTATTTGTGGGATGTATAAACAACAGTATGACACTAATACCCGATGCCAGGGAAAATGTGCCAGGAGGACTTTTCAATTGCCTGTCAATGGTGTGGGAGATGGATGGTAGTTAAGATAGAGGAGGATCCATTATGACAATACTAGTAGGAAATGATTACTCTAGACAAGAACTAAGTCTTGAAAGCAGGTAAAATGATATACCTGATAGCCTTCAGCATCTGTATCACAAACCTTAGTGCCTGAAATGAGAGAGAGAAAGAGAAAGAGAGAGAAGAGAGTTACATGCCATAGAGGCAGGCTGGGGTGGGGGGTGGCTTCAAGGGATGGGGGGGAACTGGGGGACACCGGTGCTGGAAAATTACACTGGTGGAGTGATGGCTGTTGGAAAATTGTATGACTGATACACAATCATGAAAAATTTTGTAATGCTCTATCTCACAGTGTTTCAATTTTTTAAAAAAGAAAAGAAAGGGGGTTGGAGGCCTAACACAAGTTTATGCACAGGGTCAGTGTCTCTTTGAACATCAAAGAATCAGTGGGAATCTAAGGTCAGATGATATTGGTAGGAGGTGGTGTGGTTGTTAACTAGTAGATGAGACTTAAATCAGAGTTTAATGGGATGTGTGTGAGTGTGTGTGGATTTTTAAAACCATACCAAATTGTACTCTGGTCTTATTTCTGGTGTTACTCAAGGGACTATATATAAGGATGGAGATTGAACTTGGGTCAACTATGTGCCAGGAAAGTGCCTGACTCACTGTGCTATTATTCTGGCACCTTAAATCAGAGTTTAAAGCCAAGTTTTTTAAATGGCTGAAATGTTATCCTGCTCACCAATCAAGCTTAAACAGGGAGTTGGACAGAAAATTAGAGAGAGAAATAAATGCAAACTAATTCTGCAATATACAAACATGTACTATATTGTCTTAGAGAGTCATACTATCTAAATCCCTTTAAAATTTGTAAAGGCACAGAATCTAGCCCAGAGCTATATAATATACTCTTCATGTTAATGCAGATGTTCTATAAATACACAACCCCATTTTGTAGCTACTAGTCACATGTACTTATTAAGCACTTGAAGTGTGCCTGACAAGACTAAGAAATTTTATTTTTTATTTTAATTCATTTCACTTCAAATCATTGCATGTAGAATTATATTGAGCAGCCTCACGTGAACCAGCAAAAGTCTAGAGTGATAATTTGTAGGTTCAAATTCCAGCATTGTCTCCTTTGATTGAAAAAACTTTTGCAAATTACTTAATCTCTCTGTGCCTTGGTTTATTCAAAGGAATGATAGAGCACTTGTAAAACTAATGTGAGGATTGCATGACTTAATAGGTATAAAGGGATAAGAAGAGTCTGATGTATAATTGTTCTGTGTGTGTATCCCAAGTAGAAACATTCAGCAGAGCGATTTTCTCATAACTGCTACAAGACCTCTACAGACAGAGAAGCCTTTCACGACTGTGGAATTGGAGATAGAATGCAGAAGCACAAAACAGACTTCAGAAGAAATGCTATTTAAATGATTGCATTTCATAGAGGGTAGTTAAGATGAGCAGAGGGGAGAAGGTAGATGGAATAGAAAAGGGATCACTAAGAAGATGATGGCTACAGGAATTAGTTGAGATGGGAGATGTGTGCCGAAAGTAGATAATGGACCAAACATGATGACCTCTCAGTGTCTGTGTTGCAAGCCATAATGCCCAAAGGAAGAGAGAGTATGGGGAATATTGTCTGCCGTGGGGGCAGGGGGAGGGTGGAAAAGGGTGGGTATCCTGTGGATGTTGTTGATGGGGAATGTGCACTGGTGGAGGGATGGGTGTTTGATCATTGTGAGATTATAACCCAAACATGAAAACTTGTAACTATCTCACGGTGATTCAATAAAATTTAAATAAATAAATAAAAATAAAAGATAGAAAAGGGTCCAATATGACAACAATAGTTGGAAATTTTCACTCTGGCAAGAACAGAGTGTTGAAAGTAGGTAAAGGGATATACATGCTAACTTTTCAGCATCTGTACTGCAGACCATAATGCCCAAAATGAGAGAGAGGAAGAGAAATAGAAAGAGAGAGAAAAGAGGTTCTTGCCATAGAGGTAGGCAGGGATGGGGGAGATTTATAGGATGGGAAGGAAATTCGGGACACTGGTGCTGAGAAATTACACTGGTGGAGGGATGGGTGTTGAAATATTATATGACTGAAACACAATAATGAACAGCTTTATAATGCTCTATCTCACAGTGATTCAATTAAAATACTGTATCACTTTCATCCCGTTGCTCATCGATTTGCTCGAGCAGGCACCAGTAACATCTCCATTGTGAGACTTGTTACTGTTTTTGGCATATCGAATATGCTATGGGTAGCTTGTCAGGCTCTGCCATGCAGGCGAGATACTCTCGGTAGTTTGCCGGGGTCTCCGAGAGGAGCAGAGGAATCAAACCCAGGTTACCCTTCTACTAGAAGACGAAGACCTATTGTGTGTAGGTGGGTGCAAAAAGATGATCACAATGTATTTATGTGTGTGTTACAGACTCCCAGATGTATTGACTCTAAGAAACAGAAACTAACATTAAACCAAAACACTTTTTCCTGAAGTTAATTGAAGGAAGGGTCTTTCACATGAAGTCATATCTGGTTCAAAGAAGGAAGCGGGGGTCAGGAAATTTTAGATATGGTCCATGAATTTAAAAGCATCCATCCAGTCCAGCAACTTCCTATCCATCATCAGAAAACATTGCATTGACTCCCTGAACTTTAAGAAGCCAATTTAAGACTACACAAGCTTAAGTTAGGTCTGCTCTGGCACATGGTAATACAAGTAGTACATGCTTAGTAGAGATTAATGGTTCATGGCCTAAGATGGTAGAGTTTATATGTAACCACATGGTTTAAGATGGAGTTTCTAATTTCTGTCAACCCAAGAGAATTGTGTAGTAGATTTTTTGCTTAGCACTATAGTGGCTGAAGAGATAGTACAGAGGTTAAGGCACTTGCCTTGTGAGGCTGGAGAGTTAGTACAGGAGTTAGGGTGTTTGCCTTGCATGAGGCCAACCCAAATTTGATCTGAAGCACCCCTGATGGTCCCCTAAGCCCTGCCAGGAGTGATCCCCGAGTGCATATCCAGGAGTAAGCCCTATGTACCACACCACCAGGTATGACCCCAAATAGGAAAACGCAAAAAGAAAAGATGCTTGTCTGGCATTCCACCAAACTGTTTCAAGTCCCCAATACCACATATGGTACTCCAAGTATCACCAAGGGTCACTCCTGAGCACAGAGCTAGTAGTAGCTCCTGAACACTGCTAGATGATGACCAACTACTCTCCCCCTAAAAAATATCACTGTCACTGTCACTGTCATCCCGTTGCTCATCGATTTGCTTGAGCGGGCAACAGTAACATCTCCATTGCGAGACTTGTTACTGTTTTTGGCATATTGAATACACCACGGGTAGCTTGCCAGGCTCTGCCATGGGGGCGAGATACTCTCAGTGCCTTGCCAGGCTCTCCAAGACGGACGGAGGAATTGAAGCTGGGTCAGCCGCGTGTAAGGCAAATGCCATACCGCTGAACTATCGCTCCAGCCCCCTAAAAAATACATGGTGAAAATTTTAAGGTTAGGAAATATCTTCTTATTTTCTAGAGAAGAAGTTTGTTATAAAGGCCTAAATCACTTGCCCTTAAGAATTTGTAAACTTAAAGCAAATTATCTGAGGGATTCACTGGTGGGACTTCTTAATTTGGTTGAGATCATAAATTCATAATTCATACTAAATCCAGTCCTCATTCTATTTCAGTCAGATGTAACATTTTTTTAAAAAAAATTATTAGTGAATCACTGTGAGGTACAGTTACAAACTTATGAACTTTTATGTTTGCATTTTGTTTACATCCCTCCACCAGTACCCATTCTCCTCCACCAATGTTCCCAGTATCCCTCCCACCATCCCCACCCCAACCCCCACCACCCCACCCTGCCTCTGTGCAGGGCATTCCCTTTTGTTCTCTCTCCTGTTGGATGTTGTAGTTTGCAATAGAGGTATTGAGTGGCCATCATGTTTGGTCTATAGTCTACTTTCAGAATATAGCTTTCAACCTGAGTGGGTCCTCCCAACATTCTCTACTAGGTGTTCCCTTCTTTATCTCAGCTGCCTTTTTCCCCAGCATGTGAGGCCAGTTTCCAAGCTGTGGAGCAGACCTTCTGGTCCCTATCTCTACTACTATTGGGTGTTAGTCTCTCATACTGCTACTTTATGCTACTGGTGGCATTCCCACCAGCAGTGAAGGAGAGTCCCTTTCTCCCCACATACACAAGAACTTACCTTTTCTTGAGCTTCACGTTCTCCCTCTATAAAATAGGAGCAAATCAATTTCTATGTTACTAGGTGTTGTACAATTATAGGATAGTTATGATGATTGTAGGAAGTAATGCATGCAAAACATTTATCAAAACTGGTAGTTGCTGTTTTCATTATCTGTACATGTATGTAGGAATGACAACCAATTCGAAGTATGTATGAGTATGTGAGAGAGAGATTATGACACAATCCATCATCAAAAACTCTCTGAGCTCTATAGGAGCATATTTTCCATTGCCAAGAGAAATGGAAATCAAGAACTTAAAATTCAATCAAAGCCATGGCTAAAACCCAGTTCTACTGCCTCCTATCCCCAGGCAAGACAGCATTACAAAGCTATTCAAAGGGCCTGCTGGCTGTTAATTTCTGATGGGGTTATAGAGTTATTTTCATCAATCACTCTTAATGTAGGGAACAGGAGTGCAAGTTACTTCATTAAAAGCACTCACACATAACTGGATACATTTACATATTAAGCAGGCAACTGAGACTCTAATCTTTCTATTTTATGTACAGCTGTAATCATTACTCAGCATCTGAGTGCTTGTTAAATACTCTGGGTACTACAGAGAACTCTAAACCCTTTGCTAAGTACAGGCAATGATTCAAAAGTGCTCCTATGCATGAGCAGGATTAAATCTCCCATCAGCATCTCATGTACTCTGGTGACCATGTGTACAGGCACCCCTGGAACCCATCAAGTAGACCCTAAGCATGGACAAAGATATTCTGGTCTTAGCCCTTGAGTCTAAATATAACTGATTAGGTAATTATTAATTACAGGAAACAGGTCTCTACTTTTGTGCATTGTGTGGTTAGTTTGGAAGTGGAGCAGAGAATGGAGGGGGGAAAAAGAGAGTTGAACAGCAGAGGACTGTTTGAGAGTTCAGCACCATCTGCAGCTGTATGAAGAAAAGTTGGTACCATGATTTAGCAGAGTAAATAAAGGAAGACAAAATATGTGGTTCAGAGTTACTTGGCCTTTCTACATCACTGTTGCTTCACACTTGCCATATATTTAACCCCTCTACTAGAAAAAAATTCTAATTCAAAACTTTATCTAAACAAACAAAGACATTTTGAACATAGAATCCTCCACAAAATATCAGCAAATAGGTGTCAAAGAGATAGTAGAGTGAGCAGGGAACTCGTGTTGCATAAACAGACATCAGCTTCAATTCCTGGCATCCCATATGCTTCCCAGAGTACCATAAAATCAGTGTAACACATATAAACAGAATGGAAAATTAAAATCATATAATAATCTCAATATATAAAAAGGAAATTTATAAAATGCAACTACATCCATGATTTTGAAAATATTTGGAAAGTTGTAAAAAGGAAAATCCTCTAAAAGAGAAAGAAATAAACATCCTCAACCTGCTAAAGAATATCCACAACAAACCACACCTACATCGCACTGAAGAATGAAATATTGAAAGCTTTCCCCTGGCAATCAGAAATAAGACATGGATATTTGCTCTTGCTACTGTGGTTCAACACTAAAGCAAAGTTTCTAATCTGGGCAAATAAATTAGGGAAAAGAAATAAAAGATAAAAGAATTTCAAAGGAAGAAATGAAACTGTCTCTATTTAGACAATCCCAGAGTGTACCAAAAAGCTACTAGAACCAATTAGTAAATTTAGTGAACAGAACACAACTTTAACATACAAACTCAATTGTACAACTGGAAGTTGAAATTTAACAAATAGTGAAATTGACAATAGTATAACAAAAATAAAATGCTTAGCAATAAATCTAGCAATGTATGTGCAAAATCTAAAATCATATTATATTACATTGAAATTATAAAACGGTGATAAAATAAATTAAAGAAAACCAAATAAATGGAGACACATATACCATGCTCATGGATCAGAAGACTCAATAGGGTTAAGACATCAGTTATCTCCAAGCAGATCAGTCAAAGTCCAAATAGATTTTTTAGCAAAAACTGACTAGCTGGCTCTGAAATGTCTACAGAAAAACAAAGAACATAAAAGAGCCTAAAGAATTAGTTAAAAGAACAAAGTTTGGTATCTGAGAGATCTCAAAGGGCTGGAACATAAGCTTAGCATGCGGGACCCCTTGTTATGATCCCCAGTACTACATGACTTCCTGAATATTGCCATGAGTGACCCCTGACAACCAATCTGGGATAACCCCCTAGCACTGTTGGGTGTGGGCAAAAAAATAAACTGGAGGACCCTACACTATTTGAGTCTAAAATTTACTATAAACCTGCAAGTAATCAAGAGTGGACTGACATGAGGTTACACTAGATCAATGGAATAGAATAATCTCCAAGTGAACAAACACATATCTGGTCATTTGATATTGTTGAGGTGTATATATTTAATGGTCAATAGATTTTTAACAAAATTAAAAGATAATGCAGTAGAGAATGAATAGCCTTTTCAAGAGATGACACTGGTGAAATTTGGTGTCTATGTGCAAAAGCATGAGTCTTACCTAATTATTACATCATCATCATCATCATCATCATCATCATCATCATCATCATCATCATCCTTAATTTTCCCGAGTGGTCTCAGTAACATCTCCATTCATCCTAACCCTGAGATTTTAGAAGCCTCTCTTCACTCATCCTTCCCAATGCTGCCACATTGGAGGCTCTTTCAGGATCAAGGGAATGAGACCCCATCATTGATACTGGTCTTGGCATATGAATACGCCACAGGGAGCTTGCCAGGCTCTCCTATGCAAGCAGGAAACTTTCAGTAGCTTGCCAGGTTCTCTGAGAGGGAGAACTAAGCTATAAGATGTTTCTTGCCCTCACACCTGGCTGTCTTCACCGGGGCCCTTCGGAGGGGGTGGGTTGAGATTCCCTGTGCCCTGAGAAGAGCCCTGGCAGCCGTAGACCTCTGGAACCCAGCCACAGCCATGCTCAAGGACCCTCTCCACACGTTCGGACAAGCCTCACTCATGAAGGAACCAGCAGAGGAACCTAGGTGTGTGGGACCCAGGATTCAGATTTCCAAGCCTGCTCAGACCGGGACGGGGCCTCTTCCACCCAGATTCCCCATTTTCCAGTACCTAGGTGGTCACACCCAGAAACTGGCCCCCGCGCCATGTAATCCCATCAATGGCCAACATCCAGAGACTATAAAACCAAGCTCTCAGAAGCTTGGAATCCAAGGTATATACTCACTAAACTAACAAGCAAAAAAGTTCAATGATCCATCCATAAATGGAGAGAGGTGGTGAACTGACACTTCCCCAAAGAAGACATCCAGATGGTCAATGAAAAAGTGCTTATGAAAAAGTGCTCATTGTCACTCATAATTAGAGAAATGCAAACCAAAACAACAATGAGGCACCATGTTATTGCCTATGATAATGACACATATAAAAATAAAAATATGAAAATAGCCAGTGTTGGCCGGGTTGGTTCAAATCAGTAGATGAAAGGAACCCTCATCTAGCATCGGTGGGAAAGTTTTCGGGTTCAACTTCTGTATAAAGCAAAACCAAGATTTCTCCAAAAACTAAACCAGAACTCCCAGACAATGCAGAGATACCATTTCTTGGCATTTATTTGTTGTTTTGGGGAATTATTTTCTACAAAAATTAATTCAAAACTATCATAGACATAAATGTAAAGTGGAAACTAAAATTTCAAGAATAAAACATAAGAAAAAACTCATCTTTTCCAGTTTCCACTGCATAAGTCTCCATAAGCAGCAAAGTCTCCCACAATACCTTGTGTGAGGCAGTGCAGACAGCCTTGCACGGTAACCGGTGACAAGTACCAGAAGTTTTTGGACATGATAGAGCTGCAGATTATCTAGAAGAATTATGACCCTCAGAAAGATAAGCATTTCTCAGACACTGTCAGACCCTGAAAACTCTTTGTGTGACCTGTGGGACCAGAAGCATACTGATGAGATTCAGGATAGTCCCCACATGAACATAGAGGTACGTGAGAAATTCAACAAGAATGAGAAACCAGTCAAGAAGCTGGCTAAGTAGTGTGACACCCTTTTGGCTTCAGAGTTTGATCACCCAGGCCCTACAATTCCTGGGCTCAGAACTGAATATGGCCAGCAAGTTTTCTTCTTTGCTAACACACAATGTGAAAGAACACAATGGCACAAATCAATGAAAAAAGTCCACAGCCCAGTTCCAAATGAAGAAGTGCTCTGTGTGGCAGTGGCTGTTGGATATGAGATAACTAATGGTAACACTTCTGTACAATATCTACTTGGTGTCATTATTCAAGAATTGGCAGAATATTCAGACTTTACTATCAAGAGAATGCGGACATGTCCTAAGTGCTTCTACTAAAGCACAACCTGATAAAGCCTAAGGCTACTATGAAAAAGACAACTCTTGAGATCCCGTAGTCACTGCCATAAAAATTCATCAGCTCAGCTTCCCAGATTCACACTAATCTCAGATGAGATGCATGTGACACTGTAAATTTCACAGCTACACCACTCTTTTAACTGAAAAATCTGAGGCACTCTCGGAAGTGGGGTGGGTCGAGTCCCCAACCTGCTGAAGCCCCAACAGCCACACACACAGTTGCCTTCATGCCAATTGCCCATCTGCATTGTTTCATGACTAATCTCAGAGATACCAAACTTATGAAAATTCCAGGTAAACCACCTTTTAGGTTGAAAACTCTGGAATCTTCTCAGGGAGTGGGCACAGGTATACTCTCCCTGTAAAAAATTATAAAGACGTGCACATACGTGGGAGGATGCGATGATGTGTGTGGTGTGTTGTGTTGTTCACGAGGCTCTCGGGGCAGCGCAATCTCTCAAGCTGCTCACATTCGGTGCTCTCGAGCCGCTGTGTACAGACCAGATCGGGATGGCTCCTCCTTGTGCTCTGCTTCTGTGTGCTGCTGTGCTCTCTTCTGTCTGTCTCTCTATCTCTGTCTCTGTAGTCTCTCCTCTGGTCTCTTCTGACCTCTCTCTGTCTCTGCTTCTGTGTCTTCTCTCTCACTTCTGTCTTATCTGCTGTTTCTGCTGCCTCTCTCTGTGTCCTGCTGCCTCTTGTTCTGTCTCTGCTATCTCCTCTTCTCCCACAGTCTTAGTTTACATAGGAATCACATAGAGCAGTGACAAAAAGGTGGGTTGACATTAACAAATCAACAAAGAGGGGTAACACCACTCCTCCAGGAAATTAACAATAATCTCATCTAAGGAGATTACTCCAGATTACTAGGAGATCCACTCAAGGGTGGGGTCCAAACAAGGGTGTGTCAGGATGTGTCTTTTTCTTCCTTCCTCAGCTAGTAATCCTCTTAAATAGTCGTAGTAAATCTACTTCAAATATTTCTAGCAATGTCATTCTGTATGAGCACAGTAAGAGATATATCAGACTTAAAGTTTGGTTCTTTCTAAGGACATCTCACTATATTTTCTAGACCACAGTCCTCAGGTCAGGTTACTTTTCCTAGCCCCAGCAGGGTCCTAGTCTCGTCGTTGCTTTTGGATCATGACAGCATTTGTCTATGACCATGCTCTCAACTTATAGTTGAGTATCGTGGCGCTTTGGTCTGGCCCATTTTGATGCCAGGGTAGCTCACAGCTTGCCCTGGGTCCATTCTGTCCCTCGTCGGGATCTGCTTTTGGGGTGCTAGGAACTAAGGGAAACTGAGTCTAGAAAGCAGATGCCCAGGAGTAAATATTACTGGAGTCAATAAGCTCCCAAGTTACAAAGCATAATATTAACTGTCTTCCTGTGTCCATACAGAAAGGACATTGCTTTAAGGTAAACTAAGTTCCCTGAAGCAAGGCTAAAAGGACAAACCCAATGTTATCCTACATCTCCCCAATCCCCATGTTTCCAGAAACCCTGGTAACCACACCCATGTCCCACACCTACTGCCAGATAAACTCATCAGCCCATCCTACAAGTCCTGGGGTTCCCAGAATGGGCAGCCCCCAGACACTTCCAAATTCCACAATACAGACAGCCTAGTAGCAGCACAACAACTTAGATGGGGAACATAGCATAGAAGCTAAGCTCAATAAACAGGCAACAAACAGCTTAGTAAACTACTAGAAAATGACTTGACCCCATGGTGAGATATAACAATTTTCACAAATTTTCTCTTACTGAATTATTATTTGATAATTGCATTAGCCATTTACAAGCAATATATAATAAATTATTTGTGCCTGCTAAGGGGGCAGGCATGGTGTGGAAGGGAAACTAGGGACAATGGTGAAGGGACAGTAACACTTGTGATGGGATTGGTATTGGAAAATTGAACACCTGTATCAACTGTATTATGACCAACTCTGTAAACCATGGTATTTAAATAAAGTTTAAAAAAGACAACTCTTTGTGATTTCTGATTAGGAAATCATTTCTCTTTTTTTCTTTTTTCTTGTTTTTTCCATTTATAGGCAACATCAAGCTATGCTGAGGGGTAATTCTTGAATCTGTGTTCAGAAATTACTCCTGACAGTGCTCAGGGAACCATATTGGATGCTAGGGATCAAACCTGGGTTGGTGACATGCAAGGCAAAGTTTTACCCACTGTATTATAACTCCAGCCCTGGCTATGATTTCTTATAGTGACCAAAGAAATAATGAATGATAGAAAAATTAATGTACCAAACTTTATCAAAATTGAAAACTTCTGTTCTTCAAATGATGCAGTTAGGAAATTTAAAAAGTAGTCACCAATTAGGAAAAAGGTTTGTGAAACATCATTCTGATATAAACACGAATTCAGACTATATGAAGAACTCAAAACTCAATCATAAAAAACAACTCAATTTCAAAATAGGCAAAAAAGGGAGCAGGAGAGATAATATAGCATGTAAGCACTTGCCTTGCAAGCAGCTAACCCAGATTTGATCCCCAGCACACATATGGTTCCATAATTCCACTAGTGAGTTCAGAACCATGAATAAACTCTGAGCATCTCTGGGTATGGGTCAAAAACAAAGTGCAGAGACAGGGAGTATCTCTCCAGTTCCCTGTCTGCTCCTGATGCCAGATATCAATGTCACACCCACAACCCGCCTCCAGGCACCATCTTGGTGCACCAACAGCCCAGGATCAGTGACACAGCAGCAGCAAGTCCCAGAGGGCACCACAGTGCCAGAGATTTCTCCAGGCCCCACACTGAGCTGATATCACTGGGTCACCCCTGATGGAGCAGGTGCAATCTCCCTGCCTACTCCAGATGGAACCCCAGCAACCATGAGCTTACACAAGCAAGTCCCAGGTATGGGGTTCCAGAACTAAATTTCCAAGCCACATGGCAGCAGCAGAGCTAGGGAGTCTCTCCCCAGCTCCCTGTCCGCTACTGATGCCAGATGTAATGCCCATAACCCACCTCCAGGTACCATCTTGGCACACCCACAGCCCGGGCCCAGAAACTCCCAACTGAATCCCAAAATAGATCAACTCCCTACAGAGATGTCTCTGGAGCCCAACCATTTACAATCTTAGAATTTCAGAATGAGCAATGTAAAATAATATGCAAAATGAATAATAGAAAATAAATGATATATCATCTGCTTCTGGAAGGCAGGCTTGAATGGTGGTGGGAAAATTTGAGCAAAACATAATGCCCAGCCCAAAAGTAAAGAGAGAGTATCTGAGAAACTGTCTGCCATAGAGATAGGGTGAGGACTGAGATGGGCGGGGGCGGGGCCGGTGTTGGGGACATTAGTGTGGGAAGTTTGCAGTAGTGGAGGGATAGGTGTTCGATCATTGTATGGCCAAATCTCAAACATGAAAGCTTTGCAACTGTATCTCACGGTGGTTCAATAAAATTAAAAAAAATTAAAAACAGCCAAAAATAAGTGGAAATATTTGTGTTTTTTTTAATTTATCAACACTTATTTTATTTGTTTCTATGTTTTAGCCGTTGGGAATTAAGTCACAATGCACATTGGGGTGGATATAACATTTTAAAGAAATAAAAACTGTGAAATAAAATACTGAAGGCAAATTTCTAACTTCCACCAGCACCAGAACACAAATAAATTTCTTCCAACCTAAGACAAACTTTGTTCCAACCTAGAATGTTGTCTATTTTTCTTTTCCTTTTTTCGTGAAGCAAGGTAGTTTTTATTGGATAAAATTTACTTAGAAAGAAGTGAGTAGAGAGAAAGAGAGAAAGTACTTGTTCAAAAGAGAGCGCAGGCTTCTCCAGAGTGGAAAAAGCAAAGAGATATAGAGACAAGCAAGCAAGATACATTTTCAAGGGAGAATACAGGCTTGAAGAGCTTAAAATGTTATTCTTAAATCAGAAAACCACTTTCCTTTACTCATGCTGTCTTTGCCTTACCTAAAAAGTGAGAACTGTTATTGTTATCCTGGCTCATAATTAACATGAGTGTGTAAATTCCTCCTGATATCTATGTATTGTAAAGGGTTTCTTTGATGAAATGTTTTTATTGATTTTTATTTTAAAAAACTATGATTTACAAAGTTGTTCATTATGCAGTTGTTCCAAGCATTTAGTGTTCAAAAACCACAGTGTGACCTTCTCTTAACCAATATCCCAATTTCTCTCCCAAACCCAACCTAGGCAGAAAAGATTTTAATAGACACTTCAACTGATATTAAGTCATGGAATTGCAGTTAGAACTTTATAAAGCTAAAACTTGGTGATTAACAGTATAGGAAATTATAATGCCTAAATTAAAATTTTAAAATATTAAAATGATGTGGGGAGAGAAGAGAAACAGTTAGCAAATAAGCACACGAAACAAACTGTCAACGTTATTGGTCATTAGGAAAACACAAAGTCAAACTACAATAAAAATAAATACAAATCTATTAGAATCACTAAAGTTAAGAAGATTGACCTTATTCAAGTGTTACCATGGATGTTGAATAACAATAATGTTATAATTGCTAGAACAATTCAAAATGATATAGTAACATTAAATATGGTTGAATGGGTCATTTAATTTTACTGTGGTAAAACATTGGTTACAAGACTGTACATGCTGAGGACAGAGAGGAAATGGGTAAGACACTTGCTTTTCATGAATTCAACTACAGTTTGATTCCAGGCATTCTATATGGACCCCCAAGCACCAACAGAAGTGATTCCTGAGCGCATAGTCATGAGTAATCCCTGACCATAGTCAGCTTTGCACAAAAGCAAAAACAAAGTAGGGATACAGTGTTACCACATCATGACCACCACAAAATTATAGAAAGTTTAAAAATACAGATATATACATTTAAATATACATATATCATCTATGACCCAGCAACTCAAAAATTAGGTTTCTGCCCAAGAGGATTAAAGATATACATTTATGAAAAACCATCTAAACAGGAATTACACAGCTTTACCAGTTATTACTCCAAGCTGGAAACAACAATAATGTCTATAAACATAAATTTATAAATAAACTATAGTACATGCATACAATAGAATGTTGCCAAGAATACTTGGCAACAAAAATGAATTAAAACCTGGATGTATCTCAAAAGCATAATGCTAAATAAAAGAATCAAACCCCAAAACATACATAGTGTATGATTTCATTTATATAACATTCTGGAGAGGTCAAACTACAGGAATAGAAAATATATCATATATCAGTGGTCGCTAAAGACTAGATTAGAGTGAATGGATTGACTGCAAAGTGCCAAAAGAGAACTTTATGAAATTATAAAAACATTCTGCATCTTGTTTCTGTGTTCTGTATTGGTACAATTCATCTTACTATACAATTTATATGGGAAAAAATTTCTGTATGAAAAATGCAATTCAATAGGCTAGACTTTAAAAACCATGAATTATATAGCTGAGCCTGTGGTGCAGAAAGTTTGTATCAGACCTGTCTTCCTTAACTTTGTTTCCACATTAAAGATATGCATGGGCTGAGAACATACTCACCTCACATTCATGAGGCTCTGGGTTCATTCCTGGCACCAAAAATGACTGACTGAAAGAATGAAGAAATAAATAAATACTCATGTGTGTGAAGGAAGAGTACTTTCACAATTCCCAACCATTAACCTCAAATAAAGCCAGATATTCCAACAACAAAATAGGATTTATTCAGAAACAAATAAAAGGAGAGCCAATTGGAGAATGCATTCAATCTAAGGTCTTTACCTAACCCAAGATTAACTCATCCTATATAGATTCTGGAGAAACTCTTCCTCAAGTCCACCAGAAATATGGTACGGGGAGGAAAAGCATCATCTCCCTTGAGAGACACTTGAAGGATACTGTAGTTTGCTGATTTGTACACACATGAACATGGTCTAGAGTATTGACCTCATTTAAATAGAATTTTAATGCTAATTTTCACACAACCTTGGGAAGTTTACCTTTTGGGTACAAGTTAGGAAAGACTGGGGCTGGAGAGATAGCACAGCGGGTAGGGCGTTTGCCTAGCACGCGGCCGACCCCGGTTCAAATCCCAGCATCCCATATGGTCCCCTGAGCACCGCCAGGGGTAATTCCTGAGTGCAGAGCCAGGAGTAACCCCTGTGCATCGCCAGGTGTGACCCAAAAAGCAAAAAAAAAAAAAAGTTAGGAAAGACTGAAGGAAAAGGATAGAGTAATATTTTGCAGAAGTTTAGAATATAGATTTTGATATCAGATTCATGGGGTTCAAATCCTGGCTTTTATATTTCCAGGTTCTGTGACCTTAGATAAATGCTTACTGATTCTGAGTCTCGATTTCCTCATCATTTTTGTTTTGGGGTCATACCTGACTATGCTCAGGAGATATTCCTAGCAGTTTTGCACTCAAGAATTACCCTTAGAAGTGCTTAGGGACCATATTGTATGCCAGGAAACGAACCTGCGTCCGTCCCATGAGTAGCCCACACCCTACTCACTACATTCTCACTCTGGCCAGTTTTCCTCATTTTTAAGAGTGAAAAATGCCCAGTTATCTTCCCAGGTACTTCATCAGCTCAAATAAACTAACAAATGTGAAATTACCTGGCACACATATAAAACGTGGAGATAAAAAAAAACGCAGGAAGTGGGGGCTTGCAGCGATAGCACAGCGGGTAGGGCTTTTGCCTTGCACGCGGCCGACCCGGGTTCGATTCCCAGCACCCCATATGGTCTCCTGAGCACCGCCAGGGGTAATTCCTGAGTGTAGAGCCAGGAGTGATCCCTCTGCATCGCTGGGTGTGACCCCCCCAAAAAAATTTAAAAAACGCAGGAAGTGGGTGAGAGACGGTTCAGAGGGCTGTAGCATACGCTTTGCATGTCAGAGCCCTGGATATCCAAAGGAAGAAGAGGCAAGGGGAGAAGAGGAGAACGGAGGAGAAGTACTATGTAAAGGTGCTTGTTAAATGATAATCACTCTTATACCTAAATCAAAAAACAATGCTGGCTACAAGTTTGGCTACTTGAAGAGATGTAAAAGGCGTTGGTGCTTCCCACCTGCAACTACACTCAAGTTTGCACTCTACTTATGAAATTACCTATTTTTTGGTGACCTACATTTGAGAATATCCAGGACATCAACAGTTTTAGTCCATCCCTGCAGTGGGTAACTTGTCAGAGTTTGAAAACAAGAGGTGCTATAATTAGAGGGAACATTTCCAGTCTCTTCCTTCCCTCTCACATGTTTTCTTTTCCTTTCTTCCCAATCAGTGGGGGTTTCAGCCTTCTTTCATGTAAGTGGAGAAAAACAACAGTAACAACAACCAAAAAACAAGAAAGAAAGAAAGAAAGAAAGAAAGAAAGAAAGAAAGAAAGAAAGAAAGAAAGAAAGAAAGAAAGAAAGAAAGAAAGAAAGAAAGAAAGAAAGAAAGAAAGAAAGAAAGAAAGAAAGAAAGAAAGAGAGAAAGAGAAAGAAAGAAAGAAAGAAAGAAAGAAAGAAAGAAAGAAAGAAAGAAAGAAAGAAAGAAAGAAAGAAAGAAAGAAAGAAAGAAAGAAAGAAAGAAAGAAAGAAAGAAAGAAAGAAAGAAAGAAAGAAAGAAAGAAAGAAAGAAAGAAAGAAAGAAAGAAAGAAAGAAAGAAAGAAAGAAAGAAAGAAAGAAAGAAAGAAAGAAAGAAAGAAAGAAAGAAAGAAAGAAAGAAAGAAAGTTCATCAACTGGAACCAAAAGGAAGGCAAAGGTATTATTTTGGTTCAGTAACAACCAACTTCTTTGGTTTTTAGCATGGAATTTTCAACAACTACTAACCACCACACCTTATTTTATTTTATTGTATTTTGGGATCACACCTACCGGTGCTGAGGGTTTACTCCCAGACTCAAGTATAATTTATTCAAGGATAATTCCTTGTGGTGCTTAGGGTGCCATATGGGATATCAGGGCTCAAACCCAGGTCATCCACATACAAGGCAAGAACCCTACCTGTTCTACTATGACTCTGTCCCACAACACCTTATTTTAATTAATGAATAACCTTTCCCGTTGCTGATCCTGTAGGTATGCAAAAATAATTCCTTCCTTTGAAATCAAATATAGCTTCTTCCTTTGAAATCCCTGTTGTAAAATATACTAGTAGGGCAAAATAACATTTGTCAGACTCCTGTTTTGCATGAGAAACTATTTTCGATATAGAAATATTTTCTTTGAGCCATCAAGAAATCACCATTTTTCTTTGCTTCGTGACTCAGCTCCTTTGAGTCAATGCCCAGTGATTGCCAATGTTTGCTCAAGCACCTGACTCTGTCCCCAGAACAGAAGACTGAGGGCAGAACTTCAGGAAGCCTGCAGATGCAAGCAACTCAAGTTGAGACCTCATAAGCCAAGAGGGCAAGAAATGATATCCAATTATAAGTGAATTTCATGGCTTCATTTTTCCTAACAGCTGCATATTAATCCATTGTGTAGATGTACCATAGTTTCTTTAACCAATCATCTGTTCTTGGCACTTTGCTTGTTTCCAGATTCTGGATATTGTGAATAGTGTTGAAGTGAACATAGAAGTGTAGAGAGCATTTTTGCTGTGTGGTCGTGAGCCCACGGGGTATATTCCCATACATGGTACGTAAATGAATAGACATGAAGAGTATCATGATGAGTGAATTGGGTCAGTAGGAGAGGGATAGAAATAGAATGATTGCACTCATTTGTGGGATATGATAAAACATAATGAAACTAATACCCAAGGACAGTAGAAACAAGGGTCAGGAAGACTGGTCCTCAGTTGGAAGCCTACCTCAAGTGCTGAGGGAGAAGGAAGTTGGGATAGAGAAGGGACTACTTTGACAAAGATCATTGGGAATGATCACTCTGGATAAGAACTGCAAGCTGAAAATATGAAAATACGTAAAGGAACAAACATGATGACCTCTTACTCTCTGTATTGCAAACCCTAATGCACAAAAGAGGTGAGAGAGAGAGAAAAGAAAAGTATCTGCCGTAGAGACATAAGGGGGGAGAGTGGCCGGAGGGAAACTGGGACATTGGTGATGGGAAATATACACTGGTGGAGGGATGGGTGTTGACACACTGTATGACTGAAACCTGACCATGAACAACTTTGTAACTCTGTATCTCATGGTGATTCAATTTAAAAAAATTGTGGGCACAGCTCTCTAAGAAAACTAGTCAGGACCAGTTTCTATACCATAAATACAGGCAGATTTCCAGGGAAGCTTAATTTTCCATAAAGAGCTGGTGGTAAACGAGCTTCAATGCAGTATGGGTAACTGTAGTAGATTTTACCAGTGTGATCATGCCAGGCATTTTCCCAGGTGGCCAAGGTGGGTTAGCAAATACCTGGAAGTCCTGTTTTGGGGTGTTTTTTTTAATGTAGGAGTACTGCTATTTATTCAGCCATTGATTAAGCTGATTTAAATGGGTATGAGCTCCACATTGCTTTGTTATTTTTTTAATTCGATATCCGTGAGATAGACCATTATAAAGCTGTTCATAGTTGGATTCCAGTCATTCAATGATGAAGCACCCATCCCTGCACTAGTGTACATTTTCCACCACCAATGTCCCCCATTTCCTCACCACCATCCCCCAACCCCCAACCCCTATCCCCAGCCTCCCTTTATGGGAGGCAATTTCCTTCTTGCTCTCTCTCTCCTTTTCCTTTAGTGCATTATGATTTACAATACAGGTGCTAATAGGTCACAGTGTTTGTTCAGGGCATTCAGTATTTTTATTGAAACTGTAAAGCTGGAGTAGCTTTTCAGTTGGGTGGCAGCTTTGGGGTGTGGGTGTAACTGCTGAGACTTCTGGAAGTACAGTGAGGTGGGGGGGGAGGTAGCCCACCCCAACTCTGAGAAAACCTGGAGATTTTAGTCACAAAATCTGCATACCAGAATTTTCAGCAGATTATATCTTGGTGAAGTCCAGGGTGGAGTCAGGCCAGGGGTACGGTGGTGATTTTGTATTGTAGAAGCAAGTGGCTGCTGGGGTCTCTGCTTGGCAGACCACAAGGCCAACCCGCCCCCCCTTGATTTACCCCAGTCTTTTCAGCCATGTGCAGGTCCAAGATTAACTGTGGCTCTTGATCTCTTTCGAGATTTGTCTAAGGGTCTCTGAAATGAGCTTATACAACTGAGCCGGAGGTGGGTTGTGGGCATGGCTCCCATATACCTAACTTTTTGCCATTTAATTTCTAGGTAAACTTTGTCCCAAGTTATTCGGGTCTGGCCAAAGGCACAGCAGCAATTTGGGGGTGTCAGGAAGCCTGAAGACACCACCAGGCTTCTGGTGCACTCAACCCGCAGGTACCAGTTGACCTGTTGGCAGCACCATACCCCCACCCTAGTTTTTTTTAAGGCTATCTCCCTTTCACCCTCATTTCACCCAAGTCACCCAGAACAACTTGGCAAGATAGTCAGGAATCAGGACCAGCGACACAACGCACAAGTCACTTCAGGGTTCCACTTTTACTGGTGGCAATCCCCTCTCTCACCTCCAACAGCACTGTTTGAGAGAGAAGGGGCCTCTAATTGTCTAGAATCTAAACCTTGACCCCCATCTGCGTGTAGGTAAATTGAAGGAGAGCAACTTGCTGAATAACAGTTGGGGTAGTTGGAGAGGCGGGTGTTAAAAATCCAGATTCATGCTGTTTATTCTACCACACATGGTTGCTTCTGGAGGGAATCAATAACATTTGTGTACAAAGCACTTGAGGAAAAAGACAAGATAGGAGATTAAATGAGATCAGAGTAAGCTAAAAAGCCTATACAAACAGTAGGGGTTTTATTGTTAGGCTCCTCATTTGTAGGAGATATTTTTAAAAGATCCAAGATAATTGAAAAATTTAACCTTTATCGTGTAAAAGAATTCTGCAAAGGCACTGAGTTTCTAGACAAAATATTTGTAATTTTACCTGGTGGGAATGGGGCTACGTGGTTGCATCAGTGCATCACCTTCCTTGGGGAGAGAAAATAACACAACATTAGAAACTACCATCAAATTACAGATAACCAATTCATATCCAGACTGAGATGCACCAAGACCCACAAGAAATGAGGAGTACAAAGGCCAGACTTCTAGAGAGATTACAAGCTGGTTAATAGGATGTTTCGGCTCTGCAGTTTGATCATAAACTCCTTCGTGCAAAACTCAGGTATCCTTGGTAACTTTCCAGCATAGACAAGCTCACAGCAGGAGTCTACTCTATCCTTGCTGATTGCCTGGTTGACTAGCATAGATATGCACTCCTGTACTGACTCTCAAGTGTTTACAGCATTGCTTTTTCTCCATGTTTGGTGTAGAGGATCCTGGACTGAATTTCAAGCAAACAGTTCCCCTGGGGGCGCTGAGAGAACTTCAGTGATTTCCAGTAAGTTTACCCCTCTCTGGTCCTCAAGAAAAGAGGGAGTTTCCCCTGAGGTACCTGAAGAAGTCATGTTTCAATGCCATCTAAAGATAATAATTAAAAAAAAGAAAAACATAGCATAAAATCAAAAGGTAATATTTCCTTCATCTGCACATCACTTTATCTAATCACAAATCTTGCATCCTTGGAGCCAGAGTGATAGTACAGCAGGTACAGCACTTGCTTACCTGGTTTCAGTCCCTGGCATCCCATATGGTCCCCAGAGCACCGCCAGAAGTAATTCCTGATTGCAGAGCCAGGAGCAACTCCTGAATATCACCAGGTGTGTCACAAAAAGAACCCCAAATAAACAAAAAAGAAATCTTACATACTAGCACAAAAAGGTGATAGATTAGCCCCCTTAAGATTCTCAGAATAAGACTTCCCAAAACATGTCACTTTGGCATGTAGATTATTTCAAACTGTGGTCAATCAAGGCCCTGTAGTCTCACGAGAAATTTGCACCACTTCTTTAAATCCCTAGAAGAATGATCATTACAGGTATTATCCACAATTTGGATGATTTTTCTTTTTTAGTGCCAGGGAATGACCCAGGGCTTCATCAGTCAAAACCTGAATTCTCCCTCTTTGCCACCTCCTTACTCCACAAAATAAGACCTTTTATCTGAAACAACCTTTCAATTTTTTAATCACCATGAGATAGATGGTTGCAAAACTGCTCATGATTGAGTTTCAGTCATAAAATATTCCAACACCCATCCCTCCACCAGTGTACAGTTCCCACCACCAATGTTCCCAGTTTCCCTCCCATAACCCTCAGACCTCTCCTCCTTCCACCTGCCCCTATGGCAGGCACCTTTCTTCTTTATCTTGCTCTCTCTTTTTGTGTATTATGCTTTGCAATACAGGTGCTAAGAGGGTATTGTGTTTGTTCAGGGCGTTCAGTATTTTTATCAGAGAGGTGCAGCTGCAGTAGCTTTTTTAACTGGGTGTCAACTTTGGGGTGTGGACATTACTGCCAGGGATTTGGAAGTACAGGGAAGTCGGAGGACATAGGCCATCATGACCCCAAGAAAGTTTAGAGAGTTGTCACAAAATCCACATACCCAAATTTTCAGCAGATTATATCAGTAAGGTCCAACCAAAGACAATAAAGTCTAGCTGGGAGTATGGCAATGATTTTAGATTGTGGGAGCAAGCAGTTGCCATTGGGCGGGCACTAGGCTGACCTAATACCCTCTGATCTACCCCAGTCTGTTCAGCCTTGTGCAAGTCGGAGATTAACTGCGGCTTTTGATCTCTTTCAAAATTTATTTATGGGTCTCTGAAGCGAGGCCAGTAGAAGAGATTAAATGGTGGCACTAGAGTTGATTCATGGGTGTGACTGGCAGTGCTTCCAGGAGTATAGGGGAGTGGGGGTAGGTAGCCCATCCCGACTTGAAGAAAGCCTGGAGATTTCAGTCACAAAAATCTGCATACCTGAATTTTCACCAGATTAATATTTTGGTGGGGTCCGTCCAGAGACAGTGAGGTCTGGCTGGGGCCTTGGAAGCAATTTGGATTTTGGTAGCAAGTGGCTGCTGGGGGCTCAGCTTGGGCAGGCAGTGGGCTGACCCGCCCCCCTCCAACCTACCCCAGTCTCTTCAGCCTTGTGTGGGTCCAAGATTTTGATCTCTTTGGGAATTTATTTATGGATTTCGGGGTCAAGGCCAATAAATATGCTTGTATGGCTGAGCAGGAACTGGGCTGGTTTGTGGGTGTGGCTCCCATATACCAAGGTTTGGGCTGTTTAATATCTTGGAAAATTTGGTCCTGAGTTGTTGAGTCTGGCCAGAGGGATTGTGGTGACTTGGTGATATCAGAAAGACCGAGGACACCATCAGCTGTTGATGTACTTGCCACCCTGTGTCCAGGCTGATTTACCAGTGGTGCTACACCTTCTGAGCCCCAGTGGTGATGATATTAGCGGCCCTGGCAAAGGTCAGGGCTGCTACCATTTCTGGCTCAGGCATTCTGGGTCGGCCATAGCCCCAGTCAGGCAGAATCTGACACACATCCCCATCTTCAGTCTCCAGACAGTTAGAGCTCAGGAAAGTTTTCCTCCATAATATGTTAAGAGGGGCACTGGAAGAGCTGGCTGGTCTGGGAAGTAAATGGTGGTGGGGATGCCCTGCCAGCAGTAAGTTGCCTAAGGTGGCCTCTCATAGTGAGAACCCAGGCACCCCCACAATTACAGAACCCGTGCTCCTCAGTAATGCCAAGTTGGATCCGGAAAACCCTATTTATTCATGCTAAACTTCTGCCATCATGGTGACTGGCTACCCATAGAGCCAAGAGCTGAGGTGGCTCTAGTAGCTCCATCAGCTTTGGAGTCCGCACAGGCACTGCCACCATCTTCATGAGTCCTACTCTGGCTGGTCTTCTGCCACAGGCACCAGTTTGTTTCCACTGAAAGCCACTCTTTTTGTAAGAAAATATTTAAAGGGCACTTACAAAAAAAATGGCACTTACAGTTATTCACACAGAAATTCCATGACCCCATCAGCCCACTGTTCAGAGCGCTGAGAGTTGCCACTGCTCTGCCAGCTCTGGCACCTACTGCTGCTCCACCTCCATCTTATCTCCCCTGAAACAACCTTTCTATTAAAAAAAAACTATAGTGTAAGGGCAAACAGTAATTTCAGAGGAGCTAGTCTTCATCATATGAGTCACCCATCCTCTCTTGGTTATGTGACTCCCCTGCACCTACCTACTCTCTCTGTTAAACCTCAGGGCTCTATCTGTCCCTTAACTCAGGATTCTAACATTCTCGTTACCCCATTGGCTTTAGAATCTACATCATGTAGGTACTGACTATGTGGCTAATTACATTTGTTCTTTTCTTCTTCCAGTAGAATATTATTTGACCAGCCAGAGAAGAACACAGAGAGATCGGATAAAATTTCCCTACAAAGGAACACTTCTACAAAGGAGCAGGAGGAAGGAGACCTGGGTTCACACCCTAAATTTGTCCTTAACTAGTAGTGAAATTTTGACACATATTCCTCTTCTCTGGGCCTAAATCAGTAAAATGACATAGACCAAATTTTCCCAAGCTCACTTTTGGAAGCTTAAATCTTTTCAAATATGGATATTTGAGACAATAAGTGGCTATATAATTAATTAGGCATCTGGTGGTAAAAAGAAATAAGATCTGATGCATCCATGTGATGTATTATTATTTAATACTGCAATAAATGTGCTATTGGGGCAAGGGAAATAGCTCATAGACAGAAACAAATGCTTTTCATGCAGGACACATGAGTTCAATCCCTAGTACCTCATGGTCCCCTAATCCCATCTGGGAGTGACCTGAGCACTGAACTGGGAGAAGCCCCTGAAAACCATGCAGTGTTGCCAAAGAATTTAGTTATAAAAGGAGCTATCAAGCCATAAAACAAATGATAGGAGGTTATAGTCACATTGTTGAGTCATATAAGTCCATTCTGAAAAGGTCTGAGCTTCGTGGTTCCAACTATATGATATCTTTGATAAAACTGAACTATGTTTATGGATATGTGCAAAAGTGTTTGACTAGTTATAAATATTCCAAGTAGAAAATAAAATATAATTTTGGAAAGTTGATTTAACCCACTAAAATTACAGATACAACACTGAGGAAATAGGGTATCAAATGTGGCAGGTCTCATAGGTCATAAGAGATTTTTAGTTTTATCCTAAGGAACTGAAGGTCATCATGGGTTCTGAGTAAGGAAACTATAATATAAATTTCCATTTTTATATATTACTTTTATTGCTGTTATTTATTTTGACCTACACCTGGCAGTGCTCAAGAGCTATTTCCAGCTCAGGGCTCAGGGGTTATTCCAAGTAGTTCTCAGAGGACCATGCTAAGAATAAAACATGGGGAACTCTAAATGCAAAGCATGAGCTCAGTCCTCTGAGATATCTTCAGACCCATCAAGTTTGCATTTTTAAAAGATGATTTAAATGAGCTAATGTAGATGTTCTAAGTCAGATAACACTAGACCTCTAATTTTCAGTTTCAATCTTGTTAAAATATAACTGCTTAATTTCCCTTTCAAACTTGACATAGTGACAGTGCAGAGAATTGCTACACAGCAGGTAGGGCATTATATCCCCAACATCCCATATGGTCCCCAGAGCACCACCAGGGGTAATTCCTAGGTTCAGAACCAGGCATAACCTGAACATCTCTGGGTGTGATGCAAAAAGCAGAAAATAATAAATATAGAAGTGGTTGCGGGGGTGCTGGAGTGATAGCGCAGTGGGTAGGGCGTTTGCCTTGCAAGCGGCCAACCCAGCTTTGATTCCCAGCATCCCATATGGTCCCCCAAGCACCACCAGGATTAATTCCTGAGTGCAAATCCAGGAGTAACCCCTGAGCATCACCGGGTGTGACCCAAAAAGCCAAAAAAAAAAAAGAGAAGTGGTTGTGGGCTGGAGAGATAGAGCGGGTAGAGTGCTTGCCTTGAATCGTCTCAAATCAACTTGAATCAGTAAAGTACTTGAATACTTTACTTGAATACTTTGATCTCCAGCACTCCATATGGTCCCCTGAACCCATTGGGAGTGATATCTGAGCACAGAGTCAAGAGAAAGCGCCCACCATGGCTTTATGTGCCCCCCTCCAAATATAGAATTTGTATACCTGCTGATGGCAGTTCTTCCCAAGATGGGTGTGATACTCTCCCCCCAAAAAAAGCTTTGTAAGAATCTTTGGGGACAGTAGCAGTCTCTAGTGCAATTGAAGGTACTCTCTTTATTCACTGAAGAAAGTATATTTATGGTTGAGGGGGTTGCTTAGTGATTTTTTTCTGAAGACAGAGCTACTTTTGTTTGAGAATCCTCCTGTAGTAAAAGAAGAAACGGTAGAAATCAAACAAAAGTTTGCCATCATATTGAATGATAAATCTCCCCAAAATATTCAAAACAGATCCTTCCCAAGCAAGATGTGTCACTTTGGCATATGGATTATTTCAACCTGAAGTCAGTCAAAGCCCTATTGGTTCATGAGAAATTTTACCATTTCTTTAACTATCTAAAGGAATGAAATTGGTATTTTGCAAAAAATAAAATTTTTAAAGGTGGGGACGCTGAACCACACCTAGTGGTACTCAGGTAAGGTAATAAACAATCTTTCTATAGGAAAAACTGATATCTGTGGCCATACAAACAAACTCGCAGTTACAGAGCATTTGGTGTTTGTCTTAAGTCACTGTCTCCTAGTTATAAGCATCCTCTACTCTTTGCTTGAAGCCCCAGGCACTCACTTCTTAAGCTCAAAATACTGTATTTTCCCATATACATACATGTTGTTGTATAATCCAGGCAACAGTCTACATCCAGAGACTACAAAACCAAGCTCTTGGAAGCTTGGACATTTGAGGCTGCACAACATCTTATAGCCTAGTTCTCCCTCTGAAAGAACCTGGAAAACTACCGAGAGTTTCCTGCCCACATGGGAGAGCCTCGCAAACTCCCCATGGCGTATTCATATGCCAAAACTAGTGACAATGATGGGTCTCATTCCCGTGACCCTGAAAGAGCCTCCAATGTGGCACCATTGGAAAAGATGAGTAAAGAGAGGCTTCTAAAATCTCAGGGGTAGAACTAATGGAGACGTTACTGAGACCGCTTGAGAAATTCGACAATCAACGGGATGATGATGATGATGATGATGATGATGATGATGATGATGATGATGATGATTTTCCCATAGTTAATTTTGAAATCCTTATTTCTATGTAATTCCTCCATATGAATAATTCAACTGTTTTATTTTTCTCCTACCAGCCTGTCTAATGGTAATTTGAATAATTGGCCAACCTGAAAAGAATCCAGAAGGGAAATATACCCTTTTGCTTTGTGATATACTCCCTGAAATTACTTGACCTTCCCCTATTATACCTCTTCAGGGGACTTGCAGCATAGTTTAGTGGCAAATCATGAGGCCACAAGTGTGATCCTGGTAACACGAGTGTTCTGGATCTCCAGCACCGCATCAAAGCATAAAGTTCCAGTGAGCTGCAGCCAAGTTCGTGTGAACATTTCAACTAAAGTGCAGCCTTGTGGTAAATCATCCCTTTAATAATTATCTCTAGGTTGGGATAGTCTGCCGAGTAAAACAAGTTTAGTTTATAATGAGGACTGCAAACTCGTACCCAAGCAAGATACAGGATAACCTTTCAGCATCTTTATTGCAAACCATAATGCCTAAAACAAGAGAGCAAGAGAGAGAGAAGAGAGGTTCCTGCCATAGAGGCAGGCAGGAGTGTGGGCTGGTTTGGGAGAATGGGAGGGAAATTACACTGGTAGAGGGATAGGTGTTGGAACATTGTATGACTAAAACCCAATCATGAACATCTTTGTAATGCATAGTAGGGGGATAAATAACATACGATGGTGATAGAAATGAAGAGTGGGAGAACTAGTCCCTAGCAAAAAGCTTGTCGCTTGTCATTGGTGTAGAGGAGGGACATAAGTCAGGGAAGGGATCACCACAACAATGATAAAGGGAAGTGATTACTCTGGATAACGTATGGGGGCTGAAAGGAGGTAAAGGGATATGCATGATAACCTATAAGTAACAATATTGTAAAACACTGCGTAATAGGGAAAAGAAAAAGAAATGCCTCTCATAGAGGCAGACTAAAGGGCAGGAGGGAAACTGGGGACACTGGTGAAGGGCGTGATGTTGGAATATTATACACCTGAAACTCAATCATGAATAACTTTGTAGCTTTTTAATTCACAGTGACTCAATTAAGATTCAAAAATAAATAAAGGTGCAGGGGTCAGAGCAAATGTACAGCAGGTAGGGCATTTGCCTTGCATGTGGCCAACACAGGTATGATCCCCAACATCCTATATGGCTACCAAGTACCACCAGTAGTAATTCCTGAGAACAGAGCCAGGAGTAAACCCTGAGTATTACCAGGTATGGCCCCAAACAAAACTAAACTAACTAAATAAATAAAGATTCTGGCTGATTGTATATCATCTTATGGCCATTGTTATGTAAATATCCCAGCCCTTGCTCTTCATGTACCTGCTAACAGTCTGAATGTACCTGTGAACGGAAACAAAGGCTCATGTGTCTGGAACCTGGTCATCAATGTGGGGAAGTAAAATTTGTGTTCAATAAGTAGGCAGCTTGGACTGCCATCAGGTCGACTCACTCACTGGCCCTGCTCCAGCAAATCCTGACTAAACCTCCCAGGAGATGAACACGAAGCAGCTAAACCTATTGAATTGCTGTCCCCCTATCACCCCCAGCTACTGAAAACCTAACAGCATCGACAGCAGGTAGGTGGGCCAAATACCCACCAAAGGCTTTGGCGGCAGCAACCATATCTTCCACTACAGCTAATCCATGGGTCCAACTCCACCATCTCGTGAATATTCTCTAGAGACACCAATCTCCAAATAGTTTCAGATACCAGCGCTCAAGTTGAGAACTCTGATGTTTATTTTAGAGTTGGGGTGGGTAGATTCTCCACCCCCCCCCCATACTTCTGGAAATCACAGTAGTCCCACGCACCACCCACATCTGCTGCCTTGTTGACTCTTTGGCCCAGACCATAGATCTGGAAATGTCAGGATTTGCAAAAATCCACAACACCTCCTGAAGCAACAAAAACTTAATAAAGTCTTAGACAAGGACTTCCAACCCTGCAATCATATGTAACAATGTTCACATAAATTTATTTTCTAGATCATTTGATATTAATATTGAAACTTTGTTATCTAATCACTTTTAATCTTGGAATTGTATCAACATCTGTCGCTTTTTCTTTATTAAATAATTATTTTAAAAATGGGTAGCTTATCCCCTTGTTTGGGATTGTCAAGGCTAGCTTGCAACCTGGACATGCCACAGACTACCTCATTCTTTGCTACTGACCTTGATGGACAGAGGTAAAAGGTGTCAATCCAATTAGCTTTATTGTAAATTACCACACACCCCTGCTTCCAGGAATCTTTCAACCAAAGTGTGTGAGCAACATAACCAGGAGACACCCCTCTACCCCAGTTATCCAAGACATAACAAAAGAAAAGATAAGAGAAATACAAAGAACACTCTTCAATTAAATAAAATTAGTGAATTGTGTTGAAGATAGTAGTTGCAAGATTTCTCACTGTTGGAATAGATACAGGAGTAATCCCTGAGCATTGCCAGATGTGGCCCTCCAAAACAAAACCAAAATGGAATTTAAATAATGATAATTGTGGATTATAACCAATATATAAAATAGCAATATATGTGTCCATATTTATATAAACAAGTCAATGAATAAGTACGTAGGGAAGAAGTTGGCTATATGTCACAAATGTACCCACTACACAGGCAACAGAGATAGCTCAGAGTTAAGTACATGCTTTACATGTGGGAGGCCCAAGTTTGAATGCTGGCACCCCATGATCCCCTGGTCACACGAGGAGCAACCTCTGAATACCAAACCAATAGTAGTCCCTGAACTGGTCCCCAGAAAAGTAAAACAGAAGAAAGATGCCCAACATAATGTATTCTATTCAATATGTTGCTCTTATGGTATAATGTCAACAATTTCCCCACTGATTACCAAGTGTTACAGTCCTTGAAACTGGATGTATACTTATCATGGCTTCATTCAAAAGAGTCTAGTGCAGGGATGGAGAAATGATACACTGAGTAGGGCATTTGCTTTGCATGTGACCATGCTATGTTCAATCCCCAGCATCCCATCTGATGCCCTGAACAATGCCAGGAGTGATGTTAACTCTTTTTTTGGTCTCTGCAGTTTGAAAATTATTATTTAAACCATTTAATAAACAGGAAACTTTTTACTCAGATGTTAACTCTTGACTTGGAGCTTCATTGGTTATGACACAAAACAAAATATATAAATATATATTAATGAAGTACAAAGAGAAAAAAGTTATCTGTGTGACGAAGAAACCTGCAGACAATGAGATTACCAGGTGATTAAAGTTAACTTTATCACTGCCATAACAGGCTGGTGTTGTGTGCCCTGTCAGGACACACTAAGAAGACCACAGCATGTCTGGTATATGGTTGCCAAGAAAATATGTGGAGAGATCTCCAAAAACTGATGTACTGCTCTGCAACTTAAAATTTAAAAATTGCAAGCTATTGTAAACTAAAACACCTCAATCAAAATATTTTTAAAGAAGAAAGAAAGTATGTGACTGAGTTTGGTCCTAAGGAAACATGAGCCATCTTTCAAAATGTAAAACCAATAGTTTCTAACATTTTGAGGGCATGAAAGGCCAAAACGACAGAAATATTTTACATTAGAGGAGCTGAAATAGACAGAACATCTAAATGCAACACAGGTTCCTGAATGGCAACTTAAACCAGAAAGGAAAAAGGGGCATTGTTGGCAAAATTTCAAAGGGGTCTGCGGATTGGTGAGAAAGAGAACAAGTGATCAAACCCTGTGAAATATTAAGTTAGGAAATTATGGGAAAGAATGTGAAAGTTCTTTGTACTCTGCTTTGTGACTTTTAAACTATTTTAAAACACGTTATTTTTCAAAAACACATTTCAGATTAAAAGTTCATTGCTTAACTCAACCATTGAACCAGTTATATTCTCTAGGACAAAGAGGTAAAGATATGGGATGCACAGCCCCAGATCACAGATATGCAAATCACATTGCTAACCAGGCCCCAATTCATACTAATTCATCAGCATCTCCATGTCCTGTGCTGCATCAGCTCTCTGAAAGCCTACAAAAACAGCAGGAGGTGTGGAGCTCTCTTCTAAATCTGCAGGTGCCCAGTGCACAAAGCAGCCCTGCCCCTGATGTGACGCAACAGAGGTATTCCTTAGTAATAATGATGTTTTTCTTTCATCTGTTTGTCTTTTGCAATACTGTAACATGTCTCTCCATTCTCTCTATTTTATTTTCTGAATCGCTCTAAATTAAACAATATGAACAATTAAAGAATAGAAATTAAACCATCATGTGACAGACATTACATTTAAATTAGTGTGGTCTTCACAGCAGTGTAATCGTAATATACATTTAGGATTATGAACACATTCTTGCCTTGCACCATGAATTTTGATATAATAATTCTAATTTTAGAAAATGTAGCAGAAAATGCTGATAAGAAGATGCTATATGTAATAAAATGATGCAGATATGGGGCTGGAGAACAGCATAGCAGATAAAGTGTTTGGCTTGCACGCAGCCAACCCAGGTTTGATCCCTGGCATTCCATATGGTCCCCTGAGTCCCACCAGGAGTGACTCTTGAGCAAAGAGCCAGGAATAAGCACTGCGTACAGTGGAGTGTGGTCCAAAAACCAAAGAGAACTGAAATTATTCAAATAATATTAATGCTTGCTATTTGTGCATTGGGCTGGAGTGATAGCACAGCAGTTGGGCTTTCACCTTTCACGTGGCCAACCCGTGTTTGATTCCTCCGCCCCTCTCGGAGAGCCCAGCAAGCTACCGAGAGTATTGAGCCCGAGCGGCAGAGCCTGGCAAGCTACCCGTGTGTATTGGATATGCCAAAAACAGAAACAATAAGTCTCTCAATGAGAGACATTACTGGTGCCCGCTCGAACAAATCGATCAGCAACGGGATGACAGACAGACAGTATTTGTGCATTCCTTCAACAAATATTTACCAATGAACTACACGAACCAACTATGAAATAGAACAGAGTAATGTTCAAGTGTTGACATAATTGACATAATCAAATGTTTCATAACTATTAAAGCACTGAGTACAGAGGCCATGGTAATAGCTCAAATGGCGGAAATTGCATGTCTAGTGTGTGCAAGACTCTGAGTTCAATACCTCACACCACATGATATTGCCCCCAGAACTACTGGGTTATATCCGTGGTACCCCCCCCTTACCCCCAAGCACATTTTTGGGAGAGATCCCTGTAAAAATACTGGATAAACATCCTCACAGGAAAGTTAATGAAACTAATCAAGTAGTACTTGATATTAATATCAATATTAATTAATGTTAATATTGATATTAATACTAATACTTTATATTAATATTGTTTTAATATTGATGTTAGTGTTGATAATTATACTTTATATTAATCAAGTAGAACACAAATTTTTATTGGTAGATGTAAAATCATATCTAAACTGAATACTATAACTCTGGAGACTTTATTAGATGCTTGAATATTTCATTTAAAAGTTCATCAATGGGGCTGGAGTGATAGCATAGCGGGTAGGGCGTTTGCCTTGCATGCGGCCGACCCGGGTTCAAATCCCAGCATCCCATATGGTCCCCTGAGCACCGCCAGGAGTAATTCCTGAGTGCAGAGCCAGGAGTAACCCCTGTGCATCGCCAGGTGTGACCCAAAAACAAAAAATTAAATAAATAAATAAATAAATAAATAAATAAAAGTTCATCAATGGGGCCAGAGAAATGGCACAGCAAATTGATCACATACATTGCATGAAGAAGGCTCAGATTTGATGCCCGGTACTACAAAGTCCCTCAGTACAAATGGAAGTCACCCCAAAGACAGAGAAAAGAAACACAATCTGGAGACAATACCACATGCAGTTCAGTTCGAAAGACAGAGTCTTCCAAGGGTAAATGAAAGGACCATGACTCCTGAGCACAGATGTGATCAAATATGTTTTAATTTAAATAAATAAATGCTCACAGAAAAAAATAGTATTATATTCCCCAGGGTAGCACTGTAGCACTGTCGTCCCGTTGTCCATTGATTTGCTCAAGCGGGCACCAGTAACATCTCCATTGTGAGACTTGTTGTTACTGTTTTTGGCATGTTGAATATGCTACAGATAGCTTGCCAGGCTCTACCGTGCGGGTGGGATACTCTTGGTAGATTGCCGGGCTCTCCGAGAGGGACAGAGGAATCAAACCCGGGTCAGCCGTGTGCAACGCAAACGCCCTAGCAGCTGTGCTATCGCTCCCCAGAGTACAGATATAGAAACTGAGACTCATGTGGATTATGAAAATACAACACCAAAGATTAGTTCTGCAACTAAGTTTCTTTCTCTTTTTTCTTTGGTGCCAAGGATCAAACTCAGCTCCTCACACATGCAAGGTATTTGCTCTTGTTTTAAGCCATATCCATAGCCTGCAAACTAGTATTTTTGTCTGTCTTGTTTACTCCTCTATCCCTAGTATCTGGAACAATGCTTCAAAGTGCAGTAGATTTTGACTACCTGAAGTGATTTAAACCTCATTTTGGACATAGTGTCCCTCTCGGTAAAAAAAAAAAATACCCTTATTCAAACATGCTAGACACACCAGAAACACAGGGAAGTGGGTTTTGAGGAGGGCTTAGGTACTTTCTAGACAGCTATGATTTGAAGGCCTTGCAGCCTTTTCTCTCTTTCTCTTTTGCTGCCTGCCCTCTGGTGGAGACACGAATGAGTAGCAAATATCAGGGAAGAAAGGGTCAGGGTCATCACTGACTGCATAGATTGCCAGCAGCTATATGTCTAGGTGGTATTATTTACTGTCTACTTGTTAGTATTTAACTAGCATCCAACTTTATCTATTTCTTCTTAGTATTAAAACAGCTATCTAGGCTTTCATGGAATTTGGAGACTAAGATTGAGATGGGTAATGCAGAACACATTCTACTGACAAAATTTTAAGAACTCTGCAAATAACCTGGGTTATTTTTTCTTCTCAGACTGATTTGTGTTGCCTATCATTTTAATTTCTTTATTTTAGGGGACACATCCTGCAGTGATCAGGGCTTACTCCTGACTCTGTACTCGGGCATTATTCCTAGCAGGCTCTAGAGATCAAATACAGTGCTGGGGATAGAACCCAGGTTGGCTGCATGCAAAGCAAGTGACCTACCCACTGAACTATCTCTAGCCCCTTCCTATAATTTTTAAAGATATCTAAGAGTCAATACATTTATACTTTAGGGGCCAGAGAGATCATACAAATTAGGTGATTGCCTTGCTCTAAACTGATGTCAGTTCAGTCCCTGGCACTACGTATGGTCCCCCAAGAACCATTAGGAGTGATTTCTGAGCACTGTTGTTTGTGGCCCCCAAACAAAACATAACCAAAAACACAAAGAGAAAATTATGCTTTATGGTACTCCCTTGTGAAGATGCTCACACCCCTATACTCTGGGTATATCCCAGTATCTCTCTTCCCAGTTACTAAAATTATTAATGGGGCTCCAACCAGAATTCCAAGATCTTCAAGAAGTATTTCAATAAATATATAAACTGTATATTTCAATGGGGTGCAGAAGGCAAGAATTATTCCTTTCTCCTCTTTTAATAAAAACTATTCTACTTTTACAAAAATAAATAGAAGTAAATTCACACTATGGATTTTGTTTGAATTTCATGGATAAAGAAATTTTCATATTTAAAAACCTATTGATTTATCTTTTTTCTGAACACACACAAAATAAATTAAATACCATAAAAATTACTGCAAAGCTTTTGAATAAATTTCACCAAAAGTATGTTTAAATGAGACTTTTCAGAGAATTGGAAACACAAGCTGGAAGAAACCACCAACTGCAGTCCAGTTGGAAAGACAGACTCTTCCAAGGGCAAATGAAGGGACTATGAGAAGAATGCTGGGTGAGGAGCAGGAGAATCATGTTCTTTCATAAGCAGTTGAAATCAAAGTCCAGTTCAAAGAGACATTTTGCTGCTGAGCAGGAGATATGTGATCTGTGAATTCAAATGCTTCAACCAGAGAAGCAGTGCCTTAAATTTGAGCTCCAAAACAGTTATGCCAAAGAATCTATGCCAGTTCTATGTCTGGAATCTCAAAGGAGAGCCTAAATGTTCCAATGAAAAGGTCATGTTGGAACCAATTACTCAGCTTCCAATGTTGCTAAAATCATTATTAATGGGACACCAACCAGAATTCTAAGATCTTCAAGAAAATGTCAGAACTTAAACTGCATATTTCAATGGGGTGCAGAAGACAAAAATTTGTATTTATCGCTGCAAACCACTGATTTTTTCAAACTACCCCTTCATCTTTTAAATGCTTGAAATACCAAGTGAATGCTTTCTCCCCCACCCCATGGCTATTTATACATCACAAGCACAGATGTCTCCATAATCAGTGTTGTTTGTGATAGAGCTGCTTCTCAGACAAGCAAGCCTATGTCATGTATTCCTGAGTGGTTAATGACAATCTAGTCCAATATCCACCAGGTTATAACAGTACATATGACATCTATGTATTGTTAAAAAATATGTTATGAAGCTGAAAATATTACTATTCTGAATTATTTCAATTAGAGAAAATAGTGACAATTTCTACATTAATATTTGTGCTATTTTTGCTAAACTTTATTCATTGAAAGTTGTTTTCCGAAAAAGATTGAGAGTTTACTGGAAACTCTCTTTTCTGTCACTTAATAATGGAAGCGTGTGGAGTTAACTCCCATGATTGACAGAAAGAGATCAGCCTATTAAGCACTTGGAAAGCCATCCCCAGTTATTAGCATGGTGCTTGGCAATAGTAAATATTTAATAAATATTTGCTGAATGATGGAATGAATCACCCTTATGTGAGCTGTAGATTTGGGGGTTTTGAATAACAAAAGACAGCTTTAACTAACTTAGGATAAAAGAGGAATTTATTGAATGAATGCAGGAAAAAAAGAGTTTTAAGATGAAGGCCAAAGCAATCACAGCAGGTAGGGCATATGCCTTTCATGCAGCCGATCCCAGTTCAATCTCTGTCATCCTATATGGTCCTCCAGGCCTGCCAGGAATGATCCTTGAGCACAGATCCAGGAGTAAGTAAGCCCTGAGCATGGGCAAGATGTGATTCATAAAAAATAAAGTATTAAAAGAAGAGACTAGAGGACTGAAGAAATGGCTCAGATTTCTGGTGTGCATGCTTTTCATGGAAAAGCCCCAGATTTGGTTCCCTGGTACTACATGTTCTCCTGAACACTTCTAGTAATGTCCCACTCTAAAAACCAAAGGCTGTAACACTCAACTCTGCAGAAACCAGAGAAGTATAGAGGTATCAAGCAAGAACCACTTCAGCCTTTAGGCAGTCTTTTATTTCTTCCATTTTTTTTGTGGGAAGATCCACACCTGGTTATGCTCAAGGACTAACCCCAGCCAGGTGCTTAGGGGTCACTTCCAGTGGAGCGTGGGGACCAACCAGTGTCAGTAATAGAATCCAGGATTCCTGCATGCAAAGCATGTACCATTGAGCCATCTCCCAGCCCCAAGTTTGCTGAGCTTTTTACTTATGAACCAAATTTAAGATAAAGCATCTAGGCCAACACCGCTGCCCAGCCCCCCTGCCCCAGTTATGTGATTGACCCTGACCCGCCATCCCTGTGCCCTCGCTCTCAGACCAGACCCCACCCTCTCCCGCTACCCAGACCGCCATCCTGCCCACAGGAGTGTGCCACTAGCCAACGCCACAGCCTTGCCCCGCCAAGGTGTGTGACCCTTCCACTTACAGCAGCGCTGTGTGCGTGGCCTTCACAGGAGGGGCGTGGCCTCCACAGAACGGGGCGTGGCCTAAGCTGGGTCAGCAGCCGCTCAGAGGCAGAAGTTATTTTCCACATTCCCAAGATTCTGAAGTCATATCTAAATCTGCATCACCTAATTCCATTAGTAACATCCTAGCTATCTCAAACACAATAGGCCAATGGCCCACTAGTCTATTCCAATTTCACCAAAATACTAGTGAAAACAAGAAGTTGTACAAATTCAGTATAAAAGATCACATCCTTTGAAAGCTTCACTAGAGGCTCCACCTAAGGCACAAAGGAACACCTGAGAGGAAGGACATATTCTTGAAGGGAAAAATAAAAGGTGACCACCATCAATCAAGCTCCTCCAGAATCCTTTCTGGCTACAAAAGGGAATAGTGATAGTGAACTGGAAGGTCACACCTCCATACAATCACAACAACATGAAGAAACAGCGCAAATCCCCACCATGAGGAGAGGATGATGAAAAGAGTCCAGAAGCCTCAATAGACATTACCCACAAATGTGAGATTTCTGACAAAGAATTCAGAGATGAAATGCTGAAGATGGTCAATGAACTCAAAGAAACAGTGGAACAGGCATCCAGTAAATTAAAGGAGGACATGAAGAAACAGTGGAATGGACAGCCAAGAAAATACAGGAAGAAATGAGAGCAGAACTTGGAAAGCTACGCACAGAAGTGTCACTAATAAAGGACAATAGATGAAATAAAAATCTCAGTGGGTGCCCTTGATCTCACTGGCTGCTCCTCCCAGACAGGAATATAAAGTGAGGCCCCATATCCATGCCACCGGACTCCGCACCAGGCTCTTTCACCTAGAGGGGGGCGGGTGAGAACCCTCCCTCCCCAAGGGACACAGCCTGGCAGCCAACCTCCACTACCCAACCGCCGCAACGCTCCAGGCTGCTTTCCAGACACTTCCTACCCATTTTCCATAATTACCACACATATTTGATGGAGTTCAGACAGTAGGCAACAAATCATAGAGTAATATATGTATATATATATTACTCTCGGAGTATATATATATGTACATATACATATATATGTATATACATATATATATACATATATCACGGAGAGCCTGGCAAGCTACTGAGATTATCCCGCCCACAAGGGCAGAGCATGGCAAGCTACCAGTGGCGTATTCAATATGCCAAAAACAGTAATGATAGGTCTCATTCCCCTAACCCTGAAAGAGCCTCCAATCCTTGGGAAAGATGCATAAGAAGAGGCCGCTAAAATCTCAGGTCTGGGAGAAATAGAGACGTTACTGGTGCCTGCTCGAGTAAATTGATGAACAATGGGATGACAGTGACAGTGAATATGACAGTGGGTTCCCTCAACAATAGAATGGCTACAGCCAAAGACAGAATCAGTGAGTTTGAAGATGAGCTGCAGGAAGCTTACCAGCAACAAACAAACAATGGGAAAGTACCTCAAAATAGCTCTAGGGCAAATCAGAGACCTAAGAAACACCTAAGGATGTTTCAAGAGGAACATCATTAGAATCATCGGAGTACCAGGACAGGGAGGCAACCCCAATGAAAAAGCCACAGTTCATACATTTGAGGTTGTGTGTAGGGATAGTCCACTCTGTTCCATTGGTCTGCGGCTCTGTCTTTGTTCCAGTACCATGCTGTTTTAATTGTTACCCCTTTGTAGTAAAGTTTAAGGTGGGGGAGGGTGATGACTCTCATCATCTTTTTTCCCAAGAATTGTTTTAGCTATCCGAGGGCGTTTATTATTCCATATGAATTTCAGGATTGCTTGATCCATTTCTTTGAAGAATGCCATGGGTATCCTTATAGGGATCGCGTTAAATCTGAATAGTGCTTTGGAGAGTATTGCCATTTTGACAATGTTGATTGTCCCTATCCATGAGCAGGGGATATGTTTCCATTTCCTCATGTCCTCTTTTATTTCATGAAGTAGCATTTTATAGTTTTCTTTGTAGAGGTCCTTTACTTCTTTAGTTAAGCTGATTCCGAGGTATTTGATTTTCTGGGGCACGATTGTGAATGGGATTGCTTTTTTCATGTCCCTTTCCTCTGTCTCATTGTTTGCATATAGGAAGGCCATGGATTTGGGGTATTGATTTTATAGCCTGTGGCTTTACTGTACAGGAAGTGGAGCAAGGAAAGCCTCTTCAACAAATGGTGCTGGCATAACTGGACAACCACATGCAAAAGAATGTGCTTAGACCTCAACTTGACACCATGCACAAAAATCAGATCAAAATGGATTAAAGACCTCAACATTAGACCACAATCCATAAGGTTCATCGAAGACAAGGTCTGCAAAACCCTCCACGATATTGAAGCTAAAGGTATCTTCAAAGATGACACAGAACTAAGCAATCTAGTAGAAACAGAGATAAACAAATGGGACTATATTAAACTAAAAAGTTTCTGCACCGCAAAAGACACAGTGAACAAAATACAAAGGCAATCTACAGAATGGGAAAGGATATTCACCCAATACCCATTTGATAAAGGGTTGATATCAAGAGTATATAAAGCACTGGTTGAACTCAACAAGAAGAAAACATCCAACCCCATTAGAAAATGGGCCGAAGAAATGAACAGAAACTTTTCCAAGGAAGAAATACGAAGAGCTAAAAGGTACATGAAAACATGCTATGCATCACTAATCATCAGGGAGATGCAGATCAAAACAACCATGAGATACCACCTCACACTACAGAGACTAGCACACATCCCAAAGAACAAAAGCAACTGCTGTTGGAGAGGATGTGGGGAGAAATGGACCCTTCTACACTGTTGGTGGGAATGCTGACTGGTCCAGCCCCTTTGGACAACAATATGGACACCTTTCAAAAAATTAGAATTTGAGCTTCCATTTGATCCAGCAATACCATTTCTGGGAATACACCCTGGAGAAACAAAAAAGTATAGTCGAAATGACATTTTCACTTATATGTTCATTTTGGCATTGTTTACAATAGCCAGAACCTGGAGAAAACCCGAATGCCCAAGGACAGATGACTGGTTAAAGAAACTCTAGTACATCTGTACAACAAAATACTATGCAGCTGTTAGAAAAGATGAAGTCATGAACTTTGCATATAAGTGGATCAACATGAAAAGTATCATGCTAAGTGAAATGAGTCAGAAAGAGAGGGACAGACATAGAAAGATTGCACTCATCTGTGGAATATAAAATAACAGAATAGGAGACTAATACCCAAGAATAGTAGTATACAATACCAGGAGGTTGACTCCATAGCTTGGAACTTGGCCTCACACGCTGGGGGATAGTCATACCAAATGGAGAATGGAACACCAAGTAAATTGTGAGTGGAGATCCCAAGTGGTAAGGGAAATGCACACTGAAAGTGGACTAGTGACCGAACATAATGGCCACTCAATACCCATATTGCAGACCACAACACCCAAAAGGAGAGAGAGAGAGAGAACAAATTGGAATGCCCTGCCACAGAGGCGGGGTGGGGTGGGGGGATGGGGTTTGGGGGTGGGAGGATACGGGGTTCATTGGTGATGGAGAATGGACACTGGTGGAGGGTTGGGCTCCCAAACACTGCATGAAGGAAAAACAAGTACGAAATGTTTGAATCCTTAACTGTACCCTCACTGTAACTCACTAATTAAAAATAAATAAATAAATAAATAAAATTTTAGAAAAAAGTTAAGTGAATAAATAAAGAAAAAAAGAAAAAGTCACAGTTAAAGAAATCATTGCTGAAAAGTTCCCAGAGCTGGAGAATGTAGGCATCCAGATACAGGGAGCCAAAGGATGCCAGCTAAAAGAGACCCTAATAAAAAGACTCCAAGACATATTATAGTTAGAATGATGGATATCACAGATAGAGACACAAAACTGCAAGCAGCAACGTCTTAGAAGGAAATACACATGCAAAGAAACACCTCTTAGATTTACAACAGACCAATCAGAGAAAATCCTAAAAGCCCAAAGACAATGGTGGGATAAAGTAAAAAAAAAGAACTCAATGAAATGAACACTTCACCAAGAATACTTTATCTAGCTAAACTTTCACTCAAACTCAAAGGAACGATACACTCTTTTATGGATAAACAGCAGCTCAGGAACTTCATAGACTCAAAAACAAACTTAAAAGGACTAAAGGGGCTACTCTAAGACAAGAAAAACCTCTACAAACACAACAAACACAGAAAGATGGCACAAAACACCATGACAATAATCTCTCTCAAAGTCAATGGTCTAAATGCACCAATTAAGAAACACAGAGTAGCAAAGTGGATTCAGAAACTGAACTCAATATTCTGCTGCCTACAAGAAATACATCTGAATGGTCAAAGCAAACACAGACTCAAAGTCAAAGGATGGAAAACAATCCCGCATGCAAATAATTCCCTCAAAAATGCTGGGGTGGCCTTACTAGTATGTGACAACATAGATTTCGGGTTGAAAAGGATTACAAGGGACAGAAAAGGCCATTTTTTATTAATCAAGAGATATGTACAGCAGGAAGAAATCATACTCCTAAACATATATGTACCCAATGAGGGACCAGATAAATACTTACAACTGCTAACAGACTTTAAGGAGGACATTGCGAGCAACACAATAGTAGGTGGAGACTTCAACACCATCTTATCACCTATGGGTAGATAAACAAGATTAAAACATAGCAAGGAAAAGCTGGCTTTAAGGGAAGTAATATAAGACATAGGGCTAATAGATCTATACAGAACTTTTATATCCCCCAAAAAAGAATTCACATTCTTTTCCAGTGCACATGGAACATTTTCCAGAATAGACCACGTGCTGGGCCACAAAACATACCTCAACAGAATCAATAATATAGACATTGTATCAACTGTCTTTTCAGACCACAATGTAATGAAGATAGAAATTAATCATGCACAGACACAGATAACCAAATCAAAGATCTGGAAATTAAACAACTCAATGTTGAACAACAAGTGGGTCAGGGAGAAAATCAAGGAAGAAATCAAAAGATACCTGGAAACAAATGAGAATGAAGACAAGAGCTACCAGAACCTATGGGATGCAGCTAAAACCATGGTAAGGGAAAATTTATAGCACTGCAAGCATTTCTCAGGAAGGGAAAAAGGGCTTGATTTCACAGCTCAAAATCTTAGAAAAGGGCCAACAAAAGGAGCCCAAGCCAGGCAGAAGGAAAGAGATAATAAAACTTAGAGCAGAAATTAATTACATGGAAACTCAAAAAAACAATCCAAAAGATCAATGAAGTCAAGAGCCGGTTCTTCCAGAAAATAAACAAGATTGATAACCCACTAGTAATACTCACAAAGAAAAAGAGAGAACCCTAATAAAATCAGTCAGAAATTAGAAGGGGTACATCACAACAGAAACCAAAGAAATTCAAAAGAATATCAGAGACGACTTTGAAAGTCTGTATGCCACAAAACAAGAGAACCTAAAAGAAAAGAATTAATTCCTGGATTACTATAATCTCCCAAGCTAAATCAAGAAGATCTGGAATATCTAAATAGACCTATTAATATCAAGGAAACTGAAACTGTAATCAAATGTCTTCGCAAAACAAAAGTCCAGGTCTAGATGGATTCACTAGCGAATTTTTCCAAATATCTAAAGAGGACCTATTGCCAGTTCTTCTGAAGATTTTCCAGGAAATTGAAGAAACAGAAAATCTCCCAAACAGTTTCTATTAGGGTCAAATATCCCTAATACCAAAAGCAAACAAAGACAACACAAAAAAGGAAAACTACAGGCCGATATCGCTGATGAACACAGATGCAAAGATTCTCAACAAAATATTAGCAAATAGAATTCAACAACTCATCAAAAAGATCATATACAACGACAAAGTGGGATTCATCCCGGGGATGCAAGAATGGTTTAACATTCAGAAATCAATCAGCATAATCCATCATATCAACAAAAGAAAAGATGAAATCATATAATCATATCAATAGATGCAGAGAAAGCATTTGAAAAGATACAGTACCCGTTTATGATGAAAACTCTCGCCAAAATGGGTATTGAAGGAACTTTCCTCAATATAGTCAAAGCCATCTACCACAAACCTATGGCAAGCATCATCCTCAATGGGGAAAAGATAAAAGCCTTCCCTCTAAGATCAGGGATGAGACAAGGATGCCCACTTTTACCACTTCTGTTCAATATAGTACTGGAAGTACTTGTAATAGCAGTTAGACAAGAAAAAGATATTAAGGGCATTCAAGTAGGAAAGGAATAAATCAAGCTCTCACTATTAGCAGATGATATGATACTATATTTAGAAAACCCTAAAGCCTCTACCAAGAAACTCCAAGAAACAATACACTTGCATAGCAAAGTTGCAGGCTATAAAATCAATACACAAAGGTCCATGGCTTTCCTATATGCAAATAATGAGAGAGAAGAAAGTGACATGAAAAAAGCAATCCCGTTCACAATCATGCCTCAGAAAATCAAGTACTTCGGACTTAGCTTAAATAACAAGGTAAAGGACCTATACAAAGAAAACTGCAAAATACTACTTCACAAAATAAAAGAGGACATGAGGAAGTGAAAACATATCCCCTGATTATGGATTGGGAGAATTAACATTGTCAAAATGGCAATACTTCCCAAAGCATTGTACAGATTCAATGTGATCCCTATAAGGATATCCAAGACATTCTCCAAAGAAATGGAGCAAACACTCCTCAAATTCACATGAAACAATAAGCCCCCAAGAATAGGTAAAGCAATCCTTGGGAAAAAAAGATGGGAGGTGTAGGATAACATAGCCTCAGGTAGTTTAAGTTTATTGGGTTACTCCCGTTACAGTGCTCCTATTCCTCTTTGTTTATTTGTAGCTTCTTTCTTAGTGTTCTGTTGACTTGTAAGTAATGTTTTTCTCTTCTCCTTGAGTCCTTTGCATAGTTTATTCAGAGCAAGTCCTTTTTCTATGGACACAGGAAGACTTAACAAATTTATGCTTTTATAACCTGGGAGTCATTTGACTCTACATGATATTTTCTTCCAGGGCATCTGTTCTCTTGACCTAAGCCTCAGCTGCCCTTACTTCCTAGCATCCCCAAAGTGAGGTCCCGACGTGGGACGAGACGGACCCAGGGCAAGCAGTGAGTTGTGTGCTACACTGGCATCGAGATGCGCCTGGCCAAAGTGCCTAATGATTAACTATAAGTTAAGAGCTTGATCATGGACAAATGTTGTCATGATCCAAACAGTGATAACTAGATTCAGACCCTGCTAGGGTGAAGAATGATTAATCTGGCCTGAGTGCTGTGGTCTGAGCCTGTGGCAAGATGTTGCCAGGAGAGCTGCCTTGCAAACTTCAATGTATCTCTTGCTTTGTCCATGCAAAAATAACTAGTATTAAGATGTTAATGAGTGTTTGGAATGGGGAGAGGAGAAAAAAACCCTTAAGAGGTATTTTGCCTACTGGCAGTCAGGAAGGGCTTGAAAACCCCTAAGGTATGTTCCCTTTAAACCTGACAGCTCTCAGAAAGGGTTTTCTTATGTTGATTTTGCTACCTGGCTGGGTGTAACCTAGGGGCAAGGGCGAGAGAGGAAAAAGGGAGGAGAGAGATGGAAAGAGGGGGCAGTTGATCCAGAGAGAGGATGGAGCTGGGAGTGCGGGAGATGAGAAAGATGGAAGATTGAATAAACAGTAACTAATCAGCAACCAGCTTGGTCCTCGTTCTTCCCTCGCTGGTCCTTGACCACCGGCTATCCCGATCCAGTCCCACACTGCGGTTCCAGAGCTCCGAACGCTGGTGGTGGGACAGAGCCGCCCAGAGAGCCCACGAGTGCACTCGCCCTCAGCGAGCTTTAGTTTTTTACAGGGAGGCATCACCTTCCCCAACCTCAAACTCTACTACAAAGCAGTAATAATTAAAATAGCATGGTACTGCAACAAAGACAGCGCCACAGACCAATGGAACAGAGTGGAATATCCTGATACACACCCTCAAACATATGATGATCTAATCTTTGATAAGAGAGCAAGAAATGTGAAATGGAGCAAGGAAAGCCTCTTTAACAAATGGTACTGGCAAAACTGGACAGCTACATACCAAAAATTAGGCTCAGATCTCTATCTTACACCATGTACAAAAGTCAGATCAAAATGGATTAAGGACCTCAACATCAGACCATTATCCATAAGGTCCATTGAACACAAAGTTTGCAAAACCCTCCACGACATTGAAACTAAAGGTATCTTCAAAGATGACACACCACTGTCCAATCAAGTGGAAACAGAGATAAACAAATGGGACTATCTTAAACTAAGAAGCTTCTGCACCTCAAAATAAACAAGGACTGAAATACTAAGACAGTCTACAGAATGGGAAAGGATATTCACCCAATACTCATCAGATAAGGGGTCAATAGCAAGGATATACTAGGCACTGGTTGAACTCTACAAGAAGAAAATATCCAACCCCATCAGGAAATTGGGCGATGAAATGAACAGAAACACTCTCAAAGAATATATCCGAATGGCCAAAAGGCACATGATAAAAACACTCTTCATCACTGATCATAGGGAAATGGAGATCAAAACAACAATGAGATATCATCTCACATCACAGAGACTGGCCCACATCCAAAAGAACAAAAGCAACCAGTGTTGGCATGGATGTGGGGAGAAAGGGACTCTCCTTCACTGCTGGTGGGAATGCCAACTTGTTCAGCCCTTTTGGAAAACAGTATGGGTGATTCTCAAAAAATTAGAAATTGAGCTCCCATTTGACCTAGCAATACCACTTCTGGGAATATGTCCTAGAGAGGCAAAAAAGTATAGTAGAAATGACATCTGCACTTTTATGTTCGTTGTTGCACTGTTTACAATAGCCAACATCTGGAAAAAAATAGAATCCCCAAGAACAGTTGACTGATTAAAGACACTTTGGTGCATCTACACAATGGAATACTATGCATCTGTTAGAAAATATGAAGTCATGAAATTTACGTATAAGTGGATCAACATAGAAAGTATCATGTTAAATGAAATGAGTCAGAAAGAGAGGGATAGACATAGAAAGATTGCACTGATCTGTGTTGTAAAAAGTAACAGAATAGGAGACTAACACCAAGAAAAGTTGAGATAAGGACCAGGAGGTTTGCCCCATGGCTTAGAAGCCAGTCTCACATGCTGGGGGAAAAAGACAGTTCAGATAGAGGGGGGAACACCAAGTAAAGGGTGTTTGGAGGAACTGCTCGTGTTGCGAGATGCATGCTGAATGTAGACTATAGATTTAATGCAATGACCACTCAATGCCTCTATTGAAAACAACAACACCCAAAAGGAGAGGGAGAACAAGGGGGAATGCCCTGCCACAGAGGTGGGGGGTGGTGGGGTGGTGGGAGGGATACTGGGTTCATTGGTGGTGGAGAATGGACACTGGTGGAGGGATGGGTACTCGATCATTGTATGACTGTAACACAAACACGATAGCTTCTAAGTATTTAACTGTACCCCACGTTGATTCACTATTAAAGAAATTTTTAAGATAAAGTATGTAATTAATCTAGCTTGGGTGTAAAAAATATAAAAGCATGCACGCGGAAGGGGGTGATGTGTGTGTTGTCCGCGGGCTTTCGGGGCGGCGCTCTCTCTCACTCTTTCTCTCACCACTCGCGTTTGGTGCTCTCAAGCTGCTGTGTATGGACTGGATCAGAATGGTTCCTCCTTATGCTCTGCTTCCGTGTGTGTCACTGTGCTCTCTTCTATCTGTCTCTCTATCTCTGACTCTGACTCTGTCTCTGTGGTCTCTCCTCTGGTCTCTTCCGACCTCTCTGTCTGTCATCTCTCCTCTTGTCTCTTTCGATCTCTCTTTTTCAATCTCTCTCTGTCTCTTTCTGGAGCTCTTCTGGTTCTCTCTCTGAAGCCCTTCTGCTTCTCCCTCTGGAGCTGCACTTGCTCTCACTTCTGACTCTGACTCTTACTTCTGACTTGCTTTGTGCTCTTTCTTTCCCCTGCTTCTGGCTCCGATGACTCCCTGATTCTCTTTCACCCTGTGTCCTGCTTCTGTGTCTTCTCTCATACTTTTCTTACAGTCTTAGTTTATATAGAAATCACATAGGGTGGTGACAGGAAGGTGGGTTGATCATTAACAAATCAACAAACAGGGGTAAGACCACTCCTCCAGGAGATTAACAAAATCTCATCTAAAGAGATTACTCCAGATTACTAGATTTGCTTAAGGGTGGGATCCCATCCAGTGGGTGTTGCTTTCTCCGTTCCTCAGCTAGTAATCCACTTAAATAGTTGTAGTAAATCTACTTCTAATATTTCTAGCAATGTCATTCTGTATAAGCACAGTAAAAGATATATCAAACTTAAAGTTTTGTTCTTTCTGAGGACATCTCACTATATATTCAAGACCACAGTCCTCAGGTCAGGTTAGTCTTCCTAACCCCACCAGGATCCTAATCTCGTCGTTACTTTTGGATCATGACAGTATTTGTCTATGACAATACTCTCAACTTATAGTTCAGTATTTTGGCGCTTTGGACTGGCCCATTTCAATACCAGCGTAGCTCACAGCTTGCCCTGGGTCCATTCCGTCCCTCACTGGGATCCTGCTTACAGATGCCCAGGAGTAAATATTACTGGAGTCAATTAGCATCCAAGTTACAAAACACAATATTAACTGTCTTTCTGTGTCCATACAGAAAGGTCATTGGTTTAAAGTAAGCTAAGTTCCCTGTGACAAGGCTAAAAGGACAAACCCAATGTTATCCTACACTTGGGTACATATCGTTGCTCTAAAGCCAGGACAGGACCATGTGTCCTAATATTTCCTTAGAATTTTATCTAATGTAGGGGGGTTGTTACCTAAAATAAAATTAGAGTACTATTGTCCAAAGAAGGTTAGACTGAATGAAGAAATGTAAGGAGGGAAAGGGGAAAGAAGGAAGGAAGGAAGGAAAGAAGGAAGGAAGGAAGGAAGGAAGGAAGGAAGGAAGGAAGGAAGGAAGGAAGGAAGGAAGGAAGGAAGGAAATATTATTTTTGTGATGTCAGAAATTGAATCCAGGGCTTTACATGTACAAGACAAGTGTTCTACCAGTCAGCCACATCCCCAGCAGGATAAATTATTTTTCTAAGGACTAAGTAAGACAAATTTAGGCACAAGTTAAAGAGTTAGTACTTAGAAGAAGAAATTGCTAATAAATATTTTATAGTATTGCCCCAGAGGTCTAGGCTTTTGAAAATATTCACAGTGAGTGCCATAGACTTCAAAACAAAGAAATTGCTTTAAAGAGGGTATTAGAGTAGGTGCATCTTGCTACATGCTATTAATGCAATTCAGGGAACCAAGTGGAGATTAAATTTGTTCAGAATTGTTGATAAGGTATAAAAAGTGTAAAGATTCTTGGTCCACTCCCACCTACACCATTTAGTGTACATCTTGCTTAGATAACCCCAATAACACACAAGCAAATGCAGAGATCCAACAGCATAGCTTTCCCTCAGTCCCTATACAAGTGTACACCCACCATGGCTAAACCTATAGGAGCTTCCTGCACTGCCCCTGCCTGCAACCAATTGGAAATCATACAGCCACAGACGCAAACACTCAACAAGCTGTCTTTTACCCACTTCATACACTCAGAGGGCTGCTGGGAACTCACAGGATCTAAATGAATGCTAGCAGATCTATATAAAAGTGCTTGTCATTGGAACAGAGAACCAAGCTCTACCCCTGCCTGTCTTGCTAAAATATATTCACAAGGCAGTGAAGATAGTCAGAAAGCAACAGAGGAAAAAACATCAGCCTAATAGTGTAAGAAACATGTTGGGTTGATACACATATCTAAAATCTGAAACTCCATAGTCAGCACCCACAAACATTTGAAACAATGAAAAAGTAAAGGAACTCATCTCCCTCAGAGGACAGCGACAGAATCCCAGGTAAGTATTTAAGCAAATTCTACATCCTGGGCAAAGAGAACCCTATCCATATGATGGTAATGGAAATTAAGGGAATAAGGTAGAAAAAATAGTTCAGTGTGTAGGGTGTTTTGCACGCAGTAAACCCCTGTTCAATCCCTGTTCAATCCCTGGCACCACATATGGTCCCCCAGCACCGCCAGGAGTGATCCCTGAGTGCAGAATCAGGATTAATCCCTGAACACTCTCAGATGTGCCCCTCCCCAATGTTTTATAAAAATATTAAGGAAACAGTGGATGATAAATTCAAGAAGCCCAAAGAATTTATTCAGGATATTAAGGAATTCATACAAATAGAAATGAAGTGGATAAATAATACAATATCAAGTCACAGCAACATAAGTTTGAATATTAAAAAACTGTATCAGAACTTAAAGACAAAACAGAAGCTATCAACAATAATCAAGTGGGGGGGAAAGAGAGAGAGACATAGTTCATCTATTTTTAATTGAATCACTATGAGATACACAGTTGTAAAGCTGTCCATGATCTGATTTTAGACATACAATGTTCCAACACCCATCCCTCCACCAGTGTACATTTCCCACAACCAATGTCGCCAGTTTCCCTCCCACCACCCTCACCCTGCCTTCCACAGCCTGTCTCATGGCAAGAATTTTTCTTCTTTTCTCTATCTATCTTTTTGGGCATTATGGTTTACAATATAGATACTGATATATTATCATGTTTGTTTCTTTACCTACTTTCAGCAAGCAGTTCTTAACCAGAGTAATCATTTCCAACTAACATTGTCATAGTGGTCCTGACTCTATCTCAACTGCCTTCTGCCCCAGCACTTGAAGCAGGTTTCCAACCATGTACCAATCCTCCTGGCCCTTGTTTCTACTGGAGAGACTATTTTTAAAATGGAGGAAACAAGATAACAAATGGACAAGAACAATAGAAATGATCTTTGTATTATAGGAATACCCTATAATACAAAAGGGAAAAAGAGAAAGGGGAAGAACAAGACCTTCTCTGGAGGAAGATATGTGCACAGATTCAAGAGACTCAAAGTTTACAAAACAAAATAGACTTGGGCCCGAGTGATAGTACAGAAGTGATATTACAGCAGGCAGGGCATTTGCCTTGTACACTATCAACCCAGGTTCAATCCTCAGCATACCATATTGTCCTCCGAGGACACCAGTAGTAATTCCTTTGTGTATGAGTAACACCTGAGCATCATCAGGTACAAGACAAAAAGACAAAAAATAGACTCAAACAGAATAGCACCAAGACACAATGCAATAAAATGCTAGGAACCAAAGAGAGAAAGATTACTTAAAGCATCAAGAGAGAAGAAATATATCATATACAGGGGAAATAATATGAAAATCACAGTGTATATCTCATGCAAAACTGTACAAGCTAGAGGGATTTTTGAAGTATTGAATGGTTTTGAAACAAAAATGACATATTTGAGTACTGAATGAAAAAAGATTCAACATAGAGTCCACTACCCTGAAAAATTATCATTTAAATTTAAGGTAAGGATAAGAATGTTCTCAGACAAATAAGAGCCGGTGAAATTTGCTACATCTAAATCAACATTGCAAGGATTACTTAAAGGTCATCTATAAAAATAATTAAGTGAAAAAAGAAACAAATCCCACATAGAAAATTGGCAACACATTCCTTTTTGTCAATAATCTCTGTGACTGTCAATAGATTGAAATTCCTCTTAAAAGGCATAGAGTTCACTGAATATATCAGGGAAAAAATAAACTTTCTGTTGCTTACAAAAAACACACTTGCATTCACAATATAAATATAGGCTCAGAGAGGATGGGAAACATTTATATAATCTAATGGTAGGAGACAAAGGAGAGAGACAGCTATACTTATATCAAACCAAAACAAAATCAAGCTAAAGAAATTAATAAAAGATAGTTAAGGCTCTGGTTATGTTATGTAAACACTGAAAACTGCATATGCAATTTCACTACTGGCTCCTCTGGGGACTTCTCATCTCTGGGATCCCTGAAACCCACACCAAAACACTACCTATTTGACCTTGGCGTTAACTAACGAATCCCCACCTCAGGCCTCCTTTACTTCAATAAAATCTACCATAAAACACAGGCTGGCTTGATCTTCATTAGCCTCTCTAGAGGCTTGTGAGATTCGCCCAGGAGCGCTCTCTTTCCAATGAACCCCATTTCGGTCTAATTCTCCTCTTGGACTCTATTTCTTCCTATTCCACAACCCCATCCCCACACCTTTCATTTAATGGTCTCAAAGAAAAAGTGGAATATACATACGGTAAAACACAAGAGAATATGAGAGCAAAATTAGGAAAACTACAAGCAGGAATGTCATATAGAATAATAAATCCTTAGGAATAGCTAAACCAGGGGCTGGAGAGATAGCACAGCAGGTAGGGCGTTTGCCTTGCACGCGGCCGACCCGGGTTCAAATCCCAGCATCCCATATGGTCCCCTGAGCACGGCCAGGGGTAATTCCTGAGTGCAGAGCCAGGAGTAACCCCTGTGCATCGCCAGGTGTGACCCAAAAAGCAAAAAAAAAAGGAAGGAAAAAAAAAAGGAATAGCTAAACCAATCATCGGGATAAAGAATACGGGAGACATCCCAACCCCCAACGTCAAGCTGTACTACAGAGCAGTAGTAATTAACACAGCATGGTATAGGCCCTGAGATGATTGAGATAGAGTTGAAAATCCTGAAATAGTAAGTGGAGCGAAGAAAGCCTCTCAACAAATAGTGCTGGGATAACTTGGCAGCTACATGCAAAAAAAAAGTGAACTCACACCTCTCTCTAATGCCATGCACAAAAGTCAGATCAAAATGGATTAAAGACCTCATATCAAGACCTATGAATCCATAAGGTACATAGAGGATAATGTAGGCAGATCCCTCCATGAATATGAAGCTAAAGGTATCTTCAAAGATGAAACAGTACTGACCAAGCAAGTGGAAGCAAAGATAAAGAAACGGGACTACAGTAAACTAAGAAGTTTCTGCACTCCTAAGGAAATGGTGACCAAGATAAAATGACAGTCCACAGAATGAGTAAATTTATATACCAAATACCCATCTGATAAGGGGTAAATGTCAAAGATATATAAAACACTGGTAGAATTTTATAACACAAAACATCCAATCCATAAAAAAATCAGGCAAAGAAATGAACAGAAATTACCTCAAAAAAGAAATTCAAATGGCCAAAAGGCACATGAATAAAATTCTCTTCATCACTAATCACCTGGGAGATGCAAATCAAAACAACAATGAGATATCATCCTACACCACAGAGACTGGCACACGTCCAAAAGAACAAGACGAACCAGTGCTGGCTCAGGTGTGAGGAAAAAGGGACTCTTAGTCATTGCTGGTTGGAATGCTGACTGGTCCAGACTTTTTGGAAAACAATATCGACATAATTCAAAAAGCTAGAAATTGAGCTTCCATATGACCCAGCAATATCCCTCCTGGTAACATACCTTAGGGGCCAAAAAACACAATTCAGAAAAAAATCTGTACTTCTATGCTTATTGAAGCACTATTAACAATATCCAGAATCTAGAAACAATCCAAGTGCCCAAGAATAGATGACTGGATAAAGATACCATGGTACATTCATACAGTGGAATACTACACAACGCCAGGAAAAATGAAGCTATGAAACTTGCTTATAAATGGATGGACACAGAAAGAGAGGGACAAACAGAATGACTGCACTCATTTGTGGAATATAAAATAGCATAATAGGAAAATGACACCTAATGATAGTAGGGATAAGGGCCAAGAGGATCGCTCCACGACTTGGAAGCTGATCTCATGTGCTGGGGAAAAAGACAGGTAGGATGAAGAAGAAACCACTAAGTAAATGATGGTTGGAGGGACCGCTCAGGATGGTAGATGCATGCTGAAAGTAGATTATGGACCAAACATGATGGCTGCTTAGTACCTATATTGCAAACCATAACACCCAAAAGAAGAGAGAGTAAGAGGGAATGTGTCTGTCACAGAGGCAGGGAGTAGGAAGGGGATGCGGGTGGAGGGAGGGATACTGGGAACATTGGTGGTGGAGAATGAGCACTGGTGGAGGGATAGGTACTCAAATATTGTTTGATTGAATCATAATTACGAAGGTTTGTAAATCTGTAACATCCTGAGATTTAATGAATCTCATGGTGATTCATTAAAATAAAAAAATTAAAAACTAATTCTATAAAGCAGTTTTTTCATGAGAAAGAAATAATTAGAAATAAGTAATCATAATAGCAATTGTTGCTAGCATTTATTGGACTCCATGCTACTAGAGTGATATTGGATTCTATGTGGCTGGAGCAATAGCACAGCAGATAGGGAGTTTGCCTTACACTCGGTCAACCCGGGTTTGATTCCTCCATCCCTCTTGGAGAGCCCGGCAAGCTACCCATAGTATCCCGTCTGCACGGCAGAGCCTGGCAAGCTACCTATGGCATATGCAATATGCCAGAAACAGTAACAACAAGTCTCATAATGGAGACATTACTGGTGTCCGCTGGAGCAAATTGATGAGCAACGGGATAATAGTGATACAGTGATGCAGTGATATTACTCACTATAGCCAACGATTAAAAATTTAATTTATTCTCAGAAAAATCAATCAATCAATAAATGGACATGGATAGACATAGAGAGTATCATGCTGAGTGAAGTGAGTCAGAAGGAGAAGGATAGATATAGAATGATCACACTCATTTGCAGGATGTAAAAAAGCATAGTGTGAGACTAATACCCAACGAAAATAGAAAGGAGGGCAAGGTTGACTGGTCGATGGTTGGAAACTTGCCACAAGCATGGGAGGATACGGCAGTTAGGACATAGAATGCACTATTATGACAATGATAATTGGAAATGATCGCTCTAGACAAGAACCAAGTGTTGAAAGGTGAGGTAAAAGGATATACACGATAACTTTTCAGTACATATATTGCAAACCATAATGCCCAGAAGAAAAGAGCAAGAAAGTAAGAGTGTAAGAGAGAAGAAAAGTGCCTGCCATAGAGACGGGTTGAGGTGGGGTAGGGAAATTGGGTACACTGGTGGTGGGAAATGTACACGGGTGAAAACGGATGGGTGCTGAAACATTGTAAGACTGAACCTCAATCATGACCAACTTCGTAACTTTGTATCTCACAGTGATTCAGTTTAAAAAATAAATCAAGCACATCGGTAGAAACACAATAGTAATAGGATACTTCAGTCTCCAACTTTTGCCACTGGGAAGATATACCAGTCAGAATATCAGCAAAGAAAACCACAAAACCCAAAAGGAGAGAGAGAGAGCAAAAGGGAATGCCCTGCCACAGAGGCAGGGTGGGGTGGAAGGTAAGGGGTAGGGGTTGTGGGAGGGATGCTGGGACCATCGGTGTTGGAAAATGGGCACTGGTGGAGGGATAGGTACTCGATCACTGTATGACTGAAATGCAAGAACGAAAGTTTGTAAGTCTGTAACTGTACCTCACAGTGATTCACTAATATTTTTTTTAAAAAATCAATAAATAAAATGTCTTTAAAATTTAAAAAGAATATCAGCAAAGAAACAAGAGTTCTAAATAAGAAAGTGGAAGAACTGGGAATGAGTGATATGTGCAGGGTCCTCTATCCTCAAAAACTGAATATTCATTCTTCTCTAGTGCACAAAGTTCAGTCTCCAGGATCAACCACATGCTAGGGCATAGCAAAATCAAATATAAAGTCACAAAAATATAAATCATATTATGTATCTTATAATTCCACAATGATATGAAGTTTGAAATTAAATATAAGAGAAGATTGGGGGAGGCAGATCAATATTACAGCTGGTAGGGCATGTGTCTTGCACATGGTTGACCTGGGTTCAATCCCAGGCATATCATATGGTCCCTCTAGCCTGTAAGGAGTGATTTCAGAGTGCAGAGTCAGGAGTAAGACTTGAGCACTGCAGGAAGGAGGAGGAAGAAGAGAAGCAGAAGGAGGAGGAAGAGGAGGAGGAGGTGGTGGTGGAAGAATAGGAGGAGAAGGAGAAGGGAGAGAAAGAAGGAGGAGGAGGAAGAGGTTAGGAGGAGGAGAAAGAAGGAAGAAGAAGCAGGAGGTAGAGGAGTAGGAGGAGAAAGAGAAAGAAGAAGTAGGAAGAGAAAGAGGAAGGGTGAAGGAAAAAGAGTACTAGGAGGAGAAAGAGAAGGAAGAAGTAGGAAGAAATAGAGGAGGGGTGAAGAAGGAGGAGGGGTGAAGAATGAGGTGGAGGAGGAGGAGAAGAGTTGGAGAAAGAGGGAGAAAGTAGAGGAGTAGAGGAAGTGGGAGAAGGATAAGAGTTGGAGAAAGAGGGAGGAGGAAACAAGAAGAAAGAAGAAGAAACAAGCAGCAGCAGAAGGAGGAGGAGGAAGAGGAGGAGAAAGAGGAGGAGGAGAAAAAAAAGGAGAAGAAGAGGAGAAGGAGAAGAAGAAAATGAAGAAGAAGAAGAAAAAGAAGAAGAAGAAGAAGAAGAAGAAGAAGAAGAAGAAGAAGAAGAAGAAGAAGAAGAAGAAGAAGGAAGAAGAAGAAGGAGGAGGAGGAGAAGGAGAAGGAGAAGAAGAAGAAGAAGAAGAAGAGAAGAAGAAGAAGAAGAAGAAGAAGAAGAAGAAGAAGAAGAAGAAGAAGAAGAAGAAGAAGAAGAAGAGGAAGAGGAGGAGGAGGAGGAAGAGGAAGAAGAAGAAAATTAGAACCTATGGGACACAGTAAGGCAGTAGTAATGGAGGCAATTCATTGCAACAAGGGTCTACATCAGTAAAGAAGAAAAATCCAAAATCAACATCCTAAACACACATAAGAACCAGGGCTGGATCGATAGCACAGCGGGTAGAACATTTGCCTTGCACTCGGCTGACCCGGGTTCGATTCCCAGCATCCCATATGGTCCCCTGAGCACTGCCTGGAGTAATTCCTGAGTGCAGAGTCAGGAGTAACCCCTATGCATCGCCGGGTGTGACTCAAAAAGAAAAAAAAACACCCTAGAAAATGAACAAGAAATAAAAAACGAGTAAAAATAAGGAAATAATAACAACTAGAACAGAAAGTAATAACATATATAACAAGTAAAGTTTACAAAGGCAAATGAAATCACGAACTGGTTATTTGAAAATATAGATAAACCCTTCACTAGATTCATAAGAAATAAATAGAAAAAACATTAAGATCTAAGCATATTAAATGAGAGAAATTATAACAAATCCCCCTGAAATACAAAGAATCATGAGAGGTTACTAAGAAAAACTCTATACTGTGAAGCTAGAGAAACTTGAATAAATAGATTAATTCATAAAAGCATATAACCTCCCAAAACTGAGTGTGGAGAAAGTAGAAAACTTGAACAGAACAAGTATAAGCAAGGATTTGAAGCAGTAATTTAAAATCTCCTGGTCAGATGGGTTCACTGGTAAGTAATACAAAGAAGCCTTATAACCTATACTTCCCAAGGTATTCCTGAATATTAAAGATCCAAAATAGGGGATGGAACTGTAGCAGGTCAACCTGTACCTGTGGTGGCAGGTACCCGTACCTGTGGTGCGAGTGCATCAGCAGCCTGGTGGTGCCTTCAGACTTTCTGATACTCCCAAATTGCCGCTGTGCCTTTGACCGGACCCCAACAACTTGGGGCCAAATTTAACAAGAAATTAAATGGACAAAATTAGGTATGTGGGAGCCACATCCACAAACTACCTCCAGCTCAGCTGTACAAGCTCATCTATTGCCCTTATTTCAGAGACCCATAAATCTTGAAAGAGAATAAATGCTGCTCGCATTTAGAGCCAGCAGCGCAGTGTGCTGCAAGCAGGCAGGCATGCCCTGCATGGCATATACCAATAGTTTATTTCTCTGGAAAAGATGGAAACAAGGGCCATGATCCAGAAACACACAAAAGAATCTGAATTAAGCAGCTCGCTGCAGAGATGCCTCTGGACTTTAAACCAGGCCGACTTCACCAGGGTGCCTCAGCAGGGATAGGTGTTAATCCACCTGCCCCCTAAAAAACCCAGTGGCCACCAACTTGCCAATGAGAAGTGCAGGTACGCTGGTTCAGTGACGGCAAACTCCAGGCCTCAAGAGATAAGGGATGGGCAGTCCTTCTCAACCCCCCCATCCCCATGGGACCCTGGAGGTCACGCCCACAAACTGACTCTAGCTGCTACTTAAATTCCTTAATGGCCATGATCCAGAGACACAGAAGAATCTCCGAACCAAGTAGCTTGCTGCAGAGATTTTTCCAAACCCTAATTATCTAAAATTTTAGAATTCCAGGAGCATGTGGCCGCTCTTGTGGCTGTGCGACATCTTATGATATTCATAACAAGCAATACAAGAGGGAGCAACAGGGAGATCGTCTGTCATAGAGAAATGGGGAGGGGTGGTAGGTAGGGGATACTGAGGATCTTGGTGGTTGAAGATGTGCACTGGTGGAGGGTTGGGTGATCGATCATTGTATGACTGAAAATCAAACAGAAAAACTCTGTAACTGTATTTCACGGTGACTAAAAAATCATCAATGTATCACTGTATCACTATCATCCCTCTGTTCATCGATTTGCTCTAGCGGGCACCAGTAACGTCTCCATTTGTCCCAGCGCTGAGATTTGAGCAACCTCCCCTTGCGCATCTTTCCCAAGGATTGGAGGCTTCTTTCAGGGTCAGGGGAATGAGACCTGTTATTGGTACTGTATTTGGCATATCGAATACGCCACGGGGAGCTTGCCAGGCCCTTCCGTGATGTAGACCTTTAATGGGAACATAAGTCAGGATATACAAACACACACTGGAACCCTTTCTCCTGTTACAATCTTCTCTCCTATAACTTCAATAAAATAAAAGTTAGGGCCAGGGAGCTAAGTTGCTAAGTTAAAGGGCAAGAGCCCAAGCTTTGCATGCAGGAGAACAGAGCCCAATCCCCAGCACCATATGGTCCCCTGAGCCACAAACCCCAGAAGAAGCTCCCTGAGCACTGCTGGGGGGGGCTCAAAAAACAAAAGCAGGAAGTCAAATATTCCTTCTGAACATTTAATTCATAAATACATGTCATGAACTGACAGAAACAAGAGGCAGAGCATGGCTACTGGGTCCCTTATAGTCACAAAGGAGTGTTCTGGGCTGATTGAGATGTTCTTAACCTAGACTAACGTTGGACAACTACACATTTACCCACACCACACTCACAACTACAATGGGTGAGGGATCTTGGATGGACATTTGACCTCAGTAAAAGTGGTGAAGAGAAAGCATCTCAGGGGTTCCCCCATCCCTGCCCCAGGACATCACCCCGAACCCTTTTCCTCACTGACAAAGGTCATGGCACTATCACTCTTCTTAATGTCAAATTTCCTTTCCCCTCCACGGCAGGAGGAGGAGTGAAAACCAGCAGCACTGCAAATAAAAGTGGGCTGGAGCCATAATACAGCAGGCAGGGCTTTTGCTTTGCATGTGCCTGACCTGGGTTTGATCCCCACCATCATATTTGGTCTCTAAGCACCATCAATTGCCAATTCCTGAATGTAAAGCCAGGAGTAAACCCTGAGCATAGCCAGGTGTGGCCCAGACAAACAAGTTCAGAATATGCATAGGATTTAAAATCACTGCAATCATGCCGAAAGTAGATAATGGACCAAACATGATGACTTCTCAGTGTCTGTGTTGCAAGCTATAATGCCCAAAAGTAGAGAGAGAGTATGGGGGATATTGTCTGCCATAGAAGCAGGGGGAGGGTGAGAAAGGGGGGCTATACCCGGGATATGGGTGGTGGGGAATGTGCACTGGTGGAGGGATGGGTGTTTGATCATTGTGAGATTGTAACCCAAACATGAAGGCTTGTAACTATCTCACGGTGATTCAATAAAATTTAAAAAATAATAAAAAATAAAATAGATAAAAATAAAATAAAACCACCTGCAAGTCCTTCAACTACAAAAAAATAAAAATAAAATAAAATAAAATCACTGCAATCTTACTATAAAGACAGTGATGTATCCTAATACTTAGTCGAACTGATCCTTCACTGAAAAACAAATGTCATAAAATAATAAAATAAAATTAACATTCTGAATTTAAAAAGTAATGTGGAGTTCATGCCCAATTCAATCAACTTAATCAATGGCTGAAAAAATAGCAGTACTCTTAAATTTAAAAAAATCAAAAATAGCTAATCCTTCCTGACAGTTTCTACAAAGCCAGCATTACTTTAATATTCGAAAGAGATAAAGATATTATTAAAAATGAAACCAGACCAATTTCACTGATCAATATCAATTTTTAAAATCCTCTAAAAAATTTTAAAGAAAATCCAACAACATACCAAAAGCATCACTCACCATGATCAAGTGGGATTCGTACCAGGGATGTAAAGATGTTTTAATATATGCAAATCAATTAATGTAATACACCATATCAACAAAAGGAAAGATTAAAATCATATGATTACATCAGTCATTTCAGAGACAGATTTTGTCAAAATCCAACACCTATTCATAATAAAGCTCTCAACAAAATAGGATAGAAAGAAACGTTCTCATTAGCAACCATTCACAACAAATCCATATCCTGTATCATACTCAGTGGTGAAAAACCAAAAGCCTTTCCTTTGAAATCTGGCACAAAAATAATGTTCTTTTTGGGATGACTTTCCCCGAACGTATGAGGCAAGCTTCCAAGCATCCCAAATAGAGACGGGAACACCAAGTAAAATGTGATTGGAGATCCCACGCGGGAAGGGAGATGCGTGCTGAAAGTGGACTAGTGACTGAACATGATGGTCACTCAATGCCCCTATTGAAAACCACAACACCCAAAAGGAGAGAGAGAGATAACAAATTGGAATGCCCTGCCAAAGAGGCGGGGTGGGGTGAGGGGGAATGGGATTGTGGGATGGGAGGGATTCTGGGTTCATTTGTGGTGGAGAATTTACACTGGTGGAGGGATGGGCTCTCGAATATTGCATGAGGGAAAAACAAGAACGAAAATGTGTGAATCTGTAACTGTACCCTCACTGTGACTCACTAATTCAGAAATAAGATAAAAAAAGAAAAGAAAAAATAATGTTCACTGTTTCTGCATGGTAATATTCTGTATTTTACTAAAAGTACTAGCTGCAATAACTAGACAAGAAAAAAGAAATGAAATGTATCCAAGTTGGAAAGAAAGTCAAATTGTCACTGTTTGCAAATGGCATGATGAGATACATAGAGGACACTAAGGATTCCACTAAAAAAGTTTTAGAAACAATAATTCCATTCAGCAAAGTATCAGGATACAAAAGGCAAAATCTTTTCCATTTCTATAAGCATATAGTTAACTAGAAGAGAACGAGAAGTCTACACAATTTAAAGTAGTGTACAAAACATCAAGTACCTAAGAATCAACAAAAGAGGTAAAAGACGCTTACCTGTGGAACTAAAAGTCACTAATGAAAGAAATAGAAGAGTAACATAGGAAATGGAAATATATTCTATGTTGATGAAATGGAAGAATCAATGTTGTCAACATAAATGTCCCACCTAAATAATTGTATAGATTTAAAGCAAGCCAAATAAAATTCCTGATAATTTTTTTTCTATTTGGTCTTTTACTCATTTTTTATTAAATCACTGTTAGATACAGTTACAAAGCTTTCACAAATGAGTTTCAGTCATACAATGATAAAACACCAATCCCTCCACCAGTCTGCATGTTCCACCACCAATGTCCCCATTATCCTTCCAGCCACCTCCACCCCCTAAATCTGTGGCAGGCATCTTCCTTCTCACTCTCTCTCTACTTTGGGGCATTATGTTTCGCAATACAGATACTGAGGGGACAGTTGATAATATTCTTCAAGGACTTAGAATGGCCACTAATGAAACTTTATAGAACCATAACATACCCCAAATAGCCAAAGTTATTCTGAAAAATTAAAAAAAAATTGAGAAGCATAATTTTTGTGTTGGAACCAAAAGTAGTGATGCTCAGGGGTTACTATGGTACTGCACTTAGGAATCACTACTGGAGGTACTCAGGGGACTCTACGGGGTGCCGGGAATAGAACCCAGGTCAGCTGTATGCAAATCAAATGCCCTTCCTGCTGTCCTACTTCTACAGCCCAAGAAATTTAAAAGCATTATGTTTTCTGACTTGAAACTATAACTACAATGCTATAGTAATCAAAACAGCATGGTACTGGAATAAGATTAAGGACCATTGTGCTAGAACTGAGAATCCAATAATGAACTCTCAGACATATGGACAGCTAACTTACAATAAAGTATTTGGTTCCATGAAATAGAATAAAGATATCCTCTTCAACAAACAGTGTTGGGAACATCAGATAGATCACTTGTATCACTTGTAGTCCCGTTGATCTTCGATTTGCTTAAGCGAGCGCCAGTAACGTCTCCACTTGTCCCTGTCACAAGCTAGTGCAGCCCAATGATATCTGCTTGCTCCAGGAACGGAAAGAGCCTCAAATCATTCATTCAGGGATTTGACGAAGAAATCTGACCATCTAGTTGGTGAGAGGCCACGAGGACTTCTGACGTCCCATGGAATCCAGTCGGTAACAGCTCTAGTCCAGCAGTCGTCTCTGAATCGCATTACATGACCAGCCCATCTGATTTTTGATGCCTTCGCAAACGAGACAGCATCCCTGATTTTTGACCGTCGACAGAGGTCAGAACTCCAGATTGCTTCTCTCACTTGAGTGAGACGTGATATTCCCAGCATAGCTCTTTCAATTCCTCTTTGGAACACCCCAATAGCATTCTCATCCTGTTTGCGTAGGGCTTAGGTCTCTGAGGAATATGTTAGTGCTTGAATAGATGTGGCTCACTGTCTGCAGTTTCTATCTTCATTGTCTACGCACCAACTTCCAACTACGATGAAGAAGAGATTGAAAGGTTCTACATGGAACTGGAGAAGTTCTATAAAGAAGACCACGCCTTCTACAAGATCATTGTTGGTGATTTTAATGCCAAGATAGGTCCAAGAAGGTCCCCCGAAGAACTCCACATCGGGACGTATGGCCTAGAATGGAACAATCAGGGTGAGAGACCGTCTGAATTCATCTTGTCGACCAAGACCATCCTTGGTAACTCACAGTTCCAGAAGTCCGAATCTAAACACTGGACATGGGAGTCTCCTGGTGGACAGTTCCACAATGAAATTGACCTCATCATATTCAATCGAAGGTTTTGCCTGACCGATGTCGCTGTTGTCCCAAAATTCCAAACGGGATCGGACCACTGTCTCCTTCATGCAAAATTCTACTTCACAGAGCGGGGAGAAAGGTCTGCAAAATTTAAGTCTAAGAAGACAACTCCCAGAATGACGACCAACTGGGAGCTCTTTGGCACTATTGCTGCAACGTGGGAAGATGCCGTCCTTGACAACATCGACGAGGAATACGAACGACTGGTTCAGCACCTCCATGTCTGTGCGAAGAATGCCGAGAGTGAGAAAGCCACAAACAGACGCCTGTCTTCAGAAACTATCGAGCTCATTCGTCAACGTGATTTGGCATGAGCCTCAGGCAACCACAAGCTAACGTCTGAGTTCACAATGCTGTGCAGAGATGCGATAAAGGAAGACCTCAAAGAGAGAAGAGCAGCAGTGTTGGCCAGTGCAGCAGAAGCTGGGAAAAGTATTCACAATGCTCGTCTGTCCTTCACCAACTACAAGAACAAGATGACTGCCCCTCAACGCCCTGATGGATCTATCACATCTTCCAGAAAGGCAATGGAGAGGATTATTCACGACTTCTCCTCAGATCTCTTTGACAGCCATGTCCACCTGCCCACATACCAAATTCCGCAGGATGGATATGTCATTCCCAATGTTCTCCCTTCCGAAATCTGACACGCCATTTCGTTGGTAAAGACGCGAATGGCACCTGGTCCGGACAAGGTCAGACCCAAACACCTGAAGAATCTGCCGCCAGTAGTCATCAATACACTGGCCCGACTCTTCACACGCTACCTGTCTGAATGCAAGGTTCCATCCTAGTGGAAAACCAGTAGGACCGTTCTGTTGTACAAGAAGGGAGACATCCACGACATCATCAACTATCGCCCAATCTGCCTGCTGTCCGTCGTCTACAAGTTGTTCATTCGTGTCATCCTGAATAGAATAGGCAGAACACTAGATGAAGGACAACAATGTGAGCAAGTCGGGTTCTGAAGGGGATTCAGCAGGATAGACCATATCCACACAGTGACCAAACTCATTGAAGTTTCGCGAGAGTTCAAGATGTTGCTCTGTCTAAAATTCATCTACTTAAAGAAGGCTTTTGATTCTGTTGAGACTGAGGCAGTCATTGAAGCCCTGGCCAAACAGGGCATCCAAACTCAGTATATCAAAATACTCCACGAGCTGTATTGTGGATTCACCACCAGGATCTCACCATTCTACAAGGAAGTGATCATTAATGTAAAAGAGGGGTGCGGTAGGGTGATACCATTTCACCGAAACTCTTCGGTTCCGCCCTCGAGAACATCATGCGACGACTGGAATGGTAAGGAATGGGAGTGAAGATAGACGGTCGGCAATTACACCACCTCCGCTTCGATGATGACAACGTTTTCATAACACCAAACATTGGCCAAGCGGCACAAATGCTGGCTGACTTCGACCATGAGTGTGGAAAGGTCGAATTGCAGCTGAATCTCAACAAGATGATGTCATGAAAAACGAACTGGTCCCTGAGGCTCCATTTGCTCTCAATGGAACGAACATTTCCGAATGCAGCAGCTATGTGTTCCTGGATCGAGAAATCAACATGAGGAACGACTTGGTGCCAGAACTGCGCAGGAGGAAGAGAGCAGTGTGGAATGCATTCAAGAGCATTGAAGAAGTGGTTAAGAGAACGAAGAACCTCCAACTCCAGGCACATCTTTTCGATTCCACCAGATAGATACATGCAGAAAAACATGAAACTGGACCCATTACTCATACTTTACATAAAATTCTAATCAAAGTAAATAAAAGAGTTTGAGATAAGACTAGATTCCATATAATTCAAGCAGAATATACTAAAATTTGGGCCTTAAAGATAATTCCAATAATATGATCCCATTTGCAAAGATAACAGAAAGAAAAGTATACAAATGGAACTACATCAAATTTAAAAGTTCCTTTATGAAAAGAAATACATACTAAAATTAAGATGCATCCTGCTGAATGGGATAAAAAGAAACATTTATACACAAAAGATCAGATAAGGATAAATATCTAAGATATCCACATGAAAAATAGGGAAATAAAATTAACATACACTTCTCTGTAAAAGAGAGATGGATTCCAGGAAGTGTATGAAAAAGCCAATTCCTTACCATCTCTCTACCTACTCCTCTTTCTCTACATGTATACACATATGTGTTAAAACACAAAAAGGAAAAAGAAAGGGGCGAGGAGCACCTCACCGCACCGCACTGGGCACTGGACACAGGGCAGCAGCGCTGACTCTCCCGACACCCGCGTTCGGTAGTCTCCAGCCGATTTTTCCACCCCGGGGAGGTTGATGGCAATGATGAGGCAGGTGAAGGAAGTAACGGAGGCAAGCTGGTTGGTCTCAATCGCAATTTATTCCAATCTCCCCTCCATCCACTCCTGTCTCTCTCTCTCTCTGCTTCTTCCCCAACCCCCTCATACCGCCACCTTAAATCCCCCCCGCCGCATCCGCCACCTTAAATCCCCCCCCCCCCCCCCCCCCGCATCCGGCACCAGGACTTATGCATAGGTGTGTTTACAATCAATAGGGGGTAAAGTTCTATCCCTTAGGGGATGCTTTCACTAGGACAGAATCTCTTTCAGCAGGACATCCGCCCAAGAGCGGAATCCCATGGGTGTGTTTCTCCTCTTTTTGTCCAACTAACATATAAGAATTCATAATATTAATCATTTTTATGGACATAGCAAGAGATGTATTAAGCTTATAGAATTGCTCTCCTGGGGTCAGCTTGATCTCAGACTATAGTGCTCAAGCCAGATTAGTCTTTCCTAGCCCTAGCAGGGTCCAAGTCTTGTCGTTGCTTTTGGATAATGACAGCATTTGTCCATGACCAAGCTCTTAACATATAGTTAAGCATTAGGCGCTTTGGCCAGGCCCATATCGATGCCAGGGTAGCACATAACTCACCGCTTGCCCTGGGTCCGTCCCGTCCCTCGTCGGGACCTTGCTTTTGGGGATGCTAGGAAGTAAGGGCAGCTGAGGCTTAAGTCAAGAAAGCAGATGCCCGGGAGTGAATAATATTTGAAGCCAATTAAATCCCATGTTCCCAAAGCCTATTAACAAATGTCTTTCTTTGTCCATACAAAAATGATATTGTTTTAAAATAAACTATTCAAAAGATATAAGAGAGGACAAAGACAATATTAACTTACAATACAAGTTCACTGTCCTAGCAAGGTCTGACCTTACAGATTTGCAGAGTTTGATTAGGGGAAGAGCTGAATGACTAGTTGGGGAAGGGAGCATAGAAGTGATAACAGATAAACAAAGGAATGGGAGTGACTCGGGAGCACTTTGCTGGGTGTGACTGATATACCTAAGCTCCTAGTGGCAAGGGGAGCAGGACATACCAATGTAGTCTAGAATTGTTTAGAGATTATTACCAGATAAGCCCAAACTCTGTGGCAAGGGAGAAGGGACAAACCAATGATATCCAACACACATATATATAATTCATGTGCATATATATTTATATATAATTCACTATTATTCACACACATTTTCTCCCCCTAATCCACAGGCACTGATATATCAATTGATTAGGTTTATTTGGAGAAACCTGACCAGTACAGTGATAAGAACAAGTATTGTCAACTCTTATTTTATTGATGGGTATGTTGAAGCGTAAGGCTCATTTTTGTCTTGGGTCTGGAGAGATAGTATAGCAGGTAGAGCATTTGCCTTTACACATAGTCAACCCGGGTTTGATCCCAGCATGCCATTTGCTCTCCCAAGCCCTTCCAGGAGTGATCCCTGAGTACAAAGACACTGCCCGGTAGGGCCTGAAAACAAACAAAAAAAGATTTGTTTGGTCTTTCATGCAGCCAACCCTGGTTTGATCTCTAGCACCACACAGAGTTCCCCAAATACTACCAGGAGTGATTTTACCACAGAGCCAGGAGTAATCCCTGAGTATTACCAGCTCTGGCCACTCAAACAAACAAATAAAAATTATAGGTTTACACTTGCAAAATATTATAAAATGAACTACAGACTATAACAAGGCCTTTAACATTACAGATTCCCACCTATTTCTATATTCAGAATGCACATGATGAAGTTCAATGTTACTTACCCACTTTTTATTCTCTTTTTTCTTTTATGCTAGGAAAATTGTGCCCACTGTATCATCTCTCCTACCCTGAGACTAAACCAATCTTAAGCTTCAATTTATCCATCATCAAAATAGCAGTTAGTAATTCTTGTTTTTCTCACTGCATTTATCAGGTTTCTACAAAGAAATCAAATTAATAGATATGTTGGTGCTAGTCAGGGAGAAAGAGAAAATGTGTGTGAATAATATATATGCATGTATGCATGTAAATAAATAGAGAGCCAGATAGAAAGATAGATGATAAGGGATAGGCTTATCAAGCTCAGGAGGCTGGAAATTTTTAAGATCCACTTGTCAGTTAGCTAGAGACCTAGAAATACAAAAGGTGTATTCCAGTTTGAAGACCAGTAAACACAGGACCAAAAACTGCCATTATGTCAGTCTGAGTCCAGAGTGGTGTGGTTGGAGAGGATGAGATAAGATATCCCAGTTTGGGCACAGTCACACAGGAGTTCTCACTTTACGTTTTGGAGCCACACCCAGAGATTCGTAAGGGACCATATGGAATGCCAGAGATCGAACAGCAGGTAGGGTACTTGCACACCAACCATATGGTCTCCCAAACACGCCAGAATTAATTCTTGAGTGCAGAGTCAGAAGTAACCCCTGAGCAGCGCTGGGTTTGATCCATAACATACACACACACACACACACACACACACACACACCATCATGCTGAAGTCTCAGACAAATGAGGAGCAGGTCATTGGAAAGTAGAATAAAGGTCATCTCCATTATAAAGTGGCAAAAAATCGTTGAATTGGGTTCTAATGTTTTCTTACAGGATAGAACTTGTAAGCAATGAAATCGGCTATATTGAACTCAGGAGATTCCTAAGCAAAATGTTAAAGCTCTGGCCTGGTTCCCACTGACTGGTAATAGTAAAGTGGGAGGAAAAGGAAATGGAAGAAGATAATAAGCAAGAAAAAAGAACCAGAACTTAAATATATGTGTAGGATATCATTGGTTTGTCCTTTCTTCCTTGTCCCAAAGAGTTTGGGTTTATCTGGTAATAATCTCTAAACATTTTAAGACAACATTGGTATGTCCTGTTCTCCTTGCTACAAGGAGCTTAAGTATATCAGATCACACCCATCAAAGTGCTCCCGAGTCACTCCCATTCCTTTGTCTATCTGTAACCACTTCTATGCTCTCTTCCCCAACCAGTTAATCAGCTTTTCCCTCTAATCAGACTCTGCTAATTTGTAAGGTCAGACATTGCTAGGTCAGTGAACTTGTATTGTAAGTTAATATTGCCTTTCTCCTCTCCTTGTGTCTTTTGAATAGTTTACTTTAAAGCAATGTCCTTTTTGTATGGACAAAGAAAGACAGTTGTTAATATGCTTTTGTAACATGGGTTTTAATTGGCTTCGAATATTATTCACTCCCGGGCATCTGCTTTCTTGACTTAAGCCTCAGCTTCCCTTACTTCCTAGCACCCCCAAAAGCAGGATCCTGATGAGGGATGGGACGGACCCAGGGCAAGCGGTGCGTTATGTGCTACCCTGGCATCGAGATGGGCCGGCCAAAGTGCCTAATGCTTAACTATAAGTTAAGAGCTTGGTCATGGACAAATGCTGTCATGATCCAAAAGCAATGACGAGAATAAGATCCTGCTAAGGATAGAAAAGACTACTCTGGCCTGAGCACTGTAGTCTGAGATTGAGGTAACCCCAGGAGAGCAATTCTATAAGCTTAATGCAACTCTTGCTATGTCCATAAAAATGATTAATATTATGAATGCTTATATGTTTGTTGGACAAGGAGAGGAGAAACACACGCGTGGGATTGGGATTCTGCTCTTGGGCGGGTGTCCTGCTGAAAGAGAATATGCCCTAGAAGAAGCATCCCCTGAGGGAAATAACTTTACCCCTACTGATTGTGACCACACCTATGTGTAAGCCCCAACCCCTCATGCTGGGAGATTTAACTAGGCTGTGAGAGTGGGCTGGGGCCCCAGGTTCCAGTGCCAGATCTGGAGAAGCCAGATCAAGATCCAGATCCAGAGGAGAAGGAGAATGAAGTAGCATGGGGGAGGAAGAAGCAGGAGGAGAATCAGAGAATGGAGATGGGAATGGAATAAACTGCAACTGAGACCAACCAGCCTGACCCTCGTTCCTTCCTTCGCCTGCCTCACCATCGCCATCAACCTCCCCAGGGTGGAGGAAGCGGCTGGAGACTATCGAACGCGGGCGGCAGGAGAGATAGAGCACCGCTGCCCTGTGCCCGGCGTGTCCCCCTTCTTTTTTTGTGTGTTTACACATAAATGGAAACTTCTCAATTTTTCTATGTGGGGAGGGCAATGAGTATGTGTGTTCTGAAGAAAACACCAAGGGTTTTCCCGTGCTTGAAAAATGAACCTTGATAGAGAGGCTATGGAATCAAACAAGAGCAACATTGCCAGCTTCCATTAAAGGTAGTAGGAGGATGGACAAAATTAGGGAAATTAATGTGAGTCCTTGGATTTTGTAGGCTAGGGTCATAGAGCTATCTCCATACAGAAATGGGATTTTTTTCCTTCAAGAAAAGAGAAGGATGACTGAAGGTGATTCAGAGCTCATGAGAGCCACAACAGACCCAGAGGAAAACACTGATTCCTTCTCCATTTTCAAGGATGTGGCTTCAACAGGACATGCTCCCAGTTCTGAAGTTATCCGGACAAGGCTGCTAAGAGAGCCTCAAGAACTGGATCCCAACCAATTTAGCGACAAAAGCACCACACCAGGTCCTAGAACTTCAGGAGCACTGCCTAGTGCTATTAGGAAGTTTTGCAAGCCCCATGATGTAGGATAACATTGGTTTGTCCTTTTTTCTCTTCCCTTTCTCCTACACCCCGCAAGGAGCTTAGATTTACTGAGTAACACCCATCACAATGCTCCTGAAGTACTCCCATTTCCTTGATATTCATCTTTAACTTCTCCTTTGTGTTCTGCCTCCCCTACTGTTAATCACTCATGTCCCCAACCAGAACCTGTGACTTGTAAAGTCAAATTATTCAGAGATCTCTAGATTTGTGTTTGTAAGTGAAATACTGTATTTTTCTTTCTTTTATGTTCTTTGCAGTTTATAGTAATGCCCTTTTTGTATAAACACATGAAGATAGTTAATACTATGCTTTTATAACTTGTGAGTTAATTGACTCCAGACAATATTAACTCCTGGGAATCTGTCATATTTATTCAAATTAAGCTATAGTTTCCCTTAGTTCCTAGCACCCCAAAACCAGATCCCAACAAAGGAACTAGATGGACCCAGGTCAGGCTGTAAGCTACTCTGGCATCGGAACAGGACAGGCCAAGTGCCATAAAACTTATAATAAGTTAAGAGCACAGTCCTGGACAAATTTTAATATGAACCAAAGAGAAGTGACTGGACAAGAACCCTGCTAGGGTTAGGAATGTCTAATCTGGCCTGAGGACTGTAGTCTGGGATCTATAGCTGGATGTTCCCAGGAGAGCCACCCTTTAAGCTTTAATATTTCTTTTACAGTGTCCATACCAAATGACTAGAGAGATCATTAAGAAGTAAACTTAAGGTGACTGTTTAAATGGCTATGGACTAAGGAAAGGATAAATATGCCCTTAGATGAAATTCAACCTTTGAGCCGATCTCCTAGCAGGATGAAATCTTTGTCTTAGTAGAGCTTCCCCAGAAGGAAGGGTTATATATATATATATATATATATATATATATATATATATATATATTGAGTGTGCTATATCACCTATGTGTAGTTGCCACCCCCAACATTGGAGATTGGGCTCTTGACTAAGGCTGCAAGACTGGGTGCTGGAAGACTAGTACAGAGGAAAGTAGGAGAGGGAAATAAGGGGCAGTGTGAAACTGGAATGGGGCATTCAGTGAGATTGGAATAGACTCACAGGAAGAATGGAATAAATAGTGGGACAGAGATTGGAATAAACTGCAACTGATCACCAGCTTGGCAGCCCTTTTCCCTCCTTCATGTGTCTGTTGGCGGCGCCTGCAGACCTGGGTAAGGAAGAGCTCATGGCCACCAAAGGCACGTGTTTGTGAACACACACCACTTGGCATGGAAAGTAGGGTAGCAAGCATATATGGTTATGCCTGTTATGATTGAAATTCTGTGATTTTCAATACTGTTAATGATGATTTCTCATGCAGGTAATTCCAACACCACACCCATCACCAGAGTACTCACCTCCCACCTTCAAGGACCCCGACATTCCTCCCTGTCAAATCCCACCACCAACAACAACTCAATTGTGTGGATAAGTCCTCCCATTGTGTTGGCATTGGCCTTTTGTTACCTTGCATATATCTTTAACTCTCATATATGAGAGAGCTCATTCTAACTCTTTCTGACTGACTTCACTAAGCATGATATCTTCTAGTTCCATCCATATTGCTGTAAATTGTTATTCTTAAGGCTTAAGGCCCAGTTGAACTTGCCTTGCTAGATTTAGAACTTGCTTGGGACATGTAACCCTTTATTACCATTGTAATGGAATTGTCTATCCCATGTCTGTCTCACCATTGTATGTCAGAAATATCTAGTTTGTCTGGCTTCATCCGTTCACAACTGGGGGATAGGGGATGTGCTTCAGAATGATTCCTGAGTCTAAACTATATTGAAATGTATAGTATTTGAAAGAGACCTTGGGCTTTAGACTTTAAGGTTGATGCTGAAATGGGTTAAGCCTTTAGGGGGTGTCGGAGTGTAATGAAGGTGTTTTTGTACATGAGAAGGCTTCACATTACAAAAGGCCAAGGGAGGATTATTATAAGTGGAATGTTTGTCTCCACTAAAATTTATGTATTGAAGCCTTAACTTCTAGTATGGCTAAATGGCTGTATTTGGATATGGGTCTCTAAGGAAGTTAAATGTTGTTAAATGAAGGCACAGGATGGGAATTTAATTTAATAGAATTAGAGTCCTTATAAGAAGAGACACCAGAGAACTATGGAGTCTCTCTCTCCCTCTTTCCGTTCTGCACTCGCCAAGGCAAGGCCATGTGAACACACTGCAAGAAGTCAGCCACTATGGGTGGAGCAACAGTACAGCAGGTATGGTTTTTGCCTTGCATGAGGCCAACGGAAATTCAATCCACAGCGTACTGTATGTTTCCCTGAACACCAACAGGAGTAATTTCTGAGTGCAGAGTCAAGAGTAACCCCTGAGCATTGCTGGGTATGATGTAAAAAGACAAAAAAGAAGAAAAAAAAGTCAGCCACCTGCAATCCAAACTTCATTTCTTTTAGAACCTTGACTTTGGATTTCTAGTCTCCATATAGGTGGCAAAACAAACATCTGTTGTTTTTGTTTTGCTTTGTTTTGTTTTGGATCAACACCCAGTGATGCTCAGGGGTTACTCCTGGCTCTTCACTTGGAATTATTCCTGGCGGTGCTTGGGGGATCATATGGAATGCTGGGAGTGGAAGCTGGCAAGCATCTTACCTGCTGGACTATCTCTCTGGCCCCAAACTTCTGTTATTTAAGCCCCAAAATCAATAGCGTTTTGTTTTTATACTCCAGGAAAATACAAAACTATAATATAAAATTGTTGGGGTAATCAAAGAATTTAAGAACAGCAAAATGCCATGGAGGGTAATTAAAATAACTGCATAGGTATAAATTCTATTATTTTTCCTATCTGTAATTCAAATAAAATAGGCTACACTGACCATGAGTTGTAACATATTATTCTATAAAATATTTAGACAAAGAGTCTCAGGATAATTCAGCAGTAGAGTGCCTGTCTTGCAAGCATGAGGTCAGTAAGACCAGGAGTTTGATCCCTAACACTGTTCCCTACATGCCTAAGTGTGATCCTAGTCACTGTCACTGTCATCCGTTGCTCATCGATTTGTTTGAGTGGGCACCAGTAACGTCTCTCATTGTGAGACTTATTGTTACCTTTTTTGGCATATTGAATACGCCACGGGCAACTTGCCAGGCTCTGCCGTGCGGGCGCCATACTCTTGGTAACTTGCCGGGCTCTCCGAGAGGGGCGGAGGAATTGAACACGGATCAGCTGTGTGAAAGGCGAATGCCCTACCGCTGTGCTATTACTCCAGCTGTGATTTTAGTGAACTGCAAAGAAATGTGTATAAGCAACACAATCAATTATGTGAAACCCAGCAAGCACTGCAGTCAAAGTATCAGACCACAACCAACTGTAGAACCCCTGCTCATTGCACAGCCACATCAACCAAGTAATAGGAAGGGGAAAGCCTTTCAAATAAAAACGGTGAATAACTTCTACATTTTAATGTTATTATCAAAATTGTGTACAGGAAACATTTCAAGTCAGTAAGTAAAGCATGAATGATTAGATAAATTGCGTGGAGCCATTTGAAAAACATTTAAGTTGAATCTCTCTATTTACAGGAAACATAAAAATTCCAGATGTTTTCAAAATCTACATTTAAAGTTAAATTCAACAGCATTTGAAGGAAATGTTTAAAACATTTTAGTAATCTTGAGATGGAAAATGTTTTCTCAGATTAAAAATTCAAAAGTCATAATGAAAAATACTGACCAATCATACTATGTAAAAAAATTCCAAATTCTTTGCAACTTAAGGAAATATGAACAAATTTAATAGACTAGTAATAGACTGGGAGAAAATATATTTGCTACATATAAAAACGGATTAATGTCTACCAAATATATGACTTTCATAAATTAATAAAATATGAACAATACAATAGAATTAAAGCCAAAGGACATAAACAGGCAATTCTTTTTGTTAAAGGACTTTTATTACATTCACAATGTTATGCAGCCATCATTCACTACATAAATCACGAAACATTTCATCATCCTTTAAAGTAGCCCATGCATATAAGCAGTCATTTCCATTCCTCATCCCTCAAGCTTCTGGAAACCATCCATCTATATTCTACACAAACTACAATTTGCATCAACCTAGGGTTTACTTATTCTGGACATTACATGTTAATGCAATGCAATATGTTGCCTATGTCTGACTACTTTTACTTACAGTTATAAGGGGAAATATGTTGATGGGTTTGGTGTACACAGTACTAGGTATCAAACACAAGGTCTCACACAGTCATGAGTCCTCCAATTAAGCCACATACCAGGCCCCTTCACATGTTAAGGTTCAATCACACTGGGTCACTTATCAGTCCATCATTCATTTTATGGCTGAATAATACTGATATACATATGAAATTACATTTAATGATCCATTCAAGTTGATAGCTATTTGGGTTGTTTCAACATTTCAAATACTCTGAATAATGTTATTAGTATGCAAGTTTTTGTGTGAATATATGCTCACAAGTCTCTCAAGCACAAGTACAGCCCTAAAACTGGAGTTGCTGAGTCATGGTAACCCTATGTTTAATTCACATCACTAAGGAGATGCAAATGGATTTCAACAGCAGCAACCCCATTTTATTTTCACACTAATTATGTATACGTTAGAGATTTGCCACATTCTTGCAAAAAGGGTTATTTTCCTTCTTTTCCTTCCTTCCTGTTCTTTTCTTTCCTTTTTTTGCCAAAGGAGTCCTTAGGGGAACAGTACAGGCAGATCAGTCTCTTGGGGGTCAAAAGAATTTTAGCATATGCCCTGCCGGGAGTGGAGTGCTCTTCAAGTCTCCTGGGTCACCCTGAATTTCCTCAGAAACAGGTGACACTAGATCAAAAATAAGATAAGCTTCAGGGGTCTCAGGATCCAACAATTTTGGAACCAGTGGCACTTCATCTTAGTCAATATTAGGGCCTCATCTATGCCTTCTGCTGTTACATTCCTGGGATCTCTCTTCTGGCCCAGGTGTGGGAGACTGAACATCCACATGATACCTCATGGTCTGGCAGGTGATATGGGAGCTGGGCTGGGGGAAGTGCAAGGGGATTACCCCCAGGGTCTACATCTGTGCATTTTTGCAGGGAGCCTTCAGATTGAAACTCTGGTCATTTTTCCCATTATTGAGATGGAGCAGGATGAGAAAGTCACCACCTCAGTTCCCCCTGCTCCACTGCACAGGATCTTTCTGTCCTTCCACCACCCTCTGCTGTTCATGGAGGATAGAGGGTTAAGTCCAGGTCAGAGCCAACTTTCTGGTTAGTGCTGGCAAAGCCTCAACTGTATAAATTGTTTTCTTTTTTCTTTTAACTGTAGCAGAGTTTTCATGATGTGATATTTCATTAGGTGAGTTTTTTTAGGAGGGGATGGGGCACATCCGGCAATGTTCAGGGGTCCTGATTCTGAGCTCAGGAACTACTGTCAATTCTCAAGGGACCATATGGAGTGCCCGGGAAGGAATCCAGATCGGACAAATGTAAGGCAAGTGCCCTATCCATTGTGCTATCTCTCCAACCCTATTTCATTAAGGTTTTGGTTTGCATTTTCATAATGAATAATCATCTTGAATATATGTCCATGTGCTTATTGACTGGTACCCAGCCACCGCCATGCTCCAGACCGCTGTCCAGACCGCGAGACACACCATAAGACACTTGATATACATTCTCCATAACTACCGCACCATATTTGGTGAGGTTAAAATAAAATATGGTATGGTGACTCAATAAAAAAATTTTTTTTAAATAAAATAAAAAATAAATATAAATAAATAAATAAATAAATAAAATATGGTGTGAACCATAAAGACACCTGTAAGGGTGATTAGGGGCCGCCCTAAAAGGATCCATCCCTCTCGGAGAGCCTGACAAGCTACTGAGAGTATCCAGCACGCAGGGCAGAGCCTGGCAAGCTACCCGTGGTGTATTTGATATGCCCAAAACAGTAACAACAATGGGCCTCATTCCCCTTACGCTGAAAGAGCCCCCAGTACAGCAGTATTAAGAAGGATGAGCAAGGAGAGGCTGATAAAATCTCAGGGATGAACTAGACTGCCAAAACGAAGAAGGACTAAAATGATTTTCTGTACTTTCAATGCACATATGCTGGCATCAGAAGCATCCATCAAGGACCTGATGGTGCAAGCTCAGAATATCAAGTACATAATTGGTCTGACTGAGACGAGAAGGCATCGATCACATCACGCCATTTTCAACACTGGAGAAGAACTCTTCCTCTGAACATGCCACAATAGAGGCGTCGGTGGTGTCAGTGTCCTTGTCAACACAAACTTGGCCATGAACATTGATTCATTCGAATGCCTAAGAACCCAAATCGCATGATTACACTTGAATAGATGTGGTTCACTGCCAGCAATTTCTATCTTAGTCGTCTACGCACCAACATCCAACTAGGATGAAGAAGAAATTGACAAGATCTACATGGAGCTGGAGAAGTTTTATAAAGAAGACCACACCTTCTATAAGATCATTGTCAGTGATTTCAATGTCAATATAGGACCGAGAAGGTCACACGAAGCATTCCACATTAGGACCCATTGTCCTAAAAGACACTCTAGGCCTACAATGGAACAAACAGGGTGAGAGACTGAGTTTATCATGTCTACCAAGACCATCCATGGTAACGCACAGTTCCAGAAGGAACAGTTCCACAGTTCCAGTTCCAAACGTTGGATATGGGAGTCTCCCAGTAGACAGTTCCACAATGAATTTGACCATATCATATTCAATCGACAATTTTGCCTGACCAATGTCACTGTTGTCCAAAAATTCCAAACAGGATCGGACCACCGTCTCCTTCGTGCGAAATTCTACTTCACAGATTGGGGAGAAAGAACTGCAAAGTTTAAGTTTAAGAAGAGACAGACCCTCTGCTACTTAAAGACTATGATCCGAGAGGTCTTCTAGCCCATTTTGGCACCCAGCGCGGCTTCTTACAGAAATGCATCTAGACTGTGAACTGTGCTACAACCCCATGCCGCCTGGGGAGGGATTTTCCCTCTCCACCCTGTCTTTCTGCAAGAAGATGGCGGCTGCGGCAGCACCCACGTGGCAAGCCCCAGCTTCTAAGACTCTCAACCCAGAGGTATGAGTTTGCAGTGACGTGGCTGGCAGGCGATCAGGAGATGGGAGGCGTTACCAGCACATTCTCCACCCAGATAAGATCTGGAGCTGCCACGCGAGAAATGGACACTCTGCTCCTTAAAGACTATGATCCGAGAGGTCTTCTAACCCATTATGGCCCCCAGAGTGGCTTTTTACAGAAATGCTTCTAGACTGTGAACTGAGATAAAATATCAGAAATCCAAAACTGCGCGTCCACGACAGTGGCCACGAGAGCTCACAGAGTCTTCATGCTCAGCAATGGAAAACAATTTATTAAATGATACATTTTCAGCAGGCTTGACTGTTGTGGGAAAATTACAAATAATAATAGAGTTCTCTATTGAAATATTGAATGTATTCAAAGTATAGATAGAATAAAGTTAAGATCATTAGCCACTCAAGTGGGGGGTGGGAGGGGGGTATCTTGGGGTTCTTGGTGGTGGAACATGTGCACTGTTGAAGGGATGGGGGTTTAATCATTATATGACTGAGACTTAAACCTGAAAGCTTTGTATTTTTCTCACCGTGATTCAATAAAATAAAATATATTTTAAAAAGAGAGAGAGAGAAGAAAACTCCCAGAATGACCACTAACTGGGATCTCTTTGGCACTATTGCTGAAACATGGGAAGATGCCATCATTCACAACATCAACGAGGAATACAATTGACTGGTTCAGCACCTCCATAACTCTGCAAGGAATGCTGAGAGTGGGAAAGCCACAAACAGATACCTGTCTTCGGAAACTTTCGAGCTCATTTGCCAAAATGGTTTGGCACGAGCTTCACGCAATCACAAGCTAACATCCGAGCTCACAAAGCTGTGCAGAAAAGCGATAAAGGAAGACCTCAAAGAGAGAAGAGCAGCAGTTTTGGCTGATGTGGCAAAAGCTGGGAAAAGTATTCACAACGTTCGCCTGTCCTTCGCCTACTGAAAGATCAAGATGACTGCCCTCTGACGTCGTGATGAATCTATCACATCTTCCAGAAGGGCAATGGAGAGGATTATTCACAACTTCTACTTGGATCTCTTCAACAGCCACATCTGCCTGCCCACATACCAAATTCTGCAGGATGGATATGTCGTTCCCAACATCCTCCCTTCTGAAATCCGACATGCTATTTCATCGGTAAAGACGCGTACAGCACCCAGTCCAGACAAGGTCAGACCCAAATATCTGAAGAATCTGCCACCAGTACTCGTCAATATATTGGCTCGGCTCTTCACATGCTACCTGTCTGTATGCAAGGTTCCATCCCAATGGAAAACCAGCAGGACCGTCCTATTGTACAAGAAAGGAGACATCCACGACATCGGCAACTATCACCCAATCTGCCTGTTGTCCATCGTCTACAAGTTGTTCACTCAATTTATCCTAAATAGAATAGGCATAACACTAGATGAAGGACAAACAAGCCGGGTTCTGAAAAGGAATCAGCATGATCGACCATATCCACACAGAGACCAAGATCATTGAAGTTTTGTGAGAGTTCAAGATGCTGCTCTGTCTAACGTTCATCGATTTAAAGAAGGCCTTTGATTCTATTGAAACTGAAGCAGTCAACGAAGCCCTAGCCAAACAGGGCATTCAACCTCAGTACATCAAGATCCTCCATGAGCTGTATTATGGATTCACCACCAGGATCTCACCATTCTACAAGGAAGTGATCATCGACGTAAAGAGAGGGGTTCAGAAGGCTGATACCATTTCACCAAAACTCTTCAGTGCCATCCTCAAGAATGTCATGCGATGACTGGAATGGGAAGGAATGGGAGTGAAGATAGATGGTTGGCAACTACACCACCTCCGCTTTGCTGATGATATCATTCTCATAACACCAAACATTAGCCAAGAGGCATAAATGCTGGCCGACTTCGACCGTGAGTGTAGAAATGTCGGACTACAGCTGAATCTCACCAAGACAATGTTCATGAAAAATGAACTAGTCCCTGATGCTCCATTTGCTCTCAATGGAATGAACATCTCCGAAGGCAGCAGCTATATGTACCTGGGTCGAGAACTCAACATGAGGAATGACTTGAAGCCAGAACTGCACAGGAGGAAGAGAGCAATGTGGAACGCCTTCAAGAGAGTCAAAGAAGTTGTTAAGAGGACAAAGAACCTCCGGCTCCAGGCACATCTTTTTGACTCCACTGTTCTTGCTGCACTAACATATGCCTCAGAGACCTGGGCCCTACAAAAACAGGATGAGAATGCTATTTGAGTATCCCAAAGAGAAATTGAGAAAGCTATGCTTGGAGTATCACATTTCACTCAAGTGAGAGAAGGAATCCGGAGTTCAGACCTCCGTCGACGATCAAGAATTAGGGACGCTGTCTCATTTGCCAAGGCATAGAAAATCAGATGGGCCGGACACGTAAAGCAATTTAGAGATGACCACTGGAGCTGTTACAGACTGGATTGCACAGGACGTCAAAAGACCGCGTGGCCACCCACCTACGAGATGGTCAGACTTCTTCGTCAAAACCCTGAACGAACAGTTTGAGGCTCTTTGTGTTCCTGAGCGAGCAGATACCATTGGACTACACTGGCACACAACAGGGACAAATTGAAACATTACTGGCACCCACTCGAGCAAATCAAAGATCAATGGGATTAATAGTGACAAGTGCTTATTGACCATTTGCAAACTGTTTCTTTTCCCATTTTGATTAGATTGTTTTTCTTTTGTTTATGATATGTAATTGTTTTCATATATTCAGGATACTGAAACATTATCATACATGAGACTGTCAAATATTTTATCTTTGTTGAATTGTATCTTTCTTTTTAATTTAGTTTTTGGGCCACATCTTGAAATACTGAGGGGTTACTCCTGGCTCTGTGCTCAGAATTACTCCTTGCAGTGCTCAGCGGACCATACGGCAATGCCAGGGATTGAACCTGTGTTGGTGGTGTGTAAGCACAAAACCTGCTGTATTCTCTCTAGCCCCGGCTGTGTATTTCTTGGTATCATTATTGAAGCAAAATCTCTTTTTCATTTTTAGATAGTCCAAATTACCCATTCTTTCTTTGTTGGTTGTATTTGGGGTGTCATATTTAAGAAACTATTGCTTCATTCAAGGTTACAAAGATTAATATCAATATTTCCTTTGGAGAGTTTCATAGCTTTTACATTTATTTTCTTGATATACTTTGTCTTAATTTCCCCACTTTTTTATTTTATTTATTTATTTATTTTTAATTTATTCTTTTATTGAATCACCATGTGGAAAGTTACAAAGCTTTCAGGTTTAAGTCTTAGTTAAACAATGCTCGAACACCCATCCCTTCACCAGTGCACATATTCCACCACCAAGAATCACAGTATACCTCCCCCTTCCCCCCAACTCCCCAGCCCCCCACCTCGTATGTGTAACTGGTAAATTTTACTTTACTTTCACTTTACTTTGATTACATTCAATAATTCAACAAAAAACTCACCATTATTGATTTGGAGTTTCTCCCCCCTAAAGTCGACCTGCTGAAAAGAAAGCATTTGATAATTTGCTTTCCATTGCTGAGAATGAAGAGATATGAGGTCGAGAGGCCACACTAGCAGCTGCACGGGTTTGGATTTCTGTATTTTAGTATTTTAGTAACTAAGTCCAGAGAAATATCTGCCAGAAATTGCATCATTGTAAGCTTATACCTCTCAGCTACTTTATATTCCACATATAAGTGCAATCTATGTCTCTTTCTTTCTGACTCATTTCACTCAGCATGGTACTTTCCATGTTGATCCACTTATATGCAAATTTCATGACTTCATGTTTTCTGACAGCTACATAGTATTCCATTGTATAGATATACCAGGGTTTCTTTAACCAGTCATCTGTATAGCCACAATATGGAAAAAACCCAGAATCCCCACTTTATTTAAACACCATGGTTTACAAAGTAGTTCATGATAATGTGTTACAGGTATTCAATATTCCAACACCAATCCCACGACCATTGTCGCCTTCCCTCCACTATTGTCTCCATTTTCCCAATAACCCCTCAAGTCTGCCCCTGTAGCAGTCCCACAATAATTTATTTTATATTGCTTGTTACAACTAAATGGCTGAAAGAGTGAATAAAAAATGTTTCCATGGAAGAAAATTTGTGAAAATTATTTTATTTCACCATGAAGACGGTAAGTCCTTGTCTGAGGATTTACAAAGCTGTTGTTCCAAATTAATACTTCTGTCTTTGATTGACGGTTTCTGTGTTACAACCCCTCCAATATGTTGTGCTACTACTAGGATGTCAGTGTAGAGTCTGGAGATATTGCACACTCAAGGAAATTCAGAATATTTAACTGAGAAGTCTGGCCAGAGACATGGCAGAGGCTTTGGGTTGTGGGACTTGCTGCCAGGACTTTGTTTAGGTGGGAACTGGTCCACTCCACTCTGAGGTCACTTTGGAGGTCTCAGCCAGAAACAGGTGTCTGAGAAATTTTTGCTGCTAGTTGATCTCTTTCAAGATTTATTTATGAGTCTCAATTTTCTCTTAAGTTTTGTATATAAGATAGGGAGTCTGATTCACTATAACTATGCCACCGGACCCCCCGTCAGGCTGTTTCATTCGGGGCACCCCAGAGGGGGGTGAGTGAGGCCCCTTATCACACCAAATGACCCAGCCTCAGCAGCTGAAAACCCCCAGAACTCAATTGCCACCATGCTCACGGCTGCTCTCCACATGCTCAGCTGAGTCTCACCCACGAGTGAACCTAGGACCACTTTATAGGACACACTCTACCCATACTCCAAGAGTACTGCACCACATTTGACAGGGTTCAAAATAGGGGGCAACCAATATTAGAGGGAAATATTTTTTACATATATATGTATACACACACACACACACACATATATATATATAGTACATGTAGGATATCATTGGTTTGTCCTTTCTCATTTGCCACAAAGAGTTTAGGTTTATCTGGTAATAATCTCTAAACATTTTAAGACAACATTGGTATGTCCTGTCCCCCTTGACACAGGAAGCTTAGGTTTATCACAGTGCTCCTGAGGCACTTCCATTCCACTGTGTTTATCTGTAAACTCCTCTCTATGATTTCTTCCCCAACCGGTCTATCACCTTTCCCCCCTAATCAGACTCTGTTAACTTGTAAGGTCAGATTCCTAAGAAATCTATGATTTTATATGTATGAGTGAAATATTGTCTTTCTCCTCTCTTTATGTCTTTTGAATAGTTTAGTTTAAAGCAATGTTCTTTTTGTATGGACAAAGGAAGACAGTCAATATTATGCTTTATAACTTGGGATTTATTTGGCTTTGAATATTATTCACTTCCGGGCATCTGCTTTTTCTACCTAAGCCTCGGTTGCCCTTAGTTCCTAGCACCCCCAAAGCAGGGTCATGACGAGGGACTGAGGGACCCAGGGCAAGCTGTGAGCTACCCTGGCATCGATATGGGCCAGGCCAAAGCGCCATGAATCATAATTATAAGTTAAGAGCTTGATCATGGACAAATGCTGTCATGATCCAAAAGCAACGATGAGACGAGGATCCTACTAGGGGATTGGAAAAGACTACTCTGGCCTGAGCATTGTAGTCTGAGATCGAGATGACCCCAGGAGAGCAATTCTATGAGCTTAATGCATCTCTTGCTATGTCCATAAAAAATGATTAATATTATGAATGCTTATATGTTTGTTGGACAAAAAGAGGAGAAACATACCCGTGGGATTCTGCTCTTGGGCGGGTGTCCTGCTGAAAGAGAATCTGTCCTAGAAGCAGCATCCCCTGAGGGAAAGAACTTTACCCCAACTTATTGTGACCACACCTATGTGTAAGCCCAAACCCCCCATGCTGGGTATTTAACTAGACTGTAAGAGTGGGCTGGGGGTTCCTGTGCCAGATCCGGAGAAGCTAAATCGAGATCCAGATGCAGAACAAGAAAGAGAATGAAGTAGCATTGGGGAGGAAGAAGAAGGAAGAGAATCAGAGGAGAATGGAGATGTGAATGGAATAAATGGCAATTGAGACCAACCAGCCTGGCACCCATTCCTTCCTTCTTCTGCCTCATCATCGTCACAAACCTCCCTGGGGTGGGTAAAGCGGCTCGAGACTACCGAACTCTGGTGTCAGGGGAGAGATAGAGCGTCGCTGCCCCGTGCTCCCCTTTTTTGTGTTTACACAAGCACCCAAGGCTCAACCTTTAACAACATGTTAGTAATCTCTTATACAAGGGCTTAATGGCCCCCGGGTGAAATACAATAATCTTCAGCTCTTCCTCTAAGGAAACAATTTTGTAGCATTTTCAACAGTTTTTCATAACAAGCAATACAAAATATATTATTTTGGTTCTGCTTTGGGGCATGGGTTGTGGTTCAGGATGGAAACATCCAAAATATGGTAGTGGGAAGGTGTAATGGTAGGATTGGTGTTTCAATATTAAATGTAATCAAATATTGTGATCTACTTTTAAAAAATAAATAATAAAAATTAAAAAGAGTGGAAGCTCTTAGAAACAATTGACTTGAAAAGTCGTAGGCTATAAAATCAATACCCAAAAATCCATGGCCTTCCTATATGCAAACAATGAGAAAGAGGAAAGGGACATGAAAAAAAGCAATCTCGTTCAAAATCGTGCCCCAGAAGATTAAATACCTCGGAATCAGCTTAACTAAAGAAGTAAAGGATCTCTACAAAGAAAACTATAAAATGCTACTCCATGAAATAAAAGAGGACATGAGGAAATGGAAACATATCCCCTGCTCATGGATAGGGACAATCAACATTATCAAAATGGCAGTACTCTCCAAAGCATTTTACAGATTTAACATGATCCCTGTAAGGGTACCCATGACATACTTTAAAGAAATGGATCAAGCAATCCTGAAATTCATATGGAACAATAAACACCCACGGATAGCTAAAACAATTATTGGGAAAAAGATGATGGGAGGCATCACCCTCCCCAACCTAAAACTTTACTACAAAGCGGTAACAATTAAAACAGCATGGTACTGGAACAAAGGCAGAGACTTAATCAATGGAACAGAGTGAAATATCCCTACACACAACCCCAAATGTATGATCATCTAATCTTTGATAAGGGGGCAAGAAATGTGAAGTGGAGCAAGGAAAGCCTCTTCAACAAATGGTGCTGGCATAACTGGACAACCACATGCAAAAGAATGGGCTTAGACCTCAACTTGACACCATGCACAAAAATCAGATCAAAATAGATTAAAAACCTCAACATCAGACCACAATCCATAAGGTACATCGAAGACAAGGTGGGCAAAATCCTCCATGATCTTGAAGCTAAAGGTATCTTCAAAGATGACACAGAACTAAACAATAAAGTAGAAACAGAGATAAACAAATGAGACACTTCTACACTGCTGGTGGGAATGCGGACTGGTCCAGCCCCTGTGGAAAACAATATGGTTGCTTCTCAAAAAATTAGAAATTGAGCTTCGATTTGATCCAGCAATACCACTTCTGGGAATATATCCTGGAGAAACAAAAAAGTATAGTCGAAATGACATCTGCACTTTTATGTTCATCGCAGCACTGTTTACAATAGCCAGAATCTGGAAAAAAACAGAGTGCCCGAGAACAGATGACTGGTTAAAGAAACCCTGGTACATCTATACAATGGAATACTATGCAGCTGTTAGAAAAGATGAAGTCATGAACTTTGCATATAAGTGGATCAACATGGAAAGTATCATGCTATGTGAAATGAGCCAGCAAGAGAGGGATAGGCATAGGAAGATTGCACTCATCTGTGGAATATAAAATAACAGAGTAGGAGACTAACACCCCAGAATAGTAGTATATAATACCAGGAGGTTGACTCCATAGCTTGGAAGCTGGCCTCACATTCTGGGGGAAAGTCATCCCAGATAGAGAAGGGGACACCAAGTGAAACGTGATTGGAGATCCCACACGAGAAGGGAGATGCGTGCTGAAAGTAGACTAGAGACTGACATGATGGCCACTCAATACTCCTATTGCAAACCACAACACCCAAAAGGAGAGAGAGAGAACAAAAGGGAATGCCCTGCCACAGAGGCAAGGTGGGGTGGGTGGATGGGATAGGGGGTGGGAGGGATACTGGGTTCTTTGGTGGTAGAGAATGGACACTGGTGGAGGGATGGGCTCTCAAACATTGTATGAGGGAAACACAAGTATGAAAATGTGTAAATCTGTAACTGTACCCTCACGGTGACTCACTAATTTTAAATAAATTAATAAATATAAAAAATAAAATTAAAAAATTAAAAAGTGGTTTAAAAAAGATTGGGGGTCTAACTCTTTCTTGCTTCTTTGTTTGCTGTTTTGTGTTGTTTGCTTGTAGTCAATTGTGGCGGTGTTGAGAGGTTGTTCCTAGCTCTGTTCTGTGGCATAACCCCTGAAAATGCACAGGGACCATGTGTCGTTTCAGAAATTGAATCTGAGTCAGCTACACACAAGGAAAGTGCCTCATTTTCAGTCCCTTTTGCATTTTCTGAGGGCCACAACTGTCTGTGATGGTGGGGCAGGCAAAAGAGAGGAAGGACATTCCCATTGCTAATGGACGATTTGATGCTGAGTATCAAAACCAAGGCCTTATACGTGCAAGGAAAGTGCTCTACCACTGAGCCACATCCCCAGTTCCAGTGACTTGTGTTCATTTTGTCTTGGAGACACACCCAGAAGTGCTAAGAGACTACTTCACATTAGGGGCTCAGGTGACCCTGTGATTCTGAGATGGAACCCAGGGCTCCCAAATGCAAAGCAACACTCCAGATCTTTGCTATTTCTCACTCGGAATTCAAACTGCATTCTTTTCCATTCAGTTGTTCCAGCCCCATTCATTGAAGATGATTCTTCATTGAAGGGCACCCTTGCCAATGTCAACCGATTATGTAGTCAATTATATCATATATAGAGTTTATTTCTGGAGTCTCAGTTCTAGTTGATTGGTCTCTCTGTATACTTATGCAGTACCATATTCTTATGATTATTGTATCTTTGCAGTAAGGGTTTTTTAATATTTTACATTTGGGGCCACACCTACTGACTGTACTGAGGACTTACTCCAGGCTCTGCCATGAGGGATCACTCCTGGCAGGCTTTGGAATCAGTATGGGGTGCCTGGGATCAAACCAGAATGGCCACATTCATGACAAGCACCCTGCCACTGTATTATCGCCCTGGTTGGTCCTGCAGTAAATTTTGCAATCACAAAGTGTGAGTCTCAAAATTTGTTGTTCAAGAGAGTTTTGACTATTTGGGGTTCATAAAATTACATATGAATTTTAGGCTTAGTTTTCTTACAAATGTAAAATATATGTTGCTGAAGTTTTGAAATAGGTTTCACTGAATCTGCAGATCATGTTGTGTATGTTTCTGATTCTTTTGAGAGGAAGTTGTTTGGGGAGCCACAACAAGAAGTGTTCTGAGGCGTCTCCCAGCACTGTTCTTGCTCCCAGCAGTGCTGTGGGGACCATGTGGTGCCAGGAATCAAACCCAGGATTATTGTATGAAAAAGAGTACTCTTCCCAGCCCCACCTTTGATAGTATGTCATCCTAACAATATTAAACCTTTGAATCCATAAAATTAAGTGTCTTTCCACATAAGTCTTCTTTAATTTCTTTCAGAAACCTATTTGTTTTCAATTTAATTTCCCTGATTTGATTTTGTACTTATGGACTTAATTTTTGTACCTATGTACTTAATTCTTTTTTTTTTTTTTGGTTTTTGGGTCACACCCGGCCATGCACAGAAGTTACTCCTGGCTCTTCACTCAGGAATTACCCCTGGTGGTGCTCAGGGGACCATATGGGATGCTGGGATTAGAACCCGGGTCGACTGCGTGCAAGGCAAACGCCCTACCCGCTGTGCTATCGCTCCAGCCCCAATTCTTTTTGACACTATTATAAATGAAATTGTTTTCTTAAACTTCTTCAGATTGTTCATTGGTAGTATAAAGAAATATAATTTATGTTTATATGTTAACACTGCAAATTTATGAAAATTTCTTAGTCATAACAGTTACTTTGTAGATTCTTTTGAGAATATATATATATATATATATATATATATAAAGTCACCATATCTAAGATCATGTCATGTATCAATTCAGATATTTTTATTTGTTCCTCTTTAACTTTGGTGATTATTTTCTTGGCCAATTGCCCTGGCTAGAACTTCAATAGCATGTTGAATAGCAGTTCATAAAGTAGACATCCTTGTCTTCTTTCTGCTCCTAGAGGGCAAATTGTTAGTCTCTCATTATGTATAATGTCAACTGTGGATTTTTCACTGATTTCCTTTATCCTATTGAGGTAGTTCCTTTTTTTCCAGTGTTTCTGGTCTTTTCCTGAGGAAAATGTCCTTTCATTTAATTCTTCTTTAATTTCTGTCAAATTATTTTCTACACAAATTGAGTTCAATTTGTAGGGTTTTACCATTCTGTTATATGATAATATTAAATACTATTAAGACTGCATTACATTTTTAATTTTTTGTACTCTGAAACCACTCTGGCATAAGTCATATAAATCTCACTTCATCATGGTGTATAATCTGATAAATATGCATATATTTAGAAGTTAGCTAGTGATGGCCAGAAAATTTTCTTATTTAATTAAATTTTATTTTAGTTACTGTGGTTTGCAATACTGTTAATGCTAAGATTTCTTGCATAAATCATTCCAGCACCACACTCTCCACCAGAAATATCACTTCCCTAAATGCTTGTCCCAGTGTCTCTTCACCAATCCAACCTCTCCCATTTCCCCATGTGGCAAGATTTTTACTGAAGACCCATTCTCATTTTTTGTTGCTTTTGAGTATTTGTTACTCCTCTATGAGAACAGAGAATTTCTTAAACTTCTTGAAGCAAAAGCAAGCTAATAACTAAACCAGTTCCTCATCTTTTCAAAAAGTCTACCAATAGGCAATTCACCCATCTGTCTGAGACTGCATGATTTGCTTGCATAGAGCCTGGAGGTGAAATGTGTTTGAGAGTGTATGGTCTTATTAGGCCTTTGCTGACCATATGTGTTATGCCCTTGGCTTATAAAAGGCCTTCTAGGTTCTCACAAATACACAAGAACCTTTGCCCCTTTTCCCCAAAAGTACCTCATTTCCCAGTCTTTCCTAAGTTTTTCAGTTTTCTATTGTCTGCCACTATTCTCTCTTTCCAGGAAACAACAGTTAAAATCAATTGTCTTCAAATACTTTCAGCAAAAAGTCTCTGAATACGGGAGTTAGCATGTGCCTGACCCAGCCCAATTGCTGGCACCTAATAGCATGCATTACATTACTGGGTGCAGCCCTGGAGGTCCCTGAGACCCATCAGGTTGGTCCTGCTGATCCCTGGTATCACAGGGCACAAGCCGCATTGTGTCCTCAGTTCTCAAATTAAAGTGTCGGACTGGTTGGCCAAGTATCACTGGGAGGGACCTCTGGGCCTCTTGAGCACCACTTGAGAGCTTTTCACCAAATTCTCTAAATAGGCATTTGTGAGGGGGTGGGGTTGGGACCACACCCAGTGATGCACAGGATTTACTCCTCACTGTGCACTCAGAAATACCTCCTGTTAGTACTCGGGGGTGTGTGTGGGGGGTCATATGGGATGCCAAGTATCAAACCAGGGTTCACTATGTGCAAAGTAACCGCCTTACCTGTTGTATTATCTCTCTCGCTCTCTGAGTAGCCCTTTTGAACTCTGGCAGGTTTTCAAGTTAGTTACAATAAAGGTACAATAATCCTCCAAGGTGGGGATGGGCTATCTGCTCCCATCTCGCTGCACTTCTGGAAACCTCAGCAATAACACCTTCAGCACCACTTTAAGCACCATGTAAGCTCATCTACCACCCATGATGCACAGACCCACAAATAAACCTCAAAACAGATCAGCAACTCGCAGAAGATTTTTCCAGACACCCATGCATGGCTGAGTCATAAGGGACAACCCAAAGGGGGGCAAAACAGACTCTGGGCTGGCCTGCCCAAACAGAGTCCTGGGAGCTGATTTTCTCCATACTCCAAAATCACCACCATGCTTCCTGCTGAACCAAGTTCAATCAACTTCCAGAGCCAAGTCTCACTCAGAAATTAATCTGAAAAAATTCAAATATGAGGGTTTTCTGACTGAAATCTCTAGGCTTTCACAGAGTCAGGATGGGCTACATCCACACATCTCCTGGTACTTCTGGAATTCCCGGAAATCATGCACACACCATCCTAAAGCTGCCATCCAGTCAAAATTTAATTCCAGGTGTACCACCTGTTAAAAATTCTGGTCTTCCGGAGGTGACATATCAAAATCTGTATCACTAATAAGCCAGTAGTAGCACAACAGATTGGATGGGATATAACATAGAAGACAACCAATCTCAAGTAACAAAACATAAACATTGCAGGCTTAATCTGTAACAACATTTTAGTAATCTCTTATACAAGGATTTACTGATTCCATGGTGAATTACAACAAATTTCACTATCTTTATTCAAAGAAAAATTTTTTTAATCATTCTGTTAGCAAATTATTGACAGCAATCAATATAAAATAAATTATCGAGGACTTGCTATGGGAGTGGTTGGGAACATTGGAGACAATGGTGGAGAAAGTGTAATGGTAGTGGGATTGGTATTGTATTGGTGGGATGATTTGTTGATTGCCTTTAACAAATCATCATGAACAACTTTGTAAGCTACAGTGCTTATATAAAGTGAAGGGGCGGAAATTTACATATATAGGCCTTACCTAGTCTATATAAACTCCAAACTACATTGACACAAAACTGCTTTAAAAGTTTTATTAATGACATGTAAGACATGATTATTTCCACAATGAGATACAAGTATAAAATAAAATTTAATGTAATATACTTTATATTCCACAGTTGAAAATGTATACATGGGAATGAGAATAGGTATTTAATTATATTGTATTAAATGGTTTTAATTTTTTTATTTACATAGGTCAAAGTAAAATTGGAATCACTAATTGGCTCTCACTTATTCATTTTATGATCATTCTATTTGCCTGTTCTTAAGGTTTTGTTTGAATAAATATTATAAAGTAATTTTTATGTGCCAAGGGGGACATGTTGGGATTAGAGGGAAACTGAGGATATCTGTAGAGGGAAGGTCACATTGGTGGTGCTGGAACACTAAATGCTTGACACAAGTGTATAATGAACAACTTTGTGAATCAGTGTTTTTAATAAAAATTAATTAAAAATAATAATCCTCCTGAGACATGTTAGAAAAGCCAAGCAAATTAACCTTAATTCTTTGATAATATGGTCTATTCTACTCTCCTGTACTGGGTGGCACTGAGGATTTGTCAAGAATACATAGATAAATAGTACAGTAGGGGCCAGATAAATAGTACAGTAGGTAGGCCGCTTGCCTTGCATGCAGTCAACCTGGGTTCAATAACAAGCACCCCATAGAGTTCCCCAAGCCTTACCAGCAATGATCCCTGAGCCTGCCAGGAATGATCATTGAGTACAGAGCCAGGAATAAGCTCTGAATAATGCCAGATGTGGCCCCAAAACAAACCAAAATAACCATATGTGCCCTTTTCTTCAAGGTCACTGTCAAGCTTAGGAGTTGGGGGAGTGGGTTATCAGAGTACATTTAAAGGCCACATAGTTCTCTTATCCAACTCAGATAGTTTCTTTTCCTTCTCTCTCTCTCTCTCTCTCTCTCTCTCTCTCTCTCTCTCTCTCTCTCTCTCTCTCTCTCTCTCCTCTCTTTCTCGCTCGCTCACTCATTGCTCTTTCTCCCTCTCTCTTTCTTTGGGGGTTGGGGGTCATACCTGGCAGTGTTCAGGAGCTACTCCTGAATGGATGCTAGGGGTCACTCCCAGTAGGGCTTATGGGACCACTGTGCCAGGTATGGCCTCAAGCCCATTTAGCTTTCTCTCCAGCTTCCAGATAGTTTCTTGATTAAGCAGTCTCCTGGTTGCTGGAAGCATTAGTTTCCAGAGATCTAAAAAAGTTTACTCTTACATCATTTGCTTGTTTAGTCATTGCTTTTGTACCAGGAAAAAAACTTCTTTAATTTTTCTAGTCTAGCATTTTACTAATGTTCTAAGAAATTCTTTTGCTTGTTTGTATGTTCTGTCTTTTGTTTGGTGGCCACACCCAGTGGTGCTCAGGGCTTACTCCCGGCTTGGAACTCAGAGATCATTCCTGGAGGGACTCAGGGAACTGTATGGGGTACAGGGGGTTGAACCCTGGCTGGTGGCATGCAAAGCAAGTGGTAGTATATAAAATAATAACTTATCTAATGTGCAATTGGTAATGCCTCTCAGAGTGTTTGTTTATTCTTTTGACTTAGCAAATATATTTCAAGGAATTTACTCAGAGATTTTGTTTATTCATTTGACTCAGCAAATATATTTCAAGGAATTTAACCTGTGAATAGATTCAAACACATGCATTAAGAGGTAATTATTTACAGAAACTTTTTTGCATAACTATAATGGTAAAACTGGAGACAAACAGAGATGCTCAATAGGAGAGTAGTTAAGGAAATAAATAATGGCACCCTTAATCCCTGAAATACCCTGTAGTAACAGAAATTCCAACCAAACACCATTAGCAATTGCCTTATTTTTCAATTTTTAGAATTTTAATTTTATATAGTTGTTCACAATAATTCATCACATTCAATATTTCAATACCAATCACACCACCACTATACCTTCCCACCATCATTATTTCAGATTTTCCCACCACCACCCAAGCCTGCCCCAAAGGTAGGTAGTAAATAATTTATTTTGTATTGCTTGTTATGAATATTCCCCTAAAATTATCCAAAAAGGTTTCTTTAGAGGAAAGTGTGTGAAAATTGTTGTATCTCACCTTGGAGTCATAAAGCCTCTATATGTCATCACTAACATGTTGTTAAGGGTTCAGCCGCCTTGTGTGCATATATATATGTACAAGTATGCATATATACATATAACGATTGGTTGTCTTCTACTTTATACCCCATCCAACGTGTATGACATTATGAGATGTATGAGATGTCACTCCAGGGATTCTAAAATTTTAAATAAGGTGCTAGAGCTGCAATTATATTTTTAACTGAATTGTGATTTGGGGGTCTGGAGGCATCTCTGCAGCATGTTCCTCTCTTCTATGATTTATTTGTAAATCTCTTGATCATAGCCATTAATTAGCTCATATGGCTCCCAAAGGCAGTTCATGGGCGTGACTGCAGGTACCCAGAAGCACAGGGAATTGGTGAGAGGACGCCTATTCCTAACTAGTGTGAGCCTTGAGGTTTCAGTCACAAAACCCATAAACCTGGGATTTTCAGAGGATTCTTTCTGTGTTTGAGGGGCTTCTCCCAAGTCTTTGAAGATCAGCCATAAGCATGGCAACACCTTGGTTTTGGGTGTTTGCGGTTGCCAGGGTACTGTTGGGGCAGGCATTGTCTTCTTTTCCAAATCTCAGCCTGGGAAGGCTAAAAATCTTATTTGATATTTGCGGGTTAGGAGTGTATAAGGAAATGTGGGACTTAAACAGGAAAATAAAATCCTATAGCAAAGCTGCAGATACCTTGGAATTAAGGAATTGAAGATGATTTCCACATCACTAGTATTCTAGGTCAGTTTCTTCTGATTTAATGCACAAAAACAAGTAATAAACCAAGATGCATAACATGATTCTATTTACATGTGTGTTCATACTGTATATATGTATATGGATTACTGTTTGTGTGTGAAAAAATTTTAAAGGAACTGGATGCAATAGGGTACAATAGCTTTATACATTACTACCATTAAAATTAATGCTATTATAGTAATGTTATCTAAACTGTAATAATTTGGGGGGGTTGGGCTTTGGGGATGGAAGGGAAAGTGGGAGCATTGATGGAGAGAAGATCACACTGGTGGTGTTGGAACACTAAATTCCTGAAACAACTGTATAATGAACAACTTTGTAAATCATGGTTTTTGCCCAGGGTTTACGCCTGGCTCTGAACTCAGGAATCACTCCTGGCAGTGCTTGGGGAACCATATGGAATGCCAGAGATCTAACTCAGGTCATACACATCCAAGAAAAGCACCTTACTCACTCCAAACCCTTATAATAAAAAAGTAACTGTATAAAAACACACAAACTCCTCACTATAGCTAACAATGAAGTTTTACATCTTACCGCATGTGACTCTGGTTGTTTAAAATTTTAGAACAGGTATAAACACATGTAACTTGAGAAAAATCATTCTATTTTAAAAATGGTTGTTTTTTAAAAATCGTAACTAAAATTTCAATGAAAGAATCAGTAGTATTCCTATTACTCTAGCAACAATAAGCATAAATAATGCCAGAGCTATCTACTGCCATAGCACCCTGAACACACTTGATCTATTTTGACCTTGGAAACTTAGCAGGTCCAGACATGGTTAATACTTGAATGGTAGAATGCCAAAAACTAGAAGTAATTTATGGATCACAATCTCAAGAGAGGATACAGTTATAAGTTGACAGAGTAAGCTATAATGGAATTAAGTATATACACAGGTCTCCTTAAGCTGGATTCCAAAACCAAAGGGAAAACTTGAAGTAATCTTGAGGATTGATGAATCACTAAAACTAAGAAATATGCCAGAGGTCAGTCATTAGTCCTCTAATCTAGTCTATCATCTCTGAAAAATGAAATACAGAAGGCCATAGTCTTGTTATGAAACCATGAAGGTATTGGGTGGGGAGATTGTGGGGTGTTAGATTTGTTTTCTCTGAGGTCTGCATTGTTGCTATCTGTCACTTTGAATTCTCAAAAATATTGTTAAACAACTAGAACAGGAAATTATGCACTTTATCGAATCTCAGTCATTGACTTTAGAAGAGTCCCATGTCATGTTTAACTTAGAAGCAGCTGAAGTAGCAAGCTATTCTTTCTCTTCAATGTATACATTTTGACTTGTAGAAGCTAGGAGAGAAGTAGAATTCTACTCTGACTAATTTGAATTAAAAGAAAATTACTCCTCTGGCAACTGATCAAGCTGCTTAAGCCATGATCCCAGAGACTCAGAAACAAATCTCAGGACCCAGCGGCTTTTGGCAGAAATGCGTCCGGACTTCGCATTAAGATACCAGCCTGTGCCACCCCAGGTGGGAAAAGGTGCCGTCATCTTCCAGAGGCCAATGGACAACGAGGTATGGTCCCGCAGTGATGAGACACGAAGGGCCTCATGGAATGGGGGTGGAACCGGCCCTTTCCTCCCCTGCCCCAACAAGACCCCGAGTTGCCACCCACAAATGGGCCCTCTGGCTACTGATCATGATGTTTAAGCCATGATCCTAGAGACTCAGAAACAAATCTCAGAACTCAGTAGCTTTTGGTAGAAATCCCTTCAGATCTAATTATTAAAATTTCAGAATTCAAAAGTAGCACAGCCACTATTGCAGCCGTGTGACATCATATGCTATTCATTATCAGCTACAGAATACAAATTGTCTAATGTTGCCTTTTCAGCAGATCTGAGTGCTGGGGTAAAATACCAAATAATAATGGTGAGTCTGGTGTCAAAATACTGAATTTAATCAAAGTAGAGAGTGAGTGATGTGGAAATCATCTGCCATACAGGTAGGGGAGGGTGTGGGATGGGGGGTATAATAGGGTATAATAGGGGTTTTGGTGGTGAAAAATGTACACTGGTGAAGGGATGGGTGTTTCATCATTGCATGACTGAGACTTAAACCTGAAAGCTTTGTAACTGCTCTCACGGTGATTTAATAAATAAATTTATTAAAAATAAATAAAATTAAAAGAGAATTACTGAACAAGTTGGTCACTAGTGCATAGGTTAATACTTAACATACGGGGGCATGGGGAGGCACCAAGACACAGTACAGCAGGCAGGATGCTTGTTTTAAACAGAATCCCCAACTTCAATCCCTGGTGCCCCATATTGTCCTCAGAGTGATTTCTTTCTTATTTTATTTGTATTAAATGCACCTTATTTTATTTGTATTAAATGCACCATGATTTACAAAGCTGTTCATTATACAGTTGTTTTGGGCATTTAGCATTCCAACACCACCAGTGTGATCTTCCCTCCATTAATGGTGCAACTTTCCCTCCCATCCCCAACTTGGTTCCTTAGGTACATAACAAATTTACATTATATTATTTGCGCGGTTTTTGGATTTCTGTATTTTAGTAACAAAATCCAGAGGAATTTCTGCCAGAAGTTGCATCATTGCTAGCTCATACCTCTGAGCAGACCTATAACTATCAAGGAAATTGAAATGGTAATCAAAGTCTTCCCAAATACAGGAACCCAGGCCCAGATGGAATCACTAGTGATTTCTTTCAAACCTTTAAAGAGGACCTATTGCCAATCCTTGTTAGGTTTTTCTGGGAAATTGAAGAAACAGAAACACTCTCAAACAGTTTCTTTTTTTTAAATTAATAGTTTATTTTTAATTAATGAGTCAATGTGAGGGTACAGTTACAGATTTATACATTTTTGTGCTCATGTTTCTCCCTTACAAAGTTCAATAACCCATCCCTTCACCAGTGCCCATTCTCCACCACCAGTAAACCCAACATCCCTCCCCCCCTCCCCAGTCCCGTCTCCCCCCACCCCACACTGCCACTATGGCAGGGTATTCCCTTTTGTTCTCTCTCTCTGATTAGGTGTTGTGGTTTGCAATAAAGGTGTACTCTCAAACAGTTTCTATGAGGAAAACATCACCCTGATACCAAAAGCAGACAGAGACACCACAAAAAAAGAAAATTACATGCTGAAAACCCTGGTGAACACAGATGCTAGGATCCTCTGCAAAATAGTAGCAAAGAGAATCCAATAACTAATCAGAAATATCAAACACTGATGTAGAATAACATTGGTTTGTCAGTTCTGACTTGCCACAGGGAGCTTGGGTTTATTGGGATACTCCCATCACAGTGCTCCCGAGGCACTCCCATTCCTCTGTGTTTATCTGTAACCTCTTTCTTTGTGCTCTGTTTCCCCAACAGGGCAATCACCTTTATCTCCTAATCAGACTCTGTTAACTTGTAAATATTACTTTTCTATTCTCCTTATATTCTTCACATAGTTAATTCAGAGCAATGTTCTTTTTGTATAGACACAGGAAGACAACTAATACTATGCTTTTGTAACTTGGGAGTTAATTGACTCTGAATAATATTCACTCTGGGGCATCTGTTTTCTTGACTTAAGCCTCAGTTGCCCTTACTTCCTAGCACACCAATAGCAGGGGTCCCTGTGAGGGACTGGATAGACCCAGGGAAAGCTGTGAGCTACCCTGGCATCGAAATGGGCCAGGCCAAAGCACCATGATATTTAACTGTAAGTTAAAAGCATGGTCATAGACAAATTCTGTCATGATCCAAAAAGTAACAACTAGATTAGGACCCTGCAAGGGTTGGAAAAGATTAATCTGGTGTGAACACTGGAGTCTGAGATTTATAGCAAGATGTCCCCAGGACAGTCACCCTACAAGCTTAATGTATCTCTTATTGTGTCCATACAAAATAACAAATATCAAAAGTAGAATTAAGATAAATGTTTAAATGGTTATTGGACTAAGGAAAGGAAAAATAAACCCCTAGGTGGTATTTGCCCTTGAGCCAGAATCTTCTGGCTGCAGGCAATCAGGAAGGGCCTTGACATGTTGATTGTGCTACCCAACCTAGATGTGGTAGCTATCCCCAATGCAGGGAGGTCGGTAGAGACTAGAGAGACCAAGGCTGCGATTTGGAGCATGTAGAGATGAATAAGTGAGACAGGAGGAGATGGGAATGAAGGTCTTAGTGAGATTGGAACAGGTACATGGGGAGAATGGAATAAACAGCAACTGATCACCAACCAGCCTGACCCTCATTTTCTCCTTCGTCTGCACATGGCATCAACCATTCCAGGTGGGGAAGCAGTGCAAGACCACTGAATGCAGGGGCAAGAGAGAGCCCAGGATTTCTAGTAGTTTTGTGATTACGTAACTAAGTATGATTCACCCTGGGTATGCAAGGATAGTTTAACATTTGCAATCAGTCAACATAATATCACTGTATCACTGTCATCCCATTGCTTATCAATTTGCTTGAGTGGACACCAGTAATGCCATCTTTGTGAGACTGTTGTTACTGTTTTTGGCATATCAAATACATCACGGGTAGCTTGCCAGGCTCTGCCAAACATAATATAACATATCAAAAAAAGGAAAACTAAAAACAATATGATCATATAAATAGATGCTTAAAAAGCATTTAACAAGACCAATCACCCATTCATGATTAAAACTCTCAAAATGGGGATTGAAGGAACTTTCAACAGTATAGTCAATGCCATCTACTAGAAGCCCTCAATGGGGATAAACTAAAAAACTTCCCTCCCAAAAGGCACATGAAAAAAATGCTCTTCATCAGTAATCATCAGAGAGATGTAAATCAAAACAACAATGAGATATCATCTCACACCACAGAGACTGACACATGTCCCAAAGAATAAGAATAACCAGTGCTGGTGCGAATGAGGGGAGAAATGGACTCTCCTTCACTGTTGGTGGGAATACTGACTGGCCCAGCCTTTTTGGAAAACAATATAGGTATTTCTCAAAAAACTAGAAATTGAGTTCCCATTTGACCCAGCAATACCACTTCTGGGAATATATCCTGCAGGACCAAATCCACATAGAAGAAACACCATCTACACTCCTATGTTCATTGCAACACTATTTACAATAGCCAAAAACTGGAAACAACCTGAATGCCCTAGAAAAGAAGAATGGAAATAGAAACTTATACATCCAAACAATGGAACACTACACAGAAGTTAGGAAAAATAAAGTCATGAATTATCATCATCATCCCATTGACCATCAATTTTCTCGAGCGGTCTCAGTTCTGTCTCCATTCGTCCTAGCCCTGAGATTTTAGAAGCCTCTTTTTACTTGTCCTTCCCAACAGTGCCGCATGGAGGCTCTTTCAGGGTCAGGGAATGAGACCCCTCATTGTTACTGGTTTTGGCATATGATTATGCCATGGGGAGCTAGCCAGGCTCTCCCATGCATGCAGGAAACTCTCGGTAGCTTGGGCTATAAGCTCCCCTTATAGCCCAAAGGGGAAAATTAGGCTATCAGAAGTCCGGGAGCTTGGCCATTGGTGGGATTACACGACCATGGGGCAGTTTCTGGGTGTGACCGCCTAGCAACTGGAAAATGGGGAATCTGGGTGGGAAGTCATGAAATTGCTTATAAATGGATGGAGAGTATCATGCTGAGTAAAATGAGTCAGAAAGAGAGGGGCAGCTATAGCATGACTGTATCTATTTATTTTTATTTGTTATATATATAACAATATATATAACAAATATATATATTTGTTATATATATATACATATATATATATATGAAGTCTGGAGCGATAGCACAGCGGTTGGGCAGTCGCCTTTCACGCGGCCGATCTGAGTTCGATTCTAGGCCCCTCTTGGAGATCCTGGCAAGCTACCAAGAGTATTGAGCCCGCGCGGCAGAGCCTGGCAAGCTACCCTTGCGTATTTTGCGTATGCCAAAAACAGTAAACAATAAGTCTCTCAATGAGAGACGTTACTGGTGCCCGCTCAAACAAATCGATGAGCAACAGGATGACAGTGCAGTGCTTATATGTGTGTATATATATGTATGTATATATATGTATATATATATATATATATACACACACAGACACATATATAGTGGAAGACTAATATTCAAGGCCAGGGAAAACTAAGGCTAGGACAACTGGTCAATGGTTGGAATCTGCCACAAGTGTATGTGGCAGATAGTAGGTAAGATAGAGAAGGGACCGATATGACAATAGTAGTTGGAAAAAATCATGCTGACAAGAACTGAGTGTTAAAAGTAGGTAAAGGGATACACACGACAACCATTCAGTTATCTGTATTTAAAAAACCACAATGCCCAAAGGAAGAGAAAGAGAGAGAAGTGTCTGCCATAGAGGCAGTCTGGGTGTGGGATTGGGGGGGTGGGAGTGGGAAATTGGGGACACTGGTGCTGGGAAATGTACACTGGTGTAGGAATGGGTGTTGGAACACTGACTGAAACCTTATCATGAACAACTTTGTAAGGGTTTATCTCACAGTGATTCAATGTATAACTAACTAAATAAATAAAAGCCTTCCCTCTGAGATCAGATTCAAGACAAGGTTGCCCACTCTCACCAATTCTATTCAATATAGTACTAAACGACTTGCCATGGCAGTTAGGGAAGAAAAATATATCCAGGGCATCCAGATAGTCAAGCAGTCAAGCTCTCACTAGTAGCAGATGAGATGGTACTATACTCAGAAAACCCTAAAGAATACAAAATAGCTCCAATAAACAATAGATTTGTACAGTAAAGTGGCAGGTTACAAAATAGTACCCAGGAGTCCATAGCTTTCCTATATACAAATAATGAAAGAGAAGAAAGATATTTTTAAAAAAACCGTTCACATTGTGCATCAGAAAATCAAGTACCTCTGAATCAGCTTAAATAAAGAGGTAATGAACCTATATAAAGAAAGCTACAAAATGCTACTCAAGAAATAAAAGAGGGTGCTGGACTAATAGCATCCTTTGTAGTGTCAGGATATTCAACTCTATTCCATTAATCTGAGGGGTTATCAACAACAGTAGGTAGGGCGTTTGCACAACATATGGTCAACCCCTGTTTGATCCTCATCAGATGGCTCCCTGAGCACTGCCAGGGAAAATTTCTGAGTGTAGAGCCAGGAGTAACCCCTGATCATCATCAGATGTGACCCCCGAAAAAAAGAAAAGGAAATAAAAGAGGACACGAGGAAATGGAGACAATTCCCCTGCTCATGGATAGGCAGGATTAACATTGTCAAAATGGTAATAGTCCCCAAAGCATTATACAGACTCAATGAACTACCTATAAAGATCCTGCTGTATAACATTGGGTTGTCCTTACTCCTTCCCCCGCAAGGCTTAAGGTTTATTGAACCACTCCCACAATAGTGCCCCTGAGGCACACCCAATTCCATCAAACACTAATAATTCTATATTGCTTTTCTCCTTGCTTTATGTCATTTGCATGGTTTATCTAGCAATGTCCTTTTTGTATAGACACAGGAAGACATGTGTATTGATGCTATGCTTTGTAACATGGAGAATAATTAACTCCAAATAATATTTACTCCTGGATGTTCATAATTAGTTGACTTAAGCCTCAGTTGCCCTTAGTTCCTAACACTCCAAAAGAAGTGTCCCGATAAAGGGACTGGATGGACCCAAGGCAAGCTGTAAGCTACCTTGGCATTAAAAGTGGACAAGCTAAGAGCCATAAGTATAATAAGTTAAGATCACAGTCATGGAATAAAATCTGTCATAACCCCAAAAGAAGTAACTGAATAAGGACCCTGCTGGCGTTAGAAAAGACTAACCTGGCCTGATGACCGTGGTCTGGAATATATAGTGAGATGTCCCCAGGAAGAGCCACCTTTAAGCTTAATATATCTCTTATGTGTTCATACAAAATGATGTTGCTAGATATATTAATAAGAAGTAAATTTGTTATTATTGTTCAAAATGGATTACTAGCTGAGGAAAGAATAAATCAATACACCCTGGATGGAGCAGATTTCCTAGTAATCTGGAGTTCTGAACCCTCAGATGAGACTATTCCTTGAGTTAGAGTTAATCTCCTAGAATTTCCCCTGAAGGAGTGGCATTACCTATGTTTGTTGTTATGACAATGTTCAACCCCACCTTTGTGTATCCCCACCCTTCATAATTTCTATATAACTATGCTGTAAGGGGCAAGAGGGGACTAGAAAGTCAACTACTAGAGGGAGAATGAGAACTGAGACCTTGGAGACTTTGGGACTTTGGGACTGTGCGGACTAGATGGGACCAAGATGACAACAATGACTGGAAATAGAGGACTATGAGACTGCGACAAGATGAGAAAGAAGATATAATGAAGTAAAGGAGTTTGAGGTCTACAAGGTGACTAGGATGATGAAATTATGATGACTACAACCAAAACTACGACTACGATTGCACCATAAGGGAAAGATCAGACTACGCCAGGGAGGAGAGAGAAATAAACTGCCTATGGACCAGCCTGGGGCCCAGTTTCTGTTCCTCCATTCTCCCAGTCACTTGTCTGTCCATCACCATGGGCTGGCCCAGGGGAGGTGGCTCTTGGCCTCCAATTGCTCCAGTCCCCCACGTGCCCAGGTACCCATGCTTTTTCTTTGAAACTCACAGAAACCCATGACATTTTTCAAGTAAATTGATCAAACACTCCCGAAATTCAGATGGAACAATAAACCCCACGAAAAGCAAAAGCAATTCTTGGGAAAAAGAATATAGAAGGCATCACTTTTCCCGAACTTCAAACTGCATTAAATGTATTACAAAGTGGTAGTAAATAAAACAGTAATGGTATTGGAATAAAGACAACCCCTCAGATTAATGGAATACAGTTGAATATCCTGACACAGACCCTCAATATGTTATCATTTAGTCATTGACAAATAAGCAAGAAATATTAAGTGAAGCAAGGAAAGCCTAGTTGACAAGTGGTTCTGGAAAAACTATGCAGCTACATGCAAAAAATGAACACAGACCTCTTTCTAATGCCATGCACAAAAGTCAGATCAAAATGGATTAAAAACCTCAGTATCAGACCTGAAACCATAAGATACTTGGTGGAAACATAGACAGAGCCCTCCATGACACTGAAGTTAAAGGCATCTTCAAAGATGAAAAAGCACTGACCGTACAAGTGGAAGCAAAGATAAACAAATGGGACCACATTAAACTAAGAAATTTCTGAGCCTCTAAGGAAATGGTGACCAAGATACAAAGACAGTCCACAGAATGGGAAAATTTATTTATCCAATATCCATCTGATAAGGGGTAAAATATCAAAGGCACTGGTAGAACTTTGTAAGAAAAACATCCAACCCCATCAAAAAATAGGGAAAAGAAACAGAAAATTCCTCAAATAATAAATTCAAATGGCCAAAAGGCACATGAAAAAAATGTTTTTCATCACTATTCATCAGGAAGATGCAAATCATAACAACTATGAGATATCATCCCACACCACAAATATGTGCACACATCCAAAAGAACAAGAACAATCAGTACTGGCTCAGATGCGAGGGGAAAGGCTCTCTCATTCATTGCTGATGGGAAGGCTGACTGATTAAGCCTTTTTGGAAAACAATATGGACATAACTCAGAAAACCATAAATTGTGCTCCAATGGGATTGACCCAACAATACCACCACTTCAGAGAATATAACCTACGTATAAAACACACACACAGCTGAAACACCATCTACTCTTCTATGTCCATCGAAGCACTATTCACAATGTTCAGAATCTAAAAACAATACCAGTGGCCAAGAGTCGGCTGGATAAAGAAATTGTTGTACATGTACACAATGGATGGTACATCTACACCGTGGAATACTACACAGCCATAAGCAAAAAAAACACTTGTATCACTTGCAGTCCCGCTGATCTTCGATTTGCTCGAGCGGGTGCCAGTAATGTCTCCATTTGTCCCTGTCATGAGCTAGTGTAGCCCAATGATACCTGCTCGCTCCAGGAAAAGGAAGAGCCTCAAATCGTTCATTCAGAGGTTTGATGAAGAAATCTGACCATCTAGTTGGTGGGCGGCCATGAGGTCTTCTGATGTCCCGTGGAATCCAGTCGGTAACAGCTCTAGTCTGACCGGCCCATCTGATTTTTGATGCCTTGGCAAACGAGACAGCATCCCTGATTTTTGACCGTTGACAGAGGTCAGAACTCCAGATTCCTTCTCTCAGTTGAGTGAGAAATGATATTCCTAGCATAGCTCTTTCAATTCCTCTTTGGGATACCCTAATAGCATTCTCATCCTGTTTGCGTAGGGCCCAGGTATCTGAGGCATATGTTAGTGCAGGAAGGATGGTGGAATTGAAAAGATGTGCCTGGAATTGGAGGTTCTTTGTTCTCTTAACCACCTCTTCTACGCTCTTGAATGCATTCCACGATGCTCTCTTCCTCCCGTGCAGTTCTGGCACCAAGTCATTCCTCGTGTTGATTTCTTGACCCAGGTACACATAGCTGCTGCATTCGGAGATGTTCATTCCATTGAGAGCAAATGGAGCTTCAGGGACCAGTTCATTTTTCATGAAAATTGTCTTGTTGAGATTCAGCTGCAATCCGACCTCATTCGTCAACGTGGTTTGGCACGAGCCTCAGGCAACCACAAGCTAACATCCGAGCTCACAAAGCTGTGCAGAGATGCGATAAAGGAAGACCTCAAAGAGAGAAGAGCAGCAGTGTTGGCCAGTGCAGCAGAAGCTGGGAAAAGTATTCGCAACACTCGCCTGTTCGCCATCTACAAGACCAAGATGACTGCCCTCCAATGTCTCGATGGATCTATCACATCCTCCAGAAAGGCAATGGAGAAAATTATTCATGACTTCTACTCGGATATCTTTGACAGCCATGTCCACCTGCCTACATACCAAATTCCGCAGGATGGATATGTCGTTCCCAACATTCTCCCTTCTGAAATCCGACACGCCATTTCGCTGGTAAAGATGCGAACAGCACCTGTCTGGACAAGGTCAGACCTGAACACCTGAAGAATCTGCCACCAATACTCATCAATACACTGGCCTGACTCTGCACAGGCTACCTGTCTGAATGCAAGGTTCCATCCCAGTGTAAAACCAGTAGGACCGTTCTGTTGTACAAAAAGGGAGACATCCACGACATCGGCAACTATCGCCCAAACTGCCTGCTGTCTGTCGTCTACAAGTTGTTCACTCACGTCATCCTGAATAGAATAGGCAGAACACTAGACGAAGGACAACCATGCGAGCAAGCCAGGTTCTGTAGGGGATTCAGCATGATAGACCATATCCACACAGTGACCAAACTCATTGAAGTTTTGCGAGAGTTCAAGATGCCACTCTGTCTAACGTTCATCAACTTAAAGAAGCAAAAAATGAAGTCATAAAATTTTCTTATAAATGGATGGACATGAATAGACATGGAGAGTATCATGATGATTTAAGTGAGTCAGAAGAAGAGGGACAGACATAGAATGACTGTACTCATTTGTGGAATATATAAAAACATAGTATGAGACTAATATGCAAGGAGGCCAGCGAATTCTGGGGCCAGGATGACTTGTCCACGGTTGGAAGCCTCCCACAAATATGTGGAGATGGTGGGAACAGAGGGCAGTTAGGATAGAGAAGGAACCACTCTGCTAATAAAAATTTGAAATGATCACTCTGGAAAAGAACTGAGTACTGAAAGTAGATAAAGGGATATACATGATAACCTTTATGTATCTGTATTGCAAGTCATAATGTCCAAAAGGAGAGACAGAGAGAGACAGATAGAGAAGAAAAGTACATGCCACAGAGGAGGATAGGAGGGGGGCAGGAGGGTAACTGGGGACATTGGTGGTGGGAAATGTACACTGGTGTTGGAACATTCTATGACTGAAGCCCAATAATGAACAACTTTGTAACTGTATTTCATGGTTATTCAATTAAAAATAATTAGATATTCAAAAAATTTTAAAACATTGTGACTTGCAAAGTTGTTCATCATGATTTGTTACAGGCACTAAATATTTCAACACCAATCCTATCACCATTATCACTTTCCCTCCAATATTGTCCCCAATTTTCCCAACCACCCCTCAAACCTGCCCCCACAGCATGCCCACAATCATTTATTTTATATTTCCACACCCCATAGTGATTTCTGAGAACAGAGACAGAAAATAAGTCCTGAGCACTTCGAATTGTGTCCCTAAGCCAAAACAAAACAAAATGTTTAACAACCAGCTCTTCAGAACAACGAAATCAAATTTGTAATGCATACTAATTTCTATTGAAAAAATGCACACACGGAGGTCACTTGCAAGCTATCAGTGTTACACTATCTGGCTCATGAAATTCTGGAAATGTTAATAATAGTCCCACAGAGCTGACAAGGAGATGCTCACATGAAGCAAATGAAAATCAGCAACTAGTCAGAACCAGAAAATGTCCACTGCCAGAATATTCAACAGTACTGTCAGATCGTCACACTTTAGTCATTCCGCACAGACCTCTCTGCTCCCCTGGCCAATTCTCACAGGCCATATGCTTTTTATGGAGAACATTATTCATTTGCCTCAGTAGCCACAAACTATGTGATCGAAAAGTAATGCTCATAGTCACAAAGCCACCACTCAAAATAACGTGAGTTATGGGTTTCAGTTCATATTTGTAAGCCCCAATATTCAATACCCCTTCCTGTGGACTCCTATATCATAGAAAGAGTTTGTAACAAGGGATCAGAGAAAATATTAATCCAGGTATTTTTCCATTTTTATCTTTTAAACTGTATTTTCTTTATTGGTGGTGCCAGCAATTGATCCCAGGATCTCACATATGCAGGACAAGACCTTTACCACTGAGTAATGTCCTGGACCCCTCAAAAGTTTTGTTGTAATATGAGACTGACACTCAAGGACTGTAGACACAAAGGGCCAGGAATATTGCCCCATAGTTGTAAGTATGCCTCATGAGCTGGGGGAGGAGGCAGCTAGAATAGAGAAGGGATCACTAAGTCAATGATGGTTGGAGGGGTGATTCAGATGGGAGATGTACTGAAAGTAGATAAAGGACCAAACGTGATAGTCTCTCAGTGCCTATATGGCAAACCATAGTGCTCAAAAGTAGAGAGAGAGTATGGGGGAAATTGTCTGCCATAGAGGCAGGGGGAAGGTTGGAATGGGGCAGATACTGGAGACATTGGTAGTGGAAAATATGCAGTGGTAGATGGATGGGTTGTATGACTGAAACTCAAACATAAAAGCTTTGTAACTGTTTCTCACAGTGATTCAATTTTAAAAAGTTTTGTTGTTGCTGTGGGAAACTCAATACCGACACAGAAATAGAGAAAATAATACAATGAACCTACATTTGTAGGATTACATAGCCTCAGGTAGTTTAGTTTTATTGGATTACTCCCGTCACAGTGCTCCCATTCCTCTGTTTATTTATAGCTTCTTTCTTAGTGTTTTGTTGACTTGTAAATATTGTTTTCTCTTCTCCTTGAGTCCTTTGCATAGTTTATTCAGAGCAATATCCTTTTGTATGTACACAGGAAGACTTAGCAAATGTTTTGCTTTTGTAACCTGGGAGTCATTTGACTCTACATGATATTTTCCTCCTGGGCATCTGTTCTCTCAACCTAAGCCTCAGCTGCCCTTACTTCCTAGCACCCCCAAAAGCAGGATCCCAAAGAGAGATGGGACGGACCTAGGGCAAGCGGTGAGTTGTGTGCTACCCTGGCATCGAGATGGGCCTGGCCAAAGTGCCTAATGCATAACTATAAGTTAAATGCTGTCATGATCCAAATAGTGATAACTAGATTTGGACCCTGCTAGGGTTAGGAATGATTAATCTGGCCTGAGTGCTTTAGTCTGAGTCTGTGGCAAGATGTTGCCAGGAGAGCAGCCTTGCAAACCTCAATGTATCTCTTGCTGTGTTCATACAAAAGTAACTAGTATTAAAATGTTAATGAGTGTTTGGACTAAGGAGAGTAGAAAAACCCCTTAAGAGTTATTTTGCCTACTGGCAGTCAGGAAGGGCTTTAGAATGTCCCTAGGTTGTGTTCCCTTGGAACCTGAGGAAGGGCTTTCTTATTATGATTTGCTACCTGGCTGTGTGTAGCCTAGGGGCAAGGGGGAGAGAGAAAGAGGGAGGAGAGAGACAAGAGAATCCAGAGATGCTGTGGTAGATCCAGAGAGAGGACGGAGCTGGGAGTGCGGGAGATGAGAAAGATGGAAGATTGAATAAACGGTAACTAATCAGCAACCAGAGTGGTCCTCGTTCTTCCTTCGCCTGTCCTTGGCCAATGGCCGTCCCGATCCAGTCCATACACAGCGGTTCCAGAGCACCGAACGTGGGCGGTGAGACACAGCTGCCCGGAGAGCCCGCGAGTGCACACGCCCATTGGCGTGCCTTAGTTTTTTTTTTACATACATTCACAATAATTAACTGGTAACCATTTTGTGCAATCTCTACTGCTGGGCTTTTCATTTTTAAGCTGAGGTTAATATAATTTTTGCTTTTAATTGGATGGTGACTTTGGGGTCTGGAGGCATTTCTGTGGCATGTTGCTCTTTGTTGCTCTCTTCCTAGAGATTTATTTGTGAGTTTCTGTACTGTGGCTGTTAATGAGACCAGAGGCAGTTGTTGGGCTGACTGCCATGCTACCAGAAGCAGAGATATGGGTGGGGGTCTCCCATACCTGACTTCGTTTGAGCCTGGGATTTCAGTCACAAGTCCACATACCTGGGTTTTTCAGCCAATTCATTCATGGATGAGGCTTAGCCAAGCTTGTGCAGATCGGCCATGAGCATGGCAGTGATTGAGTTATGAAGTTTCTGGCTGCCAGGGCTCTGTTGGGGCGGGGAAGGGAACTCAACCGCCTCTCCAGGTTGCCCTTTATGAGACAGCTTGAAGTAGGGTCTAGAGTGATCTCTGCAGCATGTCACCTACTGGTTTTTTTAAGTAAGAAAAGAATTATAAGAAGGATAAGAAGAGTGGTTAAGATAATTATCTGGAATTGTAATAACCTGATAAAAATAATAAACATAAACTTAAGAGTAACTGTGTGTCAGGTGCTTTACATGAATTATCTCATCAGTTATTCACAATGGCCCTGCTAGACTATCATTTTCATCTACATATTTTATATGAGAAAACTAAGGCCAGGAAAAGTAAAAACTGAAGTCAAATAGTATTCACAGATTCAGAATTTAAATTTTTTGGTCTGTTTAATTCTAATTTGGTGGCCACACCTTGTGGTACTCAGACACTATTCTTAGCTTGTGGTTCATGGGTCATTCAGGTGATGCTCAGGATCCCATGTGTGGTGCCAGAGATGGAACCTGTGCCTCCCGAATGCAAATCATGCATTCTGCCCTATTGAGTTATTTAATTGTGGGTTTTTTTGTTTGGGGATCACACCCAGCGGTGCTCAGAGTTAACTCCTGGGTATGTGCTCAGAATTCACACCTGGCAGGGCTCAGAGGACCATATTGGGTGCCAGGACCAAATTCAGGTCAGCCACATGCAAAGCAAGCTCCTTTCCCACTGTCCTACCCACTCTGACCCAATATTTAAATTTGGAAGTACATAAATGCCATACACAAAATGTTTGCAATGGTTGCCTTTGGATTATGATATTATGGGGTTTTGTTCTCTTCACATTTTTATAATATAGGGGAATGCTGTGAGGAGAAAGATAAGGTGTACTATGGGAAGAGAAGGATACAGTGCTATGGGGAGGAAGAGAAAGCAGTGGTGTTACAGCAGGAGCAGAAGTGTGGAGTGCCAGGTCACTTTAAATCTCTGCCTGTGCAAGAGGTAGCCAGTCAGAATGTAGACTGGGATGCCTGGGTTGGTATTTGGCAGCAGTTTGACCATTGTGTGATTGTAACCCAAACATGAAAGCTTATAACTATCAAAAAAAAAGATAGGCTTTGTGTCGGATAATTTTGCTCAACTCTAAAATAATATAAGAAATTCGAGTATATGTAAGGCAGGTTAGACTAAGTCAGATTTTCATTTTTATGATGCATTTATTGGGACATAATACAATAGTATATTTTTTGTGATTGTTGTTGTCACTAAAATACTGGTGATTTTAGTCTTAAAAAAAGGAATCCCCCAGCAGCCCCATCTCTCTCTCTCAGCAGCACTCTCTGGATTCTCTCTTCTCTCAGATAGGGCTGTGCACTCCAGAAAGTACAGTACAGGCAGAGCTCATAGGCCCAAAGAGGGGCAGAATGCAGGCAGGGCTCAGACGCCCAGAATAGTTCAAATACAGATAGGGCTCGGACACCCAGGTGGTGACAAGATACTGAGCACAGGAGTCTCACACACACACACACACACACACACACACACACAACCATGGCCAGAGACTAGGAAAGTCAATCAGAATGTCAAGCACTGCTAGGGTATGAGGTAAGAGGCCCAACGACAGGTGTAGAGCACAGGTATCTGACCCACATGCATGTGGCAGTGGCTGGAGACTGAGGAATGAGTACATGGGAGAGAGAGAGAGTGCGGCTCAGGGACAGGACCTGGCCATTGTTTAGAGGAGGCAAGTAGACGGCGTGGGACAGGACTGGTGATGTTGTTCACAGATAAAAGGAGAGGCTTGGACATCTGAGGAGAGAGCCGGACCCATCTACCTATATCTGCACAGTAAACTCTAACTTTTCATCTACCAAGTTTTGTATGCGAATTTTTCATACAGTTCTCAAGAACCCACCAGCACAGGAAAATCTGCTTTCACTCTAACAATATGGGGAGGCAGTGCTATGTGGAAGAAGAGGAGGCAGAGGAGGGAGTGCTATGGGGAGGAAGATGAAACAGTATCGCTCCTGGTAGTGCTTAATGATGATTGGGGGCCAATAGGACCATACCTGGAAGCCATAAGATCCTGGGGAACAAACTCGGAACCTCAGAAATATAAGGCATATTTTCTACCACTTGAGATAACTCCTAGCCTATAATTTTGCACACTTTTTAAGGAAAATTTTCTCAATAATCAACATTCTTGGGCCAGAGAAATAGTGTACAGGATAAGAATCTTGTATTGCTCATTGATGGCCCTCATTCAACTCCTGGCACTGTAAATGGTCCCTTGAACAGGGATGATCCTTTAGCACAGAGCCAGGAATAAATTCTGAGCACCGCTGAGTGTGCCCCAAATACCAAACACTAACTAAAGGAAAAATGATTAATATTCCTTGGCAGCCAGTCATTGGGAATATGCCAATGGAGGTGACTATGATGATTTTCTTCACAGGTACAACTGGCATAATGCTACCACATGCCTCAGAAGCAATTTAAAGAAAAACCAGTTAAAGCTTTAGATATTTTTGGTGTGGTTTGTGAGGATTTGGTAAAGTGAAACCAATAGTTATTAAGGAGTTATTATTGCCATGTCCTCATTACTGTCCTGAGCTCACTGAACTGTCTTCAGCATCCCAGCCATCCACTATCTCCTACACCAGTCTATGTACATAATTTAACCCAATGACAATTTGACTGCATCCAGAGGCTGACCAGGAGAAAAATTAGTACAGAAATCATGTTCATAAGGCAATTCCTAAACATGTACTACATGCTAGACTTTAAGATTTAGTTCCTGCCCTCAAAAGTTGGCTCTAGTTGGCTATGGAATTGCCATTAACTGAAGGAACTCAGAAGTGTGTTTAGCCTGGAAAAGAGATGGCTGCAGGGTTGGAAATAGAGAAGAGGTGACACAGAGTCAAAGACTAGTTTTAGAGTCTTTAAAGATACAGGGGAACTGATCCGCACAACAAAGTTGGTGGTGGGAGGGCAGGGATTGAAAAAGAAGGGTTTTTATAAAAAGAGAAAAACAAGGTTTTGGGGTCCTTGGAGGAAGGAGATGGGTACACTGGTGATGGGTGTGGTGTTGGAATTAGGTGCTTGTGGTGGAATTAAAAAAGTAAAGAGAAATCATTATTACTGGTATTGTAAACCACAGAATACCAGTCAATAAAAATGTAATAATAAAATAAGGGGCTGGAGTAATATTACAGCATGTAGTATCCTTGCCACACATATGGCACATACAGATTTAGTCCACAGCACCCCCATATGGTACCCTCAGTACTACAGGAGTGACACCTGAGCACAGAGCCTGAATTAAACTCTAAAAATTGCCTGCTGTGGCCCCAAGCAAAAATAAATAAAGATAACAAGATAAAATTTTCAAAGGAACTTTTGGAGGAAGAGTGACTTTTTTCTATGCTGTTCAAATGGTAGAATAATTTTTTTCTTCCTGGCACTCTAAATATTGTTTTTTTTTTATTGAATCACCATGTGGAAAGTTACAAAAGCTTTCAGGCTTAAGTCTCAGTTATACAATGCTCAAACACCCATCCCTTCACCAGTGCACACATTCCACCACAAGAACCACAATATACCTCCCCCCTAACCCTCCAGCCCCCCAGCCCCCCACCCCGCCTGTGTAGCTGATAAATTTCACTTTACTTTCTCTTTACTTTGATTACATTCAATATTTTTACCTTGAGAATACAGCACAATGTAGTCCAAACAGAACTGGGAAGGGCTCTAATAGGGACAGAATATACTGGGGTTCCTTAATATATTAGAAACACTTGATTAAGGGAAGGTGAACTTCTGGATTGAACTGAAGGAACAAGCTACATGCACAGACATATGATGAACATGTCACTTTTCCAAGGTGCTCACTGAGGTTTGTACTCCTTTAGTTTCAGGTGTTTTTACCTATACTCCCTGGAGGATCAGACTACCTGAGCCATGTATCTTATGGTTGTAATACTCACTGGGGATTGCTGCAGTGCTGGCTTGCTCAAGGACTAGCCAGGAGCCACACTTCCACAGAACTTGCACATTTTTGTACTTTCAATCCAGTTTAACGCAGTCTTAAAAGTAGTCATTCTGATAGATGAATTGGAGAAGGTAAAGTTAAAGATAGGTAGAGTAGTTATAAGGCCTCCTTAGACTACAGGGGAAAGATAATGAGGTATTTACTAAGGTGTTGGTGGTAATGGAAAGGGTAGAATGGACAGCGTGTGGAGTTAGACACAAAGCAATTGGTTTGAGGTAGCAAAGTGCATTTATTTTCCAGGGCTATTGTGACAAACTATCAAAAACTTAGTAGTTTGGGAATACAGAGATATTACTGTGGGTGAGCACTTGCATTACACACAGCTGAAATTATTTCCATTCCTGGCACTATATATGGTCTCCCAAGCACCATGAGAAGTAATCCCTGAGCACAGGGCTGGGAGTAAGCCCTGAGCACAGAAGAAGTGGCCCCAAATCCCACCCTTACATATTAGTCCTTCAAAATAACAGATTTTATTGTCTTCTATCTCTGGAGGACAGAAATCCAAATGTATTTAGCGGTACTAAAATCAAGACTTTCAGGGGTATAGTGATAGTACAGCAGGTAGAGTGCCTGTCTTTCATGCAGTCAACCTGGATTAATGATTTCCAACATCTTGTATGGTTCCTCCGAACACAGCCAGCAGTAACTCCTGTGCACTGAGACAGGAGTCAGCACCGAGCACCACCACGCGTTTCCCCCACAACTCAAAAAGAAAAATTTTCACATGACTCTGTCTGGAAATTTGAGGGGAGATTCTATTCTTTTCCTCTTCTAACTTTAGGTTGGAAGAGAATTTATGCTTTGGAGCCACCTCATTCTAATCCATCTCCATGGTTTGTTGCCTTCGATTCTTCCGTCTCAAATCCCCCTCAGCCTTTCTCTTCCAATAATGCTTGATATTACATCAGATTCACCTGGATAATTTAGGATAAGCTTCCTCTTTCACCATTCTTAATCTTTTTTATCTGATTTTGTTTTGGGGGCCACACTCGGCAGTGGTCAGGTCTTAGTCCTGTCTCTGCACTCAGGCTCAGTGATTACTCCTGGCCGATTCCGAGGATATCCGGTGCAAGACATTGAACCTAGGTCAGTGACGTGCAAGGTCAGTGCCTTGATTCCTGTACTCTCTGGCCCCTCAAGATTCATTTTTTTTAGTAAGACAAAATAGATTTTATTAAAACTTATGAAGATGTGAAGGAAGAAAATGTGTTCAAGAGAGAACCAAAGCCTTCTTCAGAATGGAAGTAAGCTATCAAAGAAGCATAAGACAAGGAAGTATAATATGCATCAAGGGAGAACACGGGTCTGATGAGCTAGCCAAGATTCTTGTCCTCATTCTCTTTTGCCACATAGGTAACACTTAGAGATTTTTTTAGGAATTAAACTGCAGGTATCTTAGATGTAACCACAATTTGCATATCACATGTAAGTAAAATGAAGAAAGTGACTGTAACTCTGGGGATTCAAGTCTATGTTACTCAGACCACGATTTTAGAAAAACTAACCAAATTAATAATTTCAACAAGTAGAGAAAAATGTTTGAGGGAATAAAGGTTTAGCTTGGGGCACTCAGCAGTGAAGAATCCTGACTGTCGGACACCACAACGCCAGAGAATGCTCCGGACCCCAGACCGAGCCGATAACACCAGGGTGCCCCAGATGGAGGAGGTTCAGTCACCCCACCTTCTCCAGTTGGAATCCCAGCAACCATGAGCATCTACAAACATGGCTCCGGTAAGGGAGGATATGGGGGAACCAGGACTATTTCTCCAAACCACATGGGGGCACTAGAACTGGGCAGTTCCATCCCAGCTTCCAGCCTGCCCTTGACCCTGGAAGTCATGCCCTCAACCCGCCCTTGGCTCCATCTTGCCACATTCAGCAGTGAAGAATCCTGGCCAACGGGCACCACAATGCCAGAGAATGCTCCAGATCCCAGACCAAGCCGAAAACACTGGGGTGCCCCAGATGGAGCAGGTGCAGTCTCCCCGCCTTCTCCAGATGGAATTCCGGCGACCATGAGCTTCTACAAACATGGCTCCGGTATGTGGGGACCAGGACTATTTTTCCAAACCATGCAGTTGCTTATGTAGCCATGTAACCTTTCCTAATATACCAAAAAAAAATGCTCAGGAATGGCTCCTCCGCCCTTGAACGGCCATGATCCCAGAGGCAAACAAACCAATCTCGGAATGCAGCAGCTGCTGGCAGAAATGCTCCTGGACTATGAACTAAGCTACAGCCCTGTGCCGCCCTGGGAGGGGAAGGGTTTTTGTCCCTCAGCCTTTTCCCCTTTGCAGCAGCATGGCGACCACGACCTTTCAGAGTCAATCGAACAGAGAGGTATGAGCTTGCAGTGATGGGGTGCGTGGTAAATCTCATGACGGAGGGGGTGGAACCAGCTCTGCTTCCCACCCAGACGAGACCCTGAGCAGCTGCCCATGAATGGCTCCTCTGCTCCTGAACGCCCATGATCCCAGAAGTACACAAACCAATCTCGGAACGCAGTGGCTGCTGGCAGAATTACCTCTGGATTTAATTACTAAAATACCAGAATTCCAAAACCATGTGGCCTCTATCGCAGCCATACAACATCATATACTCTTCATTATCAGCAATTGAAAACAAATTATCTAATGTTGCCTTTTCGGCGGGTCTGATTGTTGGGGGAAAATTCCAAATAATAATAGTGGGTTTTCTGTCGAAAATTGAATGTAATCAAAGAGAGAGTAAAGTGAAAATCATCTGTGTGGGAGGTGGGAGGGGGCTATACTGGGGTTCTTGGTGGTGGAACATGTGCACTGGTGAAGGGATGGGTGTTTTATCATTGTATAACTGAGACTTAAACCTGAAAGCTTTGTAACTGTTCTCATGGTGATTCAATAAAAAAAAAGTTTAGCTTGGGATATGTTACATATGATGTGAGTGATTGATTGAAGTGTGATCGATATCAAGATTTTTTTTATTAATACAAACACACTCATTCCCTGACCAGATGAAATTTGGCAGTATTGGAGTTTGAAGCTTTGAAAAGACAGAGACTTACAGGCATTTGCAGAAGATCAGCATAAACTATTTGAAAATAAGTATTAAACTTGCTTAGAATTTGGTGGCTGGAACGATAGTACAATGAGTAGTCCTTTTGTCTTGAACATGGTTGGCTCAGGTTCAATCCCAGGCATCCCATATGGTACCCCAGCAGTACCAAGAGTGATCCCTCAGTATAGAGTCAGGATAACCCCTGAGCATTGCTATGTGTTCCCCCTAAAAGCTTGCATATAGTTTAATCATTCAGGCCTAACAAAGTGTCTAGTATATGTTCAACAAATATTTATTGAATTAATGAATGAAAAGAGTCAAATGAAAACGGCATCAAGGAATAGAGTACTGATAGATTACTGAGATTTAAGTGGAAAGGGAAGTTTTTTCTTTGCGACAAGAAGTAATAAAATGAAGAAGGGGTGGCTATGCAAACTAATTTTGAAATCAACTGAATATTTTGCAATATCTCACTTCAGATAATTTTGGTAGTATGAAAGTGGAAGGTAAAGTTATTTGTGAGGAATATTAATGGGAATGAAACTGAGGTTTCAGGAAAGTAAACTATAAAAAGTCAAAGCAGAAAAGGTCCTTGGAGAAAATCTATCCCACAGACCTCATCTTATAGATTGGGAAATTGAGACTCGGGGAAAGGAACAAATTTGCTCATGGCACCAAGCCAAATAATTTGGGTCACCAGTGCAACCAATATTTATCAAGTGCTACTACATAACAAATATTTATCAAGTGCTACTATGTAACAAATATTTGTGAAGTGCTACTATGCTAGGAAGAACAGTGAAGAATGAAATCTGACTTCAGTTTATTTTTAGCACAATGGGGAAAATACAGAGGTAGGTAAATGGTATTGTGAGGACATCTTAAATTGCTCAGGGTAGTATAGAGGAGAAAGCATAAGAGTTGGCATGAAATGAATACCAGGATGGGTGATCTAAAAACCAACCCAGCTAAAAGTAGATAGTGGGTTGGCTATGAATCCAGGTAGAAGTTCCTTGACCTAAATGATATTTGTAATTCCAGGGAGAATGAATGAAAACTCCCAGGAGCTTGATACATGTTTCAACAAACTTTTGTACTTGTGTCTTTTCTTCAAATTGTCTAGGCAGACCAGAGGCACAGGGAAGCAATTAAACAGGTTGAGTGATCAACTATTGGATTAAGTCCATCAATTTGAACAGATGAGAGAACTCAGTAGCTGTGTTCATTTACCAAGAGCAACTAGGATTAAAGAGATTGACAGAGCAGGGATTAACAGTGTTTGCTGGGGGAAGCGAGGTTTTTCAGTGAGATTTGAATTCCACAAAGGCAATGTTAATTTAGACTTTTTTCACTGCTCTATTATGTCATCCCATAGGCCAGATATGCTAGAATCTATAACTGAGGGCAATTGTTTTGGAAAAGAGCATATTTGAAATGTATGTTTATGTCAAAGTAAAAAAATGATTACTTTTATAATTAAATAATCCCTAACACTTTATATCACCTATTATTGAAATATGTTTTTTCCTTCTTAAGTATATTCCCTCTCACAAGCGTTCTATGAATATTAGCTGTGCATATTCATTTCAGAGAATGAATACTGGATTTTGTTGTTCTGAGAAAAGCAAGCTAGAAGCCTATTTAGCCCACTTAGGAAATGTTTTCTCCAGTTACTGTTGCTTTTGCTACAACACAACACTGCTAGAAGTAAATTAGTCCAACTCCATCCCTGCTGCTGTAATGGTTGAGTTTTGTAGGTGCACAGTTTCCTCGGGTATTGAAGATCATAATGGAAAACATTTTGTATCCATCTGTGGATTGGCTGTGGCACCCAGAGTTCTCAGCTTCAAATTTTGCCAAGCCTGGTTTGTGGCAAACCTCTATCTGCATCTAGAAAAAGCAATCTAAACTTTGAAACTCTTTCTCCTGAGAAGAAGAGTATAGTTTTACAAGAAAGAGAATGGGAATGCTGGTGCGAGTGCAGAACAAACATCAGTTTGAAGTTAGAGATTGAAAGTATGCAATTGAGATACTTCTTTCCTGAAAGATACCCCTCTTCTTCTGTTTTGTTTTTGTTTTGGGAGCAAATGCAGTGGTGCTCAAGGCTTATTCCTGAATCTGCATTCAGGGATAATTCCTGGTGGGCTCGGGAGACCACATGGGGTGCTGAAGATCAAACCAGTTCAGCCGTATACAAAACAAGTGCTTTACCTGCTGTGCTATCTCTCTGTCCCCAGGATGCAACTCTTTTGGTGAGACTTCTCCTCACCTCCTTGCGTAGTTCTAATGAAAGATTTAATAGATGACGCAGAGCTGCCAACTCAATGGGTTCTAGTAATCAGGCAGGGTGTGGAGAGCCAAAGTGAGTCACCATCAGCAGCTTGTGGTCTATCTAGTTAGTGTGTTTTTTTTTACAGAAGATTAGTGCTGTAGAACAGATTCTGGAAATTTGCCCTATAGTTTCCATAAGCAACCAATACTAAGGGCACTTATAGCCTCACTGCAGCAGTGCTTCATACTAAATTGCCAACAAATTACTCCACCATCTCAGGACAGATTTGAGGAGATTAAGGAAGGAATAAGGAGAGAGGAATTGCAGGTACATGCAGCTCCAGGAACCAAACTCAGATCCCTGTCTTCACGTATACCAACTCTTATATCTTTTTCCTATCAATATGTCTTTGGTAGGTGGGGGGGAATGTTAAGCCACACCTGGCCATGCTCAGTAGTTACTCCTCGCTCTGCACTCAGGATTTATTCCTGGTAGAGCTTGGGGCACTATTTGGGATGCCAGGGATTAAACCCAGTTGGTAACATGCAAGGCACAGTGCCATGCCCGGAGTAACAAGATATATCTCCAGTCCCAGATATATCTTTTTAATGTCACTCAAGTTAGCCACAAAGTTACCACATATGCTTTCTTCATTGTAGCAACTTCATTATTCTGAAACACTATGCTTGATAAGAAAAAGTCTGGTTGTGTTTGAAATCAATTTGTGTCATCACAAGATATTCACCATAGTATTTATCAATTAAGAAATAGAAAGGAGAGGTTTGTAATCTACCTGTCATAAATTTTGGAATGATTGTAAAACAAGGTTTATATTGTCTGTCATCTATTTGCTGAACAAAGTTTCTTGTCAATGTGACCATGAAGAATTTACAGAGGTGTGACTAAATTCCCAATAGGAATTGATGTATAATCATTTCAGGCACAGCACCTCTATAATAATTATAGTTAGGGCCAGGGAAATGCGTCAATGGGTTAAAAACATTCTTTGCATGCGGAAGACCCAGATTCAATCACCAGAAACTCGTAGTTCACAAAACACCACTAGGAATGACCTCCAGACAAAAAGTAAGCTTTGAGCACCACCAGGTGTGGCACAATTTCAAAACAAAACAATCTACACATTCATATGAAGGATAAAAACTCAGTTCTCTACGTAATGTTTGAAAAATTTTTATTTCTAAGTTAGAGCAAATATTTAATATTTTAATTTTTTTCTGTATATCTTATATGATACAAAACAGTAATGGGACTCATCAATAAGTCCTCATCAAACCTGAGGACTGGACAGTCCTCATCAAGTCTGTGCAGTTTTCCAGTTGCCATACAAATGTTATCAGTTTCCATTTGTGTATCACTGTATCACTGTTGTCCCATTGTTCATCGATTTGCTCAAGTGGGCACCAGTAACTCTCCACTGTAAGACTTGTTGTTACTGTTTTTGGCATATCAAATACACCACGGGTAGCTTTTCAGGCTCTGCCGTGCAGGCGGGATACTCTCGGTACCTTGCTGGGTTCTCCAAGAGAGACAGAGGAATCGTTGGCATGCAAGGCAAACGCCCTACCCACTGTGCTATTGCTCCAGCCCTTCCATTTGTGTACTGATAAAAAATTTGGGAAATACTGAGATAAAATGACATTAAGACAACAGAAAGAGAATTGTTTAAACCATTTTCTTAATTGGGATTCATTACATCGCAAGTGGCAGAGATTCAACTGAAACTAAGTTGAAGTGAATTTTGCTGTGGGAGGAGGGGAGTACCTTTATTGAGTCAAGACCCAAAACTTCAGAAATGGGAGAGAGAATAGACCTCAGTTGTGACGGGATGAAGGAAGATAATTATTATTAGTTCACTTTCTCTGTCTCTAAACCTCTGCTTCTCTAGGTCTCATTGGTACTTTTTCTGGAATGTTTACCGGTTGCCTCCTATCATATTTTCTAGATGAAGCAGGGAATAAAGTTTCATGTAATTACTGTTTTTAAATTTTCTTATCACTTCCATACATTTTCCTGTTGCTACTTCTGTTGGAATGACCTGGAATCTCTCTCTCTCCCTACTTCTCCCTCCCTCTCCCTCTCCCTCTCCCTCTCTTTCACACACACTCACGCACATGCTACATATACACTTTGTTTATGGTGCTCACCAGGTGTTATACACTCTAAGTTGCATTGCTTGCTCACATTAACCAGGATCATACACTTCAGGTGTGATACTTGCACACATATTGTTATTGTGCACCAGAGACTGCATGCTTTGTTGTGATACCAGGGGTCCCAAACAACAGAGCTGCTCTGGGGTGGTGGGCCGAGTGAACAGCAACAGTGAGCTGGAAGATCCCTCCTCAGCTAAGGTGCCCAAATGAGCACTAATTGAGAGTGGACACCTGGGATTTTTAGAAGTGCACCGGAAGTAGAACTGTAACCCAGAACCATCACCAATGTGGGACTCCTCCCCCATAGGAACAGCAGCGGTAGTGGGAGTGGCCTCTGGCCACAGTTGTCCACTTGTGCACCAGTTAATTTCCTCTTCTATTGTGCATTGAAATAATATCTCAGCCTCTATGAGGGCAGCCTGGTTACCCTAACCACACTAGGCCAATAGTTCACTAGCCTAGTTTAATCAAAATATTCCCCAAACTCACCAAAATAATGGTGAACACAAGAATTTGTACGAACCTCATCTAAAAGAACACATCCCCTGAAGCTTCACTAAAGGACCCACGTAAGTCACGCAAAAGCACCAAAGAGGAAGGTAATATCCTTCAAGGGGAAAGAGGAGACTACCATTGTCTGAGATCATCTAGAGTCCTCCTTTGCAGTGAGAGGCAGACACTGATAGAGAATTGGAGGGATCCACCTCCATACTACCACAACAACATGGGGAAAGAGTGCAGATCCCCATCTTGAGGACTGTATGAAGTAGAGCCCTGAAGGCTCAACAAAAATTCCCAAATTACAATCTCCCTGATAAAGAATTCAGAGATAAAATGGTGAGGGTGTTCAATGAGCTCAAAGAAACAGTTGAACAGATAGCCAATAAAACACAGGAAGAAATGACAGCAGAAATAAGAAAGCTACAAACAGAAGTGTCACTAATAAAGAATTCGGTAGATGAAATTAAAAACTTAGTGGGTGCCCTCAAACATAGAATGACAATAGCCGAAGACAGAATCAGTAAGCTTGAAGATAAGCTGCACAAAGCATACAGACTACAACAGAAGACAGGGGAAGACCTCAAATAGCTCAAGGCAGGTAAGAGATGTATGGGATGAATTCAGAAGGAACAGCATAAGAATCATTGGAGTACCAGAAGGACAGGGAGGCAGCCCCAGTGAGGCAGTGACAGAGATATCATTGCTGAGAAGTTCCCAGAGCTGGAGAATGCAGATATCCAGTGTAATCCAGTGTAATGCAGATATCCTGGTCCGGTGTAAATTCACCAGACTAGGCCAGCTGTTACACGCAAAAGGATGTTTCCGGGCTCACGGGGTGGCTCTATCTCTCACCACCCACAGTCGGTGCTCTCCAGCCGCTGTGCATGCACCAGTCAGGCTGGCTGTTGCCTTGATGGATGATAGAACGAAGACCAAGCTGCTTGCTTATTAGTTTACATTTATTCAATCTCTCATCTCTCCCAGCTCTCTCCAACCCTCTCTCTGTGTGTGTCTCTGGCTAACTGCTCAATTCTTTCTTCCTGCTGTATCTGTCTCCTCTATATCTCTCTCTGCTGTCTCTCTGCTGTCTCTGTAACCAACTCTCCTTCTGAGTGACTCTCCTTCTGACTCTCTGGATCCCCTCTGCTTCCCACTCTTGACTCTCTGGATTCTCCCTCTCCTGGATCCTCACTCTTGATTCTCCTGCTTCTGGCTCTGATGACTCCCTGACTCTCTTTCTCTGCTTCCCCTGACTGTATCCGGATTCACCTTCCGATCTTACTCACTCCTGAATGTCCTCTGCTCTTACAGTCTTAGTTTATAAAGCAATCACGTAGGGTGGTGATACAAAGGTCGGGTAGAACATTAACAAATCAACAAAGAGAGGTAAGGCCACTCCTCCAGGAGATTAAGTCAAGGACAAAATATCATCTAAGGAGATTACTCCAGATTACTAGGAGATCTGCTCAAGGGCGGGATCCCATCCAGAGTGTGTTGCTTCCTTCTTTCTTCAGCTAGCAATCCACTTAAATAGTTGTAGTAAATTTACTTCTAATATTTCTAGCTATGTCATTCTATATGAGCACAGTAAGAAATATATCAAGCTTAAAGTTTGGTTCTTCCTGAGGACATTCACTATATATTCCAGACCACAGTCCTCAGGCCAAATTATTCTTCCTAACCCCAACAGGGTCCTTATCCAATTACCTCTTTGGGTCATAACACAGTTTTTCCATGAATGTGCTCTTAACTTATAGTTAAATATTATGGTCTTATGCTTTTGCACGGCTGCTTTGCTGCTGAACGACCAAGATCCAGAGCCAGCTACACTACTTCTGGTCCCAGCAAGTGCTTGCAGCCATATATCTAGACTGTGAACTAAGCCTTTGTCCCATGCCGGCCGAGGAGGGGAAATATCTTTCTTTCTCAGTTTTTCCTCCCTTTGTGGGAAGAAGCGGCGTGTTGTCCGCCATATTATGGGACTTTTAAGCAAGTATGAACTAGGTGGCGCGGGAAGGAAGGAAAAAAATGTGTTTTGAACTTGAAACAGTGGGACACTTGGGCAGTCTCGGGCCGGGTCTGATACCGGCTCACACTCCTCCGAGATTCGACCTGGGTGGCCGTGCTTTTGCACGGCCGCTTTTTTGCTGAACAACCAAGATCCAGAGCCAGTTACACTGCTTCTGGTCCCAGCAAGTGCTTAAGATTAAGTCAAGGACAAAATATCATCTAAGGAGCCATATCTCTAGACTGTGAACCAAGCTTCAGCCCCAAGCTGCCACGGGAAGGGAAATGATGCAATTACCAACATAAATCTCCCTGAACTTAATTACGAAAATACAGAAATCCTATCTGTAGAGACGTCATATCTCTTCATTCTCATCAATGGAAAACTAATTATCAAATGCTTCCTTGTCAGTAGGGCCATATTTTTGGGGGGTAAACTCCAACAACAATAGTGAGTTGTGTGTTGAAATATGGAATTTAATCAAGGTAAAGAGAAAATGAAGTGAAATTTTTCAGGTGGGGGTGGGGGAGTGGGGGCTGGGAGGTATACTGGGGGTTTTTCGTGGTGGAATATGGGCACTGGTGAAAGGACGGGTGTTTGAGCATTGTATAACTGAGACATAAGCCTGAGAACTTTGTAACTTTCCACATGGTGATTCCATTAAATAAATTTAAAAAATAAAAAATTAAAAATAAATAAATATACAAATAAACAAATAAATATTATGGTCTTAAGTGATAACACAGTGGGTAAGGCATTTGCCTTGCACGTGGACCGACCTGGGTTCAGTTCCTCCACCCCTCTTGGAGAGCCCGGCAAGCTCCCAAGAGTATCTCGCCTGCACAGGGAATTAACCCAATGAAAAAAACACAGTCAAAGACATAATTGCTAAGAAATTCCCAGAGCTGGAGAAGGCAGGCATCCAGATACAAGGAGTCCGAAGAGTACCAGCAAAAAGAGACCCGAATAAAAAGACTCCAAGGCATATCATAGTCAGGATGAGGGATGCTATGGATAGAGACACAATTCTGCAAGCAGCAAGGTCAAAGAAGGAAATCACATACAAAGGAGCACCCCTCAGGTTTACAACAGACCTGTCAGAGGAAACCCTCCGAGCCCGAAGACAATGGTGGGACATAGTGAAAAAACTCAACAAAATGAATGCCTCACCAAGAATACTTTATCCTGCTAAACTCTCACTCAAACTTGAAGGAACCATACACTATTTCTCGGATAAACAACAGCTCAGGAACTTCATAGACTCAAAACCAAACTTGAAAGAAGGTCTAAAGAGGCTACTGTAAGACAAGGAGGAGCCCCATAAAAACAACAAATACCACAGAAATATGACACAAAATCCTATCACAATAATCTCTCTCAATGTCAACGGCCTAAATGCACCCATCAAGAGACACAGAGTGGCAAAATGGATCCAAAAATTAAACCCAACATTCTTCTGCCTGCAAGAAACACACCTGAACAAACAGAGTAAACATAGACTCAAAGTCAAAGGATGGAAAACAATCCTGCAAGCAAACAACTCCCTTAAAAAAGCTGGAGTGGCCATCCTGGTATCCGACAACATAGACTTCAGGTTGAAAATGATTAAAAGGGACAGCGAAGGTCATTTTCTATTTATCAAGGGATATGTACAACAGGAGGAAATCACACTCTTAAACGTATGCGCTCCTAACAAACGACCGGCTAAATATTTAAAACAACTCCTAACAGACTTCAAAGAGGACATCACTAACAGCACAATTATAGTCGGAGACTTCAATACGGCCTTATCGCCTCTAGATAGATCGACAAGAACAAAACTCAACAAGGAGACACTGACTCTGAAAGAAGAAATTGAAGAGAGAGGCCTAATAGACCTATACAGGGCCTCACACCCCAAAAAGAAAGAATACACATTCTTTTCCAGTGTACACGGAACATTTTCTAAAATAGACCATGTACTGGGCCCCAGAACATACCTCAATAGAATCGGAAAAATAGAAATTGTATCAACCGTCTTTTCAGACCATGATGCACTGAAGATAGAAGCTAACCACTCACCGACACGGAGAATCAAATCAAACACTTGGATATTAAACAATTCAATGTTGAACAATGAGTGGATCAGGAAGGAAATCAAGGAAGAAATAAAAAAATACTTAGAAATAAATGAGAATGAAGACACGAGCTGCAAAAACCTATGGGACGCAGCTAAAGCCGTGATAAGGGGAAAATTTATAGCTCTACAAGCATTCCTCAGGAAGAAAGAAAGGGCCCACATAGACAGCTTGACTTCACGACTCAAGACCTTAGAAAAGGACCAGAAAAAAGGAACCGAAACCAGATCGAAGGAAAAAAATAATAAAAATTAGAGCAGAAATTAATGACATGGAAACCAAAAAGACAATCCGAAAGATCAATGAAACAAAGAGCTGGTTCTTCGAGAAAATAAATAAGATTGATAAACCGCTAGCAAGACTCACAAAGAAAGAAAGAGAGAAAACCCTAATAAATCGAATCAGAAATGAAAAGGGGGACATCATAACAGAAACCAATGAGATTCAAAAGATCACTAGACACTACTTCGAAAGTCTATATGCCACAAAACAAGAGAACGTAAAAGAAATGGATGGATTCCTCCATTCCTACAATCTCCCAAGACTGAACAAAGAAGACTTGGAATACCTGAATAGACCCATCAATGTTAAGGAAATTGAAACTGTAATCAAAAACCTCCCCAAAAACAAAAGCCCAGGCCCAGATGGTTTCACTGGCGAATTCTTCCAAACATTTAAAGAAGACCTATTGCCTGTTTTCCTCGAACTTTTCCAGGAAATTGAAAAAACAGGAACTCTCCCAAACAGTTTCTATGAAGCACACATCTCCCTAATACCAAAAGCAAACAAAGACACCATTAAGAAAGAAAATTACAGACCAATATCCCTGATGAACACCGATGCGAAGATCCTCAACAAAATACTAGCAAATAGGATCCAACAACTCATCAAAAGATCATCATCACGACCAAGTGGGATTCATCCCGGGGATGTAAGGATGGTTTAACATTGGGAAATCAATCAACATAATCCAGCATATCAACAAAAGTAAAGATAAAAACCATATGATCATATCAATAGATGCAGAGAAAGCATTTGACAAGATCCAACATCCTTTCATGATGAAAACCCTCGCTTAAATGGGGTTTGGAGGAACTTTCCTCAAGATAGTCGAAGCCATCTATCACAAGCCTACGGCAAGCATTATCCTCAACAGGGAAAAACTAAGGGCCTTTCCTCTAAGATCAGGTACAAGACAAGGATGCCCACTCTCACCACTCCTCTTCAATATAGTACTGGAAGTACTTGCGATAGCTATTAGACAAGAAAAAGAGATTAAGGGCATCCAGAGAGGAAAGGAAGAAATCAAACTCTCACTATATGCAGATGATATGATACTATATCTAGAGAAGCCTAAAGCCTCTACTAAGAAACTCTTAGAAACAATAGATTTATACAGTAACGTTGCAGGCTACAAAATCAATACCCAAAAATCCATGGCCTTCATATATGCAAACAATGAGGCAGAGGAAAGGGACATGAAAAAAGCAATCCCATTCACAATCGTGCTCCAGAAAATCAAGTACCTCGGAATCAGCTTAACCAAGGAAGTAAAAGATCTCTACAAAGAAAACTACAAAACGCTGCTCCATGAAATGAAAGAGGACATGAGGAAATGGAAACATATACCCTGCTCGTGGATAGGGAGAATCAATGTTGTCAAAATGGCAATACTCCCCAAAGCATTATAGAGATTCAACGCGATCCCTATAAGGATACCCATGACATTCTTCAAAGAAATGGATCGAGCAATTCATATGGAACAACAAACGCCCACGGATAGCTAAAACAATTCTTGGGAAAAAGACGATGGGAGGCATCACCCTCCCCAACCTCAAACTTTACTACAAAGCAGTAACAATTAAAACAGCATGGTACTGGAACAAAGGCAGAGCCGTAGACCAGTGGAACAGGGTGGAATATCCCTACACACAACCCCAAATGTATGATCATCTAATCTTTGATAAGGGAGCAAGAGATGTGAAGTGGAGCAAGGAAAGTCTCTTTAACAAATGGTGCTGGCACAACTGGACAACCACATGCAAAAAATGGGCTTAGAACTTGACCTGACACCATGCACAAAAGTCAGATCAAAATGGATTAAAGACCTCAACATTAGACCACAAACCATGAGGTACATTGAAGACAAGGTCGGCAAAACCCTCCACGATATTGAAGATAAAGGTATCTTCAGGGTCCGGAGCGATAGCACAGTGGGTAGGGTGTTTGCCTTGCACGCGGCCGACCTGGGTTCGATCCCCGGCATCCCATATGGTCCCCCAAGCACTGCCAGGAGTAATTCCTGAGTGCAAAACCAGGAGTAACCCCTGAGCATCGCAGGGTGTGACCCAAAAAGCAAAAAAAAAAGGTATCTTCAAAGGTGACAGGGAACTAAGCAATCTAGTAAAAACAGATCAACAAATGGGACTACATTAAACTAAAAAGCTTCTGCACTGCAAAAGATACAGTGACCAGAATACAAAGACTATCCACAGAATGGGAAAGGATATTTACACAATACCCATCAGATAAGGGGTTGATATCAAGGGTATATAAAGCACTGGTTGAACTCTACAAGAAGGAAACATCCAACCCCATCAAAAAATGGGGCGAAGAAATAAACAGAAACTTTACCAAGGAAGAAATACGAATGGCCAAAAGGCACATGAATAAATGCTCTGCATCACTTATCATCTAATCTTATCAAAGATTAGATGATCAGAGAGATGCAGATCAAAACAACCACGAGATACCACCTCACACCACAGAGACTAGCACACATCTAAAAGAACAAAAGCAACCGCTGTTGGAGAGGATGTGGGGAGAAAGGGACCCTTCTACACTGCTGGTGGGAATGCCGACTGGTTCAGCCCTTCTGGAAAACAATATGGACGACTCTCAAAAAATTAGAGGTTGAGCTCCCATTTGACCCAGCAATACCACTGCTGGGAATATATCCCAGAGAGGCAAAAAAGTATAATTGAAACGACATCTGCACATGTATGTTCATCGCAGCACTGTTTACAATAGCCAGAATCTGGAAAAAACCCGAATGCCCTAGAACGGATGACTGGTTGAGGAAACTTTGGTACATCTATACAATGGAATACTATGCAGCTGTTAGAAAAAATGAGGTTGAATTTTGTATTTAAGTGGATCAGCATGAAAAGTTTCATGCTAAGTGAAATGAGTCAGAACGAGAGAGACAGACGTAGAAAGATTGCACTGATCTGTGGAATATAGAATAACAGAGTGGGAGACTAACACCCAAGAATTGTAGAAATTATTACCAGAAGGTTGACTCCATGGCTTGGAGGCTGGCCTCACATTCTGGGGAAAGGGCAACTCAGAGAAGGGATCACCAACTATAATGTAGTCGAAGGCCATGTGGGGAAAGTGAGTTGCGGGCTGAATGAGGGCTAGTGACTGAGCACAGTGGCCACTCAACAGCTTTATTGCAAACCACAAGAGCTAATTAGAGAGAGAGAACAGAAGGGAATGCCATGCCACAGTGGCAGGGTGGTGTGGGTGGAGATGGGTTTGGGGAGGGTGGGAGGGATGCTGGTTTTACTGGTGGTGGAGAATGGGCACTGGTGAAGGGATGGGTTCCCGAACTTTGTATGAGGGAAGCATAAGCACAAAAGTGTATAAATCTGTAACTGTACCCTCACGGTGATTCACTAATTAAAAATAAATAAATTTTAATAAAAGATATAACTTACAATACAAATTCCGGATCTGATCTTACAAGTTAACAGAATCTGATTAGTGGAATAGGTGATTAACTGGTTGGGGAGGAGAACACAGAGAAGAGTTTACAGATAAATAAAGGATTGGGAGTGACTCGAGAGCACTGTGATGGGTGTAACCTGATAAACCTAAGCTCCCTGAAGCGAGGCTGAAAGGACAAACCAATGTTATCCCACTATCCAGATATAAGAAACCCAAAGGGTACCAGCTAAAAGAGACCCTAATAAGAAGACTCTAAGACATATGATAATCAGAACAATGAATACCATAGAGACACAATACTGCAAGAAGCAAGGTCAAAGAATAAAATCACATACAAAGGAGTATCCCTTAGACTTACAGCAAACTTATCAGATGAAAGTATCTAATCTCGAAGATAATGATGGGATACAGTGAAAAAACTCAATGAAATGAATGCCTCATCAAGAATATTTTATCCAGGCTGCAGCGATAGCACAATGCGTAGGGCATTTGCCTTGCATGCGGCCGGCCTGGGTTCCATTCCTCCGTCCCTCTCAGAGAGCCTAGCAATCTACCGAAAGTATTCTGCCCACATCGCAGAGCCTGGCAAGCTACCCCTGGCATATTCGATATGCCAAAAACAGTAACAACAAGTCTCACAATGGAGACGTTACTGGTGCCTTGCACGAGCAAATCAATGAACAACGGGATGACAGTGGTACAGTGCTACAGACTCTCACTCAGACTGTCAGGAATGATACAGTACTGAGGTACTTCACAGACTGTCAGGAATGACAAAGAGCTCAGGTACTTCATAGATTCTAAACCAACCTTAAAAGAAGGACTGAAGGGGCAACTGTAAGACAAAACAAACCACACAAGCACAACAACCTTTTACAGAAAGATGGCACAAAACCCCATGACAATAATCTCTCTCTATGTCAATGGTCTAAATGCACCAATTAAGAAACAAAGAGTAGCAAAATGGATTTAAAAACTGAATCCAACATTCCACTTCCTACAAGAAACACATTTCAACAATCATAACAAACACAGATTCAAAGTCAAAGAATGGAAAACATCTTCAAGCAAATGACTCCCTAAAAAAGCTGGGGTGGCCATACAAACATCAGACAAAATAGCTTTCAGGCTGAAAAAGATTAGAAGAGACAGCGAAGGCCATTTTTTAAAAAAATAATCAAGGGATATGTACATCAGGAAGAAATTACCTCCTAAACACATATGCACCCAATGAGGGGTCAGCAAAATACCAAACAGCTTCTTTATGATGATTGCCCTTAGGCTATATGGATAGTGCCAGGGATTAAGCTTGAATCCTCAGGTACAATGTGGTAGCTCAGAGCACTGGAACACATGCCTAGAATGCATAGTATCCTAGGTTTTAATCTAGCCTGCAAGACCTCCCTTGCATCGCTAGATGTAGCAATTCCCCAGCACCACTGGGAGTCTACCCCTCAAATCCTTGTATCCATGTTTAAAAGTCATGTTCTTTTGTCAGTGAGCCATCCCTGTGCCCCAGAGGAGAATACTTGAAAAGATCTGGATTTAATGCTTTTAGAGCTAGTGTACCATATATATTTTATTGAACTAGTATACTATATATCTTTAACAAATTCAGATGCCTAATATTTTTCAAAATATAACTATATTAAGGGAAATTATATTTATACCACCTTCAATATTTGTACATCATCTTTATGTAACACTGCTTTCAAAACACAGCTTGTAAAGAACATGACTTTCACAAAATATGTTTCAAAAATAGAGAGAACATCAAAGAACATTAAATTAGTTTGAAATATAACTCATAATGCTAGAGGTATCATTTCTTAAATCAAATTAACTATATTTGTACTCAAAATACATGGCTTCTAACTAAAGTATGATAAATTCGCGGGAAGTATCTGATTAGTCAACATTGGATTATATGGCTTCATTTGGACCAAAAGTACACATTCTGCTAGCAGAATCATGGTGACTAAGGCAATCTGGAATCATAGCCCTCAAATTTGTTTTTGCCCACATTTACTTCTACTGTTCATCATGCTTTTGATGTGGAAAAGACAAGATTAGAGAGTCTCTAGAAGAAAATGGCATTATCTTACAGGTTACATGTTATCTGAATGTTAAATGTTACCTGTAAGAACTGTATAGAGTATTCCAATTGTTACAGGACTAAGGAGACAAAAGTCCTCCCCATGCTGACTATTTGGCAAAGGAACCAAATTGCCTTAAAGGTAATCTGAAGATGGATAGATGAGTCCTCTGGTTTAACAGACTTTAACAACCCTAATTTCTCCTTGGAGGAAGCAAGGTCTATGCTATATCTAGATAAATCAGGATCAGGATAGGATAGGCTCTGCTGAAGTACAACCCTCAAATCTTAGTGGCTGAAACAGCACAGCTTTATTTCTTAGTTGATATAAAAACAAATGTTTATTTCTTATGCTTCATATCTGTCATTAGTCAGCTGAGTTCTCTATTCATTAATGTGAGCATTGAACCAGCCTGATGGAAAGAGAAAAATCCTGAATTCTCCATTGATAACTTAGTCCTCTCATCAAGAAGTGGCATAGCATTACCACTGCCTGAGTCAGCTTGGAGTATTACAACAAAATCCCATAGATGGTGTATTTTCACAGAATTCTATTTCCCACAAATCTAAGATGGAAAATCTAAGATCAAAGAGTCAACTCTTTTTCTTCCTGATGAGACCTTCCTGGTTTTCGATGGCTTTCTGTATGTTTAGATAGTGGATAAGAGTGAGGGGAGAGAGACAGAGAGGAGCGAGACAATCTTATGTCTTTTGTTTCCATTACTTTTTTTTTCTTTTCTTTTTGTTTTTGTGTCACATCCAGCAGTGCTCAGAGATGACTCCTGTCTGCACTCAGGGATCAGTCCTGGCCGTGCTCGAGGGACCATATGGGATGCTGGAAATCGAACTTGAGTTGGCTGTGTGCAAGATAAATGTTCTACCCACTGTACTAGCACTCTAGACCCTATTTATTTTATTTTTTAATTATTTGTTTAATCATCTCTTCTTATAAATACATTAATATGGAACCCAAGTTTATGACATAATTGGCTTGCAAAAGCCCTTACCACAGGCCAGAGAATACAGGAACTAAAGTCTTTCATGTGGCTGATCCCACTTCAATCCCAGGCACCAGATATGATCCCCTGAGCACCTCCAGGAGTGGCACCTGAGTGTGAGCCAAAAATGGGCCCTGAGGCCTCACATGTTGGGGAGAAAGGCAGCTGAGATAGAGAAGGGAACACCTAGTAGAGAATGTTGGGAGGACCCACTCAGGTTGAAAGCTGCATGCCGAAAGTAAACTATAGACCGAACATGATGGCCACACAATACCTCTATTGAAAATTACAACATCCAACAGGAGAGAGAAGAAAAGGGAATTCGCTGCTGCAGAGGCAGGGTGTGGTGGTGGGTGTTGGGGTGGGGGTGGTGGGAGGGATACTGGGAGAGGAGAATGGGAACTGGTGGAGAGATGTAAACGAAATGCAGACATGATAGTTCATAAGTTTGTAACTGTACCTCACGGTGATTCACTAATAAATTTTTTTAAAAAAAGAATGGCCCCTGAGCACACCCAGGTCTGTGTTCACAAAAATAAAAAAGTAAAAAAATGTAAAAAGAAGAAAGAGAAATCCCAGGCAATGGTGCAGCAGCAAGGGCCAGAACTGGGAAAGGGATGGTAGTTCTCAGCACTCTGAACAGTGGAAGGGGTCATATAATTTCTGTGTTAGTGAATGTGGGTGCCCCTTGGATGTTGCCTCAGGGAGAGCACCATTAACCAAAACTAGACAATCGTCCACTGTGGAGCACTGGCCTGGAGTGCGAGCGGTGAGGATGGTGGCAGCTGGCGGAGAAGCTGAAAGCTAACAGAGCTACCACAGCTCTCAGCGCTATGGGCAGCAGCAGGGTTTAAACATTTTACTCTTGTCAGTATGGATATGGAAATCAACTTTACTCATGTCAGTGTGGATATATTTTATTTATGAAGAAAACTGTTTGACTATATTTAGGAAGTAGTAAGTTAATAAAGAGGTTAAAATACTTTTACTTTGACCGATAAGTGTTCTACAATATAGGATGTGAGTGTCGGGTATTATATACAACACACCAAAAAAAATACCCTTCCAGAATTCCTCTTCTTTGATCCTGACTGATGCCATTGTTGGGGAGATACTTGCCACTACAGCCCATGGTTGTGTTAGAGGATGTTATTGTGGACTTCACATGGGGAGAGTGACAGCTCCTGGATGATGAGCAGAGGACCCTGTAGAAGAAATGATGTGATGCAGGAAATCTACAGTCACCAGGAATCACTGGGTAAGTGAAGTTCTCAGCGGTTTCCTACCTTTATTTTTATTTGTTAATAAATAAACATCTTATTAAGAATACAGCTCTGAGGTTTTTTGAAATAAAATGTGATAATTTCCCCTCTAATCAAAAGTCCACGGTGGTCTACTTTTATTATATTTAAAAATAATGAAATTGATTTATATAGTTATAATAGTATTTAACTCATAGTACTGAGTCTCAAATTTAGTGCTCAACACCACAGTGTTCATGAGCTCCACCACAGTCCTTATGTCACCTCTGATATGATCTTCATTCCCTACCCCACCCACATTCTTTTCTTGTGATGTGTAATCTAATGCCAATGGTTCGACATTGTTCCACACAGATTGTTTATGCTCTTATTAAAACATCTATATGTCTGTTTGCAGATTATTTATTAAACAATTTTGCGTGCAATCTCAGGATGACATCAAACACCTGATGTTTTTCTATACTTTGACACAGTGATTCTATAAAATAGTATAAAAATTAATTTATAGATTCCTGAAGGATGAGTTGTAAGGGGTTTCTGGAGAGTCAAACCTAAGGATGAAACTAAAATGCAGTGACATTAATTATGCAGAATGAAAATCTCATGGGGTTGGCTAGTGAGCTATCACAGGATATAAGTCACTTGTCTTGTACTCAGCCATCCCCAGTTTAATTCCTGGTACCACATATGGTCCTCTAAGTACTGTCAGGAGTGATCCCTAAGCACAGAACCAGGAATAAGCCTGAAGTACCACCATGTGTGGTCTAAAAGAAAAATGAAAAAAGAAATTCATAGGGAAATTCATAGAGAAAGCAATCTCTTCCTTAGTTATAAAGGTCTCTCTGTAGTTTTAGTTGTAGTTGCTAGGGCAGTGGGCATATTAGACCAAGAATGGAACTCAGGGCCTCACACCGGCAAGGCATATACTTTACCACTTGAACCACATCCCTAACTTCCTAAAGCTCCATTTTTCCTTTCCAAAATTTACTGGTGGAATTTTCCATCTAGACCAGTTGATATTCTTAGACATTAAAATGATTGCAAAGACCAAGACCAAGAAAGAAACTTCATTCTCAGAAAAAACTTACAACAATAACCCAATATTATTTGGGCCAGAGCAATAGTATATAGCAAGTAAGGTGTTTGCCTTGCACACAGCCAACCTGGTTTCAATCCCCAGCACTCCATATGGTCCCCCAACCCCACCAGGAGTAATTCCTCAGTGCAGAGGCAAAAGTAAACCCTGAGTATTGCCAGGTATGGCACAAAAAACAAACAAAACAACCCCCAAAAATAATTATACAATATTAGTATATGGCTATGCCTTATTCAAGAAGACATCCCTCTCTTTCTTAAAACCAGGTCTGGAATACATTCTGTCCTCGTTTTCTTTACCAAAGAACCTAAAATCATCAGCAACCAGTGCACAGGATCTGGCATATCTGACTTGGTGAATTAAATAAAGTATTCCATCTCCCTTCACACAAACTTTCAATCAGTCCTTTGGCTTCCTGCTTATTAAGTGTTAAGCTCTTGGTCAACAAAGTGGTAGAAAATTAACCATTAGTCCTCATGGAATTGACACTCCAGTGAGGAGTGATAGAGTGGGGCTGGAGAGATAGAACAGGGATTAAGACACATTCCTTGCATGAGGCTGACCCAGTTTAATCCCCAACACCACATGGTCCCTTGAGCACCACTGGATGCAATCTCTGAGGCCTCTGTGTACTGCAAGGTATGGCTCTGGAAGCTCCTGAGTGATGGCTATGTGGTTCAGGTAATCTCCAGTACCACAGTGACCCAGCAGCATCGCATCCTTGGGCTGTCACACTGGCTCAAGGCCTGGAAGGAGGTTTCCAGGCTTCCTGAGCACTACTTGAGACCTAAAAAAAAACAAAAAAAATATAGTAGTAAAGAAAAATTGCAAGTTAAGTATGAATTTGAACTATTCTAGCAGTACCACTAACCAACTCAGATCTGAGTCTTATCCCCATCCTGAACTTGGCTGCTTTGCCCTAAGTGGATCTGGAATTTGTGCTAAATGCCCTAGGGAAATCAAACAAGATTAGCAAGAGTTCTTGCCCAAGAAAAACTGGCAAGTTAACTGAAGGCTGAGGCACCAGAAGATCCTGACACCAGCAGATACAGAATAGCTGACATTCATTCATTCATTCCCACATGTTTATGAATACCCATCTATTGCCTCTGCTGTTTGTTCAAGTTTTGTTGGTTTTTGGTTTTTGTTTGTTTGGGGACCACAACCAGAAATACTCCAGGACTACTCCTGGCTCTGTGCTCAGGAATCACTCCTGGTTGGGCTTGAGTGACCATCAGGGATGCTGGAGACCAAACCCAGGTTGGCCATGTGCAAGGCTAGTGCATAACCCACTGTGCTATCTCTCTGGTCCTTCAATTGTCTCTGCAGTGTGCTGGAAATTTGAAAATGCATAATTATCTTCCCCTTGGGCATTTATATTCCACTAAAGCACAGACATAAACTGTTAATTATGATACTGTGGAGACAATGCTATGACAACATATAGAGATCTGTGGGAACAAAAAGCAGCAACCCCTGACATTTTAGGAGTCTTAGAGAGTGAGTCTGATGACATAACTTGAAATAGGACTGCATAGTTTTCCAGATGAGTACGATGAAGAAACAAATGTTCCAAGAAGACAGGACAGTATGTACAAAGTGAGGAGATGAAAGACATAACTGTAGAACTGTAGAAAGACAAAAGGCATAATGGTAAAGTGTAAGAGAGTAACATGAAAATGCTTGGAAGTAAAGCAATAGTTTACTATTATCTAGATAAAAAATCTAGAAATAATTAAGAAACAGCTATTGAAGAGCTCTGCAAAGTATGGAATCAAAATGTGAGTTTTATCCTAATTGTAGTAAGAACTTTATGCAAGATAATGGAGTGGAGAAGTGTACATTTCAGTGATTGGTTCTGGCTGCAGTGATGAGAAGGGATCATAAGAGGGCAAGCGTAAAAGAAGGGATCCTAGTCAAAGGATAACGTGGTGACCCCCAAAAATTATGGTGACCTGGTAAATAATATTAGAGAGTAGAGACTACGCAAAGTTGATTAATTTGAGAAGTGTACAGGATATTGACTTGACAGGATAAAAGAAGAGAGGTCTTTTGGTACAGGGAAATAACCTCTGTGTTATTCTCCAGCTGGATAAGTAACCAAAAGAGTATCAGATGGGTTAGCAAATGAGAAGCCTTTTTAAATGTGTTGAGGTGAGAGAGAGATAGTATAATGGTTAAGGGGCTTTCTTGTATGCTAATGACCCCTGTTTGATCCTTGGCACCACGATGGTCCTCCAAGCACAGATCCAGGAGTAGCCACTGCTCACTGCTAAGGAGGCTCAAAAACCCCAACCTCACTCAAACTAAAAGTGTGCAAGTAGAATTACAATAATTACGTAGGTCTCATTTGAACAGAGAAGAAAAGGAGCATAAATTCCTGTTTTATATGACTTTTCTGAGGAATGTAAAACTAGGGATTTTTTTTACTCTTGTGAGGCATGAGACACTAAACAGAGTAGGGGAAGATTTCAAAGGACAAGGAGGTGATGACCCCGAAAGAAAGATGAAGTTTTCAGAGAGGATATGTTTATAGATAAGCCTGTGAATGATAGCTCTCGAATTACATTATTCTATGTGGTTAATAAATGTGAGTTGGGGAATGAGTCTCAGTGTTTGCTTCTTTGATTAGGAAAAGCACAAAAGTTAGGAAGATGATTATCACTTATTTGATTAGGAAAAGGGGAAAAGGGCTAAAGCAAAGACAAGATTTTCTCCTCAACCTCCAGTTCAGCTCAAAATAATCTACATACCCAGGTGGGTGTGAATTGGAATTGAAGAGAACAATCCTGAGAATACGGGAGTGGTTTGACTCAGACACCTTCAGAGGTCATGAATAACTTCCAGGTCTTTGGCCTGAACCATGAGTTGGTCTGTTAACTGAGCTGGGAGAGAGGGAGTGAAAGTAAGAGCGACTTAGTGGAAGATAAGAGATCTAGAAGTTATCAGCATAATTTGTGATTGGAATCATTGTCACAGATGAAACCGCTTAGCCTTACCTCTTGAAGTGTGGTCCAGGGGTCTGCCGCATAGGCATCACTCTGGGACTTTGTTAGAAAGGTAGTATCTACATTCACATCCCAGAACTATTGAATTCAAATACGCACTTTAACAAGGTCCCCAGTGATCTGTATGTATATTAAAGCCTGAGTAGCACTTCTCTATGGGGCATATACATTTATCAGCCAGGCTCTTGGTAAGAACTGCCTACAAGGCACTTTTTTTCCTCTCTGAAATGAAGTTGTTTATGTGCAATAAACCAAAAGTTGTAAAGTAAAATTGCTTTCACATACAAACTTATTCATGATAGGCATTACAGAGAAGAGATTCAGAAGCCATGGAATCACACAAAATATGTGTACCTTAGTTAGAAAAAGAGGAGATGCATTTTGATGAGGAAATCAGCCCCCATGATAGACTTACATGTCCCACAAACTGCTAAAGAAATCAAAGTCTCAGCAAACTGGTAGATCTTTATTCTACCTGACAAATGTGACTTCACATAAATGCACTAGGCCAACACTTTACAGATGGCTGTTTGAGGTTTCTTAGCTATAATATTTCATATACCCCCACATCCCTACCAAGAAATTTCTAAAATATTTGCAATTTCTTTCCCTGGCTCTTGTTGGAATTGTCCCAGAGAATCTCCATAGGATGTTGAGCTAAGAATGAATTTCTCTAATTTGCTTAACACTTCAAATCATGGTTATTAGATACAGAAATTTTTGGACCACACATTTTTTTGGACCACCACAAATTTTTGGAAGCGCTCAGGGTTTACTCCTGGCTCTGTGTTCAGGGATCACTCCTGGCAGGGCTCTGGGTACCATATGTGGAGCTGGGGATTGAACCCATGTTGACAGTGTGCAAGGCAAGCATCCTACCCACTGTACTATTACTCTGGCCCTAGTTGTAAAGTCTTATTGGTAACTTGCATGAATAAAAAAATTTATAGATACTGCCTATATTAGTCAGGGTACTATAGGAAAAAAATCCATGTATGTGTGTGTGTGTGTGTGTGTGTGTGTGTAAAGAGGAAAATTCTTTATAAGGAGTTGGATTACACAATCTTAAATAATTGTGGGGGACTGACAAAGTTGAATACAGAAGCAACTAACAGATTGGAAATTAAGGTGAGTTGATGTTACATTTTTGGGTCTGAAATATGCAAAGCAGGCCAGCAAGATGCAACATAGGCACCTATATTGCAGTAGTGTTCAAGCTGAATTTACTTTTTGGGGAAATTTAAGTCTTTGCTTTGAAAACCTTCAACTGATGTGTTACAATCATATTATGGAGGGTAAAGTATCTTACCTAAAGTCAAATGATTATAAATATTAATCGCATCGAAAGAAAACTCTTCAGGGTAGCTGGTAGCTGGATCATTGGCTAAATAACCTGCCTTTCAAGTGTAGGACTGAGAGTCTGAGCTCTGGTGCTATTACATGCACTGAACATGACCCTGTTTTCGTTGGGCCACACCCAGTGGTTACTCCCAGTCCTGCACTCAGCAATCACTCCTGATAGAACTCAGAAGACCATATAAGGTGCCAGAGATGGAACTCTGGTTGACCATATTCAAAGCAAGCACCCTATCCACTGCACTATATCTCTAGCCCTCTTCACATACTTGTTATGACACAGGAACTTGTAAGATAGCAAAAGAATCTCAGGCAAGCACCTCTGCTGAGGAGACTTCTAATGTTCATTAATTTTCTCTCAAGTTTTCCTCTCCTATCAAGCATAGGGCAGAATCTCCTGGCCCCGCACCAGGCTGTCTTCACTGGGGCCCCCTCGGAGGGAGGTGGGTTGAGTTTCCCTCCCCACCCCAATCAGAGCCTCGGCAGCCGAGAACCTCAAGAACCCAGCCACAGCCATGCTCAAGGCCACTCTCCACATGCTCGGACAACCCTCACTCATGAAGGAACCAACAGAGGACCCCAGGTATGAGGGACCCGTGGCTGATATTTCCAAGCCTGCTTGGATTGGGACTGGGCCTTCTCCACCCAGATCCCCAGTTTTCCAGTAGCTTGGCAGTCACACCCACAAACTTCCCCCAGCACCATGTAATCTCATCAGCGGCCAAGAACCAGAGACTATAAAACAAAGCTCCCAGAAAAGAGCGATGCAGAATCTCACAGGCAGAGCATGGCAAGATACCCATGGCATACTCGATATGCCAAAAGCAATAACAATGATGAGCCTCATTCCCCTAACCCTTAACATGATGGGGACGAATGGAGACGTTATTGGCTCCCACTCAAGCAAATTGATGATGAACGGGACGACAGTGATAGAGTGATACAGTGATCAAGCATAGGAAATTCTACTTCTCAATTCATTGTAAAGTTGGTCAGGGCTATAATGGAAAGTTTGGCAAGTGGTTTGTGGGAAACTGTGGCATCTATCATTCCCAGAATAAAATATTGTTTGTATAAGAACCTGAAATTGCTTTTTATGATATTACATTAATCAGGTTTAACACAAGCATTTAAGGTAGAATTACTGGGTATATCTCCATCTGCTAAACAAATAGCCACCACATGGAGATAGAATTACCTAGGGAGTCCCTCGGATTGATATTAGATTGAGGAATAAATGAGACTTTATTGAATTAAGGCACTAATATTGGGAGTTGTTATTATATCATACCTTGTTCCATTCTCAATATATTGTCCCTGTAATGTTGGGGATCATAACGAGCGTAGTAAACTAAATAGAGGATATCATGCTAGGTAAAAAGAGAATTGATCATGCTAAGTAAAATAAATAAAAATAATTTACATCACTCTTAACCAAAATTATTCATTCTTCTCCTTCACTAAGAAGCAGCTGTCTCCTTCCACATTCTTGCCAGTATTCTGTATTATACACACCCATTTGCTCCTAAACTCAGTATATAAATGTCCTATGTTTAAAAATTATTCTAAAATTTATTTTTAAATCCTTTTTGAAACACCCCCATTCTTCTACCAATAAACAAATGAAAAGTTACTAGACAGTGAGCACTATTTTCAAATTTGAAAATCAAGAGTAAGTCCCTGTATGTGCTACACTCTTCTTTATTTATAAAATATTGTATGTCTTTGATGTGTTAAATACCTCAGTTTGGGGGTTCTTAGTGAAAACACGAGACAAAAAATGTAATGCTGAACAGTTGACTCCATTGTACAAAAAGCCATCAACCAAAATGATTCCATTTCTGGCTTGTGCTGGTAGAATGGAAAAAGTGTCATTGGAATAAAATATTGCCACATAGGTGCCTGTTTTTTAAGTAAATGTGTTGGCAAGGCCTATTTAGCAGCAGACAGCATTTATGAAAGGCAGTATTATAGGCTATCAATTCTAATTCCATTTAAGCTATCCAGGACTGGGAAGGGGAAAGATGGAAGAAGTCAGTTGGAATTTGCCTGCTATGATGGAAAGTCAACAAAGTACCTAGGATGAATTGTGAGTCATAGGAATTTAAAAAATACATTAGTAGATAAAACTTGAGAAAGCTGTTATTTTAAAGTTGTAAGCACATATCTTGAGGAGTGAAAATGTGAATTCATCTTTAGTTTAAAGTGCCCTTTTGGAGGAGGGGGTGGGGTGAACACTTAAATGGATTCTTTAGTTCTACACAGGAAAAGTAAGTAATGATGTGTTGTTCTTGGGGAAAACAATGAAGTTATATGAACAGTTTTTAGATTGGTGCACTGTTTTAGACCTGATCAGACAAAGTATAGCTAAAATACTTGGATGTAATTGAACCAGAAAGTGCCACAGATCTGCAAGGCAATATACCAAAAGGGACATTTTCAGGGATAGGGGATTGGCTCAGTAATAGCATGAATATCTCCCCTGAGAAAAGGGGAAAGGGAAAGGAAGAGGGAGAGGGGAAAGTAGAAGGAATCTTAAAGCAAAGCCATCAAAAATGGGGAGAAGAGATGAACAGACACTTCTCCAAAGAAGACATATATGACCAGAGAGATAGTTCAATCAGCTGATATACATGCTTTTTGTGTAGGAGGCCCAGGTTCAGTCACCACTTCTGCATGGTGGTCTGAATATCATCAAGAGAAACTCCTGAGCAACTGGGACTACCTCATGGGACTAATGCTTGTTATGGTCCCAGCAAACAATAAAAGAGACATATAGATGACCAATGGCATATGAAATGCAAATCAGAACAATGAGGTGCTATCACTTCACATTAGTGAAAATAATCTATATCAAAACACCCAGAAAGGAACATTTAGTGAACAAGGAACCCTGATACATTGTTGGTAGGAATGTAAACTGGTTAACCTCTATGGACAACAGTATGGAGATTTCTCCAAAAATTAAAAATAGATACCAAATATGACCCAACAGCTCTACAATTAGGTATCTATGCCAACAACACAAAAACACTACTCTGAATACATATGCATATATATGTTCACTACAGTGATATTTACCAAAAGCCAAGATCTGGAAATAGTCCAAGTGCCCAAGGACAGATGAATGAATAAATCAGTTGTGGTATATAAACAAAACTGCGCCACTATTTAGCTGTAAGAAAATATGAAATCTTAACCTTTTCTATCACATAGATAAAAGTAGATGATGTAATTCTAAGCAAAGTAAATCAGAAGGAGAAAGACAAGTTCTGGATAATCTCATTTATATGTAGTATGTAGAAAGAAAGCAAAGGAATAGATAGTGTGTAATGAAGTAAATCCGTAGATTCTGACAACAGAACTGAGATTACCTATAAGGGACAGTAGTGGAAAGGAATCAGCCTATGGACATTGGTGGAGCGATACTGGAATTTTTGTGGTGGGTATGGTGTGGAAATATTATATCCATAAAACACAAATATTTATATTCTTATAAGGTAATATTATATTAGTAAATGTAAACTAATGAGCGTCAGAGATAGCTCAAAGCTCTAGAGTGCATGTCTTGTATGTGGGAGCCCAAGTTTAACCCCAAGTACTTAAATAGTACTCCAAACACCAACAGTAGTCACCATGAGTACAGACCTAGAAGTAGTTCCTGAGCATTGCCAATTGTGGGCCATTCACTACCACTGCAACCCCGGTGGGGGAAAAAAAACACTAAAAGCCAGAAAGCTAGCTCAAGTGGCTGGGACACATGCTTTGCATGCAGAAGGCCTGGATTTTATGCTCACCATACATGATCCCCAGAGCACTGTGAGTTTTAAAAGAAAGGCATGGGCACACGAGGGACTTGAGCATTCAGTGGTCAAAAATCTCCTCCCCAGGACAGACCACAGCAATGGCTGGTTGAAGGACCAGGGGAACAGAGAAACAGGGCCCCAGGCTGGTTGGTAGTCAGTTTATTTCTCTCTCCTCCACAGCATAGTAGTCCAAACTCTCCCCTTAAAGCACAATTGTAGTCATAGCTTTGGTCGTACTCCCAGTCATAATAGTTCCATCATCCCGGTCTCTGCGTAAACCTCAAAGTCCTCTACTTTCAGTTATTATCATCATCTAGTCCCCTTTTACTCCTTACGGCATAGTTATATAGAAATCATGAAGGGTGGGAGTACAGCTAGGTGGGGTTGAACATTGCCAAACAACAGAGGTAAAGCCACTCCTTAAGGGAAGTTCTAGGAGATTAATTAATTTAAGGACAAAATCTCACCTGAGGGTTCAGCACTCTAGATTACTAAAACATCAACTCAAGGGTGGGACTCCATCTAGGATGTATTGCTTTATTCTTTCCTCAGCTAGTAATCCATTTAAACAATCAGAGTGAATTTACTTCTTATAATATTTCTAGTCATTTTGTATGAACACAGTAAGAGATATAGTAACATCACAGACCCTCGGCCACGCCCTCCCGTGCCCCGCTTCCCGCCGCTTGGACTCCCGAGACCCTGCAGCCGCCCCACCCCGTGTCCTCCGCGCCCCGTCTGTCTCCTGACCTGGCCCCCTAACTGCGGCCCGCCCTCGCAGGAAGACACTGGGGGCGTGTCAAGTATCTTAGTGGGTGTGGTCTTAAAGTGGGCGTGGCCTCCTCTCAGAGCGGCCGCAGTTATTCTTTGTTACCTCAGCTCAGTCGGTACTTGTATTTCTTTGAAAATTCACTTTTGCGATCTCAAACACGCAAAATAGCCATCAGCTTAGTCTGACACTATAAAAGCTGTCAGCTAATAAGGGAAGTTTAGCATGATCAGAGACCCTTCTTTCCACAAGAAGAAAAAGGAATAAATAACTACAAAGTTCCAACTCTATACTTCTGTAACAATATGAGGAAGTAGCGAAAATCCCCTCCACCAAGAGAGGGAGAAGAAAAAATTCCAGAAACATCAGCGGGGGCTACTCACATCTACGACCTCTCAGATAAACAATTCAGAGAGGAGATCTGTAGGAGAGTCGACCTACTCCAAGCAACCATGGAACAGACATCCAATAAACTAAGGGAGGAGATGAATGAAGCACTGGAACGGTCCACCAAGAAAATACAGGAAGAAATGAGAACAGAAATCTCAAACCTACGAACGGAAGTCACACAAATAAAGGAATCGGTAGACGAATTAAAAATCTCACTAGATGCCCTCAACAGTAGAATGACTACAGCTGAAGACAGAATCAGCGACCTGGAAGATGAGCTGCAGAAAGCTTATAGACAACAACGAATCATGGCCAAAGACCTCAAAATGGCTATAGAGCGAATCAGAGCCCTGGGGGATGACTTCAAGAGAAACTACATAAGAATGATTGAAGTACCAGAACCACAGGGAAGTAACCCCAATGAAAAAAACACAGTCAAAGACATCATTGCTAAGAAATCCCCAGAGCTGGAGAAGGCAGGCATCCAGATACAAGGAGTCCAAAGAGTACCAGCAAAAAGAGACCCGAATAAAAAGACTCCAAGGCATATCATAGTCAGAATGACGGATGCTATGGATAGAGACACAATTCTGCAAGCAGCAAGGTCAAAGAAGGAAATCACATACAAAGGAGCACCCCTCAGATTTACAGCAGACCTGTCAGAGGAAACCCTCCGAGCCCGAAGACAATGGTGGGACATAGTGAAAAGACTCAACGAAATGAATGCCTCACCAAGAATACTTTATCCGGCTAAACTCTCACTCAAACTCGAAGGAACCATACACTACTTCTCGGATAAACAACAGCTCAGGTCCTTCATAGACTCAAAACCAAACTTGAAAGAAGGTCTAAAGGGGCTACTGTAAGACAAGGTGGAGCCACATAAAAACAACAAATACTACAGAAATATGACACAAAATCCTATCACAATAATCTCTCTCAATGTCAACGGCCTAAATGCACCCATCAAGAGACACAGAGTGGCAAAATGGATCCAGAAATTAAACCCAACATTCTGCTGCCTGCAAGAAACACACCTGAACAAACAGAGTAAACATAGACTCAAAGTCAAAAGATGGAAAACAATCCTGCAAGCAAACAACCCCCTTAAAAAAGCTGGAGTGGCCATCCTAATATCCGACAACATAGATTTCAGGTTGAAAAAGATTAAAAGGGACAGCAAAGGTCATTTTCTGTTTATCAAGGGATATGTACAACAGGAAGAAATCACACTCTTAAACATATATGCACCTAATGAGCGACCATCTAAATATTTAAAACAACTCCTAGCAGACTTCAAAGAGGACATCACTAACAGCACAATAGTAGTCTGAAACTTGAATATGGCCTTATCACCTCTAGATAGATCGACAAGAACAAAACTCAACAAGGAAACACTGACTCTGAAAGAAGAAATTGAAGAGAGAGGCCTAATAGACCTATACAGGGCCTTACACCCCCAAAAGAAAGAATACACATTCTTTTCCAGTACACACGGAACATTTTCTAAAATAGACCATGTACTGGACCCCAGAACATACCTCAATAGAATCAAAAAATAGAAATTGTATCAACCATCTTTTCAGACCACGATGCGCTGAAGATAGAAGCTAACCACTCACTGACACGGAGAGTCAAGTCAAACACTTGGAAATTAAACAATTCAATGTTGAACAATGAGTGGGTCAGGAAGGAAATCAAGGAAGAAATCAAAAAATACTTAGAAACAAATGAGAATGAAGACACGAGCTGCCAAAACCTATGGGACGCAGCTAAAGCCGTGTTAAGGGGAAAATTTATAGCTCTCCAAGTATTCTTCAGGAAGGAAGAAAGGGCCCACATAGACAGCCTGACTTCACGACTCAAGACCTTAGAAAAGGACCAGAAAAAGGAACCCAAACCAGATCGAAGGAAAGAAATAATAAAAATTAGAGCAGAAATTAATGACATGGAAACCAAAAAGACAATCCGAAAGATCAATGAAACAAAGAGCTGGTTCTTCTAGAAAATAAACAAGATTGATAAACCGCTAGCAAGACTCACAAAAAAAGAAAGAGAAAGAACCCTAATAAATCGAATCAGAAATGAAAAGGGGGGCATCAGAACAGAAACCAGTGAGATTCAAAAGATCATTAGAGACTACTTTGAAAGTCTATATGCCACAAAACAGGAGAACCTAAAAGAAATGGATGGATTCCTCCATTCCTACAATCTCCCAGGACTGAACAAAGAAGACTTGGAATACCTGAATAGACCCATCAATGTTAAGGAAATTGAAACTGTGATCAAAAACCTCCCCAAAAACAAAAGCCCAGGCCCAGATGGTTTCACTGGCGAATTCTTCCAAACATTTAAAGAAGACCTGCTGCCTGTTTTCCTCAAACTTTTCCAGGAAATTGAAAAAACAGGAACTCTCCCAAACAGTTTCTATGAAGCACACATCTCCCTAATACCAAAAGCAAACAAAGACACCATTAAGAAAGAAAATTACAGACCAATATCCCTGATGAACACCGATGCGAAGATCCTCAACAAAATACTGGCAAATAGGATCCAACACTCATCAAAAAGATCATACATGACGACCAAGTGGGATTCATCCCGGGGATGTAAGGATGGTTTAACATTGGGAAATCAATCAACATAATCCACCATATCAACTAAAGTAAAGATAAAAACCATATGATCATATCAATAGATGCAGAGAAAGCATTTGACAAGATCCAACATCCTTTCATGATGAAAACCCTCGCTTAAATGGGGTTTGGAGGAACTTTCCTCAAGATAGTCGAAGCCATCTATCACAAGGCTACGGCAAGCATTATCCTCAACGGGGAAAAACTAAGGGCCTTTCCTCTGAGATCAGGTACAAGACAAGGATGCCCACTCTCACCACTCCTCTTCAATATAGTACTGGAAGTACTTGAGATAGCTATTAGACAAGAAAAAGGGATTAAGGGCATCCAGATAGAAAAGGAAGAATGAGGGCTAGAGACTGAGCACAGCGGCCACTCAACACCTTTATTGCAAACCACAACAGCTAATTAGAGAGAGAAAACAGAAGGGAATGCCTTGCCACAGTGGCAGGGTGGGGTGGGGGGGAGATGGGATTGGGGAGGGTGGGAGGGACACTGGGTTTACGGGTGGTGGAGAATGGGCACTGGTGAAGGGATGGGTTCCCAAACTTTGTATGAGGGAAGTATGAGCACAAAAATGTATAAATCTGTAACTGTACCCTCACGGTGAATCTCTAATTAAAAATAAATAAATTAAAAAAAAAAAAAGAAAAGGAAGAAATCAAACTCTCACTATTTGCAGATGATATGATACTATATCTAGAGAAGCCTAAAGCCTCTACTAAGAAACTCTTAGAAACAATAGACTTATACAGTAACGTTGCAGGCTACAAAATCAATACCCAAAAATCCATGGCCTTCATATATGCAAACAATGAGGCAGAGGAAAGGGACATGAAAAAAACAATCCCATTCACAATCGTGCCCCAGAAAATCAAGTACCTCGGAATCAGCTTAACCAAGGAAGTAAAAGACCTCTACAAAGAAAACTACAAAATGCTACTCCATGAAATGAAAGAGGACATGAGGAAATGGAAACATATACCCTGCTCGTGGATAGGGAGAATCAATGTTGTCAAAATGGCAATACTCCCCAAAGCATTATACAGATTTAATGCGATCCCTATAAGGATACCCATGACATTCTTCAAAGAAATGGATCAAGCAATCTTAAAAATACATATGGAACAACAAACGTCCAAGGATAGCTAAAACAATTCTTGGGAAAAAGACGATGGGAGGCATCACCCTCCCCAAGCTCAAACTTTACCACAAAGCAGTAACAATTAAAACAGCATGGTACTGGAACAAAGGCAGAGCCGTAGACCAATGGAACAGGGTGGAATATCCCTACACACAACCCCTAATGTATGATCATCTAATCTTTGATAAGGGAGCAAGAGATGTGAATTGCAGCAAGGAAAGCCTCTTTAACAAATGGTGCTGGCACAACTGGACAACCACATGCAAAAAAATGGGCTTAGACCTTGACCTGACACCATGCACAAAAGTCAGATCAAAATGGATTAAAGACCTCATCATTAGACCACAAACCATAAGGTACATTGAAGACAAGGTCGGCAAAACCCTCCACGATATTGAAGATAAAGGTATCTTCAAAGGAGACACAGAACTAAGCAATCTAGTAAAAACAGAGATCAACAAATGGGACTACATTAAACTAAAAAGCTTCTGCACTGCAAAAGATACAGTGACCAGAATCCAAAGACTATTCACAGAATGGGAAAGGATATTCACACAATACCCATCAGATAAGGGGTTGATATCAATGGTATATAAAGCACTGGTTGAACTCTACAAGAAGAAAACATCCAACCCCATCAAAAAATGGGGCGAAGGAATGAACAGAAACTTTACCAAGGAAGAAATACGAATGGCCAAAAGGCACATGAAAAAGTGCTCTACATCACTAATCATCAGAGAGATGCAGATCAAAACAACCACAAGATACCACCTCAAACCACAGAGACTAGCGCACATCCAAAAGAACAAAAGCAACCGCTGTTGGAGAGGATGTGGGTAGAAAAGGACCCTTCTACACTGCTGGTGGGAATGCCGACTGGTTCAGCCCTTCTGGAAAACAATATGGTCGATTCTCAAAAAATTAGAAATTGAGCTCCCATTTGACCCAGCAATACCACTGCTGGGAATATATCCCAGAGAGGCAAAAAAGTATAATCGAAATGGCATTTGCACATGTATGTTCATCGCAGCACTGTTTACAATAGCCAGAATCTGGAAAAAACACGAATGCCCTAGAACGGATGACTGGTTGAGGAAACTTTGGTACATCTATACAATGGAATACTATGCAGCTGTTAGAAAAAATGAGGTCACGAATATTTTATTTAAGTGGATCGGCATGAAAAGTTTCATGCTAAGTGAAATGAGTCAGAAAGAGAGAGACAGACATAGAAAGATTGCACTCATCTATGGCATATAGAATAACAGAGTGGGAGACTAACACCCAAGAATTGTAGAAACAACTACCAGGAGGTTGACTCCATGGCTTGGAGGCTGGCCTCACATTCTCAGGAAAGGGCAACTCAGAGAAGGGATCACCAACTATAATGTAGTCGAAGGCCATGTGGGGGAAGGGAGTTGCGGGCTGAATGAGGGCTAGAGACTGAGCACAGTGGCCACTCAACACCTTTATTGCAAACCACAACAGCTAATTGGAGGGAGAGAACAGAAGGGAATGCCCTGCCACAGTGACAGGGTGGGGTGGGGAGAGATGGGATTGGGGAAGATGGGAGGGATGCTGGGTTTACTGGTAGTGGAGTATGGGCACTGGTGAAGGGATGGGTTCCCGAACTTTGTATGAGGGAAGCATAAGCACAAATGTGTATAAATCCGTAACTGTACCCTCATGGTGATTCATTAATTAAAAATAAATAAATTTATTATAAATAAAAAAAGAGATATAGTAAGCTTAGAGTTTGGCTGTTCCTGGAGACATCTCGCTATATATCCCAGACTACAGTCCTCGGGCCAGGTTAGTCATTCCTAATCCCAGCAGGGTCCTGATTCAGTTACTTCCTTTTGGGTCATGACAGAGTTTGTTCCATGACTGTGATCTTAACTTATTATATTTATAGTGCTTAGCTTGTCCCCTTTCTATGCCAGGGTAGCTTACAGCTTGCCTTGGGTCCTTCCAGTCCCGTCATCAGGACATTCCTTTTGGGGGTGTTAGGAAGTAAAGATAACTGAGGCTTACTTAAGTCAGCTAAATATGATGGATGCCAAGGAGTAAATATTATTTAGAGTCCATTAACTCCAATGTTACAAAAACATAGCATCAACTGTCTTCCTGTGTCTATACAAAAAGGACATTGCTAAACCATGCAACTGATGTAAAGGAAAGAGAAAATGAACATAGGATTATTAGTGTTTGATGGAATTGGGTGTGCCTCACGGGCACTGTTGTGGAAGTAGCTCAATAAACCTAAGCTCCCTGTGGGAAGAGCAAGGACAACCTAATGTTATACAACAGAGCACCACCAAGATCAACCCCAAATGCAGAACCATGAGTGGACCCCAAGCACCACTATGGTTGGTTTCAAAACAAAAGAAAATTCAGTGATATACAAACTTTTTAATGAACCAGTTCCTGTACCTTTCGAATATTCTCTCTGGTCACTCTTTATATTTTCTTTCCCTCATCATTTATTTATCATTCCCCAAACCACCTTGTCTTTTCACAACACATTTGACAGGGGAGGGGAGGAGCACACTTGACAATGTATTGCAGTAACTCGCAGTTCTATCTTTTTTTTTTTTTTTTGCTTTTTGGGTCACACCCGGCAATGCACAGGGGTTACTCCTGGCTCTGCACTCAGGAATTACCACTGGTGGTGCTCAGGGGAACCATATGGTATCATATGGGATGCTGGGAATCGAACCCAGGTCGGCCACGTGCAAGGCAAATGCCCTACCCACTGTGCTATTGCTCCAACCCCTCGCAGTTCTATCCTTAAGGATTGCTCTCAGTAGTGTTCCAGGTATCATATGATGTTGAAAACTGAACCTCCAGCATGTAAGGTACACACTTGGCCATTGAGCTATCTTTCCAACTGCTCAATCCACATTCTTGTCTTGCACTTGTTATTCCTTCTACCTGGAAGCCCTTTACTTCCTTCTCTACATTGTCTACTCAATCCTTTAAAATCCAGTCACATCTATAATTTATCCATCATTCCTCTCACTCTATGATGCTTCTAATTCTTCAAAGATTGAATGAACTCTTTGAGTCACAATCCATCCTATTTATATATGTACTTCTAATGTCTAAGACAATGAGTACACTGATCTGTTCAACTAATAATTGTACAATGCACAAGTTCATTCAAATAATAACCACGTTAGTTGTTAAAGATGCCATACTACCCTGCTGTGGTTTTTATTCAGAAATGTTTTAGAAAAAAATTTACACCAACTTACCATTTCACTCCTTTCCCACCCTAACTTAGGCAGAAATCGAAGAGGGAAGGTACAGATAATCAAGACCTCTGATTGGTCCCTTATTCAGAAGGCATACTTGATTCAGTTGGCAGTTCCGAAACCCCTCATTTTCCTAAGGCATAACTAGATAGTAGAAATGGGTAGGGGAGAGGGAAACAATGTATATAAGTTCAGGAGACTTTGCATGGACCATGAGTGTGTAGGATTGCTGTCAAGTTCAGATGGTAATTGTTGTTGGAGGACTACAGCTGAATACATTACTGATGCTGCTGTTGATTCCATTAAAGAGTCATCCTGCAGAGATGTTCCTATGTGCACAGTAAATAAAAGCTGTAACTCTAAAGACATCTGGTAGTCCACATGCTGTTCTTACTTGCAAACCACAACAAATCTGAAGCTAGTCAGATCTGCTGCAACACATTCCCTCCCTGTCCCATTATACTAGTGCACTTTTACTGAACTGGGCAAGGATAAAGATGGATATAAAAAAGGGAAAATGAGTAGTATACTGAAGGTAGAAGAACCATATTAGACAGTACTAATGAGTAGCACTAGAACTCTATTTCTATATATAGTTCCCTAAATTCATTGCTTTTGAAAAATAAAACATACCATAAAAGCACCAAGATCTCAATACTGTAGTAGTAATGTATTGGAATTACAACAATATAATGAAGTCAAATATGACTCTACCTTAATTGCACAGGTAGTAAAATATAACAAAGCTATTTTCTTATACTGACAGGAATATTATGATAAAATTTTAAGGCATGATACTGTTTATCTAATAAGTAATGAACATTTGGGTACAAATAGACTTTTATTTGTAAGAACTACATTCCAAAAACTAAAAATTTTAGTTTCAAATATAAACTTTAAAGTATTCTTAACTTTTTGCTAAAACATGGTTGATAAATGAGTGCTTATCCTTTTTCTTCAGGAACTCCTCATTCTTATTTCCTCTTTATACACAGTTCTTGGAGTCAACTTATTATAATGTTTTGTGCTTTGGGGGGCTGGGGCTAAAATCCAGGGCTTTTCATATGCAAGGCAAGTGTCTTACCACTGAGATGTATCCCTATCACCTATCAATTACATTATAAAGGGGAGCCCTTTGGATCCGGCTGCGGAGCGAACATGATGGAAGAGCCCAAGGGAGCGCCCTTGGACTCCAGGCAGCCCACTGAACTAATTCCGGCATGGGACCAGAGACCCCACGGTGCGCTGAAACAGTGGGACCCGGGCATCCCCCAATTCTTTTAACCTGTCTCTCTCTCTCAACTTCTCCCTCCTGAGCACAGCGCAGGACTTCTCCATCTTATGAGCACCATAAAAGGGTAAAAGTTTGTAGTGATGTTATTTCTGGTTGTACTTTCCCTGGACTTTATACAGAAACCCAAAACCGCGCGGCCGCGGCTAATGTCCTAATGACCTAATGTCATCTTAGCATCAGCAATATGTAATGGTTCGCTTTTAATGGGTCGGACTTTTGTGGGAGATCCTAACAAGAATAGTAAGTCTGTTGCTGAAATATTGAAGGCAATCAAAACGGTAGCCATCTCTCTAGACTAAACTAAGCTATATCCCCACGCCAGCTGAGAAGAAATTTTCTTCTTTCTCGGGAAGAAACGTGGCGTGTCGTCAACTACAGTGTGATGTCCATTAAGCAAACAGACCTGGTGGCGTGGGAATGGGATATAAGGGGAAAAATTATGTACATGGAACAGTGGGACGCTGGTGGAATCTCGAGCCGGAGCCGATACCAGCGCAAGACCTTCGGTTCCAGAAACTGCTTCCAGACACTCTACTAGTCTATCAACTAAGCCAGAGCCCCACGTCTGCTGATGACGGGAAATAACCATCCTTTTCGTTTTTTTCGTTTTTTTTTTCCCTTGTCAGGCAGCGTGGCGATTACTAAACAGGCGTGAACTCGGTGGCGCGGGGCAAAGGGGAAAAAGAAAAGTTATGTAACAAACAGCGGGACTTAATATCTCTATATTCTTAGCAGTGGAGAACTATCAAATGCCTCCTTGGCAATAGGACTGCTTTTCTTTTTTGGGGGAAACCCCAACAACGGTAGTGAGTTGTGTGTTGAAACATGGAATGTAATCAAGATAAGGCATAAATGAAGTGAAACTTATCAAGTACAAGGGTGGGGACTGGGGAGGTGGGAGGGGGCGGCAGGTATACTGGGGGGGTTGGTGATGGAGGATGGGCACTGGTGAAGGGAAGGGTGTTTGAGAATTGTATAACCGACATAATCCTGAGAACTATGTAACCCTCCACATGGTGATTCAATAAAATTTAAAAAAAAAAAGAAAAAAAATTACATTATAAAGGGGATAATTTGCTGCTGCAGAGATTGTGAATTGGTTAAGGAGATTGCCTTGTATATGGCCAATCACAGGTTTGATCCCTGACATACCATATTGTCTCCAGAGCACACCAAGAATGACTCCTGAGTACATAAACAGGAATAATCCCTTAAACAATTATGTATAGCCCCCAAATAAAGGAAAAAATTAATGTTATATGTTATCAAGCCACACAATCACTTGTACCTGGTGACTTTAACAACACTATTAGAATATGAGACCTGCACACCTGCTATGGGAGCAAAGGTCCCAGGATCTTCCAGACACTTGCCAACTCCCAGGACCAAACTAAAGAAAACCATCTGGACATAAGAAGTACTGATTCAGACTAATCCTCATCAAGGGTGAAAGAGACATCTAAGATAATGGATAAATGAAAGAATACAGAGATGCAAACACAAGACAAAAAAAAAACCATGGTGAAGTTGGTGCGATAGCACAGCGGGTAGGGCGTTTGACTTGCACGCGGCCGACCCGGGTTCGAATCCCAGCATCCCATATGGTCCCCTGAGCACCGCCAGTAGTAATTCCTGAGTGAAGAGCCAGGAGTTACCCATGTGCATCGCCGGGTATGACCCAAAAAGAAAAAAAAACATGGTATTAGCAGTGATATCAGACTTCTGTAATCTGCCAGAAGCTTTTAGAACAATAATCATAGCAACACTCAACAATATGGAAATTACATTCAAGCAAATAATCAACTAACTTGAGGAGGACTTGCAGAAAAAGAAAATTAAAGAAACCACCTAAATAAAAATAATGGAACTTAAGAATGCAGTAATAAGCAATATGGATGAAGTCAAAAGCAAGTGGTACACTACAAGATGCAGTAAAAAATCCAGCAAGAAAGAAAAAATAGAAAAGAGAATGAGAAAAATGAAAAGAATATAAAGGAAATTATTGACAATGCCGAGAAGAATGGTTTCAGAATCATAGGAATTCCGGAAAGAAGGAAAGAGGGAGAAAAGAAAATCTACTTGAAGAAACAATAGGTGAGAATTCTCCCAACCTCAAGAGTGAGATGAGAGCACAAATACAAGAGGCCCAAAGAGTTCCCACTAGAATACATCCAAATAAAATTACGCCAAGATATTTTGCAATCAAAATGGCAAGAACTAAAGACAGAAACAGACTCCTTACGGCCGGCCACAGGTAGAAACAAAACCTCAGGGGCTGGAGTGGTAGCACAGCAGGTAGGGCGTTTGCCTTGCACGCAGCCAACCCAGGTTTAATTTCCAGCATCCCATATGGTCCCCCGAGCACCGCAAGGAGTAATTCCTGAGTGCATTAGCCAGGAGTAACCCCGGTGCATCGCTGGGTGTGACCCCCCAAAAATAAAAACAAAACCTCAAATACAAGAAAAAAATCATCAGATTCACATAATATTTCTCTATCAAAACTCTACAAGCAAGAAAAGAATGAAACAGCACATACAAAGTATTCCATGAAAAGAACTTCCATCCAAGAATCCTCTACCCAGCAATATTGTCACTCAGAGTAGAAATAAGGATACAACCATTCTTAATGATAACAGAGAGATGATACAGCAGACAGAATGATTGCCTTTGATCTCTGGCACCCCATATGGTTACCCATATCCTATTACTAGTGAACTCTGAGCACAGAGCCAGGAGTAGGCTTTGAGCATGAAAGATGTGGCCCTACAAAAAAAACAAGAATAAATGAGAAAATCTTAAAGAGCAGCTGAGGACATATTTGGAACCTAACAACATTACATATTCATTAAGTGATCAATAGATATGAGAACTTAACTCTCATAAACATATATGTGCCAGACGAAAGAGCAGCAAAATTTACAAAGCAATTGGTAATAAACCTGAGGAAATAAAGAAATGGAAACACAAAATAAGTAGGATACTTTAATATATGACTCTTCTCATTGGACAGATCAACCACATAAAATGTCAATAAATAAGTAAGAGCCCTAAATGAAGAACTGGAAGAACTGGGTATAATAGAATTATTTATTACCATCCACTCCCAAAAACTGAATAAGTATTTTTCTACACTGCACATAGGTCATTGTCCAGGACTGATCAACTGCTTGGGCATAATTCAAATATCCATAAAATCGCAAAAATAGAAATCACACCAAGTTTCTTCTCAGATCAAATGATGCAAAAGTAGAAATCAGTCATAGAAATAAAGTGGTAAAAGTAATGAAATACCTGGAAAATAATCAACATACTGCTAAATTAAAATTGGATCAAAAAGTTAAACAAAGAAGGGCCAAAGCAATAGTACAGTGCATAGGGCATTTGCCTTGCATGCAGCCTGCCTGGGTTTGATGCAGAGCATCCCATGTGGTTCCCCAAGCACCACCAGGAAAAAAAAGTTCTTCCTGAGGAAGAACTAGGAGTAACCCCTGAACTTTGCTGGGTGTGACCCAAAAAGAAAAAAACAAATAGTTAGTCAAAGAATAAATTAAAAGTTTTCTCAAAATAAATGACAATTAAGACACCGACTCCCAGAAACTATTGGACACAGTACTGAGGGGAAAGTCCATAGTTATTAAAAGGCACACCAGGAAAGAATAAAGGACTAAATGAAGAAAGAACTAACAGTCAATGATATAACCTCTCACCTAGAGAATAGATAAAGAACAAGGGAATCCCAAAACCAGTAGAAGGCAGAAGATAATAAAAATTAGAGCAGGAATCAATAATACAGAAAACAATGCAAGGGGTCAGGAAGTGGTTCTTTGAAAGATTATACAAGATTAACAAACCCTTACCTAGACCCACCAAAGAAGAGAAAACACATAAAAATAAGATCAGAGATGAAATGGGGAAATTATAGCAGATATCTCAGAAATACAAAAAGTTATGAGAGGATTTTGAACTTTATGCCACCAAACTCAAGAACCTAAAAGAAATGGACAAATTCTTAGAATGATACAAACTATCAGTATTGAACCAACAGAAAATAGAAAACCTGACTACATAAATTTTGAGGAAAAAATTGAAACAGTCATTAAAAATCTCTCCAAGAACAAAGGCCCAGATTATTCACTTAAAACACAGACAGCACTAAAAAAACATTATAGACCCGTATTCCTGACAAACATTGATGCAAAAATTTTCAACGAAATTCTAGCAAACTGAATCCAGAATTATAAATAGAATTATGCACCGCCATAAAGTGTAGTTCATCCCAGGGATGTGATGTTGGGGGTGGGTGTTTGATCATTGTGAGATTGTAACCCAAACATGAAAGCTTGTAACTATCTCATGGTGATTCAATAAAATAAAATTTAAAATATATATACATAAATCAATTAATATCAACGAAAAAGATAAAATTCTTATCAATTGATGCACAGAAAGCTTTTGGGCCATTCTGATATTTTAACTTTTTAATTTATGTATTTGTGTGTGTTTTGTATTGCTTATTATGGATATAATAGGAATTCTAAGGTTTTAATAATTAGGACCTGAAGAAATTGCTGCCACATGTTGTTCGTGTCCGAGATTCCTGTGTGTGTGTCTCTGATCGTGGCCACGTGGGAGCTGATTCTTCTTTCTTGCTGGCTTCTAGAAAATTGTGACTGCTGGAGCTCTTAGAGGGCAGACGGTGGGACAGCACCTGCCCCCGTCTGGAGCGGCCCAGCGGAGAAGGCCTATTGTAAAGTACCAGGCCATCTCTGGCAAGTTGCTTGGGTCCGAGAGTTCTGTGTGTGTCTAATTTATGTATTTTTAAATGAATCAGCGAGATACACACAGTTGTTAATGATTGGGTTTTAGTTAAACAATATTCCAACACCCATCCCTCCACCAGTGTACGTTTCCCACCACCAATGTCCCAGTTTCCCTCCTGCACCCCCTTCTCCACTGCAATGCAGGGAAAGCTTTATAACAAGATTCACACTGAGTCATGATTTAAAAAGCTCGAAAAATAGGGATAGAAGGAATATACCTCAAAATAGCCATTGTCATCCACAATAAGCAAACAGCTAATATCATATTTAGTGATGGAAAACTGAAATCAAGTCCCCTGAGATCAAACACAAGACAAGGATGTTCACTGTTACCACTCTTAATTCCACATGGTTTTGGAAGTCCTCACCACAGCAATCAAACAAGAAAAAGATGCCAAGTGGATTCAAATTGGAAACAAGAAGACTTATAACGTTTTGCAAATCCAAACTTTACATAGAAAACCCTCGAGATCCCACAAAACATACTCCTAGAAATAATAAGTCAATACTGTAGAGATTACAAAATTAGTATACAAAAACACCCATGTCATTCCTGTATTCAAATAATGAACAGAATAAAAAGAAATTATTTTTATTAAAAAACTGTGATTTTCATATTATAGAAAACTGAGTTTTACTCATGTAATATTTGAACACAAGCACCACCACCAGTGTCAACGTCCCTCCACCAGTGCTGCCATATTCCGTCCCCACCCCAACCCCCACATCATAGCCACCTGTCAACTTGATAGGAATGATACAAAATTTCAGAGATTGCAGACTATTTCTTTTAAAATATTGTCCCCAAACATCAAATACCTAGAAATCAACTTAGCAAAGGACATGGAAATTAATCACTGTTAAGATAAATAGAAGAGAAAACCAAGAAACAGAAATACATCCTCTGTTCATTGTCTGGAAAAATCTAAAATATCAAAAATGACTATCTTACTAAAGAATTATACAGATTCAATGAAATACTCATTAAAATTTCAATATTTTAAAGACACAGAACATTTTCTTGCCTAATGGCTATTGCTAGTACTTCCAGTACTATATTGAAGAGAAGTGGTGAGAGTGGGCATCCTTGTCTTGTCTTCGATCTTAGACAAAAGACCATGAGTTTTTCACCATTGATGACAATCCTTGCCATAAGTTTGTGGTAGATAGCTTTGCCTATCTTGAGGAAAGTTCCTCCAAAACCCATTTTGGTGACAGTTTTTATCATGAACGGATGTTGAATCTTGTAAAATGCTTTCTCTGCACCTATTGCATATGGTTTTTATCTTTACTTTTGTTGATCATATGGTTTTTATCTTTACTTTTGTTGATATGATGGATTATGTTGATTGATTTCCGAATCTTAAATCATCCTTGCATCCCCGAGATCAATCCCACTTGGTCATGGTGTATGATTTTTTGGTGAGTTGTTGGACTCTATTTGCTAGTATTTTATTGAGGATCTTCACATCAGTGTTCATCAGGGATATTGGTCTATAGTTTTCTTTGTTAGTGGTGTATTTTTTGCTTTTGGTATTAAGGAGATATGTGCCTCATACAAACTGCTTGGGAGGGTTCCTGTCTTTTCGATTTCCTGAAAAAGCTGAGGAGAACTGGCAACAAGTCTTCCTTAAATGTTCGGAAGAATTTGCCAGTGAATCCGTCTGGACGTGGGCTTTTGTTTTTTGGGGAGACTTTTGATTACAGTTTCAATTTCCTTGATATTAAGGGCATTCAGATAGGAAAGGAAGAAATCAAACTCTCACTATTCACAGACAATATGATACTATATCTAGAGAAGCCTAAAACCTCTACTAAGAAACTCTTAGAAACAATTGACCTGTACAGTAAAGTTGCAGGCTATAAAATCAATACCCAAAAGTCCATGGCCTTCTTATATGGAAACAATGAGACAGAGGAAAGGGACATGAAAAAAGCAATCCCATTCACAATCGTGCCACACAAAATCAAATACCTCGGAATCAGCTTAACTAAAGAAGTAAAGAACCTCTACAAAGAAATCTATAAAATGCTACTCCATGAAATAAAAGAGGACATGAGGAAATTGAAATATATTCCCTGCTCGTGGATAGGGAAAATCAACATTGTCAAAATGGCAAAACTCCCCAAAGTATTTTACAGATTTAATGCGATCCCTATAAGGATACCCATGACATTCTTTAAAGAAATGGATCAAGCAATCTTGAAATTCATCACTGTCATCCCGTTGCTCATCGATTTGTTCGAGCAGACACCAGTAACATCTCTCACTGAGATATTCATATGGAACAATAAATGCCCACGGATAGCTAAAACAATTCTTGGGAAAAAGATGATGGGAGGCATCACCCTCCCCAAACTTAAAATTTGCTACAAATTAGTAACAATTAAAACAGCATGGTACTGGAACAAAGGCAGAGCCGCAGACCACCAATGGAACAGAGTGGAATATCCCTACACACAACCCCAAATATGATCATCTAATCTTTGATAAGGGGGCAAGAAATGTGAAGTGGAGCAAGAAAAGCCTCTTCAACAAATGGTGCTGGCATAACTGGAAAACCACATGCAAAAGAATGGGCTTAGACCTCGATCTGACACCACGCACAAAAATCAGATCAAAATGGATTAAAGACCTCAACATCAGACCACAATCCATAAGGTACATCGAAGACAAGGTCGGCAAAACCCTCCATGATCTTGAAGCTAAAGGTATCTTCAAAGATGACACAGAACTAAGCAATCAAGTAGAAACAGAGATAAACAAATGGGACTATATTAAACTAAGAAGCTTCTGCACCGCAAAAGACACAGTGACCAAAATACAAAGGCAATCTACAGAATGGGAAAGGATATTCACCCAATACCCATCTTATAACGGGTTGATATCAAGGGTATATAAAGCACTACTTGAACTCTACAAGAAGAAAACATCCAACCCCATCAGAAAATGGGCTGAAGAAATGGACAGAAAATTTTCCAATGAAGAGATACGAATGGCCAAAAGGTACATGAAAAAATGCTCTGCATCACTAATAATCAGGGAGATGCAGATCAAAACAACTATGAGATACCACCTCACACCACAGAGAATGGCACACATCCAAAAGAATAAGAGCAACCGCTTTTGGAGGGGATGTGGGCAGAAAGGGACCCTTCTACACTGTTGGTGGGAATGCCCACTTGTTCAGCCCTTCTGGAAAACAATATGGACGCTTCTCAAAAAATTAGAAATTGATCTCCCATTCGACCCAGCAATACCACTTCTGGGAATATATCCTGGAGAAACAAAAAAGTATAGTCGAAATGACATCTGCACTTATATGTTCATCACGGCACTATTTACAATAGCAGAATCTGGAAAAAACCCAAGTGCCCAAGAACAGATGACTGGTTAAGGAAACTCTGGTGCATCTATACAATGGAATACTATGCAGCTGTTAGAAAAGATGAAGTCATGAACTTTGAACTTTGCATATAAGTGGATCAACATGGAAAGTATCATGCTAAGTGAAATGAGTCCGAAAGAGAGCAACAGACAGAAAGATTGTAGTCATCTGTGCAATATAAAATAACACAGTAGGAGACTAACACCAAAGAATAGTAGAAATAAGTACCAGGAGTTTGGCTTCATGGCTTGGAAGCTGGCCTCACATGCTGGGAGAAAAGGCAGTTCAGGTAGAGAAGGGAACATCAAGTAAGCTCTGGTTGGAGGACCCGCTTGGGAGGGAAGTTGCGTACTGAAAGTAGACTATAGATTGAAAACGATGGGCACTCAATACCCCTATTGTGGACCACAACACCCAAAAGGAGAGAGAGAGAGAACAAAAGGGAATGCCCTGCCACAGAGGTGGGGAGGGGTGGGGTATGGGGACGGTGGATGGGATTGGGAGGTGGGAGGGATACTGGGTTCACTAGTGATGGAGAATGGACACTGGTAGAGGAAGGGGTGCTCAAACATTGTATGAGGGAAATACAAGTATGAAAATGTGTAAATCTGTTACTCATGGTGATTCACTAATTAATAAATAAATAAATTTTTAAAAAATGCTCTTCATCACTAATCATCAGTGAGATGAAGATCAAAACAACCATGAGACACCACCTCACAAGACAGAGAATGGCACACATCCAAAAGAACAAAAGCAACCGCTGTTGGAGAGGATGTAGGGAGAAAGGGACCCTTCTATACTGCTGGTGGGAATTCCGACTGGTCCAGCCCCTTTGGAAAACAATATGCACGCTTCTCAAAAAATTAGAAATTGAGCTACCCTTTGATCCAGCAATACCAGTTCTGGGAATATATACTGGAGAAACAAAAGAGTATAGTCGAAATGACATCTGCACTTATATGTTCATCGCGGCATTGTTACAATAGCCAGAATCTGGAATAAAACGGAGAGGAGCAGGAGGAGGAGGAGAAGGAGAAGGAGAATGAGGAGGAGGAGGAGGAGGAGAAGAAGAAGGAGGAGGAGGAGGAGGTGGAAGAGGAGGAGGAGGAGAAGAAGAAGAAGAAGAAGAAGAAGAAGAAGAAGAAGAAGAAGAAGAAGAAGAAGAAGAAGAAGAAGAAGAAGAAGAAGAAGAAGAAGAAGAAGAAGAAGAAGAAGAAGAAGAAGAGGAGGAGGAGGAGGAGAAGGAGGAGGAGTAGGAAAAGAAGAACAAGAACAAGAACAAGAACAAGAACAAGAAACAGATTTACAGTGCTGCTATGAACATATAAGTGCATATGTCTTTTCCACTATACATTTTTGCTTCTCTGGGATATATTCCCAGCAGTGGAATTGCTGGGTCAAATGGGAGTTCAATTTCTAATTTTTTGAGACCTGATAAATTAAAAATGACATGTAAGCCTATGTTCATCGCTGCACATAGTACAATAGCCAAAACATAGAAACAACACAAATGCCCAACTACAGATGAATGTATCAAGAAGTTGAGCTATATATATGCAATGGAATACTATGTATTTTTTTTAAAAAAGAAGGGATACTGAGTGTTCTCTCTCATATATGGGACTTAAATATACACAAAATAGCAATAAAGGGCCCAAGACAACAATGGGAGAACTGATCCACACAGCTGTGTTTGTGTGGGAATTTGAAAAGGAGACCATTGAGGTCATAGGGGGAGGGTGATGGGTACAGTAGTGACGAGTGAGGTGTTGAAAATATGTAAACAAGAAGACATTATTAAAATATTGTAAATCACAGAGCCTCAATCAATTTTTTATTTTTATTTTATTTTATTATTTTTTGCTTTTTGGGTCACACCTGGCGATGCTCAGGGGTTATTCCTGGTTCTGCGCTCAGGGATTACTTCTGGCGGTGCTCAGGGGACCATATGGGATGCTGGGATTCGAACCCGGGTTGGCCGCATGCAAGACAAACGCCCTCCCCGCTGTGCTATCGCTCCAGCCCCAATCAATTTTTTAAATATTAAACAAACAAATAGCATAGGTTGCATTGAATTTTGTTAAAGTACTCAAGTTCTCGGTGAAATTTTTATCTAAATATTTCACTTTTAACTTTGTCCTCTTGATGTACATCTCTGCATTACTTCAGGTTTTTTTTTTACTTTGAGTTATTTCCACCTAAATATCTTTAGAAAAAGAGAACTTGATTCCACTCCCATGCACAGCAAACTGAGTTATATTGCCACGGAAGGACACAATTTATAAAAATGCAAAACAATGAAATGAATTTTATTAAGTACTATTTGTTTGGGGACTGGAGGGATAGCACAGTGGGTAGGGCATTTGCCTTACACGTGGCCGACCTGGGTTCAATCAATTTCTCTGTCCCTCTCGGAGAGCCGAGCGAGCTAGTAACCTGCCTGCACGGCAGAGCCTGGCAAGCTCCCTATGGCGTATTTGATATGCTAAAAACAGTAACAACAATTCTCACAATGGAGATGTTACTGGTGCCCGCTCGAGCAAATCGATGAACAATGGGACAACAGTGCGACAGTGCTACTATTTATTCGGCAGCCAACCTCCACTACCAAACTGCCACCACACTCCAGGCTGCTTTTCACATGCTCAGGGCAAGCCTCATGCATGAGCAAGCATATTCCTGGACCATGCGGCCACAAAGCAGCCATGCAACACATCATCATAAAGGGTAATATGTGCATATGCCTCTTGAAGTGCCTGGCAAGCTACCGAGAATATCCCGCCCACATGGCAGAGCCTGGCAAGCTCCCCATGGCGTATTCTATATACCAAATACAGAAACAATAACAAGTCTCATTCCCCTGACCTTGAAAGAGCCTCCAATCATTGGAAAAGACAGTTAGGAGAGCCTGCTAAAATCTCAGGGCTGGGACGAATGGATACATTACTGGTGCCCACTGGAGTAAATCGATGAACAATGGGATGACAGTGATACAGTGATACAGTGATACAGTGATACTGTTCTTTTGTTTTTTTTTTCTTTTTGGGTCACACCTGGCACTGCACAGGGGTTACTCCTGGCTCTGCACTCAGGAATTACCTCCTGGCAGTACTCAGGGGACCATATGGGATGCTGGGATTTAAACCCGGGTCGGCTACGTGCAAGGCAAACGCCCTACCCGCTGTGCTATTTCTCCAGCCCCAATACTGTTCTTTTGGAGGTCTCTGAATCTGTGAGAAGGAAAGCTAACATGTTATAGTGATAGATCTACTTTTGCATACCAAAATAATTAGAGAAATCTCTCTTTTGAAATATTTTGGGTCATGTTTCTTATGACCAATGTTCATGAAAAATGAACTAGTCCCTGACGCTCCATTTGCTCTCAAAGGAACGAACATCTCTGAATTCAGCAGCTATGTGTACCTGGGTCAAGAACTCAACATGAGGAACGACTTGGCACCAGAAATGTGCAAGAGGAAGAGAGCAGCGTGGAATGCCTTCAAGAGCATCGAAGAAGTGGTTAAGAGGACAAAGAACCTCTGGCTCCGGGCACGTCTTTTCGACTCCACCATTCTTCCTGCACTAACATACACCTCAGAGACCTGGGCCCTACGGAAACAGGACAAGAATGCTATTCAGTTATCCCAAAGAGGAACTGAAAGAGCTATGCTTGGAATATCACATTTCATTCAAGTGAGAGAAGGAATCTGGAGTTCCAACCTCGGTCGACCATCCAGAATCAGGGACACAGTCTCGTTTGCCAAGGTGTTGAAAATCAGACAGGCCGGACATGTAATGCGATTTAGAGATGGCCCCTGGACTAGAGCTGTTACCAACTGGATTCCACAGGATGTCAAAAAACCACTTGGCTGCCCACCTACGAGATGGTTAGACTTCTTCGTCAAAACCCTGAATGAACAGTTTGAGGCACTTCGTGTTCCTGGAGTGAGCAGATGCCATTGGGCTACACTAGCACGCGACGGGGACGAATGGAGGTGGTGGGGTTGGTGTTGGAACATTGAATGACTGTAACAACTGTATTATGTACAACTTTGAAAACAACTGTGCAAAAATAAACAAGTTTATCCTCTTATTTCTCAGATACATTTGTCTTCTTATTTCCAGCACATTCTTGAGACCTCCGGGGTGACCTTGGGAGGCAGGATGGGCCAAGTCCCTGCTCTGCTGAAACTCCAGCAGCGTCACTAACACTCCAGCAGCTGCTGCCAACAGCTGCTGCCATGCCTATGACCAGACTCCACCGCCTGACAACTGAGCTCCACAGAAATGCCAAATTGCTGAAAATTTCATGAACACTTGGGGGTTTCTTTGACTGAAAACTCCTGAGCCTTCTCTGAGTTGCAGGGGCCACTTCTCCCCCTGCCCAGCCCATACTTCCAGAAGCCATGGTAACCACATCCACATTCCACACTGAAGCCATGTATGCCCATTGCCCAGCTAAATATTCCGGATTTTCTGGAGCGACATCTCCAAACGCTACAATACTAGCATCCTAGTAGGAGCACACCAGACTTGAAGGGAATGTAACAGAAGTCAACTAAGCTGGGTTAACAAAAGTTTTAACACAGAAGGCTCGAATAGCAACAACAGCTTAGTAAACCCTCAGAGTTACTATCCCTATGGTGAGAAATAACAATTTTCAGAAATTTCCCTTTACTAAAGTATATTTGGATAATTTCATTAGCCAGTTAGTGGTAAAAATCAATATAAAATAAATTACTTTGGGCCAGATACCGTGGCAGACTTCAGGGGTGGTGGGGGAAAATGGGGACAATGATGGAGGAAAGGTCACAGTGGTGGTGGGATTAGGGTTTGAATATTGAATCGCTGTAATAAATGCATCATAAACAACTTTGTAAACCACAGTGTTTAAGTGGTAAAAAATAAAAAATATTTTCTTTTAAAATAATTGTTCCCTTGACTTATCAGTATATGTTCCACTATCTCCAAATGGTATCTGTTTTTTGTTTGTCTGTTTTTGGACCACATTTGGCAATGTTCAGGGATTATTTTTTTATTTATTTTATTGAATCACCGTGTGGAAAGTTACAAAGTTCTCAGGCTTATGTCTCAGTTATACAATGCTCAAACACCCGTCCCATATTCCACCACCAAAAAAAAAAAAACAGTATACATCCCACCCCCAACCCCAACCCCCCCCTGCATAACTGATAAATTTCACTTCCTTTTCTCTTTACCTTGATTACATTCCATATTTCAACACAAAACTCACTATTGTTGTTGGAGTTTCAACACAGAACTCACTATTCTTGTTGGAATTTATCCCCCAAGAATACGGCCCTATTGACAGGGAAATATTTGATAATTAGTTTTCCACTGATGAAAATGAAGAGATATAAAGTTGCACGGCCGCAGTCACGCGGTTTAGGATTTCTGTATTTTAGTAATTAAGTCTAGGGAGATTTAAGTTGGAAATTGAATTATTTCCCTTCCTGGAGCAGCATGGAGCAAAGCTTAGTTCACAGTCTGGAGACATGGCTGCAAGCACTCGCTGGAACCCCAAGTCATATAGCTGGCTCTGGATTCTGCTTGTTCAGCAACAAAGCGGCTGTGCAAAGGCATGGCCACCCGGGTCGAATCTCGGTGGAGCTCAAGCCGGCACCGGACCCGGCCCGAGACTGCCCAGGCGTCCCACTGTTTCAAGTTCAAATCACATTTTTTCCCCGCGCCACCAAGTTCATACCTGTTTAAAAGTCCCATAAAATGGTGGACACCACACCTCTTCCTCCCAGAGGGAAGAAAAACCAAGGAAGAAGGATATTTCCTCCATTAGCCCGCATGGGGCAAAAGCTTAGTTCACAGTCTGGAGACATGGCTGCCCGTTCAGGGATTATTTTTAGCTCTGCACTCCAGAAATCCCTCCTGGTTGGGCTCAAGAGACCATATGGGAAGTAGCAGATTGATCCCAGGTCAGCCACATGCAAGCAAGCTCCTTACCTGCTGGATTATCTTTCTCTCCCCCAAATACTATCTGTTTTATAAAACAAATGAAGGTGAACCTATTACTAGATGATGAGCGTGAGTTTGATTTGTGTTAAAATCAGCAGAAAATACTTCATATTTCAGGTCAGAGGAAGAAAGAGAGTTCAATGTGCCGAGTATAGACTACTCATACATGAGGCCCAGGTTTAATCCCCAGTACCTCATGGCCCTCTGAGTATTACCAGGAGTGACCCCCAACCTCTGAGCACTGAGTAGCCCCTGAGCACCACTGGGCATGACTTCCCACAAAGAAAATTCTGTAATTCATTTTGCTACTCTTAAACATTGCTTATATGTAGGATATATAGAGATTTCCTTGAAACCAAGGTATTTCTTTGGGGGATGAATACACCCAGCCTATGCTCAGAGATTACTCCTGGCACTGTGTTCAGGGATCACTCCTGGTGTGATTCCACATCTCCTATGTGATGATAGGGATCAAACCCAGATTGACTACATACAGCCTTCCTATCTCTTATACCCCATATTTACTTTTGCATAATGTTTCTGATGTTAGTTTTACAGATTTATGAAAGGAAAAACACTTATCTGGATAAAATAATTTAAACAAAGTCAAACTAGAATGTCATGTCCTTGGGTTATTTCCACACTCTGATGATTTGTTTGGAGCAGCTGATGAGAGATAAATACTACTTTGTATGTTTCCCTTTGGCAGAAATGTTCTGTCCCCACCACGGGTCTTATTAGTAGACATTAGTCAACAGGTGGCTAGGATGCCATTGAAGAGAGGGGAAGCAGTGTGATATGGTTCTGGCAAGCCTCTCTGTGACATGCTACTCATAGTCTGCTTTTACTTTCTATCTTAGCCTTTAAAATGTGCTGTGATATAATGGTCACAGAATAAATAGAATCATTACTTATATTTTACTGGCCTTCCTCCACCCAACATCTTTGATGTGATTAATCCAATCTCTTTAATCTGAGGGACATTCGTGCTGTTCCCTGATGTCATCACATTTCTTGCAATAAACACTATGGAACACCATCTACATGCCAGATTTAGTTCATGATGCCCAAAGGACCTATAAGTAAAGAATGTAATAAGACACATCCTAGCAGCAGAGCAGCCAGAGGGCTATTTATGGATGGAAGGAAGAGGCAACACCAATGACTGATGACTTGCTCTTTTAATGGAATTTAAGTGTCTGAGGCTCCTGTTCTCGTCAGTGCAAACCCTAAATCTTATCTTCAATGAACAAAAATTTACTTACAATGTTCTACAATACTTTTGCATATGTGAGTTCCTTGGTCTGATATGGAAAAAAATAAAATAAAATTAGTGCAAATATTTATAGGGAAAGTTTAAAGAGGAAACAGAGGGTCCAACTTTTGTCATTACACTTTTTAAATAATCTTTTCAAACTGAAGTGGATAGAGAAGGCTTTATAACTTGTAGTAACCCGAAGTAACAGGATTTCCAGTAGTTCTCACCAGCATCCACGTCCACAGTACCCCAAAAGAGCTATAGTCCACATTCTTTTCTAAAATATTTTCTGATTTATCATAAAAGTTTATAAGTCTCTAGGATAAAACAAATGATTCTATGCTAAATCATGCTTGGTCATATAGTATTTCAAATAATGGCATTCAAATGGAGTTTTGTAGAAGGTATATGTGTTTACAAAAGGAATTATTGGGGCAATATGTATAAAAAGGAAGCAAACAGGCCCGAGAGATTTTACAGGTATTAAGACACTTGTGACATGACTGATGCAGGTTCAATCCCTGGCTCCAAATACAGTCTCTCAAGCACTTACAAGTGTGATACCTAATTACAGAGCCAAGAGTAATCCCTGGGTACCAGTGGGTTTGGCCCCCAAAACAGAAGAAAATGACTAGAGGAAATGAGACTGTGTATTCCAGTGCCTGGAGCCACTGACCTGATTATATTACCTTTGCACAAAATTCTTAAGCAACTTGAATATAGTTGCTGGACTTCTAACCGTATGACTGTCCAAAGTCCCTACAGTTCACTCTGTGGAAGGGCCAACAAACACCAGTACATATTTGCACTCTTAGTAAAATGGACTTTGAGAACAGAATCATGCAATTTGCAACAACATGGATAGTACTCTAGGATATCATGCTGTGTGAAACTACCCAGAAGGAAAAGAATAGATACAAAATGATTTCTCTCATATGTGAAACTTAAAGAAACACAGAAAGTTAGCAACAAGGGCCCAAAGCACACATTATTGGAGAACTGGTCCACATGATTGCACTGGGAAGGGGTAAAATGAGGGGAATTGGAGTCCTTGGGACAGGGCAGGCATACAATGGTAATGGGCGTAGTTTGAATTATATGCATGAGAAACCATTATTGATAGCACTATATAACACAGAATCTCAATTTTTAATGAAATAAAATAGACTTTGTGGGGCCAGAGCAATAGTCTAGCGGGTGGGGTATTTGCCTTGCACACAGTCGACCCAGCTGTGTTCAATCCCTGGCATCCACTTTGGCTCATGAGCCCACCAAGAGTAATTCCTGAGCATAGATCTAGGAGTAACTCATGAACACTTCCAAGTGTGCCCCCCCAAAAAAAAAACAAAATTGACTGAAAAAATTAGCAAAAATTTGAATGTTAGACCTAATTTGGACTCCAGTAGAAGAAAATATTCATTCTTCATGATATTTGAGATTATACTTCCTTGCACTGTTGGTTCATTTTCTCATAGATTACATCCCTGTCTCCAGTGAAGGCTGAAACTATATACAATACTTCTTTTCTATCCATGGTACTTAGCTAAACCTAAAAGAGAAAATCTTCAATCTTTTTTAGGAATTGAATAAACACTTGATGAATAAACATCCTCACGTTAAGAGGATGCTCTGTACCACATAGTATGTTCACACAAATATTCCAATATTCTCTTCTTTCTCTCCATTATGATTACCATAATTTACTTTGAAGTACACTGAAGTATCTGTACAACTCCCAGCACTTCTTGATTCTTTTGTATTATTATGAGTCATATATTAAATATAGTTTATATAATTATCTCACATAGTTCCTTGTTCTTATTTCTCTCTTAGGTATAGCTATATTCCTGCCTACAGTTGCCATGAAACTTCCACCATTTTCTTTTGGTAATTAGCCACTTCTGACTTTTAACTTAAGCTGACTTGAGATGCTTTTTACAACTTTAATTCCAGAATTTTATCCAATCTTCGTCCAATAATCCAAAAGTCTTCTAAAGGTGGGTGAGGCAACTATACTAGTTGGGTGAGGCAACTATACTAGTTGGCTGGAACAACTTTCAAGTCCAGTATCAAAAAAGCAGGCTAGATGGGATGGTGAAATGTTATGACTCATTATATATGTAATACTCATTTGGAAACTTAAAAGCTACGCTATAAGGTTCTGATATTACCAAGACTCAGGTAACACGAATAAGGCCTAGACTTACTACCAAAGCATATTTCCTGTATTAAATAGTTTTTTAACACATATATTTAATTTATCAACTTTTTAAAATTGGCTTTTTCCAATTTAATTTTTTAAATGTACAGAGATTTTACATAATTTTAATTTCATTGTCATTTTCCCTCTATATAATTACTTATTGTTTCTGGCCTACAAAACAAGTTTTTAAATATGCTTAGGCAAGGGAGATAACTCAAGTTATAGAGCACATGATAAGCATGTGTAAGACATGATAAGTATGGTCCACATCTTCTCCCAAGCAGTACTGGGTATGGACCCTACAAAATAAAAGGGACTTAAAATATATGTTCTAATGCTGGGGAAATGGTCCAAGAGTTGGTATGTATTCCATGAATGTGGAAACCCAATATTCAATCCCTGCTACCACATAGTCCACTGAGGTTAAGGAATAACCTCTAATCACCAATCCTAAAGTGGCCCTAAAAACATCACACACACACCAAAAAAAAAAAACAGGGAACAAAAATAAGTCAATTGGCTTTCAAAGTGAATATTCTGCACTGTAGCACTGTCATCCCATTGTTCATCGATTTGCTTTAGTAGACACCAGTAACATCTCCATTGTGAGACTTGTTGTTACTGTTTTAATTCACATTTAATAAAGTCAATATTACCATTAAGTATAAATTGAGTATAAGTACTTTTTAAATTATCAATTTATTGAAGTAACATTAGTGTACAAGAAAACTAGAGTTAATACAGGAATTAAGGTACTAGCCTTGCAAAGGTCAACCTGTTTAGTTGGTAGCATCACATATAATATACTGAGCTTCACCAGGAGTGATTCCCAAGCACAGAGAGAGGAATAAGACCTGATCATATCTGGGTATATCCAACCCCCAAAGAATATAACCAAATTCGAAAAATAGTGTCATAAATGTTTATGTATTGTAAGGGTTTGATGTAGCCACATCACACACACTCACAACAAAAGTGTGATCCTATAGACCACAACATATAGGCTCTTTTCAGCTCGTTCCCCAATATGCCTCTACTTTTTAAAAACTGAATCACCATGATATACAGTTACAGAGCTTTCATGATTGAGTTTGTCATACAATGAACAAACACCCATCCCTCCAGCAGTGTGCATTTTCCACCACCAATGTCCCCAGTATTCCTCCCACCACCCCTACCCCATCCCACCCCTGCCTCTGTTGCAGGCACCTACCTTCTAACTCTCTCTCTACTATGAGCATCACAGTTTGCAATACAGAAACTGAGAGTCCATCATATTTGGACCTGAGTCTATTTTCAGCACACATCTCCCATCCCAAGCTATTGCTCCAACCATCATTGACTTAGTGGTCCCTTCTCCATCCCAATTGCCTTCTCCCTAAGCATGTGAGACATGCTTGCAAACTGTAGTCGTTGTCTCTACTGTCTTTGACTACCTCCAGTTTTGGTAACCTGTATAATCAGAGTCTAAGGGTTTGTTTTTACTGGACTTTGTCTATTCCATTATTTTGTTTCTATATATGCCACATATGAGTGAAGTCGTCTGGTATTTGTATTTTTTACTTCTTAATTATTTTTGCTTAGTATGAAATCCTTTAATTAGATACTGTATTTGGATACAACTGGATGAATATTTGTATATTCAATTATCCATGTTTGAACAAAAGCAAGACCTTGCCATTTCTTACAGCTGAGCAGAATTCCATTGTGTATATATACCACAACATATTTATCCACTCATCTGTTTTTGGGTACCTGGGTTGTTTCTAGAACAATGCTATGTTGTAAATACACCACAGTAGATATACACGTGCCTAAATCTTTTTGAATTAGTGTTTAGTGTGTATCTTTGTGTGTGTGTGTTTGAAGTGCAAGGGATTGAAGCCAAGGTCTCAACCACGCAATGAGTGTTCAGCTACTTAGCTATATCATCAGCTCTTCTTGGTTGGATACATTTTAGTGGAACTGATTTTAAATTTTTATTGAATCACTATTTTTGCTTTTTGGGTCACACTCGGGGATGCACAGGGGTTACTCCTGGCTCTACACTCAAGAATTACCCCCGGCGGTGCTCAGGGTACCATATGGGATGCTGGGAATCAAACCTGGGTCGGCCGCATGCAAGGCAAACGCCCTACCCGCTGTACTATTGCTCTGGCCCCCTGTATCACAGGTTCTTTATCCAGACATCTGTTCTTGTGCACTTGAATTGCTTCCAGATTCTACCAACTGTGGATCGTGCTGCAATGAATATAATAATGCACATGTCTCTTCTATAGTGAGTTGTTATGCCCCCTGCGGTATATTCTCAGGAACAGTGTTGCTGGATTATATGAAAACTCAATTTCTAGTTTTTTGAGTTATGTCCATATTGTTTTCCCAAAAGGTTGGACCAGTCAACATTCCCACCAAGAATGCATGAGAGTCCCGTTCTCCTCACATCTGAGCCAGCACTGGTTGTTCTTGTGCTTCCTGATGAGTGCCAGTCTCTGTGGTGTGAGATGATATCTTATTGTTATTTTTTAATTTTCACGTCCCTGATGATTAGTGATGAAGAACAATTTTTATGTGCCTTTCGGCCATTTGTATTTTTTCATTGATGAATTTTGTTTTTATATATTCTCCCTGGTTTTTAATTAAATATATCTTTTGCTTTGGGGCCATGTCTGGCTATGCTCAGGAGTTACTAATGACTCTACACTCAGAATGCCCAGGATTGAACCCAGGTTGACTGCGTGTAAGGCAAACACCTTACATTGTACTATTGTTGTGGCCCCTAATTTTTAACAGCAAACTGGGTTTTTTTGTGTTTTTTTTTTTTTTGCTTTTTGGGACAAACCTGGCGATGCACAGGGGTTACTCCTGGCTCTGCACTCAGGAGTTACTCCTGGCGGTGCTCAGGGGACCATATGGGATGCTGGGATTCGAACCCGGGTCGGCCGCGTGCAAGGCAAACGCCCTACCCGCTGTGCTATCGATCCAGCCCCCAGCAAACTGTTTTAATTGTATGCTATATAAGCACATTTTTAAAAAGTCATCAATTTTTACTTAATTTTTATGCATATTGTGGATCCTTCTCTTGTACTTCACTTTCTTTTGAATTCAAATCTTCAAAATGCCCATGAAAAGGCACGAATTAAAGCATTCCTACGTGGGGCTGAAGTGATAGCACAGTGGGTAGGGCGTGTGCCTTGCACGCGTCCAACCCGGGTTCTATTCCCAGCATGCCATATGGTCCCCTAAGCACAGCCAGGGGTAATTCCTGAGTGCAGAGCCAGGAGTAACCCCTGTGCATCGCCGAGTGGGACCAAAAAAGAAAAAAAAAACATTCCTGCGTCACCAGTTGTAAAAGTCTTCAGGTCCTCTGCAGAAAAAAAAATCATTACATCCCAGAGAGACTCCAATCTTGAGTCACAGTATTAAGTGTACAATATTTTGTTTTGTTGTTTTGGGGTCACACCTAGCAATGCCCAGTGGTTACTCCTGGAGGAATTATTCCTGGAGGTGCTCAGGGGACCATATGGAGTGTTAGAGATCAAACCCAGGTGTGCCACAAGCAAGACAAACACCCTACCTGTAAAAAATTACAAAGGCAGCGCAGGTGGGAGGGAGAGATGATGTGTGTCATGCTGTCTGCGGGCACTCGGGGCAGTTCTCACTCACATGCACTGCTCGCATTTGGTGTTCTCGAGCCGCTGTTTAAGGACCAGATCGGGACGGCTCCTCCTTGTGCTCTGCTTCTGTGTGTGCCGCTGTGCTCTCTTCTGTCTGTCTCTCTGTCTCTGTCTCTGTAGTCTCTCCTCTGGTCTTTTCCAACCTCTCTCTGTCTCTGATTCTGTGTCTTCTCTGTTCTTCTCCTGTGTCCTCTTGTGTGTCTCCCCTTGCTGTGTCTTCTTCTGTCTCTTCTCTGTCTCTTTTGTCTTCTTCTTCTTCCTCCCCTGTCTTCTTCTTCTGTCTATCCTGTCTCCTTCTTCTGTCTCCTCCGTCTTCCCCCACAGTCTTATTTTATATAGCAAATTACATAGGGTGGTGACACAAAGGTGGGTTGAACATTAACAAATCAACAAAGAAGGGTAAGACCATTTCTCGAGGAGATTAACAAAATCTCATCTAAGGAGATTACTAGGAGATCCGCTCAAGGGTGGGGTCCAACAAGGGTGTGTCAGGGTGTGTCCCTTTCTTCCTTCTTCAGCTAGTAATCCGCTTAAATAGTTATAGTAAATTTACTTCTAATATTTCTAGCAATGTCATTCTGTATGAGCACAGTAAGAAATATATCAGACTTAAAGTTTGGTTCTTCCTGAGGACATTCACTGTATATTCCAGACCACAATCCTCAGGCCAGGTTAGTCTTCCTAACCCCAGCAGGTTCCTAATCTCGTCGTTATTTTGGGATAATGACAGCATTTGTCTATGACCATGCTCTCAATTTACAGTTGAGAATTGTGGCGCTTTGGCCTGGTCCATTTGATGCCAGGGTAGCTCACTGCTTGCCCTGGGTCATTCCATCCCTCGTCAGGACCCTGCTTTTGGGGTACTAGGAACTAAGGGCAACTGAGTGGAGAAAGCAGATAGCTGAAAATAAATATTATTGGAGTCGATCAGCTCCCAAGTTACAAAGCATATTATTAACTGTCTTCCTGTGTCCATACAGAAAGGACATTGCTCTAAGGTAAACTAAGTTCCCTGTGGCAAGGCTAAAAGGACAAACCCCATGTTATCCTACACCTACCCACTGTACTATCTCTCTAGCCAAATGTTCAACCTTTATTTTCATTTTAAACTTTTTTTGGGGAGGCACACCTGGCAGTACTGAGGACTTACTCATGGCTCTGACTCAGAAATTACTCCCATCAGTGTTTGGGGGACCATATGGGTTGCAATTATTCAGCAAAAGAAAATGAAATAAGGGCCAGAGAGATATTACAGTAGGTAGGGCATGTGTCTTGCATGCAGCTGCCCAAGAGTTCCATCCCTGGCATCTTATATGGTCCCCTGAGCGAGGCTAGGAGTAATTTCTGAGTGCGGAGCCAGAAATGACCCCCGAACACTACCAAGTACAGACCAAAAACAAAAACAAGGAAATGTTTGTAACTATGTATAGTGATGGATGCTAATTAACCCTATAATTATAATTATATATGCTGTACATCTGAAAAATAATGTTATGTGTCAATTATAATTTACTATGAAGGAAAAAGAAAATTTTTGACATGCAATGGTTAAAAACACAGTTTGATGAAACAGCAAGGATCATAACCGAACAGATATACAGTGATTCTGAAATTATCAGATTAAAAATTAAAAACAACTATGACTAATATGCCAAGGTCTGTAATTAATTAATGCATGCAAAATTATATAGAAAATATAAAGAAAGAAGTTCTAAGAAAAAACCAAATGGAAATGCTAGGGATATAAAACACTGTAAGTGAAATGAAGAATGCCTTTATTGGCTCTGGTAGGATGGAAGTAGGTGAGGAAAGATTCTCTGAGCTTGACAAGATAGCAACAGAAACTTCCAAAATGAAAAAGTAAACAGGTCTCCAGGCACCATCTCAGTACATCAACGCCTTGATCCAGAGACACAGCAGTGAATCCCAGAAGACAGCAGCTCACCAGAGATCTCTCCAGACCCCATACCTAGCCAATTTCTTAGGGGTACCTCAGATTGTGCAGGTGTCCCAGATCCGTCTGCTCCAGCTGAAACCCCAGTGGCGGGGGCTGGAGCGATAGCACAGCGGGTAGGGCGTTTGCCTTGCACGTGGCCGACCCGGGTTCGATTCCCACCATCCCATATGGTACCCTGACCACTGCCAGGAGTAATTCCTGAGTGCGAAGCCAGGAGTAACCCCTGAGCATCGCCAGGTGTGACCCAAAAAGAAAAAAGGAAACCCCAGTGGCCATGAACTTCCAGAAGAAAAACCCAGGTACACAGGCTCAGGGACTAAGATTCCAGAACATATGGTGGCAGCAGATACAGGCCAGCCCTTCCAATCTCACTGCCCACTTGGGGTCCTGGCTGTCATGCCCTCAAACTGCCTCGAGCGCCATCTCAGCATATCAAGAGGCTTGATTTAGAGACTCACAAATTAATCTCAAAATGGATTACTTCCTACATAGATGTCTCTAGTCCCCAATTATTTACAATTTTAGAATTCCAGAAGCACGCAGCCGCAAAACCTCTCTGATAATTATAATAAGCAATAAAAAATAAATTATCTAGCATCTCCCCCTGGCAGGCAGGCTTGAATGATGGTGGGAAATTTTGAAACAATGGTGGACGGAAGGTGCAATAGTGATGGGGTTGGTGTTGAAATATTGAATATAATTAATTAATTGAACTTTATGAGAATAAAATTTAAAAGAAAAGAAAAAGCAAACAGGAAAATATACTAAATAAAGGTACACATCTATTTTGCCCCCAAGTCAGGCAAGAGCCTCCGTAGCACGCCACACAGTTTGTCTAGGACCGTAGGTCCATTAGAGCTGAGAACACCTCATACTTGGCCCCATGAATTTACAGCTAGAAAGCTGTACTCAGAACTGTGCCATTTTGTGCCCAGGTCAGTCAGGAGCCCTCAAAGCACACAGCCACTGTGTTGTCACACATTTCTTCCGTTCACCATATCTCATAGAAAGGATAAATTGACATTCTAACCCTAGATGCCCATACACACCAACAACACAAAAAGTCATCTCTAGGGTGCAAGAGGCACAATGAGTAAGCAACACAGAATCCCACCACAGTTAATTATCAAAGATGGTAGACCTGAAGACTCAACTAATAATAACCAGTTATATGACCTCTTTGCCACTGATAAGGATTTTAGAGAGGAAAATTTGAGGATGTTTAAGGAACTCAAAGAAACAGTGGGATGGAGAACCAACAAAACACAAGAGGGTACAAAAACAGAAGTTAGAAAACTACAAGCAGAAATGATCAACTAAAGAATTTAGTAGGCAAAATGAAAAACTCACTGGATGACTTCAGCAACAGATAAACAGTAGTAGAGGACAAAATCAGTGTAGTCCTTCCATATGACCCTGCAATACCACTTCTTGGAATATATCCCAAGGATACAAAAGAGCACAGTAGAAATTACATCTGTACCTACATATTCATTGCAGCACTATTCACAATAGCCAAAATCTGGAAAAAACTCGAGTGCCCTAAAACAGATGACTGGTTAAAGAAACATTGGTATATCTACACAATGGAATACTATGCAGCTGTTTGGAGAGATGAAGTCATGAAATTTGCTTATAAATGGATAGACATGGAGAGTATAATGCTAAGTGAAATGAGTCAGAAAGAGAGGGGCAGACTTAGAAGGACTGCACTCATTTGTGGAGTATAGAAGGACATCAGTTGAGGCTGACACCCAAGGACAGTAGATACAAGGGCCAGGAGGATTTCCCCATAGCTGGAAACCTGCTTCATGAGTGGAGGGGAGAAGGCAGACGGAATAGAGTAGGGATCACTAATTAAATGATGGCTGGAGGAATCAGTCGGGATGGGAGATGTGTGCCAATAGTAGATAATGGACCAAACATAATGACCTCTCAGTGTCTGTGTTGCAAGAAAAAGTAGAGAGAGTATGGGGAATATAGTCTGCAATGGAAGCAGGGGGTGGGGAAGGGGGGTATACCGGGGAGATTGGTGGTGAGGAATGTACACTGTTGGAGGGATGGGTGTTTAATCATTGTGTGATTGTAACTTAAACATGAAAGCTTGTAACTATCTCACAGTGATTCAATATATTTTTTTAAAAAATTTTAAAAATCAGTGTAGTCCAAGACGACGTGCAGTAAACCTCCAAAGAACAGCAGGTGAAAAAAAGAAACTAAGTGATCAGCAGACAAGAGAACTCTTGTTTGAATTCAAGAGGAACAACATAAGAATCACTAGGGTCCCAGAGCAACAGGAAGGTAGCCCTCAAAAAGAAAAAACAATTAAGACTATCATTGCTGAGAAGTTCTCGAAGCTGGAGAGAACATGTACTCACATCAAAAAGACTTGAAGTACACCAGTTAAAAGACATCCAAATAAATACTCCAAGACATCCTAGTCAGTATGAAGAAATCCATATATAGAGATAATAAACATATGAAAATGCGCTATATTATAGATTATCAGGGAAATTCAACTCAAAATCTTAATGATATATCATCTAATATCACAGAGATTGACCCTCATCAAAAAGAACAACAACCAGTGTTGGCAAGGATATTGGGGAAAGGGGACCCTCACTCACTGCTTATGGGAATGTTGACTGGTCTAGACTTTTTGAAAGACAATAGGGACATTCCTCAAAAAAACTTTTAGAAATTGAGCTACCATGTGTCCCAGCAATTCCACTCCTGGGAAAATACCCCAAAGGACCCAAAGCACAAATCAGAAAAGACATTTGCAACCGCCGAGATGTGATCCCGGGGGCCGCACACATGTGCGGCCTCTCCGCAGCTGTACAAGCGTGAATCCAGACCCAGCAAAACCTCTTTCGGTGTGAGGAACTCCTCGCAGAATGTCTCCAGCCTGAGAACTAAGCCTCGGCCCCGTGCCCGCCCGGGAAGGGAAAGGTATTTCTCTCTCTTGCCTCTTTCTCTCCGGGGATGAAGGGCGCGGTGGCCGCCATATTAAGACGACCACAGATTGGGTTTTCAAGTCTGCAATTATCTAATATCTGGAAGAAATCTCCCTGGACTTCTTGTTAAAGTACAGAAATTCAAAACCGCGCGGCCGCTACTGCGGCCGCGCGTCCTTATTCGTCTTCACAGTAGGTCTGAATCTAGTGGGGTACTCCTAACAACAATAGTGAGGTTTGTGTTAAAATATTGAATGTAACCAAAGTAAACAGAATGTAAAATGAAACTTATCAGTTACAAGGTAGGGGGTGGGGGGGCGGGATGGGAGGTGTACTGTGTGGGTGTTTTTTTTTTTTTTTGGTGGTGGTATATGGGCACTGGTGAAGGGATGGTTGTTTCAGCATTGTATAACTGAGACCTAAGCCCGAAAGCATTGTAATCTTCCACACGGTGATTTAATAAAATAAAATAAAATTTAAAAAAAAAAAGAAAGAAAAGACATTTGCACTCCTATATTCATTTCAGCATTATATACAATAGACAAAATATAGAAACAACTATAATAACATAGAAACAACTCAAATACCCACAAACAGATGACTGGATAAAGAAATTATGGTACATGTATGTCGTAGGAGGATTGGCACTGGGGCAGGAATGAGGAAGGTCAATTAGGGAAGGGCGCGAATGAACTTACTATGACGCCAAATAAGATTAACCAACCATGATCCAGAGACTCATATATAAATTTCGAAAGAGATCAGCAAGTTGCAGAGATGCTTCCGGATCCCGCACCAGACTGAGTTGTCCGGGGCACCCTAAAGTGGAGCGGCTGAGCGAGTTACCCACCCAAACAAAGCCCCAGCAGTCAAAAACCTCCACACTCCACAATCACAGTCATGCTCAAAGCTGGACTCCACAGGCTTGGGATGAGCCTCATCCAGAAATTAATCTGCTGAAAAACTGAAGCATGCAGATTTGTGACTAAAATCTTCAGGTTCTCATGGAATTGGAGATGGTCTACCTTCCCCTGTCTCCCTATACTTCTGGAAGCCTGGCAATCACCTCCATTAACTGCCACTAATGCCAAATTAGCTAATTTACCAGTCATGATCCAGAGATTCTTATATAAATCTCAAAAGAGATCAACAAGTTGCAGAGATGCTTTCTGACCCCATACAAGACTGAGTAGCCCTGGGCACCCAATGTCACAATCCAGTTAAAATTTTAGTTCTTCTGTATCACCCCATTCAAAACTCTTGAATTTCTGGAGAGTGCAGCCATACTTACAGCCATAGGACATCTCAAATTCTCCATAAACCAACAGTAGCACACCCCACTGGATGGGATGTGAAGTAGAAGGCAACCAAAATTTTGATTAACAAGATACAAACACACAAGACTTAACCTGTAACAACATGTTAGTAATCTCTTATACAAGGGCTTATGGGCTACATGTGAGATATAACAATCTTCACACACTTTCGTCTAAGAAAACGTTTTTGATCATTAGTTAATTATTTATTACAAGCAAAATGATATAAATTGCTCAGGGCCTGATATAGAGGCAGGCTTGAGGGGTTGCTGGGAAAATTGGAAATAATTGTAATGGGAAGGAGCGATGGTTATGGGATTGGTGTTGGAATATTGAATATAATAAATCATCATAGACAATTTTATTTTTTAAAATAAAAAATTATAAATTAGGGATGGGAACACTGAACAACTGGGAAGGGGGGAAGTATCTGCCACAGAGGTAGACTGGGGGTTAGGAAGGAAACTGGAGACATTAGTGTAGGGTAGCGGGTACTGGTGGTGTGATTGGTGTTGGACAAATATACGCCTGAAACTCAACCATAAATATCTTTGTAACTTTGTAATTTACAGTTATTTTTTGAAAAAGTTAAAAAAGATAAAGGAAAACAACAACATTACAAGGAATGTGGAAGAACTACAAAAGATTAAGCATACACATACTGGGAATGCCATAGGGAAAAGAAAAAGAAAGGAGAATAAATATTTGAAATAATAATAAATCAGGATTTCTCCCCAAATTAATATCACATTAGAAACCGTGGGTCCAGGAAGATTTAAGAACATTAAACAAAATTAATGTTTCCTGGGTAAAAAACCCACAAGGACCCCATGACCTCGTTTCATAACCCCCATCAACTCAACTGTAGATCAGACTATGGTGTTGGTCATATGTGCATGAGATACCATTATTAACATTATTGTAAGTCACAAAACCTCAACTTTTAAAAATGGGCTAAGTCCTTTACAGAAACCTCACTGATAAAGATATCCAGGTAGCAAATAAGCATACTAAAAGGTATTCAACTTTATATACCATCAAAGAATTATAAGTTTAAATAGTAAATATGTCAAACACCTATTACAATGTCCAAAATCTAAACCATTTAAACAACCAGTTTCAATGTTGATGGAACATGTCCAGCAACAGAAACTCTAGTTCTTTGCTGTGTGGATGGAATGCATTACTTTTGGACACAGTTTGATGGTTTCTTACAAACTAGACATACACTTACCAAGCAATTCAGCAACCCCACCCTCATAGCATTTATACAAAGGAGTTGAAGACTTATGTTCACACAAAAATCTGCATGGGATATTTATAGAAGCTTTATTCAAAATTGCTAAAACATGTCTTTAGTAGCTGAGTGGCTAGATAAACTGTGGTACATCCAGGCAAAAGAGTATTATTAAACACTAAAAAGATAAGCTATAAAGCCATGAAAAGACATTGAGGAGTCTTAAATGCATATAATAAGTTTTAAAAGTCCATCTGAAACAGTTACAGTATCATAGGAATCAAACTATGGCATTCTGAATAAATCAAAATATGGGGACAGCACAAAGTTAATGTCAGGGATTAGAGTACAGGGGAGACTTGAATAAGAGGAACTCACTCTTCCTAGGGTCCTGAGTGGATAGAGTGCTTGCCTTAATAATGGCTGACTCGAGTTTAATCCCAACACTGCATACTGTCCCCTGAGCACTACCAGGAGTGTTCCCTGACACATAGCCAGGAGTAAGCCCTTAGAAACACTGAAAAATGAAAAAAATCAAAACAAAGAAAGAAAATATTCAATATGATACTATAATGTTCTATGTATGTCATTTCCCAAACCCACAGAACTCATGACAGCAATAGAGTATCTTGTGTACTTTGTGTGATGATCTTTCAATGCAAGTTTGTTGATTATAACAAAGGTACCACTTCAGTGCAGGATATTGAATAATGGGGAAGATTATGCATGTATCGTCTGTGCAGTTTTGCTTAAAGATGCTCTAAGAAATATTTTTTAATTTAAAAAAAATGTTCAGAAAACATTTTCTTCAAATGTATATAACAAACGACGCTGAGAATTTTGTGTTCCTGCATTTGTAATGTTAACATTTCAAAATTCAACACTACTTTTTAATAACATTGATGAGACTAAGAAAATAATTGTTAATGATTTCATCTATTTATTTTAAATTTTTTCTTTATATAAAACATTTTGATTTACAAAGTTGTTCATAATACAATTGTTACAACCATTCAATATTCCAACACCTATCCCACTACTAGACTCCCCATTTTCCCAACCGCCTCCCAAGACTGTCCCAACAGCAGGTGTAAAATAATTGATTTTATATTACCTCATCATCATCATCATTATCATCCATTGGTCGTCAATTTTCCCGAGCGGTCTCAGTAACGTCTCCATTCGTCCTAGCCCTGAGATTTTAGAAGCCTTTCTTTACTCGTCCTTCCTAACAGTGCCACATTGGAGGCTCTTTCAGGGTCAGGGGAATGAGACACATCATTATTACTGGTTTGGGCATATGAATACAACACAGGGAGTTTGCCTGGCTCTCCCATGCGGGCAGGAAACTCTCGGTAGCTTGCAAGTTTCTCCAAGAGGGAGAAATAGGCTATACGATGTCCAAGCTTCCGGGAGCTTGGTTTTATAGTCTCTGGATGTTGGCCATTGATGGGATTACAAGGCAGTTTCTGGGTGTGACAGCCTAGCAACTGGAAAATGGAGGATCTGGTTAGAAGAGGTCCAGTCCCGATCCGAGCAGGCTTGGAGATCTCAGACCCAGGTCCCACATACCTGGGTTCCTCTGACGGTTCCTTCATGCGTGAGGCTCGTCCGAACATGTGAAGAGGGGCTCTTGAGCATGGCAGTGGCTGGGTTCCAGAGGTCTTAGGCTGCGGGGGCTCTGTTCGGGGTGGGAAGGGAAACCTAACCCACCCAATCTGAGAGACCCTAATGAAGACAGCTGGGCGTGGGGGCAAGAGACTCTGCTCGCTCTCTTCCAGGAGCTTGGTTTTAGTCTCTGGATGTTGGCCATTGATGGGATTACATGGCGCCAGGGGCAGTTTCTGGGTGTGACCGCCTAGCTACTGGAAAATGGGGGATCTGGGCGGAAGAAGCCCAGTCCCGATCTGAGCAGGCTTGTAGACCTCAGTCCCTGTCCAACTCACCTGGGTTCCTCTGCCGGTTTCTTCATACGTGAGGATGGTCCAAACGTGTGGAGAGGGGCCTTGAGTATGGCAGTGGCTGGATTCCGGAGATCTTCGGCTGTGGGGGCTGTGGGAGCTGTGGGGCCTGTGTTCTGCTTACAACTAAATGGTTAATGAAATTATCAAAAATACTTCAGTAAAAGAAAATTTGTGAAAATTGTTGTGTCTCACCTTGGGATCATTAAGTCCTTGTCTGACGGTTTACTAGGCTGTTCTTGCTAGTTGTTATTGTTTATTGAGAGTAATTATTTATATATTACTTTCTCATCAAATTTTGTGTGCTCTTACTGAGACATCAGTATTGTAGAATTTGGAAACATGACACAATTTTGATTAAAGTCAAAATTTCTATGAATATATCGACGGTGTTAAATGAGGACTTCCCATAAAAAAACATATGATCTAGTAGAAGGAAAAAAAGGGTAAAAAGACACACAATCTAAAAATATATTCTACTATAATATTTTTAAAATGTGAATACACATTTTTAAAGTTTTTTATTAGTGAATCACCGTGAGGTACAGTTACAGATTTTCAGACTTTTGCGCTTGTGTTTCAGTCAAACAATGCTCAAGTACCCATCCCTCCACCAGTACCCATTTTCCACAACCAATGGTCCCAGTATCCCTCCCACCACAACCACCCCGTTCCCTCCATCCCAACCCACCTCTGTATTTTCCCTCCACCTCACCTCTCTAGCAGGGCATTCCCTTTTGCTCTCTCTCTCTCTCTCTCTCTCTCTCTCTCTCTCTCTCTCTCTCTCTCTCTCTCTCTCTCTCTCTCTCCTTTTCGGTGTTGTGGTTTGCAATAGAGGTATTAAGTGACCATCATGTTCAGTCTATAGTGACTTTCAGCACACATCTCCAATCCCAAGTGGGCACTCCTAGCACCCTATACTTGGTGGTCCCTTCTCTATCTGAGATGCCTTTTCCCCCAGCATGCGAGGCTGGCATCTAAGCTGTGGAGTAATCTTCCTGGTCCTTATCTCTACTATTCTTGGGTGTTAGTCTCCCATACTGTTACTTTATATTCCACAAATGCGTGCAATCTTTCTATGTCTGTCACTCTCTTTCTGACTCATTTGACTTAAAATGATACTTTTGTTGATCCACTTATATGCAAATTTCATGACTTCATCTTTTCTAGCAGCCGCATAGTATTTCATTGTGTAGATGTACCAACGTTTCTTTAACCAGTCATCTGTTCTAGGGCACTCGGGTTTTTTCCAGATTCTGGCTATTGTAAACAGAGCTACAATGAACATATAAGTGCAGATGCCATTTCTACTATACTTTATTGCATCTCCGGGATATATTCCCAGAAGTGGAATTGCTGGGTCAAATGGGAGCTCAATTTCTAATATTTTGAGAAGCGTCCATACTGTTTCCAAAAGGGCTGAACCAGTCATCATTCCCACCAGCAGTGAAGGAGAGTCCCTTTCTCCCCACATCCACGCCAACATCGGTTACTTTTGTTCTTTGGATGTGGGCCTGTCTCTGTGGTGTGAGATGGTATCTCGTTGTTTTGATTTGCATGTCCCTGATGATTAGTGATGAGGAGAATTTCTTCATGTGTCTTTTGGCCATTTGGGTTTCTTCTTTGAGAAAGTTTCTATTCATTTCATCACCTCATTTTCTGATGGGGTTGGATGTTTTCTTCTTGTGGAGTTCAACCAGTGCCTTGTAAATCTTTGATATTAACCCCTTATCAGATGGGCATTGGGTGACTATCCTTCACCATTCTGTAGACTGTCTTTGTATTCCGGCCATTGTATATTTTGAGGTACAGAAACTACTCAGTTTAAGGTAGTCCCATTTGTTTATCTCTGTTTCCGTTGCTTGGACAATGGTGTGTCACCTTTAAAGATACCTTTAGCTTCAATGTCATGGAGAGTTTTGCCAACCTGTCTTCAATGTACCTGATGGATTCTGGTCTGATGTTGAGGTGTTTAATCCATTTTTATCTGACTTTCGTACATGGTGTTAGGTAAAGATCTGAGCCCATTTTTTGGCATGTAGCAGTCCACTTTTGCCAGCACCATTTGTTAAAGAGTTTTTCCTTGCTCCATTTCAAATTTCTTGCTTTCTTATCAAACATTAGATGATAATATGTTTGAGGGTATGTATCAGGATATTCCACTCTGTTCCATTGGTCTGTCACTCTGCTTTGTTCCAGTACCATGCTATTTTAATTATTATTGCTTTGTAGTTTGGAGCGATAGTGCAGTGTGTAGGGCATTTACCTTGCACGTGGCCAACCCAGGTACGATTCTTCCACCCCTCTTGGAGAGCCCGGAAAGCTACCGAGAGTATTTTGCCCACATGGCAGAGCCTGGCAAGCTACCCATGGTGTATTTGATATGCCAAGGCTGGTGCCCTCTCAAGAAAATCGATGAGCAACGGGATGACAGTGACAGTAACAGTGACTGCTTTGTAGTAGAGTTTGAGGTTGAGGAAGGTGATGCCTCCCATCTTCTTTTTCCCAAGGATTGCTTTAGCTATTCTTGGGGGCTTATTGTTCCATATGAATTTCAGGAGTGTTTGCTCCATTTCTTTGAAGAATGTCATGGGTATCTTTATAGGGATCACATTGAATCTGTATAATGCTTTGGGGAGTATTGCCATTTTGACAATGTTAATTCTCCCAATCCATGAGCAGGGGATATCTTTTAATTTCCTCATGTCCTCCTTTATTTCTTGAAGTAGCTTTTTGTAGTTTTCTTTGTACAGGTCCTTTACTTCCTTAGTTAAGCTGATTCCAAGGTACTTGATTTTCTGAGGCATAATTATGAATCGGATTGCTTTTTTCATGTCACTTTCTTCTCTCTTATTATTTGCGTATACGCCATGGACTTTTGGGTATTAATGTTATAGCCTGCAACTTTACTATACAAGTCTATTATTTCTAGGAGTTTTTTGGTAGAGGTTTTAGGATTCTATAAATATGGTATCATATCATCTGCGAATAGTGAGAACTTTGATGTTTCCTACCTGGATGTCCTTAATATCTTTTTCTTGCCTAACCGCTATTGCAAGTACTTCCAGTACTATATTGAACAGAAGTTGTGAGAGTGGGCATCCTTGACTCGTCCCTGATCTTAGAGGGAAAGCTCTTAGTTTTCCCCTATTGAGGATGATACTTCCGATAAGCTTGTGGTAGGTGACTTTGACTATCTTGAGGAACGTCCCTTCTATACTCATTTTGGCGAGATTTCATTATAAACGGGTGCCGGATCTTTTCAAATGCTTTTGCTGTATCTGTTGATATGATTATATAAATTTTATCTTTTATTTTGTTGATATGATGGTTTATGTTGATTGATTTCCGAATGTTAAACTATCCTTGCATCCCCGGGATGAATACCACTTGGTCTTGGTGTATGATCTTTTGGAAGAGTTGTTGGATTCTATTTGATAATATTTTGTTGAGGATCTTTGCATCCATGTTCATCAGGGATATCGGCCTGTAGTTTTCTTTTTATGGGGTGTCTTTGTTCTCTTTTAGTATTAGGGAGATATTAATAGGTCTATTCAGGTATTCCAGATCTTCTTGGTCCAAATTTGGGAGATTATAGGAGTCCAGGAATTTATCCATTTCTTCTAGGTTCTCTTTTTTCATAGCCTACAGACTTTCAAAGTAGTCCTGATGATGTTTTGAATTTCTTTGATTTCTGCTTTGATGTCCCCCTTTTCATTTATGATTAGGTTTATTAGGGCTTTTTCTTTCTTTGTGAGCCATGCTAGTGGTTTATCAATCTTGTTTATTTTATAAAAAAAAACCAGCTCTTTGTTGCATTGATCTTTCGGATTGTTTTTTGGGTTTCCATGTCGTTAACTGTCGTTAATTTCTGCTCTAAGTTTTGTTATCTCTTTCCTTCTGCCTGGTTTGGGCTCCTTTTGTTATTTCTTTTCTAAGATCTTGAGTTGTGAAGTCAAGCTATCTATGTAGGCCCTTTCTTCCTTCCTGAGGAATGCTTGTAGAGCTATAAATTTCCCCCTTAACATGGCTTTAGCTGCATCCCATAGGTTCTGGTAACTCACGTCTTCATTCTCATTTGTTTCCAAGTATCTTTAGATTTCTTTCTTGATTTACTTCCTGACCCACACGTTGTTCAATGTTGAGTTCTTTAATTTCCAGGTGTTTGATTTGGTTCTCCGAGTCTGTATATGATTAACTTCTATCTTCAGTGCATTGTGCTCTGAAATGATACTTGGTACAATTTCTATCTTCCTGATTCTATTGATGTATTTTTTGTGAGCCAGCACGTGGTCTATTTTGGAAAATGTTTCATGTTCACTGAAAAATTGTATATTTTTTCTTTTGGGGATGCAAAGCCCTGTATGGATATCTCTCTCTGTATAGCCCTGTCTCTTCTATCCCTTTCTTCAAAGCCAGTGTTTCCTTGCTGAGTTTTAATCTTGTTGATCTATTTAGAGGTGATAGGGCAGTTTTGAAGTCTCCAACTACTATTGTGTTGCTAGCAATGTCCTTATTAAAATCTGTTAGCAGTTATTTTAAGTATTTAGCTGATCCCTCATTAGGTGCGTACACGTTTAGGAGTGTGATTTCTTCCTGCTGTACATATCCCTTGATTAGTAAAAATGGCCTTCACTGTCACTTCTCAATGCTTTCAACCTGAAATCTATATCGTCAGATACTAGTATGGCCACCCTCCGGCTTTTCTGAGGGAGTTATTGCTTGCAGGATTGTTTTCCATCCTTTGACTTTGAGTCTGTGTTTGCTCTGTCTGTTCAGATGTGTTTCTTGTAGGCAGCAGAATGTTGGCTTTAGTTTCCAAATCCATTTTGACATTCTGTGTCTCTTAATTGGTGCATTTAGACCATTGACATTGAGAGAGATTATTGTCATGGGATTATGTGCCATCTTTCTCTAGGGTTTGTTTTTCTTGTAAGGTTTTTCCTTTGTCTTACAGTAGCCCCTTTAGTCCTTCTTTTAAGTTTGGTTTTGAGTCTATGAAGTTCTTGAGCTGTTGTTTATCCATGATATAGTGTATTGTTCCCTTGAGTTTGAGTGAGTTTAGCCGGATAAAGTATTCTTGGTGAAGTGTTCATTTCATTGAGTTTTTTCACTATGTCCCACTATTGTCTTTGGGTTTGGAAGGTTTCCTCTGATAGATCTGCTGTAAATCTAGGGGGTGCTCTTTTGTATGTGATTTCCTTCTTTGACCTTGCTGCTTGCAGTTTGTGTCTCTATCCGTGGCATCCATCATTCTATGATATGTCTTGGAGTCTTTTTACTAGAGACTCTTTTAGCTGTTACTCTTTGGGCTCCTTGAATCTGGATGCCTGCATTCTCCAGCTCTGGGAACTTTTCAGCAATGATATTTTTAACTGTGGCTTTTTCTTTGGGGTTGTCTCACTGTCCGTCTGGTACTCCGATGATTCCAATGTTGTTCCTCTTGAAATCATCCCCTAGGCCTCTGATTTGCCTAAGAGCTATTTTGGAAAGCTCATTTTTAATTAGAGCTCATTCTCATAGATGCTCAGCCTGGAGGTATGGGCCTCCCCTGTTCACTTCTCCCCTGTCAGTAATAGGCGCTCCCAGGGACACCAGTAGTGCTCAGTGAGCCAGGAGTGCCAGTGAATCAGGGACTAAATTCAAAACCTTGCACATGCCAGGTGTGTGTTTTGAGCTATCTCCATGGCCTGAAAGTCTCATATGCAATTAAAAAACTAATTTTAAGAGGCTTCTTCTATAAAGTTTTACTTTTGTCCTTGACTTCAGATGAATATTAGTTCCGCTTCATGAAGAATAATAATGTGAGTAATAATAATGTGTTTTATTAATAGCATTTTAGTAGCCCACATAGAGGAGTGTCATAAGAGACATTCTAAAAATGTGAGTTTTTGCTTATTTTCAGATTATTCTTTTATATTCCAGATCCTCCTTATGAGAATTTACACAATTTTGGAAGCTTACTCTGAAAAGCCGGTCTTATTTTATATGCTTACAGGTATTGACTCCTTGTAAGTAATAACGTTTCACTTTTGATATTTATTTTAAGAAAACTCAGAAACAAGTTCATGGCCTATTTCTAGAAGGTATACAGGATCTCACTCTGCTCTTGTTGTTTTGCCTTTATTTTTTTTGTTTTATTTTTGGCTTTGGGGCCATAGCCAGCAGTATTCAGGGTTTGCTCATGTCTCTGAGCTCAGAGATATGAATAGTGCTCAAGAGACCATATGGGATGCCAGGGACTGAATCTGGGTCAGGTGTGATCCTATCCACTATACTATCTCTCTGGCCCGTCACTCTAATATTGTTTTAATTTCCTATCGTTATTACTTTTTATTTTTTTAATTAGTGAGACAGAGTGAGGGTACAGTTATAGATTTACACATATTTGTGCTTGTGTTTCCCTCATACAATGTTCGAGAGACCATCCCTCCACCAGTGTCTATTCTCCACCATCAATGAACCCAGTATCCCTCTCACCCCCCAATTCGATCCCCCACCCCACCGGCCTCTGGGGCAGGGCATTCCAATTTGATTTCTCTCTCCTTTTGGGTGTTGTAGTTTGCAATAGGGTATTGAGTGTCCATCGTGTTCCATCTCTAGTCTACTTTCAGCACGCATCTCCCTTCCCGCACGGGATTTCCAATCACATTTCACTTGGTGTCCCCTTCTCTATCTGGGATGCCTTTCCCCCAGCATGTGAGGCCAGCTTCCAAGCTATGGAGATAACGTCCTGGTATTATATACTACTATTCTTGGGTGTTAGTCTCCTACTCTGTTATTTATATTCCACAGATGAGTGCAATATTTCTATGTCTGTCCCTCTATTTCTGGCTCATTTCACTTAACATGATATTTTCCATCTATTTCTGGCTCATTTCACTTAACATGATATTTTCCATGTTGATCCACTTATATGCAAAGTTCATGACTTCATCTTTTCTAACAGCTGCATAGTATTCCATTGTATAGTTGTACCAAAGTTTCTTTTTTTTTTTCCTTTATGGGTCACACCCAGCGATGCTCAGGGGTTACTCCTGGCTTTGCACTCAGGAATTACTCCTGGCGGTGCTTTGGGGACCATATGGGATGCCGGGGATCGAACCCGGGTCAGCCGTGTGCAAGGCAAACGCCCTACCCGCTCTGCTATCACTCTGGCCCCCAGTTGTACCAAAGTTTCTTTAACCAGTCATCTGTTCTAGAGCACTCAATTTTTTTTCCAGATTCTGGCTATTGTAAACAGTGCTACAATGAACATGTAAGTGCAGATGTCATTTCGACTAAACTTTTTTGTTTCTCCTGGACATATTCCCAGAATTTGTATTGCTTGATCAAATGGAAGCTCAAATTCTAATTTTTTGAGAGCATCCATATTGTTTTCCACAGGGGCTGGACCAGACGGCAATCTCTCCAGCAGTGTAGAAGGGTCCCTTTCTCCCCACATCCTCTCTGCCAGCGGTTGCTTTTGTTCTTTTAGATGTGTGCCATTCTCTGTGGTGTGAGGTGGTATCTCATGGTTGTTTTGATCTGCATCTCCTTGTGATTAGTGATGCAGAGGATTTTTTCATGTGCCTTTTGGCCATTCATATCTCTTCCTTGAAAAAGTTTCTATTCATTTCTTCAGCCCATATTCTGATGGGGTTGGATGTTTTCATCTTGTAGAGTTCAACCAGTGCTTTATATACCCTTGATATCAAACCTTTATCAGATGGGTATTGGGTGAATATCCTTTCCATTCTGTAGATTGCCTTTGTATTCTGGTCACTGTGTCTTTTTTTTTAACATGTTGTACATTTTATTTATTTATTTTTTTAAATTTAAATTTTATCGAATCACCATGTGGAGGGTTACATAGTTCTCAGGATTATGTCAGTTATGCAATACTCAAACACCCTTCCCTTCACCCGTGCCCATATTCCATCACCAACCACCCCATTATACATCCCGCCCCCTCTCGCCCCCCCAGTCCCCGCCCTTGTAAGTGATAAGTTTCACTTCGTTTACGCTTTATCTTGGTTACAGTCCATGTTTCAACACATAACTCACTATTGTTGCTAGGGTTTCCCCCCAAAAAAGAAAAGACAGTCCCACTGTCAAGGAAGCATTTGATGGCTCTCCATTGCTGAGAATGTAGAGATATTAAGTCCCGCTGTTTGTTACATAACTTTTCTATTTTTTCCCCCCTCGTCCGCGTGACCGAGATCACGCCTGTTTAGTAATCACCACGCTGCCTGACAAAGGGAAAACAAACCAAAAAAGATGGTTATTTCCTGTCATCAGCCGGCGTGGGGCTCTGGCTTAGTTGATAGTCTGGTAGAATGTCTGCAAGCAGTTTCTGGAACCAAAAGTAATACGCTGGTATCGGCCCCGGCTCGAGGTTCCACCAGCGTCCCGCTGTTCCAAGTACATAATAATTTATTCCCTTGTATTCCATTCCCACGCCACCAGGTCCGTGTCAGCTTAATGGACATCATACTATGGTTAACGCCACGCCGCGTTTCTTCCCGAGAAAGAAGGATATTTCTTCTCAGCCGGCGTGGGGATATGGCTTAGTTCAGTCTATAGAGATGGCTACCACTTTGGTAGCCTTCAATATTTCAGCAAAAGATTTACTATTCTTGTTAGGATTTCCCACCAAAGTCCGACCCGTTAAAAAGGAACCATTTCATATTGGTGATGATTAAATGACATTAGGTCATGCGGCCATGGCAGCAGCCTCGCGGCTTTGAATTTCTGTATAAAGTCCAGGGAAAGTACAGCCAGAAATTACACGTTGCTACAAACTTTAACCCTATTATGGTCCCCCAAAGTCCAACCCATTACAAAGGAACCATTTCATATTGCTGATGATTAGATGACATTAGGCTGCCGCGGCCGCGCAATTTTGGGTTTCTATATAAAGTCCAGGGAAAATTCTGCCTAAAATTCTATCGCCACAATCTTTTACCCTTCAACAAAAAACTCAGTACTATTGTTTGGAGTTTTCCCCCATGGTAAGCCCTGCCAAAAAGGAACATTTACACGTTGCTAACAATCAAGAGATATTAGGTCGCGCGGCTGCTACCGCAGCTATCGCAGCCGCGCGGTTTTGGATTTCTATATGAAGTCCAGGGAAAATTCTTTTGGTAATTGCATCACTCACTGGCAGCGCCTGAGCCAGTAGCTCCGAGCACACAGTTTGGAGGCATTTTGGGGGCGCCGCTCGTGTCCAAAGTGGTTCAGTTGCCTCCGGGGTCGATCTCGCGCAGGGCCGGAAAGGAGCATCCCCAAATGGCTCTGTGCTTAAATGTCAGCCGGCACAGGGCGGATCCGGAAGTCCCGCCCCATTGGCTTTCCCAGGCTTCCTGCATAGTCTAAAAACCGGCTATTGCCTCGCTGCGTTCAAAAAGAAAGAGTTGAGAGAGAAAAGACCATACCCCGCCGGCAGCGCCTGGGCCAGAAGCTCCGAGCACACAGTTTGGAGGCATTTGGGGGGCGCCGCTCATGTCCAAAGTCGTTCAGTTGCCTCCGGCGTCGATCTCGTGTGGGGCCGGAAAGGCCACTGTGTCTTTTGGGGTGCGAAATCTTCTTAGTTTAATATAGTCTCATTTGTTTAACTCTGTTTCTACTGGATTGCTTAGTTCCGTGTCATCTTTGAAGATACCTTTAGCTTCAAGATCATGGAGGGTTTAAAAAAACAATCCGAAAGATCAATGAAACAAATAGATGGTTCTTCGAGAAAATACATAAGATTGATAAACCGCTAACAAGACTCACAAGGAAAGAAGGAGAGAGAGCCCTAATAAATCTAATCAGAAATGAAAAGGGGGACATCATGACAGAAACAGGGAGATACAAAAGATCATTAGAGACTACTTTGAAGGCCTATACGCCACAAAACAGGAGAACCTAAAAGAAATGGATGAATTCCTTGATCCCTACAATCTCGAAGACTGAACAAAGAAGACTTGGAATACCTGAATAGACCCATCAATGTTAAGGAAATTGAAAATGAAATCAAAAATCTCCCCAAAAACAAAAGCCCGGGCCCAGGTGGTTTCACCGCTGAATTCTTCCAAACATTTCAAGAAGACCTGTTGCCAGTTGTCCTCAAACTTTTCCAGGAAATTGAAAAAAAAGGAACTCTCCCAAACAGTTTCTATGAAGCATACATCTCCCTAATACCAAAAGCAAACAAAGACACCACTAAGAAAGAAAATTACAGACCAATATCCCTGATGAACACCGATGTGAAGATTCTCAACAAAATATTAGCAAATAGGATCCAACAACTCATCAAAACGATCATACATCACGACCAAGTGGGATTCATCCCGGGGATGCAAGGATGGTTTAACATTTGGAAATCAATCAACATAATCCATCATATCAACAAAAGTAAAGATAAAAACCATATGATCATATCAATAGATGCAGAGAAAGCATTTGACAAGTTTCAACATCCTTTCATGATGAAAACCCTCACCAAAATGGGGTTTGGAGGAACTTTCCTCAAGATAGTCGAAGCCATCTACCACAAGACTACGGCAAGCATTATCCTCAACGGGGAAAAACTAAGGGCCTTTCCTCTAAGATCAGGTACAAGACAAGGATGCCCACTCTCACCACTTCCCTGCAATATAGTACTGGAAGTACTTGCGATAGCTATTAGACAAGAAAAAGAGATTAAGGGCATCCAGATAGGAAAGGAAGAAATCAAACTCTCACTATTTGCAGACAATATGATACTATATCTAGAGAAGCCTAAAGCCTCTACTAAGAAACTCTTAGAAACAATAGACTTATACAGTAACGTTGCAGGCTACAAAATCAATACCCAAAAATCCATGGCCTTCCTATACACAAACAATGAGGCAGAGGAAAGGGACATGAAAAAAGCAATCCCATTCACATTTGTGCCCCAGAAAATCAAGTACCTCGGAATCAGCTTAACCAAGAATGTAAAAGACCTCTTCAAAGAAAACTATAAAACCCTACTCCATGAAATGAAAGAGGACATGAGGAAATGGAAACATATACCCTGCTCGTGGATAGGGAGAATCAATGTTGTCAAAATGGCAATACTCCCCAAAGCATTATAGAGATTCAACGCTATCCTTATAAGGATACCCATGACATTCTTCAAATAAATGGATCAAGCAATCCTAAATTTCATATGGAACAACAAACGCCCACGGATAGCTAAAACAATTCTTGGGGAAAAGACGATGGGAGGCATCACCCTTCCCAACCTCAAACTTTTTTACAAAGCATTAACAATTAAAACAGCATGGTACTGGAACAAAGGCAGAGCCGTAGACCAATGGAACAGGGTGGAATATCCCTACACACAACCCCAAATGTATGATCATCTAATCTTTGATAAGGGAGCAAGAGATGTGAAGTGGAGCAAGGAAAGCCTCTTTAACAAATGGTGCTGGCACAACTGGACAACCACATGCAAAAGAATGGGCTTAGATCTCGACCTGTCACCATGCACAAAAGTCAGATCAAAATGGATTAAAGACCTCAACATCAGACCACAAACCATAAGGTACATTGAAGCCAAGGTCAGCAAAACCCTCCACGATATTGAAGATAAAGGTATCTTCAAAGATGACACGGAACTAAGCAATGTAATCGAAACAGAGATCAACAAATGGGACTACATTAAACTAAAAAGCTTCTGCACCACAAAAGATACAGTGACCAGAATACAAAGACTTTCTACAGAATGAGAAAGGATATTCACACAATACCCATCAGATAAGGGGTTGATATCAATGGTATATAAAGCACTGGTTGAACTATACAAGAAGAAAACATCCAACCCCATCAGAAAATAGGGTGAAGAAATGAACAGAAACTTTACCAAGGAAGAGATACAAATGGCCAAAAGGCATATGAAAAAGTGCCCTTTTGGAAAACAATATGGACGCTTCTTAAAAATTTTGTTATTGAGTTCCCATTTGACCCAGCAATACCACTGCTGGGAATATATCCCAGGAAGCTAAAAAGTATAGTCGAAATGACATCTGCATTTATATGTTCATCGCAGCACTGTTTACAATAGCCAGAATCTGGAAAAAACCTGAGTGCCCTAGAACAGATGACTGGTTGAAGAAACTTTGGTACATCTATACAATGGAATACTATGCAGCTGTTAGAAAAAAGGAGGTCATGAAATTTGCGTATAAGTGGATCAGCATGGAAAGTATCATGCTAAGTGAAATGAGTCAGAAAGAGAGAGACAGACATAGAAAGATTGCACTCATCTGTGGAATATAGAATAACAGAGTAGGAGACAAACACCCAAGAGTAGTAGAAATAAATACCAGGAGGTTGACTCCATGGCTTGGAAGCTGGCCTCACAGTCTGGGGAGAGGGCAACTCAGATAGAGAAGGGAACACCAAGTAAAATGTGGTCGGAGGCCATGTGGGGGAAAGGTGATGCGGGCTGAATGTGGTCTAGAGACTGAACACAGTGGCCACTCAACAACTCTATTGCGAACCACAACACCTAATGAGAGAGAGAGAGAACAAAAGGAAATGCCCTGCCACAGTGGCAGGGTGGGGTGGGGGGAGACGGGATTGGGGAGTGTAGGAGGGATGTTGGGTGTACCGCTGGTGGAGAATGGGCACTGGTGAAAGGAAGGGTTCTCAAACATTGTATGGGGGTAACATGAGCACAAAAATTTATAAATCTGTAACCTTACCCCCATGGTGATTCACTAATTAAAAATAAATAAATTTTAAAAAAACTAAAAATAAAGATCATGGAGGGTTTTCCAACCTTCTCTTCGATGTACCTTATGGATTGTGGTCTGATGTTGAGGTCTTTAATCCATTTTGATCTGAATTTTATGCACGGTGTCAGGTCGAGGTCTAAGACCATTCTTTTGCATGTGGTTGTCCACTTATGCCAGCACCATTTGTTGAAGAGGTTTTTCTTGCTCCACTTCACATTTCTTGCCCCCTTATCAAATATTAGATGATCGTACATTTGGGGTTGTGTGTAGGGATATTCCACTCTGTTCCATTTGTCTGCGGCTCTGCCTTTGTTCCAGTACCATGCTCTTTTAATTGTTACCACTTTGTAGTAAAGTTTAAGGTTGGGGAGTGTGATGCCTCCTATCATCTTTTCCCAAGAATTGTTTTAGCTATCTGTGGGCATTTATTGTTCCATATGAATTTCAGGATTGCTTGATCCATTTCTTTGAAGAATGTCATGGGTATCCTTAGAGATCGCGTTAAATCTATAAAATGCTTCGGGGAGTATTGCCATTTTGACAATGTTGATTGTCCCTATCCATGAGCAGGGGATATGTTTTCATTTCCTCATGTCCTCTTTTATTTCATGGAGTAGCGTTTTATAGTTTTCTTTGTAGAGGTCCTTTACTTCTTTAGTGAAGCTGATTCCGAGGTACTTGATTTTCTGGGGAACGATTGTGAATGGGACTGCTTTTTTCATGTCCCTTTCCTTTGTCTCATTGTTTGCATATAGGAAGCCCATGGATTTTTGGGTATTGATTTTATAGCCTGCGACTTTTCTGTATAAATCAATTGTTTCTTTGGGTTTCTTAGTAGAGGTTTTAGAGATACTATATCTCTAGATATAGTATCATATCATCTGTGAATAGTGAGAGTTTGATTTCTTCCTTTCCTATCTGCATGCCCTTAATATCTTTTTCTTGCCTAACGGCTATTGTTAGTACTTCCAGTACTATTTGAAGAGAAGTGGTGAGAGTGGGCATCCTTGTCTTTTCCCCGATTCTAGTAGAAAGGCACTTAGTTTTTCCCCATTGATGATAATGCTTGCCATATGTTTGTGGTAGATGGCTTTGACTATCTTGAGGAAAGTTCCTCCAAACCCATTTTGGTGAGAGTTTTTATCATGAACGGATGTTGGATCTTGTCAAATGCTTTCTTTGCATCTATTGATATTATCATATGGTTTTTATCTTTACTTTTGTTGGTATGATGGATTATGTTGATTTATTTCCGAATGTTAATCCTTGCATCCCCGGGATGAATACCACTTGGTCATGGTGCATGATCCTTTTGATGAGTTGTTGGACTCTATTTGCTAGTATTTTGTTGAGGATCTTCGCATCGGTGTTCATCAGGGATATTTGTCTATAGTTTTATTTGTTATTTGGTGTCTTTGTTTGCTTTTGGTATTAGGGAGATATGTGCCTCATAGAAACTGTTTAAGAGGGAGGGTTCCTGTCTTTTCAATTTCCTGGAAAAGCTTGAGGAGAATTGGCAACAAGTCTTCTTTAAATGTTTGTAAGTATTCGCCAGTGAATCCGTCTAGACCAGAGCTTTTGTTTCTGCGGAGACTTTTGATTTCAGTTTCAATTTCCTGGATATTAATGGGACTATTCAGGTATTCCAAGTCTTCTTGGTTCAGTCTTGGGAGATTGTAGGAATCAAGGAATTTGTCCATTTCTTTTAGGTTCTCTTGTTTCGTGGCATACAGACTTTCAAAGTAGTCTCTGATGATCTTTTGAATCTCATTGGTTTCTGTTGTGATGTCCCCTTTTAATTTTGATTCGGTTTATTAGGGTTCTCTCTCTCTGTGAGTCTTGCTAGTGGTTTATCAATATTGTTTATGTTCTCAAAGAATCAGCTCTTGGTTTCATTGACCTTTCACATTGTTTTCTGGGTTTCCATGTCATTAATTTCTGCTCAAATTTTTATTATTTCTTTCCTTCGGTCTGGTTTGGGTTCCTTTTTCTGGTCCTTTTCTAAGATCTTGAGGTGTGAAGTCAAGCTATCTATGTAGGCCCTATCTTTCTTCGTGAGGAATGCTCTCAGAGCTATAAATTTTCCGCTTAACACGGCTTTAACTGTGTCCCATATGTTTTGGTAGCTCGTGTCTTCATTCTCATTTGTCTCTAGGTATCTCTTGATTTCTTCCTTGATTTCCTTCCCGACCCATTCATTGTTCAACACCGAGCTGTTCAATTTCCAGGTGTTTGCTTTGGTTCTCCGTGTCTGTGTGTGATTAGCTTCTATCTTCAGCGCATCGTGGTCTGAAAAGATAGTTGATAAAATTTCTATTTTCCCGATTCTATTGAGGTATGTTTTGTGGCCCAGTACATGGTCTATTTTGGAAAATGTTCCATGCGCACTGGAAAATAATGTATATTCTTTCTTTTTGGGGTGTAAGGCCCTGAATAGGTCTATAACGTCTCTCTCTTCCATTTCTTCTTTCAGAGTCAGTGTTTCCTTGCTGAGTTTTGTTCTTGTCTATCTATCCAGAGGTGATAAGTCAGTGTTGAAATCTCCGACTATTATTGTGGTGCTAGCAATGTCCTCTTTAAAGTCTGTTAGGAGTTGTTTTAAGTATTTATCCGGTCATTTATTAGGTGCGTATACATTTAAGAGTGTGATTTCTTCCTGTTGTACATATCCCTTGATAAATAGAAAATGACCTTCGCTGTCCCTTCTAATCTTTTTCAACCTGAAATCTATGTTGTCAGATACTAGTATGGCCACTCCAGCTTTTTTTAGGGAGTTGTTTTCCATCCTTTGACTTTGAGTCTGTGTTTGCTCTGACTGTTCAGGTGTGTTTCTTGCAGGCAGCAGAATGTTGGGTTTAGTTTTCATATCCATTTTACCCCTCTGTCTCTTAATTGGTGTATTTAGTTTATTGACATTGAGAGACTTTATTGTCATGGGGTTTTGTGTTATCTTTCTGTGGGGTTTGTTGTGTTTGTGGGGTTCTTCCTTGTCTTACAATAGCCCCTTAAATCCTTCTTTTAAGTTTGGTTTTGAGTCTATGAAGTTCCTGAGCTGTTGTTTGTCCGAGAAATAGTGTATGGTTCCTTCGAGTCTGAGTGAGAGTTTAGCCAGATAAAGTATTCTTGGTGAGGCGTTTATTTCACTGAGTTTTTTCACTATGCCCCACCATTGTCTTTGAGCTTGGAGGGTTTCCTCTGACAGGTCTGCTGCAAATCTAAGGGGTGCTCCTTTGTATGTGATTTTCTTCTTTGACCTTGCTGCTTGCAGTATTGCATCCCTATCCACAGCATCCATCATTCTGACTATGATATGACTTGGAGTCTTTTTATTCGGGTCTCTTTTTGCTGGTACTCTTCATGCTCCTTGTATCTGGATGCCTGCCTTCTCCAGCTCTGGAAATTTCTTGGCAATGATGTCTTTAACTGTGTTTTTTTCACTGGGGTTACTTCCCTGAGCTTCTGGTACTCCAGTGATTCTTATGTTGTTCCTCTTGAGGTCATTCGCTAGGCCTCTGATTCGCTCTAGAGCCATTTTGAGGTCTTTTGCCATTATTTGTTGTTGTCTGTAAACTTTGTGCAGCTCATCTTCAAGCTCACTGATTCTGTCTTCGGCTATAGCCATTTTACTGTTGAGGTCTCCTACTGAGATTTTTAATTCATCTACTGATTCCTTTATTTGTGTGACTTCTGTTCGTAACTTTGATATTTATGCTCTCATTTCTTCCTACATTTTTTGGTGGACCATTCCAATGCTTCATTTATATCCTCCCTTGATTTATTGGATGTCTATTCCATGGTTGCTTGGACTACGTCGATTCTCCTCAAGATTTCCTCTCTGAATTCTTTATCTGAGAGGTCATGTACATGGATAGCCCCTGTTGAGGTTTCTGGGATCTTTTCTTTATCTTCTCTTCGTGGAGGGGATTTTCGCTGTTTCTTCATATTGTTATGGAAGTATCAAGTTGGATCCTTATAATTGTCTATCCCTATTCCGTCTTGCTGAAGGGAGGGGTGCTCTGGCTGTGCTAAATTGATGATGGTAGCCTTGTTCTTATTCTAGAATTCTTCCTCACTCTCCTCCAGATTGATGTGGGGCCTCTAGTGAAGGATTTAAGGCTATGCTCTACTTAAGAAGGTTTTGTGCAAATTCTATTGTTCACTGATAGTTAGTGAGAAGTTAGTATAAGCTAGTGGACTATTTGACATAGAGTGTTTGAGACGGCCAGTGTGTTTTTCAGAGAAAAAGGTTATATAGATTATGTTTAAAAAAAGAATAATAACTGCGCCGCTCCAGCAGGAGGCCACACCCCTTTTTGGAGACCACGCTGGAGAACCAGGCCACGCCCCCAGTAGCCTCTTGGGACTCTGGGATGCGGAAAGCGGGATAGGGGGGTTGCTCCGGGGAAAGCTCGGAAGGGGGTCCTGCGTGAGAGCCGTCTGCAGGCTGGTGGGCAGGGGCTCAGGGTCTGCTGATTACCTGCAGGATAGGGGCACCTTTAGAGTGCAAGCAGGGAGGCGTGGCGTCTGCTCTCCTATTGTTATTATTAATTGTTTATTATTTTTATTGCATTATCCTTTTGGAACAAGATGGTGCATTTAAATATTAGTGGTTATTTAACCCACTGAACAGAAACCAGAAATCAAGTGAAAGCAAAATATAAGTCAGTGGGGACAGAAGAAGATCGTACAACCATATTCAGTTTCAAAAATTGCCCTCAAAGCAGAGATGTAAACTTGTAAGTTACCATGAAACAAAATGTCATTTACCTTTAAGCACATTTTCTAAAATGAGCTCTCAAAAGCACAATTTTCTTTAGTGAAACATTTTCTACCAAACAACAGATATTTAAGCTACCTGTAGAGCGCATTTGTTATTTTTATGTGTTTTGCATATGGGGGATCCATGTACTGTTTCATTATACTAAACTGTTTGAAAACCTTTTGGAGTAAGAAAAAAAATAGTATTTTGAAAACATGTGTTTGGTTTTAGCCAGCTTTATTATTCCCAATTTCTTTTTTCTTCTCTAGAATGGCAAGTTGGATTTGAAATTTCTAGCTCTGCCAATCTATGATAAGTCACAAAAACACAATCACTTGTACCACTTGTCATCACTTTGATCTTCGATTTGCTTGAGCAGGCACCAGTAATGTCTCCATTCGTTCCTGTCGTGTGCTAGTGTAGCCCAATAGTATCTGCTTGCTCCAAGAATATGAAGAGCCTTAAACTGTTCATTCAGAGTTTTATCGAAGAAATCTGACGATCTTGCAGATGGGCAGCCACGCAGTCTTTTGACATCCCGTGGAATCCAGTCAGTAATAGCTCTAGTCCAGCAGTCGTCTCTAAATCACATTACATGTCCAGCCCATCTGATTTTCGACACCCTGGCAAATGAAACAGCATCCCTGATTCTTGATCGTTGACAGAAGTTGGAACTCCGGATTCGTTCTCTAACTTGAGTGAAATGTGATACTCCAAGCATAGCTCTTTTGATTCCTCTTTGTGATACCCAGATAGCATTCTTATCCTGATTTCATAGGGCTATAACGAGGGCCACTAACATAACATAACATAACTAACATAACCCTCTGAGGCTTATGTTAGTGCAGGAAGAATGGTGGAGTCGAAAAGTGTGCCCGGAGCCGGAGGTTCTTCGTCCTCTTAATTTCTTCGACGCTCTTGAAAGCATTCCATGATGCTCCTTTCCTCCTGTGCAGTTCTGGTGCTAAGTCATTCCTCATGTTGAGTTCTCGACCCAGGTACACATAGCTGCTGCATTTGGAGATGTTCTTTCCCTTGAGAGCAAATGGAATGTCAGGGACTAGTTCGTTTTTCATGAACACTGCCTTGGTGAGATTCAGCTGCAGTGCAACTTTACACACTCGCAGTCAAAGTTGGCCAGCATTTGTGCTGCTTGGCTAATGTTTGGTGTTATTAGAATTATGTCATCAGAGAAGCAGAGGTGGTGTAGTTGCCAACCGTCTATCTTCACTCCCATTCCTTTTCATTCCAGTCATCTCATGACATTCTCAAGGGTGGCAATGAAGAGTTTCAGTGAAATGGTATCACCCTCCTGAACCCCTCTCTACGTCAATGATCACTTCCTTGTAGAATGGTGAGATCCTGGTAGTGAATCTGTAATACAGATCACAGAGGATCTTGATGTACTGAGTTTGAACACCCTGTTTGGCTAGGGCTTTGATGACCGCTGCAGTCTCAATAGAATCAAAGGCCTTCTTTAAATCGATAAACGTTAGACAGCGGCATTTTTAAAAAATTTTATTGAATTACCGTGAGATAGTTACAAGCTTTCATGTTTGGGTTACAATCACACAATGATCAAACACCTATCCCTACACCAGTGCACATCCCCCCCCACCAATATCCTCAGTATACCACCCCTTTCCCACCCTCCCCCTGCATCCATGGCAGACAGTATTCCCCATACTCTCTCTCTACTTTTGGGCATTATGGCTTTTAGCACAGACACTGAGAGGTCATCATGTTTGGCCCATTATTTGCTTTCAGCACACATCTCCCATCCCAACTGATTCCTTCAGCCATCATTTTCTTAGTGATCCCTTCTCTATTCCGTCTGCCATCTCTACTCCACACATGAAGCAGTCTTCCATCTATGGGGCAATCCTCCTGGCTCTTGTATCTGCTGTCCTTGGGTGTCAGCCTCATGTGATGTTCTTCTATACTCCACAAATGAGTGCAGTCCTTCTATGTCTGCCCCTCTCTTTATGTTTTTTTTTGGTTTTTGGGTCATACCCGGCGATGCACAGGGGTTATTCCTGGCTCTTCACTCAGGAATTACCCCTGGCGGTGCTCAGGGGACCATATGGGATGCTGGGATTAGAACCGGGGTCGGCCACGTGCAAGGCAAACGCCCTACCCGCTGTGCTATCACTCCAGCCCCTGCCCCTCTATTTCTGATTCATTTCACTTAGCATGATACTCTCCCTGTCTATCCATTTATAAGCAAATTTCATGACTTCATATCTCCTAACTGCTGCATTGTATTCCATTGTGTAGATGCACCAAAGTTTCTTTAACCAATCATCTGTTTTGGGGCACTCGAGTTGTTTCCAGATTTTGGCTATTGTGACAGTGCTGCAATGAATACATAGGTAAAGATGTCATTTCTATTGTGCTTTTTTGCATCATTGGGATATATTCCCAGAAGTGGTATTGTAGGGTCATATGGAAGTTCAATTTCTAGTTTTTGAAGGACTGTCCATGTTGTTTTCCAGAAAGGCTGGACCAAACGGCATTCCCACCAACAGTGAAGGAGCTTCCCTTTTTCCCCACATCGATGCCGGCACTGGTTGCTTTGTTCTTTTGAATGTGTACCAGTCTCTGTGGTGTGAGATGATATCTCTTTGTTGTTTTGATGTGTATCTTCCTGAAAACTAGCGAAATGGAGTGTTTTTTCATGTGCCTTTTGGTCATTTGTATTTATTTTTAGAAGAAACTTCTGTTCATTTCTTCTTCCCATTTTTTATGGGGTTGGAGATTTTTTTCTTATACAATTCTACTAGTGTCTTGTATATCCTGGATATTAAACCCTTATCAGATGGGTATTGGGTAAATATTCTTTCCCATTCTGTGGGCTCTTTCTGTATTTTGGTCACTGTTTCTTTTGAAGTTCAGAATCTTCTTAATTTGATGTAGCCCCATTTGTTCATGTTTGCTTCCATTTGCATGGTCAGTGTTGTTTCATCCTTAAAGATGCTTTTAGCTTCAATGTCATGGAGAGTTCTGCCTACATTTTTTTTATGTACCTTATAGATTCATGTCTATTCAATATAGTACTGGAACTCCTGGCCATAGCAGTTAGACAAGAAAAAGATATCAAGGGCATACAGATAGGAAAGGAAGAGGTCAAGTTATCACTATTTGCAGACAACATGATACTATACTTGGAAAACCCTAAAGACACTACAGAAAAGCTCCTAGAAATAATAGGTCCATATAGTATAATGGCAGGCTACAAAATCAACACCCAAAAGTCCATGGCTTTCTTATGTACAAGTAATAAAAGAGAAGAAAGAGACATTAAGAAATCCTGTTTATAATAGTACCTTAGAAAATCAGGTACCTTGGAATCAGCTTAACCAAAGAGCGGCATCTTGAACTCTTTTGAAACCCCAGTGAGCTTGGTCACCATGTGGATATAGTCGATTGTGCTGAATCCTTTTCAGAACCCAGCTTGCTTGCATGGTTGTCCTTCATCTAGTGTTCTGCCAATCCTATTCAGGATGACTCGAGTGAACAATTTGTAGATGATGGACAACAGGTAGATCAGGCAATAGTTGCTGATGTCGTGGATGTCTCCCTTCTTGCACACCAGAACGGTCCTGGTGGTTTTCCATTGGCACGGAACCTTGCATATGGACAGATAGTGTGTGAAGAGCCGAGCCAGTGCATTGACGAGTACTAGCGGCAGATTCTTTAGGTGTTTAGGTCTGACATTGTCTGGATCAGATACTATACGCTTCTTTACTGATGAAATGGTGTGTTGGGTTCCAGCAGGGAGGACATTGGGAACGACATATCCATCCTGCAGAATTTGGTGTATGGGCAGGTGGACGTGGCTGTCAACGAGATCGAAGTAGAAGTCATAAATAATCCTCTCCATTGCACTTCTGGAAGATCTGATAGAGCCATCAGGACATCAGAGGGCAGTCATCTTGGTCTTATAGTTGGCAAAGGAAAGGTGAGCGTTGCAAATACTTTTCCTAGCTTATGCCGCATCAGCCAACACTACTGCTCTTCTCTCTTTGAGGTCTTCCTATATTGTTTCTCTGCAAAGCTTTGTGAGCTCGGAGGGTAGCTTGTGATTTTCTGAGTCTTGTGCAAAACGACGTTGGCAAATGAGCTAGAGAGTTTCCGAAGACAGGCATCTGTTTATGGCTTTCCCACTCTCGGCATTACTCGCACAGTCATGGAGGTGCTGAACCAGTCGATTGTATTCCTCGTCGATATTGTCAACAATAGCATCTTCCCATGTTGCCGCAATAGTGCCAAAGAGCTCCTAGTTGGTGGTCATTCTGGGAGTTCCCTTCTTAAACTTAACTTTGCAGTCTTTTCTCCCTGCTCTGTGAAGTAGAATTTTGCACGAAGGAGTTGGTGGCTCGATCCCGTTTAGAATGATGGGACAACAGCGACATTGGTCAGGCAAAACCTTCGATTGAATATAATGTGGTCAATTTCATTGTGGAACTGTCCACCGAGAAACTCTCATGTCCAAAATTTAGATTCGGCCTTCTGGAACTGTGATTTACTATGGATGGTTTTGGTTGATGTGATGAACTTAGACTGTCTCTCACCCTGTTCGTTCCATTCTAGGTCGTGGGTCCCGCTGTGGAGTTCTTCGGGTGATCTTCTAGTTCCTATATTGGCATTAAAATCACCAACAATGATCTTGTAGAAGGTGTAGTCATCTTTATAGAACTTCCCCAGCTCCATGTAGAACTTCTCAATTTCTTCTTCGGCGTAGTTGGATGTTGGTGCATAGACGATGAAGATAGAAACTACAGGCAGTGAGCCACATCTATTCAAGCATAATCATTCGATTTGGGTTATTAGGCATTCAAATGAATCAATTCTCATGGCCAAGTTTGTGTTGACAAGGACACCGATGCCACTGATGCCTCTGTTGTCACATGTTCCAAGGAACAGTTCTTCTCCAGTGTCAAAAATGGCGTGATGTGATCAATGCCTTCTCATTTCGGTCAGAACAATGATGTCATACTTGATCTTCTGCACTTGCATCATCCGGTCCTCGATGGATGGTTCTGATGCCAGCGCATGCATGTTAAAAGTACAGATAGTCATTTTAGTCCTTCATTTTTGCAGTCTAGTTCATCCCTGAGATTTTATCAGTCTCTCCTTGCTCATCCTTCTGAACACGGCCATACTGGGGGCTCTTTCGGTGTCAGGAGAATGACTTCCATTGTTGTTACTGTTTTTGGCATATCGAATATACCACGGGTATCTTGCCAGGCTCTGCCGTGTGGGCGGGGTACTCTCGGTAGCTTGCCGGGCTCGGAGAGGGATGAAGGCTTTTAGGGCGGCCTCCAATCGCCTTTACAGGTGTTTCCATGGTTCACACCATAGTTGAACCCCATCAAATATGGTGCGGAAATTATGGAAAATGGGTATTAAGTGTCCTGTGGTGTGTTGCACAGCTGCAAAGTGGCCGTGCGCTCCAGAAATCAGCCTGAAGCATAGTGGTTGCTGGGTAGTGGAGGTAGTGCAGGTCAGCCAATGAGGTATTTATCTGGTGTGGGTAGGGTGGGGGATCTGGATTTGATCCCTGGGGCACTGGAGATTGGAGGAGGCAGAGTATCTTGTTTCCGGGTCTCATTGACCTGGCATCCAAGGTCACAAAGTTCTGCTTTACCTGGTTCTGTGGGGCTTCACTCATGTGTGAAGTTCGGCCCTAGTATCCCGAAAGCGGCCTGGAGCATGGTGGTGGCTGGGTAGTGGCACAACACTAATTTTCTAACAAGATGAAACCTTGTTTATTTAAGCAGATTGTGTTAAGTTTGACAAGTTCTGCCATAGGGAAATAGGAATAGGTTTGGGGTCCTTGCTTTTGTGTTTTAAGCTCTTCAATGATAACTAGACATATTTTTTAAAACCATGGTAAATAAGTGGACTTCTAAAAACATATATATTGCGGGGCTGGAGTGATAGCATAGCGGGTAGGGCGTTTGCCTTGCACGTGGCCGACCTGGGTTCGCGGCCGACCCAGGTTCGAATCCCAGCATCCCATATGGTCCCCTGAGCACCGCCAGGGGTGATTCCTGAGCGCAGAGCCAGGAGTAACCCCTGTGCATCACCAGGTGTGACCCAGAAACCAAAAATAAATAAATAAATAAATAAATAAACTGAGCTCAAAAAAATAAAAAAAATAAATAAAAACATATATATTGCATGTGATCATTTAATTACCTCAAACTCTACTTATTTAATACCACAGCTTTTTAGCCCCCTTTGTCTGTAGATAAAATCTTCCAGGTATAACTGTTTCTTTCCTTTCCATCTCTACCCTAATTTCTTCCTTTTAAATAATTTTTGTGTAGATTTTCATGCAAGAAAGTTAAGAGAATTGTAAAATATGATGGCCACTCAATACCTCTATTGCAAACTACAATACTCAAAAGGAGAGAGAACAAAAGGAGAGAGAACAAAACCCTGCCCCAGAGGCAGGGTGGGGTGATGGGGGATGGAGTGGGGGTGGTGGGAGGGATACTGGGAACATTGGTGGAGGTAAATGAGCTCTGGTGGAGGGATGGGTAAACAATCACTGTATGACAAATGTAAACACAAAAGTTCTTAAGTTTGTAACTGTACTTCACGGTGATTCACTAATAAAAAAAAATTGTGACATTGGAGGGCAGGATGGAAACTTGGGACATTGGTGGTGGGAAATATACACTGGTGAAAGGATGGGTGTTGGAAAGTTACATGACTGAAACCCAATTATGAACAACATTTTTTAATGTGTATCTCACTGTGTTTCAATAAAAGAAATGACAGGGGGAAAAAAGAATCATATACTCATCACCAGAGTTTACTGCTAAGATTTTAACTACATATACTTCCATCTATCATTACATGCACAAACTAATCTTATTTTTGTTTCAATTTGAAATAAGCTAAAGTCATTAGCATATTTCACATCTAACACCATTCAATATAAATATTAACTAGAGTTAGATGTTTGTTTAGGGATTTTTATTAGGTAAAATATAAATAATATAAAAAGCACAGTTCCTACATTTAAGGGAGCTTAGTTATACAGAACAAGCTTTGTGTGTGTCACTTTGTAGTCAAATCAGGCCTTTAAACTACAGATATAGCCACTGTTATCACTATTAGGATTCTCACCATTTCTTTATCTTTTGAATCATATTCCATTGTATAAAGGCTTGGTTAGGATCAAAATGGTGGAGATTACATGCTTTGCATGCGGTAGCCCCAAAGTAGAATCTTGTCACCACTTTGGAAGCAACCCCCAAGAACCAATTCAGGATTAGCCTCTGAGTATCACCATACCACCCAAAAATCAAATCTATTATCTTCTGGTAAAATAGGCTATTTTCAGTGTGAGTAGTGTTATCAATAGAGATGCTATGAACACTTGTCTTTTTTAAAGGCAAATTCCTTCACATCTCTTTCTTGAACACCTGAGTGTAGAACTGCTGGATACAGAGTATGCATATATTCAGTTTTCTAAGAAACTTTCACAAGGGAACAGAGTGATAGTACAGCAGAAGGCATTTGCCTTGCATGTGACTGACCTGGGTTCGATCCCTGGCATCATTTATGGTCTCCCAAGCACTGCTAGGAGTAATTCCTGAGTGCAGATCCAGGAGTAATCCCAGAGCATCACCAAGTGTGACCCAAAAAAGCTATAAAAAATTTCCACAATAGTTTTCAAAACAAAATATCAGAAGTTCTCTTGCTTCATATCCTTACCAAAAGTTTGTTAGCTTTTTTATTTTAACAATATGATGGTTATGTAGTGGTATCTCATTGTCATTATATCTTACATTAATCCTCAGTACTATTATCACAGAAGACTATTTTTATGGGTTTTGCCTTCATCTAACTTCCATTTTATAGTATACAAACAAATATTTTTCTCTTTATTTCATAGAGTTGAATAATTTATTTTATACCCTCCAACCTAAATTTCCTCCCCTTTTCCTTCCTACCATCCTCTCTGGTATACTTAGACCTACTATCAATGTCCAATGCTTTGTCTTGTGTTATACATAATCATTAATTTTGTCCTTACATTTTACAAATAGGAAAATCATCCAATTTTTCCTTCTGACTTGTTTCACTTTGCATGATATACATGTTCTTTATCCAAACTTTTATCAACAATTATCATTTTAGTTGTTTTTATGTTTTACCTATTGTAAATAACACTCCTGTAAACAATAGAGTGTATTTTTTGTTTTAGTGTATTTGAATTCTTCAAATAGATTTCCAAAATTAGAGTTGCTGAGTTTTATGGCAAATCTATATTTAAGGAAACTTCATAGCACTTTCCAAAATAGGTGCAGCAATTTATAGTCCTAACAATAGTACATGAATAGTTGCAGCAATTTCCATTCCCACCAACAGTACATGAGTGTGCCATTTTCTCAAAATTTCTTACAAAACTTGTTATACTGCTTTTGGTGTAAGCCATATTTATAAGTGTAAGGTAGTATCTCGTTGTGATTTTTATTTACATTTATCTAGGAATCAATGAGGATTAGCATCTTTTCATATGCTTGTAGTCTTTCCGTGTGTCCTCGTTGAAGTATCTATTAAAACATCTGCCCATTTAAAATTATGTTGTTTATTGCTATTGAGTTGTATGACTTCTTTGTATACATTGGCTATTAGCCCCTATCAATGTATTAGTTGAAAGTATGTTCTTCCATTCAGTAACTTTTTTTGTATTTATGTTTCTTTTTGCTGTATGAAAAATTTTTAATTAGATATACTCCCAATTGTTCATCTCTCTTTCCCTTTGTTGTGGGGATTGAGTCCCAAAAATGTCTCTAACACTGTCATGGGAATGTTTCACCTATGTATCATATGGTTTCAGATCATACATAGGGGTCTTTAAATTTAAATTTATTTTTGTAAATGGAGTTCGAGAGTATCCCACTTTCATTATTTTTCATGTGGTTGTCAGATTTTCCCATCACCATTTGTTGAAAACACACCCAACATTGCATTGAATTAAATGCTTTGCCATTAATTTTCAATAAATGTTTGGGTTTGTTTCTGGGCTTTAGATTAAATTTCATTACACATACATGCATTTAATTTTAGTACGTTCATCTTTTTGTGGTACTAGGGATTAAATCCAGGGTCTTACATATGAAAGGTAAGGCTCTACTGCTGGGTTCCACACAGTTTTTATTATTGATGTCTTGTGGTATGGTTTGAAGTCAGGTAACATTTATATCTCCATTTTCTTTTTCTTCATCAGTATTGCCATAATTATTCAAGGTCTTTTATGTATGATTCAATAAACCTTAAAATTTTAGCCTATTTTCATTACAAGACATTGGTCATTTTGACTGACATTGCATTAAATCTCTATATTGCTTTTGGTAATATGAATATTTTACTATATTAATTCTCATCATACATGGACATGGATGGCCTTTCAAAGTCATTGTCTTTTAACAATTTGGAGCTATTTGTTGTAAGTTTTTGTGGTGATGGAAATTGAACCACACATGCAAGGCAGGCGCTCTACCAGTTGAAAAACATACCTGTTCTGTCTTACAGTTTTTGTTCTACAGGTATTTACCTCCTTGGTTAAATTTATTCTTACTTTTGTTTTGAAGCCACACCAGTGGCTGATCACACACTGCTGATTCTGTTGTCAGGAATCAGTTCAGGCAGGGTATGAGGAACCAGTGTGCTAGGGATCTGTCCCTGGTCAGATGTGTGCAAGATAAGTGCCTTGTCTACTGTACTGTCTCTCTGGCCACATTCTCAGTTGAGTTTATTCTTCACTTGCATCACTTGTCATCCTGTTGCTCATCGATTTGCTCAAGCAGGCACTAGTAACCTCTTCATTCGGCCCTGTTGCATGCTAGTGTAGCTCAATGGTGTCTACTCGCTCCAGGAATATGAAGAACATCAAACTGTTCATTCAGGGTCTTGACAAAGAAGTCTGACCATCTAGTAGGTGGGCGGCCAGGCATTCTTTTGACGTCCAGTGGAATCCAGTCAGTAGTGGCTCTAGTCCAGCAGTCATCTCCAAATCACATTATTTGTCTGGCCCATTTGATTTTTGACACCTTGACAAATGAGGCAGCATTCCTGATCCTCAATCATTGACAGAGGTCGGAACATCGAATTCCTTCTCTCACTTGTGTGAAAAGTGATACGCCAAGTATAGCTCTTTCAGTTCCTCTTTGGAAGACCCGAATAGCATTCTTATCCTGTTTTCGTAGGGCCCAGGTCTCTGAGGCTTATGTTAGTGCAGGAAGAATGGTGGAGTTGAAAAGATGTGCCCAGAGCCGGAGGTTCTTCGTCCTCTTAACCACTTCTTTGATGCTCTTGAAGGTGTTCCACGCTGCTCTCTTCCTCCTGCACAGTTCTGGTGCCAAGTCGTTTCTCATGTTGAGTTCTCAACCCAGGTACACATAACTGCTGCATTCAGAGATGTTCCTTCCGTTGAGAGCAAATGGAACATCAGGAACCAGTTTGTTTCTCATGAACATTATATTCATGAGATTCAGCTGCAGTTTTACCTTTCCACACTCAATGTCGAAGTTGTCCAGCATTCGTGCTGCATGGCTAATGTTTGGTGTTCTTAGGATGATGAAATCAGCAAAGCAGAGGTGGTGTAGTTGCCAACCGTCTATCTTTATTCCCATTCCTTCCCATTCCTGTCATCGAATGACATTCTTGAGGGTGGCACTGAAGAGTTTTGGTGAAATGGCATCACCCTGTCTGTCGAACCCCTCACTTTACATCAATGATCACTTCCTTGTAGAATGGTGAGATCCTGGTAGTGAATCCATAATACAGCTCGCAGAGGATCTTGATGTACTGAGTTTGAACGCCCTGTTTGGCTAGGGCTTCGATAATCACTTCAGTCTCAACAGAATCAAAGGCCTTCTTTAAATCGATGAATGTTAGATGGAGTGGCATCTTGAACTCTCGTGAAACCCCAATGAGCTTGGTCACCATGTGGATATGGTCGATCATGCTGAATCCTTTTCAGAACCCGGCTTGCTCACATGGCTGTCCTTCGTCTAGTGTTCTGCCAATCCTATTCATGATGTTTCTAGTGAACAATTTGTAGATGATGGACAACAGGCAGATCAGGCAATAGTTGCCGATGTCGTGGATGTCTCCCTTCTTGTACATCAGAACGATCCTGCTGGTTTTCCATTGGCACGGAACCTTGCATTCAGACAGGTAGCATGTGAAGAGCCTAACCATTGTATTGATGAATACTGGTGGAAGATTTTTCAGGTGTTCAGGTCTGACCTTGTCTGGACCAGGTGCTGTATGCTTCTTTATCGATGAAATGAAGAGTCGGATTTTGGAACGGAGAATGCTGGAAACGACATATATATCCTATGGAAATTGGTATGTAGGCAGGTGGACATGGTTATTGAAGAGATATGAGTAGAAGGCGTGGATAATCTTCTCCATTGACCTTCTGGAAGATGTAATAAATCCATCAGGACATCGTATGGCAGTCATCTTGGTCTTGTAGTTGGCAAAGGACAGGTGGGTATCACGAATACTTTTCCCGGCTTCTGCCACATCGGCCAACACTACTACTCTTCTTTCTTTGAGGTATTCCTTTATTGCTTCTGTGCACAGTTTTGCGAGCTCTGATGTTAGCTTGTGATTGCCTGAGGCTCGCGCCAAACCACGTTGGCGAGTGAACTCAAGATTTTCTGAGGACAGGCATCTTTTTGTGGATTCCTCATTCTCAGCATTCCTCGCACAGTCATGGAGGTGCTGAACAAGTCGATTGTATTCCTCATCGATGTTGTCAATGATGACATCTTCCCATATTGCTACAATAGTGTCTAAAAGATTCCAGTTGGTTGTCGTTTTGGGAGTTCTCTTCTTAAACTTTTCAGCCCTTTCTCCCTACTCCTTGAAGAAGAATTTCACACGAAGGAGAGGGTGTTCTGATTCCGTTTGGAATTTTGGGACAACAGCGACATCAGTCAGGCAAACCTTCGATTAAATATGATGTGGTCAATTTCGTTGTGGAACTGTCCACCAGGAAACTCCCATGTCCAACGTTTAGATTCGGCCTTCTGGAACTGTGAATTACCATGGATGGTATTGGTTGCCATGATAAACTCAGACAGTCTCTCACCCTGTTCGTTCCATCCTAGGCCGTGGGTCCCCATGTAGTTCTTCAGGCGACCTTCTCGGTCCTGTCTTGGCATTAAAATCACCAACGATGGCCTTGTAGAAGACATGGTCTTCTTTATAGAACTTCTCTAGCTCCATGTAGAACTTCTTAATTTTTTCTTCGTCGTAGTTGGATGTTAGTGCATAGATGACAAAGATAGAAACTGCCAGCAATGAGCCACATCTATTCAAACGTAAGCATCCAATTCGGGTTGTTAGGCATTCTAATGAATCTATGCTCATGGCCAAGTTCATGTTGACGAGAACACCGACACCAACGATGCCTCCCTCTATTGTCTCTTGTTCCAAGGAACAGTTCTCCAGTGTCGAAAGCAGCATGATGTGATCGATGTCTTCTCATCTTGGTCCTTCCAATGAAGTTGTACTTGATCTTCTGCACTTGCACCATCAGGTCCTCGATTGATGCTACCAATGCTAGCATACGTGTGTTGAAAGTACAGACAGTCATTTTAGTCCTTCTTCATTTTGGCAGTATAGTTTGCCCCTGAGATTTTATCAGCCTCTCCTTACTCATTCTTCCCAATGCTGCTGTATTGGGGACTCTTTCAGAGTCAGGGGAATGAGGCCCATTATTTTTACTGTTTTTGGCATATCGAATTTATTATTCCATATAATATCAATATAAATATCGAGCTTATTCTTTGACATTTTAATCTTTGGACACACTGAACATGCGAAGTTTTCTGAGTTTCTTCCTCTCATTAGTTACTTGAAGATAGGAATGCAGTAGATTTTTGCATACTGATTTGGTTTTTGGAGCCACACCTAGCAATGCTCAGGGGTTACTCTTGGCTCTGCACCAAGGAATTACTCCTGGCTGTACAACAAGGGACCGTATGGAATTCCAGGGATCGAATCCAGGTCAGCTGCATGCAAGGCAAGCACCCTACTAGCTCTATTATCACTTCAGGCCCCTGTATACTGATTTTATAGCCAGTCACTTTGCTGTACTCACAGTTCCTGAGAACATTTTTATGAATTCTTTGGGATTTTTCTATATATATTTCCCTATTATCTGCTAATAATTCTTCACTTCTTTCCTGATCTGGAGACATCTTTTTTTTGTAGTTAACAAATTCTTCTAGCAAAAAACTTCTAATATTAAATTAACTTGAGGTGGTTATAGTGGACACCCTAGTCTTGTTCTAATTTTTACAGAGAAATTTAAGTTTTCAACATTGAGTATATTAGCTGTAAATTGTATGACCTTCATTAAGCTTAAAAATATTTATCCTATCTCCTTTTTATCAAGAGTTTTTAATCATAAGCATGACTTGGTCTTGTCAAATATTTTCTCAGAACACAGTTATATAGGTATATGACTTTTTCTTTTCTGTTACTGATAAAGCAGCAGAAGTATGTTGTTCCATTATTGCATGCATGCATTGAACCCCACTTAATCATGATATGTGATCCTTTTGATGAGCTGAACTAATGTATTCAATTTATGACTATGCAGTTGAATAGTTTTGCATCTATGTTCATTACAAGTATTGGTATACTGCTTTTGTGATGTGCTTGTCTGATTTTGTTATCAAAATAATGTTGGCTTCATAGAATGGAACTGGAAATATTTCTCCTTCTTTTATGTCTTCTAGAGTCTGGCAATAATAATCATAAATTATTTAAAGATTCAGTAAAATTTACTGGTAAATCTACTTGGTCTGAGACTTGTTTAGGGGCGTCCTTTTATTACTGTTTCAATTTCTGTATCTGTGATAAGTTATTTCAGGTTTGTTTTAATTTTGTTTTGTTGTGGTTTGGCATTTGGGCCACACCTGGTGGTTCTCAGAAATACCTCATCACTCTGTGTTTAGAGATTACTCCTAGAGGTTCTGTAACCATATGGGGTTCTGGGGATAGAACCTGGTTTGGCCGCATCCAAGGTAAACACATTACACACTGTACTGAATCCTATTTGTTTTTGCTTCTGCTTTGGTAGTCTGGATTTCCTAAAACTTATATCTACTTTACATAATTGACTTTGATGGTGTCTATCATAGTATCTTTTAGCATCTTTTGTGTTTTATTATATTGTAATTTTGTCTTAAATTTTTTATTCTGTTTTTTCTCCTTCCTTTAAAGTCTAGCTAAAGGCTTGTTGATTTTATTTATTTTATCAATAGCAAGCTCTTACACTCTACTGAAAGGGAGAAATACGTACATACCATAAAGTGCTCAATACACTCAACAACATAAAAAAAGAACCTCATCAAAAAATGGTTAGAGGACGCTTTTTGAGCACAAATTGGAGATACCACCCAGCAGCTACGGGATACGCGGGAGATCCGGGGGGGACGGGTGGTACCGGCCCTGCCCTCCACCGAGATTTTAGTGCAGCGGCCACACATGTGTGGCCTTTCTGCTGCTGCAGGAGCATGATCCCAGAGGCCAACTAAACTACTTTGGACACCAGCAGCTCGCAGAAATGCCTCTAGACTGTGAGCTGAGCTACTGCCCCATGCAGCACCAGGGGGGAAGAGTTTCTCTCTCTTGACTTTTCCATCTTAGGAGCACCACAAAAGGAAAGTAAAAGCTTGCAGTGATGCAATTTTTGACAGAATTTTCCCTGGACTTTATACAGAAATCCAAAACCGCATGGCCGCTTTTCTCTTAATTGTCAGCAATGTGAAACGGTTCCTTTTTAGCAGGTCTGACTTTGGGGGGAAACTCCAAACAATAATAGTGAGTTTTTTGTTGAAGTATTGAAGGTAATCAAAGTAGCAGCCATGTCTCTAGACTGTGAACTTAGCCCCACGCTGGACGAGCCTTCTTTCTCAGACTTTTTTCCCATTTCAGGGAGAAGCAGCGTGGTGTCAACCATATTATGAGGTTTATTAAGCAGGTACAAACTTGGTAGCGCGGGAAGGAGAAAAAAAAAGAGTTAAAGGAGAAAAAAAAAGAGTTATGTACTTGGAACAGCGGGACGCTTGGGCAGTCTCAGACCGGGGCCAATACCAGCTCGTGCTCTGCCAAGAATCGATCAGGGTGGCCACACTTTTGTGCGGCCGCTTTGCTGCTGATCAACCAGGATCCGGAGGCCAGCTAAACTACTTTTGGTCCCAGAAACTGCTTGCAGCCATGTTTCTAGACTGTGAACTAAGCCATAGCCCCACGCCGGCCGAGGAGGGGAAATATCCTTCTTGCTCGGTTTATTTTTCCCTTTTCGGGGAGAAGCGGCGTGGTGTCAGCCATATTATGAGGACTATTTAGCAGGTACAAACTCGGTGGTGCAGGAAGGAGAAAAAAATAAAGTTATGTACTTGGAACAGCGGGACACTTGGGCAGTCTCAGGCCAGGGCCGATACCGGCGCGCGCTCTGCCGAGATTCGACCCCGGTGGCCACACTTTTGTGTGGCCACTTTGCTGCTGATTGACCATGATCCAGAGGCCAGCTAGACTATTTTTGGTCCCAGAAACTGCTTGCAGCCATGTCTCTAGACTGTGAACTAAGCCATTGCCCCATACTGCCCCAGGAAGGGAAATGATGCCATTTCTAACATAAATCTCCCTGGACTTAATTACTAAAATACTAAAATACAGAAATCCTAAACCTTCATATCTCTTATCCTAAATTTCATATCTCTTCATTCTCAGCAATGGAAAACTAAATATCAAATGCTTCCTTGTCAGTAGGGCTGTCTTTTTTGGGGGGAAACTCCAAGAACAATAGTGAGTTTTGTGTTGAAATAATGAATGTAATCAAGGTAAAGAGAAAATGAAGTGAAATTACACAGGCGGGGGTGGGGGGTAGGGGTGGGAGGTTTACTGGGGGTTTTGGTGGTGGAATATGGGCACTGGTGAGGGGATGGGTGTTTGAGCATTGTATAACTGAGACATAAGCCTGAGAACTTTGTAACTTTCCACATGGTGATTCAATAAAATAAATAACTAATAAAAATGGTTAGAGGAGATGAATAGATATTTCCCAGAAGAGGGCATACTGATAACTAGTAGGAATGTGAAAAGCTGTTCTTACTCACTTGTTACCTGGGAAATGTGAATCAAGACAACAGTGAGACATCATTTCACATCACTGAGAAGACAATATATCAAAAGACTAGAAACAATCAGTATTGTAAAGGAGGTGGTGAAAAGGGAACCCTCATTCACATTAGTGGGATGTTATCTGGCTCAGACTCTATATAAAACAGTGTGGAGACTTCCCAAAATGAGTAACACGAGAGTTCCATATAACCCAATGAGTCTACTTCTTGTATCTACCTCCCAAACACATAGTCGCTGTCATCCCGTTGCTCATCCATTTGTTCGAGTAGGCACCAGTAACGTCTCTCATTGAGAGACTTATTGTTACTGTTTTTGGCATATTCAATACGCATGGGTAGCTTGCCAGGCTCTGCCGTGCAGGCTTGATACTCTCGGTAGCTTGCTGGGCTCTCCAAGAGGGGCGGAGGAATCGAACTCGGGTCGGCCGCATGAAATGCGAATGCCCAACCGCTGTGCTATCGCTCCAGCTCCAAACACATAGTATTCATTTGAAAAAAACATATATATATATATATATATGCATACCTACATTCACTGTAGCATTAAGTACAATAGTCAGGATATGGAAACAGCTCAAATGACCAATGACAGATGAATGACTAGTTTTGACCACAAATTCTTTATATATAAACAATGGAATACTCTTAACCTACAAGAAAAGATGAAACTTTGTAGTTCCTGCAGTTTGAATAGAACTGGAATGTATTTTGTTAAGTGAAATAAGTCAGAGGAGAAGTACAAATTCATTAATCTGTGAAATATGGAAAACAAAACAATGGAGTAGACACTATCAAACGATGACAAATCCTTGCCTTGGATTACAAAATTCAGATTACAAAGCAGTTGGGGGAGCTCATGGAAGGAAAGAATAATGTAACATAAGGATATGGTGGAGGGCCTTGAATACTTTGGTATCAGTGAGATGCAGTCATTTTGTACATCTAAACCATTAACATTACTGCAATTAAATTATAACTTAAAAATAATAAAATAGGGATGGAGCAATAGCACAACGGGTACGTCATTTGCCTTGCACATAGCCAACCCGGGTTCAGATCCCATCATCCCATATAGGTCCCCTGAGCACTTCCAGGGATAATTTCTGAGTGCAGAGCTAGGAGTAACCCTTGTGCATCACTGGGTGTGATCCAAAAAGCAAAAAAAAAAAAAAAAAACAACTAAAAAATAAACAAAACAGTCCCAAACAAAATTAATCAAATCAGATGTACCCAAGCTATGTAGAATTGAAGTGTTAAAATTAAGAATCTAAAATTAAAATAGTGTTAACATCTAGGGAAAATAAAAGTGTATATATATAGAGAGAGATACCCACAATATTATCTACAGACTTTTATAGAAACAATACAAACAGAGGGACTAGCATGAGATTTTCAAAGTTAAGACAGAAATGATTTTCAACTGAGATTACTCCATCCTGCCAGATTGCCATTTAGGGCAGAAGGAAAGCTATGTGTATTCAAAAACTAAAATACGAAAGGGCCAATTCAATAAAAAAAAATACGAAAGGGCCACCAGCGGCTCTCTCTCCCTCCGCCCTCATTCAGTGATCTTGCGTCACTTCCCCCACCCTGGGGTTTATCATGGCAATGGGCGGATGAAGGAAGGAAAGAGGGACAGGCTGGTTGGTATAAATTGCAGTTTATTCCAATCTCACCTCCATTCTTCTCTGATTCTCCTTCTGCTTCTGCCTCTCCTGATTCCCCTCATCCTCCTCTTGGGTTCTGCTCCTTCAACCTTCTCCTTCCTGCTTCGGTATCCCTCTCTACTTCATTCTCCTTCTGCATCCCCCAGCCCACTCTTACAGCCTTTGATAAAATACCAAAACATTGGGGGTTGGGACTTACACATAGGTGTTGTCATACAATCAACAGAGTGTAAAGGCTTTCCCTCAGGGAAAGATTCTTCTAGGACAGATGCTCATTCAGCAGGACAACCACCTGAGTGGAATCTCATGGGTGTGCTTCTCCTCTCCTTGTCCAACAAACATATAAACGTTCATAATAGTAATCATTTTTGTATGGACATAGTAGCACTTCACTCTCCTCCCATTGTTCACCGATTTGCTTGAGCGGGCACCAGTAACATCTCCATTGTGAGACTTGTTGCTACTATTTTTGGCATATCGAATACGCCACGGGTAGCTTGCCAGGCTCTGCTGTGTGGGCGGGAAACTCTCGATAGCTTGGCAGGCTCTCCAAGAGGGATGGAGGAATCGAACCTGGGTTGGCCTCATGCAAGGCAAACGCCCTACCCACTGTGCTATCACTCCAGTCCATGAACACAGTAAGAGATAAATTGAGCTTATAGGATCGCTATCCTGGGGCCATTTTGCTATAGATCTCAGACTACAGTGCTCAGGCCAGATTAGTCTTTCCTAACCCTAGCAGGCTTCTAATCTCGTCATTACTTTTTGGATCATGACAGCATTTGTCCATGACCATGCTCTTAACTTATAGTTAAGTATTGTAGTGGTTTAGCCTGGCCCAATTCGATGCCAGGGTTGCCCATAGCTTGCTCTGGGTTCATTCAGTCCCTCGTAGGGACCCTGCTTTGGGGGTGCTAGGAACTAAGGGCAACTGAGGTTTAAGATGAGAAAGCAGTGTACAGGAGCAAATATTATTTGGAGTCAATTAACTCCTTAGTTGCAAAAGCATAATATTAACTGTCTTCCAGTGTCTATACTAAAAGGACATTGCTTTAAAGTAAACTGTGCAAAAGACAAGGAGAAGAGAGAGGCAATATTTAACTTACAATACAAGTTCAGTGTCCTTAGAAAGATCTGTCCTTACAAGTTAACAGAGTCTAATTAGAGGGAAAAGGTGATAGACTGGTTGGCAAAGAGAGCACAGAGAAGTTACAGATAAGCACCTAGGAATGGGAGTGACTCGGAACCACTTGTAACCCAGTAAACCTAAGCTCCCTGTGTCAAGGGAGAAACAACGAATAAATGTTATCCTACAGAAAGATGCAGTTTTAAAGATAAACAAAAATCAAAGCAATTCATCCCAAACAAATGGTTGTTGCAAGAAACAGTAAAGGGTCTCTTAAAATTGAAAAGGAAGCTCACCTAATAGTAGTAAGACATCAGAATTATTTAATATGGGGACTTGGGGAGGGAGAAGAGTAAAATTGAGGTTTATTAAAATAAATGTGAGATCAATCTGTTACAGTGTATGCTGGCTATTTTTCTTGTGCATAAACGATTAAAAATGAGGTCACAGTTACTATTTACATACTTGACTGGAGGTTTTAAAGAGGTACTTTAGGTCCCCTAGATGGTACTAAAGTACCTAATGTACTAGGTATTAGGGTACCCCTAGTACCTAAAGTACTTTAGGTCTACTCGCTATGTTTACAGTGTTGGAGCTGGGCTCCTCTGTCTTTAATAAATATCCATGCCAGTCTAAGTTCTCAGCCTCTGGATGTGGAGAATCAATCTATTTTACCCCTGAGTATGGAAGATCCAGCTTAAGATCCCAGGAATCTTGGTTATTATGTCAGTAGAGAGAAGGAGTAGAAATAGACCCTTACAAAGAGTTTATAATTGTATCACATGTAAGGTTAGGAAGTGACACTTGGAGCCTGTGCAGATATCCATCAACTTACCCTCACTTAGTTCCAGGGCTCAGGCCAGAACCACAAGCTCTACTTGAACGGCCAAACATCCTATCAGTAGAACATTGCTTCCTGCCTCTGCAGAAAGGGTGAACACCACCTACTCAGAATATCTGTAAGAAAAATGAAACGTGGGGGCTGGAGAGAAACTATAGGGAGGTTAAACACTTGCCTTGCATGTAACCGACCCCAGTTTGATCCTCTGGTCCCTGATCATAGAAAGCTGGAAGTAGGCCCGGAGCACCATAAACTGGCCCAATCAGTCCCCCACCAAACACACACACAGATGCACATACACACACACACACACACACACAAACACCAAAATCCAAAATGAAGTCCATATTTCCCTAAGGGATACCATATATGTAAGGTCTGCTGGCATATGTATTTACAAGAGTTTGGAGACAAAAATACTAAAAATCACAAGAGTGTCCTTGCATAAGAAGTAAAGTATCCGGGTTCAATGTAGTACATGGCTTCAGAGTCATGTCAGAATTCTCTAAAAGAAGAGCATAATACCTGAGGAGGCAGATGTCAGTTATTCAAAGGTTTGCCTTGGTTTCTTGGTTCATAAAGGTTCACATCAAAGTAGTAGCATTCTGACACATCATAGCGAGGCGCCGGGCCCCACACCAGGCTATTTTATTTGGGGTAACCTGGAGGGGGGCAGGTGAAGACCCTCCCCACCCCAAGACATCAGCCCCAGCAGCGAAAAGCTCCACAACTCAACCGCCATCATGGTCATGGCTGCTCTCCACGTGTTTGGAATGAGCCTCACCCATGAGTAAACCTACTTCTGTACCGCTGGGTTTGCATTCGCAGCTGCGCAACATTTCATACCTCACACCACTAGTATTCCAAGAGTAGCGCACCACATTTGATGCGGTTTAAAGTAGAAGACAACCAATATTAGGGGGAAATATATTTGTACAAATATATATATATACACATATATATATGCACATAAGGCTCAATCTTTAACAACATGATAGTAATCCCTTATAGAAAGGCTGAATAGCCCCTGGATGAAATACAAAAATCTTCACACAATTTTCTCTAAGGAAATTTTTTGGATCATTTTCAGTGATTTACTCATAACAAATAATACAAAATAAATTATTTCGATTCTGCTTCGGGGCATAGGCTGGAGTTCAGGTTGGAAACATCTGAAATATGGTGGTGAGAATGTATAATGGTAGTGAAATTGGTGTTAAAATATTAAATGTAGGGGCCGGAGCGATAGCACAGCGGGTAGGGCGTTTGCCTTGCACGCGGCCGAACCGGGTTCGATCCCCGGCATCCCATATGGTCCCCCAAGCACCGCCAGGAGTAATTCCTGAGTGCAAAGCCAGGAGGAACCCCTGAGCATCACTGGGTGTGACCCAAAAAGCAAAAAAAAATTAAATGTAATCAATTATTGTGAACTACTTTATAAAAATTAAATAAAAATTTTTAAATGTAGTAGCATTCCTTGTGAAGGGATATACATGATTAGAGCACCTCTTAAACTAAATTTAAATACCTTCTATACCAACAAATCTGTGACAGTTACTGTTCCCAAGCAATCAGGCCATTGTGCTGCAATTGGATCTAATTTCTTGCTCAAGAAATCCACCAGTTGCTTTTGTGCCCTGGGATTGGGCCAAGACTCCCAAAGCTATGCCTAATGTACAGTTGGAAGGGCTTATCAGTTTACAACAAAGCTAAAGCTGAGGCTTTTGCTGAAACTTGCTCTAATGTCAGAAAGACAAACTTATGTTCTTGTTTCCCCCAAAGTACTATGTCATCTGTATCCTTCAGACTTTTATATTGGGGGTTTTAGTGGGATATACCTATATCCCAGAATCCTCAACTAAGTCTCCTAAAAGCCTTGGAGTTTCTTTTTGGTTATGGTTGTGGGGGAATGGAGTGTAACCTAGATTTTTTCTGGTCTATGGTCCTGGTTCCTGGGGTTAAAATTACTCCCAGGTACTTGACCTTTTGTTGAAACTTACTCTATGTGACATTTTATGCCCTTAGGATCAGAAAATTATGAGTCTTTCTGGTATTTTCTCATGGACCCTATTCTTTCTATTCTTTTTTTTGCTTTTTGGGTCACACCTAGTGATGCACAGGGGCTACTCCTGGCTTTGCACTCAGGAATTACTCCTGGCGGTGCTCAGGGGACCATATGGTAGGCTGGGAATCAAACCTGGGTGATTTGCAAGGCAAACGCCCTACCCGCTGTGCTATTGCTCCAGCCCCTCTTTCTATTCTTTTTATAAGTAAGCAGATTAATGAAGATAATCTACATATTAGATACCAGGAGGTTGGCCCCATAGCTTGGATGCTGGCCTCACATGCTGGGGGAAAGTCATCCCAGATAGAGAGGGGAACAAGTAGTATGCGATTGGAGATCCTGCGCGGGAGGGGAGATGCGTGCTGAAAGTAGACTAGAGACTGAACAGGATGACCACTCAATACCCCTATTTGGAACCCAACACCCAAAAGGAAAGAGAGATATCAAATTGGAATGCTCCGCTTCAGAGGCGGCGTGGGGTGGGGGGGATGGGACTGGAGAGGTGGGAGGGATACTGGGTTCATTGGTGGTGGAGAATGGACACTGGTGGAGGGATGGGCTCTTAAACATTGCATGAGGGTAAAACAAGCACAAAAATGTGTGAATCTGTAACTGTACCCTCACTGTGACTCACTAATTAAAAATAAATAATTTTTTTAAAAATCTACATATTAGATGTGCTTTCATTCTTTTGTCAGTCCTCTAATTCTTTACTGAGATATTGCCCAAATGAATGGGGTCTGTCCCTAAAACCCTGAGGAAACACGATCTAGGTGAGATATGTGGATCTCTTTCCCAAATCCTATTCAGAGGTGAATAGATATTGTGTCTTCAGCTACAAGAATGAAGAAGGTGTCATACTTCAGATCCAACACAGTGAACTATTGTAATGAAGGTGGAATATGTCCCAAGAGGCTATATAGCTCTGGGACTATAGGGTAGATTAGGACCATAGCTTTGTTACTCTTAAATCATGTGCCATTGTCAATTCCCCAATGGGGTTTCACGCCACCCAAAATGGATAATAATTACACGGGGATTCATAGGGTTTCAAAAGATCAAGAGCAAGGATTCTGTCATATATTACCTCCAGGCTCTTCTTTGCTACAGGTTTGAGGAAGTGTTTAGGAAGTGGTTGGGGTCCTTTTGCTGGATACCCTGGTCTTGTTATTACAACTTTCCCTGGTGTATTCCCTGCCCAGACACAATTGTCTACCTCCTCAAGTTCCTCATCTTGAGTTTGGACGAAAAGGATGGTTGTATCTAGGTGCTAGAGAGAGACTGAAGCCTTTGACTATTTGAGAATGTCTCTCCCCAGTAGATTATAATGGCAATTACTCACTCTCTCAGAAAAGTGAGATGAAACCAGTGATCATTGCTATCAGTAGCTCCAATACTTAGACAGATTTGGGGAGATAGAGGTACTCAAAAAAAAGGACTGTAGCAATAGCATAGCAATAGGGCATCTGCCTTGCACACAGCTGACCCGGGTTCGATTCCTCCGCCCCTCTTGGAGAGCCCAGCAAGCTACCAAGAGTATCTCGCCTGCATGGCAGAGCCTGACAAGCTACCCGTGGCGTATTCAACATGCCAAAAACAGTAACAAGTCTCACAATGGAGATGTTACTGGTGCCCGCTCGAGCAAATTGATGAGCAACAGGATGACAGTGACAGTGACAAAGGTACTCAATATAATTTTTTTATTTTTATTTTTTTTGCTTTTTTTGGGTCACACCCAGCAATGCACAGGGGTCACTCCTGGCTCATGCACTCAGGAATCACCCCTGGCGGTGCTCAGGGGACCATATGGGATGCTGGGATTTGAACCCGGGTCGGCCGCGTGCAAGGCAAACGCCCCACCCGCTGTGCTATCACTCCAGCCCCTCAATATAAATTTTAAACTGAGGGGGCCACTCCGATGTCCAAAAGGATGTTGGTATATTTTTCTACTACCTCCAGTGTCACCCTAGGCTTTCTTCCACAATATTGATGATATGTCTAGAAACCACCTTAATGTGGAAGGTATGTCTAAGTCATAATATGGCTAGGCCATAACATTTATGGTATTTCCAGGCCCAACTAATACCCTAAAGAGATCATCTGTACTGCAACTGTTTTACTCTACCTCGTTTTTTCCTTCATTTTAAGCACCAAGATATACAATGCTGTCAAGAGTAGAATTTCGTGCATATTTATTTTATTTATTAAATATTAAATATTAGTTACAGGTCCAAGCTCACTATCAGTGTCAGTATCCATCCACCAGTGCTCTCCAGTTCCCTCCCCTATCTTACCCCCAGATTTCCTCCTTAACATGCATATATATGCTTAACTCTCAGAGTTTGGGTCCTGTTCTTACAGTTGTGTTGGTTCTGGTGCTTTAGATAAATGCAAATTCCTTACCTTTACACCACTCCACGTCTTTTGAGCCAGAGGACAGCCTTTCAACATCATGGGCAGGTCTTGGCAGGGGGCTTGTTTGGGCACCTGTTCCTCCAGTTCCGTTCCTTGTGGCAGTAATAACACTTTCCCATTGAGATAACATTGAGATAACATAGGGAAAGCCAGAGATATCTGGGATGGTCAAAGGGCAACAAGTGAAGGGCCAATTCTGGAGCTGGAGAGATAGTCCAGGGATTAAGGTGCTTCTCTTGCACACAGTTGATCCAGGTTCAATCCTTAGCACCATATATGGTCTTTTGAACCCCTCCAGGATTGATCCCTGAGTGAAGAGCGAGGAGTAAGCTCTAAGCACCACTAGGTGTGGACCCAAAACCCAAATAAATAAAAGGCCAGTTCCTCTTTTGCCTCTCTCCAGAACCCTATTATTTTCCAGTTTTCTCTTATAATTGACCCAGGAAGCCAATTTCAATACCTCACTGAGGCTAGTCCTGGGACCTAAGGCTTGTTTCTGAAGCTTCTTTGTGATGTAGGGTGCAGCTTACGTTATGAATTTATCCTTCAGAATAAGTTGTCCTTGTGTAGAATGAAGATTCATCAGGATGTATGTTCTGATTGCTTCTCTAAGTATTTCCAAAGGGCTATAGGGTTTTCATTAGGTCCTTTTTCAATACTAATTTGGTATCGTTAAAGGTCTTTGTCCTAATGCTCATTAACCCCGCCACTAAACAAGCCTGGAAGAGTTATGCATTTTAAGTCATCTTCTGGTTATATTATCATTCTGAGTCAGCTGGGGGAATTGTAATAGTCACTGAGAGATAGGCAATATTTGTGAAGTATAACTGGTTCTTCCCAAAACGTCTGCATTGTTGAAACAGTTTTTTAAAAACTTATTGGTAGAGTTTGGTGTAAAATAAACAGCAAGTCTTCCCAAGTCATTTCGTACACCTGTGTCAGGCTCTGAACGTCTTCAATATGCTGAGATTATCTGAAAAGTTTCCCAGATATATTTTTTTTGCTTTTTGGGTCACACCCGGCAATGCACAGGGGTTATTCCTGGATCTGTGCTCAGGAATTACCCTTGGTGGTGCTCAGGGGACCATATGGGGCGCTGGGAATTGAACCCAGGTCGACCGCGTGCAAAGCAAACGTCCTACCTGCTGTGCTATTGCTCCAGTCCCCCCCCCAAATCTATTTTTATTTGTTTTAACCCCTTCATAGAAGGACTTGGGTTTTTTACGAACCAAAGTACCATGGAGTGTCTCCTAAAGGGAGAACAGAGGCCTTGTCTTTGAATCACCTAGCTTACTGGCAGTCTGTGGGCCCAGGTAAAGAGGAAGCAAAGTTAAGAATGTGGCTCGAGAGGGAGAATGTGGTGAATTAAAGCTTGTCAGAGTCCCAATTAAGAAAGGTAGTCAATTAAGCTGGGTCCAGCTGGCAGTTCAGCAAATCTCAGTTGTTTCTTTGCCCAGCCTCCCGCGAAACTGATCTAACTCCCAGATCATATTATAATTTATACTTCCTAATCTATATTGTAGTCATACTTTTGTGTGTGTGGGAAAGCACACCTGGCAGTGCTCAGGGCTTACTTCTGGCAGAGCTCAAAGCACCACATGAGGTGATGGTGATCAAACCCAGTTAGGACACATGGAAACATGGAAGGCATGTTCCCTACCTACTGTACTATCTCTCCAAAACCTGGAGCCATACTTCTTTGCAAAAAAAAAAAACAGAAAAGATTCTTCTTACTTAGAAACTAAATAGAATTTCTCCCAAATTGTATGTGTGTTTCCCAGTTCTTCACCATCTAGAAATGCTTGGCAGCTTCCCTTCTGAAACATAAACAAAAAGTAACCTTTTGGGTCCGAAGGATGATACAGGGGTTAAGGCACTTGCCTTGCATGTAGCTAACCCTGATTTCATCCCCAGCACCACATATGGTCTTCCCAATACCACTAGGAGTGATCCCTGAGTACACCCAAGTGTGACCTAGCACCCTGTCCCCATCCCCTCCAAAGTAACTTCTTCCTGATAGGCAACTTTCCTCTCCCCATCATGCCCTCATGCCACTGGCCCTCAAGGCAGGGCCCAGCCTTCATGCCTCATGGTGGGGCCTAAAGCCACTCTACGTGGGTTGGATCTATGATCTGTTAGTAAGTACCTGAGGCCATGACTGAATGCTTCTACCCTAAGCAAGCAGTACATAAGACAGGCTGAAACTCCAGAGTAAACAGTAATCACTGTGGGATGAAAAGCAGCGACTTGAGCTTCACAGACTTCTGAATTAAAATCACCTGACTAATCAATTGTATAAGTCCTGAGCCTATCCCTACCAACAAACAAGGAAGAAAGGGTATGAGAGCTGCTCTGAGTCAAGGCCTGATTAGCCAAGCTAGCAGACTTCATGAGGTGCATGTGTTGTGCTGCATGTGATAGCACAGCGTGTTATCCAGGCTGGAGTGATAGCACAGCGGGTAGGGCATTTGCCTTGCACGCGGTAGATTAAGGGGTAAGCACTGTAGCACTGTAGCACTGTCGTCCATTGTTCGATTTGCTCAACTAGTAACGTCTCCATTGTGAGACTTGTTGTTACTGTTTTTGGCATATCAAATACGTCACGGGTAGCTTTCCAGGCTCTATCATGCGGGCGAGATACTCTCGGTAGCTTGCCAGGCTCTCTGAGAGGGACGGAGGAGTTGAACCCGGGTTGGCCGTGTGCAAGACAAACACCCTACCTGCTGTGCTATAGCTCCAGCCTGTTAAGGGGGAAATTTACATGAAATGTTTGGAGTGGTTTTCTAAAACGGTGTGTTGGAATTGGTGGGGTCCATAACCTATAGTTCTTTTCTAAATGTACACTGGACTATAGGAAGCACCCTGTTATCCTCATGTCCAGAAACAACATGGGATTGGATGTATGGCCTGGGACAGCCACCAAGCAGGGTCAGCCCCCACAGGGCCTTCAATACAACCTCGAAGAGGATCATTCATTCTATTGTTGATCCTGTCACCGCCTGCCAAAGATGTTTTTCTGGTTCACCATAGAGTTGGATTTTTCTATTTGTTTTCTCCATTAGCCACCAGATATGTTGCAGCAGCTCACCATAAAGCTGTTGGTTGTTGGGGCTGGAGTGATAGCACAGTGGGTAGGGCATTGCCTTGCACGCGGCCAACCCGGGTTTGATTCCCAGCATTCCATATCATCCCCCAAGCACTGCCAGGAGTAATTCCTGAGTGCAAAGCCAGGAGTAACCCCTGTGCATTGCCGGGTGTGACCCAAAAAGCAAAAAAAAAAAGTTGCTGGTTGATCTGTATGTGGCCATCAAATGTTGCAGTGGAACTGGTTTGGTGTAGAACTGTTGACATTCCACCAAGAGGTACCAATATGGAACAGCATAATCAGCTAACTTGGTGTGGTAAGGTGTGGTAAGGTCTTGACCATGTGCAAGATTCGTGCACAGAATACCAGAGGTCTTCAATGTCACAGATCTTTATTTTATAGTTCATACAGTGGTCCCCTATGCCAAGGCAGTGGTTTCAGCCACCAGAGACCACTTCACACCAAAAGTGCAATTCCCTCCCCTTCAGCAGTAGAAGCAGCAACATTAGGTCACAGTGGTAGCAACAGCAACAATGGTTACCACAATAGCAATAGTAGTGGCAGCAGTAGCAGTGGATCTGTTGCAGAGGTAGTGGCCCCAATAAAAGGAGCAGCAGCATCAAAGGTAGAAGCCCCTGGCACCAACAGCAAAGACCAGATTATATAGGTATAATTGATTAAACCTTCATTATGTAGGTATTCTTGATAACATGTGTATCCATCCTCTATTTCTCTTCAGTTGGTTGCTTCTCGTGTGAAGGAGGTTTTGTACTACAACCAATCAGATAGTATAAAGAACTAACAGGAGCTTTAAATTGCTTCGCTCTTCTCTCCTTGTTTTCTCTGTAACAAACTAATCCAATAATCCACAAGTATAGAACTTTACATATAAACCGGAAGACAACTTTCAAACCACATATATGAAAGAAAAACAAGAAATTGGGAAAATGCAAACACAAACAGAAGAATTATAATAAAGTGCAATACAATAAAATTCACAACAGAACAATAACAAATAAAAAATATTAAAATGGCAATAAATGCTTATACTTTAATAATTTCCTTAAATGTCTTAATTCATCAATTAAAAGGTATAAGGTAGCCTGGGGAGGTGGGGGAAAGGGGGGAGGTATATCGTGATTCTTGGTGGAGGAATATGTGCACTGGTGAAGGGATGGGTGTTTGAGCATTGTATAACTGAGACTTTAACCTGAACGCTTTGTAACTTTCCACATGGTGACTTAATAAAAGAATTTTTTAAAAAAAGGTATAAAGTAGCAAAATGGACCCCCCCCAACTCCAACTTTTTGCTGCCTGCAGGAAACACTACCTTTCAAGTAAAATACAAGCTTAACATTAACTATTGGAAAATAATCCTAAAAAATATCACTTAAAAAGGCAGGCTGTTGGGGCTGGAGCAATAGCACAGCAGATAGGGCATTTGCCTTGCACACGGCTTCGATTTCCAGCATCCCATATGGTCCCCCGAGCACCGCCAGGAGTAATTCCTGAGTGCATGAGCCAGGAGTAACCCTGGTGCAGTGCCGGGTGTGACCCAAAAAGGGGAAAAAAAGGCAAGCTGTTGGGTATCTGGTCTTTGCCAGGCACCAAGGTTCATGACTCCACCAGCCTAAAGAAGAGAAAAACTGCATTGTGACTGACATGCATTTCATTTATTCTAGTTGCCGCCACCCCACTTCCTCTCCATGTCTGAGTCAGGCTGACATTATATAAAGGAGTAAATAAAGCCAACACAGAACCAGAGGATATGCTCCCCCCCAACTCCCTGCACACGTGCACTTGTGATTATATAACAGGCAGTTATATAAGCTTTGCTGAATCGTGCCTGGCTTCAACTCAAGACTGGTCAGAAGCTAGGCCCAATGAGTTTTTTGGTCCATATATCAGATAACAAAGATTTGAAGCTAAAAAGGATAATAAGAGATAGAGGTAAAATTTATTTAAAGATTACGGGCTTACTATAAGATTTTACACTTGTTAATGTAGCACTGTAGCACTGTCCTCCAGTTGTTGATCGAGTTGCTCAAGTGGGCACCAGTAACATCTCCATTGTGAGACTTGTTGTTATTGTTTTGGCGTATCAAATATGCCACAGGGAGTTTGTTGGGCTCTGCTGTGCGGGCGGGATACTCTTGGTAGATTGCTGGGCTCTCCGAGAGGGATGGAGGACTCGAACCCAGGTCAGCCACTTGCAAGGCAAATGCCCTACCTGCTGTGCTATCGCTCCAGTCCTTATGTACTAAATGAAGGGGCACTAAAATACATTAATCAATTATCAACTGAAGTAAATAATACCACTAACTAGCACATTAATATTATGGAAAGTGCCTACGGCTTGTATAAGGTGATCTTATATATCTGTGGTATATAGAGAAGCAAAACAAGGGAATAGGCAGTATCGAATGGTGACAAACCCTGTTTTGGATTACAAAACTCAGATTACAAAGCAGTGAGGACTGTGCTCAGGGTTATTTCTGTCTCTGCACTCAGGAATCACTCGTGGTGTGGACTGGGAGTCTATATGTAGTGTCGGGGACCAAACCCGGTTCAGGTGTATGCAAAGTAAGCACCTTACCCACTCTACTACTACTCTGGATCCTGCACTAATTTTTTAGTTTGATATAGTTCCATTTGACTTCTTTTTTGTCACTGTGGTCAAAGCATTGAAGACACCTCTGACGTTCATATCCTGGAGACATTTGCCTGTCTTTTTAAAATGTATTTTGTGGATCCTGGTCCAATCTTGATGTATTTAATCAACTTTTATTTTTTGTTTATGGTATTAAATATTAATTTAGTTTTAAGGTTTTTTACATGTGACTATCCAGTTTGTCCAACATTTACTGAAAATCCTTTCCTTGCATCAAGTTCCTTTGTACATATATCTGCAGGTTTATTGTGGGCCTCTCCATTATGTTTCATTAATCTGAGAGTCTTATGTCAAATACCAAACTGTTTTGATTACTATAGCTTTATAGTTTAATTGAAACTCAGGAAATACAATAGCCCCTATTTCTTTTTTAATTTTATTGAATCACCGTGAGATAGTTATAATATAGCCCCTAATTTCAAGTTCTCAGAATTGCATCACTTTTGATATGTTGTTAGGACATTTTATGATTCCATACCAATTCGAGTAGATTTATTCTAAGTCCTTGAAAAATATCACTGGAATTTTGATGGGAAGTTCATTGAATCAATATATTTTGGATAGGATGGTGATTTTGAAAATATTAATTCTTCCAATACATGAGCATGAAAACTTTTCCATTTCCTTGTGTCATCTTCTATTTCATTCAATAGTGACTTCTAAGGTTTTTGCAAATCTTTCACATCCTTTGTTTATTCCTAGGCTTCGTTGTTTTGGAATATGATTTTATTTTTTGTTTATTTTTTTTCTTTTTGGGTCACACCTGGCAATGCACAGAGGTTACTCCTGGCTCATGCACTCAGGAATCACTCCTGGGGGTGCTCAGGGGACCATATGGGATGCTGGGAATCGAACCCGGGTTGGCGGCGTGTAAGGCAAACGCCCTACCCATTGTGCTATCGCTCCAGGCCCTGGAATTGATTTTAAATGGAGGTACCCTTTTAATTTTCTAGTTCAATGTTTGCATATAGAAATGATAAAAAATTTTGTGTATTGATTCTGTAACCAGCCTACCCTCAGCTGTACTGGATAGTATCTGAGCCTTCAGGGTCTTCTATGTATATTACCATATCTTCTGCAAATAGTGATTACTTCTCCACTTGATCATGAAGTATGATTATCTTGATATGTTGTTGAATTTCATTTGCTAAGATTTTATTTAGAAACTTTGCATCAGTGTTTATTGGTGATACCAGTCTATACTTTTATTTCTTATAGTTAAAATCTACTTTCAAGATTGTATAGAGGTGGTGGAGCCATAGTACAGAGGGCAGGGTGTTTGCCTTGCACATGTCTGACTCAGGTTTGATACCCAGCATCCCAAATGGTCCCCCGTGCACCGCCAGGTGTCATTCTTGAATGCAGAGTCAGTAGTAACCCCTGAGCACCTCCTGGTGTGATCCCCCACAAAAAAGCCAAAAAAATGGTTTGGTAGAACTCCAAGTGAAATCATCTGCACCTAACCTTTTGTTCTTTTTTTTTCTTGCTGGGTGGGGGCACACCCAGCAGTGCTCAGGGCTGACTTCTGGATCTGCACTTAGGCATCACTCCTGTTGGGCTCAGGTAACCATATGGGACGCTGGTAATGGAACAGAGGTCAGCTGCGTTCAAGACAAGTGCCCTAACTGCTATACTATCACTCCGGCCTCTGTTCCCAGGGAATTGTTTGGGTTTTTTGGGGGGGTTTTTTTTGCCGTTTCAATTTCCTTACTCAAGGTCGGTCTGCTCATGTTTTCTGATTTCTGCTGATTCAATCTTGAGTGTTTCTGAGTCTAAGAATTTATCTATTTCTTCTAGGTTCTCCACTTTAGCAGCAAAGAAACCTCTTATAATCTTTTGAATTTGAGGTATCTGTTGTAATTTCTTAGTTTTCAACCCTGATCCATTTCTCTGGGTTTTCTCTATTTTACCCCTCATGAGTTTAACTAGGGCATGTAAATCCTGTTTATTCTTTCAAAATATCAGCTCCTTGTTTCATTAACCCTTTATACTGTTTTCTTGATTTCTATATCAGGGATCTCTTCTCTCTCATTTTTATTATTTTCTTCTTTCCACTTACTTTGGGATTCACTGGCTGACTTACCTAAAATGAGAGGTTATTCATTTCAGCTTTTAAAAATTTCTTTGATATGTCTCTATTGCCAAAAACTTCCCACTTAATGCAACTTTTACTGAATCTCATAGGTTCTGATTGTTTGCATCTTCATTCTCTTTTATCTTGAGGAATCTTTTTATTCTTTGGTTTCTTCTTTGATCAATGATTATTTAATAGTATGTTGTTCAGTATTCAAATGTTAGAGCTCTTCCCAACCTTTTAAATGTTAATTTTTACATTTTGGCATTGATATCTATACATATACTTGATGCGGTTTCAATTTTTGTGAATTTATGGTTGTTGAATTGGGCATATCATGTGGTCTATCATGGAAAGTTTTCTGTGTACACTGAAGAATGTATATGCAGCTTTTGAAGGTGGAGGGTCCTATACATATCAATTATTCCCTGTTCTTCTAATCCCTCACTTAGACCTCTTGTTTCCTCATTTCTGTTGTCTGGTTTATCTCTACAATGATGAGATTAAAGTGTCAGTCTACTACTGTGTTGTTATTCTATCTCGTCAGGTCTCAGTAATTGCTTTGAAATTGCTCTTTATACAGTGCATTTGTTAATAAGATATAAGTCCTCTTGACCTATTGATCCCTTGACCAGTATGTATTGGCCATTCCTATCTTTTATTATTTTTGCTAGTTTAAACACTATTTGGTGTGATATAAGAATGGATGACCCTGCCTTTTTTAAGTCTACCACTAGCCTGTGTGATTGTTCTCCAACCCTTCACTCTGAGTCTGTGTTTATCATAAAGAATACAACTGTCTCTCTTGTTAAGAATATAAGGTTGCCTTTTCCCCCTTGTCCATCCAGCTATCCTGTGCCATTTGTTAGAAGAGTTCAGCCCACTAATATTTAGGAAAAACATTGATAGGAAGGAATTTCTTTTCACTTTGATGAGGATTTTTGTTATTTTGTCATTTGCCATTTGACTTTTTTATAGACCATTTGGCTCTCCTTGCAGGGGTTTAAGTGCATCTAACTTCTTAAGCTGTTTGTGAATGTTTTTATCATTGCTTCAAACCTGAATGAAACCTTATTGGGTAGAGTATTCTTGGCTGAATGATTTCATCCAGTAGTTGGAATATATAATTTAATTCTCTTCTTGCTTATAGCCTTTCATTTGAGAATTAAGGTGTAAAATTAATGTTACTTTCTTTGTATATGAGTCATGACCCCTCTTTTACTAATTTAAGAACTCTGTCTCTGTCTTTGGCTTTGGTCATTTTTATTACAATGTTTTTTTTTAAACTGTTCTGTTTGGGTTTATTTTGGTTGGCTCTTGAATCAGTGCTTAAGATAGTCTCCTTAGCATGAGGAAGTTCCTGGCTATTCTTCTTTCCATCAGTCATTCCTTCCCCTTTTTTCTCCTATTCCTCTTGACATTTTTTATTCATTAAAAATCTTTTTTTCGGGGCTGGAGCAATAGCACAGCAGGTAGGGCATTTGCCTTGCACGTGGCCGACCCGGGTTCAATTCCCAGCATCCCATATGGTCCCCTGAGCACCACCAGGGGTAATTACTGAGCACAGAGCCAGAGGTAACCCCTGTGCATTGCCGGGTGTGACTCCCCCCCGAAGATCTTTTTTCCTAATATCTCTTTGTTATTAATGATGTTGTGTTCCTTGTTTTCAAGGTCACTATTTCAATTTTCAAGGCAGGAGAGATAGTAGAATGATTAGGGTGCTAGCCTTGCATGCAGATGACACAGGTTTGATCACTGACACCACAGCCTGTAGTGATCCCTGAGCTCAGACCCAAGACCTGAGCACCGCTGGGTGTGGCCCAAATACTGAAAAAAAAATCAATTTTCAACTTATTCAGTTCTGATATTGTTTTCTACCTATACTTTATCTCCTTAATTTGTTTGCATCAGTTCATTTTTCCTATAAATGTTTCTTCAAGTTTATTCTCCCTTCCGATGATTGCTTCAACTCAGTGATCATCAAGGGGACTTTTGCATGAAGTTATCCCCAAGCAGTCTAGAAAGTTCTGAGATAGTTGACAAATAGCCTGGACTTCTGTATCCATTTGTTGATGCAGTGGAATTCCTTTTTTTTCAGTATTCATGGTGATTCCTGAGTAGCAACTGACCTGAGTACCAATCCAGAGTCCATGTTCACAGTTTCAGGCTGTTTTGTGTGACACCTGATTTCTGGCAATTATGAATGCCTTGTGAGGATATTTGGGTGGGGGGTGGTATGGGGAGTGGTTGTCCACATCCAGAGATGCTCAGAGGCTACTCCTGCTGGTGCTTGGAAGATCATATGTGTATGTGGTGCTGGGAAACACAAAAGGGTCAGCAGCATGCAAGTCAAGTGCCTTAATCCCTGAACTATCTCTGCCCCCTTCCATGTGACAATTTATTAAATGTTTACAGGTTTTATGTATCTTTGATAAGGAGAATCTGAAGCACCCACTTTCTCTAGCTTTTGTAGCACCAAAGTCTCTCTGGCCTAAGGTTCACATTTATTTGTGCCTGGCAGTTGATGTAACATTAGAGTCCAACTGAATAGATTACTGATTGGAGATTATGGTGACATGGACCCAATAACAGCTATACAGCAAGCAGTCATCATAGCTTCATAGGGGAGGTTTTTACACTTGCCAGTACCAGTTTGGTGATGGCTGCTCTGTTGAGCAGGACTCACCTGAAGTGTATCTTCTACTGTTTGTGACATCTGCAATGGCAGCTCCCTGTTGCTTTATTGGGGATAGTTGTTCTTAGCTGTGGCCAAGGGTCTGTGCTGGGTACTGCCAGATCCCAGACTCTTGCTGAGACAGCAAGTGCAGGTACACAACCAAACTTCTGTAAAGCATTTGTGCTCAGTGTCCCTGTCTTAGATTAAAGATTTAAGTTTTGCACATGGACTCTGAAAAAATTTCTCTTAGTTCTGAGTTGGCTGCAGCTACAAACCTGTCAGACCTTATGGCAGCTGTGAACCTGAGGTGTGAGACTAAATCTGGAACCCTATTTGGGTGGGGCCTAGGCTATGGGCCGGTCAGAGAAGAGCTGGAGCTGTGCCTCTTATGGGCAGAGTTTTCCTCGGGAATGATTACTCCCAAACTGAGCCAGGTGCGGTTGCATCCTATGTTAGGTTTAACAAGTCCTGAGACTCTTTACAACTACAAGTTCAAATACAAAATTAAATTCTGTAGAAAGAACAAAACACTGCATTCGGTGCTCAGTATAAACCTATTGCATAGGCAGGGTCATGTTGGCTCAGATGGTGAGACTGTTGGAGCCAACACTACAATCCTGTTGGGTGGAACTCACCTCAGACCTCAGAAATGGCTGCCCCAGCTCATGCCAGAAGCAACAGCCCAAAAGACCTGAGTATGTTTTGACTCAATTGAGAGCCAGTATAAAAGTTAAAGTTATGTAAAACTTTTGTGTACAGCATCCTGTGAGTTTCTATTTAATTGAACTATCAGTTTTTAATATATTCTAGATAGCAGTACTTTTTCAAATATATGCCCTGTGAATATTTTTTCCAAGTCTATGGCTTGCCTATGTATTTTCTGGATGGAGTCATTTTATTGGTAGTTTTAAATTTTTATGTTCTACTTTACCAGTAGTTTTTCTTGGATAGATATGGTTATTCATGTCCTAAGAAATCTTTGCTTACTATAAAATCATGAAGATATTTTTCTTCCATGTTTTCTAGATCTATCAGTTCTAGAAATGGATTACAGTATGGATTACAGATCTATCAGTTTATTTTGTGTATAGTATAAGAGAGGTTAAGGTCAATTTTTAAATGTGCTTATGCAGTTGTTTAAATACTATTCTTCCCAACGAATAGCAGAATGTGAAATTAAGGTATAGAAATCAATAGCTTCCATATACACAAGCAATAATAATTTAGAGAAGATAATGGTAGAGGAAAGACCTATCAAATGCAATAATGAATATAGAATACTTAGAAATAAATGAACAACAAATGTGCAAACCTCTGTAAGGAAAACTTTACAACACGTGAGAGATGCAAAGCAGACTTAAGTGAAAAGCTATCCTCTGTTTTTGAATTATATACCTTGGCATAATAAGATTATCAGTTTTCTTGTGGCTGGAGTGATAGTACAGTGGGTACTATCACTTTGATTAGTGGATTGAATTAGTGACCGGATTGTGGTAACATGCACCCAGTAACAGCTGTACAGCAAACTAGTCATCATAGCTTCATAGGGGAGATTTTTGCATTTGCCAGTACCAGTTTGGTGATGGCTCCTCTGATGAGCAGGACTCACCTGCAGTGTATCTGCTACTGCTTGCGACATCTGTAATGGCAGCTCCCTGTTGCTTTATTGGGGATAGTTGTTTTGAGCTGTGGTCAAGGGTCTGTGCTGGGTACTGCCAGATCCCAGACTCTTGCTAAGACAGCAAGTGCAGATAAAAAGCCAAACCTCTGTGAAGTGTTTGAGCTTCATAAAGGGGATTTTTGCATTTACTTTCCTTGCACACAGCAGACCTGGGTTTCATCTCTGGCATCCCATATGGTCCCCTGAGCCCCATCACGAGTGATTCCTGAGTGCAGAGCCAGGAGGAGTAGCCCCTGAACACCAAATTTGCAAATGTGGCTCAAAGGACAAAATGGAGCAAAGATATCAGCTCACATAGTTAATTTTAAAATTTAACACAATTCCAATAAATAACAAAAGAGCATTTTATGGCACTATACAAATTGATACTACCCAAATGGAAAAATAAACATGCAAACATTAGCTAAGAAAACACTGAAAAGTAAATAACATAGGGGGTATCAAAGCGTGGCATAAGGTATTTATGAATAGAACACTATGTTACTGCTTGCATAGACAGGCCAGCAAAACCAGAAGTCCAGAACTATAAAGCAGGTACATAGAGAAACTTTAGAATATTAAGTAGAAGACATTTAAAATCACTGGGGCAGAATAAGCTTTTAATAAACAGTGTATGATAGCCATTTGGAAACATGATAGCCATTTCGAAAAATTTAGATTCATACCTCACACTACACATAAGAATAAATTTAAAATTGACCAGCAATGTTAATAAAAATTGACCTCATATGTCTTATATTTTGGTGAATTCCTACATATCCTGGGTAAAGAAAAAAGCTATGACTTCAAATCCAGACACAGGGGCTGAACAGATAATAAAGAGGTTAAGGCACACATAAGGTTCAATCCTTGGCCACCAGCATTATGAGGTGCATTTCTGGAAGCCCCTGAGCACCACCAGATGTAGCCCTGGAGCACCCTGGCCACCACAAGCATCCTCTGGAGAATCTTTGGCGCCACTGGGACTGAACAGCATCATTCCCTTGGGCCCTCACATTGAACCACCAGCATAGTTAGCTAAGAATCCCCAGAGGCAGTCCCTCGGAGACAGGAGCATGCTTGTGAGACTCGCACCAAAATATCCAGGGGTCAGAGAGATAGTACAGAGATTAAGTCCCTTATCTTGCATCCTGCTGATTCAGTTCAAACATATTGCACCAATTATGGTCCTCTGAGCACTTTCAGGTATCATTCCTGAATACAGAGTCAGGAAAAAAAACTTAAAACACAATTTTAAGTATCACTGCATGTGTCTTTCCAACAAAAAAAAAACACTAGATGAAATAAAATAACACATTTAACCCCATAAAACTTTTTAAATGTTTTCATGGCAGTGTATCTATAGATATATAGAGAACTATAGATACTCTGATATCCGAAGAAGAAAGTATTGAAAAATCTATACTGATATATACAATAATAGTTTAATAAGGAAAAAGTCAACGAATTACAGGATACTTATAGACTACAAGAATCTATGCACAAAATAATTACAGAGCAAAAAACTAGTAACTTCACAGTGGAGAAACCCAGCATCACCTCAACAAAGTATGCAAAGGTAAAATCATCAAATAGAATAAATCAAGATCATGTGGCTCCTGTTATGGTGCACTAAGGACACATATCTGCAGAATTTCTCCCAAAGTGACATAATTTGAATCTAGCTTATGAGGAGGAAATATTCAACAAACTAATATTGAGGAACATTTCACAAAAACATCACTAGCTTGTGCTCTTTAAAACTTCCCAGTTAAAAAGGCAAAGTCTAGAAATTAAGACACTAAAAATGGAGAATGGGCATGGGTGGAGGTGGAGGTACTCGAACATAGTTATGACCAAAATGTAATCATGCAAGTTTGTAAGTCTGTAACTGTATTTCACAGTGATTCATTAAAATAGAAATTTTAAAAGATATATAAAGTTAAAATCAACATGAAGAATTAGCTTCCAGATAGAAATTTTTCTTCTCTTGACGTATAAAGAATATACAGGGAGCCATAGAGACAGTGCACACAATGAAGCCTTATGTGTGGCCAACCATGATACAAGTCCCCAGCACCATATATAATCTGAATACCACCAGGGGTTACTCCTGGACACCTAGCCAGAAAAAGCCCCTGAACACTGCTGGTTCCAATTACACCTCAAAAAAGAGGAGTATTAGTTGGATAGTAAGCAATTTATAAATGACAGCAGTAATTAAATAATAGAATTACATCAATTTCAATTTCCTGCTTTTATTTATTGCATTGTGGTTAAGTGAATATCGTTGTTTTAAGATACATATATTATTATGGTTGCAACATAAACATTTTAGAAAAATATTGAAGGTACCAAAGGGGTAAGTATGATAAAATGTTAACACTTAACCTGGGCCATCCTTCTTCGCCCCACCCCTATGGGTCTCTGAGATGACACTCACAAACTGCCCCGGCTATTAAGCGCCTACTGGGCCATGACCCAGAGACCCACACACGAATCTCGGAACTGAGAAGCTCGCTGCAGAGATGCCTCCAGGCTTTGCAATAGGCCACTTTCTCCAGGTTGCTACAGACGGGAGCAGGTGCTATCCCTCCGCCTGGCCCCTAAAAATCCCAAAGGCCACCATTTTCTAGAACCCAACAAAAAGTCCAGGTATTCGAGAGCAGAAGTGGCAAACGTCAGGCCTCAAGAGACAGGGGAGAAGCTGGCACTTCTCCTTCCCCCCCCTCGCCGGCCCTCTGGGACACTGAGATGATGCCCACAAACTGCCCCTGGCTATTTATTAAGCTCCTACACAGCCATGATCCAGACTCACACACACACACACACACACACACACACACACACACGAATCTCAGAGCTGAGCAGCTTGCTACAGAAATATCTCCAGACCCTAATTATTAAAATTTTAGAATCCCTAGAGCATGCAGCCACAAGAATGGCCATGTGACATTATATGCTATCCATAACAAGCAATACAAAACAAATTGTTCAGCATTGCCTTTATGAAAAGTTTGAGTGGGTTGGGACTGGTGTCGAAATATTGAATGAAATCAGAGTAAAGAGAGAGTATTGTGGAAAATGTCTGCCACACAGGCAGGGGAAGGGTTGGAATGGGGGATGGGGTTTACTGGGGATTTGGGTGGTGAAAAATGTGCAGTGGTTAAGGGATGGGTGATTAATCATTGTATGACTGAAACTCAAACATGAAAGCTTTGTAACTGTATCTCACGGTGTATCAATAAAAAGGAAAAATAATAAAATTTAAAAATAAGAGAAGAAAAAGAAATCTGGGCCATAATCATGCTGCCAGACCCCGCACCAGGATGTTTCATTGGGGCCACCTGGAGGGGGATGAGTGAGTTCCCCTCACCACTCCAAGGACCCAGCCCCAGCAGCCGAAAACCTCCAGAAATTCGAGGCTGCAAATGTGGCGATATGTCATACCTCACATCACTTAATATTCCAAGAGTAGTGCACCACATTCGATGGGAGTTAAAGTAAAAGGCACCAATCTTAGAGGGTAATATATTTTTACAGACATATATATATTATATATATATACACATACATACATAGGACTGAAGCGATAGCACAGCGGGTAAGGCATTTGCCTTTCACTCAGCCCATCCGGGTTCGATTCCTCTGTCTCTCTCAGACAGCCCGGCAAGCTACCGAGAGTATCCCGCCCGCACGGCAGAGCCTGGCAAGCTGCAAAAAACAGTAACAAGTCTCACAATGGAGACGTTACTGGTGCCCACTCGAGCAAATTGATGAACAAAGGGACAACAGTGCTACAGTGATATATATATATATATACACATACACACATACATACATATGTGTGTATGTATATATAAGCACATAAGGCTCAACCTTAAACAACATTCTAGTAATCTCTTATAGAAGGGCTTAATGGTCCCTGGGTGAAATACAACAATCTTCACACACTCTCCTCAAAGGAAACTTTTTGGATCAATTTCAGAGGTTTTTCATAACAAATAAAAAATAAATTATTTTGGGTCTACTTTGGGGCAGGGGTTGGGGTTCGGGGAGGAAACTAACCGAAATATGGTGGTGGGAAGGTGTAATGGTGGTGAGATTGGTGTTCGAATATTGAATGTAATCAAATATTGTGAACTAATTTATATATATTTTTTAATTTTTATAAAAGAAATCTGGGTAAAGTTAGAGCCAGAGGGATAGTAGACCCGGTAGGGCATTTGCCTTGCAGGTGGCTGACCTGAGTTCAATTCCCAGCATCCCATGTGGTTCCCCAAGCACCGCCAGGAGTAATTCCTAGGAACCAGGAGTAACCCCTGAGCATCGCGGGGTGTGACTCAAAAAGTAAAAAAAAAAAAAATCTGAGTAGAATGTATACAGGACTTCTTTATACAAATTCTTACAACATTTTTGTAAGACTGGCAACATCTCAAAGTAAAACCCTTCATATATCAATTTTACACTAAAGAAAAACTTGACAAATATTAAATTCTAATGTCTTCAGGGCTGGAGTGATAGCACAGCAGTTGGGCGTTCGCCTTCCACACGACCAACCCGAGTTCGATTCCTCCGCCCCTCTCGGAGAGCCCGGCAAGCTACCGAGAGTATGGAGCCCGCGCGGCAGAGCCTGGCAAGCTACCCGTGCAAACTGGATATGCCAGAAACAGTAACAATAAGTCTCTCAATGAGAGACGTTAGTGGTGCCCGCTCGAACAAATCGATGAGCAACAAGATGACAATGACAGTGACAGTGAATGTCTTCTGAAAAAGAGATGCAAAAGCAGACATCACTCTGTCATCATAGATAACCATACAGAAAAATGACACTCCAGAATACTACCCTAGATTGTATTTTGTTGTTGTTGTTGTTTTGGGGTCACACCCAGCAATGCTAAGGGATTACTCCTGGCAATGCTCAGGGGATCATATGGGATATTGTGGATCTAACTCGGGTAGGCTGTGTGCAAGGAAAATGCCCTACTCACTGTACTGTTGCTTGGTCCCCACTACCCTAGATTGTAGAAGACAAAGACTGCATGTAAGCCACCATAAACCATGGTTGGGTCTTAGAACAAATGGATCCTATATCAACTAATACAGATTAAGTATCTTAAAATGGGATACTGCCCAATAAGGTTATTAGTCACTGTTCAATTCAAAGGTGGTGCTGAATGATAAACTCCCAGAGGAGGAATAAAGACAAAACATAAGGAAATACCATCTACAGAGCAGAATCAGAATCTGACCAAGGGACTTCTTCCAATTCCTAAAGAAGTCAAGTCTCACAATTTCTGTCAGATTTCCTACAAACTGGCATTGTTTCTCATCGTTACCTTTTCTAAATATGAGTCATTTTAGTTATTCTGTCACGCTTCAACACTCTATTATATTAGAGGTTATTCACACTAGATCTGATGGAGAACAAGAATTACTCAGCAAAACTGGAGTCGAAACTGCATTTAGTAAAAGGATAGTACTTCAAGTTGTGTCCCCTGGGTCAGTGTGTTAAGTATGTTATAGGAGATAACAAACTCGGTTCTTGTGAAGAGAACCATGTAAGATTGCCATGCCAACTGCTACAGGTCTTCTGTTTTATGACTTAATTAACAGACAAGTTGATACAGGTAAGGTAGGAAGAAAGGCAGGCAGGTAATAAGGTCAGAGGTAGGTGGGGTACAGGGGGCCCCTTCTACAGAGACCTACGCATTACCTATCCCTGCAACTTATTTGTTTCTGCTGTTTGTTTGCAGCATATGAGGTCATCTAGATCTGCAATCAATCTGAATGTATATATGGGTAATAATGGAATGACCAATCATATTTCACTTGCCCTAATAATGGCATGCATGGTGATGTCATCATCACTTATGCAAATAAGATCAGAAGTATGACTGATGTGATTACATTGCAAATTAGGATGTTTCCTCCCCTCTTTCTGTTCCCTTCTTGCTTACTTCCTCTCTAAGAATGGTAATTTGGATAAACACAGATGGCCAGAGAGGAGAGACTGAGAGACTTCCAATGGTTTGTCTAAATCCTTTCTCCCCTACTTCCTGGGCACATGGCTACATTAAATTTCTCAGACCCCTTGTGAGTTAGGTCATATAATTAGGTCATATAAGGCCATTTAACAAAATCTGCTCTACTGAAATGTGAACAGAAGTGATGGGTTCTGCTTTCATATCTGTAGCACTGTAGCACTATCGTCCCGCTGTTCATCGATTTGCTCAAGCAGGCACCAGTAACATCTCCATTGTGAGACTTGTTGTTACTGTTTTTGGCATATTGAATACACCATGGGTAGCTTGCCAGACTTTGCCATGCGGAGGGGATACTCTTGGTAGCTTGCCAGGTTCTCCGAGAGTGATGAATGAATCGAACCTAGGTCGGCCGCGTGCAAGGCAAACGCCCTTTCATACCACAAAATCCTCCCAAGTGCACTCTACCATGATATTTCTGGGATAGAATGTTGATGACCAAAAAATTTAGGAAGAAGTGCTAAAATGGCAAAGCTGACTTGCCATTAGCCTGTATCTTTCACCAACCATATGGAGAAAAGGCACCAGCAATTTGTTATTGTCCTGAATTACAAGAGAAATAAAATGTATGTATTGTCTCTGAATTGCTATTGAATCTTACAGCTTAACTCTCTGAATTAATATAAAGGCCCCTTGGGCTATCAAAGCAGCAAACTCAAGTAGAGGCATTTGAATGTGCTAAAATCCAAAGGATATGCCAGAAAAACCTTTAATACAAAATGCTAGGATCAATGTGTTTATACTTTTGTACTGAGTCTTCATAGAAAAAACCCTGCCCCCATGAGATATAGAATCAGAAAATGTGAGTCCAACTCAAACAGGTTTTGGCAGGTGTGAAACTGGGTGCTATGCTCTCCTCCAAATTTAATCTTTACACCTTCCTCAATATCTTCTCCACTCACTACGAGTCATCTGTGAAAGGAGGTGATGATTAAACTGGTTGCTCCACTAACAGGAGAGCCAGGAAAACCCAGAAATATTACATATGGCATTAGTCAGACTGAACCTAACTAATATGGTGTTGGGAACTTAAAGAAATTATAACATTCTAGCATTGCACAGCTTTAGGAAAGTCACACAGGACACCCCTTTTTCAGTTTCCTAGGGTAATCGTTAAAAATCTGGCATCTTCTGTGCTCAAAAAATGGCACAACTCTTTCTACACTGCTGGTGGGAATGCCGACTGGTTCAGCCCTTTTGGAAAACAATATGGACGATTCTCAAAAAATTAGAAATTGAGCTCCCATTTGACCCGGCAATACCACTGCTGGGAGTATATCCCAGAGAAGCAAAAAAGTATAGTCGAAATGACATCTGCACTCATATGTTCATCGCAGCGTTATTTACAATAGCCAGAATCTGGAAAAAACCCAAGTGCACTAGAACAGATGACTGGTTGAAGAAACTTTGGTACATCTATACAATGGAATACTATGCAGCTGTTAGAAAAAATGAGGTCATGAACGTTGCATATAAGTGGATCAGCATGGAAAGTATCATGCTAAGTGAAATGAGTCAGAAAGAGACATAGAAAGATTGCACTCATCTGTGGAATATAGAATAACAGAGTAGGAGACTAACACCCAAGAATAGTAGAAATAAGTACCAGGAGGTTGACTCCATGGCTTGGAAGCTGGCCTCACATTCTGGGAAAAAGGCAGCTCAGATAGAGAAGGGAACACCAAGTAAAATGTGGTTGGAGGCCACAACGGAGAAGGGTGAAGCGTGCTGAATGTAGACTAGAGACTGAATACAATGGCCACTCAACACCTTTATTGCAAATCACAACACCTTATTAGAGAGAGAGAACAAAAGGGAAGACCCTGCCACAGCGGCGGGGGGTGGGGTGGGGGGGTGGGGGGGAGCAGGGGAAGATGGGATTGGGGGGTGGGAGGGATGCTGGGTTTATTGGTGGTGGAGAATGGGCACTGGTGAAGGGATGGGTTCTCGAACTTTGTATGAGGGAAACATGAGCACGAAAATGTATAAATCTGTAACTGTACCCTCACTGTGACTCACTAATAAATAAATTTTAAAAAATGGCACAACTCTCTTAACATGCCATGGATGGATTAGCCTGGGATACAGAGTAGGCTGTCACATGGAAGGGAAAGCTAGAATTTGTAAATAGGGTAGGGGCAGTAAGAAAATTTGGCAGAATGGTCACTGGAACATTGAAGTTTCAGTGGAATGGTAAACAAAGGCCACACCATAAAACATTCAAGAAAGAAAGGGAGAAGAGGAAGTCCTTAAGTCCATGCAGCAAAAGGAGAAAAATGGAGCAGTGGCTAGAGGGAGTTATTTATCAAGGCAATGTTCCCCAGGGTTTGATCCTTAGTTTTGGAGATGGGAGATAATCACATATTGTTAGAAATGATCTAACTAAGGGCAACACTAATAATGTAGGAGAATGGAGAAAGGGGAATCTGATGTCTTAGATGCAGCTCATGCATGGTAACATGAAGGAATATGATATATTCTCCTGTCCCCGCACCTGGCTGTCTTCACTGGGGTCCCTCAGAGGGGGTCGGGTTGAGTTTTGCCTCCCCACCCCAATCAGAGCCCCGGCAGCTTTAGACCTCCAGAACCCAGCCACAGCATGCTCAAGGCCCCTCTCCTCATGTTTGGATGAGCCTCATGCATGGAGGAACCAGCAGAGGAACCCAGGTGTGCAGGACCCGGGGCTAAGATCTCCAAGGCTGCTTGGAACAGGACTGGGCCTCCTCCACCCAGATCCCCCATTTTCCAGTAGCTAAGCAGTAACACCCAGAAATTGCCCCTGGTGCCATGTAATCCCATCAATGACCAAGATCCAAAGACTATAAAACCAAGCTCCTGGAAGCAACCTCTTATTGTCCTCCCTCTCGGAGAACCTGACAAGCTACCGAGAGTATCCTGCCCACATGGCAGAGCCTAGCAAGCTCCCCATGGCATGTTCAATATGCCAAAAACAGTAACGATGATGGGTTCTCATTCCCCTGAACCTGAAAGAGCCTCCAATGCAGCACTGTTGGGAAGGACTAGTAAGGAGAGGCTGCTAAAATCTCAGGGCTAGGATGAATGGAAACGTTACTGGTGCCCACTTGAGCAAACAATGGGATGACAGTGATAGTGATATATATATATGAATGCAGAGGCAATAAGATGGAGATTTAATGCACAGGCTTTGGGTTCAGACCTGTGTTCAAATCATATCAATTATTTTATGTGCACTTAAGGCAAGTGGACTTAACCTCTACTTGTTTTCTTACGTATAAAATATTTATGTATGGGGCTGAAGAGACAGTATACAGGGTAAGGTGCTTGTCTTGCAGGTTTAACTTCCATCTCAACTTCCATTTCCTCAGATGGTTCCGTAAGCCCATCAGGAGGGATCCTTGAGTGCAGAGCCAGGAATAAGCCCTGAGCACTTCAGGGTGTGCCCCCGAAACAAGAAAATAAAATGTACATGAACCATAAATGTGTTGTAAGAATTAACTTACCAGTAAAGCATTTTCAATAGTGTGTGGCACAGAATAATGACCCAACAAATATTGACTTGCATTTCTTCAAAATTAGTTATATTTTTGCTCGAAGCACTATAAAATTTAAAAGCTATTTTACCAATGATTCAACAAACTCCTCACTCCTACTCTTCACACGGCAGAGGATGTGAGAATGAGGTCTAATGTGACTATAACATTTCTATCATTCAACAATTCATTCCATCTTAAAAACTCCCGTACAAATTCTGAGAAGAACAGTCATTATAAAAGTTACCAAAATTACCAGTTGTGAAGGCCCCTTTTCATTTCAAAAGCTGATGAGAAGTAGATGAGCAGCAGGCTTAAGTTTTGACCCCCTAAGCAATTATCAAATAGTTTTTACATTTATGATGACCATTTAAGTTGTCCCTTTTGACGGAATTCTTAACCTCAATCACTCCAAACCCCTCTTTCACTTAACCCATCTCTCAGCTTTTAAAATTCAAGTAGCTGCTTTACTCACAATAGCTTTTTTAAAAAAGTAGAAATAACCCAGATGTCCATCAACTACTGAATGGATAAACAAACCATTGCTACACAAAACAAAGATGAATCTCAAAAACATTATGCTGAAACAAACCTTGTACAAAAAGAATACATACATACATATTGTATGATTTCACTCAAAATTTTTTAAATTTTTTTTAATTTATGGACCATGATTTACAAAACTATTCATAGTTGAGTTTCAGGCATATAACCTATCCTCTCACCAGTGTCAACTTCTTTGACAGCCAAGTATAAGCTATAGGTGCCTCTGAAGAATGAAAGGAATTGACTGGTAAGCAACATCAACAGACGTACTATGTTGACATTAATGTTCTGTATCTTTGATGAGTTTAGGCCCATCAGTTGAAAAATGTTAAAAGCCAGCATATACACAGCTCCCTCTCATTTTACACCAAAAGAAATGTTAGGGTAACTAGTATGCAAGAGTCTGATAAGTAAGCTTAAGTATTTAGGTGAAGTATACTCACATATGCAATTTACTTTAACATACATTGAAGAAATGAGACTGGTAGATGGATGCGTGATAGACCCAGGACAGTACAATTGAATTCATCATAGATTTCAATGTTGTGTGTGAAAATTTTCTTAATAAAATGCTGCGGGAAGTTGGAGATGTGGGTCAGGAGTAGAGCATTTCCCTGTGAGTCCTATGAATGATCCCAACATACAAATAAATTTTAAAGCATAAGGTTGGGAAAAAAAATCTCAAGCATCAGCGTCATAAAAAGCCTCCCAGAGCATAGCTACTGTGTCCCCCTTCTGTACTCACATAACAGTCAATAATTACACAGAATACACTGCATTATATACCTGCATCAGAACCTACATCAACACGAACACAAAGTCTGGCTGAGGGTCCTGTCACTGCTCAGCAGTTAGCACAAAGCCAGGAACACAGTAGACATCAAAATTTAGTGTTTCGTCACCAGGCTTCTTCAGAACCAAAGATTTGCTGGCTCCTTTTCTTTTGCTAAATGATTAGTTATTAGTTATCAGAAAAATCTATCTACTCTAGGACTACTTCATACTACTTCATGTTAAGGCTTCCTAAATCCCCTTTATGTTACACTGAAGACACCTCTTCTGGATTATCCTATTTTCCAGTCTTAAAAATCATTAGGACCAAGAAGAAAGCTCCAAAAGGTTAGAGTGCATACCTTGCATGCCCAAAGTCCTGAGTTCAATCCCCAGCACCATACACTCCCCATACTGCTAGTGTAGCCCTGGAAGCCTCCAGCACTAAAGCTATTTAACTATCTAGCCAGGATGACTGAGTATTGCCAGGAGTGGCCCCTGGACTCCTCAGCATTGCTTGGGAGGAACCACCCCCCAAAAAATTAACTAGTAACTGTTGGACTCAGGGATCAACTAAATTTACCCCTTCTTTATAGAAATCATCAGCATAACATGTTAATGATGTTTTACAACACTTAATTCTACAGTTGTCTTTACACTATTTCCAGAGTCAGGAAGAAGAAGGCCAAGCATGCATAAAGCCCCAGTTCACTCACTCAACGCTGTATGCCCTGTCTCTTCAGCACTGCCAGGTGTGGCAATGGTGGTTCCCAAGAACTAACACAGAATTATCACCTTTAGTTAGAATCAAGCATCGCCCACTGGCAAGTCAAGCAACACCAGAAGTGGTCCCAGTGAGCAATACTTGGAAAGACCCTCCAAATCAGATGTTCTGGACTGGAGATAGTGAAGTAAGCATGGCACTTGACTGGCAAGTCGTTGAACTGGGTTCAATTCCTACGCAGAGCCAGGAGTAAGCCCTGAGCACTGTTGGATGTGGAGCATTACCAAATAAAACAAAAATCAAAAATGCTCTATTTCTCCTGTTCATGGAAAAAATGTGCGACTTTATCTTTATGCAATTATATTATCCTTATGCATTAAATAGTTTCAGTGTGCCCAGCACTTAGTGCAGTCAGAATGCATGGGCTTGAATGTCAATTCTATCACATTTTGTCCAATGTAACTTTGTCCAGATACTTTTAAATTGTGTGTGTACTTTCCTCAGTCCCCTGATTTAACTTTTAAAATGAAGTGTGGGGGTTAGCGGGTAAGAGATGGTAACAGGAATATGTGGTACCTGCTATCCTGATGCTTAATAAGTTACTGTATGTAGTCTGCTTAAAACTGTTACTAATTAACCTATTAAGTAATCACTTATTATGTTCATCCCTGAAAGACCTATGACATAATACTGCTCTTAAAATTATTTTAACACTATAGACAAAGCATTCTGTAGTATCATACTGATAATCATTTTAAGAGTATAATGCACATCTCATAAACAGTTAAAACCACAGGAGTTTTCATAAGAATTCAATTAGTGAATTATTTTGTATGACAGCTTTCAGTTACTTCTGATCATAGACCCTTAACTAAGGGAGGTTATACATGCACATGTGCATGCACTTGTGCATACACACAGACCTCCACATACGACTAGTTTTCTTCCTAGCACTAATCACAAGTTTACCTCCTTTCTTGTTTATATTGTTAGATGTACAGAGAAAGACACTAAGAGTCTTGCTTACTTTTAGATCTCTACAACACACCTAGAATACAGTAGACTCAAATGTATACTGAAAATAAGAATAAAGTATATAGACATTTCAGGGTATGCTTAACCAATACTAGATAAAATTTAAGTTTGCACAGGCTATAGGAGCTATACCAATGGTACTTAGGTGCTGTCCAGTGGTGGTGGGATGGCGAGCAAACACCCACAGAGGCATTAACTCTACTAGGGGGTGCCATGAAGCTGCCTGGAGATCATTAGGGTTAACCCCAATTGTGCTTGAGGAGTCACGCATACCAGGGATTGAACTCAAGGTAAAATACACACCAAGCACATGCTCCACCCCTTTGGGTTAAGTCCCCTTGCCCCAATAGTGCTGATTTTTAGTAATAATCTAATTAGGTTCCAAATTATAACCTAATTATGAATTTATTGTTAAGATACATACAATTTATTAAAAGTACAAGATATTTGGCCTGCAGCAATGTTACAGGATAAGCCGCAAAGTGTTTTGCATGAAACCAGTTTGGATGATCCTAGTTTGATCGCCAGCATCACATATGGCTTCCTGAGCACCACAGCATGTGGTATAAGATCCAATATATACATTTATAAATTATTCCCACCCAAATGTGTTAAAAGATATAGTATGTTCTAAACATGTATATGACCCTCCTCCTTCAATTACAAAAGATAAAACATACAACATACTGTAGGTTTATTTTTATTCAAAAAGTTACTGTCTCAAGACATAAATACAAATCAGAAAACAGTACAATTAGGACAATAGAATGTGGAGGACAACAGGTTAGAGTAATATATAAAACATTTTTAGCTGGTTGAAAACAAAGCTGTAAGAACTGCTTTCACAAAGAAGTATTCCTTTCAAGAGTGAGAAAAAAAATCAACTTAGGTTCAAAATCATATATACAGTCCTCTCAGCAGTTCTAGTAAATGCAATGGTGTGAAAAACAACATAGGCAATACTTTTGCACATAACAAATATATGTTGATGGAAAATCTGTTAGACAAGTCCGGTTTCACTTGTTATTAACCATGATTTAATAAAATAATTGTATTTATCATGATCTTTTAGCTAACCTATGGTTTTTGGCTACCACAGCCCAATGCTTGATGATTTCTGACTCTAAGAACTGGAAGCCTTTTGGTATTCACCCATCAGAAGATATTCTTGTATTGCAAGCATATTAAGGCATGGAATGATTAAAATAATATACCTCAAGAACTGAGAGACGACTGACAAAAGATAGATATACATGTAATATAAGTTAATATTTTGTTTTAAACGATGTCTAGCTGCCTAAGCCTCGCAAAATGAGTTGATGTCAAAATGGCAAGTAGCCACTTTCTGTTTTAAACTAATTTATTTGTGAAAGGACATAAAATGAAGTTTAAAGCTTAGCTTTCAAAGAATATTATGGGTTATGAATTCTATTATCCCATCTAATTTACATACAGAGGAAATGTACTGTAACCTGTTAGAAGTATCTTTAACCTGAAGACTGCTTGCAAAGACAGATAGATAAAACAATATAAAATACAAATTTAAAAATCATTTTAAAGCATGAACACTCATGCTTTTCTATTTTAAACATTGTTAAACTTTCAATATATTTCTGAAACCTCATAATTTTAAGTTGGAATTTAAAAGTAAGAAAAAACTAAACAAACTGCGCAATTATAAAATCAGCACCAATTCATATATATATATAATTTTATTTAAAATTTAGATCCCTATTCCCACACTCTAATAAGCTGTATAATTTTTGTTTAGAATTTTTCTGCAAACATACTACAATAAGCTTCTTTTATTTGGAGACAAAATACAGTGGCACTACTGGAAGGAATATCACAACATTACATTTTTATCTTAAAGGACAAGCAAACTTTCAGGGTTGATAATGGGATAAGCATGTTTGAGACTGGTTACCTTCTGGCAGTTCACTGCATCTGGATATTTCTGAAAAGTATAGAGAAGCTCTTGAATTTTAAAAATATCTTAAAATACATTTTAGATGAAAAAATTGTAAAAGTTCTGCTTATAAGTTTACTTTTCTCCACAATTACAATATTTAAAAGAAAGCTCTGTTGATTGATGTTTTTTAAGCATTTAAATTTAGAATGCTAAAAACAATTCATTCTATTCTATGATTTGGGGGTAGGGGAATAAATTCATTCTTAACTTTGTTTCTTGGATGTAAACAGAAATCCAGCAGAGGTCATCATTACTTAGTACACCCAGTAAATAAACGTGAGAGAATTCATGTCTGTACCAAATGCCTCTTCAGATTGTTATATTTTCTTTAAAAAAAGCATGAAGTATTTGATTCAAAAGCCAACTAACAGCGCATAAATAAAATATTTACTTTCTAAGAAAAACTGTAGCTTATCATCAAATTGTTTACTTGTCCTTTACTTTTATTCAGGCAAACAAAACTGCCCCTCAATGCACTTGATCTTGGTAAGCATAAACATGTTATATTCTCCTTAGAGAAAAATCTGTACAGAATTTCACTGTATCTACCACACTTTATTTTTAAAATTTCCTCTTCCACTTAGAAAATGACTTCACCAGAGATTTAATTGTGTACTGGTATTAAAACATTGACACCCCAAGAACCTAATGAGAGAGAGGGAAAAAAAATCTTGTTAAAATCATCATTTTAATGAAAAATTAATCTATCATATATTAACAATTTAAAGCTTAATAACATACCAACAAAGCACTTTGAAAAATTCCCTCCTCAGATACATTAATTTTAAAATTTAAAAGACCACTGATATATATTAAAATAAGTACATCAGGCCTAATCAAGGTGCTACTTACCTTACATTAATATTACTAACTCAGAGAATAGATCATGTCATTTGTTTATAAACATCCTTAATGCCCACATAATGCCTGAAATATAGGCACTCAGCACTTGCTAAATGAACAAATGAATGCAATTCTTGACATTTCTGAGAGGTTCATTAAAAAAAGAGCATAAATATGTCTTGCAAACATGGTCATCTGCATGGTAAAGTGTAAACATGGAGAACAAAATACCCAAGAAGAAATCATGTAGAAAATAAGTTTCTTTAGGAAATCTGGTTGAGTAAAAAGAATGGAACTACAAATTTAAGAAGTCAAATAGTAAGTAAGTAAGATGAAATCAGGTCAAACTAATTTATAGTGATTGCCCTGTACAATCCAGGTGGAGAAACTGTAGGTAAAATCTAGTAATTAAATGTCACTGACTGAAAAGTAAAAGCATATGATGAATTAAACAACTTTCCCTTTTAAACAAGAAACAACTTTTAGCTATACATACACTAAAAGTTACACTATTCAATTAAAATTCTAGCATTTAGCAGAGAGATGGCTCAAAGGTCTGGAGCACATGCATTGCATGTGGCTGGCCCAGGTTTGATCTGTGGTACTACATGGTCCCCCTGTGGGAGAAGCACAAGACTGTTGACCAATCAAACCAAGAAACAAATATCTAATCTCAGTGTCCGTGTAGTATATATCAAGGAAAATATTAGGTATCGACAAGAACAAAGAGAATTAATGTACTCCACTTCTTACCTGCCATTTATCTAAAGTACTGCCATGAATCACCCCTTGTCTGCCCACCACCTTCCAAAAAATTTCTGGGATCATCTTTGTTTATTCAGAATTTTGGTGGTTAGAACTTTTCACCAAAGAAAACTACATGGTATGTAAAATTTCCTTCTAGCCATAACACTATGACCCTATGATGACGAATAAAGGACAAAATTTCAATAAACAATTCTTATTAAGTATGGTATGAAGAACTCAAGTTCTTTCCAGAGAGCCTAATTAGAATCCACCTGAACTGACTTTTTTTTTTTTTTTTTTGGTTTTTGGGTCACACCCAGCGATGCACAGGGGTTACTCCTGGCTCTTCACTCAGGAATTACCCCTGGCGGTGCTCAGGGGACCATATGGGATGCTGGGATTAGAACCCGGGTCGGCCGCGTGCAAGGCAAATGCCCTACCCGCTGTGCTATCGCTCCAGCCCCTGAACTGACTTTTTTTTGTATTTGTACAGACAGTTTCAGGTATGTGTGTGTGTGTATGTGTGTGTGTGTATATATATGTGTATGTGTGTGTGTATTCCTGAAACATTAAATTAGCCCTATATTCTGAACCCTTCTTTTGTCAATAATATACCACAGTAAGAGAATCTCCCCACAGGAAAATATTAGTGACATGTACTCGCATAAATGCATATGTTTTAAGGTGCAAACAGAAAGTTTTGGTATTTTTGGCAATCGGTAGTCTATTAGGAAGAGAAAGCAACCATTATCACAGTAGGAGAAACCAATGTGGTTTCCAGATATAAACCACAAATATAGAACCAAATGTACTATAAAACCCACACTGAGCTCAGAGTTTTTATATTAGCACTATGAATAATGTGAATGTTACAAAGATATACTTAGAATTTAAAGTATCTACCAAAGGATGCTTTGGATTACTTTGAATTTTCTGAATAGTTCTGAGAACTCACCATAGGCTTAAGTAAAAAAACGTATGTAGACTATTGTATGAAGGCAAATTCGTTTTTTTACATTTAAACAAACTTAAAACATATATGGACAAAAACTTCTGAAGATACTAAAACATTTAAAATTTGAGCATTCAGTTATGTAACTGCTGCCATCATGTGGTAATACTATAAAACTACAGTTAAAGAAGTGCCCATTCTTCTAACTTAAGAGGTAAAACTACTATTCCCTGAGTTAGAATCAATAAACAAACATGGTGCAAAAATATTTTATAAGTAAAAAGCAATTATTAAGTCCATATCTTTCACTTCACTCAGATCATAGTTTTCTTTAAATGTTAAATATAAATTTACATTATTGCTTTATTTTTCAGCAATCTCAAATGAGGAAACACCATTTTAAAATGTCCAGTGATAAGCAAATGCCTAATTTTTCCTGACTTTACATCAACACAAGAAAAAATTAGATTTCCAACTGCCACATTGACTCTGACTACAGTTAATCATTTCGATTTCAAAATTTGGGTTACTTTTAGTTTATCTTTCAAAATCAAGTCTAATTATGTTAGTTCTGGGAAGTACAACACAGAGACAGTACATTTTTAATTAAAACGATCTAAGCACTAATAAATTATTAGTATTCTGATACAAAAGCTGCATAAATGGGAGCAAGCCACTGAACCATCTCTTCAGTCTAATCGTGCTAGATATTGAAGTGGGAGTCCTACCACCTTTCTCACAAGGCTGCTAAGATAAAACATTGCCTAGCATGTGGAAAGCACATAAAACTTAACAAAATTAGTTTCCGTTCTTTTTATTTCAAAATGAGTCAAGATACTTCAGCAGAGCATTTCACAATTGGGAGCTACGTGTGCCCCATGGGCCCTCAGGATATTCCAATGGATCACAGGTAAACATTACGTAAATGGAGAGGGTGAGGAATAAGACTAGAATGCCAACCAGTAGGAAAAGGGACCCACAGGAGGGAAACAATGTCAGAAAGGGGCCATAAACAGAAAACTGTTGAGAAATATTGCTCTAGAATACAACATTCTTGGTGGCAAAAGGGTTATTTTATTAATTTTAGCACCAAACTTTAGACCAAAAAATTGAATTAGTGTATTTCATCATATCCACATGAAAACTCTCATATATTTCAATATGCTTTTAAAATACAGACTTATGAACAGGTTTGGATGACCTACTTCTGTCACTCAAATGTATGGTCTTCAGGAGCCAGAGAAGAGAGAGTACTGCTGGCAAGGCACTTACTTGCCTTGCATGCAGCCTATCTTGGTTAGACACCTGGCGACCCACATGGGGTCCCAGCCCGAAATGGGGTGATGCCTGAACATAGCTAGGTGTGGCCCAAAAATCTAAATAAAAAAAATACATGGTCTTCAGTCCTGATGTATCAGTGACACTTGTTAGAGATGCAGAATGTCAGGTCATACTGTTCCAGACCTACTGGAGCAGAACCTATATTTCAATGATCTCTCAAGATGATTCATATGCACCTTACAGACTGAGAAGCCCTGGTTTCAACACTGGTTTAAATGCTCCTAAGGAGGGGCTGGAGCAATAGTACAGTGGGTAGGGTGTTTGCCCTGCACGCGGCCAACCCAGGTTTGATTCCCAGCATCCCATTTGGTCCCCTGAGCACCACCAGGAGTAATTCCTGAGTACGAAGCGAAGAGTAACTCTGTGCATCGCCAGGTGTGACCCAAAAAGAAAAATAAATAAAAAAATAAATGCTCCTAAGGTGATTTGTCCAAGTATTTCTTTATTATTGCTCTCTGACACCATGTCCTCTGTCTCAGATAACTGGCTTTAATATGTTAGTTAAAGTTAGGACATTCAAAGCCTTCTAGAACATATCAAAACATAATATAAAAAAGAAACACATGAGGTGCCTGGAGGGCAAGAACAGAATGGTAGAAGAGTCACCTGACATTGTAGGAATTGAAAGGAAAGTACATAATTGAATAGCCACTAGAAAGTACAATGGAAAAAAAAAGAAAGTACAATGGAAGGACACTAAATTTATTATTTGACAAATAAAAACTAAGTACCTACACTAAGTTCAGCAGAATTCACAAAATTGGTAAAAATCAACACTGACCAGAGTCAGCCTATAAGGTACAATGCAGTATCAGTTTGATAATTATAAAAAAAAATTAAAATATCTGGAGATGTCAGCTGCTACTGCACAGATTATATAAGAACTTAATACCAAAAAGAATTCACTGAAAGGAAAAGTAAAGGGGCAAACCTACAAAATCACAGAGTCATGAAAGAGAATATATTTGAAAAGAACTAGAACATTTGGTATGGATGGAATAGAGGATATATATGTAAGGAAAGGCCAAAAGTTAAACTGACAAAATAATCTGATCACAGAAAGCTTTGTCAGGATGAGAAAAGTATTTTTTTCTTAAAACCAAAGGAAAAAATTTAAATGAAATCATCTTGTACTTTATAAGATGAACCCAAACAAAAGAACAGTGGACCTTAAAGATCTAGTTAAAAGTTAATGCAACAGTATAAGTGAAAACTGAATAATACCTGAACTAAAATATGCTAGCATATATATCCCCTATACTCCATATAAAAGTTTCAATGGAACAGGGATTCAAAGGCGCTTTTTAATCTGTCACCATCACTTGCCTCCCTTGAAATCTCTTCTACTTGCCTTTTTCTCTAGCTCACTTGTTTTAGCCATTCTTAATATACCTTCTTAAAATTCATATTCGAGACTGTTTATATTTTTTGATTTTTCTATTCTGAGATATATTTAAACAAAACCTACCGATTCATCCATAATTGAAGCTGGATCAAAGAAATCAGGCTTCAGTTCTGTTCTCTCTCGTCTGTTCTTTGAAGGTGGCTAAGGGGTAAAAAAGAAAGGAAGGAAGTTGACAGCTTATGTATCTATAAAGCAGACAGTAACTGAAAAATACTGGTTACTAATTAAGTGCTCACATGGCCTATGAAATTTCAAGTGTACCTTACAACACTTTAAATTCTTCATATTTGAATAATAGAATGTTTAAAATACAAAAAAGCAATTCAATGGCAGAAAATTATTCTGACAAAACTAGAAGCTACCCGTGGCATTTTCGATATAGGAAAACAGTAACGACAAGTCTCACAATGGAAACGTTACTGGTGCCCACTTGAGCAAATCAATGAACAACAGGACAGTGCTACTTCAAAAAATGCCTCCCTCAAATCATTCTTCTTTAAAGGCATCAATTTACAATGATTGCTCTGAAGAGAAACAGTGTTTAAATAATTTCTCCCTTAAGGAGATTATACCATAATATACTAAAAATATCATTAGAAAACCTGGATTACAATGAAATCTGTATTTCTTCTCTTTACTCTTGTCTACTTATTATGTTAACTAAGCTTCAAAATCCTCAATGCTTTCTCAACAACAACAAAGCTGAGTGAGAAATATGGCAAATACATGTAGAAACAATCATATATAATCAAGTCCTATGATTATCATTAATAAAGAATATGCTCTTCCATATTTTACTTTAGCTGCATGCTAAAGTAATTTAAATACAGTGCTTTTTTAAATAAAAAATGTATTTTACTTTTTTTACTTTTACATGCTAAAGTAAATTAAATACATTACTTCCACATTACTTTAGCTGCATGCTAAAGTAATTTAAATACATTATCTGATATGGAAATTTTCTCAATAAAAAGCATCAAGTATGCACTGCTTTGATAACAATAAATGGGAAATTGTATCAGGCAATGTGATAGTATAATATTAAGCAAAATGTAAATTTTATACCAATATATTTATAAGTTACTCTGAAAAGGAACTTTAGCATACTTATCATCTTATACTAGGATCTAACAAACTTTTACCAACTCCCCTTCCTCTCAATCTCTTCTATAAGCCTGACAACTACTTAACAATTTTGAAAAAAAATTTCATGGCAAGGATCTGTTGCCTCTAATAAATATCCAACTTAATTTCCAAAGACTTTGGATGGAAAATATTACAAAAGGCTTTGTTTCTTACTAAGTCGATATCCATGGTGTCAAAATCCATCCCCTCGTTAAGATCTTCAATCCTCCCTTCTGAGGACATCATAACATCTTCAACAATTGGCTCTTCATCATCTTCCATTAGGCTTGTACCACGCCGACTAGAGAAACATAAGCTAATGTTAGATCTGAACCAATGTTGTGACTATTAGTATACTGGCAGCAACTATGTGGTTCTCTATAATCAAGTGTAATGGAAAATGATGAAATTAAAGGTCAGGGAGAATGATTAGGCATTGAAAATGTCATCGATGATGTCAAAACAGCAATGTTCACTGCCTTAAAATGCTAAGGAGTTATGCTTATTCTATACATTTCATTTAGTTTGATAAGTTCTGATATCACATACAAAAGTTCAATGAGAACACCCCACATGGGAACAGACAAGATACCTCAAATCCTTTTTGAAAGTAGGCAGGGTACAAACTGATAAACATAAAACAGAGACCAAAGAAATGACATTTTGAGAATACATGATTCTGTTAACATATAATATTAACCCATCACTTACTCATTCACTCTACCTAAAAACATGCATCGGCACTTGCTCATTCACACAGTATCTGCTATGTGCCAAACTTTCTCCATGTTCCATGGATGCAAAAAAATAACATGTTCCTGCCCTCAAGGGGCTCACAGTCTACTATGGAAAACAGATAATCATGACAAAATATGATATAACTATTGCAAGAAAACTGTATTTGCATCAAGTGTCATGAAGAAATACTGAAAGAAATATTTCTGCTTCAGGAATAAGTTAGCAACATTTGTGCTGAATGTGTTGAAACCTGGACTCAGTGTCTTATTAAACTAACAACTAACTATAGGAAAGTGAGATGAAAATAAGACTAAAAAGTTCTGTATCTTAACACATTTAATATAAGGAATAAACTAAAATGTTAATTTTAATTCACAAGCCCAAATCTGCAAAAGTTGAGACAATAAAATTATGAAACTAAAGGTGATTTTTCTGTCACAATTTGTTCAAAAATTGCCTCTTTTCCCACCCCATCCTCCAAATCAATTACTTATTAAATGCTTGCTTACAAATACAGCATCAGGTTAAATCTTAAAATGTAAAGATAATCAGAAGTAATACTGAATCTATGATACCTGGACAGACAGGTTGACAATGGCCCCTATTTCCTACAAGTTCTGAATAATGTATGACAACTTTACTGTATTTGATGAAGGCAACTATGAAGGGAACATGTGTGTTTAGTGAGCCATGTGATGGAAAACCAGAATCCATTCTGCATTTCATCTGGCATATAAGAAAGAGACACTACTTTAACTACAAAAACCACAGAAAAAAATGAAAGTATTTTCATTTATAGGGCAGATATCATTGGGCAGAAAAATCATAGTAAAATAGAAATATATTACAGTTTCTGGCAGTAGACTACTTATGGTCCAGCAACCCAAAAGAACCTTCTGGTAATAGTTATTTAACTACAGTTTTCTATGTAATTAAATTACAAACAAAAATAATGATAAATGGTACTGAATAATGAGATGCTGTGAAGCTGATGAAAAGTCTTTCAGAAGAGAATTATGGATCAAATGAATGCACAGCAAAATCTGGACTGTTAGAACTGCTGATTGGTTGGAAGTTTAAAAGTTAGTTTGGACTCCAACAAGAAAAAACTACATATAAGAAAAAACTACACATATAAAGGGCAATATGGCCATAGAAACAGGGGCAAGGGCTGTGATTTAGTGGTAAAGTGCATGCCTAGCATATGTGAAGTTCAGGGTTCAATCCCTGACACTGCAAAAATATATATAGAGAGAAACAAAAATAGGGGCCAGAACCAAGTGATAGTGTAGAGGATGACAATATTGGACAAGTTAGGATCAGAATCTATATATGTAATGGAGTATGCTCTGTCTATAAGAGGTTCTCAAAACCACTATAGTGATAACTAATGTTAATTTCAACAGTCCTACAACTCATGTAGTAAATGATCATTTCTTAAAACTAAAGTTTACATCATTCAAAAACCAACAAAACAAAAATAGAAATTTTAAAAAGGTAACAATTACTATCTTCAAGCATTAAAACATATGCCACATTATTTACGATTACAAAGCTTTTAAACTCCAAGATTTAAATAGCCAGAACCATAGTAACTTTCCCTTTATACCAATCATCTAATGACTGCTTATCTGCCATTTCATTTGGAGTCAAAGCTAATAAAGATTTATAAAATTTTATACAGATTCCGTTAGTAACAAAGTACTTAAAATTAAACTACATTATTTTATCAATGACATTCATTCAATGAACATTTACTTAGCACTTTTTATGTGCCACGCACTGACAGGTAATAAAAATGGTCCCTGCCCTTTAGGAGCTCACAGTCTAGAGAAAGGGACAATCTCATAAACAAATAATCACAATACAATCTGATTAAGTCCTATAACAAATATACATAAGTGTTATGGAGCACTGATGACTGCAGCTTCATATAAAGTGACACCTGAACTTATTCTTCACAGTGATTTCACCAGTTGCCAGGAATGAGAAATAGTGCTAAAATATAGGTAGGAGCCATATTCTGAAGGATTCTGCATGCCATGAGCTAAGAGGGGTTTGAACTTTATCTTATAGGCAATAGGGAGCTATGGAAAGATTTTAAACAAAAGTTACATGATCCAATTTTTATTCTAAAAAATGTAATTTCTGATGGTAGTGTGAATGATGAAGTGGCGGTGAGAGAAGTGAGGGGTGGGATTTGGTGAGAAGATAAATGTGACATTTGAGGGAAGAAAACAAGTTAGAAAGTCAATACAATAGTTCAGGTGAGAGATGAGCACCTGAACTATGGTGGGGAATCAAGATAGCCATTAAGTTTGTGTACCAAATAAACAAGGACTCGAATTTTTCCAACAGATCAACCTAAGATTGGCCCTTGAGCTAACTAGTTAATAGTTTTAAAAATATTTTTTCTGTTGGAAAGACCAAGTTTTATTAGTTCCTTGATTATTTCAGCTTAGTTAACTCTAAAGTTTGCTGAAATTTTTAGATAAGGCACACGATAAAATATGTTAAAATGAATTAGTGAACTTCCTAGACTCAGACAATAAGGCACTCTCACTTACATGGCATGCTGAAGATTAGTTCGCAGTTTAACATAGCTCATTGCTGCTCTCTCCTGTTGTTGCCTTGCTTCCTCTTGTTGTCTTTGAGCTAACATCCATGTTACCTGCGTGCTTCAAGGAGAATTTTATTCTTCTTTTAACTTAACTTTTTTCTATGTAATTAATAAAGTTGTAGTACAGAAAATTAGCAAATCACTTACTTATAATCAAGAGGAGTTTGATGATGCTCAGTCTGCATTGGATAGACACTCATGAAGCTATCCTCAGGTCGTAATCTTTTAGGCTCTCGCATAATAGTTGAGGTGAGTTGTGGTGTCTGCATCATAACTGGGGTGTGCAGTGTTTGTTCTCTGCTTAACCACATACTGTCACTACTACTGCTTTCTTCAGCTGCAAAAGGAAATTAATAGCATTAAAGTTCATTAATTTAGGACAGGCGATGAGGAAGGCTATTTGTGTTGGAGAATCAAACCCAGGGCCTTACAAATACAAAGCAGGAGCTTTAATACTGAAACCCAGACCCTCAGTCAGAAATTCTGTCTCATCATATATCATATGTCTAAAAAAACCCGTTCAGATTAACAAACACCTGGTTGGTTTCCAACCACTAGGGCTTGGAACACAGGAATACAAAAGTATGTAAGGTCTGATTACTTGATCCCTAGGACTCCATACGGCCTCCCAAGCCCCACCAGGAGTGATCCCTGAGTGCAGAGACAGGAGTAAGGTCTAAGCACTGATGGGTGTGACCCAACAACCAAAACAAAACCAAACGTGTTAAAAGTTTATACCTTTCTATTATCAGACCAAAAAAGAAGAACTAATACCATTAATCTAATGAACAACCAAGTTGTAAACACTGATACCTGGTGAAAGGTGAAGAATTATGGGGCAATTCTGAAATAAGGCCTCCAAATCTAAGATATCCTCACATTAAGAGCCCCAGCCCCTTGAAGGTGGGCTCTGTAACTGCTTGGTCAAAAAAGGGGTAGAAATAATGCTGTACCAGTTCCTGAATTAAGAATCGTGGCAATTTCCACTTCCTGTCCCTTGAGACATTTGCTTTTCCCAGATACTCTATAAGGAAGCCAAATAGTAATATAGAGAGGTCAAGTGTAGGTAGCTTTTGACACACAAGCCATCTGAAGTTAAGAGCCAGCATGAGATGTATCTATAAGTGAGATGCATCCACACAATTCTAGTTAATAGTCGTTGAGTTTATGTGGGCAAAATGCTTAAACCATAACATTTACACGTAACTGGAGACATTGCACAAGTTATTAAGTGATACATACTTATTTATCTCAGAAAAAGATTAATCTTAGTGATACCTCAGTTAGGAGACAAGAGATATACTATATTCTTACTGAGTGAGAGCTGCATGCCTTCAACAACTTTCCGTTTCCCTGTAGATGGTTTTGATTTTTTACTCCGGACAGTTGACCCCCTACTGCTGATTCCACTAATGACTGACATAGTGTCATCATCACCACCAGCCAGCAAAGAATTTCGGTATGACATCAGTGGAAGCCATACATCTTCTCTTCGGAGTGACATCTGAAAGGTCATAAACTTTTCCAAGTAAACATACCTTAAAAAGAAGTAGAAACCATGAACATACATAAAATTGCCACTACTATCTTTTTTAAAAAGTGCCTGCCATAGAGACAGACTGGGGGAGGGTGTTTGAAGGGAAACTGGGAACACTGGTGGCAGAAAATGTTCACTGGCGGGATGAATGCTGTAACACTGTATGACTGAAGCCTGACCATGACCAGCTTTGTAACTCTTTATCTCAAGGTGATTCAATTAAAAAATAAATAATAATTGATCTTAAGGCTCACATATCAAATATAACACTTAGTGCTATATTTAAAATTAAATAAAAGGCAAAGTACATCAGTATAAAATATGATAGTGGTTGATAGTCCACATTTCTTCAAAGTATACATTAACAAGTGTTTTCTGTAGATACTGCTGTCCTATTCTAACTTTTCAGGTCCTCTGCTTTACGAACAAACTCAATATTTTCTAGAAAGAAGACAAGACTGAAAATCAAATAACTTGGTTCTGGTTCAGTTCAACCAACCTGTAGCTTTGTGAACATAAACTTACTTCACTATTCAACCTCAGTCCCATCATAGAAGCAATTTTGTCTACCAAGATTTGTACATTGAAAGAAGTAATTCAGTGCATTTCAACTTAATAATTGTTGGAGCACTTACTATGTCCCAGGCACTGGGGACAAAAACAAAGATGAATCAGAGATAGCCCCTACCTACCAAAACTTTTATCCAAATAGATGTCACACTCCTACTATGAAAGTATCACAAAGTTTCTATGGCTTACAAGCAATATTGCAGTCAATATACAGTCATAAAAGTGAGAAAGTAGCATAACTTGATTCAAATTCCAGAATTCTGGACTATTTAAAACTAACAGTTCAGTGTACTGTCTAAATTATACTTGAATTACATAATTTATCATCTTATTACAAAGTATAACTCGGTAACGGCTATCATAGTAATAACTGTTTCAAGTCAACTAAGATGTGTGCATTTTGAACATTATTAAACAGAAGTGGTATCAGTTACAACCATACTGCTTGGTTTTAGTTACTCAGTATTTCTTTTTTTTTTATTTTATTGAATCACCAAGTGGAAAGTTACAAAGTTCTCAGGCTTATATCTCCGTTATACAATGCTCAAACACCCATCCCTTCACCAGTGCCCATATTCCACCACCAATAAAAACAAAAACAAAACAAAAACAAAAGCAAAAACAAAAAAAACAGTATACATCCCACCCCTCACCCCCCAACGCCCCCCCCGTGCATGAGTGAAAATTTCACTTCCTTTTTTCTTTACCTTGATTACATTCCAGATTTCAACACTCAACTCACTATTGTTGTTAGAGTTTCAAAACAGACTCACTATTTTTGTTGGAATTTATCCCTCAAGAATACAGCTCTATTAACAAGGAAATATTTGATAATAAGTTTTCCACTGATGAGAATGAAGAGATAAAATGTCGCGTAGCCGTGGCCGCGCGGGTTACAATTTCTGTATTATAGTAATTAGTCCGCGGAGATTTAAGTTGGAAAATGAATCATTTCCCTTCCTGGACCAGCATGTGGCAAAAGCTTAGTTCACAGTCTCCATACATGGGTGCAAGCACTTGCTGGATTTCTTAAATACAACACACTTTAATCATTCACCACAGAATAGAACTCAAAGTATAATCTGTGAACTGGTTATACTCTGAAACCTATTACCAGTCTGTGACAAAATATGGTATTCGAGGCAAAATAAACTTTCTGGGAGAATCATTTACAACAATGTAACCCATCGCATAATTAAAAGAATATGGCATATAAATAACCCTCACTAAACTTATTCTCCTATGTCTTCTCTATCCCAAAGATAACATTATTAGTAATTGAAGTCTTCTATTTATCATCCAGAATGCTTTTACTTAATACATTATTTGTCTATAAACATCATAGCATAGTTTTGTACTTTGCTACCTGTATTCAACACTGTTTTAAATATAACCATGTTGGGAAAATGCCTCCAGGTTATTTGAATACATGATAAACATTTTTCAATGTATCAACTTATCAAATCACATGTATATAACTTACACATGGTTATAATCACTCATAGTTCAGTAAAGTTGAAAAACAACTTTAAAAGATGAATACAGGCTGGCGCAATAATACAGCAAGCAGGGTGCTTCCCTTTCACGTAGCTGATCCAGGTTCGATTCCCAGCATCCCACATGGTTCGCTGAGCACCAACAGGGGAAACTCTTGAGTGTAGAGCCAGAAGTAATCCCTGAGAACCACTGGGTGAGGCCCCCCAAACCAAAACAAAATAAAATGAATACCGAGCCAGAGATGTGGCTCAGGTAGTAGGGCATATAACCTTAGATGTATAAGGTCCTCTACCCTGGCATAGTAGAGCCCTCAGAGCACAGTTAGGTGTAGCTTCCAGAACAATCAATTATTTTAACTTACTTTTGGTTTTTGGGCCACACCCATAGATGCTCAGGCTTTCCTACTGGCTCTGCACTCAGGGATCACTCCTGGTCAACTCAGGGGACCACATATGGTGCCGGGAATCGAACCTGGATCAGCTGTGTACAAGGCTAGTGCCCTACCCACTGGACTATCACTCTAATCCCAAACAATAAATTTTTAATGATTAACTAAATAAAAGGCAGGGGAGATGAGTGAAAAGTGAGGGAGGGAAACAGTTTAATGGGCTGTACCACATACATTCAATGGAGGGAGTCCAGATTTGATCCAAGCAACACACAGTCCCACAAGTACCATCAAGAGAAACCCCTGAGTACAAAATCAGGAATAGTCCCTGAGCACCAGGACTGTGCCTCATAAAAAAAATACAGTCTGAGATATGGCAATTCTAGTTGAAAATATTGTATAATTATACAATACCACAGAATTTCAATTTGCTGAGTAAGACCTAATCCTCCCCAAGACACATATTTGAGGTCATAGATATGTTCTTTAACTTGATCATGGGAAACCTTTCAACAATGCATAATACCTATTTCGATGTCATGTCACACACGATGCAACTGCGTCAATTATATCCGCAGAATGCTGACATCATTTTAAGATTTTAAAAACAGAATAACCAGTTGCAATGTGTAATTCTTAATTCAATAAAAGAAATTCAAAACTAAGTCATTTAGAAATATGATAGTACTGAAAAATTTTAACAGTTTAATAAAATTAGGGATATACATAAAAGTATTTCTGGGCCAGAGAGATAAGATAGCTCAAAGAGTTGTAATATATGCTTGGCACACTTTAGGCCCCATTTCTGAGCTCTGACACTTACTTCATAGCCTGCCTTCATCAATGGGTATGATCACTGAAACACCAGGACAATGGCAATGGCCCAGGTCCCCCAAGCACTGCTTGGGAGCAGTCCCCCTTCGAAATAGAAAAAAAGTAGGGGATTTCATGGGGAATATAGATCAGTGGGCAAATGCTCTGCACTAGCATGTGTGAGGCCTTGACACTCCAGAACAAAAATTTGTGACTGCTGTTTGGTATTCTATTGTGTGTGAATGAATCTATTGATCCTACTTACCTTTTGGGATCACACATAGCTATGCTCAAGACATACTCCTGGCTCTGCACTCAGCAAACCACTCCTAGAGGTGCTCGAGGGACCATATGGAATGCCAGGGAGTGAACCTGTGTCAGCCACACGCAACACAAGTGCCTTACCTGCTGTACTATCTCTCCAACCCCCTACAGTGATTTCATTTTCTAACTGACATTTTAAGCTTTCCCTAGTCAAACAACACAAAAGTAATACATTTTCTCTTGTTCATGAATGCAGGACATTCTCTAGGTTATCAACTTCAAAATAGAATTACTGCATCAGTAGAAAAATACAACCTCAAACTTCACTACACATTGCCATACAGCTGCATAAAATGGTCTCATATCATTTAAATTTTCATCAGTAATTTAAAAAAACCTCTAGACCTCTAGTGCTCTTGATCTTTGCCAGTACTTGGCATTATCTCATTTTTGCTAATCTGTTAGGTGAGAAATGGTATTTTATTGTTTTAATTTGTATTTTTCACGTTAATAGTGGTCAATGCAATTTAAACTGGGATAAATGTACATCATAAAATGCATAGGAATTATGAGTACAGTTGGATATATTTTTAAAAATAAAGCTGTGTAAATTACATATGTATCAATGTAAAAAATTCTCATAATCTTAAAAGTACACGTACCTATTCTAAACCAATCTCAAACCTAGAATTAATTACTACTATGACTTCTATTACCATAGCTACTTTGGTCTGATATAGAATTTCAAATAAAATCTAGTCTTTTTTGTTGCAGGTAACTTCCTAAGCATCTAGTGGCAAGGGCCTGAGAGTTTGGTGCTGTACTTGGGAGTACTTGGAGTACTTGGAGCATTTGGAGTCAACAGGGTCACACTCAAAGTGGGACCATATGTACCAGCAATCAAACTCAAGCATCGTGCACAAAAGGCACAAACTTCACCCCTTTGAATTTTATTCCTGGTCTGAAACCCACACAGTATTAAAATGCTAATAAACAAGTGGTTCAATTTTCAGTTATTAATGAGTTACTTATATTATTCAAAATCATGCTGGATGGATGTACGGAGAGTGCAGTGTGCGGTGGTGGAAGATTTTAAGAATTCCAATTGTAGGACTCTCTTATGTCACCTTTTGGGGAAAGAAACCAGAAAAGTATTCTATATAAAAGAACTGTAGACAAAAGAACTTGGAGTGTTAAAATTAAAAAGAGAAAGGGAGGGACATTGGGGGATGGAAGTGGGTAAACTGTTAAGGGGTGTGGTAAAATTATATGCATGGGAAACCATCATTTATAGTAATGTAAATCAAAGAACCTCAATCAATAAAAAATGTTTAAAATGGAGAACGAATTTCCTGTGCAGTCACAGCTCAGGACACATCCATGCTAAGATGCTCCTGATGGACTGCCAATATTTTTCTGTTAAATGTTCCCTCCTTAGGCTAAGCCAAGAATGCAAACAGGAATATAAAATGCATTCAAGTTATACCTTTTTAAAGTCACGACAATACTGTGAGGGAAATTTACAGAACACGGTATTTAGGATAAAATACAATTATATTATAGAATCTCTGCATTAAATGCTGTGATATAATCTCAGTATACAATGAAGAGACTGCAAGTATAACAAATGATCTTTCAAATTTACAAAAATATTAAAAGTAAAATACTTACACTGTTCTTTTATCTTGACGAAGTAGTTTAGAGGAAAATTCACTCAGAATATCAAGAAATGCCAAGTTCAAAGGTGGATGGCTCTCTCCTTGTGGATTGGGCTCTTTAAAAGCGAATTCTATGCCATCTCTGAAACAACAAAAAAGACATATATTTTAGAGATTACAATGCAAAACGTACTTTTTTTGTAAAAAAAAAAACTAAGATGTTTTCTTTCCAATGCATTTAATCTGAGGAACAAAGATTATGAAAGGCAATAGTATGAGAACAAGCAAATATATTTAGAAAATAATGAGTTCTCTTACATAGCTATCAATACAAATTCTGCATTTTTCAAGACCTACTGAACATATAACATAAAAACAACAACTAAGCACCACTTACAATGACCTATTAAAAAGTAAAATTTCAAAATTAAACTACCCAGGAATTACTTTCACTTAACAATAAATCTTTATGAATCATGTATATTAATAAAGTAAATTCTCATCACTACTATATCAAAAAGATAACAGTAAAAAGCAATACACATGAAACTGGGAAAGTTATTAACTGAAGTTAAGGATATCACTTCAGAAAAAAACTGCCTGTGTGATATTCAAGTATCAACCAAAATTATTATCTGATGTATTAATTAAATGTCATGAAAGGGGTTGTACAGTAAATAAGGAGCATGCCTTGCACATACCCAATCTAAGTTCAATCCCCAGCATCCTATATGGTACACCCTGAGCATCTCCAGGAGTAATTTCTAAGTGCAGAACCAGGGGCAAACCCCGAGGTGTGGCACAAAAAACAAAGAAAAATAATGTCCCAAAGAAGGATCAAAGAAGTGGAGCAAAGGGCTGGAGCATGTGCTTTGCATGCAGGGAGCCTTCAGTTTGATTCCCATGCAACAATCGGTCCCACATAGTCTTGAGGCAGCCACCAAAATTGAAAGCCATGAAGCAGAATTTGAGAGTTCAGAGTAGGATAAAAGGAGAGAATGAAATTAAGCTGTAGGAGATTTGAGACTAAGTAGAAAGATTTGTGTAGGAAAATAGTTACACTCTTTCATGAGACACAAAGTCTCTTGACTTTTCAAAAAGTAAGGCTCTTTAATGCAATGAAGAGATAAAATGTCTTAACATATATATGTTGACTATGTAAATACTCTAAAATAGTCAATAGTTAAAAAAGCATAGTTGAGGGGCTGGAGCAATAGCACAGCAGGTAGGGCGTTTGCCTTGCACACGGCCGACCTGGGTTCGATTCCCAGCATCCCATATGGTCCCCTGAGCACCGCCAGGGGTAATTCCTGAGTGCAGAGCCAGGAGCAACCCCTGTGCATCGCCGGGTGTGACGCAAAAAAAAAAAAAAAAAAGCATAGTTGATCAATATACTATCCACAGCCATAGTAAAATCAAGTAATGTCCAATTTAGGTAAGGAAAGAAAATATGCGGACAGAAAGGACATAATACAAAGCAAGGGGGAGACTCACTGTAAAAATCTAAAAAATGGAATCAAACCTGCAATATGCCTCTACCTAGCTATGAGTAGGATAAAAATATTAAGAAATCTTGATATATGCTAATTGAAGAATATATGCTATTATATACATAATCTATCAAGAATTGGTATGGTTTTAATTAAAACTTAATGAAACTTTTAATCCTAATTCATGTTTTAGTATATGGGTCTATTGTGTTACAGGTTTGTGAATAATAAAGAATTTAATTAAAGTTAAATATCAAAAGAGTTGAACAGAATATTTGGAGATTACTTGTGTAACATAGCAATGGCCTCTCTTGTTTTCAGTTGATCAAGTCCAAAGGTTAAAGCAAAACGCCGAGCAAGTTCTTTGATGCCACTGAATGTTGAGGACGATCTATCAAAATTATAGCCATTTTCCTGTATCATTTCATTAAAAAGCTGTTTCAGGAAGAGAAAACATGTTAAATTATTCTGCTGTGTATTAGCATTTAAAATAATCACATAATTTAAAAAAGCACTATTTTGTTCTAAAACAGTTCTCTTCTTATTGTATTAATTTTTCATTGGTCACAATACTACAAAACTTTGGGAGCACAGTTCCTCTCTATGTAAATAAATATATATAAATAATATGTGTGTATGTATGTGTGTGTATAAAAATCACGACCAGAATGTTTCAAGTGCCATTATGACTATTCTCCCTCCCATTCTACGAACCCTCTAACCTCTTCCTCCAGTAACGACCATATTTTTCAGTCTAAGGGTTATTTCTGTCCTAAAACATGTATTTTAAAAAACACCAAACTAACAAAATTTTAATATTTCATATATTCATGTTAGATGTACCTATTAACATTAGAAACTCTCTAGACTAGTTAAGACAGAAATCTATTGGACTGGTATTAACAGGTTATTAAAATGGCACATACAGGCCAGAGAGTACAGAAGGCTTAGTGCATGCTTTGTATGCAAAAGGCCTATGAGTGATCCCTGGCAATTCAACTGGTCCCCTCAATCACCACACTGCTATTATGCTTCCATTATCCCCCCATGTTTTTCTTTTCTTTTGTTAACTGAATCTTTTTTTAATAGTGTATGTGTAAATGTGTGTGTGTGTGTGTGTGTGTGTGTGTGTGTATATATATATATATATATGTATCAATTACTACCAGCATGTTTCTAGTGCCATTTCTAGTGCCATGACTAACACTATCCCCCTTCCATTCTACCAACCTTCTAACCTCTTCCTAATCAGTTACAAAGTTGTTCACGATTGGGCTTCAGTCATAAAATACTCTTCCCTTTACTATTGTACATTTCCCCTACCACTGTCCCCAATTTCCCTTCTACCCTACTGCCTGCCACTGGTGATTATTTTTCAAATCAGATATAAAGATATGAACAATTTTAAAGGGATGCTACACTATAATCTGTTTTATTTTATTCTCCAACTATGTATCATGGATATTTTTAATATTAATGAATACAGACTTAAACTTTAAGTGCTACATCATGACCATTATAGAAATGTACTACACAATATAGTCAACAAATATCCAACTGAGGGACATCTGGTTCATTTTCTAGATTCTTGTTATTATAAAAATTGTCATGTACATGGACCAGCGGGACGCTGGTGGTATCTCGAGCCGGAGCCGATATCAGCGCAAGAGCTTTGGTTCCAGAAACTGCTTCCAGACACTCTACTAGACTATCAACTAAGCCAGAGCCCCACGCCGGCTGATGACGGGAAATAACCATCCTCTTCGGTTTTTTTTTCCCTTTGTCAGACAGTGTGGCGATTACTAAACAGGCGTGAACTCGGTGGCGCGGGGCAAGGGGGAAAAAGAAAAACTATGTAACAAACAGCGGGACTTAATATCTCTATATTCTTAGCAATGGAGAACTATCAAATGCCTCCTTGGCAATAGGACTGCTTTTCTTTTTTGGGGGAAACCCCAACAACGGTAGTGAGTTGTGTGTTGAAACATGGAATGTAATCGAAATAAGGCGTAAACGAAGTGAAACATATCATGTGCAAGGGTTGGGACTGGGGAGGTGGGAGGGGGCGGCAGGTATACTGGGGGGGTTGGTGATGGAAGATGGGCACTGGTGAAGTGAAGGGTGTTTGAGAACTGTATAACCGACATAATCCTGAGAACTATGTAACCCTCCACATGGTGATTCAATAAAATTTAAAAAAAAAAAATCTCACTATTATAATGGAACTAGTGAAATTATAACTACTTTCATAAACCACCTACTATTATATTTCTATTAACAAGTCTCACAATGGAGACGTTACTGATACCTGCGCAAGCATCGATGAGAAACGGGATGACAGTGATATTCTTTGCCGATCCTTTACTATAATGTTGAAAACTACTGGGTGCTAAATACGTTAGCCAAAGCTGGTACTCTTTTCAATGTCTTACCTGTTGCAAACTGAGAATAAGGGTCTTTGCACACTGAATTTTGTCTATCTGCCTTGTTTTACTCATTGTTTCTTTGATGATATCGCCATAATCATTATAATACTAGAAAAGAAAGCACACAAATTAAAACTTCTGGACAGTAGGATTAATTTTAGATTACTCAATTAAACATGATACAAAAACTGTGTAAGTAAAATTATGCCTTGAATAACATATAAGACAAACGCCCTACCCGCTGTGCTATGGCCGACCCGGGTTTTATTCCCAGCAAGCTACAAACAGTATCCCGCCCACACAGCAGAGCCTGGCAAGCTCCCCGTGGCATATACAATAGGCCAAAAACAGTAGCAACAAGTCTCACAATGGAGACGTTACTGGTGCCCGCTGAAGCAAATAGATGAACAACAAGACAACAGTGCTACAGAATAACATATAAAGTGCTAAACTTGATTATTGCTAATCACATAATCCCTGCTTCAATGAATTAAAAAAATATCTGTTGGATTGAACAAAAGCTCAATTGCCTGGGGTACATCTTTAGCCTGGGTTCAAATCCTAGCATAACATGGTCCCTTGAGCATCAAACCAGAAGTATCCCTGATAACTAGTGGCCCCAAACTATAAATATGAAACAGTTAAAATATGTCACATTAAGCTCCAAAATAGGTTGGTTGTATGAAGGGTTGAGATAAATGGCTCAGCATTCAAGGTACATAATTTGACTTGAGTTCAAACCCTATCTCCACATGCACCACCTGCAAAGCACCAATCAGGTGTGGCTGTGGTGGTCCCCAGCATGGCACCAATGTGCCCAGATGGCTGGGTATCTCCAGGAGTGGTTCAAAGAGCACTGACTGGAAGTCACTCCTTCCCAGGAATGTCTGGAGTAAAACAGCAATTTGGTTATAAAGATTTTCAGAAATAACAAAGGATAAAAATAAGGTTTTGTGCTCTTCGCATATCCAGACAAAAAATGGTTACTTTCATAACTATTTAAGCTATAGGAATGCAGTTTATGTGCAGCTAGTAATGTTATTAAAATCTGGCTTAATGAAACTGTTTAATTTTAAAAAGTTGTGTATGACATTTACTTTATACTCCATACCTCAAAGGTTTTTCTAACTTAAGATCTTGTTTCAAAATACAAACATAACTATCAAAGGCTACAGAATAATAATGCCCTGTTACTTATAAATTTTGTCTATGATATACAAATGTAAAAAGTTTAAATTCTGAAAATCATTTAACTAAGACTGTTTGATAAAGGAACAATTATGGTGCAAAATAAAATTCTCTTAAATGGTGCTAGAATATCAGCATGTAGTAAAATACTCCAGAGAGTATTGATTTATTTAACTAAATAAACTTACTGCAAACTTTTAAAAAGCAAAGTTTTTTAAAAATATTTTTATTTGGGGCTGGAGACATAGCACAATGGGTAGGTAGGGCGTTTGCCTTGCATGCGGCTGACCCGGAGTTCAATTCCCAGCATCACATATGGTCCCCTGAGCACCACCGGGGTAATTCCTGAGTCAAGAGAATTCCTGAGTCAGGAGAATTCCTGAGTCAGAGTCAGGAGTAACCCCTGTGCATCGCCGGGTGTGACCCAGAAAGCAAAAATAAATAAATAAATTTATTTCATTAAGTTTTAATTAAAAAAAAATTTTAACAACTGTGTTACATATTTTATTCAATTATTATAATTTCCCTTCTGAACTACTAAAAAAGTTAGAGATCTTCATATTTATTAAAATTATGAATAAACTTACTGTCAATGAAAGAACCTTAAGTTATCACAGTGGTAAGATACACAGGTATTGAGTTACTCAAGGTAAAATACTATACCAAGCCAAATTTACCATTAATATCTTCTGTCTTCTAAATCAACACTACATCAAGCAGAAAAAGGATACTGCACTGTTAAACTAAATCACAAAAGGCAATCTCTAATAGTGATAATTAACCCTAAGACACGCTGCTTCTAATATTCCAAACTTAGATCAACTATAAAAAAAAGTCAATTAATGCAGGGGGGGTGGACGTGTGAAAAAATATTACTAAAAGTGTTAAATTTTCTTTTCTTTTTTTTTTTTTTTTTTTGCTTTTTGGGTCACACCCGGAGATGCATGGAGTACTCTTGGCTCTGCACTCAAGAATTACTCCTGGCGATGCTCCGGGGAACCATATGGGGATGCTGGGAATCGAACCCAGGTTGGCTGTGTGCAAGCAAACGCCCTACCCGCTGTGCTATTACTCCAGCCCCCAAAAGTGTTAAATTTTTTAAAAATTATTTTAGATTAGAAAAGTTACTACATTAAAAAATCAATGGCAACCAATCAATTACTTGTCTTTTAATAAAAATTTTTTGATTTCCACTTTTTCAACTTTACCTTCATATACTGCTTGAAGATATCTGCAGCTGTATTCATCTCCACCACAGTATATACAATTAGCTTACAAAATGCTGCAAGTAAATTTCTCCTCTTGTGTAGCGCTTCAATTTTACTGGCTTCATCCTCCTGTTGACCATCTAGGGGGAAAGCTACAAATATTAAACTAAGTGATTTTACTTCAGTCATATATCATTTAAAATTTGCAGAGTCAGTGAAACAGTACAACGGGTATGGTGCTTCCCTCACATGCAACTGACCCAGTTTTCATCCTTGGCACCCACTATGGTCCCCTGAGCCTATCAAAAGTGATCCTGAGAATGGCCAAATATGGCCCAAAACATTTTTTAAAATTATTTGAATGCCCTTGTTTTAGAAAATCTGAAAAATATAAAGGGGGAAGTACTTATATTAACACAAAAATTATAATCATTCTTAAGTACCTCAGTGAATGACCACTATATAAATTCCAAAGAATTTCTGTGAATTAGTAATCAGAATGTCACCTGGTAAACATGGAACAAGAGCAAGAGGATTTAATGAAATAAACTATGTTTAATGAGGGCTGGAGCGATAGCACAGCTGGTAGGGCATTTGCCTTGCACATGGCTGACCCAAGTTCAATTCCTCTGTCCCTCTCGGAGAGCCCCGCAAGCTACCGAGAATATCTCACCTGAAAGGCAGAGCCTGGCAAGATACCTGTGGCATATTCGATATGCCAAAAATAGTAACAAGGGAGCCGGAGCCGTAGCACAGCGGGTAGGGCGTTTGCCTTGCACGCGGCAGACCTGGGTTTGATTCCCGGCATCCCATATGGTCCCCCAACACCGCCAGGAGTAATTCCTGAGTGCAGAACCAGGAGTAACCCCTGAGGATCACTGGGTGTGACCCAAAACAAACAAACAAAAATAGTAACAAGTCTCACAATGGAGACGTTACTGGTACCCGCTCCAGCAAATAGATGAACAATGGGACCACAGTGCTACAGTGCTATATTTAATGAAGTCAGGGAAAAGTTACCTTTTTACACACAGCTAGCTTTTTGGGTTAGCAAATTTCATTTAATTAAGAACACTTTTATAGCAAATAAACTTACATATTCATCTCTTTCTCTAATAGATGTGGAGGTCGGCTGCCGGGGCTGAGACCCTTGGGGCGGGGAGGGCATCCCTGGTGGCATGGTTATGGGGGCCTCACTTTATGCTCCCTTCCAGAAGAAGCAGCCATGAGTTCTGGAGGGTGGCCGATGAGGGGCTGACAGCCCCTGCATCCAACCTCCTCTCTATATATAGTGGTGTTTTATATATATAGTGCTATTTATGTATGTTGTACCTCCAGTGTGTGTGTGTGTGTGTGTGTGTGTGTGTGTGTGTGTGTCCCTGTGTGTGTTTGTGTGTGCCTGATTCTCGGAGAGCCTGGGAAGCTACTGAGAGTATCCGGCCCACATGGCAGAGCCTGGCAAGCTCCCCATGGTGTATTCTATATGCCAAATACAGTAACAATAACAGGTCTCATTCCCCTGACCCTGAAAAGAGCTTCCAATCGTTGGGAAAAACGAGTAAGGAGAGGCTGCTAAAATCTCAGGGCTGGGACAAATGGAGATGTTACTGGCGTCCACTCAAGTAAATTGATGAGCAATACAGTGATTCATCTATTACTCTAATAGGACAGTTGACCAATGATAGATATAGATTCAGTCTGTTATTAAGACTCTTCAAGCTTGCACACAGTAACCAGAGAAAAACCTCTTATCCTTTGCCTTTTAAGAAGGATTCTATCCCATTCCCAACTCTGACTGAAGCATACTTCTTTTACACATACTGCATATATATACTCATTGAGACTGACACAGGAAACAATGCTTTTAGAGAATGTTTCTATTTTGATACATTAGGTGAGATCTTGACATTCTGGTATCAAGGGGACAGACTAATTGATATATTTGTAATTTAAGAAGTTGCACAACACCTCGAAGTACTGCCAAATGTTTGTCTCTATAAAAAAGATGTAATGAAATTTTTAAGATAAAAAGCAATATATTTTGTTCTGGACTCTTTTTACGGCGGTGGGGGCCACATCCAGTGATATTCAGAGGTTATTCCTGGTTCTTTGCTCAGGAATCACTTCTTGTGGTGCTTGGGGAAACATATCGGGTTTGGGGGATTTAACCAGGGTCAACTACATGCAAGGCAAATTCCCTACCCGCTCTACTATTGCTCTGGCCCTAGATACATTTTATAAATTATTTTCTTAACCATCTTAGAGCACTCATTACAAAGTTGAGGTGTGTTAAGGAATGGTATAGCGAAATGTCTAAACCACAGATATAAAAATATCTCTTTAAGATCCACTACCTTAATAGAGAATACTACTCAGCTATAAAAAATTAAATCCTAGATGAAAATGGAGAATTAGTCATAATAAGCAGTGAGTCAGATGAAGGATGAAGATTGGTCGTATGTTGATCTAAGATGATTATTTTGTAAAAAGACCGTGTATTCAAGACACAACTGTGTCCAACTATTTATAGACACCAAATAGCTTTTGTGTTTTTACTTTATCCCTTGCTAGTATGACCGGATGTGGATTTATGTATAGCAAGTTTTAGTTTAAAAATAAATCTCAAATAAATGCTTCTTCATTTGAAGAGGGAAAAAGAGCATTGATTTTCTCTTCTTTATAATAAAAAAAGCTACCTTTCCTCTTATGGGTATTTAGGAAACTTACAGACAGGGTTATTTCCTTATTATTAACCTGAAACCATTCATAGATATAAATTACCATTACTAGTATGAGCTGACGGTGCTTCTAGATGTGAGTTTTTCTACCCAGTCACTAGATAAAGATGCAAAGCACCTCAACACTATAAAATGCTGCTCATGAGAAGAAAAAAATACAACTGCATTGAAAAATAACTTGGCAAAATATGATCAAGTATAAAATGTACACAGACCAACAATCTCATGCTTAGATATTGTCGAAAAAAGCAGACCCATATGTGCTCAGGGAGACAAAAGCAATCGTTAAAACAACTGATAAAGAAAAACTGGAAACAACTAAAAAACTGTATCCAATATGAAAATATATTGTGATTAACTCAAGAAGTTGAATGCCTGCTTCTAGTAAAGACAATGGTTGAAGAGGTCTCAATGCTTGGTCCAAGGCCCTACACTATCCAGTGCAATGACTTGCATGGCTTCTGATACTGTTGGCAGCACAATTATGACTTCTAGGTAGTAATGTAATTAAGTGTGCAAGAACTATGCTATATATCTGACTACCATATCCAAAATGTGTGACCACCAAGGTAGAATAACAACTAAGAGTGCAGATACCACAATCAAGTATGTGATATAAAAATGTTTTAGCAGCAGCAACAATAAAGGAAAAGAGAGTGGGGAAATATTAAGCAAAAAAGCAACGTACAGGGACAATAATGTGTGATACACACAACATATACACTAATTACTACTGAGTTATTAAGTAAACAAAATATTGATGTTTATGATGACAAAGATGGTACTTAAGATATACTAAGTGAAATAAAGACAGAAAAGAAAAAAGCCATGATTTTCCTTTCACATGGAATATAAATATACAAAGCAAAACAAAATAAAATTAAGAACTCTTAGATATAGAGGACAGACTGGTGGACCAGAGGAAAGGAGGGTTGGGATACAGGTAAAACCAGAAAAGCATATCAAATGTACAATGGTAGACAGAAACCCAAATTTTAGTACTGATTATGATGTACTATATACAGCATCAAATTATAATGCCATTAGTTATAAATTAATTTTCCAATAATATTTATTTTAAGAAATATGCAAAACGCTGTGTTCAGAATACCGTTTAAGTGAAAGCAACAGAAAATGAACTATACATCACTAAGAATTATGTATAAATGTTAGTAAAAAAAATTAAAATGCAAAGACATGGGACTGGGGCAATAGCACAGGGGGTAGAGCATTTCTTTTGCACACAATCAACCCAGGTTAGATTCCCAGCATCCCATATGGTCCCCCGAGCACCACCAGGAGTGATTTCTGAGTGCAGAGCCAGGAATAACCCCTGAGCATCACCAGGTGGGACCCAAAAAAAAAAAAGGCAAAGACATGACAAGGGTGAGTTTAAAGGTATAATGTACATGCTTTGTATGTAAGAGGACCAGGTTTGATGGTTTGATTCCCAGCACCATATGGTCCCCTGAGCACTGCCAGGAGCATCACTGAGCAACAGGCCAAGGAACATAGCTATAAACAAAACAATGAAAGCAACACGGTGAACATTAATTTAGAATAGTAGGTATTTCCATGAAAAGAGAGAGAACACCAGGATTAGGGAAGTATAAAAAAGAAAACTAAGTTTCTAACTATCCTTTATTACTTAAAACAAAAAATGAGGGGGGCTGGAGAAATAGTACAGAGGTTAAGGTGCTTGCCTAAATAAATAAATACATAAATAAATAAATGAATGAATAAATAAACAGATGTTAGATAGATAGATAGATAGATAGATAGATAGATAGATAGATAGATAGATAGATAGACAGACAGACAGATAGATAGATAAGGTGCTTGCCTTGCTTATAGCCAAACCTGGTTTGACCCCAGCACTGCAAGGTGCCCTGAACACAGGTTACAGTGACACCCAACCCACTGAACTGAGAGTAGCCCTAAGTAATGCTAAGTGTGCCCCAAATATGCAACCCCAACAAAAAAAGAAAAATGAATCAAAGACAGCAAAATGTGACATCTACTGAAGAAAATTATGAAAAAATGTCACATATTTTATGCTTCTGAATAAAACTAGAACATATCACTTATTTATTTAGTTAGTTAGGCTGAGGGGCCACACCACAAGGAATTAGTCCTGCCATGGTGTTGGAATCTAGACCTCCTGCAAACAAAATGTGTGCTCCAGTCCCTTGAGCAAACTCCCTGTACTAAGTTGTTTTATACTTCTTTGTATGTTTGGCTTTTATTATTATTTTTGTTTGGGGGCCAAACCCAGTGGTGCTCAGGGCATACTCCTGGCTCCGTGCTTAAGAATCATTCCTGGCGGTGCCCAGTGGCCTTATGGAGTGCTTGGAATCGAACCTGAGTTAGCTGCATACAGAATGAAATTGCTCCAACCTCAATATAATATTTATTTTCTTTGGATTTTTGGCCATACCCAGCTGTGTGCAGGACTTACTTCTGGCTCTGTGCTCAAGAATCACTCCTGGCAGGCTTGACGACCATATGGGATGCTGGAGATTGAACCTAGATGGCTGTATGCAAGGCAATCACCTTAAGCACTGTACTATAGTTCTGGCCCTAATACATTTTAAAGTGTACACTGCAAAATGAAAAAGGATAAGGAGGGAAGACTGACCATAATTTCAGGAACCTCCAAGAAATCTCAGAAGTACTTACAAACTTAGTTTCATTCAATTTTCCATGGTCTACATAAGTGTTTCTTTCTCAAAATAAGTCATAGATATAGAGCACTTCCACCCACCCCTTCCACAATGGGTGGCTAGAGCAATTATTTCAGGGAGGATGGCAGTAGCCTTTGGTATCGCTGGGGGACACTTTGTGTTTGTTCTTGTAAAAAGGCAGATTTGCAAAGGGGCATCTGAATGATTTTTTTTTCTGAAAAGGGAATGGCAAGCAAAATTAAATTTGGGGACAAAGATGTGTTATATGAACATAACGGAATACTAAGCAGTTGCAAAGATGAAATCATGGAATTTGCTGCAACCTGGTTAGAACTGGAAAGTATAGAGTGAAGTGAGCCAGAAGGACAAAGAGTGTGATCTCAATTATCAGTGGTATACAGAATAACTAGATGAGGAAGTATAAATGCAGTAAAGGAGAGGAGCCGTAAAGGATGGGTGCCTAGATCAGTCCTGACCCCAGAACAAAGGGAATAGTAAGAGAACTAAGAGAAGAGTAAGAGAAGGAAAGAAGTCAAAGGGAAGAAGAAATATCAAGGAAGAAATTAAGGAAGAGAAAGGGAACTAATAGGAAAACAGGGGCCAGGGTTATAACCTGATGTGGTAAAGAGATATAGCTAAGCTATCCAACACACAGACTCAACAACACTAAAAATGTGAGATCTAAGCTGCAACCAGTGAACTTTGAAATGTTCTTGCAAGGTGGCAGATGGGGTGGAGGAGGGGGTAACAGGGAGCATGGTAACACTGGTGGGAAGGAAGTTGACACTGGAAGTAGGACTGGTAGCTAAATATTGTTTATCTAAAACCCAATTATAAATAACTTTGTAAAACATAGTTCTAAAATAATTTATTTAAAAAATTAATTGGAAAAAAAGAAAAGGGAATGAGCCATGGGCCAAATTAAGTTTGGGAACCTCTGGTATAAATGAAGTAGCAGCAGTCCCCAATAAAAAGGTTATGTGCCCAAACCAAATTTTGTACTAGTTCTCAAAATGGAAATACAAAATTCGTAGAATTCTCACTTTTGGTGTCCATTTCAGATGTTCGTTTAGTTCACTGATGCTTCAATTCCTAAACTTTCTCTACATGACCACAATACTTTCTATATGTATCTACCTACTGACCAATGAATGTTAAATGAATGCTAAATATAAAAGTGTTCCACAAAAAAATGTGAAAATAAACAGAAATTAAGTAGGCTAGATAGTTAGCTTAAGAAGGTTCCCCAAATACCTCTGGAAGCACCGCTTAAAGCAAAAATTTATGAGTAGTCCTTGAGCACCACCAGGTGCTGGTCAAAAACTTAAAAGTGTGATTAAACTCAAAGTTAAATATGAAAAAATTTTAAGACTATAAACTTATTCATAATTTTGTTCTTAAGTTTTTAGTACTTGAGAACGAATCTCTTTATGTCAAATTATAAGGTATGTCTAGAATTTTGTGTATTTATGCTTATTTCAAATATATGTGTATTTAGTGTATATTTATATAACCTCATGTGTCAATTTACATGTGGTTGTATACAAAATGATGTTGCACTGTCTTCAAATTTAATTGAAATTAAAAGCAAAATCAGAAATAAGTGACCAAATATTACTTCTTTTTCAATGACTGGTTCAAGTTAGGCATCCCTGAATGCAATTAAGATGTCAAGATTAATGTAATGCCATGTGAGATAGGTTGAATTATTTCCCTGAAGACAGGGAAATACTACCCCAAACTTATACATAATGGTTTCTAATATTTTTAGCATTGAGAAATCATAGTTTAATGCCCAGACCAAAATGAATGTTATCAAAGTATTTAAGAACATCATATAAATATTAAATTTTTCTGAAATTACCTGAATACTATTAGCAATGATTAAGACAAAGAGGGAACAAGTAATAGCAGACATGTACTAGTTACTTTGCTCAGTCTAATTTGCAGTTGTGTTATACAAAATAGAAAATCAGGCTCAGTAAAGTGACAAACAAGTATCTGAGAAACCTAGCGCAGCTAAAATAGGTAAGTTTATGTATTCCAAAGCTAATGACATGGTATATAGATATATATTTTTACATATACAATATCTTTACAATGATAAATAAACATAATCTGTTGCAACAGTTTTAAAACAAAAAGGTTGGTGGGAAGGTGCAATGGTGGTATTGGAATATTGAACGCAACAAATTATAATGGACAACTTTGTAAATCAGTGTTTATATATGTACGGAGAAAATTTAATAGATTACAAATTAAATGGCACGTAGCGTTAAAGAATTTTTATACGTTGTGACTTAAATTTAACTTACAGTAGACACTCAGATTTAACTAAAAGAAAGCAATAAAATTACCTGCACTGTTACTATCATCATCCTGTTCAATGAAGACATGATCCAGAATGAAGCTGAGTAACTCAGATTGTAATGAAGAATCAGGAGTGTAAACTAATGGCTCTAACATGTCACGTCCTCCTGACATAATCTGATGGCTGAAGATCATTAAGATATCACATAGAATAGTGAAAGCCTATTAAAAAAGGAAAACATGCTATGAAACCAAGGTTCTTTCACCAGCTGCCAAGGGTAACTTCATATATTTAATACTCAAAAAATTCTATAGGACAATAAACATTAATGTCTGCATATTGTTTTTATAAAGGTAACATTTAGAAACATTAATTTTTAACAAAAAATTATCATTTTTATCAATGTAACACTGCCAAAACATGCAATCAGAATTCAACCTTAGATTGTCTGATTCTAAAATAGTATCGTTTGCACTATACACAAATGTCTTCTGAAATTTACATCCCGTTATTGTTGTTTTGGGGCCACAACCAGCTATGTTCAGAGTTTACTTCTGGCTCTGTATTCAGTAATCACTCCTGCAGGGGGCTGGGAGGATCATAAACAGTGCTAGGGATCGAACCTGAGTAAGGTGCATGCAGGTAAAGGCCATACCTCATTGTACTCTCTCCAACCTCAAATAGGAAATATTTTTAAACTTGAAAGAAAAAAATAGCATGATGTATCCCAAGACCTTTTAATGGTACTTTTAAGGCATTCTCAATGTTAGTATATATAGTATTATTAAACAGAAATAAATGAAGCCAAGTATAGGCCTGCTGGCTAATCACCAGGCAAGCCTGACAGAATCACAATAAACATGACTGAAATGGCATCACATGGAGATTACTAAAATTTGTCTTAAGAGTTTCTAAGTGAGTCAAACACAGCTAAATTAGTCAGAAGGTAACTGGAATAAGCTAATTATCTGTTGTGAAAGGGTAATAAAAATAGAATTTTAGGGTCACAAAGTTAACAGGAAATTACATTTAAAGGAAGATTACTGGTAGAAAGACTATAAAGCAAATCTTATAATCTTTAATAAAATAATAGTTTTACTCTTTTAGAACCACACATTTTCTTCCTTTTTATCTTATGTTTTTACCCCTCCTCTCATTTCTCCTTATTTTACTACCACAATAGCAATTTATATCTGTCAGGATATTTGAAATTACAGTTTTATAAAATAAGCAACAAAAATATGAAGTGATAATGGTGACTTTATTGTACTAGGTAAATTGCAAAAAAAAAAATTACAAAATAAGCAATAAAGATATAAAGTGATAGGGGCCAGAGAGAAAGTAGAGCAGGCTCAACATGCATGTGGCTGACCCTGCTTCAGTCTCCCATATCCCATGTGGTTTCCACAGCACTATCAGGAGTGATTCCTGAGGGCTGAACCAGGAGAAAAGCCCTAAGCACTGCCAGATGTGGCCCCCAAACAGAAAAAGATATAAAGTGATAATGGTGATGATAACTGACTTATCAAGTAAATTGGCAGACCAAATGAAGTGATTAAGACATAGTCCTAGGAGATGTTATGTAAACTGATACATAAACCATTTAATGACCAAAAAAATCACCAAGGCCTGATTATAAAATAACAGTAATACTAATACAGAAAAGTAAGCTGAATATCTTGTGGAATATGAAAATATGCAAAGTATAACTCGATATTTTATGTGCATCAAGTTCATTGAAAATCCCTATTCCAAAACTTTAAACTAAATTTAATATAAAAAGATGTATTCCTTTCATCTGAATTTTCTTGATAAAAACTTGAAAGGTTCTAGAACTCTGACTTTATAGTTCATAATTATATACTTCAAATTGGAGAGAATTCAGCAATATGATGATTACAACAATGTGTCACATATATTTGGAAAAGAAATAAAATTTGTTAGTCAGGTCATAGTCACTTATTTCTAAGTTATATGTGCCCAAGAAGACTAAACCCTGAACACAGAGCCAACAACAGAAAGCCCTAGCAACAACTAGGTGAGACCCCAAATCAAAGAATCAAAAAGGCAAAGAAAATCCTGATGTTACATTTCATTAAAATTAGTTTTAATGTTTTAAAATGAAAAAGGTTAGTAAAAGGTGGGGGGTTGACTAAGTACATAATTTCTTGGTAGCTTAAAGTAGTAAAAACACTCTAAAAATAGCCCTCAGGATGACAACTGGAGTAAGCTAAGTATCTATTGTGAAAGGGTAATAATACCTGAATAGAGATAGTATAAACAAGATGAAATGGTAAAAAACTTTGAAAGCAACACAATAATTTTTACTGTATGATTATTAATATATCTTATAAAATAATTGATTAGAAAAAAATTACCTTAGGAATATTTAAAACTCAAGTGTTCTATGGGACAGTGATTAACTCAGTGGCAGAATCCTGCTTACATTTATAGAGCCCTGGGTTTGTTCCCCAAAACCAGAACAATGAAATTACATGACATAAAATGAAAATAAAAAGTAAATATTCCTTAAAACTTAATCCTTAATTAGGAAACTAAAACTTAACAGGAGTTTGGTCCTGGAATCACAATTCATTTAACAGATGCAAAAACTATGCATAGCATAGTACAATGTACTAATAAATTTCTAGCATTAAAAAGTTGGCAGAATGGAATCACAAAGGCTATATAATGGGAAGGTAAAACTTTTAAAGCAGGTAAGCAACTAGAAATATTTATTTCACACTAAGCTCAAGTAGTGACTTAATCAAGGTAAGTAGGAATGTTTGATATTATTTTTGTATGACAGAACATTGTATTTCCTCGCTGAGACATAGCTATTGCTTTCAGGAATAAAATCTGTTATTTTATATATTTAATTTGCATAGGTGGGTAGACCACAAAGTATGTCATAAAAAACAACAAAGAATAACTGTAATACATGGGTTCTCCAAAGAATAAAAATAAATTCATTTATTATGTGCAGACCTAGTGTTGTAGTCTATTTTTAGAATAAACTCATACTGAGTATTTAAATCAACACACAAACTGAAAAATGTCATTTTTTTCCATTCAATGGTAAATATATTACACTTAGTTTACTTTTTGTTTTTTTCTCTTTAAAATTTTTTAAAGCACCATGATTTACATAGTTGTTTTAAACATACATTATTGCAGCACCAACTTTTTGAGCATGATACATATATATACACACATTTATAAGGACATATAAGATATATGGACATGGTGTGTGTGTATATAGATATACATATATATATATATATTATGGACTACTTTGTTCAAATTCCATATTAAGTTTTCTATAGTAGTTGACAACTTTTTAAAAAACTACTGCTTAGAAATGTTTACTACCTATAATTACTAACCTGTTCTTTAACAGTAGTATTCACATTGGTCAGGTAATGCTGACATATCTGACAGAACACCCTCATCTGTTTCTTTAGACGCAGTAAGTCCTCCTTGAAAAAAGATTGAACATGAACATTTTAAACACCCTATAAAATTAAGACATTTTCAATTATGCAAAATGTTATTTCATTTTTAACTATACTTGCCCAGTGGATAGGGCGTTTGCCTTGTACTCAGCCAAGCTGGGTTTGATTCCTTCGCCCCTCTCGGAGAGCCCGGCAAGCTACTGAGACTATCTCGCCCAGACAGCAGAGCCTGGCAAGCTGCCCGTGGCATATTCGATATGCTAAAAACTGTAACAACAAATCTCACAATGGAGACGTTACTGGTGCCTGCTCGAGCAAATCGATGAGCAATGGGATGACAGTGATACAGTGATACTTGCACAGAGAGTGACACAGTGATACTTGCACACGAATTTTTAAGTGTTCTTTACACACACAAAAAATTAAACCAATTTTCTTAAAAATCACAACACAAGGGGGGCTGGAGAGATAGCACAGCGGGTGGGGTGTTTGCCTTGCACGCGGCCGACCCGGGTTCAAATCCCAGCATCCCATATGGTCCCCTGAGCATGGCCAGGGGTAATTCCTGAGTGCAGAGCCAGGAATAACCCCTGTGCATCGCCAGGTGTGACCCAAAAAGCAAAAAAAAAAAAAAATCACAACACAAGATGGAAAGATAGCTCAGGCAGGTGAGTAGATGCTTTGCCTGGGGGATTTCAATCCTGGGCACCACGTGCTCCCCTGTGTACCGTCAGGAGTGGCACCAAACACAGAGCCAAGAACAGATCCCCTGAACACACAAGGTGTGACCAGAAAACAAAAACATAATGAAATACAGCTTTATAAACATCAGGTATCTTAATGGCCCTAAGTGGTCCTAAGTCCATTAAAATGAGAAAATTGTGTAGATCTATTATTGCAGAACGCTTAAAGAGCAAAGATTGATATTTAATGCTCACTTTTTAATTTGAAAGTTAGATAAATGATGAATGTAAGAAATCAACTGCTAAAAGGAAAAGTGACTTTGTCTTTTGTCGGTTCTTCATTTTGAAAACTGCGGGGAAAAGGCCCCCAAGCAATGGCTATGAGTCTAAGGCTACACTCCTGAAAATATTCTCTAAGATCATTGAACGCCAAGACTGGCTCAGCCATTTGGCGATTCCAGAAGGACACAAAGGACACAACCTGGTGCACAAGGGTCTCCAGTACTATATTTAGCAGTGATTCAAAGACCCAGTGGAGCCAGGGAAAGAACTAGTAGAGTCCCTGAACACGCAAGGTATGTGCATACAAACTATGACTCCAGTTCATGTTTTTTTTTCCATTTAAAGCATATTGCTTATATCTATATATAAATTCAGAATGGGAGCAAGAAACCAAAAAAATCCCTTTGTGGTATTACTCCCATTTAACAAATAACTCTAAAATGGCTAGTAAAATTTAGCCAAGCTTCAGCATAATTCTATATTCACTAACAATGATTTTAACCATCTTTCATGTATTAAGTTTATTTTTTTACTTTAAATTTTAACTCAATGCTTTAGACATAAATAAGCAATATTTGTTAACAGTCACTACTCCTACTTTAATTCTGATATTTAAATGAACTTCTTAAGAGTTTTTATCAAAAAAAAGGTATGCTTTGGGGGCCAGACATAGTTCAGTGTGAAGGGCACTAGCCTCCCAGGCAATTAATTCTGATTTGATGCCCAGCATCCTATATGGTCAGGCAAAGACTGGCAGAAGTGGTCTAAGCACAGAGCCCTGAGCAACAGTGGGTGTGACCCAGAGCACCAGTAGGTGAGGCCAAAATTTCAATCACTGTATGCTTTTTATTTTTAAATGATTTTTAATTGGAGTATATTTGTAATATATTACTAGTTTCAGGTAAACAACATAATGATTTAATATTTGCACATATTGTACAACTATCACAATAGATAAATTTAACATCCCTCCTCAGAAATATATTGTCTTAGGTTCTATTATCAAAGAGGACAATGGGGAGAGGTAGGCAGGCCTTGAGTCACACCCAACAGTGCTTAGGGAACCATGCACAACAGGATTGCAAACCTTTATTAAACCTGTATTTTCTTTACAGCCCCACAAAAGGATAATGTTTAACAATAAAGCATTGGTATTTAAAGAGGGGAGGCTAATACATTTGTAGCCATCATGGTATCCTCCTTTAAGCTCAAAGAAATCCTAAATTTTTTAAGTAACTTCGTGGTCTTTGCAAAACAAACTTAACATAAAAAATAGTATTTTGAGGAAATTTCTTTTTGAGGAAAACTATCCATGAAGTTTTTTATTATTCATATAAATGTACCCAAATAACTATGTACATCACTGTATCACTGTCATCCCACTGTTCATCGATTTGCTCAAGCAGGCGCCAGTAATGTCTCCATTCGTCCCTGTTGAGTGCTAGTGTAGCCCGATGGCATATTGGGGGCTCTTTCAGAATCAGGTGAATGAGGACTATCATTGTTACCGTTTTTGACATATCAAGTACGCCACAGGTAGCTTGCCAGGCACTGCTGTGTGGGCGGGAACTCTCGGTAGCTTGCCAGGCTCTCCGAGAGGGACGGAGGCTTTTGGGGCAGCCTCTAATAGCCTTTACAGTTGTTCCCAGTCTACCGAACATAAGCTTTTGGTAAACTGCCATGTTGTAAAGATCTGCACACTGACAAACATGCATGCATTGTGTGTTTGCGTATTTGGCAACAACCCATATGTTCATAAAATGGTAATTAAAATGATAAATCCACTATGGTGGAATATGTGAAATAAGAGGGAACTGCTGGTATTCATAACATGGACAGATCACAAATGTATTGTGTTAAGCAAAACAAGCTAGACTCGAAAAGCCACCTAACTTTAAGTCTTGTTTATAAGAATTTCTGGAAAAACTTAAGAACAGAAATAGATCAGCTGAAAGCATCTAAAGTGAAGGTAGGAACTGAGTAATAAGAAATAGTATTTTTTGTAACTAGGTGCTAGCAATGGTTACATTATACCTATTGTCAAAACAACATTACAAACAACAGAATTTATGTGTTCCATATAAATACTATATAGAATTCAAATGTAGAATGCTTTTATATAAAACATATATAATTTTATGTAATATTAATTCTATTTATTAATAGCATTTCTGCAATTATTAAATGAGCAAAATATTTTTAAAGCCTTTGATGTAGAAGAGGGGATAACAATAAGATTGTTATCTCAAATCCTTAGTTTTTTGTTTCTCTAATTTAACTAACTCAAAAGTGGACTGTTGGATAACATTGGGTTGTCCTTGCTCCTCCCTCCAAATAAATATTATTTGGAGTCAGTTAATTCCTATGTTACAAAGTATAGCATGAACTGTCTTCCTGTGTCTATACCAAAAAGACATTGCTAAATCATGCAAGTGACATAAAGGAAAGAGAAAAGCAATATAGGATTATTAGTGCTTGATGGAATTGGGAATCAGGGGCATTGTTGTGAGAGTATGCACATATCGTATAATATTTAAGATTCAAATTTACAAAAGGAAATTTACGTGTATTTTAATTATGAGTAACTTTTAAAAACTGTTAAGTAATGGCTGGCACATAATCCTCAGAGAACGTTACCATGATTTTTGAATGTCAGTAGAGAAATGCTTGGTTGAACAATGTGATCTAAAAACAACACTAGGACCTATGAAGATCTAGGGATAGTTTATTTGCAATCATTAATTTATATAATTGAATAGATATATCTAGTTGCTTCAAAGGATCTTAGTGATTATTTGGGACATTAATATTTATATATTACTTATGCATACACATATACTCAATGTTAGAGTGATAAAACCCATAAACTATACCAACTGAAAATGTGAACAATTTTTAATTTAAAATGAAATTGGAACAAAACATATTAAAGTTCTTTGAATATATATAAAACTACAAAAGTTGTTTTTTATATATATCAATATTCTAGATTAAAAAATAAGCCAGATGTTATTGAAATAATCCATCCTATTAAATGCATTCACTTGCTGAAAACTATGAATTATATTCAATTAAATAACCACAAACCTTTGTAGAGCTACTTTCAGTTATCTTAGCAAGTTGCCAAAGGATTACATAGTGAGTACACTGCAGTGCATGAATAACAATCTGTTAAAAAAATCAAGAAAAGACAGTTAAAATTAAGTCACAAGAATTAATTCACAAAGTTAAATGTGGAACTTGTAAATAAATTAAGACCTGCTCAGGCATGTCTCCATTTTCAATTCCGGTTTTCAAAAGTTTGTAATTACAAGCAAACAAATCCCACTTTGAAAGATCATGGGCACTGTAAAACAAAGAACAAATTAAACTACATTAACACATAAGTCTAATCACATTTGTTTTGGATTTGAGTATTAACAGAATGATGTCAAAGTAAATATAGCAAACTTTTTAGCATGTAGTCACAATAAAGTGTATTTTTATAAGTGTCTCAGTTGGAAACTTATCCATCATTCCCCATTTCAAAATATGACTATCAAACTTATTTCCCCCTGAAAAAATCTGATTGTATTATAATCTAAAAATAGGCGACTTGATTTTCTTGTCTACAATTTTAAGAAAAGAGAAACTTCATTCAACTTACTTATGAAAAGCAGTAATTCTCTTCAACGTTGACAATACCTGATACGCATCATCTTCATCAGGTTCTTCACCCTACATTAATTGTTATCATTAATAAATATCAAAGTGGACATTACTACACAGGTTTTATTTTCTTGAAAAGAATACCTAACAGAAAACACGTACAAACTTTGTCAATCAATGTCCAGATCTGGCTAAAGTGAAAACAATATGGCTGGAGTAGAGTTAACAGATTTAACTGTCACAAGTACATTACACTCAGGATAGAAAAAAAAATGACAATTTATCTTTTCCTTGTAACTAAATTTGGCAAAAAAGCTATGAAAACATCTTATCTCTAAAATTTTAGTAAATTCAGGGGTGCTTCAAAACTGACTTGTTTGAAACTCAAACTTTTCTACAAATTAAGCTAACTTAATCAGCTATTGCTTAACTTAAATTTGTGCTAATGACAATCATACCCAGCCAAATATATTACTATTAAAATTTGTAACAACGTGCTTGTTGTACATCAATATAGCTGCACAAATCTCAAATTAACAGAACACAGTAAATATGGCATGTGACACACAAACACACATTTGTTTGACACACAAACACATAGAGTAACATTAACTGTTAAACTAGATGACTGGAAATCACAAAATCCATATTTTGCAACATCAGTAACAAAAATGATAGGGAATAAAATAAATGAAATAATTTAAGATTTATGGTTTTACTTCATGCAATTAAGTATACAATTAAGTATACAGTTCTAGAAGAGGGGGAAAATCAAAATGAAAATGATTGTATTTGGTTGCCTTGCTAATCCTCATTGGAAAACCAATAGAACTTAGAAAACTCCTAAAGCAAAACTGACTAACTAGAATTTATTAAAGTTTTATACAGGGAAGGTAGAACCTCCATCCCATGGGCCATATAAAGTTTTCAAAACCATAAGGTCTGGCTGTGGTACATGAAGTGAAAAATATGTATGTATCTTGTTGTTTGCCTGTGCCCCATCTTCCTATATTGTATGGCCCATAGACGGTGTTAACAAGTAATTCAAGGTGCTGGAGCAATAGCAGTATTGCCTTGCATGAAGTCAACCCACGTTTGAATCCCAGCATCCCATATGGTCCCCTGAGCACCACCAGGGGTAATTCCTGAGTGCAGAGCCAGGAGTAACCCCTGTGCATCACCAGGTATGACCCAAGAAAAAACAAAGTAATTCAAGTGGTTATTGACAGAATAAAGGTTTCTCAAACTTTATAATTATCAAAAAGCACAACAGCTTTCTTTGCCATTGTACCCAAAATACAAGAAATAAGACAACCTATTTAATATAAATCTAAATGATCAGTCCGGCTCTCTTTTCCTATTTCATTAATACCCTTTCTCACTAAAAGTCTCTTAAATCAACTACCTAAACCCTGTTTTCTTTAAAGACAAATCTTTAAAATAATAAAAGTGAAGGCTAGGACTACAGTTAAGTGGGCTGGGCGTTTGCCTTGCAGACAGTCAACCGTGTTTAATCCCTGGCATCCCATGTGGTCCCCTAAGTACTGCCAGGAGTAATTCCTGAGTGCATAAGCCAGGAATAACAATCGCTGAGCACCACCGGGTAGGGCCCCAAAGTAAAAAAAAAAGGAACAAATAAATAAAATTTAAAAAGCGAACTAGTCTAAGATTCTTACCACCTTCTTATTTTGATGGAGAAGTAATAGTAACCTGATGAATTATAAAACACAAACATTGAACATTGTTTCAACATACTATTAAAGGGTACCACCAGGATTGGTGACTAATTTGGTTTATTGCACAAGAGGCCCAACTAACAATATCTCTAATAAATAAGTAAATAAACATATATATATGCACACATATATGTATTTGTATGCATATATGTACACACATATGAATATACCTCTTGCAGAAAATCTTCAAGAAGCCGGTTAAATTTATCTGCCAACTCATCTATGAGTTGACTTCTTGAAATGTCTACTCTGTTGAAGATTGTGAACTCTTCATTACAGAGTGCATGATAAGTTTTGGAACATGCTTCCAAAACATCTGTATCTGTGTGCTTCTCTACAATGTTCCGGATCTGTCGTAATAATGCATCCAGATGCTAGAAAATAAAAGTTATTAGCATTAAAACTAAACAAAATATTATTGGCATAAAGCAGCTACACAACTATAGGTTGACTCTTCAAATATAGTAACTCTACAACCAATAGTGCATACATTTTAAGGTATTCATCTAGTCTGAGTAAATAATTACACCAACACATCTAAGCTTATGTCCTCAACTTCAATGGGAATAACATGGGAATAACTTTACCTAATATAATTTTGGTGAGGCTATAAAAATATGACTTACAATTATCAACTAGAATATACCAAATGTATTAAGTGGATATCACTTTTGTTTTTTGTTACTATCTGTTACCATCCAATCTTAATGAATCAGTGATTAAATCACTGGCACGGCTATGGGCATAAATTAAATGGAAACATCATTAGCACCATTCTCTATATTCTTGAACATAGAAGATATAAGATACAGGTCATCTTTTATACTGAAAGCTATGCAATTATTAATATAAACAAACTATAACAATAAACAAACATTTCTTCACGGTTTATATACAACAAACACTGTACCTTTTCTAATCGTCCAGTGGTATATATTTCCAGATCAAAGTATTGAGGCAACTGCAGTAAGTTAGTCACTTTTTCTGCATCTATAGAGTACTTTAAAATAAAAAAAAATATGTCAAAAACATCACAATAACGGGAAGGAAATGATGTAATGATTATAAATGAATGGATACAGAGGGTATCATACTGAGTGAATCAGAAGGAGGACAGATATAGAATGACTGCATTCATTTCTGCTAATATATATATTAGCACACATACGTATTGACAGAGAAAGAGAGAGCAATATCCAGGGCAAGGGTAAATAGGGAGCAAGAAGACTGGTCAATGAATGGAAGCTTGTGGCATGATGTGTGTGGGGCACAGAACAGTTAGGATAGAGAAGGGATGAACATGACAATTATCATTTTGGACAAAAACTGAGTGTTGAAATGAGGTAAAGGGATATACCTGATAGCCTTTTATTATCTGTATTGCAAAACATAAGGCCCAAAAGGGGGAGGAGGAGAGAGAGGGGGAGGGGGAAAAGTGCCTGCTATGGAGGCAACGGAGATGGGGTGGGTAGGGAAACTGGGACCAATGGTGGTGGGAAATATACACTGGAGAAGGGATAGGTGTATTATGAGTAAACATTATATGACTGAAACCCAATCATGAACAAATGTGTGTATATCACTTTGATTCAATAAAAAATTAATAATGCAATGAATTTTTGAGTGTCATGAACAAATGTGTGTATATCACTTTGATTCAATAAAAAAATTAATAATGCAATGAATTTTTGAGTGTCATTTTAAAACTTAAGAGTACCTATGATCTCGTCATAAAATTCTGATATAGGGCCAGAGTAACAGTACAGAGGACAGGAAACTTGTGTTGCACGTGGCTAATCCAGGTGGACACCCAATATAGTCTCCCAATCTCAGACAGTTGTGAACACAGAGTCAAGATCACAGAGTCAAGATTAAACCCTGAGTACCAGCAGGCATGGTATAAATAAAAACCAAAAGTACAAACTTACTTTAGCTAATAACTGAGGAAGGGCCACAGCAAAAAGTTCAGTGATTTTTGTCCTGTCATCTAACTGGGTCTTCTTCTCCTTTGCTGTCAGCACCTAAAGCAATACAAAATATATATATAATATTTAGCAGGTAAACACCGCTAGGCTGTTCAAGGTTTAAGAGATATAAATTAAAAGCAATAATATTAGAAAATACGTAAGTAGATAAATCGAGCCTAACCCTGGATAAAAGGAGGCATAACAGGAAAAAGAAAGTAATTTAGGAAATAATGTAAAATTGAATTGAGTATCACACTTCAGTCTACTCTAAGCTGTGGTTATCAATTAAACATGCTACTATATGCAATTAAACAAAAAAAACTAAAAAAAAAACAAAATAAAATACAATGTAAGGTTCAGTGCTATCTGATTAGGTATCAGTTATAGAATCATGCATATGTAGGTGTGTCCTAGGTCACGATAAAAATTATTTCTATGCTTCATAGTCAAAAATGTTCAAAAATCTTTGGAACTATTAGCTTATAAGACAAACACATGTGAACTTTGCAATTAATGCATTAAAACCTAATCCAGGAATCAGGAATTTCTCTATTTTCATGAATATCTGACCAAGATGAACTCAGCAGTAGAGGACATGTTTCACTGTGCGTGAAATCCTAGTTTTAATCCCAGACAATGTATACCAAAACAAAACTGGATGGAAAGACAGTTCAAAGGGTTGACAGTATGCTTTGCATACAGGAAACCCAATATATACAGGTTTGATGCCCGGAGTTGCACCGTTCCCTCAATACTGTCAGGAATAATTCCAAACACAGCACTAAACTGGTAAGCATAACACTTTAATGTGGGGTTTTTTTCTAATTATTATTAAAAGAGAAAGGAATCTATACATAAAATAACCAAAAATTCACAAATTTGAATGATGTGCTTGGGCCAAAGAGCTAGTACATCAAGTAGGGCACTTGCCTTGCATGAGGCTGATCTGAATTTAATCCCTAGCATCCTATATACTCCCCCGGCACGGCCAGGAGAAATTCCTGAGTTCAGAGCCACAAGCAAGCCTTGAGCATCATAATGTGTGTCTCAAAAACAAAATAAATAAATAAATAATCATGAACTATATACAGTCTTAAAAGAAGGGATCAATAACAAGCCATCTTAAGGATCTAATTCAAATACTGCTAATTGCCAATGCTCTAAACTTCTAACATATTTTTAAGCAAAGGTCATCTGAGAAAATAAAGTACAAGTAGAAAACAATTTGCTTTATGGTTAGAAGACTTTTAATATACTAAAATAATAGTTTAGAATGAGAATATTTTGTCATACCCTTTTTCCTGTCCCTCTTCCCACAGGAGGATGACATTCAGCAGCTTGTCTAATGGTACAGAGCATTATTTCAATAAGTGCACTCTCTTGTCTATCTGTTAGTGCTGAAAAAAATTTAAAAAAATGTTAAACTATTTCTTTTCCCTATATGCCACTTGCAATTACTACATAACAGCACCTAATGTCTATGACATAATCTCACCAACTGTATTAAGAAAGTATTATTACCATATTACACAAATTATCAGATCAAGTTAAACATTCCAAGTATGTACAACAATGGGAAGTAAAGAAAACATAAATAGACAAAAATAATTTTAATGTGGACAACAAAGACATATTTCTACATGGAATAATATTCATGTGTATGAAAACAAAGTACTTTTTAAATTGAGATAACATTGGCTTAAATCCTTGTTTGTTTCAAGAATGTTTTTCACACCTCTTCAAAAGTAAATTGCCACACTGTGCCTACTATCCAAGTGCAGAAATCCCTCCACCATCATCTATTGGATCACCTCCAACTTTCATGTCTTGTTAGCATCCTCCCCATCTGGCAACCTCAATTTTGTGACTCAAATCCAAAAGTTGGTGTTGGACTGATTTTTTTCTGGTTCCTAGCTTTATTTCTTTATAAGCTACATATGTGCAAAATCATTCAGCATGTATTTTGGACTTATGTTTACTTAATATTACACCCTCAAACTACATCCAAGTTGTCACAAGTGGCAAGATTTCATATTACACTCCATTGTGAATATGTACATCTTTTTTCTCCACTCATTCATCATTGAGAATCTTAGTTGTTTCCATATACTAACTACAGTAAACAGTGCTGCAATGAACATGACATTACATAGGATATACATTACAATATATCACTTCAAATTAGTCTCTGTATTCTTCAGATACCAAGATATCAGATACCAAGAAATGTAATTGATGGATTATGTGGTTAAGTTGGTTTTTAGCATATTGAGAAACCACCAAACTAATTTCCAAAGAGGATGGACTGGTTGATAATCAGACTGACAAAGTACAAAGGACCCTTTTTCTCCACAATCACACCAACAATTCTTGTTTATACACATAGTAATAAAGGCCATTCTCACAAGTAAAAGGAGCTATCTCATTGTAATTTTTGGTTTCATTTTGTTTTGCTTTTCGTTTTTATGTTTAAACCAATGGTGTTTTGAGAGATCATGCAGGATTAAGCACAGTGTCCTGTACACGAAAAACAAGTCTTAGACCACTAAGTCAGATCCCTGACACCCTCATTATGGTTTTGACTTGCAGTTCCCTGAGAAGGAATGATAATGAGCATTTTAATGCACCTTTATGACATCTCTATGTCTTCTTTGAAGAAGTGCATTGATCTGACCATTTGGGGGGGAATAAGGTTTTTCCATTGTTAGGTTTTATGAGTTCTTTATATAACTAGGATATTAGCCATCTCACAAGATACACACAATGAGCAAATACTTTTTTCTCCCATTAAAATGTCTTTCATTTCTTTATAACTTCTTTATAATTTGTTGAACCAGTGATTTATTCTTGCTGTTTCTTCGTTTGTGACAATCAAGTCCCTCAATGATACTACCAAAGACAATGCAGTGTGTTTTGCCTATGTTTTTAATCCATTAAAAAGTCTTTAATCCATTTTGAATTAATTTTCATGGATAGTCTGCAATAGTGATCTAGTTGTAGCGTTTTGTTAGTGGATAATTCAATTTTCCCATGACCATCTTGGGCAATTTCCCAATTTTTCCATTCTGATAAGAGACTTTTCTTACTTAATTGTACATTTTGGATTCCCTTGTCATAAATTAAGTACTCATATATATGTGAATTTATTAATTCTATTCCATTGATACTGTATTGATATTCTATTTCCATTGTTTCAATAACATTCCGCATTGATTACTATCACTTCATAAAATCGTTAGTCACTAACAGGCCCATTAGTTGGACCACAGAATTTTGATTAAGATTGCACTGAAGCTGGAAATTGCTTTGGATAGGACAGTTCATTTAAACCTTGTTAGTTTTTCTAAGCCCTGAGAATAGGTTAACATTCTGTTATACCCTACTGTTTGTTTAAATGTCTTATAGTTTTCATGATACGTCTTTCACCTATTTTTGTTATTCCTAGATACTCTCATTTGCAATGATCAGGATCAAACACAGGTCTTCACACAAGGGCTACCTGGCACTTTTTTTGAAAAAAAATAAATCCATTACCCCTTCCTTATTTCTTCCTAACCCAGAAGTGCTCAAGACTTACTCCAGTTCTGCATTCTCGTATCACTCTCTCTGGACCCGGGTTCCAGAGACCATATGGGAGGGCGGGGATCAAACCTGGGTTGTCTGTGTGCAAAGAAAGCACCCTAGACAGTGTACTATTGGTCTTATTCCTGAGATACTCTCCCCATCTCGCTACCATTTCACTGCTTGAATATAGAAAGTTAACACACTTTCATGTTGATTAGTTAGCCTGCCACTTACCTGGACTAATTTTTTAGTGGTTTAAATGGTATTCTAAAATGGTCTTGTCACCTTCATATAGCAAACTTTATTTCTTTTGATTCTACTTCATTTTATTTTTTTTACCTGTTGACTGGCTAAAGAATTAATAGTGGTAAAACCATTTGACCCCTCTATGTGTAACTAATCTCAGAGGAAAAGTTTTCAATCCTTTATGACTGAGTTATGACGCTAAGATGTTTTTCATAAATAGCCTTATAATGCTTAGGAATGTTCCTTCTACATAAATTTTATTTATTGTTTTGTAAACAGATATTAGATATTGTCTATTATCTTCTCCCCATCTATTGAATTATGAACTTTTTATCTTGCTTTTAAGCTAATGCAGGGATTTTATCTAGTGATTTATGTGGATGAACCATCCTTGCATTCTTGGAATAAAACCAACAAGGGCATTATGCCATTCAGTGTAGTGCTAATTCAGATTCCAAACACTTCGCTGAGAATTTTTCCACCTGTTTTTATCAGTGTTATAGGTCTTTATATTTTTACATTCCCGTATGCTACATGCTTTTTATCAGGATAATACTGACCTTATGAAACATGTGGAAATGTACCCTCTTCTTCAATCGTTTAAAGAGTTGGAGGAAGTTAAGAACTAGGTTATCTTTGAAAGTTCTGTATAACTTACTAGTGAAACTATCTGGCCGTAGGCTTTTATATTGCATGAGATATTTTACTTCCATCTTCCTATCCCAGAGGTGCTCAAGTATCATTCTTGGTGTGGCTCAGGGGGCATATGTGATGCTGGGGATGGAACTGTGATTGGCATCATTCAAAGCAAGTACCCTACATCCACTGTACTAACGCTATGGTCTTAAACTGACCTTAACAGTTTTGCCACAACCTATGCATTCTGATAGTTCCATGACTTTATTTTTGCATGCAAGTATTTTTTTCATTTATCTTTTGATTTCCTTGTTAGTCCACTATCTTTTCAGGATAAGGTTATTCAGTTACTATGTTTGATGTTTTTCCAGTTTTTCTTTGATGGCTAATTTCTAGTTTTATCAATGTATTCGGAAAGGGTACTGGATATGATTTCAACAATCACTAACTAATCTGTTGACAATAATTTGTTATATGTGGTCTATACTCAAGAATATTTTGTGTGCACTTGAGAAAATTTACTCAGCAATTATTGAAGTAGACTGCCTTAAAGATGTCTATGATACCCATCTGGTAAAATTTATCATTTAAGGCTTTTGTTTCCTTACCAATTGTACAGCAGTTCACTTGTCCACAGATAATAGATAGATGTTGAAGTCACCTAGTACTACCATGTTGTAGTGAATGTCATTTTTTAGGTCTATGAATTATTGCATTGTTTTTGATGCTCCTTTATTTGCTGTATATATGCTAATGAGTGATAAGTCGTAAAGAATTGATTCTTACTTAGCATTATAAAACGATCAACCCTGTGTTTTGTTGTTCTTATTTCTTCGGCTCGAAATTTTTTTTTCTGGGCCACCTTATGCTGTGCTCAGGGCTTATGCCCAGCTCGGTGCTATGGATCATTCCTGCTAGTGCTCTGAAGATCATATGCAGTGAGGAAATTTGAACCAGTGTTGACCTCATGCAAGGCAAGAACCTTAATCCCTGCACTATCTCTTCAGTCCCTTGAAGTTTACTTTATAAGTCTATTCAATTTTATTTTGAGTGTGCACCACCTGACATTGCTCCAGAGTCACTCTTGGCAATGATGGGTGAACACTGTGGTATCTGGGTTTGAACTTTGGACTCGTAACACATAAAGCATGCACTTGAAAGGCCCTCTGAGCCATCTACCGAAATCTAATCAAACCACTTTCAAACTGAATAGATAAAACCTATTTTCAAAACTGTCTAGACCAGAGGGTCCAAAATGAGTTATGCATATTGCCCCATGTTCAGAAAAATACAGTACTCAGTAACCCTCCATTAAAATCTACACTATTTGGGGGGACAAAGCAGCAGCCCTTTCATCCAAAGCTTACTACAACCTCCTGAAATATTCCAACAGCTTTCCGGGGGAAGCAGTATTGCCCATTTTAGGAAACACTAGACAAATATGTCCTTCTCTTCCACATGAGGTATCAGGATATATTACAAGGGTGTCACAGACAAAAATCTTATAAAAGATGAAAGGGGCATAGCACGAGACCAGGAGTCATTTAGTAGGATGTGATAGGGGAGGTACAGGAAGAAAACAAGATTGGAAAGGAAACACAATCACAATCACGGAAAAGTTGAGAAACATTGGTCTAGTCAACAAAAACACCATAATTAAACATAGTTACTTACCTTCCTCTCCACTAAGGGGCTCCTCCAGCAACAAGCTATTCATACATTCCCAGTCTTTCAGCAACTCAGTAGCACAGTCCCACATGCTATCCACAAGGTAAGCTGCATGCTCATGTAACTAAAATTTTAAAAGGACAGTGTGAACTTAGACAAATAGCATACTAGCCTTATCTCAAAAGAATGGATGCTCTGTTCACACTATGTACAAACTCAAACAGCAATGTGGTATTTGAGGTCAAAAGGAAAGGACAAAGAAGAAATTGCCTTAGCTTGTGGTACATGAATGTACTTGGCAAACCAGGTGTGGCCCAAAACCAAACAACAACAAAAAAAAAAACCAAAAAGAAAATATTTTAAATTAACAGAATTCACCAGACACCATTAAGCAATATACATTATGAGAACCAAGAGTACTTTGGAACTTCTCAAAGTCTGGATAACAAGAGAATCCTCAATCTGAGGGAGACCTGAAATAGCTCGTATACATGTAAATCAACACATGCAAAACAGTAATAATAAAAGGTAACAACCCAGAATGAATAAGGTACTAATTCTGTATTGAATTACATGAATTATTTCAGTAATAACTGAGAAAGTATTACTAAGAAAAATGGCTCTTAGAAAGATTAAGTAATAAAACCTAGATAATAGGGGCTGAAGTGATAGCACAGTGGGCAGAGCATTTTACCTTGCACGCGGTTGACCGGGATTCAATTCCCGGCATCCCATATAGTTCCCTGAGCACCACCAGGAGTAATTCCTGAGTGCACCACCAGGAGTAACCCCTGTGCATCACCAGGTGTGATCCAAAAAGGAAAAAAAAAAAACAAAAACACACACACACACACACAAAAACAAAAACAAACCCTAGGTAATATAATAAGTGATGAGTCTGATAATCAGTTCTTTGTGATACCAAAATTCCTGTTATTAGTATTACACTTAAATCGATCTGAACATCCTCTAAAAAGTAGAAAGTATTTTCTAAAAAAAATAAAATGTGGAATATTTCAAAATACATTTCATTTGAACCTCATCTCCAAATTGCTTTTAATTTATGCATAACATGAATAACATAAACTAACCTCACTTTCCAGAAAGAAAAACACCAATGTCTTAACAAGATTGGCATTTGGACCTTGTCTTCCCCTTCTTTTCATTATTCCATCCTCCTCTGGATCTCTACGACTGAAGAGCCTACGATCAATAAAAAATATTTAATTTTAAAGCAAAAATAATTCTAATTTTAAGAAACTATAGATGCTAAGCTTAAACATCTACGAAATGAGAAAACTTAAGGCAGAAAAGACTAACATTATCCATCATGATACCCAACCAAATAATATCTATAAACGTATTGATTCCACACTTAATGTCAACTCCCCTTAAATTGTCCTATACTAAATTATTTCTAAAACACTTAAGTTTGATACCATTTACTTTATAAAAGTACATTAAAGACTAATCTGTGTATATAATCTATGAAAAAGATTCAACTTAAAACTTAACATATTTTTTCACTTATTTCCACAACTATCCATGTCTGAACACAGAGACTCTTTCTATAGCTATGATGGTATTTTAACACACAAACTATAAAAAGAATTATAGGGGAAAAATAAAGAGAACTTTAGTGTAACTGTTTCTTTGATGAGTGCCTATGGACATTTTATAATAAAATTCTACAACAATATAAAATTTAGTACATATGGTTCTCATTATTCTCTTCAAAGCCTTTGAACACTTGCTAAATGCTCCTTGTGCTCTGATATCCACAGTGCTATCCATACTAGTTACATATATTAAGGTATTAAATAGCACCATAAAGGATAAAAGAACTCAAAGTTCTTGCATCAAGCTATATAATATTTTAGCAAAATATTTTATATTTTCTAAACTCAAAAATAGGTTTAAGATAAAATATTTCAGTGAAGAAAATAATTGACATCAGAGGCAAAAAGAGTAAAAGGTTAGAGATCAATCTTAAACTCATTGTTGTCATTAGATATAGCCATTAAAAGACATGGGTCTAGTTCCTGTTAAATATAACTTATACACAACAAACAACTATAGAAGGAAATTAAAACTTTTAAAAGAAACAATAAAAAGTGAGTTCCATTTTAATTTATACTCAATTTTAACACTTACATAGCTATATTTTCATTAATATAATTTATAACTCAATAAATTATGCCCAAAATAAGTTTAGAAAATGATGATGAGAAATATAGGTTTACTTTTTATAGAGAAATTCTCCAGCTGCTACTGCTACTGGCCGGTGAGCTGAATATACCAGATGATAGACATTTTCACAATCTTCTGCAGTAAGAACTTCTTCACTACTCCTAAAAATAAAAACGAAAATTTTCAAAAATTATGTCATAATTTTAAGCTTAAGAATTCTAAAACCCATGCTCATGTATTAAAAAATAGTACTTTTACAAAATCATGCTTTAATTTACACAACTTAATCTTTTGATTATCATCTGTCAGTAAAAGACTGTTTTGACAAGAGCAGAATATTTTATTAAAATCTAAAATCAATGAAAAGTAAAATTGAATACTGGATGCAAAGAAATACAGAATGAAAAGAAGTAATGACATGACAAGAATGCTAAAGACAAAGTATGAATTCAGAAAGTAAAGCGGTAACATGCTATAAGAGATTAGAATAATCATACAGAATACTTTACATATATTTCATAGTAATATTAGGAAATAAAACAATCTATTAAAACTCCAGCCTCCTCACAATAATAAAGAATACTTCATCCACAAGTATCAAGTATCATTAGGGAATATAAATGTTTTTTCTAATAAAAATATAAACGCCAAAGATATTTAATTAGTCTACATTGGTAGAATCTTACTGAAATATGCTCATCATCCTGATCTTACTTTATTTAATTTTATTTTTAGTTTTGGTCACACCCAGTGGTGTCCAGGAGTTGCTACAGGCTTTGCACTTGAGAATCACTCCTGGGAGGTTCATAGGGACTTTATGGGAAGCCAGGGACTTAACTTTGGTCAACCACATGCAAGGCAAGTAGCATACTCACTGTACAATCACACCACACCCATTCTCATCTTATTTTTATTTTTTCCCCTTCCCGCGCCACCAAGTTCATACCTGCTTAAAAGTTCCATAATATCTCATCTTATTTTTAAAACAACAAAGTAAACCTAATAAAAATTTTATAAATCAAAGTCATTATAGGGCCTATCAGTCATAGAAATCATAGGTTAAACACTGCTGGGTTCCTCCAGTGAGAAGTGTGCAATAAGGGCCATGACTTCTGACACCTCCACCCTCCTAATATGCTTTTAATGTTTGAGAGAAATAAACTCTTAGATTAGACTTTAAGCCTCAAACAAGCGCCAGGAGAAGAGAAAAAGTACATAGGATGCGTCCTATTTATTTTACTTTCTGGGACACACCTAGTGGTTCTCAGGGAGGGGGAAAGGGATCACATAGTGGAGGGGTCCTAACCCAGGAACTTATTTCTGAGTCACATCCCCAGGCCTGAGACTGCTAGTTTTTAAGAACTCATATCGTTTTTCATTTCCTGCAATGCTCAAGATTTCTAGAAGTATGATGTGTGATGTCTGGTGTAAGACAATACTATTTTTAGAGAAACAAACCAAAATGTTAAATTCATGATCCAGAGTAGAGACTTTGACACAAATTATTCTAATATTGAACTGTTTTTCGGATAATCACCAGTTATATCACTTTAAAATGACAAAAGTGCATAATGAAACAAAATATAATAAATCATTATCTTTTTGTTTGTACTGTCTCAGTGCTTACAACCAGTGGTGCTCAGGAACTATTCAGTCTAGTATGTTGCTGGGGGACTGTAGGCAGTGCTGGAGATTTGAAATGAACCTCCCACAATGCAGAGCATGTGCACTAGTCCTTTGGGCCTCCTGCCTGGCCTAATTCACTCATAGTAATTGAAAAGCTCCCAAATTTCAGTTATCAGGTATGCACATGAATGAATCATGTATAAATTGTTATAGCAATTTACGGTCTGATCAACAATGTGTAAGGGTCCATTTTTTTTCCTTAATCTCAACATACTGCACAGGCCTGAATAATTCTGCTCCATTGTGAAGTAACAGGTAAAATGATCTAATAACATTCTTTGTGTTTAAACTTTCTTGTCAATGATCTTTTTTGAAACTTTATTATTATTGGAATCTGCTTTTTTAATTTACGGAAACAGATTCCTATGATGGAAATCTTTTGCTCAATCTGTCATTGATTTTGTTTCCTTCATAAAATTATATTTCATATAGAATTTTTATCTTTCAGTTTAAATTTTTTAGAAAATACTAAGGATATTTTCTCCCTGTTTTATCAGAATATGACTGCATGTCTAGGCTTAAAAACCACAAAGTCACTTGCCCTTCAAGCACATGTTCTCCCTTGATCACGTATCATGCTTGTCTGTTTCTTTGCTTGCCAATTTCCATACAGAAGCAGCCTGTGTTCCCTCTTGAACACACACTTCTCCAATTCTCTCCCCTCACATCTTTCTAAATAAGTTTCAATAAAAACTATCTGTCTTCACAAAAAGAAAATTACAAAGGCTTTACAATTTTCTGACAAAATTATATAGGCCAGTCATCTCTCTAATGGTTTCTAGAATTTCACTGAGTACTATTAAAGGAAAAATTATTCAATGACTATCAGAATTCAGCCACTCAACAATAACTTTTTAAAAAAACATCCTTTTTCAGGGCCTGAGAGATGGTATAGAGGGTAGGGAGCTTGCCTTGCACGAGGCAGGGTTTGATCCATATGGTACCCCAAGCTCACCAGGAATAATTCCTGAGTGCAGAGCCAGGAGTAATTACTGAGCATCACAGGGTGTGGACCACACCCTTCCCCCAAAAAATAAATAAAAGAGAAAATGAAACATACTGATAAAAGAATGGGTAAATGTAATAAACAAATGATAAAACATTGTTGGACCTTTAAAAAAATAAAATTCTGATATATCCTAAAAGGAAAAATATGCTAAGTGGAAAAAGGCAGATGCAGAGGAACAAATATCATATGATTCCACTTAGATGAGATAATGTAGTCAAATTCATAATGGTAGTAAGCAGAACATTGTTTAGTATGAGCTAAGAGAGGGGAGAAATGGGGGAATTAATTTCAGCAAGAGTTAATAAAAAGCTGGAAACAGATGTTCAGGTAGTAATAAGAATATATTTGATACCACTGACCCATATAACTTTATGCTTATAGCTATTTATAAAGAAAATAATAAATTGTTTAGTTATGTAGTATATTTTAAATTCAAGTTTTTTGTAGAAAGAATCTCCATAAGTTTGCATTTTTGAAAGGGACAATTAACTTTAATTCAACAACATGTAACACTGGAATGGAGAGACTGGCTGGGCTTAAGTGGTAGGGTCCGTGATCTCTAGCACCAGCCACGAGATGTAGCCTTAGTGGCACCCAAATAAAAGTTAGATCTAGATTAATTTAAACCAAGTTTATTCAAATGTATTTTCAGATGCTGAGGCATGAGTAATGTGTCATAAATACTTACTGTAAAACAAGAGTAAGTAATTTTATTGCTTGAACTGCAACATCATATTCCTTGTCAAGGGTCATAGATACAATTCTATCCTAAAAACAAAAAAGATTTAAATATTTACAAATAGAAAGCAAATGAAAAATATATTCAGAAAACGCAATTTTTGACTGTTTACAGTAATACTTACCTTGAACCGACTAGTAAAAAGTTCCAGTTTGGAATTCAGCTCTTTGTTATAATAAAGCCCTTGTAGAGCAGTGAGACATTTGAGTCTTACCTCACCTTGCTAAAAACAAATACAGAAAACATATTAAAAACTTCGCATACGTTCCCGATACAGAATGATCTCTCTCATATGTGGGATATAAAGAAACATAATGGTGGAATAATGAATACCTAAAGACAAGATGAAACAAAATGAAAAATAGTATACAATAGTAAACATGTCACTTGAGGGGACTGGGGAATAGGAGAGGGAGGGATATTATCTATGGTGGTGGAGGGAAGCACACAACCAGGAGGAGGCAGAGGTGCTAAAAGCTGGCAGCGTTATATATGAAACCCTATCACCAACAGAACTATAAACCACAGAGCAAAAACTTCTTTTCTAAAAAAATCACTTTTCATGGGTGAGAGGCAAAGATGGGGGAATACTGGTGGAGGGAGGTGAACACTGGCCAAGGGATTGGTGCTGAAACACAGCATGTTCAAAACCCAATCATCAATAACTTTGTAATTTCACAGCTACAAAAAATTTTTTTTCTTAAAACTTCATATATTTTCAACCTGAATATACTATTTTAAAGTATGTCGTTGCCATGTCCTCTGAAATTTACCTTTAGATAGCAATAATACTAAACAATGCATAAATTAAGACTAAATATCTTTGGGGTTACTGCAGGGGTTAGTTTAGGGTTACTGCAGGGCAAACATATAAATTTCTGCAGGGCAAAATATAAAATTTTGAAATTTTTTTCAGAGCAGTATCACTGTGAAAGGTAACAGTAGCATATATCACTTAAGTTTTCCATTATAGAAAATAATACTGTAAGTGATATACATATATAAATATATAGAGACACATACACATATACACGCACATATATGGAACTTCAAGCTAGTGAAGAGGTAGCCGAAGAGGAAAGTAGATTAATAAAAATTAAAATAAAAGGTAAGAAGGCCAAAGAGCTAGTATAGTTGGTAAGGCACTTTCCATGAACGCAGCTTCCCCCTATTCAATCCCCAGTATCCTATATGGTCCACCGAGCAACACAAGGAGTGCTCCCTAAATGCAGAGCCAGGAGTAACCCCTTAGCATTGTTGAGTGTGGACCCAAAACAAATAAATCAATAAATAATAAAAAATTAAAAGATCAGATGCCAAGTTGTAAATGGAGAATCAAAGTTTAGGAATTTTATGAAAGTATAAAAAAGTACACTTCTTATGTACTCTAAGAAATGTCTCACTGCAACCACCATCATAATCTACATGATCCTAACAGTTTAGTAGAAAAATTAACTCAAGCTTGATAACTTAGTGGCTTAAGATTGAAAAATATAGAAGACTTTATGTGATATCATGGAACAAATAGAAAAGATGAAAGTAGGAATGTAGCTGGAGTGATAGCACAGCGGGTAGGGCATTTGCCTTGCACACGGCCGACCCGGGTTCGAATCCCAGCATCCCATATGGTCCCTTGAGCACCGCCAGGGATAATTCCTGAGTGCATGAGTCAGGAATGACTCCTGTGCATTGCCAGGTGTGACCCAAAAAGAAAAAGAAAGTAGGAATGTAGTCTCAGGTATGTTTTCTTGCAGACAATTCACTATAAATGAGAGCTGCAGATAATTATGACCATCTCTAGACAGTCTGTATGGTAGAACTTACCTTATCATGCATAGTCCAACCAACATATTTTAGATAACTGTCATTAAGAAAGGCATCACTATACATTTTCATCCAAATGCCAATTTCTTCAATGCAAATAGCTCTGATTTCAGCTATTGCATCACTAAATGGAGAAAGAAAATATTATATACATTAGTACTACTATACACTATACCTCTGGTTGTTGATTCAAAAGATGCCAAACACTTCATTCCTATGAATATAAAACCATGTTAAAAATGACCAAAGACTGAAAAAACAGAACTGGAATTAGAGAAGTAGCTCAGCAGTAAAGTGCTTGTGTTGCATGTATGAAGCGCTGGGTTTGATGCCCAGCACACCAGACAAAGACAGTCACATGCACGCATGCGCCCCTCGACCCCCCACACACAAAAAATTGAAACATAAATCCTGAATGCCAAAAACTTCTCTATTTGGCAAAGCATAATTATCATGACATACATGTTTCTTTAATTAAACTGATAACAAGGTCTGATCTCCGCCTTTTACACCATGCCTTGCTTACACCTGCTAGCCTTGGTATGTTCAGAAGATAGCAGGCATACTATCTTCTTAAAATTATGTTTTAACCAGACTAGTATTAGTCTGGTTAAAACATAATTTTCCAGGCAAGAATTAGTTACGCATAACGTTGGGGGCACGCTCAATTTGGATTTGAATGTCAGACTAAATTATTTTTAATTCATCCTGTAGGCACTGGTGAGTCACTAAAGGCTTTTCAGCAGAGGAATAATGCAACAAAGAACATTTTAAGAAAAATGCAATAATTTCTAGGTATGAGAAAGATGAGAGAATGGACTAAAGTTAATGATGACACTAGCAATAGATAAGAATGAACACAGGACCACTACATAGGAAAAATTAACCTGATTCAATAATTGCTCAGATAGGGGGTGGGGGGGCTAAAGAGAAGTTGAATAAAAATGACTCCAACATGTAAGGAATGGTTACAGCAGAAATGATGGTAAGATAACCTGATTCTTTGCTCTGCTCATTCAAAATAGCAATAGAAAATGTCTCACATCTATCCAAATCTTCCTTTTGATATTCAAATGGAGGAGAGACAGGAATCAGCCTTTAAAGTTCTCTACTAATAAAATATATTCAAAAGCAATTAAGTATTCTAGAGCCTGACTCCTAACAATAGGTGCAGCTTTCATCTGCTAAGCAGCTAAAATATTATTCCAATTTTTGAGCAAGAAACAATTTCAAATCAAAGAAGTTGCCAAGGATATCTAAATCAGTGAAAGAGTATAGATTCAATGATCAAGTCCAAAACACTTTTCACTAATTTATTCTGCCTAGTGTACTAAATAAGTCAGACTAAATTCAGGGTAAAAATTGTCATTGAAAAAAACTTTCTGACTTACCGGTATCTATGTACAAACACACCCTTAAATATTGCATTCATCATATTTTCTATTTCATCTTGATTTTCTTGAAGCTGAAAAGAATACGTAACACTGTTAAAATTGTTATTCAATTATAATGGAAGATAACCAAAAACCACACCTGAAAATTGTCACAGATATAAATGGAGGACTCTCCAGGGGTTTTGTGGTTACATCTATTTTTAATACTATTACATGACAATAGCACTGTAGCACTGTCCCATTGTTCATCAATTTGCTCGAACGGGCACCAGTAACATCTCCATTGTGAGACTTGTTCTTACTATTTTTGGCATATTGAATACGCCACAGGTAGCTTGCCAGGGTTCTCCAAGAGGGACAGAGGAATCAAACCCGGGTCAGCCACATGCAATGCAAATGCCCAATCTGTTGTGCTATCGCTAATTAGTAACTAATACATGAGGTAGCTACCATCCCATAATAGATACTATGTTTGAGTTCGCGTCTAATGTTTATCTAGTAGGTTAATTTCTTGAGGCACTCACAATCATCCATTGTATAAAAGTATTCTAAAGAAATCTAGTTGCATAGTGTATAATATTCATATCAAAAAGAATAATCATGGGGCTGGAAGAGAAAATACAATGGGTAGAATGATGCCTGAGCACAGAACCAGGAGTAAGATCTGAGCACCCTTGGCTGTACCTCAATATCCCCACCACACAATCATTACCTGCCATGAACCAAAAAAAAAAGATAGCTATTATTATCCTATTGTTTGTTGTTGTTTATTATTTAAATAAAGAAGATTCACACTATCTGGTGCCTGCTCAAAATCATTAGTAAATTCGCAGTTTCTCCGCAAAACATTTTTAGGGAAATAAGTCTAATGTAAATAAGCAAGTGAACATTTCAAATCATTTGATGTTTTGGTTATTTGGGGGGCCACACCTGGTGGTGCTCAGGGAATACTCCCAGCTCAGTACTGAGGGTACCATATAATGCTGGGGATTGAACCTGGGCATCCCACATGCAGAGCCTGAGCTCCAGCCCATTGAGCTATCTCTCCAGCCTAAATTTTCAAATCCTAGGTGACTTTTCCACATGTGTATTTTCATTAAAGAGCCTGTGAATTTAGTAGAAATTACTTTAGAGCTTGAAGAATGAGGTAAATCTTTATAATCTAAATATCAATTAGATTTTACATTATGGTTTATTTTTGATGTTTTGTTTCTTTTAGTAGCTTGCATTTTAATTACTGTAGCTTTGAAGCCACAAGCAGCAATGCTCAGGGGTTACTACTGGTGGTACTCAAGGAACCATATGGGATGCTGAGAATTAAACCTGGGTTGGTTACATATATGGCACATACCTTACCCGCTGTACTATTCAAGTTTAGCAAGAGCTTATACATATAATATTCATTACCATAACTATTCTACAGTTAAACCTAATCTGCATGTATTAATTACTCCTACATATGTGGAAATTTGCATCTAAAAACCTACAAAACCTACATCCAATCATTCTATGTTCACAATTTTAATTTTTTGTCCAAGAATCAAGCTATAATTTCAACAACTAAGACATATGCAGTTCTCACCAATAAATTACCTAACAAAACTTGTTAAGTAAATTAAGGGGCAAAAAATTACCAATTCTTCCTTTTAAAGTATATGAAGAAGATGAGGAATATAGACTTGAAAAAATTGGTCAACATTTTTCAGGCTATTAAAGACAGGGCATTATAAAATACTATTGACTGTCTCTAAATTATCAACTAACCCCCAAACTTCAAGATCAAGTAATAATTATGGATTATGATAACAAATATTTAAGTGAACTTTATTACAAAAATTCTGAAACATAAAGCTTTGTCTAATAGAAATAAAAAAATAAATATCTCCAACAGCAAAACAATAAATCACCAACGGAGAAACTTAAATCATAAACACCCAAGGAAAGTAGACACAAGGGCCAGGAATATTGCTCTGTAGTTGGAAGCCTGTCTCATGAGCTGGGGGTGAAGGCAGTTGGAATAGAGAGGCGATCACTAAGTCATTGATGGTTGAAGGAATCATTCAGGATGGGAGATGTGTGCTGAAAGTAGATAATGGACTATACATGATAGCCTCTCAGTATCTACATTGCAAACCATAATGCCCCAGAATAGAGAGAGAGTATGAGGGAAATTGTCTGCCATAGAGGCAGGGGGAGGGTTGGAAAGGGTGGGGATAATATTGGGGACATTGGTGTGGAGAATGTGTACTGGTGGAGGGATGGGTGGAGGATCATTGTATGACTGAAACTCAAACATGAAAGTTTTGCAACTGTATCTCACGGTGATTCAATTTAAAATTACCACATATTTACTATTATTTAGCATATGGATTTTCATGATATGCGGCAGTATTGGGTGATCAGTTATTAATGTTAAACAAGTGATCCTAACACCACAATAAAAACCAATTCAGACACCACAAATAGCCTAGAAATTATACTTCAAAGTAATTTCATGTAAATGAAATCTCATCTGATCCTTACGATATCTGTGGAAATGAGGAGGAACACTTCCACAGAGGTAAATGACATTAAGGCTCAAAACAACTTATCAAAGTGGATCCACATGGAAAGTATCATGTTGAGTGAAGAGTCAGAAAGAAAGGACCAGACATAGAACTAGATTGCACTCTTCTGTGAAATACAAAGTAACAGGAGACTAACACCCAAGAATAGTAGAGATAAGGGCAAGGAGGTCTGTGCTACGGCTTGGAAGCCAGCATCACATGCTGGAGGAAAAGGCAGCTCAGACAGAGAAGGAAACACCAAGTAAAAGGGTGCTGGGAGGACCCGCTCGAGTTGGGAGCTGCCAAAAACAGACTAAAGACTGAACACAGTGGCCACTCAACCTCTATTGCAAACTACAATAGCCAAAAGGAGAGAGAGAACAAAAGGGAATGCCCTGCCACAGAGGCTAGGTGGGGAGGTGGAGGAGGTAATGGGGTGGGAGGGATACTGAGATCTTTGATAGTAGAGAACGGGCACTGGTGGAGGAATGGGTAACCGATCACTGTATGACTGAAACACAAACACAAACGTTTGTTTCTAAGTATGTAACAGTACCTCACGGCGATTCACTAATAAAAAAATAAAAAATAAAATAAAAAGTAAAAGAGAGGATCATTTCTAAATGAAAAAAAAAACCTATCAAACTGCCTGAGGACTCCATACTTGAAATCATGAACTCTTTCATGGTCCAAAATTCCACACATAACAAAAATACAGAAATGTTATATTGTTGTCCTCTACTATCAATGAAATGGGACTAAGACTTAAAAATGCTTATTTTAAACTTTCAAAACTTGAATCTCATGAGACAACAAATAAAATACCAAAACATTCAAGGCATAAATTTACCTCTTTCCGCTTTTGTAGCAGGAGCTCTAGCCTCTCATTGGCTCGTTTCCCAATCATTTTATTCCGTTCTGCCTCATATTGTCTTTGTGTGTTATCCATATTAATGCTGAGATTCAGTGCCACGTTCACCAAAGCTGTCATTAACTTCATAGCTTTAAACAGAAATCACTGAAATTAGCTTTATCAATACAAAAATTTGCAAAATAAGATTAAATTTAAAACAAGACGAACTGCTTGGCTTTTATTAGAAAAACATGTGAGTAACAACAATAATAAAACAACAGCTAATGTGTACTGAATACTTACTATACATCAATTACCTATACTAAGAAATTTTCCTGGTTTAATCTTCTAATAGGCACAAGGGTCTCAAACAAATATGAAGAAATTAAGAAATTTGCTTCAGATTACAAAATTCATTAAAAGTCGTATAAACTAAAATCCTAAACCAGGTAATCTGATTCCATACCATGTCCAAATTCCACTGTTCTAAAAATATGCTCCCTACAACAATCTTTTCCCAGAAATCATGATTCACTCCCTAAGTATAATTTGTTTCATATAGCAGTAATTTAGCTATCTCAGTAACTAAGGAAGGAGGAGCTTTATAAACATCCAAAAGATGTTGAAGTGTTTTATCAGTATTTGGTTTTCTATAATCTTACTACTACACATCATGATAAAGATAATGGTACAATTATGATAATCAGATCTAGACAAAAAGTCCAAAGTACAAAGAACACACTACCAATCAATAAAATGCTTTTAATTAGACCTCTTCCAGATCCCTAACTTTGGATACTTGCTTCAAGACAAGTTTCAATGCCCGTAATTTAATATATAAACACTGAAATATCATGCTATTTTAAGGTTTTTAAAGCTTACTCCATATAATTTCTCCACCCTGGTTCAGTAGATGACGGACCAGCACAAAACTGCATGTTAATTTTTCAAGAGCTACTAGCTCTTTTTCAAAAGGTTATTCCTAGGTCAGAGAGCTAGCTCAAGAGACTGAGTGCATGCGTGCATGCAAGAGGAGGCCTAGGTTTGAACCTCAGTTATGAGTTTGAGCCACATAACCAAAATAAATTAGACTTCCCAATTTTCTACTGAGTTATTTCACTCCCTTAGCAAATCAAGTTTGCTATTCTAGTCTAAAAGCATTCACTTAACAATCATAATTGAGTTTACATAAGCCAGCAAATTATTGGTATATCTTAAGCTCATAGAGTAAGATTGCACGCATTTTGTGACAGAATATAAAAACAAAAATGAAACCTACCTGTTATGTATGAAATCCTATCATAAAAAGTATTGTAAATATGTGCTTAAAATAAAAACAAAATCTAAAATAAGAACTTTTAAAAATAAAAATTAAAAAAGTCTACTACTAAGAATAGAGCAGGTAGTAAAAGTATACTTTCCATTCTTGTAAACTTGTGTACTAAAGTGCAGACTTTAACTTTTTGGGAAAATACTGCCAAGAAAGATATTTCAAGAAAATTTTTCTAACTTTCTTGAGAAAAAAGAAAATGGGAGTAATCAACCTCCCCAACTTCAAACTCTACTACAAAGCGGTAATAATTAAAACAGCATGGTACTGGAACAAAGGCAGAGCCACAGCTCAATGGATCAGGGTTGAATTTTCTGACACCCTCCCCTACCAAATATATGATTATCTAATCTTTGATAAGGGAGGAAGAAATGTGAAGTGGAGCAAGGAAAGCATTTTTAACAAATTGTGCTGGCAAAACTGGACAGCTACATCCAAATAATGGGCTCAGATCTCTACTTATGACCATGTACAAAAGTCAGATCAAAATGGATTAAACATCTCAACATCAGACCAGAATCCCGAAGGTACACTGAAAGCAAGATCGGCAAAACCCTCCACGATATTGAAGCTACCGGTATCTTCAAATATGCCACGACACTGGCCAAGCAAGTGAAAACAGAGATAAACAAATGGGACTATATTAAACTAAGAAGCTTCTGCACCTCAAAAGAAACAGTGACCAAAGTACAAAGACAATCTACAGAATGGGAAAGGATATTCACCCAGTACCCATCCAATAAGGGGCTGATATCAAGGATATACAAGGCACTGGTTGAACTCCACAAGGAAAAAACTTCCAAGCCCATCAAAAACTGGGGTGATGAAATGAACAGAAACTTTCTCAAAGAAGAAATCCGAATGGCTAAAAGATAATAATCAGGAAGATGCAGATCAAAACAATGAGATATCATCCCACACACAGAGATTGGCCCACATTCAAAAGAACAAAAGCAACTGGTATTGGCGCGGATTTGGGAAGAAAGAGTCTCCCCTTCACTGCTGGTGGGAATGCTTACTGGTTCAGCCCTTTTGGAAAACAATATGGACAATTATCAAAAAATTAGAAATTGAGCTCCCATTTGACCCAGCAATACCATTCCTGGGAATATATATGGAGAGGCAAAAAGGTATAGTAGAAATGACGTCTGCATTTGTATGTTCATTGCAGCACTATTTACAATAGCCAAAATCTGGAAAAAACTAGAGTAACAAAAACAAATGACTGGTTAAAGAAACTTTGGTACATCTACAGAGTGGAATACTATGCAGCTGTTAGGAAAGATAAAGTCATGAAGTTTGCACAGATGTGGATCAACATGAAAGTATCATGTTGAGTGAAATGAGTCATAGAGAGAAAGACATAGAAAGATCACACTCATCTGTGGAATATAAAGTAACAGAATGGGAGACTAACACCCAAGAGTAGTAGAGGTTAAGAACCAGGACGTCTGCCCCACTGCTTGGAAACTGGCCTCACATGCTGGGAAAAAAGGCAGCTGAGATAGAGAAGGGAACGCCTAGTAGAGGATGTTGGGAGGACCCACTCAGGTTGAAAGATGCATGCCGAAAGTAGACCAAACATGATGGCCACTCAGTGTCTCTATTGCAAACTACAACACCCAACTGGAGAGAGAACAAAAGGGAATTCCCTGCCACAGAGGCAAGGAGGGGTAGTGGGGGTTGGGGTTAGGGTGGTGGGAGAGATACTGGAAACATTGGTGGAGGAGAATGGGCACTGGTGGAGGGATGTAAAGGATCACTGTATGACTGAAATGCAAATATGAAAGTTGATAAATTTGTAACTGTACCTCACAGTGATTCACTGATAAAAAATTTTGAAAAAACGATTTTTTTCACAAATACATTATACTGTTAATGACTATAATACTACAGCAATGCGATTTACTCAAACCAAAATGTGCATACTTATTAACTGAATCAAAATTTATGTTTACTTTCTAGGAGGAAAGAAAAATTTAATCGGCATCAAAAGAGCAAAATTGTTGTAGAACTGTCTAGGGCTTAAAATGTAGTTTTTAATCATTAAAATTAAAGATGACAAACTCTTCTCCTTGAATTACAAAACTGAGATTGTCAGTGAGGATTGGGGCAGTGGGGTGTGAAGAGACAGGGACATGGATGACAAAAAGGACAACAAGTGAAGTAGTAGACTAGAGGGACATAAGAACAATGACAGGGGGTCTTGTGCACTCTGGTGGTGTTGAAGTAACATAGTACATCCAAACCAAAACCATTAATAATACCACTGCAACCATGTCATCTCAACTACAATAAAAAATAAATATTTAAGAATAAGTTAAAATTAGGGGCTAAAGCAATAATACAGCAGGTAGGGTGCTTGCCTTGCAAAGCCAACCCAAGTTCAATCCCCCACACCTCATATGGTCCCCTGAGCACCACCAAGAATGATCCCTGAGTGAAGGGCCAGGAAAAAGCGCTGGGCAGCACTGGCATGGTTCAAAAACCAAAAACAGAAACAAAAGATAGAATTTAATATCAAATAATGGGACACAGGTTAAAACTACTCAGAAATAACAGAAAATAAAGTAAGGGAATAGCTCAGGGCAAAACAGCCCACCTTGCAATCATGAAGCCATAAATCTAATCCTTGGTGCAACCCAAATGTTTCAGCCATGACCTATAAGCTCTGCTGACCAGGCCCCTCAGTACATTTGCAGAATCTGTGATCTCTGTTGAACAGTCAGATACGCTGAAGCACCGTAACAATGCATGACCCCTGACAATCACTGCAGCTGTTAGTGTGATAGCCAGCAAGCAGCACACCACAATGTCTGCATGGACCACAACTGAGAGTGAGACATGGTCACAGGGTCCAGGCGAGCATTATATATCCCACCATAGTATAATGGTCATATCCCACCATAGTTCATATGTGTGAACCCTGGACATTTCAACAGGAAAAAATGAAAGAGAAAAAAAAATCAACTTTTTGAGCAATAATTCAAGAGTAAATATCATTCTGATATGATCATTATACCAGGAGGAGCTATGCAAACCAGAGATAAAAATAAGGGTTAATCAGACTATATATTCCTTATAATTGCTTTCCTCATTTCTTCTGTCATTATCTTCTTCCATGATAGGGACTGGAGCGATAGCACAGCGGGTAGGGCATTTGCCTTGCACATGGCCGACCCAGGTTCAACTTCCAGCATCCCATATGGCCCCTCAAGCAATGCCAGGAGTAATTCCTGAGTGAAGAGCCAGGAGTAACCCCTGTGCACCATCAGGTGTGACCCAAAAGCAAAAAAAAATCTTCCATCATGAAACATCTTTCAAGAAAAATTATTTCTAAATACCTTTTCCCCCTTTCCTCTGGCATAGTAAATATCAAATAAGTTTCTCAAAAGAAAATCGCCATATATTAAAAATAGAATGCATTCATGACTAAAACTAAAACTACTAGAAAAAATCTAGAGTTTGGAAAAGAGGAAAGTATCCTTTAATTTATAAACAAAAATTAATGTGTCACAGTTTCAATTCGTAAATGAGGAAAAAAATTTCATCTCTAACCAAAGGAAATACACAGATAATAAATACTGACCTGCCAGGGTGCTTGTGTGTCGAAATGCTCTGACCTGTGAGTCAGATAATCCCGTAAGAAGTGAAATGACGGTATCCATCATATACTCATCATATATGATACTATATTGACACTGCCGTACTAATACACCAATGAATTCACAAAAACTGGATTTGAACTTCTTCCACTGAGGACCTGCCATTGTAAGTGGATAATCTCCACTATCCTAAAACAGAAATTTTAAAGAGCAATTTTATTTAAATTTTATGACAATGAATTTTATTCATCTTTGATTCACACAAACCAATGCAATAAAACTCCTTTAATTCACCTTTTCTTTTCCAATTCTCAAAGCTGGCAGAATGATAAAGGAAGAACACCTCTATTCTTTTCAGATCAAGATGGCTATTCTGAGTTTACTTTAACCAAGAAAAATATACATAAATTACTTAAATCTTTCTGATCAATTCAAAATATTATCCCACAATTAAAATTTCTTCAAAAGGAAACCAAAATGAAATTAATTATATTCTTCACATCAATAAATTGTGAAATATCCTAGATATCTAATAGAAATTATGTGAATTATAAATAATCAAAATATTACAATATATAAACAGTAGCTTTAGGACAAAAGTCAACAGGTATAAACAAAAAACTTTAAATATAAATGAGAATCGGTTTGTGATGGAATATGGGCACGGGTGAAGGGAAGGGTGTTTGAGTACTGTATAACTGACATGATCCTGAGAACTTTGTAACCCTCCACATGGTGATTCAATAAAATTTAAATTAAAAAAAAAAGAAAAAGAAAAAAAATATATGTAAATGAGAATCAGGGGCTGAAGTGATAGCACAGTGAGTAGGGCATTTGCCTTGCACATGGCCAACCTGGGTACAAATCCTAGCATCCCATATGGTCCCATGAGCACCTCCAGGAGTAATTCCTGAGTGCAGAGCCAGGAGTAACCACTGTGCATTGCTGGGTGTGACCCAAAAAGAAAAAAAAAGAAATGAGAATCAAATAGTACAGCCTGGAAAGGCTGGTACTCTGTTAAAAAAAATGGGAAGGAATTTTAAAATAAACTTACATTAAGATCTTCCATAAAGAATTAAAAACAAACACATTCTTTTTAAAAATCAGAAAGGGCCAGGAATATACCCCAGAAGTAGAGTATTTTCACATTTTTAAGGCCTTGGGTTTGAGCACTGATATCACACACACATCCCTTCCACACAGAAACCAATCATAAAGCATTGTAAAATGTTCCCTGGTTTTGATCCCTGGAATACACACAAACACACACAAGACACAGTCCTTTCCACACCACTCTTGTAAGTATGGAGAATGTTCCTAAACATGCCCAACTTTTTGTAAAAAATGTGCAAGTATCAGCTCCACAAAGAAACATGGTACATGAAGGGCAATGATTCTCTCTATGCCCAGGGAAAGTTGCATTAGGGCAAGCAGTAGAGTGGCTAGAGGTCAGACTAAGCAAATTTTTCACAAAAAGGCTAACACTACAAAGAGAATTGTGTTGAGGCTTGAATGTATTGAGCCCAACTGCAGATGTAAGAGAATGCTGGCCATTAAGAGATGCAGGCATTGTGAACTGTGGAGATGGGGGGAAAGAGCCAAATATCTGAGATCTATAACTCATCTTTCATTATGAAGATTATAAAATCCTAAAATTATTTTCACTTCATTTGATTACACCTGGTCTGTGGGAAGGGAAATAAAACTAGTGTCATGAAAGAGTATCCATGTGGAGAAAACTGCATGATGGAAAACAAATAGAAGGAATATCCCAAAACAGAAGTAATCTAAATATATTAATGTGAACACATTTAGTTGCTCTCAATATTTAAAACTATAAATAAATTTTCAATGAACATCTTTTAGACACATACTAATTTAAAATTTGTTTGCATAAAGCTCTATAGAAACAATCTGATACTAAAATTATAAAATTATGGAACACATGTTTCAATAAAGAGAAAATTTAAGTGCACTTTAATTTATATGTGCATAAATAGTAACAAAAAAACAGGTAGGGAAAGTTTTTGAATACTGCATTAGGTTTACAGATATGGGTTACAAGCAGAAGTTGTGGCAAGGTCTTTATATTGTCTTAAAATTAAAAAATAAAGTTTACAAAGAGACCAAGAATACGTAGACCTTGTCAGAGTTAAGAGTCACCAATTACGGTATACTAGAGACTTAAGATGGTCATTTTATCTACCATTAGCAATATTTTAACAGTCTCTTTTTCTTGAGGGATAAGATAGCTCAAATCAGTCCTTTCATACTTTGCATGCTGGAGTCTCTCAGGTTCTGTTCCTGGGACTTCATCACGCACCAAGCACCACTGGACTAAACCCCAAGAAGAAATCCAAGAGTATCACCCAATTACCTCCAAATATGGCCCAAAAGCATATAAGGGAAAAATAAACATTTTTCTCACTGTAACATTAACTTTTAAAAATTTTTAAAACTTCAAAACTTTTAAAAATTATGTAACATTAAAAGTTCAATAGTCTCTTATCTAAGAAAATGGCCTTAATTCAGCATCTAGGTTTTCTTTCTTATTTTTAAGATTATCATATAGTGACTACTCTATCTTAATAGTTAAAACAAATGGGTTGCTGATATTTTCAAAATCGTATTTCAAGATTCTGATCTCAAATAGCAGTTTCTCTTAGTAATAAAGATCTCACTAAAATATTTAATATTAAAAAGTACAATACTATGGGGGCTAGAGCGATAGCACAGCGGGTAGGGCGTTTGCCTTGCACGCGGCCGACCCGGGTTGGATTCCCAGCATCCCCTATGGTCCCCTGAGCACGGACAGGGGTGGTTCCTGAGTGCAGAGCCAGGAATGACCCCTGAGCATCGCTGGGTGTGACCCAAAAAGCAAAAACAATGTACAATACTATTATTCAATATTACCTCTAAATTACTTGGATACTGATTAATAGCACTAGTGACCATCAAAGGTCCATCCTTTTTTGTAGATTTGTCTGTTTTGGCCCACATTCAACAGGTTGATTCCAGGCTCTGTACTCAAGGGCTACTCCTGGTGGTGTTCAGGAAACCATATACAAAGCCAGGGATAGAATGAGAGTCAGCTATTTGCAAGGCAATTGACTCAATCTCTGTACTATCTCTCGGGCACTATCATTTAGAATGATAGTTCAGAGTTTCATCTTCAGAATAAACTAGGAAACATAATCATGTGAAACGCAAATGAGATGAGGCTTTCTACTTGAAAACTCTTAGTGAAAACCTTAGTAAGACTGCTCTGATCAAAATGAACAGTTTTTATACTCAAGGAGGTACACTGGCTTGCCGCCGAGATGTGATCCCGGGGGCCGCAGGTGTGCAGCCTCACCGCAGCTGCATGAGCATGACTCCAGAGGCCAGCTAAACTACTTTTGATACCGGCAGCTCCTAGCAGATTGTCTCCAGACTGAGAACTAAGCCTCAGCCCCATGCCTGCCCAGGAGGGGAAAGATTTTTCTCTCTCTCGCCTTTTCTTTGGAGCGGGGGTGGGGGGGGTCGCGTGTGGCGACTGCCATATTATGAGGACCACAGATGAGAGTTACGAGCTTGCAATGATCCAATTTCTGAAAGAAATTTCCCTGGACTTAGTTGCTAAAATACAGAAATGCAAAACCTCCTATTTCTTCACAGCAGGTCTGACTCAAGTGGGGAATTCCTAACAATAATAGTGAGTTTTTTTGTTGAAGTATTGTATGTAACCAAAGTGAAGAGATGAAGAGAAAGTAAATTGAAATTTATCAGTTACGGGGGAGGGGAGGGGAGGGTGGAAGGGATGGGAGGTATACTGCGGTGTTGTTTTTGTTTTTGTTTTTGGTAGGTGGAATATGGGCACTGGTGAAGGAATGGTTGTTTCAGCATTGTATAACTGAGACTTAAGCCTGAAAGCATTGTAATTTTCCACATGGTGATTCAATTTAAAAAAAAGAAAAAAGGAGCCTACACTATCTATGCTTCACTGGAAATACTTCAAAGACATGAAAAAATGTAATCAAGTTTAGGAGAATGTTTTTATCATTTGTATTTCTGTCATTCAATTTTATCACTCGTTTTGTACACAGTTGAACCAAATTAACTTTCTGATATTAAACTCCTTTCTTTCCTACAAAACCAGCTATACCATGGTGTCCATTTTTAATCTTCTATTTTTATTATTACTTGAAAATTAAGAGGTTTTAAACAATATGATAATTATTTCTTTGCCTAAAAGACCTTTTTTCCAAGAATTGATCAAATTCTTTCTCTTGCAACAATTACATGTTCTTAGGTTCTAAATTTTTCTTTTCATAAAACTTTATTTTTTGCGGTTTTAGGAATCAAACCCAGGGACTCACACATACAAGGCAAGTAGGCCAAGAGTTCTGAACTTATTATTTGACCGTAATAGTAACCATTTATTAAGTTATCACTATATGTCGATCACTGCAAAATACTGTGGAATTTTTTAAGCACTACTGAATTAAATATTTGCAACATTATGAGTACAATTGTTAGGCCACATTTTACAAATGACACAACTTATTCTAAGAGAACACCTTGCCCAATGTTACATAGCCATCTTCTGATGAATTTAATACCAAAGTTCTTACACACTATGCTAATCATAAGGATTTAATAATACTTTCAAGGACTGCGAGTGTGGCTCAGCAGTAGAGCACAAGCCTCATGTTGCTTGACACTCTGGATTCAATCCCCAGCACTACCAAAAATAAAATATTTTATTTAAAAATTTAAGAGAACAAAGTTTAAAAGTAAGCCAAGGTCAATATGCACAAATTTAACAAATATTAAGTACAATAAATTACCTCATCAAACTCTTCAGTCATCTTTCGAATTATTTCAGAGTTCTGCATATGCCTAAACATTTCTGCTGTGACAACTCCTGAAATTTTGCAAGTGCAAGAAGTTAATACAAGGCAAAATGAAAAGAATTAATTTATCAGTCTCTACTGCTGAAATGTCTACAGTTACATAAAAAGACAGGCATATTTATTATGTGATCTTTATCGAGACAATAAACACTATAAACAAAGCACAAGAAAAAGACATTCTAAACATTGCACAAGAAAACAGTGCCACACTTTCAACAGAAAATTCTTCTTAGCCTTATCCATTTCTGACTGACAATGTTCATGATACAATATATATACTAGCTAGCCTATTAAATATAAATAATGTGTTATCAACATGAGGTAGCATACACAGTAATGTTTAAAACCCCAAAGAATCACCTGAATATGATAAAGAGAACATAATAGGTGGAGTTCATTTTACCCAGGGTTATATAGTAACTAGAACTGTGTGTAAGGCTTCAAATAAACATAAGTAGTATTTCCCATACAACGAGAAGCCTGTAATCTACTTGGAAGTTGAAAAGAAAGGCGGGAAGGAGGTAGAAATAGACTACTTAAAGTAGTACATAATAAATGCTCTAAGGATTGGCAGCCCCAATAAAAGCAATAGCTTGTGTTCCTCCTCCGCCCCTCCCCCAACAAAAGGATTAGGTCATGCATTTCACAGAAGAAATATGATAAAGATATTTTTAATACAATGGGATAGGAAAGAAGAAATGATACACACTACAACTAGTAGTAAAAGTAATGGACAGATGCAATGTCAAAAAAAGAATTTCAAAGAAAAGGAGACAACACAGGAACACAATGCGCTTGAATTGCCACTGTTAGGATACCACATAGAACAAAAGTAAACAATGGATTTTCAAAGTCACATTTCTATTGCTTGTTATTTGTTTATTCTTTGCCAGGCATACCAGTGGATATTGTAACAACTAATAAAGGAAATGCTGTGGTACAGCATGAGTTTATAAAAACTCAGTATGGTAGACTTTGACCAGAACTTTATTTTGTGTATGAAATTACAAAACAAAATACCATCTTTCTTGTAATTCCAAACTTGAAAAAAATAGCAAGTGATACTTGAGATACTTATCTATAGCCATAGTCCTGGTTACAATCTTAGGAGACAGGTAGATTTAAAGATGAGGAAACTAAGGCTAAACTAAAGAGAAGTTTGCCTGATTATGTACATCATCCTACTTACCCAAGGTGAGACCAATTTTAGTGGCATTTTGGAAGTCTTTACTTACCAAATATTTAAGAACCTATTTTGTTTAAATTTTGCTTACTGTTTCACATATTACTATATTTAGGAAGAATACAATATCTTGACTAAAGAAGCATAGTCTAAAACCCCTTGCACCTTATATTCACTATTTTAACCTTGGATTTTCTTAGGAACAAGTAAACATAATCCCTGACACAATTTAGATGAAATAAGCACTTTCGTATAACAAATTCTACAAATATGTCATTTTAAATCTCCTCTTCTCATAACTGCCAGAATATTTTTTCAAACAGAAAAATAAATAGTTATAACAAACTACTAAGGCAGGTGTGAAAGTTTCATTGGAAATCAGGACAGACTGTCTTAAAAGTATGGAGGACATGAAGTAAGATTAAAAACTTAAATTCTAAAACTGGCAGCTGAGCAGCAAAGAAAAAGTAATGACCAAGGGACATGGGGAGATGACTTAAAAGGGATGGAGTGCCTGCTTTGCATGCAGAAGGCCCACGTTCAATCCCTGGCATCACAAAGAGCCTCTTATCAACACCAGCAGTGACCCCTGAGCACTGAGCCAAGAGTAGCCCTAAACAATGCCAAATGTGGAGCCATATTTAAAAAGTCAATTCAGAGGCTAGGGATGTGGCTTAGGAGTACAGCAAATATTTCCTATGTATGATGCCTTAGGTTTTAATCTAAGACCCAAAAAATTAATTTCTGATTCAGAATCTAATTAAGAAACTACTGAAAATTAAACTGAGAAACTAATACTAAGCAAACTATAGTATAACTAAAATAAAAAGCAGAATTTATGGTCAGCAAAATAATTAGAACACACACTCAGTTCAATCCCTGACACCTCATGGTACGTGAAATACCAAAGTGGTAACTGTTGAGCATCAGAGTGTGGCACAAAAACTATCCCCAATATAAGAATTTCCACTCATTAAATTATTTCTCACACTTGTTCAGTTGTTCTGCAATCAAATTTCCATCAGCAAATGAAAGAAAATCTAAAGAAACAAGATATGGCCCTTGCTTATAAAACATAACAGGGGCTGGAGCAATAGCACAGCAGGTAGGGCATTTGCCTTGCAAGCAGCTGACCCGGGTTCTAATCCCAGCATCCCATATGGTCCCCTGAGCACTGCCAGGGGTAATTCCTGAGTGAAGAGCCAGGAGTAACCCCTGTGCATCGCCTAGTGTGACCCAAAAACAAACAAACAAACAAAACAAACAGGCACTTTAAAAGACTCCAACTCCAAGAAAAATGGATTGGATAAAAGTAAAATAAAAACACATATAATATCTTTTTTTGAAAGAGTTCATCCGAAGCCAAAAATGTGACTCTGTTATAGAAGGCATGCCACCCATGTCTAAAGAGGGTCTGGGTTCAGTCTCCAGCACTGCAAAAAGGGAAAAAAAGCGAGGGGGGGGGGGTAGCGCTGGGAGACAGCTCAGAGGCCAATACAAACAGGCTGAGTATCACCGGAAGTGGCTACCAGAGTACTACTTGGGAACTACTTCTACTTAAAAAAATATTTTTGTCATCACTACATCACTTCCTCTGAGCAGAGTCACTTGAAGTTTCTAATACTGATTTGCAATCAGCTTCTGCTAAGAAAGACAAGTAAACTAGGCAACTATATACTTTAAAATTAAGACAATTTCTCAAAAATGACAACAATAATGGCATTATGAAGATCACAGACACGGCAAGTTAATATATGTCTACTAAATCACAAACATACAAAATAATAAACATACTGCACTGAATGTTACAATCAATCTCAAAACGTATCAGTTCTTACTCTGTATCACTTAACAATTCTAAATGACAAAATTTTTAAAGACACACTGTAGAATTAAAGAAGTAGACATAAATATGTTGCTTCTCAGGTTCTTTTCAGACCAACCATTCTCTAGAATCTCAATTAATTTATATCTTTAAGCAAACTTCCTTCCTGACTTTTATCATCAAATTAGATGATAGCATGATAACATACAATATTGTAACACCGTAATTTGTCATCTTCTAGAATAGCATTTGAAATTTTAAGAATGGGTCAAGAATTAGGGAGACACATGACAGATCAGAACCTACCCATGATCATCTATTAATCTTGACCAGATTCATCTATTAATCCAGATCTGAATCCATGATTCTCCCACCTTACATAAGTCTGTCCCATTGTCAAATGTCTGAAATAAGTATTTTTGTTACAGAGAAAAAAATTCTATAGTCTGTATTTTCCCCCTACTACTTTAATATTTTTTTTTTTTTTATAGTTTATTTTTAATTAGTGAGTCAACGTGAGGGTACAGTTACAGATTTATACATTTTTGTGCTCATGTTTCTCCCTTACAAAGTTTGATATTTAATATTTTTTTAAAGAAAGTAAAAACATTTTCACCAAAATCATATTCCCAGCCCGTTTCTTTACTTTTTAGAAGAACTAGAAATTTTACCAATTCCTTACTGAACTTACTTACTTACCCACTTAATTACTTAGTGTTATTCATACCACCTTATAATTCCCTAAACTTTACAATTTTCCTATCTTTTGAACCTTTATCTCTTAATTATCTTCATTCTCCCTTCTTAATCCATCTCTTTGTTCCTAAAACCAGCTGCTGAAAGTGGGAAATATATCTAATAAAACTAACATAACAATTATAAATTGCCAGTTTTAAAGTAACTTTCACATGTAAATCTAAGTGCCACAACTTCCTTATTTCTTGCTTTGTTCTTTGCTCTTTTTATTCTTTACACATACTACTGGTTATACAAATAACAGCTTGGGACAACTTTTGATGTAAAGTGTAGCTTGTGGTGGGACATAAAGAAAAGACAGTTTGAGAACATTATGGTTCCAAAATTATCTTACCTTTACAGCCTGAACACTGAATAAAAAAGTTGATGAGGTCAAGAAGTGCTATATCTCGGTCATGCTTGTATGATTCTATCCAATCATCTACGACCGACTACAGTAGAAGGGGAAAAATTAGATTTATCTCATGCTCTAAAATTAAATCTGCTTAAAATCACTGAGACAAGTAATATCACATTACTTCAAGTTAAAATACATATGTAAATATATACTTACACTATAAAATTCAACTTTAATTAAGTAAAATAACTACCTGACAGTACAAAATGATGGCTAATATACTTTGAATTAAAAGGAATCTGAAAATCAACTACAGAATCCAATTGTATAAAGTATAATTACTATTATAACATTTTGAATATATCCTAGAAAAATAGGTTTACATTACTGTATTTCCTGTATTTACAAAAGTATGCATTAAATATGTAACATTCATGCTGTAACAAAAGGCAAATAAAAATTTTTAAAGAAGTAAATTCCAGTGGCCAGAGAAATAGTACAGCAAATACGGAGCTTTGCCTTGCACATGGCTGAACCAGATTTGATCCCCAGCATCTCATATCGTCTCCCAAGCACAGCCAGAAGTGATCCCTGATCCAGGAGTAATCACTAAGTTTTGCCAAGTGTGCCCCCACCCACTCCAAAATAAGTGAATTCCAGGCTGGAGAGTTAGTGCAATAGGATGAGTGCACCTTTTGTATGCAGGAGGAGCAGGTTCGATCCACAGCAAATTCAGAGTGACCCCCAAGCTGAGACTGGGACTGGCCCCGAACACCTCTCATGTAGTCATAAGTAACCCCTGAACACCTCCAAATAAGGTCCCCAAAAAACACCAAATTAGCGAATTTCACGGGACTAGGGAGAAAAAGAAGCAATCAACCAGAATTTGATTCCCTTCTACACCCCACTGCCACATGTTCTCCAGAGCATCATAGAAGCCCTGTGTACCGTCAGGGTGGCCCCTTGTGTTCTGTAGCACCACAGACCAAAGCAGTACCACATCCATGAGTCCTCACACTGAACCAGTGACACAGTTGGCCAAGTAATGCCAGGAGTGGCCCTGGGCTCCTTGGAAACCATTTGACAGAGTGGGAAAAAAGTCCTGGGCACAGTTCAAAGAACACGGTGACACCTTTACCTTTGCTCATTCACAGAAACCACATGGCTCCAGAGAACTACTGGTTGTAGACTGGGTGAACCCTAGCAATGGAATAGTATAGAATCACACTGGATCACACTAGAATAGCATCACACTGCTGGGTCCTAGTAGGGAGCCACGGGCTGGTTGGATGTGTATCATCAGAATGATCGATGAGCATCCTGAAAATTACTTGGAAGCACACATCTCTACCCCCACGAAAAAAAAAGCTAAAACCAAAAATCAATGACATCAATTTAGATAATCCTAGGCAACAATAGAAGAAAGCAAAGGAACAAAAAGTCTGGGGACGGAGTATACACTGTGGCCGCTTAATATCAAGTATTTCATACAGAAATAGGAAATGAAAGTTCTAGCTAGATAAGGAAAAACTTTTGGAAGACTGTAAACAGGTCAGCTTCTTGCTCAAATTCAGTCTTGGAAAATTACCACAAGTTGGAATACAGAGAAACTACTTTTTTTTCAATGAGAAGCTAATTTAATGTAGCAAATTTTCTGAGAGCTACTAAGGGCATTCCACTTTTAAAAGTGGAAAAACATTTAGAGAAAAAAAGAAGCATACAGGCACAATCTAAGACATAAAAATCACAAAAAGAGGAAAAATTTTTCACTCTTCAAATACTAAAATATCACTGGCAAAAAGAATTAAATGTGCAACTAACATTTTCTATTTGTTTTTTTCGGGGCACACCCAGTAGTGCTCAGGGCATACTTCTGCCTCCACACTCAGAGATCACTCCTGGTGGTACTAATTTAAAGGACTAGAGCACGTATTTTGCATGTGAACATCTCGGGTTGAATCCCTGGCACTGCATTGACCCCTACGCATTGCTTAGAGTACTGTACAAAGTGGCGGTACACACCACGAGGTATGGCCTTCAAATTTATTTTGATGAGCAAATTAGTAAGAAAAATATACTATAGACTAGACAAAAATAACAGCCTGGTTATCAACATATGTAAGCTGGGATTTCTGATGTTAACAAACTGAAAGTTTCAAGGAAAAAAACGATATAGACAAAAAGTATAACATAAAAAGAAAATAACTGAAATACCATCTAATGTAAATAAGGTCATTTATCCCTTTGATAAAATTAACCCAAAGAGGGAACTACAGATAGGTTAATTTTTAATAAGAACAAATAAGCCATGGTATAGCAATATTTTAAGTCGTTATTTTTGACATGCCATATACAGGCACAAATATTTCAAAGATCAAGTAACTAGGTCTATAATAATAACTATATGAATGCAAAGTTTTCTATGTAGGTAAACTTTGGTTAGGTTCAAATGTAAGAAATACATTCCAGTGGTTAAGGAGATAGTGCAAAAGGACAAGGAAGCTTCATATGCTTGAGATCTGGGTTTGATCCTCAACACCTCATGGTCTTCCAAACAGCACTGGGTGTGGCCCAAAACAAATAGAGAAAATATACTGCTTTGTATGACTGACGATAACTCGAAAAGCCAACATTTATTGGCATATTTTATATATAAAAATTCATTAATACCAATCAATACATTAATTCGTTTATGAAAACATATTTATTGTTCCAAAGTTATAAAGGTATGTTTGGTTATTTATTAATAACAAAAAGCTTAAATAGCACAGTCTCCCTAAACCACCCATGTGTAACTTGTACTTATTAAAAATTAGTTCTATGGGATCAGAGAGATAGCATAAAGGGTCCAAGTGCATGCTTTGCATGTGGAGGCCTCAGTTTAATCTCCATCACCATATGGTTCTCCTAAGCATTGCCAAGAGAAATCCCTAAGCACAGCCAAGAATAGCCCATGAAACCCTTCTCGAATTCCCCCTAAAAAACAGCAAAAAACAAAACCACATTAGTTCTGTGAAGAAAAGAGGAAGTGCTTCCTATATCTTTAGAAAATTAAATACATTTGCTGGGCAAGAATATTCTTTGAGCATGTTTTCTCAATTTTTAAAAACCATATGGCTTCGGCATACACTGTAAACATGGAATGTTACTACAATCATAAAACTATGTAGAAGTAACAAGTTTAGGATGATTTAACATGGATCTGACTCCATATTTTTATTGTTCTGATAGAAAGAGGGCAAATAAAAAAGTTATATATAGATAACAGTGACCAAAATAACTCAATTCAGTTTAGTGGATTACATTAGGTCACTCAACAAGGAATTCTATGTGGGCAAAGAACTTCATGTTTTAATGGAAAATGTACAAATTCAGGGGGAAATTAAAATCTTAAAGTCAGGGTTTACATCAATATATTTTTAACCAAGTGACTTTTATTATATACCATTAAAAGAAAATAATGCAACAGAAAATGACTCGACACAGATAAGAGTTCTTATGTCTGAACAGACAAATCCTTAGTTTTCTGACAAGTCTACTGCTTTCGACTAAGATGCAGCATTATAAACATTTTAAGACCATTAGAAAAATCGGGGAATGTTTCTTGAGTATTTAAAATGAACAAGTCCTCTGGAAATCAACTAGAAAGAACACAATAAACATTACCTGCATAGCACTCTTGCCCATTTTAACAACTTCAAACAACATCATGTTTTCCACTCCATTCTGTTGGTGATGGCCGTTCATTCGGTTTGGACCAGGAGGTTTTCCTCCTCCATTTCCACCTTTGCCCTTTTCTCCTGGGCCCTTTTTGCCTTTTTTACAAGTCTGGATAAAAATAAAACATACTTAAATTATATGCCTATCATTTGGAGTTCAAAACAGAGTTACAACAAAAGCAATTGATAGGGTACAGAATTATAACATGTTTAAACTTGACTTAAAAAGAGATTGCTTATGGGCCAGTGATGTGGATTCCATTCATGAAACAAAGGCTTGAGCCCCAGCACAGTCAGGAAAGATAAAAGGACTCTCATACACATCATAATGAAATAATATGGTTTTAACAGTTCTTTTTATGTATCATGTTTCTTTTCATTATTACTACCATATACCTCACACAGTACTGTACTTAGGACACAGCCTTTACATGCTGACCAAATTAATGGGTCCAAATTTCTTTATAAGTGTAGCTGAGTTTTTCTGGGCAAATAACTGAACCACATTGTGCTTCAGAGATGTTTTCTAATTTGTAAAGGGAGAAATAAAATTGTATCTGCTTCAGAGGGTTTCTGCTTTAGGCTATAAACTATAGTGGACAGTAAGAATAACAATTTATCAAGTAATTAACTCATAGTTCAAAATTTAATTTGCTTTCTACTATTTTATTTGTCCTACTAGTTGGCTCAATAATCTTATTCTGTAGCCCCCATTTATGCACTTTTCACCTATGGCATGCTTGGAATATCCTGAGGGCCCAGAGGGAGCCCTTGGTTGAGAAATACTAATCTAGGGACCAAAGAAGTACAAAGGATAAGAGACTGTCTTCCACACAACTGACCCTGGTTCAATAGAGGCGGGAGAGGGGGGGAGGGGAAGAGAGACAGAGAAATGGAGAGAAAACAGAAAAAGAGAGAAAGAAACAAAGACAAAAAGAGAGCACAATCTTGAACAAAGGTGGTAAATTTATAGTGAAGTACCAGAAAATCTCAGGTTTTGTGGGACACATAGTATCTCATCTTTTTTTTACAACAGTTTAAAATGTAAAAACCACTCATAGGTTGTTAACAGTACAAAAACAAACAATACAGTAAGGACTAATCTATAGAAAGGTCAAAAATTTATTTATACTGATAGCCTGAATATTTCTGAACTTGGTTCTATGAAGGGTCCTTCATTCTTCAAGAGTCTAAAACCACTTACTCCTAAGAAACCTCTTTCCAAAAAATGAACAAAAATATTTGTTAAATTACATTTTTTGTTAATGAGTCAATATTTTGGAAGCTAAATACATAATTCCTGGTTTTTAGTAAAAAACTCTGGTCTCCAAAAAAAAGGAATTTCAGAGATAAGGGTGAAAGAAAAGATGAACTACAAGGAATACACTGAAAATTGTATATTTGCAATTTATATCATAAACCTCAATATTCCCCACTAGTATTAAAAACTAATTAGTTCAATTAAAATGGCTCAATATGATATTCCATGCTAAAAGCAATGTGCAAAAGTGATAATACAGAGAAATATAAAAAGTAAACATGGTAACCTAAATATAATTTTGTAGAGGAAAAAAATTCCGTCAAAGACTTTATGAGATAGTATCCTACAGAGAATTAAGATAACCATTTTTTATCTTTCAACATAGAGTTCAGTTTTTTTGAGAACTTTCTTTATAACTTGTTTCCTATCTTTTAAAATAGGAAGTTTTCTAATCCACTGGGATGTTCTAATATTAAAAAAAATATTTAACATTATTAGAACACAGGCTGGGTGGGTAATGCAAGTAGTAAAGCATGTAAGTGGCATGTGCAAGTCCCTGAGATGGATTCCTCAAATTTCATCTCCCTAACACCCCCGCCTCGGCCAAGCACTGACAGTCTGGCACAGGGAGTGGTCCCAATAAAAATATTAACACAATAGCTGGTGCAATAGTACAGAAGGTAATGCACTTTTCTTGCATGTGCCTGTCTTGGGTTTATTCCCTTGCACCATATACCAAACACCACCAGGAGTGACATCTGAGCACAGAGCAGGGATTAAAGTCTAAGTACAGTCAGATGTGGCCCAAAAACCAGGAGAAAATATACTAACACAGTGCACGGAACATATTATAAAATCTAAATGCAGTTTCTCTTAAGATTATAATAAAGTCGGACCCCTAGCAGTGTCTAAATACAGTTAATGAAAACTGTTAAAAAAAATCTTGGGGGAATCTTCTGTTCAAATGTTACCGAAGCTCTTGTCCCAACTTGTAAACTACATCAAAGTCAAAAGTAGTTTCAGTTTTGTAAGATGGTAGTAGAACAAAAAAAAATGTTGAGTAATTATATTTACACAATAAAAGTGTGGCTGTCCTTGGTGGTTTTTGTTTTTCACCTTTTTTCCTCTGTCCTTATTTGTGTAAGCAAACACTAGTGAAATCCCAATGGTAAAGTGATATTTAGTTGTAGTGAGCAAAGAGACTTCAAACAATGTAACAAAGTATATAACAGTCACAGTTAACATTTCTTGAGGGAGGCCACACACTGTTCAGGGGGCTACTCCTGGGTCTGTTGCTCAGCAGTGCTGGGGGACCATATGTAGTACTAGGATTTGAACAAGTGTCACAGCTGTAGTCACATGCTAGGCAAGCGCCTTTATACTTCACAGATTAACATTTTTAGTTTTTTCTTTCTTTTCAACTTCTACATTTTAAGGAAATAAGAACCTATATAAATTACATAAATTGTGTGCACCCTAAAATCTATAGAAGGACTAATTAAACATCATATTACATACAGAAAATATGCCATATGATATCACTGAAAATTACAGACAGGAAAAATACACTGATAGGAAAGCTGCTACTAATAACATACCAGAGTTTTAAAAGCATATGAAACCAGATGCATAGCATATAAATGAGATTCTAGGTACATGTTTATACATAGGTACATGTATAAAAGTTATATTCATCAAATTGCTCAAAGAATGTATTGCATCCAGGTGATGAATTATGTGAAAGCATTCTTTGTTCACTGTACTTTTCTGTATCTGGGGGGAGGGTTTAAGAGTGCATGCTCAACAGTATTGGGGGGCCATAAGGCACTGGGGAATGAACCCAGGGTGTTTGAAAGCAATGCATGCACTCTAGCCCTTTTAGCCAAGCTCCTGTCCCTATATATGCTTTTTAAAGTAAATGTGACATGAGGAAATAAACACAAAATTTTATTTCAAGAAAAAAATATTCTTTTTGGTTTTGGGTCACATACAACAGTGCTCACAGAGGTCACTCCTATTAATGATAATGGGACCATGCAGTACAGGAGATCAATATTGATTCTCCTACATGCAAATCATTTGCTCCAGTCTGTTGAGCTATACTTTTGGTCCAAAAAACAAATGTGTGAACAAAATCACTGTTGCACGAGGTATTTACACATATGCAGAGTTGAATCTAGTCAACAGACATAACTTTGATAATACTTTATCTATAGTGATAAGAGTATATACTCATACTCTCTAAATTTGTAGTCTACTCAGAACTTCATCTCATTCATTTTTATCCTTAACATTACATAAAAAACAAAATGTTGTCAATTATAATCCATTAAGCTTACAATTGGTATGCTACAATTTTAAATTGAATTAGAAATTTTATCCACTTCTATATATATTTGACCAGTTGTGCAAGTAATAAAACCAGCTGATTATCACAGTCTGTTTGCTTAACATGCATGGTTTAAGTAAATAATAAACTGCTAAAAATGAACGATATATTGTTAATCTCTACTTTATACTAATAAAATTGTTAATCATAAGACATTTTTTCTAGAACTTAATCACAAAAACTGCAGAATGTTTATCAGTGGGGAAAGGCATTTTTAAAAGACAATGATATGGTTTATAAATAAAACACACATATCAATCAACCATAGAAACTGCAGAATGTTTATAGTGGGTAAAAGCATTTTAAAAGACAATGATGATATGTAACTAAAACATACATCTCTCTCTATATATAATGTACATACATGCATACATAACTTGATACCTATTGATGCACAAATTATCTAAGAACCAAAATCAAATTATATATTCAGTACATACTTTGCCTTTGCCTTGCTTTTGGTTTTTTCCTTCAATGTCTTCAAAATCTGTGTCAGAAGAAAAATGTGTTTCTGACTCCCTGTGACAGAAAAGTAAGCAATTATTTAAAAACTTGCTTTAAAATATAGATGATGAAGTTTCTTATATTTTGTCCTATTTCCTAAAATAAAGTCTTTGTCAATTAATTATAAAATTTGATATATTAGGATTAAATATAATTAAGATACTTTCACAAATCATTATAGCACATTTCTATACATGCAAGATCTTAAATTACAAAAACAATTGAAAATTATTATTTAGACTTTTTATTATTAAAAGCATTAAATAAAATCAGTGGCTCTCAAATTATTTTTGTAAGAATTGTATAGTTATACTAGATGTTTTTATTTTCCAATTAAAATAATATGGTGGTACAGTGCAAGGAAAACTATTTTAACATTAGATACTGGGTGAACTTTATTAGGAAACTTTAGCATTAGTAAGTATCCTCTAGTCTAACCTACTTCAAAAATGCACATAAATCTAGGTGTGTTTAACTATGAAAAATGCATTTCTAGGGGCTGATCACATAGTTCAGTGGAGAGTGCATGCCTCACAAGTTCCTGGGTTTGATGCAGAGCATCACCACCACTCACAAACAACAACCAAAAAACATATGCTGTTCTGGAAAGATATGCAAATAACATTTTTCTGTATCACTGTAGCACTGTCATCCCATTGCTCATCGATTTGCTCAAGCAGGCACCAGTAACATCTCCACTGAGACTTGTTACTATTTTTGGCATATCGAATACGCCACGGTAGCTTTCCAGGCTCTGCCATGCGGGTAAGATACTCTCGGTAGCTTGCTGGGCTCTCTGAGAGAGGCGGAGGAATCGAAACTGGGTCGGCCACATGCAAGGCAAACGCCCTAGCCGCTGTGCTAACGCTAAGTAAATAATTCTTTATAAGGCCCTGGAGAAAAGGATGAAGCATATGCACTTCACATGAGGCCTGAGTTCAGATGTCTTTAACTACATGGTCTCTCTGAGAACCACTGGGAGTTACCCCTGAGCACAGAGTCAGGTACAGGCCAAACCCTCCTTAATTTTTTATGCAACAAATTAGCTGTGAGCTAGACACACAGAGAGCTAATTCTAGTACTATGAAATGTATCATCTTGAATGAGTAACAACTTCTCAACCTTGTCATCTATAAATAAAAAATATTTAGGGAAGACTGAAATGTCTAGAGTCTCTTCAAATATTTGAAAAGTAAAGCTATATATTTAGGGTGAGAGGGAGTCACTGTATAATCTGGATTTTCTTACCTAAGTAAAATAATTTAAATACACACATGTAATGCATCTATTATGCATAAACATGGATCTACTTCTATATAGCAGCATACCCTCACTTACATGCTTAAAGCAATGTATATTGAAGATGTTATTTGGGGGGCTAGGAAATAACTCAGAAACTTTAAAGTACCCAGGGTAAGCATAAGGTTATGAGCCTATTACTCTCCAGTTCTGCCACATGAATCAAGGAAAACTATAGGTCTAGATCTCCAAAGAGAAGAGGAAATAATGGTATTTGGGTTACACTGGATTGAGCCATATCCATAAAAGATAAAGATGCAAGGTCTTTTGTTCAATCCTTGGGCCCTCATCTGCCAACCCTGTACCTGCCCCAAATACTGTGGAGACTGTCTCACTCCCACTCAAGCACCGCTGGGGTATGGCCCCTATCAAAATTATGTTTTTAAACGTAAGGGTATTGACACTTTGTCACATGTAAACTAGTTTTACTTAAAACAAACCACCAGTTTTACTTGAAACACTGAAACCAGCACGTTCATTTAACCAGTGGCTCACAGTTAAATGTGACTTAATTAACGCAAATTGCAGCATATTAACAAACAGAATCAGAGTGATAGGTTATTTAAAAAATCTAGTCTATTCATTTCTTTGCTTTTCCTTTGGGTTTTTTGTTTATTTTTTAATACTAAATAGTTGTCCAAAAGCTGATACGTAGGGATACTTAATACATTTTGTTTTGTTAGGTTTTTTTTAATCCATACCCAGTAATACTCAAGGGTTACTAATGACTCAGGCCTCAGGGATCACATCACTCCTGGTGGGGCTCAGGGAACCATATGAGGTGCTGGGGATCTAATCTGAGTGACCCGCATGCAAGGTAAGTGCCCTACCCACTATACAATTTTCCCAGCCCCTTAATATTTTATAAATTTAACATAATGATTAAGATGCTAATGAGGAACCAGAGTTCAACACGCTGAGCATGTGCTTTTTATGCAGGAGGTCTAGTTTTGATCTCTAAGCACCACTGGTAGTGGCCTTCAAGCCACAATCAGGAGTAGCTACTCAGAACTGCCAGGTGTAGCGCCAAAACAAACAAACATATGTGTGTACATATATACATACTAATGGGAAGGGATTACTATTCATGTCACATTACTTTCAGCAATATTTTTCCATAGTCAATAGATTGTTATCAATAATCTTCACAAATGTCTACATGGCCTTCTTAAATAAATTAGAAACACTTTTAAATATCTTGGTATTTCAGTAATGCATTTTTCTTCCAAGGACATATGTGGAATATAAGCTTTCTTAGTTCAATAACTACTATAAGTCTGAATAAAACACTAGAATTCCCAATATTCCAATAGTTACAGAATTATCAAAGGTTCAATAACACTCTTGATCTATATTTTCAGATTGTATCTGCTAAAAGAACAAGCCATTAGAAGCTTGATTTACTAGTAAGACAAGCTTCTGAATGAAGCTGAGTGAGTAACCAGAATGAATATACAAAACATCCTGAACCACAGTAGTTTTTCTAATACTTTCCCTCCACTTTCAAGACCAAAACAATGACATTAAAACCTGTCCAGGGTGAAACAACACATGCTAGTATGTTTATTGGGCATCCTAGTCTAACATCATAAATGCTTGAAACCTTATCAATTATCATATAGAATGATCTTTTACTACTCCTCTTAAATCATGGCCACACCTAACACATGCCAAAGCTATCTATTCTGTTACCACCCTAACATCAATTTCCTCTTACTCATGATAGTATTTCAAGTCATTATTACTAAAAATGCTCTAATACTCTATTTAAAATAAAAACTTTTCTTAAAATTATCTTTAGGGCAAGAGGAATAGTATTGTGTGTCTTACACACAGCTGACCCCAGTTTAACCTCTGGTACCACATTTGGTTCTCCAAACACCAACAGGTGTCATTCCTGAGCAAAGCCCTTGGGAATGATTCAAAAAGCAAACAAAAATAGTCTATAATCTTAATAGTAGCATATTCAAGAAAATTCATAATTTTACAAAGAACAACTTTTTTTCTATCTCATATCCTCGCACAAACAAAACAGGACATTTTTCAAGAATCTTTAAAGAATATACAATAATGAAAATCCTGCTTTAACCAGAGCACCACCCAGGAAAGCCCTGATGATTCCAAGCACTGCTTCACTTAGCAGAGCACCAAATAAGGCCCTTATTTCTGGGACAAGTACTATCAAAAGTGGCGCAAGGTTACTGAGTGCTACAGAAGAGCCACCCTCACCCACAAATCATACTTTTGAAATGCTGGAGATAGCCTAAAGAACACAACATGGCCAGGGGCTGGAGTGATAATACAACAGGTAAGGTGCTTGCTTTGTGGGCAGCCAACCCCGGTTCTATCCTGAACATCCAATATAGTTCCCTGAGCCCACTAGGAGTGATTCCTGCGTGCAGAGCAAGGAGTAACCCCTGAGCACAGCCAGGAGTGGCCCCAAAATAAAAATTAAAAAGCCCATCTAGTGAAGCTCCACTGAAAACATGTTTTCTTGTTTTTTTTCAATGATAATCTATGCACTATCAAAAGCAGATATTGGTTATCATTATGACATATTTTAATAGGAGTCCCAGCCATTGGAACCTAGAGAGCAAGCCAAAGCCAATCCCAGCAAAGCTGTTGGAGCTCAAGGTCTCAATGTACCTCTCAAGCTATCTCTGTAGTCCTATCAAACTTTTTAAGCAAGTATATTTTATTTTCAAATCAGGTATTATAAATACTTTAATAGAAAGTTGTGTTTTCTTATGTACATTAGCTCAAATTATTGTGCGTATGTCAAACACCAAAATAATTAGAAAAAAGCTGAATAAGGTATGGTTAAACCAATACCTATGTTGCAGTCACTTTATGAACCAATAAAAACATAATTGGTTTCGGGGCTGGAGCGATAGCACAGCGGGTAGGGCGTTTGCTTTGCACGCGGCCGACCCGGATTCGATTCCCAGCATCCCATATGGTCCCCCAGCACTGCCAGGAGTAATTCCTCAGTGCAGAACCAGGATTAACCCCTGCGTGCTGCTGGGTGTGACCCCAAAAAGCAAAAAAAAAAAAAAATCAAAAAAAAACCATAATTGGTTTCTATTAAAAACTATGGGGAGGGGTAAAGGGAGACATAGCCTCCACCCACCCAAACAGACCCTGGCAGTCAAAAACCTCCAGAACCCAATTGCCACCATGCTTACAGCCGGCCTCCACAGGATCAAATGAGCTTTACACAGAAATGTATCTGTTGAAAAATTCAGGTATGCAGGTTTGGTCTCCAAAATCTCCAGGCTCTCATGGAGTCGGAGATGGGTTACCTCCCTCAGCACCTGTTCTTCAGGAGCCTGGCAGTCATGCACATAAACTGCCTCTGGTCACAATCCAGACATTCATAAATAAATCTCGAAAGAGATCAGCAACATGCAGAAATGCTTCTGGACGCCACAGTCAACATCCAGTTAAATATTTAACTGCAGCTGTATCATTCCATCAAAATTCTAGAATTCCTGGAGCACACAGCCACATTAGTGGCCACATGATATCTCATACTCTACACCAGGAATAGCTCACCACAATGAATTGGGATGTAAAGTAGAAGGCAGCCAAACTCAATTAAATATTAACACACAAAGTTTAACCTGAAAAATGTTAGAAATCTCTTATACAAAGGCTTAATGGCTCCAGGATGAGATACAACAATCTTCATACACTTTCTTCATAGGAAAAATTTTTGATCATTTTTAGCAAATTAATCATAACAATACAAATAAATCATTTAGGGCCTGCTAATGAGGCAGGCTTGGGTGGTGGTTGGAAAAACTGGAAATAATGGTGGTGGGAAGGTATCATGGTGGTGGAATTGGTGTCAAATATTGAATGTAATATATCATCATGAACAATTTTATAAAAATAAAATTTAAAAATAAATAAGATAGAATAAAACAACAACTATGGAGAGCATGGCCTTCAAGATTTATATTCGTTTATCATCATTCAACATTAAAACAAATCTGAATTTACACCTTAAACACTACTGCAAAATATGCATTCCTTACTAAGGTAAACACTTAACTTTCTAAGAATTTTATGTTACACCCTCGAAACAATTTCTATTGTAAAGCCACTTATGGTCTGATAGAACTGCACAGAAAAAATAATTGTGCACCATCTAAATTTAGAAGTGTATTCAACACACAGTACAAATAACATGAAATAACTGTTGTTACAGAGCCTAATGAGCACTGATATAAAATGTTTCAAAATATACATACATCTATATTAGATCACCTAAAGCAAAAAAAAGTGAAATTAACTGGCTTGATACATTACCCACTTTGTAAATAAAAGTACAAAATGATCAAAATATACTTACGGTAGTAGATTAAAATCAGCTGGTATTTCTGGAGCTGCTATCATTTCTTTATCATCTTCTGGAACACCCCAATGTCAGAAATAAATTCATATATCTATGTATACAAAACAATGGCTTGCTTCTTTCTTCTAAGACAGAAAATTCCTTTAAAAGATGAGGAGAGGTCATATTTATTATAGACTCACAAATATCAGGAAGGATATTTACACTGAAAAGTCCCCCAGTGCCTGCGGATGTGTTTTAGTAAATAAGAATTTCCTTCCCTTGCATTTGATTTATGCTGCTTTGGCAGGGAATGGGGAGAAGCATGAGTACAGAAGGCTCACAAGCATTGTTCAGAAGGCTAAGGTTGGGGGCTGAAGAGGGAGGGGGAGATGGACTCCAGGTTAATACTCAGCACAGCCATACTAAGCCTGGCCACCAGTGTCAGTCCAGCCAATTAGTGCCACACCAGGTTGTGCTCATTTATTTCAGGGACTGAACTCAGGCCTCATGCCTTAATCCCCCTTGGATCCTTGACTGATTTTTCTTAATACAATTTTGTCACAACTGTTATAGACACTCAATAGTAGGACTAGGTTTAAAAATTGAAAGAAGCTGGAATCACCGTTTTGAAATTTACAATTTCTTAACCAGACTTAAATATACACATGCCCTAACAAGGAATAGAATGTGATTTACCGGTTTTAAAACTTATGAAAAGTTTGAGCCATAATAAAGGAAAGGTCCAAATATTTCTGATTAAACAGTATAGTTAAAAATTGCAAATACAGGAGCTAGAGAGGGCTTTTACCTTGGATGTGGCCAACCTCAGTTCCATCCCCAGCACTCCATATGATCCTAAAATCCCACCAGGGGGGCCAGAGTGACAGTCCAGCAGGGAGGGCATTTGCCTTGCACGCAGCTGACCTGAGTTCAATCTCCAGCATCCCATATGGACTCCTGAGCATCGTCAGGAGTAATTCCTGAGTGCAGAGCCAGGAATAACCCCAAAGAATTGTTGAATATGAGCCAAAAAGAACCAAAAAAATCCCACCAGGAGTGATCCCTGAGCTCAGAACCAGGAGTAAGCCTGGCTTACTCAAAACCAAAAACAAACAAAAACCCAGATAACAGAGCCCAAGAAAGGCTGTGACAGAAAACATGCTTTGATGGCATTATATGGCTGATCCCCATCAATGCCTCAAGTGCAAACCTGGCAGTACTGCTTTTTGTGATCCCCAGCAGAGCAACAAAGTAGTTTCACAGCTCATCAGTGACTATGAGCACAACTGAAAATCTGTGACCCTCAGTGAAAACAACCACCAAGTGTGCAAGTACTGTAGTCAATTAGATACAAATATCCGTGATATAACAAAAAAAAATGGAATGGATGGAGCTGGAGAAATAGCACAGTGGGTAGGGAGTTTGCCTTGCATGCGGCCGACCCAGGTTCGATTCCCAGCATCCCATATGGTCCCCTGAACACTGCCAGGGGGGAATTCCTGAGTGCAGAGCCAGGAGTAACCCGTGCATCGCCAGGAGTAACCCGTGCATCGCGAGGTGTGACCCCAAAAGCCAAAGAAAAAAAAAGAATGGAACAAGGAAAATAACTTCAAGCATAAAAACATTAAATATAATTTTGGAATTTGTTTTTTGTTTTGGCACACAACCAGTGTTTCTCAGGACTTACCCCTGGCTCTGCGCTCAGGGATCTCTCCTGATGAGCTCGAGGTACCAGGGTTTGATCCAGGGTTGGCTGCATTTAAGGCAAGTGCTCTACCTGCTGTACTTTTTCTCTGGTCCCTTAAAATATTTTAAAGTAGGTTTTTTGGCTTGAGGGGTGGTTGGGAAAATGGAGATAATGGTGTAGTGAATTTCACAGTGGTGGTAGTACTGGTGTTAGAATACTGAATGCCTATTACAAATAATCATGAGCAACTTTGTAAACCTTGGTATTAAAGTGGAGGGAAAATAAAGTGGGATCTTCTACCATGAAGAAACATAGACCAAAGTCTGACTAACTAAATGACCAATTTATGACAATAGAACTGCCTGTTGAATATGGAAAGAGAAAAATGTAACCTGTGATTCAGTCCCTTAAGGAACTTACAATAAGTTTAAATACCAGTAATGTCAGTTGGGCAACAAGTGAATGCCATTTTGTAAAGAAAGTGCCAGACTGTCACAGAAGAGTGCTGCTAGTTTTAAAATTCAAAAATCGCAGTGCCTAGAGGCCAAAGAAACAGTATCAGGCAGTATAGGTTTAAGGCTCTTGCCTTGCATGTGGCTAATACCAATTCAACCCATGACACTTCATGGTTTTCTAAACACTGTCAGGAGTGACCACTGGCCACAAGAACCTGGAATATCCCCCGAGTATCCCCAGTGAGGCCAATCTACAACATCTCCCACACCCCAATGTAGTTTCTAAACAAGAATTTGATCTAAAAGCAAATGACAAGCCTATAAACAAAACAGGCTAAGTCTGAAGTTCTCATCTCAATCATGTGTAACTTCATGGTTTCCCAAGCTTTCTATTACTTGCAAAAAAGTATTAAGTACCCACCTAAATATACATGTTTAATAATAAATGTTCAGTTATTACATGCCTATTAATTTCTAATCATCTCTTCATTAGAAATTAACAAGAATGTCAGCCTCATGTGACAGTAGATACAAGAGCCAGGAGGATTGCCCTATAGCTGGAAGCCTCCTTCAGGAGCAGAGGGGAGAAGGCAGATGAAATAGAGAAGGGATCACTAAGAAAATGATGGCTAGAGGAATCAGTCGGGATGGGAGATGCATGCCCTAAGTAGATAATGGACCAAACATGATGACTTCTCAGTGTCTGTGTTGCAAGCTATCATAATGTCCCAAAGTAGAGAGTATGGGAAATACTGTCTGCCATGGAGGCAGGGGGAGGGTAGGGAAGTGGGGGTCCACCAGGGATATTGGTGGTAGGGAATGTGCACTGGTGGAGGGATGGGTGTTTGAACATTGTAAGATTGTAACCCAAACATGAAAGCTTGTAACTATCTCAATAAAAACTAAAAACTATTCAATAAAACTAAAAAAAAATTAACAAGAAACATCATTAAACTTTCCCATTAATTTAAAAAACCTCTTTAAAATAGGGTCAAAGAAATAATACAATGGGTAGAGTGTTTGCCCTGCATACCTGGGTTCACTGCCTGGTATTCCATATCCATATTCCATATTCTATATGGTATTCTGTATCCCTCTGAGCATCTCCAGGTGCCACCCCCCAAAAAAAGTCTCTTAACAATAACCCTAAGTGGCTACTAATATTTAATAAACATAAGTTCAAACACTGCATTTTCATCTACATAAAGCTGCTATGTATAGAAAGACAGTGAGATAATAGGAGAAACAAGAATAAATAAGCTACAAAGTAAACCCTGAATAATTAAGAATTGTCTACACCACCACTCTTTCAAGCCTCTTAAGTGAACATATAATGTATAATCAAATACTGACAGTATGGTCTCATGTCCTATTAAATCATTGTCTCAGTATTGTTCCTCTTCAAGGCCAAAAACTGTAACTCCATTTTCTTTTAAATGTAACATAAGGCATTATTATCTGCAAGTCTGAGATTCCCAAACTTACCTGGCCTACCACTCCCTTTTCAGTACCCCCTTGGAAATTTACCTTCTTTAGGAAGAACAAGCAGAAACTGCAGCCCAATTGCACCTGAGGCTCTACTGCTCCCCTGGATCTTTGAAGCCCCACTCCACAAGGAAGTTTAGGGAGTGGGAAGGATATCACCCACTTTGATAACTACTGATCTGTGTAGTCTACCAGAGTCCAAAGACTTGCCATCACATGCAGAACATACCCTAGACTCCAAAAATTTCCAACTTACTTTTTATGCTTTATTCACTTTTTTATTCACTATGAGAGTTACAAAGTTGTCCATGATTGGGTTTCAGTTACACAATGTTCCCACCACCAATTTTCCAAATTTCCCTCCTTCCACCCCATGCCCATCTGCACCTACAGTGGTCTCCCTCTGTCTCTGTCTCTTCTCTCTGTCTCTGTCTTTCTCTTACCATTATGGCTTGTGGTATAGGTACTATAAGATTATCATATGTATCCCAACTTATTTTTAAAGGAATACTTTTCAAAAACCTGTATGGACTAGAAGCATTGTACTGGCTCCATTCAAATCCTCAGCACCAGAAATGGTCCCCTGAGCACTGCCAGCGATCATGGCTGAGCAGTGTCAAGAACAATCCCTGAGTACCATGGGTGTTTCCCAACTAAAAAAAATGAACAAAACCAAAATACAATGAAAACCCCACTTTTTAAGGGCCATACCCTGTTCTGCTCATGTATTATTCCTGGTTCTATGTTTGGGAGTCACTTACAAGACCAGGTGGATCTGTGACTGGAACCCAGGACTCCAGTATGTAAAACATTTGCTCCAATCCATTGAGCTAGGAAGCTAAAAGAGGTACAGTTTTTAAATTCTATTTAACATATATCAGGTCATTTAGAAGCCTAGCTTTCTTAAACTGTGGATGGAGACCTCATATGGAAATCTCAAAAAAAACCTGGCAACAGTAAAAGGGTTCTGAACACACAACAATGCAAAACTAATTCAAAGTCGACCACATAACGAATCCCAGGTGGTTCCGGAAGCACTCATCTGTGTTCCATTTCTCAGAAGAAGGGGGTGGGGAGGGTTGTGAGTGTCAAGTTGAAGAAGCTCTGATACAGATGACAAGATGAAAATAATTTAGACATACGATGTTTGCTCTGTCGATATGCCTGTACCCTAGGCCCCCCCCAAAGCATTTCATCAAACCAAGTTTGCAGTACCATATAAATATTTGGGGGACAGGGTTCTCAATGCTCTGGGGATGGGGCTGGACAAGTCAATGCTTAGATTGGAGATGTGGTGCTTCTAAGGCACTGCCGTGTTAGAGCCACACGGGGAAGTGCTCAGGGCACCATTCACTTCAAGGGATCAAATCAGGTGTGTGCATATGCAAGGGATGTGATGTGCCCCTGAAGCCTGAGTTATCTCCTGACCCCATAAATACAGTTTGGGGCAAACTTTTCTCCCTCAGTGCCAGGAATTGTCTCCTGGGACCCATATAGACAAGGCAAGTGTTCTACCACTGAGCCACCTACCCACACCCTTAAGCTGACTTTAAATGTCATTCATTAGCGACATGAAAATATCAGTTCTGAAAAGCAGAGGGCTCTCAGTAAATTATACACTACATTTCTCTAAAGAGCATAAAATTCATAGTACAAGACTGGACAGTTCTCTATCCCAGGAAAATATTTTTAAAACATTTCTAAATACTACAAAACCCATGCAACTAACTGGAAGTATCTACTGTAGGATAACATAGCCTCAGGTAGTTTAGGTTTATTGGGTTACTCCCGTTACAGTGCTCCCATTCCTCTGTGTTTATTTGTAGCTTCTTAGTGTGTTCTGTTGACTTATAAATATTGTTTTTCTCTTCTCCTTGAGTCCTTTGCATAGTATATTCAGAGCCATGTCCTTTTTGTATGGACACAGGAAGACTTAGCAAATGTTTTGCTTTTGTAACCTGGGAGTCATTTGACTCTACATGATATTTTCCTCCTGAGCATCTGTTCTCTCGACCTAAGCCTCAGCTGCCCTTACTTCCTAGCACCCCCAAAAGCAGGGTCCCGCTGAGGGACGAGACGGACCCAGGGCAAGTGGTGAGTTGTGTGCTACCCTGGCATCGAGACGGGCCTGGCCAAAGTGCCTAATGCTTAACTATATAAGTTAAGAACTTGGTCATGGACAAATGCTGTCATGATCCAAACAGTGATGACTAGATTTGGACCCTGCTAGGGTGAGGAATGATTAATCTGGCCTGAGTGCTGTAGTCTGAGTCTGTGGCAAAATGTTTCCAGGAGAGCTGCCTTGCAAGCCTCAATGTATCTCTTGCTATGTCCATACAAAAATAACTAGTATTAAGATGTTAATGAGTATTTGGAATAAGGAGAGGAGAAAAAAAAACCCATAAGAGGTATTTTGCCTAGGGCAAGAGAGGAAAAAGGGAGGAGAGAGATGAGAATCCAGGCTGCAGCAGATCCTGAGAGAGAACGGAGCTAGAAGTGCGGGAGATGGGAAAGATGGAAGATTGAATAAATGGTAACTAATCAGCAACCAGCTTGGTCCTCGTTCTTCCTTCGCCTATCCTTGGCCAATGACCGTCCTGATCCAGTGTATGGACACCGCTGTGTATGGACACAGCGGTTCCAGAGCACCGAACGCGGGTGGTGAGACAGCCACCCGGAGAGACCTCGAGTGCTCACACCCCTCGGCGTGCCTTAGTTTTTTACAATCTACCATTTGCCAAACAAAACGCACTGCACTGGGCATACAGTGGTGAATTGGGAAACGAGATCCTTGACCTTATATTAAACTATCTCTACCCAAAAAAAGCCTTATTGGGCTGGAGCAATAGCACAGCAGGTAGGGCGTTTGCCTTGCATGCGGCCAACCCAGGTTCGATTCCCAGCATCGCATATGGTCCCCTGAGCACCGCCACGAGTAATTCTTGAGTGCAGAGCCAGGAGTAACCCCTGTACATTGCCGGGTGTGACCCAAAAAGCAAAAAAAAAAAAAGCTTTATTTCTATAAGAATCCATCTACCCTCTATTGCCAAATAATATTAAACATAAGAACACTAGGGTATGGAAGATGACTAGGTGCAGGTGACTTGCACCTGTCTTGCAAGAATAAGGCAGCAAGTTTGCTCCTGGGCATCACTGCATGCATCAGACAGATCCTGATAGCTCTGCTAAATAAGATCTCTGTTGCTCCAGTCCATTTCCAGGCATACTATGGCCAGTTGTGTCCTGCAAATAAAGGATCAGACCCCTAGCAAGTATAAATAAAAGATGTTTGAGCACTATAACTAGAAGTACTCACCCAGAGAGCATTTTGTGAACAACACAACTAAAAGGAGTGCTAGCCCTAATGAGCACAGTGGACAAGTATAGATGTACTACCCACAAATAAATATGAATCCCAATCAACAACACAACCAAGTGTGTGTGCGAACTCTTATTATGACAAAATCAACAGAGAAAAAGGGGAGGAAGAATAAATTCCTAATAAAGCCCTATGTTGGAGTTTTGCTCACCTCTACTTGTACAAATGATTAATTTCCCTGCTTAATGGAATGTTTCAATACTGGAAGAATGGCCTGGTAACAGCTCAGAAACAAAAACACCTGCCTTGCACGCATGAGGCAGAGTACAATACTCAGTGACAACCACATGTCCTATTAGTACCTCTGTTTTGGGTCCTAGCACCACAATAAATGTGTAATCTCAGAGGCACCACTGCTGGGTGATATGAACACCAAAACAAATTCATGCAACCCCTATGAGCTCACTATAAAAGCACAAACAGACATGTATGAAAGTACCACAGATACATGTGACCCAGAGCAAAAACCATAACCAAGTGAGGTGTGATCCACCACCCCCAACCTCCCACCACAGCCACTGCAACAGCAGCAGCAGCAGTCAACACAGGGCAGGGGAAGTGTGAGTACTAAAAAAATATACCTTTTTTTTTTCAATTTTTTTACAATGGCCAATGCATGAAAACACGCAACACATACTTTTAAAATTAATGTGCATTATTTGCATGTTCTCCTTGTTTCCTAAGTCTAGACAATCAATAAAATCTTGCTATGTACCCAGAAAGTCAAAACAACCAACAAGTATCTGAGACTTTTACAATTCTAATCATTCTAATAACCTATGTCACCTCAAAATGTTTTCTTAGAACAAAATAATTGCATAAGGTTGTTTTGCAATTCAAAAGGGATGGATATAAACTAGCACTGGACTTTAAAAATTGGATTTAAAGAGCTGAAGGCTTTTGTCTTTTCATTTTAAACTCTTCAATGTGTATAAATGTAGTTTGCTTCCAAAAAACCCCTTATTTAAAAATTAAAATGATCTTTAAATGTACTTAATACCATTTGAGCTAAGTTGGGAAGACCAAAACCATATTAAAATGTGATGTACAAATAAAAATTATGAGTTTAATATTCAAACTCACCAACCAATTCTGGCCTGTTTAAGTTACTAATTTTTTTTAATATTCTCAAAGATCACAAGGTGGAGCTCTCACCTAGTATCAAGGAAAAACTGAAATTATTTTCAAATGTACAAATTTTTTCTCATCAGAGTTAACATTCCAACAATTTTAGAGGATAAAGCATAGAGACAAACTTTGCTTTCTCTACAAATCACTTTTTCTTTTGGGGAAAATATATCCAGTAACAAAATGATTTCACTTCTAACACAGACACGTTTGTAGACAGACTGTCTACAAACTTTTAAAGTTGGAGCGATAGCACAGCGGGTAGGGCATTTGCCTTGCACCCAGCATCCCATATGGTCCCCTGAGCCCCACCAGGGCAAACTCCTGAGTGCAGAGCCAGGAGTGACTCCTGTGCATCACCAGGTGTGACCCAGAAAAATTTAAAGTAAAGCCACTTCCTTACTCTCAAATGCATATTATAGTGCCATTAAACGTTTTTTTAAACTACATTCATGTATAATTATCGGATTAAGAAATTATGAGGACCAGAGTGATAGTAGATAGGGCATTTGTTTTGCACATGGACTTTATGGGGTTCAATGCCTGGCATCCCATATGGTCCCCCAAGTACTGCCAGGAGTAACTCCTGAGCATTGCCAGGTGTAGTCCAAAAAACAAAGACGATAACAGTTATTAATATTTTAATTAAATTTATGCAAACACTCTACATTACTTTTGACATAAAGATTTCAGAGCAAGAGAGATAGTACAGCATAGGACTCTTGCCTTGCATGAAGCAAACATGGGTTCAATATCCAGCATTCAATATGACCCCCCCACCCACACACCCCTAGGGGAACACCAGAGCCAGGAGTATGTTCTGAGCATCGCCTAGTATGGTCCAATAAATAAATAAATAAATAAAAACAACCAGATTCATAATCAACAAGTTCTTTTAGAATCCACATATTATACAAGAGTAGGGGAAACACTTAAAGTAACAGGTATGTTATTTAAAAATTCCAAATTTTTTTAAATCAAAAGCCAGTAAATTCAGCACATTCACCTACCTACCAGTTTCTTTCTCTAAAGAAGCACATCTAGGAATTAAATATACATGAACAATGGTGACAGTCCAGATGTACATATGCATATATGCATCACCATCAGCCTCCCAAAAACTTTACACAACGATCTGTTACCAAAACCTGACATTCACATTCCAGGATCATAAATTCAACACTAAATTTAAGCATCTACAAAACATATGAGCTCTATCATAAATTTGTCTTTATTATGGTCACCTATTCAAGATTAGTAGGTAATAAAAAATTAAAACTGCTAAGACTCAAAGGAATACACATTTTCTTCTGGTTTTGGGGGACACACACGGCATGAAGTGAAGTAGTATTAGGGATGGATAGAATCCAGGATTCCTGCACGCAAACCGTGTGCTCAGGCTCTTTGAGTTATCTCTCCAAGCACAGGAACATTCCTTTTATTGTCCTATCTACTTTCTTAGGAAACAGCAGACTGAGTCTTTTATAAAAATTGAAGTTGTGTGTGTTAAAAGGTAGACTTACTTCCTACAGTAGTATAATAGATGAAAACAGTAAAGTTACTTCATTATTTATGCCAAATGTTATAGGCAACTCTAAGTACAGAGAGCAAGAAATGAAAAGTGAAAAAGAACACACACTGTTCCTTTAAATATAGTCTTGAAAAGAAATCTTGGCATAGTCCATGCTGATTTCATCACCTTTCTTTTACTTTATGGGTTCCCTGCTTGCTTTCTCAAAAATATTTATCATTATTCATGGGGGGTCAGATACAGTAGAGTGGTTAGGGCACTTGCTTTTCATGTGGCTGACCCAGGTTCAATCCCCAGAACCCTGTATAGTTCCCTGAGCACCACCAAGAATGATTCCTGAGTGTATGGCCAAGAGTAGCCTCTAAACATCGCTAGGTGTGGCCTGAACACCCCCACAATTTCTCATTACTCAAAAAGATACTTTTCCTCTATTCTTCCCCCAATTACCACTACTGACTTCTGAGTAAATAACAAGATAAAAAAATGCTATCTGAGCTGTAGTGATAGTACAGTGGGTAGGGCGTTTGCCTTGCACATGGCCGACCCGGGTTCAAGTCCCAGCATCCCATATTTGTTTGTCCCTCCTCCCTTGCCTGGTTGTCTGAGCACTACCAGTAGTAATTCCTGAGTGCAGAGCCAGGTGTGAACCAAAAAGCAAAATAAAATTCTATCAAGTAATGTTTATGTATTCTCAGGCCAATAAAAGTTTTACCAAAATTTCTTCAAGGTAAAATCATATTATTCCTAACTTTACAATATCATTTGTATATATTAGTTTCTTCATAGCTATTATTAAAGTTTGAGTCATTATAACAGTGTTAAAGCTTATGATATTGATGTACAAAATTAATGTAAGTCACCATCTATGTATTTTTGCACAGGTCTTAAAGAATTTCTTTTTGATTAAAATTTAAAAAAGAAATGACCCCTAAGAAATTTCTAATGTTAGCATCTGTTCTAGTAGAAGAATAGATAACCTGGAGAAAGGTAAAAATAAATTCTACATTCCTAATTATAATGCAGAAGGTCAACAAACTCAAATAAAAAGGAGGGCTAGAGAAATAGCCCAAGAGACAGGAACACATGCTCTGCATGTGGGAGACCCAGGTTCAAATACCAGCACTGTATGGTCCTTGGAGCCGCCCCAGGTTTGCATCTCCCCTACTTCCCCCCCCAAAAAAACACACCACCATCAGCATCATTATAAATAACAATAACAATAATAAAGGGGAGACCAAAATATAAAATAACTTTAAAGTAATAAGCAAATGTAACTAAAACAATAGTATAAATGTAACAATTCAAGAAGAAGCAAGTAAGAAAGCTAGGGACACTACACTATACACTGCTAGAAATTAAAGCCAGGCAGAACTGCAAACCACCACCTGTTCCCCTCCTATTTTTAAGTGATAGTAGGTACTCAGCAGTCTAGCTAGTGTAGGATAACATTGGTTTGTCCCTCCTCCCTTGCCACAAGGAGTTTAGGTTTAAGTGCTCTGGAGACACTCCCATTCTTTTGTTTATCTGTAAACTCTTCACTGAATCCTCCTTCCCAACCAGTTAATCATCTTTTCCTAATCAGATTCTGTAAAGTTAGATTCTTCTAAGGATCCTGAACTTGTAAGTTAGTGCCTTTTCCATAGTTTACCTTAAAAGCAATGGCCTTTCTGTATGGACACAAGAAGACAATATTATGCTTTTGAAACTTGGGATTTAATTGGCTTCAAATATTATTCATTCCCGGGCATCTGCTTTCTTAACTCACTTGCCCTCAGTTCCTAGCACCCCAAAAGCGGTGAGTTATGTACTACCCTGGCATTGAGACAGGCCAGGCCAAAGAGCCACAATACTCAACTATAAGTTGAGGGCATGATCATGATCCAAAGGTAACGACGAGACTAGGACCCTGCTGGGGTTAGGAAGATTAACCTGGCCTGAGGACTGTATAGTGAGATGAGATGTCCTCAGGAAGAATCAAACTTTATATCTCTTACTGTGCTCATACAGAATGAAATTGCTAGAAATATTAGAAGTAGATTTACTATAACTATTAAAGCAGAGTACTAGCTCACACCCAGACATACCCTTGTTTGGAATCACACCCTTGAGCAGATCTCAGATGAGATTTCCTTAGATGAGATTTTGTTAATCTCAAGAAATGGTCTTACCCTTCTTTGTTGATTTGTTGGTGTTAAACCCACCTTTGTGCTACTGCCCTATGTAATTTGCTATATAAACTAAGACTGCGGGGCGGGGGGCGAGGGGGGAACAGAAGAAGACAGGGGAGATAGAAGAAGATCCAGAGAGGATCCCAGAGAGAAAGAACGAAATAAACTGATCGAGCAACCAGTTTGGCCGTCTTCCTTCTGCCACCTGCCCTTCCTTGACTGACAGCACACACAGTGGTTCCAGAGCACTGAACGCAGGCGGAGCTGCCCGGAGAGGCGTGTGCACTTCATGTGCTTTAGTTTTTTACAACTAGTATCCCTGTATACCACATTCCCCAATATTTTCCAAATGTGGCCTTAACACAATAAGGATTAATAGATTAACCTAACCTGCTCAACTTACTCCAGTTCTCAACCATCAACTCTGAATTCCACAATAATCTAGTCAATGATGAATTGACCCACAAATGAGTTTAACACTGATGAAAAAAATAAAACAATCCAGGGCCAGAGCAATAGTACACACAGTTTAGGCATTTGCCTTGCACGTGGCCAACCTAGGTTCAATTCCTGACACCTCCTATTTTCTCCAAAATCCACTATAAGTGATTCTTGAGTTGAGAGCCAAGAGTAAGACTCAGCACATCTGTGTTTGCACCCCCCCACCAAAAAAAAGAAAAGAAAGAAATCAAAGAACAGAGGGAGGACAGGGGGGAAAGGAAGAGGGAAAAGGGAGGAAGAGAGGGGGAAAAGGAGACAGGCAGAGGGGAAAGGGAGGCGGGAGGGAGAAAGAGAGAGAGAAAGAGAGAAAATACTGACTGACTTAAAGGCTGGCAGATACTGTCAACAAAGGATGAAAGGACATTTTTAGAAGACCCCATTACTCATTTAGAAGATCCCATTACTCATCATTTCACTTAAAATTGCAGTTTCCTAGAACTATCTTTAAGTGAGAACTTACTTTAAACTGTCAATATAGAATGTTTGGGGATGAATATAAGAAAGGCTCCTGTGGGCCAGAGCAACAGTACAGTGGGTAGGGTGCTTGCTTTGCATGTGACTGACCTGGGTTCAATTCTGGCACCCTATATAGTCCCTGATCCCTGCCAAGAGTGATCCAGAGGTGTAAGTCCTAAGCACTTCTGGGTGGAAAGGAAGGCAAGCAGGCAGGATTTTGAATTATTTTTGAGAACTTACTATTCAAACAGTCTATACTCAACCTCTGCCTGAGTTATCCAAGGATCAACACACTACCTTATTCTTACTGTAGTGTATATATACACCAAAGCTGTCATCTCAGGAACTGGAAACTTTCTCTTTAACCAATGATAAAAATATTCTCTAGAAGTTTTATCTAAATGCCCAAATACTGTATTCTCTCTCATCTATTTACGATAGTTACTAGCGACTGCTAGACACCATATACCATTATCATATTTACTGAACACAGATCAACTATCTACTCTCAGTTTTCCCTAACAGGTTTAAATTGACTAGACATTATCTGAGTCTAACTGAAGATAATTATCAGAAAAAATATTTACTTTACAATATATCATCACCTTAAAACCATTTTAGAGAACAAAGATATATAGTACAGCAGATAAGGTGTTTTTGTCTTCCATACACCCAAGCTAGACTCAATCACCAGCACCACATATAGCCCTTTGAGTTCCTCCAGGAATGATCCCTGAATTCAGAGTCAGGAGTCAGAACACATTCATGTGTGACCCAAAAACAGATTTTAAAAAGCACTATATTATGACAAGGTCGATATCCACATCATGGAAAAAAAGTATGTTTTCAATGCATATTACTCTTCATCTACACTATGTGAATGAACCCAAAAAGATCTTATGCTAAGTGAAATGTGTTATAAAAAGATAAAAGGAGAATGGGTCCACTCAGATGAGATATCTAAATAAGAAAACTTCACTGAAACAAGGGCCAAGAATATAGTTCAAAATTTTCCACCTTCCCCCTATTGATGTTGTAGCAACCGATTATGATGCTTGCACACTTTTGGTTGTATTGCTTGTCAGAGTCAAGACTCCTGACCGCAGTACTATAACATCTTCTTAGTTGTACTTGCCAGTGTCACACCCCTTTAGTTGCACTGTTCGAATATATCTGGCTGTGATGTGGCTGGAAATGATTTGTGGTGCCAGGAACAGAGAGTTGCCAGACACAACAGCAAAGCATGCAGCATCATACTTAGCACAGAAGGCATCAACAGGGATCAAACTCACACCCTCACGCCTACAAAACTGATATCTTCAAACAACAATACAATGATTTGATACATTTGTTTCCTATTTATTATAATGAAGAAAAGCTTAATAAAAATGATTCATAGAACTATCTAGTTTTTAAAAATGTGGATGGGGGAAGGAGGAGATATATGGGATAGGTCATGGAAGGGACCTCTATGACAATGAGAAGGATGTGGTCACTTTGGAGGACTAAATGCTGAATGGTGGTAAAATGATATGCATAAAAACTCTATCAGTAGCAGTATTGTAAACCACTGTGCCTAACAAGGAGGAAGAAAAAGAAAAAAGTGACCACCATGAAGGCAGTAGTGAGATCTGGGAGGCCATGTGGGGAAGGAAAATCAGAATATTGGTGGATGGAAGTAGATACTGGTGAAATGACTACTGTTAGAACAATGTATACCTGAAACTAAATCAGGAATAACTTTGCAATATTGTAATTCAACTGATTGAATTTTTTCAAGTGTCAACATTTGGTTGAACACAGTAGGCTAGTATCCATTTTTTAATTATTCTTTTGAATGGCCATGAGACACAGTTACAAAGTTGTTCTTGACTAAGTTTCAGCCACACAATGTTCCAATATCCATCTATTTATCTGTATACATTTCCTAACATCAGCAACCCCAGTTTCCATCTGCCCCCCCTCAAAAAACAAACTTCTCTCCATACTCGCCAAAAATAGCAAACTCTTTAAAAATTTTCTTTAGTGAAATAAAAGAAATTTTATGAAAAGAAAAAGAAAATAAAACATGCTAAAGAGAGAAAGCAAGCTTCTCTAGGAGAGCACCTCATGAAATGAAAGAAAGGAAATTAACACTCCCAGTTGGGATGGGGGCAATTCCAGGTTGGAATGCTCTGAAACTGTTAAAATTACCACAAAATATGAAAAATCCCCATTGAGTTGATCTCTCTGCCTCCTCTGGCTCTCAAGGGGAAAAAAGTCTATTAAAATCCTCTTAACACACCTTCAACATTTCCATCCCATGTTCAAAAATTTAGTGGTACAAGTCTCATACCCACAAGGGAATAGCACAAAACTGAAAGCTGAAAAAAAGGAGCAGAGTGGGTCAGAGAGATAGTGCAGTGGTTAGTTGAGATACTGGCCTTGCATGTAGCCAACCAAAGGTCTATTCCCCAGCACTGCAAATGATGCTCTGAGCACTACCAGGAGTGATCCTTGAGCAGAGTCTAGAGTAAGCCCAGAGAACATGCAGGCAAGACTCAGAAAACAAATCAAAACAAGGTCTGGGTATGTGGTTTATCAGCAGATCAATGAATCACATGTTTGAGGGTCCAAGGCTCAATACCAGGAATAACCCCCACAAAAAAGCAAAAAGAAACTGAGAAAAACCTGCATGTCAAATTGAACTTGTGGGATGATATTAGGAAGAAGTTCACTGATTTCTAAATATGTGGCATGCATCTAAAAAAATTATGAGAGTTTACTATTAGTGTATTTCTATTTACTATAAATGCATTGTCACTGTAGCACTGTTGTCCCGCTCGAGCGGGCACCAGTAATGTCTCCATTGTGAGACTTGTTACTGTTTCTAGCATATCGAATACGCCACGGTAGATTGCCAGGTTCTGCTGTGGGGAAAAAAAGGGATAAAAATATTTCATATGTTTGGGGCCGGAGCGATAGCACAGCGGGTAGGGCGTTTGCCTTGCACGCGGCCGACCCGGGTTCGATCCCCGGCATCCCATATGGTCCCCCAAGCACCGCCAGGAGTAACTCCTGAGTGCAAAGCCAGGAGTAACCCCTGAGCATCGCTGGGTGTGACCCAAAAAGCAAAAAAAAAAAATTTCATATGTCCACTCAATACCTCTACTGCAAACTACAACATCCAACAGGAGAGAGAACAAAAGGGAATGCCCTGCTGCAGAGGCAGGGTGAGTGGGGTGGTGAGGGTTGGAGTGGGGATGGTGGGAGGGATACTGGGAACATTGGTGGAGGAGAATGGGCATTGGTGGAGGGATGTAAATGAAATGAAAATTCATAAGTTTATAGCTGCACCTCACGGTGATTCACTAATAAAAATTTTTTTAAAAAGAAAAAAATGGTAAATATGTAAAACGTCACAGAATATATAAAGGCAAAATAATCTAAATGTGAATTGTATGTATTTAAATATAAACTTAAAAGACCTTGCCTCAATAAATCATAGCAAATGAAAAAATATTTCATATGAATAACTAGATTACTGGTGCTAGGTATTATCAAGTGCTTTCAGTTCATGCTGCAACCCATTTCCCTATTTAGAGCTTTTATAGACCCATAAGTGTATTACATGTACTTCAGTATGATAGGCAATCACTTGTATCACTTGTAGTCCCATTGATCTTCGATTTACTCGAGCAGGCGCCAGTAACATCTCCATTTGTCCCTGCCGTGAACTAGTGTAGCCCAATGATACCTGCTCGCTCCAGGAACAGAAAGAAATCTGACCATCTAGTTGGTGGTCAGATTTTCTAGTTCTTCTCAACACTGGAGAAGAATGATAGTCAATAGTGAAAGAAAATAGGGGACAACAGACTAATTTCAATCTGAGCTAAAAGATGAGAGGAATTTTTAATTTTCCTAAAACAACTGTGACCAAGATAAAGTTATTTTCAAACCATTACAAATATTTAAATGCATCTTAAGGAGCCAGAGAGCTAATACAAGGGTTAAGGAGCTTGCATTGCAAGTGGCTAACTCTGTTTTGATCAGCATATAGCATATAGTCCTATAAGCACCACCAGCAGTAACCTCTGAGCACAAAGCCAGAAATAAGCACAGAGCAATACCAGGAATAGTCCAAAAGTCAAAAAAGGACATAAAAATAAAACCATGAGAGGTATCTAAAAATTAGGAAAGGATGCAAAATGAATATTCACAAAATTAATATTAAGAGCAACATATTATTTGGAAAGGGACCATTCCACCACCAATCTGTGCTCAAGGGTCCTGTAAGCCAGTCATGGTGATGCTAAGACAAGTAGGCCAGATGGTTCACTGGCCCAGTATTGCTCTCACTTGGTATTGTTCAGGTCAAGCAGTACTAGGGATCCACCAAGACCACACCCAGTGGTGCTCAAGAGACCGTATGGTGGTTGGAATTGAACTTGGGGCACCTACATGACAGGCAGAAATTCCAGAACTTTTAGATGTCTCTCCAGTCCATTTGCAATATACTACCAAAGACAATTACAAACTTGAACAATTTTCTTTATTAAGTTAACATAAGCAAAATTACTGAAGAAAACTTTAAACTCATCTCACCTTAAGATGGAGAGGGTTGGGGGACTTAAGGGGTTGTTTATTGGGGGTGGGAAGAGGGAGGTCACACTTGGAGATATTCAGGGGCTACTGGCTCTGTGCTCAGAAATCAGTACTGGCAGTGCTCGGAGGACTATAAGCTATACTAGGAATTGAACTGGAGGATGGCTGCATGCAAGAAAAGTGTCTTGTACTTTGCCCCAAGAGAGATATACAGTTATTAAGAACTTTTACAGACTATCTTCTAGTCAGTAAGTTACAAGAAAATTCTCCCTACAGAAAAACACGTTACAATGATCCACTTCACAAAAACATTTCTGCCAAATAATATAGCACAACATAAGAACAACATGTGTAAGGAGACAAGTACGCAACTCTCACACAAAGGAAAACATTAACCGGCATCTGAGATCTTCTGTTAAGCCTGGAATTTATATTCTGTTTACAACAAACTGTCTTCATGGGGGGCTGTGGAGGTAGTACAGCTGATAGGGTGCTTGCCTTGCATTCGGCCTCGCCAACCCAGGTTTGAGCCACGGCATCCCATATGGCCCCTAGAGCCTGCCAGGAGTTAATACCCGAATATAGAACCAAAAGTAGGCCCTGAACCATACCAGGTGTGGTGGCCCAAAAAAACACAAGCAAATACTGTCTTAATGGGTATGCTATTTTCATTGATGGGCATGCTAATTTCATAAGAATTTTCTGAATTTTCTTAATGGGTATATTAATTCCATAAGGATTGTAATGTAAGAATCTAGACATGCATGCAGCTGACCCCAATTCAATCCCTGCCACTACATGCAGCTTACCCGTTACATCCTTGGCACTGCGTATTACTCCTGAACTCATAACAAGGAGTAAGCCCAGACCACTAGTGTGTGGCACAACTCCTCCACACCAAAGAAACAAGAGTTTTATTAGAAAAAGTACTTGCAGGAAGATGCATTCAATCCCTGGCACCACATATGATCCCGAATGCACAACTAAGCATCACTCCTGACTAGAGATGCATGAATAGCCCCTGAGTACTGCGACTCTCCCCTACACATACACAAAAGAATCAAGAGTATAAGACTATGTCTCTTATACTTAATTATGTCTCTTATAATTTTAAAAAAATCTATTTTCAATTTTAAAAATAGATTATTAAAAATTAACACGCCAGGGGGCAACAAACAGATCCAGGAAGAGCACAGATGTAAAGACAAATGCTGTGCATGCCACAGATCCTGGTTGGATTCCTAGCACCACACAGGGTTTCCTGAGTACTGCCACAAGTGATCACTGAACACAGATAGGAGTAAGCTCTGAATACAACTGGGTGTGCTCAAGAGAGAAAGAGAGAAAAGAAAAAAAATTAATGTGCTCAAATTAAAGGAAGTGTTACAGATAGAATCACTTACTATAAACATGGCCAAAATAAAGTTTCTTTGCATCCTTACTAACATTTAGCTTAGCTTGTCACTGAATCTCATACATTGCTGATAAAAATGCAAAATGATAGCCACTACGATAAATATTTTATGTTTTTCCATTTTGTGTATCTTTTACATCACACCCAGAGGTGCTCAGGGAAACATATGGGGTACTGGGGATCAAAGACTGCCTTGCCCACTGTACTATCTCTCTGGCCCCTACAAGTTTCTTTAAAAACTCACACACATACCACATATATAATTATGTGACAAGTGTGACAAGATAAAGTTAACTAGGTAGTCATGTTGCAATAAATATTTATATATACACAAAATCAGCATGCTATATACCCTACTCTTGTAGAATATTTGATATATAGTTAGTAAACAAAATACTTTTTAAAATCGATACAGGCATCCACAATAAGAACTAATCATCTTGGGCCAAAGAGCTAGTACAGGGAGAGATAGTACAGGAGTAGGACCCTTGCCTTGCATACAGACGACCCAGCTTTGATACCCATCATTCCATACAGTCCCCCAATGGTACTTCCTTTGCAGGCAGCCAAAAAGAGTTAGATGTCAGCACCACACATGGTCTTCTAGGTAACAGAGTGTGCCCCCAAATTGAACCCTTCAAGAAAAGAACAATGTTTTGTTTGTTTTTAGGAGGCCACACCTGGCAGTTTTCAGAGCTTACTCCCGGCTTTGTGCTCTGGGATCACTAGTGGCAGGGTTCAGGGGACAATGTAGGAAGTCAGATATCAAACCTGGGTCAGATCATGTGCCAAGGAAAGCACCCTACTCTCTACACCTACTCCAACTGCAGAAGTAACAATCGATTCCTCAGCATCTACTCCAGAGAAATGAAATATATGTAAATTTTGTTAAATTGCTTTTCTAGTAGCCAAAAACTGGTAAACTGTTATTTGTAACTTTAATTGTGCCCCAACACAAATTTGTACTGAAGTCCAAGTCTCTAGTAGTTTGAAGCTAGCAAATTAAAATGAGGTCATTACAGTTGGCCCTCATCCAATAGGACTGGGATCCTTTTAACATGGAAAATTTAAGAGACATGCACACAATGAGAGCACTGTGAAAGATCAGGTGATATAAGGGTATATCAAAGACTGCTAGCAAACAATCAGAAACTAGCAATGAGACACAGAACATTTAACTCTCCAAGAACCTTGATTTTGAATTTTCAATTTCCTTAACTTTGTTGTTGAAGTCAATGACACTGCTATGTCAGTCCCTAGCAAACTAATATAAATCCGAAATTCCTTCAATGAGTGAATGGGTTAGTGTGTCAGCCACAATAGGAATGACTCAGTGAAATGCAATAAACTGGATGAACCTCAAGGGAATTATGTTGGGTTTTAAAAAGCCATTCTTGGGGCTGGAGAGATAGCACAGCGGGGAGGGCGTTTGCCTTGCACGCGGCAAACCCGGGTTCGATTCTCAGTATCCCATATGGTCCCCTGAGCACCGCCAGGGGTAATTCCTGAGTGCAGAGCCAGGAGCAACCCCTGTGCATCGCCAGGTGTGACCCAGAAAAGCCAAAAAAAAATAAAAATAAAAAGCCGTTCTTGAGACTGCATAGCATGCATATGCAGTCACCCTCTATTTGTTTCCTAGCACCACATAGACCCCCCCAAATATTGCCAGGTGTAGACCTAAAAGCCACCAGCACTGCTGGGGTGGCCCAGGTAATCCTTGGCAATGGAGGGCTCAATCAAAACATCCCTAGTGGCTAGGACTGAGATGCCTGCCCAAGTTGACAAAGAATTATTGCACATCACCAGAAGAGGTCCCCATGTCCCCACCTCCTGGAGCATCCCTTGGAAGGCTTAAAATGTAAAAATAAAAATAAATTTAAAAACCAATACATGGTATAATTTTCATTTAATAGCCTTCAAATTAACAAGAGCAGATTAGTGATCATCAGGAATTAGGGACAGAATGGAGAAAAAGGGAGGGATGAAAATATTATAAATGAGTGGTGGGTGGGATCTCTGTGATGATGGCACGGTTCTATATTTTGGTGATGATGACACAAATCTATACACGTGACAAAACTGCAAACAAAAAGGATCATAAAAATGAATGCAAAAAGAGTTGAATTCTGAATTAACACAGGATCATATCAAAGTCAATTTCCTGGTTTTGATACAGAATTAGTTATGCAAAATGTTACCATTAGTGAAAATTGAGTGAAGGATGCCTAAGACATCTTCCAATTTCTGTATCTTCCTATGAATCTCCCAAATCAAATGCTTTTAATCATTTAAAGAGAACTTCTGGGGCACCAAAGAGACAGCGATAAGGGTGTTTCCTTTGCATGCAGCCAATGATGGTTCAATACCAGACACTGCATATGGTCCTCTAAACATTGCCAGGAGTGGTCCTTGATCACATTGGGTGTACTGCTAAAACACCACTGGGGAGAGAGTGGTGACAGAGTCAGAGAGAAAGACAAAGAGAACTTTCTTTTGTTGTTGTTGTTGTTTTTTTAAGGTTTGGGGCCATAACCAGGTCATCAGGCTTACTAACCCCTAGCTCTGTGCCCAGGGATCTCTTATGCTGGACTTGGGGGACCAGAAGGGGTGCTGGGATTTGAACCTGGGCTGGCTATGTGTAACACAAGCACCCTGCTTGCTGTACTATCACTCTGATGAGAGAACTTTCTTAAATATCAAAACAATGAAATAATAATAATAATGATGATGATGATGATAATAATAATGTGTTCTTTTAAAATGTCACGGGCTTGGGTTTCCAGATTTTGCTATTGTGGATAGTGGTACAAGGAACACACAGTACAAAATGTCATTTTTTGGATTCGGACCCTTAGGGTACATTCCAAGAGGTAGGACTGCTAGGTCAAATAGAAACTCAATTTCTAGATTTTTGGGGAATAATCGCATTGTTTTCCAGAAAGAATGGACCAGTCAACATTCCCACCAGCAGTGAATGGGAGTCTCATTCTCCCGCATCCATGCCATAACTGGTTATTCTTTCCTAATGCATATATCCTCTGACCTTTGCTGTCTTGTATAACCTTTTTCAGGCTGAAGTCTGATACTAGTATAGCCACCCCAGCTTTTTTGAAGTTGTTTGCTTTAAGAATTGCCTCCCAACCTTTGAGTCTTTGTGCAGTGCACTATTCAAATGTGTTTCTTACAGGCAGCAGACTGTTGGGTTCAACTTTCTAATCTATCCTACCACTCCATGTCTCTTAACCGATGCATTTAGCCCATTGATATTGAGAGATTGTTCCCACAGAGTTTTGTGCCATCTTTCTGCAGAACTTTGGTATATCTATGGGGTTCATGCTGTCTTAAAGTATCCCCATTAGTTCTTCTTTTAAATATGGTTTTTGAGTCTATGAAGTTTCTGAGTTGTTTATCCATTAAGTTATCATTCCTTGAAATCTGAATGAGAGTCAGGCTGGGTAAATAAAGTATTCTTGGTAAGGCATTAATTTCCTTGTATTTCTTTTACTATATCCCACCACTGTCTTCAGACCCCAAGGGTTTTGTCTGGTAAATATGCGGTAAACCTTAAAGATGCTCCTTTTAAGATAATTACCTTCTTTGATCTTCCTTCTTTTACTAGTCTTATCTCTATCTCAGATTTTCATTATTATGATTAGTAGGTGTCTTGGAGTATTTTTATTTGGAACTCTCTTAGCTGGTATTCTTCAGGGCCTCCTAGATGTGAGTGCATGCACTCTCCAGATCTTGGAATGTCTCAGCAACGACGTCTTTGACTGTTGCTTCTTCATCAGGGTTGCCTCTGGGACCCCAGTGATTCTTATTTTGTTCTCCTTGAACTCATCCCAAAGATTGATTATCAGCTGTATGTTTGAGATTTTTTTACCACCTTCTGCAATTCTTTAGAGATTATCTGCACCTCATCTTGGTGCTCACTGATTCTAGCCTCAGCAGCTGTTACTGAGGGCTGAAGCCCATAGTGAGTTTTTCATTTCACCTACCAAGTTCTTCAGTTGCGTCATTTGTTTGTAGTTTCTTCAGTTCTGCTCTAATATCCTCTTGAGTTTTATTGGTGGTTCACTGCATTGTTTCTTTGAGCTTTTTAAATAGCCTCAACAAATCCTCTCTAAAGTCCTTATCAGTGATATTATACAGTTTATTAATACTGGTTGAGTCTTCCTGGCAATCATCTTCACTAACTAATTCTGGTGGGGTTCTGCATGGCTTTCCCATTTGGCTTTTGCAATCTAGAGGGTTTCTTGTGTGCCTTGGTGACTAAGGTTAGGATGTTGCTGCATGCTCACAGTGAAATATAAAGAGGTGAAGAAATAAACAGCTATATGCTTCACGGGCCAGGTGGGGGGAGCATAATGTGGGGAACAAAATGGTGATCCTGAGTAACAATCAGTGCCCCAGCGTCACAGTTGTGATGAATTACTCCATTTACTGGGACCAGGATGGGAGGAGCCTAGATGGGGTGGCTAGCAGCCTTCACCTCCTCTTCCACTTTGCTGTCAGAGGGAATCCTAACATGGGTACAAAATGACTACAAGGAATCACCAAAGCAATTTTGAGAAAGAATAAGTTTAGAAGGATGAAAAGTATTTTATACCAAGACTTGCTCTAAAGCTACAGTGATCAAAGAATTTTGAATGGTGATCAACAAAGTCAAAGAAAGAGAGATATGAAATAGACCCATACCCTTATGTTTACTTAGCTTTTTACAAAGCTGTCAGCGCAATTTAATTAAGAAATGGTGCTGGAACAACTGGATATCCATATGTAAAAAAATCTCATGGCATAAGGTACATTGAAAACAAGGTCGGCAAAACCCTCCACGATATTAAAGATAAAGGTATCTTCAAAGATGACATGCAACAGGCCAACCAAGTGGAAACAGAGATCAACAAATGGGACTACATTAAACTAAAAAGCTTCTGCACCGCAAAAGATACAGTGACCAGAATACAAAGACAATCTACAGAATAGGAAAGGATACTTACACAATACCCATCAGATAAGGGGTTGATATCAATGGTATATAAAGCACTGGTTGAACTCTACAAGAAGAAAACATCCAACCCCATCAGAAAATGGGGCAAAGAAATGAGCAGAAACTTTCCCAAGGAAGAGATACGAATGGCCAAAAGACACATGAAAAAGTGCTCTACATCACTAATCATCAGGGAGATGCAGATCAAAACAACCATGAGATACTACCTCACACCACAGAGACTAGCACACATCCAAAAGAACAAAAGCAACCACTGTTGGAGAGGATGTGGGGAGAAAGGGACCCTTCTACACTGCTGGTGGGAATGCCGACTGGTTCAGCCCTTTTGGAAAACAATATGGACAATTCTCAAAAAATTAGAAATTGAGCTCCCATTTGACCCAGCAATACCACTGCTGGGAATATATCCCAGAGAAGCAAAAAAGTATAGTCGAAATGACATCTGGACTTATATGTTCATCGCAGCACTGTTTACAATAGCCAGAATCTGGAAAAAACCCGAGTGCCCTAGAACAGATGACTGGTTGAAGAAACTTTGGTACATCTATACAATGGAATACTATGCAGCTGTTAGAAAAAATGAGGTCATGAATTTTGCATATAAATGGATCAGCATGGAAAGTATCATGCTAAGTGAAATGAGTCAGAAAGAGAGAGATAGACATAGAAAGATTGCACTCATCTGTGGAATATAGAATAACAGAGTAGGAGACTAACACCCAAGAATAGTAGAAATAAGTTCCAGGAGGTTGACTCCATGGCTTGGAAGCTGGCCTCACAGTCTGGGGAGAGGGCAACTCAGATAGAGAAGGGAACACCAAGTAAAATGTGGTCGGAGGCCATGCGGGGGAAGGGTGATGCGTGCTGAATGTAGACTAGAGACTGAACACAATGGCCACTCAACACCTTTATTGCAAACCACAACACCTTATTAGAGAGAGAGCAAAAGGGAATACCCTGCCACAGTGGCAGGGTGGGGTGGGGGGAGATGGGATTGGGGAGGGTGGGAGGGATGCTGGGTTTATTTGTGGTGGAGAATGGGCACTGGTGAAGGGATGGGTTCTCGAACTTTGTATGAGGGAAACATGAGCACAAAAATGTATAAATCTGTAACTGTACCCTCATGGTGATTCACTAATTAAAAATAAATAAATTACTAAAAAAATCTCATGACATATATATAAATTAACTCAAACACTTGGTTCAAATGTAAAAAACCATAAAATTTCTCAGCAGCTTTTTAAAAAATTTATTTTTAAATGGATCACTGTGAGGTACAGTTACAGACTTACAAACTTTGGTGCTTATGTTTCAGTCATACAACAATCTAGTACCCATCCCTTCACCAGTGCCTATTCTCCACCACCAATGATCCCAGTATCCCTCTCACCACCCACACCCCACCTCTGTGGCTCTCTCTCTCCTTTTGGGTGTTGCAGCTTGCAATATAGGTGCTGAGTGGCCATCATGTTCGGTCTATAGTCTACTTTAAGCCCCCCGCATCTCCCATCCCGAGAGGGCCCTCCAAGCACCCTTTACTTGGTAGTCCCTACTCTGATCTGCCTTTTCCCCCAGCATGTGCGGACGGCTTCCAAGCCGAGGAGCAATTCATTCTCCTGGTACTCATCTCTACTATTCTTGGGTGTTAGCCTCCCATTCTGTTATTTTATATTCCACAAATGAGTACAACCTTTCTATGTCTGTCCCTCTCTTTCTGACTTGTTTCACTTAACATGATACTTTCCATGTTGGTCCACCTATATGCAAATTCATGACTTCATCTTCTCTAGACATCCATACATAAAACATCTATACATCAATACATCTGCATAGTATTCCACTGTGTAGATGTATCAAAGTTTCTTTAACCAATCATCTGTTCTCAGGGTTTTTTCCAGATTCTGGCTTTTGTAAACAGTTCAGCAGCCTTTTTTTTTTAACTTTTGGGTCACACAATGCACCTGGGTTACTCCTGGCTCTGCACTCAGGAATTACTCCTGGTGGTGCTAGGGGGACCATATGGGATGCTGGGAATCGAACCTGGGTCGGCCGCGTGCAAGGCAAACGCCCTACCCGCTGTGCTATCGCTCCAGCCCCACTTTTTTTGTAATCACGAAAAGGTATAAGCCCCACCACCATCTGTCTCTCAAACTTCAGATTTGTAAGATTAGCCATTCCTGGACTAGTTCACTATACTCTCTGCTCATCTGATGCACTACCTAACTTTATTCTGACATGTTTTTATGATCTACACATGTAACATGTCTGCATGGTATGCTAAAGCAACCATACAATATTTGCAAGACTTACCAAAATACTAAAAGTAATATCATCAAATGGGTTCTACAATACATCATGAGCTTTTCCTAAGCACTCAACAGTGAACTTTTTTTTTCCGTTTCTGGGAAAATGTCCCTGAACACTCAACACTGAACTTGTTTTTGGGACAAAGTAAAAGTCATGGATCATATGCAGTGCCAAGAATCAAACTGGGGTTGTCTGATGCAAGGCAAGTGCTTTTACCCACGTACTATCACTCTGATCCTGAAAATTTTTAAGAGTCTTGCCCAGAGGCTAAGGAAATAGGTCAATGGACTACAGCACTTGTGCTGTATGCAGGAGCCCTGGCTGTATGCAGGATCCTCTGAGCACCACTAAACTGACCCAAAAACAGAGAAACAAAAAGCCTTGCCCAGGGTCTAGGGGATAGCACAGTGGCTTAGAATGCTTGCTTTTCACACATAAAATTGCAAATTTAATCCATGGTGCTGTCACATGCACCTCAGCATGGTCCCAAAAACTCCCTTTGGCAGTTCAGCAGTCCCTGGCACTCAAAGGGATTTATAGACATAGTACAGCCAAGTATGTGTGAGCATGATACTAAAGGAGTATGCCTCCCATTAAGCAATGTGGAACTGTGCAAGCACAGAAAACTAATGAGGAAATCCTTGGAGCACCACAGTCATGGATTTGTGAAACCCTAATAATCATAAACACAAGAAAAAGAGAAGGGAGGGGGGAGTCTTACCCAAAAATCACACAGATAGCAAGAAGCAAAAACTGGGGTTTGAAATTGTCCTCTCTAGTAGAGATAAGGGCCAGGAGGATCACCCCATGGCTTGGAAGCCGATCGATCTCATGTGCAGGGGGAAAAGGCAGGTGGGAGGGAGAAGAGACCACTAAGTAAACAATGGTTGGAGGGATAGCTTATGGTGGTAGATACTGCAGAAAGTAGACTTCGGACCAAACATGATGACTGCTTAGTGCCTATATTGTAAACCATAACACCCAAAAGGAGAAAAAGAGGGAATATATCTGTCACAGTGGCAGGGGGAGGGAAGAGGTGGGGTAGCGGGAGGGACACTGGGAACATTGGTGGTGGAGAAAGAGCAGTGGTGGAGGGATGGGTACTTGAACACAGTTTGAAATATAATCACAAAACAAGTTTGTAACTTATCTCAAGGTGATTCACTAAAATAAAAATTAAAAAAAATAAAAAATAAACTGTCCTCTCCATGTGTGCTTCACAGGCAGACAGGAATCTTTCTTGTTAAAATAATCCACATATCAGCTCTCAAAATGTAAATAAAATTATGCTCTTAAAGTATTCTGAATCAATTTCAAATGAGTGTTAGTTTTCTTTCATTTTAATTGAATGTCTAAAGCTATCAGGTTGAAACCCCTGAAATATCTCATACAACTTACTCGGTGCATGGAATAAGAACACTGTTTCCAGGTCTCAGGATATAGCTCAAAATGCTAAGTGCATAGTTTTCATGATGGAGTCCTGGGTTCAATCTCATAGCGCCACATGGCTCTGTGATCATCACCAGGAGCAAACCCTACACATGAAAGTGGTACTGGCACCAAGCATCAACATGTATGTCCAAAAAGCAAAAGCATTATGTTTCCAGGCCCAGAGCAATAGTGCAATGGCTTAGAGCACCAGTCTGGCAAGCATATAGCTACAAGTTGAACTTAATTCCCCAGCATACCACATATACCAATACATGATCCTGGCAGTTATGCTCTTTGAGCCTGGCAACTCAAAAATATGATAATTCCAGCACTGCAAGTGATTTCGCCCTACTTCAAAACTAGGCATGTTTAAGCACAAGAGACATGACCCTCAGAAAGTACAACTAAAACAATGTATGAATGACGGGGCCAGGAAGTGCAACATCTGGTGAACACATGGGTGAGTACCGGTGACCCCTGGCAAACACATGCACAAACACTGTCGTCTAAAAGAGAAACAAGTATAAACTTCGGTAAGCATTGGGTTATGTGCTAGCATGAAACCTGATGTATAACATCTAGTGAGGACCACAGCTAAAAAAAGAAAAAAGTACAAGCACCACAGTGGGTGTTTTTGCAACTCCAGTCATCACAAAAACCACATCAACAAAAACAACAGCAGCAGCAAAGGAGATAAAAAGGGAATAAAAGGCAAAGAAAACTGTAAAAATGTTTCCTTGCAATAATGTACACAAAATAATCTCAAGCATCCCAGTGAGCATCAGAAAATCCCCAACAACTATACTCCTTCCTATAAATCTTATTACAAAGCAAATGAGCATTTGTTGCCAATAACTAAAGTTAACTGAAGGAGACAGTAGGTCCACCATACTACCCTTAGATAATCACAAGTGCATAATGATCATATACAATGTTTGTTAAAGAGATGGTCATGTAGTTCAGCCATAGTGATTACCTTTCAAGTGTGAAAATCTTCATTCAATCCCCAGCACCATCAAGAATAAATGTTTGTTAAAATTGAAGACAGGATCAGAGAGAGCAGAGAGATAATATAAGTATTAAAACCTTGTCTTTTGGGGGAATGTTGGAAGGGGGCGTACCCTGCCATGCTCAAGTCACTCCTGATCTGCATTCTGGAATTATTCCTCATGGGTTTAGGGACCATATGTAATGCCAGGGACTGAACTCCCTAAGGAGTAAGCCAGGTGTGACTGAGAAACAAACAGAACAAAACAAAAAACAGTACACCCAAATTAAAGCAAAGCAAGATATAAATTTCTAAGGAAGTTAATTCCATATTAATTTTGATGCTCGCCACTGGGCTCTTCTTCCTTCCCATTTTTATCTCCTACAGAAAACACCAAGAGATGCCACCTCTGTAGAGTCAATAACCCAAGACAAAACTTAATTCAATTGGAAAACAAATGGGCCACAAACACATGAAAAATGCTCAACGTTGCTTAAAACTTAGGAAAATATAAACCAGTATCATATAAAAACCAATGAGATACCACCTCACACTGGTGAGAGGAAATGTTCAAGAGGATATAGAGAAAAAAAAATACTCTGGTACATTATGAATTGGATTACCTGCTATATAAAGCAGTATGGAGATTTCTTTTAAAAATAGAAATGCCTTGCCTGTATAATACCCTGAGTTCAATCCCTGGCACTGCAGAACAGAAAAAAATGAAATTTCGTATGATCCAGAAATACCAAGAGACATTTACTCCAAAGATATGATACACCAATCTGAAAGCACTGCAGTGTGCACAAGCACCACAACCAAAATACATGTAACCCCCAAGTGTGCAATAAGCCCAGTTATGGCAACACTCCTGGCTATGCCAACACCTCCAGTTACAGCAACACCAGGAGGGAAAGAGGAATGGGTAAAACAAATAGGCAAAGAAACATGGAATCATCCTAAATCATCATCAGAACTCAAGATGATGTTACTCAATGGATGCTTCCATACATGTGGAATATAAATTACTAAACCAAATGAACTGGGAAGAAACAACAAAACTAACACTTGGACTCAGTGAAAACTACTGTTTACCAATGAAAAAGGATATAGAGGAATAAGGAAAGTGGTTTTTGTTGGGAGCAGCGACAACTACACATACAGTGGTATAAAGCTAAACACCTAAAATGCAATAGTAATTAAAAACATTCCATGAACACTTCAATTTAAGGGCCAGATAGTACAGTGGTTAGGGTTCTTGCATTGCACACAGCCAACCTATACTGCACTCAATGTGATACCCCAACACTGCCAGGAATGATCCCTGAATGTTGAGCCAAGAATAAGTCCTGAGCACTGCAGGGTGTAGCCACAAAAAGTGCACTTTTAAAGTGTTTTAAAAAATACACGGTAACCTCCTTGGGCACTTGTTACGTTTTACCATCATTAAGCCTCTTCAAAATTATGATATTATAAAAAGACCAAAACCGATGCTTTTTTTATTACTGAAATTGAGCCTATGATTTAAGTTACAGCATAACTTGTATCATTATCTCATGAAAGGTGTAACAGGTACTCATTCCCATTTCTGCTTTTGCAGCCTGTACCCAATAACCACCCCCTCTTCTCATCCAAGAGTCATTCTTATAAGGGCCCATTAAAATACTAATTGGGAAGGACACTAGTTCCTGGAATCCTCCCAATCTTCCCACACACCCTAAATCCACTGCTGTCTGCTGTTTTCTGTATAAACCTAGCATTTATTTCCTCCTTTAAACATAAGTTATTTAAATAATCATAATATCCTGAACTTTCCAAGAAATTCTACTCCAGCACTTAATGAATTGCTTCTTTCAAATGCAACACATAGTCAAATGCACAAAACTATGAATTTCAACTTAAATAGTCTATAGTAGCACTTTAATGGCTATGATGATAGAGATAGGCACTATTTTCTTTTTTACTGTTTAAGATTTTTTAATTGAATCAATGTGGTATAGACTCTTACAAATCTGTTCAAGATTAGGTTTCAGTGATATAGTGTTCCAACACCCATTCCCTCCTATCACCCACACCCCCAGCCTGACTCTATAGCTACTTTTCTTCTCTCTCTCATCTCTTCTCTTCCCCTCTCTCCCTCCTCTCCCTCACTTTCTCTCATTCTCCCCCCTCCCCTCTCTCGCCCTCCCCCGTTCCCCCTCCCTGTCTCTCTACCTCTTTCCCTCCCTCCCTACCTCCTCTCTCTCCTTTTGGGCATTATGGTTTGCAACAGAGATAAGGAAAGTTTATCATGTATAGCCCTTTACCTACTTTTAACACAATTCTTGTCCAGTATGATCATTTCCAGCTGTTGCTGTCATACTTGTCTCTTTTCTACTTTCTTACCTACCCTCCACCCCACACATACCTGTGGTTAATCATAACCACTGACCAGTCATCCAAACCCCTTTTTTCCCTGGTTATGGATATTAACTTTCTACTGTATTTTTTATATACCATGAATGAATGCAGTCATTCTGTATCTGTCCCTCTCCTTCTGACTCATTTTACTCAGCATGATATTATCCATGTCCATCCATTTATAGGCAAATTTTATTACTTCACTGTTCCTAACAGCTGCATAGTATACCATTGTTTAAAGCACTCAGGTTGTTTCCAGATTCTGGTTATTGTGAGTAGTGCTGCAATGAACATAGTAGTGCAGATGGTGTTTCTGCTGTATGTTTTTGGGCCCCCCAGGGTATATTCCCAGACATGGTATTGCTGGGCCAAGTGGAAGCTCAATTTCAACTTGTTTGAGAAACGTCCATATTATTTTCCAAACAGACTGGCCCAGTCAGCATTCCCACCAACAATGAAGAAGAGTCTCTTTCTCCCACATCTGCCCCAGCAGTAATTGCTCTTATTCTTTTGGAGGTGACACGCACAATGTTCAAAATGTAATGCAGTAAATAAAAATGAAATAAAATGAACTCCATTTTATTTGAACACCTTATAGCTAAAGTTTTTAGGGGTGAAAAGTATAAATACCCAAAACTCTGTAACACATTCAACTCAAAATAAATATTCAGGGGGCTGGAGCAATAGCACAATAGGTAGGGTGTTTGCCTTGCACACTCGGCCAACTCGCATTCGAATCCCAGCATCCCACACGATCCCCTGAGCACTGCCAGGAGTAATTCCTGAGTGCAAAGCCAGGAGTAACCCCTGTGCATCGCGAGGTGTGACCCAAAAAGCAAAAGTAAATAAGTAAATAAATATTCAGTGCATAAAAGGGAGTGATAGCTACAAGTATATTAGACAAAGCATATAAAGCAAAACATCAAAGGCAGAATACAGGCAATGGGCAACCACTATACAATTAAGTATACTGAAAGTTTTTCCATCATAAAATATTCGGGGAATTAAAAAAATTAGAATTCCTGGAGCGCACAACCACAAGAGCAGCTGAGCGGACAACTAGTACTTTAAAGCTACTGATATACCAAGAGTGGCACACCACACTGGATGGGGTGTAAAGTAGAAGGCAACTGATCTTGATTAAAAAAAACTATATAAGAGCTGGAATGATAGTACAGCAGGCAGGGCATTTGCCCTGCATGAGGTGGACCCAGGTTCAATCCCTGGCATTCCATATAGTCCCCCAAGCATCGCCAGGCATTATTCCGGAGTGCAGAGCCAGAAGTAACCCCTAGCTTTGCTGGGTGTGACCCAAAAAAAAAAAAAACTATATAATAATATATATGTATATATGCATATATTAGCACACAAGGCTCAACCTGTAACAACATGTTAGTGATCTCTTATACAGGGGCTTAATAGCTCCAAGGTGAGAGCAACAACTTTTATCCACTTTCCTCTAAGGAAACCATTTTGAATCATTTTTATTGGATTATTCATAACAAGCAATACAAAATAAATTATTTAGTATCTACCTTTGGGGCGGGCTTGGGTGGTGGTGGGAAAATTCAAAATAATGTAGGTAGGGAGGCATAATGGTGGTGAGATTGGTGTTGAAATATTGAATGTAATAAATTATTGTGAACAACTTCATAAAAATAAATTTTTTAAATAAAATCTTTAAAAAAATATTAGGGGAGGCTATGATATAGTTCAACAGTAAAGCCCTTTTGTTGCATGTGAGGTACTGACACTGAAAAAACAAATAAAATGTTGGGAAGAAATAATTAAAAATTTAACTTAGAGAATACTGAAGAGGTCACAATTGTATTACAGTATAATAAAACTACACTGGGCATAAATATGCATAAAAGGTTCAAAGCACAGTAAGGTGACTGTTAACTGGGAAAGGAGCACCCATATATATAACTTCAAGTCAGGTGACCCTTCTAAATTTGAAAGAACATATTCTACTGTTGAGTATTACCAGAGTATTCTGGACATAAGAAACAACTCAAAGAAACTTGTAGGCAAAGGAAATAGTCTTGGGGGGGGTGAAAAAAATAACAGTCTTCTATGTTTAGGAAACTAAATGCAGTTAGACACCACTGCAATATATGGAAAGAATACTGCAATATGTGGGGAAAATGGGTTGGCTGGTTTCAAATTCCCTGAAATAAACTACTACCTCAATTGGAAAGTCTTGCTGATAATCACTACCTCTTTCTGTGTTCCATAAATAAATTTTCATCATTACAAAAATTATTCCTAATTTAAATGTATTTCTTTTGCACCCTTCATTTCTGGCCACAGCCATCAATGCTCAGGGCTAACTCGTGGATCTATGCTTAGAGAGCACATTTATGGTTCTGGTGGTCAAACCAAGGTTGTTCACATGCAAGTCAAGTTCTTCCTCAACTCCTGTACTATTTTCCAAGCCCAAACTTTAAGTCTGCAGACTCTACTGGGAATGTGACTCAAGTAAATAAATGCCTTGCATGCGGCAAGGCCCTGAGTTTAATCTTCCAGGACCATAAAACATAACTCTTGGTGACCCCATAGCACAACCAGGAAGTGGGTTCAGACCACAAATCACCTTAGGTATGACCCCTACAACAATATATTTTTAAAAAATTGTAGACTCTGGACAAAAACTGTATCTTAAATACAGTTCGCTCAAAAGACAATACGCATAAGGTACTTTCTATTAGGGAGAAAGAGGGAATGAGTAACACCCAGTGGCACTCAGAGGTTGCTCCCAGTGGTACTTGGAGCACCATGCGGTGCCCCCCAAGGACAGAAACTTGGATCAGACACATGCAAGGTAACTCAGTCCATAAAGTTTATTCTTTTGGCAATAAAATATGCCCTAAATCATACTCCTATGACCTTCCCACACAACAAAAAAAAGTCACGGCTAAGCTAATAAAGAAAATGATTACACAGTATTACTTTTTCTGGAAGAAAAACAGTTTTAATGATATGTATAAACTCAGAAAAATTCAGCATCTCTTAAAGCCATGGGACTAATTAAAAACAAAGTATATGCTTCTTTAAAACATACCGATATTGAGGTCAAGAATGACTCAGTAAATAGTATCCGCCTTGTGGATTAGGCCACAAAGTCAATCCCCAACCCACATGTAAAGTAAGATCAAAGACACTGTAGCTTGTGACCCCAGGTGCCATAACACAGAGTGTACTGTCTTGCATCACAGCCAACAGTGTGGGAGCACCTAGCCAGGTACGAGCACTACAACTAAAGTATAACAACTAGTGATCACTGTACCTAAGTGGGCAAGTACCACAGCCAAGGTATAAGACCATAATCAAATGTGCAAACAACACAAACAAGTGTGTCTGGAGGCAAGTCAACACAACAGGAGCAATGGAAATATGGAAAGCAACATAAGCAACCAATAAATAAAAGTTAGAGTAATACACATAAATATGAGAGGTTAGATGGATAATTCAGGGTAAAGGCCTTTGATTGAATGTGACAAACCCTAGTTCAATCTGCAATATATGATCAATCAAGGCACTGCAGCCATAAGCAACTCCATGGCACAAAGCTGGGAGAAGCTCCTGAGCACTGAGTGGGGCCCAAAATAAATAAGATACAATTATTTTTACTTAGAAATTTTCTAGAAGTTGGGAGTTGAAACACTGTATGACTAAAACCATGAACATCTTTTTAACTGTTTATCTCATGGGGATTTAATAAAAAAAGAAATACTATAAAGAAATTTTCTAGAAGAATACAAATTATCAGCAGCAGTTATACTTTGAAAACAGAGACTGGAGGGACTGGAATTTTTCACTTTATAACCCTTTTGAACTGAATTTTTACCACAGGAAAAGACAATTTTTTCTTTTACCTTTTTATTCCTGCCTCCCACCGAAGGGCATTTATGCAATAAAGTTCTTCCTTCTTGTGAAGTAGTTTCCTCTAAATATTTTTAATAGTTAAAAGACTTGCAGACCATGCCTCAAAATCGGTAAGTATTCTGAATACTGCATCTGTATAATACACAGCCATGCAATAAAGGGACATACTGTAGTGAATTACAGTAGTACACTGACATCCCAATGGTTTCACTTGAGACATTCCCTGAATTTTAATTTAAAACAAACAAGAGATCAGGGAATAGTTTCATGGCAAAAATCACCTGCTTTGCAAGCATCAGGCCACAAGTTTGATTTTTGATGTTGGTAACATGCAATGAGCACAGTCCAAACAACTCTGCTGTTTAGGACCCCCAGCACCACAATAGTGAGTAATCCCCTGGACATCACAGCCAACTATAATCAAGACCTTAAGTGAAGCTATACAGGCTTACTGGAGTGAAATGCCCAGTAAGAATATCTGAATACAACAACGCCTGAAGAGAGTAACAACCAGAAGGTGCATGAACAGCACTACTAAATGAATGTGACAACCACAGCCCAACATAAACACACCATAACCTAGTCGTGTGTGAGCACTACAACCAAGCATATGTGATGACAACAATGAAAACGGGAAAGGGAAAAGAAACTAAACAAATGAAAAATACAGGGATATGGAGCAATAGTACAGCAGGTAGGGTGCTTACCTTGCATGTGGCAGACCCAAAGTCGATCTCCAGCATCCCATATCATCTCCCGAGCCTGCAAGGGCTGATTCCTGAGTGCAGAGCAAGGAGTAAGCCCTGAGCACCACCCGGTATGGCCCCAAAACAAACAAATCAAAAAAAGAGAGATCGATAAAGAGACATGATCAATTTACAATATCCTTATCTGGATCACAACTGGCAGGAACTTAAAAAGCATTCTGGTAAATTCTCAAAGCACCAAGACCATCACACCATTTACCCAGGGAAATTCTAACAAGCTTCCTTATACATCAGATTATAAATGAGAAATGCAAGAATAAATGGTGCACTGTATCTTGTAGTACTCACAGATGAATGGAAAATGAGATGGACTCATACTAACACCTCAAACAGTTCTTTTTATGAATGCAATGAAACTAAAAAGAACCATACCATGAACTATACCAACCATAATATATATGAAATATCAGAAAGCAGAGGGCAGTAAAATATTTGCTTAGCTGACTGACAAGACAAGCTACAGAAAAGGCAATGGGCACAGAAGATTACAATGGCTCAAAGGGATTTACATCTGGGGCTTAAAGAATGCTTCTTTCCTGTCCTTCTACCCAAAAAGTAGAAGATTCATACAAACACATTGAGGCACAAATATATATGTATGTCTACTTCTTGTGGCTGTGATTCTCAAGAGTAACAACAGAATTAACACTAAAATTCCATGGTAAAGTGCAATGGGTTAAATAATATAAACTTTAGTAAAAGAAAAAAGTAAAAAGCCAGATGCTGAAATTATCAAAGTCTCCCCTCAGTATAGGAAACAATAAAATATCCTGCCTGGAGGTCAAATCACCTAAATGTTTTAAGGGCAATAGTTTGCCATGTATACTGCCTAGGAAGGGTATTACTACATTCCCTCTCTCTTCTTACTCTATTATACAAAATAACCTTTCAAAAATTGGGACCAGATAAAAAGAAAGACAGCTCAAAGGGCTAAGCACATGTTTGTTTTGCCACAAAGGAGACCCAGGATTCCATCTTCAGCAGCGCATGGACCCCCAAGACCTCTGGGAACAACCCACAGGCATGGCGCCAGCAGTAACCCTCATGCACTGCTACATGTGGCCCAACTCCCATGAAAAACACACTCAGAAAATACAGCACCCATAACCCTGATAAATCACTTCTGATGCTTTGCTCATACAGGTATGCATAAATACTCATGTCACTTTTTACCAAAAAACTATAGCCTCTTTTCTGTAATTATTTATAATGAAAGTTACTAACAGTTCACTATACCCCAGCAAATGTGATGTACCACTCTATTTATTCTTAACAGACTTACCCAATATTCCTTTTAGCACTACTTCCTATAAATTTTATCTTGAAGTATTCCACATATTTCATTATTATACCCAAATGTGGGGAATATTGACTAAAGACAATGCTCATGTTTATGATTTGCTAATTGTAAACTGGGGAGATAAAGTGACAGATGTTGGGGAAGATAATGGGTGGGTAAATTGGCTAAAGGGAGTCAATTGTATGGCGGTGGATGGAAGCTAGAGTTTTGGTGGTGGTCATAAGGTAATAAATAAAGATAACGTGAAACTGTACACCTGAAATTTATCCAGTTACCTAAAAAATGACAAAGGTGATACACCTAGGTGCCTAGCACCTGAGTAAGACTTATAAAATGATAGTAATAGCACCAAAAGGTAACATGAAAGGAATATACAGTACATGCCTTGCATAGGTGAAATCCCAAATTCAATCCCCAGCATGGCCTTGCCCCTCAAGCACCACCAGGGTGACCTGGTTTTTCCCAGCTTTGCTGGGCCCAGGCACCAACCTACTAGGCAGAGTATCACCAGGAGTAGCTCCTGGGATGGGGAGGTCCTATTTAAAAAAGAAATACCTGGGGCTGGAACAATAGCACAGCGGGTAGGGTGTTTGCCTTGCATGCGGTCGACCCGGGTTCAAGTCCCAGCATCACATATGGTCCCCCAAGCACCACCAGGAGTAATTCCTGAGTGCATGAGCCAGAAGTAATCCCTGTGCAATGCCAGGGGTGACCAAAAAAGCAAAAAAAAAATTAAAACTTAAAAAATTAAAAATACCTAAAACTTAAAATCTTACGAGTGAGTCCACTCGTAAGAGAGTAAGACACTTGCCCCTCATGTGGCCCAACATAGTCCTATCCCAAGCACTGCCTACAGTCCCTTAAGTATTGTCAGGAGTGATCCCTGAGCACAGAGGCAGGAATAGGTCCTAAGCAACGCTGGGTATGACCCAAGAACCAGAAGATAAATAAAATTTTATTAGTTGTTCAAATCAATTTTGTAAATGCTAGGATAAAATTACTGATATTTTTATAAATGCTTTCCACAATTTGTTTTTACTTCATTGGACCTTTTCTGTAACTAGAAAGAGGTGATCTTCAACTCTGACATTCTGCCAAATATCATTAATATCAAAGCACATTTAAAGTGTCAGAAACTTAACATAACATCTTAATTACTTTAAAGCAGGTGCTATCCACCCATTTTACAAAGGAGAAAAGAATAGGGCTGGAAAAATGGTACAGCAGGTGGAGTGTTTGCCTTGCCTAAAACAGATTTGATCCCCAGCACCCCACATGTTCCCCAGATTCCTGTCAAGAGTGACCCCTGAGCACAGAGCCTAAAGTAAGCCCTGAGCATCGGTGGGTGTGGCAAAGGGGCGGCTGAGTAAAAGCAATTATGTCAAGGTCACACTGTTAATGAGGGAAGGAGTCACAGGATTCCAAGTTAAATCTGCTTGGCTCTAAGGCTTCCTTCCATTCTTTCCACTACCCAAGTTGCCTCAAAATATATTAAAATGTTTTTTGGAAGCTATTCACATTACAAGTACAGACATGAACCAGAAAACCGATTAAGAAATCCAAATACCTTTGTTATCTGCCAGTCAATTTCACCCAGTAGCATACACAACTCCAAGATTATAGGAGATTAGAAAAAAACAGTCAATCTGAGGAAACCTGGGTATTTGAAATCCTGGAACAGTAACATTGTTTTTTCATTGCAACATTAAGTTTTTTCATTTAGATGTGTACATACACACACATATGTGATACAGTCCTCAAGTCTAAAATTTTGTGGTTATAAAGAAAAGAGAAGTAGAACCAGGACACAACAAAACATATGACCTAGTGTTTACCAATTCTAGTATGACCTTGGGTCATGTTGTTTGGCTCCTATGAAAGGCTAATTCCTCATTTGTAAAATAGCATGAATACCACAAGACCTCCCTTAAGAATTATGGGGAAAATAATTATTAGGACAGTGAAAATACTGTATAAACTCTACATCTTTACTACAATGCACTAAAGTCATTTAATCACTATTACATCTGATTAACACACAATGAGCAGCATACTCGGAATGATATTAAGTGATAACTTCAACACTACAGGAAAAATACAGTACAAAGCAAGCATCCCCCAATCCTCATTTAAGATGGTGGCAATAGGGGTAGTTTTGAGCCACTCTTAATCTGTTACAGATTTCATTTCTCCAGATTTTACCTATCTACCTTTGGAAATACACAAAATCAGATGCTTAAGTATAAATGCTTCTTTTACCCTGTGAAGATAAAAATAATCAGAAGTGGACCAGAGAGAGTTACAGGGATTAGGGCACAAAAGTTCAATTCCTAGCACCACATGGCCTCCAAAGCATCCTCAGGTATAGCCCCTAAGGCCCCAGAATATTGCTGGGTGTGGCCCTAGAGCCTAGAGCAACACTGAGTTGGCCCTGGTGGTTCCCAGAACTGCAGGGGCTGAGCAGCACTGAATCTTCAAGCCTTAGCACTGACCCAAAGCAAACTTGGCCAACCCTTACTGAACAAGTATCACCAGGAGTGCTTCCAGGACCCCCTAAGGAGCACTTGAAGTCCCTCCAAAAAAAACTAATCAAGAAAACATGCCAATAATCATACATCTTGTAATGAGCTCAGTTTCACAGAGCAAAGGACTTATTCAAAGAACTTTGGAGTACTTCCCTTCATTTAGCCTTACTATAGTAACACTGACAAAGCCCTCAAATCTCAATTTTTTCCGGCTTCTCAAACTGATTTTAAAAAAAATCTAAGTGCTTCTTGAAAGGTCAAAAGTTTAGTTACATGAAAAACTAAGAGTGGATCTGTTTCTCAACATTTTAATTAGTATCCAAATAAATTACTAAATTGATTTGTTCATTTGGACCTGGAATACACAGCTCAGTAGTAGAGCACCCAAGGCCATGAACCTTAGCACCAACCCACAGAGTCAGGAGTAACAAATACATGACAATGTCACTATGAACCACACACACCACACCTGCACAGAAATTAAAAATACAAACCTTTGACACTGCTACAACAGTAAGAAAAAGAAGAGGGACAAAATAATTCACTCATTCAACAAATATCTCCTGCACTTGCCACGTACCTAGCACACTGTTAAAGGCACCAAGATTGTAACACTTAACAGTAAATTTCCTGCTCCCATGGTGCTTAAATTCTAGTAGGGTTTAGAAGACAGCACAAAGAAACAAGTAGTGGTAAGTTGCTATATTAAAATTAAAATATAGGCACGCATATGCTGCCTGAGCCCATGTGCTGCTTGTGCCCAAGTGGCCAAGCACATGTGGTGCCCGAGTACATGCGGTGCCTGAGCACATGTGGTGCCCAAGCACATGTCGCCCGCATCTCCCCTCTTGAGATGTGTATTTTCATGCTTTCCTGTCTAGTGCTAGGATGTGTGTAGAGCTCTCTCCACCCTTGGAGAAGCCCATATTCTCTCTTGAGTGCATTATTCTTACTATTCTCTCTTCCACTTATCCCTTCTTCCTTCCCTCAGAAACCTCTAAATAAAATCTGTTTACTTCAAAATATAATAATAAAATTAAAATATATTAAATATATATAATATTTAATATATTTAGTATATATTAAATATATATAATATTTAATATATTTAGTATATATTAAATAAAAATGTTAAAATATATTAAAATTGTTATATTAAAATAAAACAAGGTGGCTGGAAAAAACAATACAGGTGCTGATTCCCCACACCACATAGTCGCCCCAAAATCACAGGGTACAGCCCTTGGGGCCCCTCAAGCACCACTGCAGAGGCTAGGTGTGTGGAGCACACACCTAAGCACATGTACACCACATACGACAAAAACTAAAACAAAATAAGCATTTTTCCCTTCTGGAAAAGCTTGGTTCCTTCTTAGCTCCCCTACCTCCATTTTTCCGTTCCCCTCCCTTCTTTTCCTTCCTTTCCTCTCTAGCATGCTCATATTTATTCAAGTAAATTTCTTTAAATAAAACTATTTTACTTAGAATAAACCACTTGGGACTAGAGTGATGGCAGAGTAGGTAGAGCCCTTGTTCTGCATGAGACTGACTTGGGTTTGATTCCTGGCATCCCATATGGTACCCTAAACCCCGCCAGGATAGATTCCTGAGCTCAGAGGCAGGATCAAGTCCTAAGCACTGTTGAATCTGATCCCTCCACAAAAGAAACACAAAATAACTGAGTTGAGATGGCAGCATTTTTGTATAGGGGGCTTGGAGTGGTGGCTGGGTCACAGAAAACAATGCAGCATAAGTTTTGGGGTTTCTTTTGCTGTATTTTTATTCCCAGCTAAGTCTTAATCTGTAATAGTTGTCTGACAATTAACTATTCTTCCATTTGTCTCTAAGATGTGAAAACTTTTCACTATACAAAGTTATTAGATTCTCTCTGCTAATCACTCTAAAGTCAGCTAGTCTAAGGTCTAGCTTCTTCAACTGGATTGCAATCCCATAAGGGAATATGGGGTTGCATAACTGAATGTGGGGATGTGAAAAAAATTGGCAACAGTAAAAGGTTTCTGAACTCATGGAGACTGAAAGTAATTGAAAATCAACCCTGTAATCAATCTGAGGTAACACTGGCTGCACTTAACCAAGATGCATTTCTCAGACAAAAAGGGAAGAAAGTTTAAGGTTTGGTCTAAAGTAGTTTCAGTACCCTAACAAACTGTGTTCTTGGGGCTGTAAAGACAGCTCAGCATGCTTTGTACGTGGGAGAGCCAGATGCAAAACCTGGAACCACAAAGTCCCCTGAGCACAGATGGGAGAGACTCAAGAGTAAAGAGCAGGAAAAGTCACAGTTAACACCACCAACAGGTATGACTAAAAAAAAATAAAAAAAAAAATCAGTAATATTTTTCTTTCTTCATAGGTTTCAAATGCAATTATGCCATTCCTAAAAAAAATTATCAGCCAATTTTACTTTAGCCCCACAAAACTAAAAATAATATTACTAACAAAGACAGGGAGCCAGTGTGATAGTACAGAGAACAGGGCATTTGCCTTGCATTGCATGTGGCTGACCTTAGTGCTCTATATGTTCCCCCAAGCACCGCCAGGAATAATTCTGAGTAGAGAGCCAGCAGTCCCTGAGCACTGCTAGGTGTGGCCCCAAAACAAACAAAAACAGACTGTAGTACTAATAAAAACTCTATTTCATTACATTCTTTAACTCTAGAAAAACTACACTGTAATAAGAAAAAAGTATGGGCTTTTCCACTGATCCTCTCTATTTATAAAACACTTGTGCACGGTTTATTCACAAACTGACAACTGAATCCATCGGTAGCACTATTATATTAGAGGGCAGACAGATTACTGTATATAGTTCCTAAGTAACTTCTGTTTACATACTGAAATTAACTAGAACTACATCTGGAACTACAAAAAGGTGAACAGAAATTATAGAATAATAAACAAATCCAGGGCCAAAGCGATAGTAGCAAAGGGTGCTTACCCTGCACGTGGTCAATCCAGGTTCAGTCGCCAGCATCCCATATAATCCCCCAGAACACTGTCTGCCATAGAGTAATCACTATGCTGAGCCAGGAACAAGCCCTGAGAATCAAGTGTGTCTCAAAGAAACCAAAAAAATTGTAATTCAAAATAATTAAATACATCTACTTAAATAAAAACCATCACTGCCAGTAATTAAAAAGAAAAAGGTTGTATACTCATATTCAAATGCCCTCATGTTAAATGTAAATACTGTCACTCACAGTCAAAAACCTTGCTAAGAATTTATCATCGTAGCTAGTAGTCAAAGAAACCCAAATTAATGAAATGCCACAGGCATTTCATACAGATAGTATAGAAAGTAGGTAAGCCTTGCATGTACCCAAGCCCAGGTTACAATCCCTGGCACCATTATGGTTGCCAAGCACCACCAGGAGTGATCCTTTAGCACAGGTCAGGAGCACCTTTGAGTGTGACTGTCCCAAAAAAGAACATCTCCAAAGCAGGTGTTAATGTAATTACCATATACCACAGCAATGGTGACACTGTTAAATGGATACAATCCAACTGAAGAAACACTATATCTTCTGTTACTAAGAGTTCTTTAAAAGGTCATACTAGGGGTTGGAGCGACAGTGCAGAGGTAGGTAGCTGCTGCCTTGCATGCAGCTGACCTGGGTTCAATCCCCAGCATCCCACATAGTTCCCCAAGCACTGTCTGGAGTAACTCCTGAGTGGGGAGCCAGAAGTAACCCCTGAGCATCGCCAAGAGTAACCCTGAGCATTGCCAAGTGTGACCCAAAAAGCAAAAAAAAAAAAACATATTCATTCATTAAGAGCATGATACCACTGTGGGAGATAATTAGAAAAAAAAAGCAAAAAAGCAGAATGTCAAAAACATAAGGGAAAGACAACACAAATGTATAACAGAAGTAATTGGGTAAGTTCACGACAAGGCACACACACAAAATGAAGAGTGGATATCCTTACTTCACATCATCACTATCACTATCATCCCTCTGATCATCGATTTGCTCAAGCGGGCCTAGTAACGTCTCCATTCGTCCTAGCCCTGAGATTTTAGCAGCCTCTCTTTACTCATCCTTCCCAACGGTGCCAACATTAGAGGCTCTTTCAGGGTCAGGAGAATGAAACCAATCATTGTTACTGCATCTTACATATGAATATGCCACAGGGAGCCTCTCCCGTGCAGACAGGAAACTAACTCTCGGTAGCTTGCCATGTTCTCAGATCTGGGCGGAAGAGGCCCAGTCCTGATTCAAACAGGCTTGGAGATCTCAGCCCCGGATCCTGCACACCTGGATCCTCTGCTGGTTCCTTCATGCGTGAGGCTCGTCCAAGCGTGTGCAGAGTGGCCTTGAGCATGGCTGTGTCTGGGCTCCGGAGGTCTTCGGCTGCTGGGGTTCTGCTTGGGGCGTGAATGAAGACTCAAACCACCCCCTCCGAGGGGCCCCAGTGAAGACAGCCAGGCGCGGGGGCAAGAGGTCTGTTAGGACCTAACTTCACATCAGAGTCAAAAATTAATCTTATTAATTTTTAAATAATTTATAATTATTTTTGGCATTGAGGCAACACCTGGTAGTGCTCAGAGCTCTGTGCTTGGGGGTCTGGGGGACTCACTCCTAGAAGTGTTCAGGATAACAGGCAGGGTCAGGTATTGAACCCAGACCTTCTGCATGTAAATATGTCTTCAGGGACAAGCGGAGAAATAGTACAGTTTCCCCTATTCACTGTACTACTGGGGGATCAAACACAGCTGGACCCTGATCACCACCAGGAATAATTCTTGAGTGCAGAACCAGAAGTAGACCCTTGAGTATCACTGTGTATGACCCCAAAACAAAACAAAGAGAATGTGTTCAGTCTATCAAGTTATTTCTCCCATTCTGTGTTAAAAATTTTAGTATGAAATCAAATAGATGAGATCACCATATGGTACCGGGTAGGAATTATGCTGGAATACTGACAATCATTGAATCAGTTAATATATATACTATCACAACTATATAAAATACATACAATTCATTCTATACTTGAGTTTTGGAATACTTAAAATGCTTGAATTGTAACTGCCTTCTTGGTATTTTTTCCCTACTAAACTTTTAGTTCTATGAGGACAAGCAGGAAATAGGCCTTTGTTTACTACCATATTCCCAGTGTTCACCAGAAAGATAACATAAAGAGCTCGAATCTGGTACTGCACTTTCTTATAATGCACCACACAGAGCAAGTCAAGAGAAGAGCACCAAGTCAAGAGAAGCCACCCATGGGATCAGAGAAATAATACCTAGTCTTACACGCAGCCAACCCAGATTCAATCCCTGGCATTTGATTCCATATGGACCCCGAGCACCACCAGGAATAATTAATGAGTGCAGATCCAGGAATAACCACTAAGCACAGTCGTATGTGTGTCCCCACACACACACCAAAAAAATGAGTAGCCACCCAGAACCACTGGGTGTGACGCCAATAAATAAATGAAGCATTCTGGGGGTCGTAGAGATGAGATACCTGCCTCACAAACAGTAGAATGAGTGCCAGTTTCAGCCCTGGGAACACATATGTATTGTAGAGTAAGCCCTCAATATTAGATAATGGAACTGAGCGCTCTTTCAGATTGGTAACAATAGTTTCTCCTTGAAATATTATTCTAAGCAAAAAGTGAGACAACTGTTGTAAGATACTTGTGTCTGACATTTTTTTCTAACCAAGGTAGCAATTTTATGAATCTTGAAGAAAACTGAAGTTGAGTACAGTAGAGAACAGATTATAAGGCTTTCCTTTCTTTCCTTTTTGGGGGGTGGAAGAGGGTTTAGGCCACACCCAGAATGCTCAGGCATTACTCTTGGTTCTTCTGCACTCAGAAATCACTCCTGGAAGTGCTTGTGAGAACATACGGGATTCTGAGGATCAAACCTGGGTAGGCTGTATGGAAGACAAGCACCTTCTCTCTCAGGACCCAAGTCTTTCCTTTTTAAAATGCACTCCAACAAGGGACCAAAGAGACACTATAGGGGTCAAGGAGCTTTTCTACATACTGCCACTTCAAGTGACCCTGATTTGAATATCAGCACCACCTATGGTACCCTGAGCCCTTCAGGAGTCACTCTTGAGCACAGAGCTAGATATAGCCCCTGAGCACTGCCAGGTATATCACAACCCCTGCCACAAAATGAACTCTAACAAGTTAAATCTTATTTATCATAGCTACTTTAAAGAGAATACCAAATTGTAAATAAATATCTGAATATCACAGATATGTAAGTACAGTTAATTATTTTATTTATCTACATTGTTTCATACAAAATGATTACAAAAAATTTTAGCAGACATTTTAGACTATAATGAACCAACAAGTCCTTCCTTCTTGCCCAGACAACTTTACAGCTTAGTCTTATAGTTAGTAACCTGGGAGAATAACACCGTGTAGTGTAAAGACCCTATCTCCCAAGAGATGCCACAAAGAAAACAATCTACATAAGGATAATCACTGATTATATCAGCTTTAAAGATAATTTTAACTTGACATAATTGGAACAACAGTTTTTATATTGTATACAATTTAAAAGCATCTCCCAGATGGAAAAACATGCCATCTGAATTCTTTTCAAATTTGAGATGCTTAAT